>NC_044033.1:105252936-106452936 GCF_901765095.1 Microcaecilia unicolor
CAAATCTCTTCAATGGAGGTTGACTTTAAGTGAGCCACTGGCGCAGCCATGGCTCTGACATGGCCCTCTACAGTCAATCCAGCTTGGGCATAAGTGAAGGAAAAGCAATCTGCTAGCCAATTTGACATTGTGCGTTTTCCGATGGCGACTCCCCACCTGTTGGGATCGAAAGAAACAAACAGCTGGGCGGACTGTCTAAAGGGCTTTGTCCGCTCCACGTAAAAGGCCAATGCTCTCTTGCAGTGCAAGGTGTGCAAACTGCTTTCGCCAGGACCAGAAAGAATGTTGGCAAGACAATTGACTGGTTCAGATGGAACTCTGACACTACCTTTGCCAGGAACGTAGGGTGCCTGCCGAGGACTACTCTGTTGTGATGAAATTTGATATAAGGTGCATGTATTACTAAGGCCTGAAGCTCACTGACCCTACGAGCTGAAGTAACAGCCACCAAGAAAATGACCTCCCAGGTCAAGTACTTCAGATGGCAGGAATTCAGTGGCTCAAAAGGAGCTTTCATCGGCTGGGTAAGAACGACATTGAGATCCCATGACACTGGTGGAGGTTTGAAAGGGGGCTTTGACAAAAGCAAACCTCTCATGAAGCGAACAACTAAAGGCTGTCCAGAGATACACGGCAATGATAAGTACTAATTGCACTAAGGTGAACTCTTACGGAGTTGGTCTTGAGACCAGACTCTGACAAGTATAGAAAGTATTCAAGCAGGGTCTGTGAAGGACAAGAAAGAGGATCTAGGGCCTTGCTGTCACACCAGACGGCAAACCTCCTCCATTTGAAAAAAGTAACATTTCTTCGTTGACTCTTTTCTGGAAGCAAGACTCGGGAGACACCCTCTGAAAGACCCAAGGAGGTGAATTCTAAGCTCCCATCATCCAGGCTGTGAGAGCCAGAGACTGGAGGCTGGGATGTAGAAGCGACCCCTCGTTCTGAGTGATGAGGGTTGGAAAACACTCCAATCTCCACGGTTCTTCGGAGGACAACTCCAGAAGAAGAGGGAACCAAATCTGACGTGGCCAGAAAGGTGCAATCAGGATCATGGTTCCGCAGTCTTGCTTGAGTTTCAGCAAAGTCTTCCCTACTAGAGGTATGGGAGGATACGCATACAGAAGGCCTGTACCCCAATGCAGGAGAAAGGCATCGGACTCTAGTCTGTTGTAGGCCTGAAGCCTGGAACAGAATTGAGGGACCTTGTGATTGATCTGAGTGGCAAAAAGATCCACCGAGGGGTGCCCCACGCTCGGTAGATCCTGCGGACTACGCCCATGTTCAGTGACCACTCGTGAGGTTGCATTATCCTGCTCAACCTGTCGGCCAGACTGTTTATGCCTGCCAGATAAGTGGCTTGGAGAAACATGCCGTGATGGCGAGCCGAAAGCTACATCTGGACGGCTTCCTGACACAGAGGGCGAGAACCGGTGCCCCCCAGCTTGTTGGTGTAAAATGTGGCAACCTGATTGTCTGTCTGAATTAAGATTACTTGGTTGGACAGCCGATCTCTGAAAGCCTTTAGAGCGTTCCAGATCGCTCTTAATTCCAGGATGTTGATCTGCAGACCTCTTTCCTGAAAGGACCAGACTCCCTGAATGTGAAGCCCATCTACATGAGCCCCCCACCCCAGGAGAGATGCATCCATCGTCAGCACTTTTCGTGGCTGAGGGAATGGTCAAATTGGATCGAATCGTCCACCACTGAAGAGAATTTTGAAATTCGGTGGACAGTTAGATTACATCCTCTAGATCCCCCGCAGCTTGAAACCACTGGGAAGCTAGGGTCCATTGAGCTGATCTCATATGTAGGCGTGCCATGGGCATTACATGAACTGTGGAAGCCATGTGCCCCAGAAGTCTCAACATCTGCCGAGCCGTGACCTGCTGAGACGCTCGAACCATGGACATGAGGGACAGAAGGTTGTCCGCCCTTGTCTCGGGAAGATAAGCTCGAGCTGTCTGACTGTCCAGTAGAGCTCCAATGAATTCCAATTTTTGGACTGGGGTGAGATGGGACTTGGAATAATTGATGACGAACCCCAGTAGCTCCCGCAACTGAATAGTCATTCGCATGGACTCCAGAGCACCTTCTTTGGAGGTACTCTTCACCAGCCAATCGTCGAGATAAGGAAACACATGCACTCCCAGCCTGCATATGACTACAGCTAGGCATTTTGTAAACACTGGGCGCAGACGTCAGGCCAAAAAGCAGTACACGGTACTGAAAGTGCTGTGTTTCCAGCCAAAATCGAAGATACTTCCTGTGAGCTGGAAGTATTGAGATGTGTATGGAAGCATCCTTTAAGTCCAGAGAGCATAGCCAATCGTTTTCCTGAATCATGGGAAGAAGGGTGCCCAGGGAAACCATCCTGAATTTTTCTCAAAAAAGAAATTTGTTCAGGGCCCTTAGGTATAGGATGGGACGCATCCCCCTGTTTTCTTTTGCACTAGGAAGTACCTGGAATAGAATCCCAGCCCTTCTTTCCCTGGTGGAACGGGTTCGACCGCTTGGGCCTGTAGAAGGGTGGAGAGTTCCTCTGCAAGTACCTGCTTGTGCTGGGATTCCAGAGTGAGGGTGTATCCTAACCAGACAATTTGAAGAACCCACCAGTTGGAAGTTATGAGAGGCCACCTTTGGAGAAAAAACATTAACCTCCTCCCAACCGGCAAGTCATCCGGTACGGACACGTTTACAGAGGCTATGCTGAACTGGAGCCAGTCAAAAGCCCGTCCCTTGCTTTTGCTGGGGAGCCGCAGTGGCCTTA
This sequence comes from Microcaecilia unicolor, assembly GCF_901765095.1. NCBI lineage: Eukaryota > Metazoa > Chordata > Amphibia > Gymnophiona > Siphonopidae > Microcaecilia > Microcaecilia unicolor. The sequence continues at coordinate 105,255,707 of NC_044033.1, forward strand.
GGTGCACGCTGTTGATGAGAACAAGCGCGCTGGGACTGAGCCTGGGCAGGCTGCCGAGAAGCAGGAGTGTACCTACGCCTAGCATAGGAATAGGGAGCACTCCTCTTCCCTCCAAAAAACTTCCTAGATGAGGAGTTAGTAGCAGAAGATGCCCGGCGGGAGAAAGAATCCATAGCATCATTGTGCTTCTTGATCTGGTCAAAAAGATCCTCTACTTTCTCACCAAAAAGGTTATCCCCCTGGCAAGGAACATCCGCTATCTGCTGCTGGACCGAATGATCCAGGTCAGAGACTCGCAGCCATGAGAGTCTGCGCATCACTATACCTTAGGCAGCGATCCTGGATGCTACATCAATAGTGTCGAACATACCCCTGGCCAGGAATTTACGACATGCTTTCTGCTGCCTGACCACCTGGCGAAAAGGCTCGGCCTGCTCTGGAGGGAGTGTATCAACCAAGCTGGACAGTTGCCTCACCGAGTTCCGCAAGTAGACGCTCGTGAAGAGCTGGTATGTTTGGATCTTGGCAGTGAGCATAGTGGCCTGATACGTCTTCCTCCCAAAAGAGTCCAAGGTTCTAGATTCTCTACCTGGGGGCGCCGAGGCATAGTCCCTAGTGCTCTTGGCTCTTTTGAGGGCAGAGTCCACCACCATAGAATTGTGAGGTAGCTGAGACCTCATCAATCCAGGCTCACCGTGGCTCCGATACTGGGATTCAGTTTTTTTGGGATCACGGGATTAGACAGAGGGAACGACTAGTTTCGCATAAGGACTTCCTTCAGTACATTATGCAAAGGAGCCATTGTAGCCTCTCTAGGCGGAGAAGGATAATCCAGAACCTCAAGCATCTCAGCTCTGGGCTCACCCTCAACCTCCATAGGGAAGGGAATAGCCGCAGCCATTTCCCAAACAAAGGAGGTGAAAGTCTCCTTTCTGGTGGAGGAGAATCCCATAGGACGAGTCAGAAGAAAAGTACCTGGGATCTTCCTCTTCCTCCCACGAACGTTCATCTTCAGTATCGGACAAGACATCCCTCAGAGCAGTCCGAAACTGAGTCTGCCTTGATGCCGAGGAACGATGTCCTCGATGGCGGTGCCGAGAAGTCGACACCCGCCTGGACTCCGGTGAAGCTTCCTCCACCGATGTCAAAGGGGAGTCGACCTGGGTGGCAACCGGCGCCAATGCCGCAGGCGGCACCGAGATCAGGGACCTCACCACAGGCAAAGGGCCAGATTCCACTGCAGCAGATGGTACAGAAGGCGCAAGCACCCCCGACACCGAAGCAGACTGGCGCAGCAATCCTTCCAGAAGTTCTGGAAGCAGGGCCCTGATGCACTCGTCGAGAGCCGCCGTTGGACAAGGCTGCGGGGTCGGTAAAGGAGCCGGTGGCAGAATCTGTCGAGGCTCGGGAGCAGGTACCGGGCTGCTAGAAGACCGACGCATCGGCACCTCCTGAATAGAGGGGGAGGGATCGTCTCAGCGCCAATGCTTCTCGGGAGCCAATTCCCTCAATGTCATCGAGACTCCTCGGTACCGATGAGGAGGACGTTGGATCCTCACGCCTCCTAGGGGCCGGGTCTGACGAAGGTTGGTACCGGGGGGCCTGCATAGCAGGAGGCCTCAAGGCAGGTGGAGACCCACTCGATGCCTCACTGCTCCCAGCACGAATAGGTCTTTCAGCAGCCATTACATTTGCTCCCGACGTCGATGCTTCTCTCGAAGTCAATGTTGACATCGAAGGACCGGACCGAGCCCCAAAAAGCTTTTCTCATTGGGCTTCTCGAGACTCTTGGGTCCGTTTCTTCATACGAAGACACAGACTACAAGCGGCTGGGCTATGGCCGGGCCTAAAGCACTGGATACACCAGGCATGGGTATCGGTACCTTAGATGGTCCAGTTGCACCGAGTTCAACATTTGAAGCCGCTAGGTGTCTTCGATGACATGGAAGGAAAAATGGCTTCAACGAAATCAAAAGAAGCAATTGTGCCTGTTAAGAGAAAAAAGAGCACAAAAATAAGGGAACAACCCGGCCACGTCAAAAACAAAGGAAACTTTAAAAGGTGGACAAAAGTAAAGGAAACTACGGGAACCTTTGTTTTTTTTAACTGGAGAATTGAAAATAAAATAAAGAAAAATAAGGCAACAAGTCAAAAAACAGTCGAAGACTCTTTCCCGGGCCTCAGAGGAGCGCAGGAAAACTCTACCGCACCTCAACGCAGAAAAAAGAAAACTGAGGAATGCATTCACACGAAGGGCAGGAAATCGGTCCGCACACGCGCACCAGAAGACTCTGGCAAAACTTTTTTATATTTTGCTTGCAAAATGCCGATTCCTGGGCCCTCGTGGACGTAGACCCACATGTGAGAACAAGCAGCCTGCTTGTCCTTGGAGAAAGACCTGTACGGTCCATCCAGTCTGCCCAACAAGATAAACTCATTATACATGGTATGTATAATATATATGTATACCCGAGTTTGATTTGCCCTTGCCATTTTCAGGGCAAAGACCGTAGAAGTCTGCCCAGCACTGTTCTTGTACTAAAAGTTCTGAAGTTTATGTCCAAGCCAGTGGCGTAGCCAAGGGTGGGCTTGGGTGGGCCGAGGCCCACCCACTTTGGGTTCAGGCCCACCCAGTAGCAGCATACCTATGATGTGGCTGGCAGGGATCCCCAAGCCCCACCAGCCAAAACCTCCCAACAAGTGTCCCTCCTGCATACCTTGTAAGTAGCAGATCTTCACCTGCAGTGAGCAGTGACATACATACTGCTCGCACCGGCTCCACAGCCTTCCCTCTGATGTATTTCTGCCTAGGTGGAAACAGGAAGTTGCAAAGGAGGGAAGGGGTGTGGGGCCAACATGAGCAGTGTGTATTAGTTGCTGCTCGCTGCTGGTGAAAATCTGCTATTTAAAAGGTATACGGGAGAGGAGGGATGTTTGAGAGACCATATGGCATGCAGGCGAGAGAAGGAGAGACCAAATCACTTGTGGGACTGGGCGAGGTTCTACTGCCCACCCATCTTGGGCCCAGGCCCACCCAGAATTGGGTGTCTGGCTATGCCCCTGGTCCAAGCCCCTTAAAATTTACACTCTAGTCCATCCATATCTATTCAGTTACAATCAGGGCATAGACCATAGAAGTCTGCCCAGAACTGGTTTTGCTTCCCAATTACCGGTGTTGCCACCCAATCTCCACTAAGATTCTGTGGATCCATTCCTTCTAAACAGGATTCCTTTGTGTTTATCCCACGCATGTTTGAATTCCATTACTGTTTTCAACTCCACTACCTTCCACATGAGGGCATTCCATGTATTCACCACCCTCTCCTTGAAAAAATATTTCCTGACATTACTCCTGAGTCTGCCCCCCCATAAAACCTCAATTCATGTCCTCTAGTTCTACTGCCTTTCCGTCTCCAGAAAAGGTTTGTTTGCGGATTAATACCTTTCAAATATTTCAACGTCTATATTATGTCACCCCTGTTTCTCCTTTCCTCCAAGGTATACATGGGCTTTGTAGACATTAACATGCAGGAATCACAAGTTTGGTTTGGTAAAAGAGGCCCTAAATCTGTACCCTCTCTGTGCAATGATTGGAGAACCTTTGTTCTTTTTATTGGCAAATGCAGTGTCTACATTAAGGGATACTATGCATAGATCAGCCATTTCCTGTTTAAGAAAGGGTATACATAGCGCAGTTTCCTTTCCTAAACACTTTTATTCTACCTTTGTTGTGTGGACATTTTATTTTTCCAACAAGCTGGTCCCAGTTTCTCTTCTCTACTTTCCTGTTTGCCTTTTGCTAACTCTGTTTCCATGGGCTGCTGTCATGTCATGTCATGTCAGTTCAAACTTCTCCTTTTGACCTACAAGTGCATCCACTCTGCAGCTCCTCAGTACCTTTCTGCTCTCATCTCTCCCTACACTCCTCCCCGTGAACTCCGTTCGCTGGGTAAATGTCTCCTGTCGTCCGCCTTCTCCCCCACTGCTATCTCCCGGCTCCGTTCCTTCTATCTCGCTGCTCCCTATGCCTGGAATAGACTCCCTGAGCCAGTACGTCAGGCTCAGTCTCTGGCTGTCTTCAAGTCTAGGCTTAAAGCCCACCTCTTTGCTACTGCTTTCGACTCCTAACCATGACTCTCTTACTCAACACCCTCACTTATCACCCCTACCACTGCAATTTCCCCACCCCTAGCTGTCTGTTCGTCTGTCCAATTTAGATTGTAAGCTCTGTTGAGCAGGGACTGTCTTTTCATGTTAATTTGTACAGCGCAGCGTAAGTCTAGTAGCGCTATAGAAATGTTTAATAGTAGTAGTAGTAGTAGCTGCTGTCCATTTGTCATTTCTCTTCTCCTGTCTTGTTCCACTCCCTCACTATATCTGTTTCTGACATATTGATCTTTCCCTTTTAGCTTTTTCCTCTAGTTATTTCTTTTCTGCCTCTGTCAACTCAAATTTCACCCACTTCCTCACTCTGCAGTCCTCCATCTCCTTCTTTTTACTTTTCAACTACCTATCAACTTTACATTTCTTTTTCTCACCCCCTAGCTCTCCCATTTCCCATTTTACTCCTTCTCTGCCTCCAAATCCCATGTATCTTTCCTAGGACTGCTAAAGGGACAAAGTTGGGCCCGGAACAAAGCAACCCCACACCCGGGCTGCCACCCCCATAAAGCCGCTGCCACTGCCCCCCTGCTTCTTCACCCCCCCCCCCCCCCCCCCCCCAGTCACCACAGGTCCTTCTTACTGCTTCAGTTCCTCCTGCCTATGTAGAAACAGAAAGTATTTCAACAGGAGGAGGTGGGACAAGGCAGGAACCTTCTTCCTGCCTTGTCCCACCTCCTCCTGTGATGGCAGAGCTACGTTAATGCATTAACCCAGGTTCCAGCACACAGAAGTAGGAGAGAGACAGATCGAAGGGAGTAGAACCTTCTGCCTGCCACCAAAAGTCTTGTTGGCGCCAGGCCCCCCTTGGGGGCTGGGTATGGGGGAATCTTGCCCCCCCTGCCCTCCCCCTCTCGGCAGCCCTGATATGTCCTCTGTTCCCCACTGATGTATTTTTACCCTCAGTACTTGCTTTTCTCCTCTGAATTAACAACCCCAATGGCTTCTCCCACATAGTTCCCCCATTCCCAGTTTCTTTCCTCCCTCCATCCACCCTTATAGATCAGCATCTCCTTCATCTCTCTCCTTCCCTACCCTTGTAGCCTGACATCTGCCTGTTTCTTCCCTCCACCTCAAGCATCTTCCTATACCATCTCTCTTCCCTCCATCATCTCTCTCATCTCTCTCCCTCTCTCTTCCCTTCCTCCTGTGGTCCAATATCTCTTCCCTCCCTCCCTCCTTACCCTTGTAGTGCAACAACTCTTTCTCTTTTCCCTCTGTATCTCCCTCCAGTTGTCCAGTATCTCTCCCTCCCCTCTACCCCTAGGTCCAACATCACTCCTTCCCTCATACTGTCCAGCATCTCTTCTATCCTCCCCGCTACCCCCTTTCTTCCCTCCTTCCCACCATCCTCTCTACTCCCAGGACCATTATTTCACTCTTTCATCTCTCTCTTCTATTCCTCCATCCATCATTTCTCTCTTTTTTCCTCTGTCTCCTTAATCCCTCCTCCCAGACCACCATTTATCTCTTTTTCTTACCTCCATCCCTCTCTCTTCTCCACTCTTGGATCATTCAATTCTCTCTGTTTCTTCCCTCCCTCTCTCCACACCATCAATTCTATTTCTTCTCTCTCTTTCACTCCTCCACCCTTGGATCCATCAATTCTATTTCTTCCCCACTCCCTCCCCTCCATCCTTGGGCGCATAATTTCTCTCTCTTTCTTCCTCCTTCCCCTCCAGTCCATCATTTCTCTCTCATTAATGCATCTCTCCCTGCCCTTGTGGTTCAAAATCTCTTCTTCTCTCTTCCCTCCCTCCTCCCCAGATCCTTCATTTCTCCCACTTTATTCCCTCCATCCCTGTCCATCATTTCTCTCTCTTTCTTCCTCGCTCCCTTTAATCCCCCTTCCAGTCCATCATTCTATTTCTTTTTTTTCATTTACTTATCTTTTTGTGTACAATTCTAACAAATACAAGAAAATTGAATCATCATACAATTATCCAAGAAAAAAAAACCATTAAAGAAACCCAACAAGCCCACATCAAAGGAGTTGAGCATACCCACATAATACAAGAAAAAATATTAAGAAAAACAAGTTAGGGAAAGACCCCCCCCAACAATTTATAATTGTCCCAATATCAATTAATGTACTTCAATAATCTTAAAACTGACTATTTCTCATGGCTGTTCAGATATTGTTCCAATTGTAGCGAGTTCCAAAAAAACAAACTGTTTGCCTTGTAGTGATATTTATTTATTTATTTATTTTGTTACATTTGTACCCCACGCTTTCCCACTCATGGCAGGCTCAATGCGGCAGGCAATGGAGGGTTAGGTGACTTGCCCAGAGTCACAAGGAGCTGCCTGTGCCAGGAATCGAACTCAGTTCCTCAGTTCCCCAGGACCAAAGTCCACCACCCAAACCACTAGGCTACTCCTCCACTACAGGGAAATTTTAGAAAAAAAATTAGCTCTCAAAGCAATGACCCTAGGTTTCAACCTTAAAAAAGCCTTATGCCAAAGTTGCGTTGTTTGGGATACATCAGGAAAAATTGAAATTTATGCCGCACAAAATTGCTCATCTTCCTTACAGAAATATTTAGTATCAAATTTTTATCAATTTTGGAAGCCAGAATGACCAAGACCGTGAACCATCATTCTCTTTCTTTCTTCCCACCCTCCCAGCCCTTATCTCTCCTTCTTTCTTCCTTCCCTCCCTCTCCTCCACCTTCAGGTCCATCAATTCTCTCTATTTCTTCCCTCCTCTCCCCTCCACCCTTGGGTTCATCAATTCTATTTTTCCCTTCCTCGGGTCCTCATTTCTGTCTTTCTTCCCTCCCTCCCTCCTTCCATCCATCATTTCTCTTTCTTTCTTCCCTGCCCCCTGTACATAATTTCTCTCTCTTTCTTCCCTCCCTTCCTCCTCCCTGGAGGTCCCCGGCGGCAGCAGCATTTGACAGATGTTGCTTGGGGTAGTACTCAGAGCCTCTCTTCTGCCATGACCCACCCCTCTGATGCGACTTCCTCTTTATGCAGAGACGAGTCATGGCAGAACAGAAGCTCTGAGCAGGCCACAAGCAGCATCTGCCAAGTGCTGCCACTGTCGGGGACCTCTGGGGAAACATGATATAAGATAGATGGGGGGATGCCAGATCACAGAAGGGAGGATGGAGGAGTGGAAAAATCAGGGAGAAATGCTGGGTGGAGAGGAGGCAGATAGCATGCTGAATCAGGTAGAGGGAGGCACTGGGCCTCCAGCTGCCCATAACTCCATGTAAAAACATAAAGAGACAGATGAGAAACTTACAAAATCTCTCCGAGCTTCATTGTAGGTCTTTAAATCATCAAGTATGCTTTCATGAAGATTAAGGTTTTGGATGAGTATTTCAATAGCAAGTGAATCACTGGACACTGCTGCCCGTACTGTTAAGGACCTGAGTGGAACGTTGAAAAGAGCAAAAAGATTTAGAACAATGTTCATTAAGAATCTATCAAGTAGCTCAGAAAAAAAACAGATTTTCAATAAAATATTTTTTACTGGAAAATTTTAAGAGCCTAAATTTTTTTTTACTATTTTTAAAAAACGAATACAGTATATTATAAATATAATTTTCACCAGTAGCTCTAGACCAGGGGTTCTCAACCCAGTCTTTGGGATACACCAAGCCAGTCTGGTTTTCAGGATATCCACAATGAATATGAATGAGATAGATCTGCATACAATGGAGGCAGGTTTATTTCATAAGTATTTATCGTAGGCAGTGGCATACCAAGGGGGGGCGGTTCGCCCCGGGTACACGCCGCTGGGGGGTGCCGCGGCACGCGCCTGCTCCGAGTTCGCTAAACTTCGTCGCTCATTCGCTGCAGCTCCCTCTGCCCCGGAACAGGTTACTTCCTATTCCGGGGCAGAGGGAGCTGCAGCAAAGCGAAGTTTAGCAAACTTGGAGCAGGCGCGCGCCGCGGCACCCCCCTCCAGCAGCGTGCACCCGGGAGGGGGGCCCATCGGCGCTCCGCCCCGGGTGCCATCCAGGCCAGGAACGCCACTGATTGTAGGTATCCTGAAAACCTGACTGACTAGGTGTGTGTGTGTCCCAAGGACTAGGCTGAGAACCCCTTCTCTAGACTTTTCACAGCATGCATAAAACAGCATCAATTATAGGTTAAAAACTCAGATTACATAAATACAGTGATAATATAATAAATGAATCATTTAGCATAGACACTTATTAAATAACCAAGTTTTCAATAATCTATGAAACCTCACATAATGCTGCTCTAGTCTGATTTTCATCGAGAAAGAATACCACAATCCAGGGGCCACAGTACTAAAAAATTTATTTTGGAAACATGACAACTATATTGCTGAAACTTATTAACATGCAACAAGTGATTAGACCAAAAGCAAGACCATAATTGTAATGAAGAAACTATATAACCAGGACTTAAATCATACAGGGGTCTTTTTACTAAGCTGCAGGAAAAAGGGCCCTGCAGTAGCGGAAGGGGCCATTTTTCTTGTGCGACAAGGCCCTTTTTACCGCAGCCGGTAAAATGTAAAAAAAAACGGTTAAGCGGTAAGATAATACTTACCCTGTGGCGGGAAGCACTTTCCACCACCCACTGAGGTCAGATACTGCTTAAATAAGTCTAAAGGTGACATACCTTGGATTTTTGGAAAATCCAAAATCCTTAGGATTTTTGGAAAATCCAAAATCCTTAGGATTTTTAGAAAATCCAAAATCCTTAGGATTTTTGGAAAATCCAAAATCCTTAAATTCAGCCACTTAGCATAATTTCCCAAATGTTTAATCCTTTTCCTATATACAACTTTATCCTCATTAATCTTCTTACAACCCTCTGTCTCTTCTTCAAGTGTCTGTAATCTACCAGCTTGTGGCCCCAAACCGTTTTCAAAATACTGTGTTTTAGACTGCAAATCTCTAGATAACACCTTAAGGTCAGAGAAGCAAGCAGATAATGAGGATTCTAATCTCACCAGAATGTTCCCTAAGGACTCCAGGGTCAACACCGGTGGTTTGAGAAGAGGAGGGGGGGGGAGGGGACTGCGACGAAACTCATACCAGAAGAGTTGAAACTAGAGCTCCCAACACAACACTGACCTCCGACTGAGTCCCTTCCTGCATTGGGATAATTCCAACAGAGCTGTTCTCTTACACCGCAGCAACTCCCGAAGATGTTTTGGTTGACCAGCAGAATTTTCCTGAGACACCACCTTAACCACAAACTCCAATGGACCGGATGATGGAGAAGCTGCCAGTGGCTGCTGGTGGAAGCTGAAGAGAACCTCGCCTCCCAAGTGAACTGCTTCTCCATGGGACAAATTCGCAGCAGGAGAATCTGGCACCCTACCTTCCTCGGCTTGCCGTACAGCCAAGGAGCTCAGGGTTGACTGTGCTAAGGCTGGACCCAGTGAAGAAGATGGTCAGACAGGAGCCTTTTTTCTCTTTGAAGCCATGAAGGGAAAATTCTAATAGAAGAAAATTTCTGTGAGGTAAGAGGATGCTGGCTTTTTGCTGCTTAGTATTATTATTATTTATTTATTGCACTTGTATCCCACATTTTCCCACCTACTTGCAGGCTCAATGTGGCTTACAAAAACCTGTTATGGCGTAGCCATGCCAGGATAAAGAATACAGTTGATGTTACAAAGATGTCAAGGAAGACAAGAAGAAGTTTTGGTCTGGAGTTTTAGAGAGATACATTCTAAATGAAGGAGGCTAGTATAACAAAAAGCACCAAGAGCCTTCAAAAACGAGACAGTTCCTTTATTGGTTAAAATCAATATACCAGTATAGACCGGACATCGGTCGTGTTTCGGTGCACAGCGCTTGCGTCAGGAGTCAAATGTGATCAATAAAAAAAATGAGTGTTTTGACCAAACTTCTTCTTTGTAATATAGAAGGAGTACAATGTGCTCTACAAAAAAAAAAAACATAATAGGAACAATGGGTCCCTTCGTTCCTTAATCATGGAGCAAGTTTGGTCAAAACACTCATTTTATTATTGATCATATTTAACGAAGGGACTCATTGTTCCTATTACGTTTTATAAAATAGTCTCACAAAAGCTGCAACAATCGTGGCTGTAATGCAGCTGAGTATATTTATACCTGCTCTCCCCCTCCTCAGATCTAGGGACAGGGTAGGTGGATTGTGGGTCCAGGTGGGAGAAGTCTGTAATTTCACAGATGGGGTGAAGGTGGTGGGAGAGGGGGGCAAAGCATGGACTTCCATAGGTCAAGGCTAGAGGGATGTAGCAGTGTTTGGGTTCTGGGATCTGGGGGCACTCAAAGGGGTGGGATGTGTTTGTCTGAGACAGCTTGACTCAGAGGAATGGATCTGGCAGCATTTAGGAGATTCAGAGGATTCCCTCTATGGTGGTGTATCCCTTGCGTCTTGCTCCACCAGATTCCCTGCCGCCCTCATAACCATTAATATCTCTAAAATGGTCACATTCGGTTTAACACAACTGCAGTCTGCATCTCATTTGTGCAACTGGACACTGTAGCACACTTCAATTTAATGCACTTTAATGGATAGACTTTTTAGGGCAGATTGTTTTTAATTGGGTTTTTTTTAACTGTAGAAAAACACTGAAAACTAAAAAAAAAAAAAAAGGCTGAGCTAGAGCAAGATGCCAAAAATGAACAGTAATTTGTTTTCCTTGGCTTTCTTTACTGCTTTCGGGCTATATTGTTGGCTCATGTAGTAGACTGTCACTTTAAACACATCATATTTGTGCTGACTTTTGTTACTATTTCATATGCTATGGTTAAATAAAAACACTGTTAACTAAGATTAAAGAGACTTTGAAGCCTCTCCTAAATGCTGTTATATTATGGAGAATAAATCTGAAATCATCATCTCAAATTAATCTTTTCTCAGTCATGCCTCACATATGCTGAGCTACAAACAATGTATGACGTACAAAACACCTGTGCTAGCATCTGACAGAAGCTCAGTAACGGTTAAAACTCCAAGGGCAACATATTGAAGCAGAACAGCTCTGGCCAATAACAGCAAGAACTTGATTCAAGCTAAGGTGTAAGTCAGTACTTTCTTGAGCTTGGAGAGTAGGTGGGATGATTGATACTGTGGCTGCTTCTCTGTTTAATAACTGTACTTTTGAATATGGCTTATGTAATGTGTTGCTATTTATAATTAATGCAGTATTTTTAGGGGGATAGTTTCATGTAGAATATTTTACCCCCGTTTACTCAGCTGCACTAGCGGCTGCCATGCGCTAATGCCAGCGTAGTCCATTCACTTTGGGCTGTGTCGGCATTGCTGCACGGCTTAGTAAACTGTGGGGTTAATTTGTACTAATTTGTTTTGAGAATCACCCTGGACAATTTGATAACAATAGTAATAAATGACTTGTTATTTAAGGGTCCCTTTTACCACTGTGGTAAAAAGTCACCTTAGCGTGTCCTTATGTGGGTCATTCCCGCACGCTAAGGCCATTCTTACTGCCGGGATAAAATGGGCAATTTTTTCAGTTTTGCCTATTAATGGTCATGTGTTAATTTTTCCATTAGTGTATGAGCCCCTACTGCTACCCATTATGTAGGTGGTAAGGGCTTACATACTAAGCACACATTAATTGGTTGGCGTGCGGCAATGTAGCTATGCTAATCCAATTAGCCCAGAACACGCCCACTCTCTGCCCCCAGTGCTAAAAAATAAATTTTATTTTTCAGTGCACGGGTAGCATACGCACTGTAAAGGGGGGGGGGGGGTCCGCTTCCTCCTCTTGGGTGGAGCCAGCAAGCATGTGGGGCTCCCAGGGTTCCAGGACAGAATGCTGCTGATACTGGGACTCAGGGCCAAAATATTTTATCATCAAGGCAATTTCATACCAAAAATCATAATATATTCAAGACAAAAGGTACAGCCCTCTTAATACAGTCTTCAAAATAAAATGGTACAGTCATCATAAGATAATCTTCAAAGGAAAAAAAAAGGTACAGTCCAGGTCCCAAAATCCTTCAGCAACTGCTCAGCTCCTCAAGACCTCAGGTCTTCTATTAGGGCATTAGCTTTCCGTTCCCCCTCCTTCAGAAGGGTTTAGTAAGAGTTCAGCACACTTCCAATATAGCGCAACAGTTCAGAACAAATCTTCATGGACTGTCTTTGCACATCAAACCAATACCACAAATCACCTGCCTTTTCACAGCACAGAGGGAACCCTGTAAGGAGCAGGGTTGGCAGTTTCTCCCACCTCTCAGCACCACGCCCGGTATGGTCTCCTCCACTGCCCTTCAAGTGCTGGGCAGGGCAACCTTTGAATTCTCCCACTCCATGGTAGCTGGCTCCTCTCCCTTAGGCAGCTCTAGTGGCAGGCTACTTCCTTCCTCCACATACTCCATGGAATCTACTACTACTACTTAGCATTTCTATAGCGCTGCCAGGGTTACGCAGCGCTGTACAAGTTTAGACAAGGGGAAGGACAGTCCCTGCTCTAGAGAGCTTACAATCTAAAGCTCTCTCTCCATTCGTCTCCCTTCTCTTCTGGTGACTGAGAGCCTCCAGGCAATCTGCTCCCCTTCTCACAGCTGGGGGAAATTATATACTGATGGCGAAGCCAGCGAAACTGAGCCTCATCCTTCCCTCTCCCTCTAGTGGGGAAGGGAGTAACAGGCTCACCCTGCCTCGAGCCATTGCTCCCCCTGCTGGGGCTGAGAATCCATTCCATCTTTTTAGGACTACTCTCTTCTCTCATTCTTACAAGGACTTCTGGGACCCGTAGTTCTGGACTCAACTGCTTCACTGGGGAATCTCTGGGGCTTGCCTTGTCACAGCACATCCAAAATTAATTATCGTGGTAAGCCATTTATTGCTGGATAAGCAAGCATTAGTGCTTACCGTAGCTTTGTAAAAGAGAACCTAAGTGATCTGTTCTACACTATCTTTACAAAAATCACTATTATAAATAGGGCAGTGCAAGTGTGTTTACTGAAAGAAATGTATTGACTTTTGTTGCAGTACTACAAAGGGAAAAAAATCCAATAAAACAGTGCAGTTAGTAAGCTGGAAGAAATAAGCAGAGGAGGCTACAAAATGGAAAGGGAGGAGGAGAGCGACAAGGAGACATCATTCCACAGTCACAGAGAATAGTTTAACAATTTAAAAGAACTGGTTCATCCTTATTTTGAAGAGACAGAGAAGCCAAGGAACACAGAGTTAATTTATCTTGCACTGCTGGAATAACACAACAAATGTGAATTTAGACTACAATCTGAGACTATAGACTAGATTATTAAAGTGTGCTACCATTTTAGCACATGATAAAAGCAATAAATATGCATTATTAATAATTTAATCCCATTGCATAAAATGGGCCCTGGGTTAAATTAAGGGCTCCTTTTAACAAGCTCCAGGAAAAAGGGCCCTGCGCTAGTGGCAGGGGCCATTTTTCCTATGTCCCAGGGCACTTTTAACCACAGCAGGTAAAAAGCCCCCTGATACACATGGCCACGCCATTGAGGTGGTGATAAGGGTTCCCATGCTAACCCAGCAGTAACCGGGCAGCGTGCAACGATGTCAGGTTACTGCCAGGTTACCGCTGCACAAACCATTTCTGGGGGTTTTCTTTTTCCCCTGGAAATGGCACACGTTCAGGGTGGGACTACCGCTGGTGGCTGTGTTGGGCTGGCGGTAGTCCCGGAAGAGCGAGCAGTAAGCCCACATTGGGCTTATTGCTACTCTGTAAAAGGGCCCCACAGTGCATAAATGCGTATTAGTATATGCTAATGCAGTAGCGCAATTCAGTAAATCTAGCCCAATGTTTGTTGATGTTATAAAGACATATGTGAACTCACCACGAAAAAAAGAAAGGTCCTCTCAAGGAGCATCACTATCTGTACCCTCATCAAAAGAAATTGATGACTGCCAGCGATCATTCTCAGGAGATGCCCCCCACACTCTGGAACTCCCTCCCAGAGGGCTACACCAAACTCAAGACTTCTCTACTTCATAGGAGAAGGCCTGGCTCTTCTCCCAGGTCTTCTATGTGGCCATAGACTATCTACTTACTCTGCACCCTGTAAATTGAACCAGTTCCTCATATCTTATTCGGTAATATATATAATTTCCCTTCAGTCTAGCAACTGATTTATTAGCCTAATGACACTGTAAAGCCCAGCTTCTCCCATCTAGATATCTCAATTGCACCTGCCCCTTTGGCTACCTATTAAGATATTTCACTGCATTGTACGAACTTGGTTAGCATTATACAATATTTATGTTTTTTGAATGTTAGGCCTTAATACATTTTTATTAAATGTAGGAAGCAGCTTAAAAACATGGGAGTCAGCAGTTGAGACCTCTCTCGCTTCACCTTCCCCACTCCCTGTCCACAGTGAATTTTGGGGGGATAGGGGAAGGGGGAATTCCCTCCCAGATCAGTAGTAGTATTTTTAGAAACTGATTTACTAAGCCTGTTTTCCTATTCTGTCTGTGGGCAAAAAAACTTTAGTAAATCAGTTCCTTAAGGTGTTTCTGCAAATCACTGGTAGAAGCCAGCAGTTTCCCTTCCCAAATCATACTTTCAGTTGTGTGACAGCATCATTTTGGCAGATGAAGCAAAGAGGCAATTGCCTCTTTGTTTCACATATCACCACAGCCTGGGACCCACCAGTCTTGCTCTCTTATGTATCTCCTACCCAGCTATCCAGTCTCTCTCTCTCTCACTCTCTCATGTATCCCCCACTCTGCCTTTATCCAGTCTCTCTCTCATGTATCCCCCACCCAGTCTTTATCCTGTCTCTCTCTCATGTATCTCCCACCCAGCTATCCAGTCTCTCTCGCTCTCTCTCTCTCTCTCATGTCCCCTACCCAGCCTTTATCCAGCCTCTCTCTCTCTCATGCATCCCCCACTCAGCCTTTATCCAGTCTGTCTCTCTCTCTCTCATCCCCTACCCAGCCTTTATTCAATCTCTCTCTCTTTCTCTCTCATATATCCCCCACCCAACCTTTAGCCAGTCTCTTTCTCGATCTGTCTCTCTCATGTGCCCCCCCCCAGCCTTTATCCAGTCTCTCTCTCTGTCTCATGTACCCCCCCCCCCACTTTTTACCTGAGTCTCTCTCTCTCTCTCTCTCTCTCATATACCCCTACCTCCACTCTTTCTTTCTCAGGGCCTGTCACCTATTCCCCTCATCTGTAGAAAAAAAGTGTGTTTTTCCTGCTTCCCTGCTGCAACTTGGCTCTCTGTAAGTTGCACTGTTCAGGAAGTTCGGATTGGTCCCATGTTTTCAATTCTTGCAAAACAGAGCTCCCACACTTCTGAACAGCGCAACTCAAACTTACAGAGATCCGAGTTGCAGCAAGGAAGCAGGAAATATACATTCTTTACTACAGCACCACAACCAAAAAACATCATTCGGATGCAAAAAAATCCAGGGCGCTACAGTGTAATTTTTAGGTGACATGGAGGGGCATAATCGAACGGCGCCAGCCATCTATATGGGCGGCCATCTCTAAGGCCAGCGCCGTAAAGAGGTGTCCCGAACCATATTATCGAAACAAGATGGCCGGCCATCTTTCATTTCGATAATACGGTTAGCGCCGGCCAAATGTCAGAGATGGCCGGGTTTGAGATGGCCAGCATCAGTTTTCACCGATAATGGAAACTGATGCCGGCCATCTCAAACCCGGCCAAATCCAAGGCATTTGGTAGTGGGAGGGGCCAGCATTCGTAGTGCACTGGTCCCCCTGACATGACAGGACACCAACCGGGCACCCTAGGGGGCACTGCATTGGACTTCATTAATAGCTCCCAGGTACATAGCTCCCTTACCTTGGGTGCTGAGCGCCCCAAATCCCCCCCCAAAACCCACTCCCCACAACTGTACACCACTACCATAGCTCTTATGGGTGAAGGGGGGCACCTACATATAGGTACAGTGGGTTTCGGGTGGGTTTTGGAGGGCTCCCATTTACTACCACAAGTGTAACAGGTAGGGGGAATGGGCCTGGGTCCACCTGCCTGAAGTGCATTGCAGTTTCCACAAAAGCTGCTCCAGGGACCTGCATACTGCTGTCATGGAGCTGGGTATGACATTTGAGGCTGGCACAGAGGCTGGCAAAAAATGCTTTTCTTTTTGTTTTTTGTTTTAGGGTGGGAGGGGGGTTGGTGACCACTGGGGGAGTACGGGGAGGTCATCCCCGATTCCCTCTGGTGGTCACCTGGTGAGTTGGGGCACCTTTTTGAGGCTTGGTCCTAAAAATAAATGGACCAAGTAAAACCAGCCAAATGCTCTTCAGGGCCGGCCTTCTTTTTTCCATTATCGGCCGAGGGCGGCAATTTGTTAACCACGCCCCCGTCCCGCCTTTACTAAACCAACACTCCCCCTTAAACTTTAGCCGCTCCTGCGATGGACTGCAGTTGAGGCCGCCAAAATCAGCTTTCGATTATGCCGATTTCACCGGACTTGAGAGATGGCCGGCCATCTCCCGATTTGTGTCGGAAGATGGCCGGCCTTCTCTTTCGAAAATAAGCAGGATGGCAACCTGGCATCTGAGGATTGCCAAGCCCTGATCTAATATATGCCTATAAGTGGGTTTCATTTGTACTGTGCTGACATTGTATCATATCGACATTACATGAATGTTCTTTCATGATGCCTATTACAGTATCATTCGTATTACATAGTAACATAGTAAATGACGGCAGATAAAGACCTGTACGGTCCATCCAGCCTGCCAAACAAGATAAACTCATTATACATGGTATGCGATACTTTATATGTATACCCAAGTTTGAGTTGCCCTTGCCATTCTCAGGGCACAGACCGTAGAAGTCTGCCCAGCATTGTTCTTGTATTAAAAGTTCTGAAGCTAACGTTGAAGCCCCTTAAAATTTACACTCTAGCCCATCCATATCTATTCAGTCACGATCAGAGCATAGACCGTAGAAGTCTGCCCAGTCTGCTCAGCACTGGTTTGCTTCCCAATTACCGGTGTTGCCACCCAATATCCACTAAGATTCCGTGGATTCATTCCTTCTAAACAGGATTCCTTTGTGTTTATCCCACGCATGTTTAAATTCCATTATCATTTTCATCTCAACCACCTCCCGCAGGAAGGCATTCCATGTATCCACACTCTTTCCATGAAAAAATACTTCCTGACATTACTCCTGAGTCTGCCCCCCTTCAACCTCAATTCATGTCCTCTAGTTCTACCGCCTTTCCATCTCCGGAAAAGGTTTATTTGCAGATTAATACCTTTCAAATATTTGAATGTCTGTATAATGTCACCCCTGTTTCTCCTTTCCTCCAAGGTATACATGTTCAGGTTGGCAAGTAAACTGAGCACAATACTCTAAGTGGGCCTCACAAATAACTTGTAGAGGGGCATCAACACCTCCGTTCTTCTGCTGGTTATACCCCTCTCTATGCAGCCTAGCATCCTTCTGGTCATGGCTGTTGCCTTGTTGCATTGTTTCTTCACCTTCAGATCCTCGGACACCAACACCCCAAGGTCTCTCTCCTGAGACGAACTTACTAATCTCTCCCCTCCTATTCGGTATCTCTCTTTTGGGTTTATGCAGCCCAAGTGCATCACTCTGCATTTCTTGGCATAAAATTTTAACTAGCACTAACTTTATCTGGATTAGCTAATAGTTCCGGTTTCACAGTTACTAACATATCAGTTTTTATTGAAACCTTATTTTTGTATTTTTTTATTTGCTCTTATTGTGATTTATGATTTCACAATAAGAGCAAATAAAAAATACAAAAATAAGGTTTCAATAAAAATTGATATGTTAATAAATTTTAACAACCAAGTTAACTCCGGAAGAACATTAATACTACTGAGTCAGATCCTAAATGGCTTCTAAATTATACTCAGTATTAAATAATCCTAATCCTGATATATAATAATAGTGATAAATAATGTGTTCAGTTCTATTCTGTTCTTACCATTACATCCCCAAGGGAACATGTGGCAGAATCAAACAGCAGCCATCAATACACATTAGGCGTTCCTATAACAAATCCAGGTATGTACATACACTGTTGCCCCCTCAGGCAGGGTAATACACAGACCGTACCTATGTAGTATCCTTATACCCCACTACAGCATTATAGCATAAACTGGAATGATCTAAAATGAAAGCAATATTGGTCTTAAACACTTCATAATACTCTACGCCTAAATAATTCCGCAGCTGTTACCTCAATGATGGCTTATCCTAGGCTAATGTCTCCTATGAATATATACAAATGTACATCAAATGTAAGTATAGACAATAGCCATAATCACAATTATACACAATATTGATTTCTACTTCCCTTGGAGATGTCCCCCGTGATCAGGTGAAAAAAACCTTCAGTGCAGTTCAACAACTCAATCCTTACACACTCCGAGCGGATTCCATATACCACCACCCTCTGCTACCTGTTGGTCAACTAGTTTCCTATCCAGTTCACCACTTTTGGTCCTAAATTCAGCCCTTTCAGCTTATTCTCTAGTCTTCTGTGGGGGACAGTATCAAAGACTTTGCTGAAATCCAAGTAGATTACATCTAGCACATGTCCTTCATCCAGTTCTTTGGTTACCCAAAGAAGTCAATAAGATTCGTTTGGCAGGATTTTCCTTTGGTAAAGCCATGTTGCCTCGGGTCCTGTAACCCATTGGCTTCTAGAAAGTTAACTATCCTTTCTTTCAGCAGCGACTCCATTATTTTTCCTACCACTGACGTAAGACTTATCGGTCTGTAGTTTCCCACTTCTTCCCTGTCTCCACTTTTGTGGAGAGGGACCACATTCGATCGTCTCCAATCTCGTGGAACCTCTCTTGTCTCTAAAGATCTATTAAATAAATCTTTAAGAGTTCCCGCCAGGACCTCTCTGAGCTCCATCAGTATCCTGGGATGTATCCCATCCGGCGCCATAGCTTTGTCCATCTTCAGATTCTAAATCTGTTTATAAACTCTTTTTTTCCGTAAACGGTGCAGTATCCACTCCATTCCCAGATGTTCCCTTGGCAGCCAATCACAGCCCTTCTCCAGGATTTTCCTCCGCAAACACCGAACGTTTAGCACATTCGCTTTATCCTCACCACTCTCCACATAGCCATTCTCATTATCTTTCAGTCTTGCAGTTCCATTCATATCTTTTCTCCTTTCTCCAATATATCTGAAAAAGGTCTTGTCACCTCTCTTTACTTCTTTAGCCATTTTTTCTTCCACTTGTGTTTCACTAGCCGTATTTCTCTCTTTGCTTCTTTGAGTTTAATCTTTTCCGTGATCCTCTCATTGCGTTCTTTTGTATTTCTTGAACAAAGCCTCTTTTGCTCTTATTTGTTCAGCTACTTGTTTGGAGAACCATATAGTAACATAGTAACATAGTAGATGACGGCAGAAAAAGACCTGCACGGTCCATCCAGTCTGCCCAACAAGATAACTCATATTTGCTGCTTTTTGTGTATACCCTACTTTGATTTGTACCTGTGCTCTTCAGGGCACAGACCGTATAAGTCTGCCCAGCACTATCCCCGCCTCCCAACCACCCGCCCCTCCTCCCAACCACCGGCTCCGGCACAGACCGCACAAGTCTGCCCAGCACTATCCCCGCCTCCCAACCACCAGTCCCGCTGCCCATCACCGGCCCTGGCACAGACCATACAAGTCTGTCCAGCACTATCCCCGCCTCCCAACCACCAGCCCCGCCTCCCGATCCTGACTAAGCTCCTGAGGATCCATTCCTTCGGCACAGGATTCCTTTATGCTTATCCCACGCATGTTTGAATTCCGTTACCGTTTTCATTTCCACCACCTCCCGCGGGAGGGCATTCCAAGCATCCACTACTCTCTCCGTGAAAAAATACTTCCTGACATTTTTCTTGAGCCTGCCCCCCTTCAATCTCATTTCATGTCCTTTCGTTCTACCACCTTCCCATCTCCGGAAAAGGTTCGTTTGTGGATTAATACCTTTCAAATATAAGACTTCCTGTTTCTCTTGTTTTGGTTTACCTTCCTTGCATAAAGATCAGTTTCCATATTTATAGCACCCTTTAACTTTGACCACTGATTTTCCACTTCTCCTATGCCTTCCCATGCCAACAGCTCCTTCTTCAGGTATTCCCCCATTTTATCAAAATCAGTACATCTGAAATCTAGTACTTTGAGTTTTGTGTGTCCGCACTCTGCCTATGCCCTTATATAAGACCATATGGTGTGCTGATCACTACTGCATAGGTGGGCACCCACCCGGATATTGGAAACACTTCCTCTATTTGTGAGTACTAGATCCAGCATCGACCCTTCCATCGTGGGTTCTGTCACTATTTGTCTGAGCAAGGCATTTTGACAAGCGTCCACAATCTCCCTACTTCTTTATCATATTTCTGTTACAAGATTGCTTTACGGTGCTGTTAAATGTTCATATTTCTGATAATGTATCATGTCATTCCTATTATTAGGATTCAATTTGCTATCTAAACTTACCTTATTGATAGTACTTATGCTTATATTTAGTCATTTTAATAATGATATGCTGTTTAAAAAATTGGGTAAATCTCTTCATAAAGGCAGTCAATAAATCCAAATAAATAAATATGTTTTTAAAGGCTATAAGCACATTTTTCTCAAGCAATAATAAGAACATAATAGCCATACTGGGTCCATCTATCCCAGTATCCTGCTTCCAACAGTGGCCAATCCAGGACACAAATACTTGGCAGAAATCCAATTAGTAGCAACATTTCATGATACCTATCCCGGAGCAAGCAATGGCTTTCCCCATATCCATCTCAGTAAAAGACTATGGATTTTTCCTCCAAGAATGTGTCCAAACCTTTTTTAAATCCAGATACACTAACCGCTGTTACCATATTCTCCGGTAGTAAGTTCCAGAGCTTAACTATGTTATTTCCTCCTATTTGTTTTAAAAGTATTTCCATGTAATTTCATTGAGTCCCCTAGTCTTTGTACTTTCTGAAAGAGTGAAAAATCGCTTCACTTCTACCCATTCTACATCACTCAGGACTTTGCAAACCTCAATCATATCCCCCTTCAGCCGTATCTTTTTCTCCTTTATATGGGAGGAGTTCCATCCCTTTTATCATTATGGTCACTCTTCTTTGAACCTTTTCTAATTCTGCTATATCTTTTTTGAGATATGCCGACCAGAACTGAACGCAATACTCAAGGTGAGGTCACACCATGGAGCGATGCAAAGGCATTATAATATTCTTGGTCTTATTTTGCATCCCTTTCCTAATAATTCCTAGCATCTTGTTTGCTTTTTTGGCCACTGCTGCACACTGGGCAGAATATTTCAGCATATTGATTACAATGATACCTAATCTTTTTCTTGAGTGATGACTCCTAAGGTGGACCCTAGCATCAGGTAACTATGATTCAGATTATTCTTCTCAATATCTGTTGGAAATGGTACAATGCTGAGAAAAAGTCTATAAACCCCTAGGATGGTCCGTATTTTGGTACCGTTTAAACTAGAATAAATTTGAGGAAGACATTCTTGCACCCAAAGCAGTCAGGCTTTAGGCAGAGACATAGCACAGAAAAGATTCTAATAGCAGTGATTAGTGATATGTGGGAACTCCTGGTCAGTAGTCACTTTTGCTTAGTAGTGTCCTTGGATCTTGCTGCAGCGTTTGATGTAGTGAATGACTTGCGTGTTCTGTGACTGAGATGGTTGAAATCTTTCCTCTCTGATAGATCATACTTAGTGAGTATTGAAGATAATGATTCAGAGAGGATCTTTTTGGAATGTGAGGGTACCACAGGGATCAGCACTCACCTCTTTTGTTTAATATCTATTTAAGTCAGTTAATAACTTTGATCCAGGAATATGGATTAGGAGTATATTGCTAAGCAGATGATGTCCCCATTTTGGTTAAGGTATCACCTATAACTTTAGTCTACCTTTCTTGCAGAAAGTTCTGATGGCTGATGTTGACTGGTTGCAGAAATATCAGTTAGTACTAAATGTTAGCAAGATTACAGCTTGTTGGATTTCAGGTCATACTGAGAGTCCATCATTGATCCCAGTATTATTTGTGGAACCCATTACACCAGTTAATAATTTCAGATACTTAGGTGTAATAATAGATTCTTCTCTATCTTTGGGAAACAGTTGTCTGCCGTGGTAAGAAAGGGCTTTTATTTTTTGAGACAGCTT
Source organism: Microcaecilia unicolor (assembly GCF_901765095.1). Taxonomy (NCBI): domain Eukaryota; kingdom Metazoa; phylum Chordata; class Amphibia; order Gymnophiona; family Siphonopidae; genus Microcaecilia; species Microcaecilia unicolor. Next base: position 105,277,984 of record NC_044033.1, read on the forward strand.
AGGGCTATTAGAGGGTACTTTGATGAAGCGGCATTACAAACATTAATATATACCCTCTCGATTGGACTATGGGAATATGGTCTATTTAGGGCTACCAAATGCCCAAATTAGACAATTGCAAATGTTACAGAACATGGCCATTAGACTCCTTGGGAAGGCACACTTGCTTGATCATGTGACTCCACTTTCTCAATGCAGTATTCTGCCGATCCATGGCAGTCTTCACTCGTGCGGGTTAGTGTCCTTGAAGCAATTTTGTTGTAAGTGAGACACTTGTTTCCTCAGCTCTCAATTCATTTCTGGTTTATTTGTCTAAATCAGTGGTTTCATGAATGTGGTCACTCTTTTATCTCTTCACTTCCTGTGCTGGTTTCAGTGTCTTTTTATTGATTTGAGGTATGCAGCCACCATTTTATTCTCAATCAGTTTATGCATTGATCCTGTTTGCTTTCCCAAATATTGCATGAACACTATTGGTGTCATTTGAACTTTTATACCATTATATCAGGAGCTTATCAATATGTTTTTACCGCATTTGGCACTGTCACAGTACACTACTTGTATTCACTGCATCAAGCACTGTCACAGAACACAACATATTTTCAGTGGCCATTTCCCTGTGCCTCCTGCGCCATTTTTCAGCATCTTTATTAAGGTTTGCTGTCACTGTTATGTATCCTCGCATGATCACTATCATTTTTGTCACATGCACTCACATTTATTTATAACATAATTAGTACTTTTTCAATACCTTCTCCCTTTCACAACAATCAGCACAGCACAGTCTTCACTGTTTTATTCATATTTTCCTTTCATCAGCTGTTTCTGCATGATACATCAGCACTCATTTATTTCCAATCCCTAGGTATTTAATACAATATATTCAGGATTTGTTTTTCTTTCTGACTACATTTTTCTAGCCAAGAATGTACTACTCTTTTATGACTGTTTTATGACATCTGAACTCCAGCTTCACCAGTAGGTATGTGTCATATGTAGCTTCCACATCATTTTATCATTTTTTTGATTGTTCTCTCATTTTAGGTATTCATCAATATGATTTTTTATTATTTTTAATTTGTGTTGACTATTACTGGCTTATAATATTTTATGTTTGTTTGTGCATATTTATATTTTAATGTTTCTTTATCTAGACCTCTGATGCAGGCATTTTTGCTGAATCATGGACCGTGTCGGGTCTGTTCAGTATTGAGTTGAGGCCCCCACTCTTGAAGGCTCCTTGTGCTTTTTGTTGCATTGCGACTCCATTATATATAAAATATCATTGGATACCTGTGCTGTATAGGAGTAAATTTAAGACCCTCTGTTTAGCACACAGGGCATTATGGGAACAGCAGCCACTATATTTGAATAAGTGGACAGTTTTTTACATACCAGCCAGGTATCTTAGGTCACTTCAAGATTTTAGAATGCTAGTCCCACATTTTTCTACGGAGCACTGGGCAGCTACAAAAGAGAAGGTTTTCTTCTGGCATGCACCAACATTATGGAATGATTTGCTGAAAGAAATCCATGCTGAGACTAACCATAAGAAGTTAAAAAATATTTTGAAAACTCATTTTTTCTAGCAGGCTTTTGGGCAACAGTCACCAGTGTGAAGAGGTTTAATCTGGTCTTCAGAAAACTAAGGAATGATGTGGGAGTAAGAATGAATGTAGTGGAGTGTATGGGGTAGGTCTATCCTATCTACTAATGGAGTTCTTATTCTTATATGAAACTGTTACTATAAACTGCCCTGATCTGAAGAAGGTGGGCAGTATATCAAGTTTTAATTAAACCATAAACCATGACTAGACCCTAATATAAACTCTGGTAACAGAGAAATGTAACTCATGAATAAATAACTCATAAAAAGGATATATTTTCATTATTTATTCAACAAAAAGATTCAACACTAAACATCCCTGTGTGAAAAATGTAAGCGAACCCTTGATTCAATAAGTGGTGGCACCTCTTTGATCAACAGTAACTTCAGCTAAACATTTCCTTTCATTGCTCTTAAGCAGAGTTCCTATACATTCCAAATGAGATGATAGGTTCAAGTAGGATTTGCATAATTATTTCAAAGCCTTGTAACCTATGACTTGTTCACAAAATTTTATTTATTTATTTATGACATTTATATCCCACAGTATTCCCACCCAAGGGCAGGCTCAATGTGGCATACAATAGTTAATAAGCAAACAATAGTACAAAATACAAGGTCACAAGAGGGAGAAAGAAATAACTGAGGAGGAAAGGAAGAGAGGGGAGGTGATAAATTATCACAGAGAGAGCCGTGGGTTAAAAGGGCGGGGCACCAGAAGGGCTCACAGCATATGCTCTGCCAAAAAGGAAGGTCTTGAGTTGCTTCTTAAAGGTCGGGTGAACAGCAGTGAATTTGACCTCTCGAGGCAGCCCATTCCACAAATGAGTGCTGAGATAATGGAAAGAGGAACCATAGACAGTCTTATATTTGAGGCCACAAAGAGCCGGGTAGTGGAGATTGAGGTACGAGCGGGCCGACTGTTGGGAATTCCTGGGCGGCAGGTTAATGAGGTTAATCAGCTGGTCATTCAAATGAAAAAGCATGCGCACCCCCCAATTTCGTAAGTGTGCACTGCTACCACAGCTAAGCATTTTGGGCCTGATTTGTAGAGGCTATGGCTGAGACATAAAGAAAAGTCCCAGCAATGATGCTTTAATTGTATATTCAGCGGACCCAAAAAATGCAAGAAAAAACAGAGGCAGCTACACCACAAAAAAGGGCAAAAAAAGAGAGTATACAAAACGCCTCTTTTAGTAAACCACGCTAGTGATTCCCATGTTGCAAATGAGAGGAAGCATGGTTTAGTAAAAGAGGCCCTAAAATAACAAAGGCAAAACAGAGCTCTGTGTAAAAGAGTCTTTATTGACAACAGGATTATCACATAAAACCAAACAGATTTCGCCAGTAACCTGCACAAGGGGTAATGACAAAATATATCTAATACAGAAATAAATAAATAAACAACAATTAAATTAAATAAAACCCACTCAACATAAAGACATAAATATATAAACAAATTATAGATACATAGAGTCAACCTACATTAAAAACATATACAGATATATACACTCTGAAAATAAAAATAAATTTATCATATAGAAACTTCTAATGTCCATAGGTACTTAAACTTGTAGGAAATATCCTATTTAGGTTTATCCTCATTGTGTTTCTCGAGTTTCAAGTTTCAGGTTTATTTAAATTTGATATACTGCCTATTACAAAATGTCTAATGTCTAGTGGTTAATTGTAAAGGTACAACCCTGAGTGCTTGCCAGTTCACTAGTGCTTAAGTAACCATGTAAAAGTAGGAAAAGAGTGCTCTATTACAATATTGAGTTAAAATGTTAGCTAAAAGTTATTTAATAGATGTTATACATAAAACTGGAGACTATCCCATGGATTCTGTATCATGTTTGATTGCATTTATTATTAAAGAGCCCTTTTACAAAGGCATGATAGGCTCTACGCGCGTGCACTGTGTGACAAAACAAGATTATTTCCTACCACATGCGGCATTTCCGGCATTAATCAGAAGTTGGCACGCTCCAACCAGTCACCGCATGTGTAGCGCTTGAACCCTTAATGCTAGATCAAGGGTGGCATGGTCCATTGAAAAAAAACCCCTTTTTTCCAGACTCAGTAAAAACCGGCTCAGTGCGCACCAAAAGCGCTTGTCCACACTACCGCAGGCCACTTTTGCCGCAGCTTAGTAAAAAGACCCCTAAATGATTTATTTATTTATTTATTTATTGGGATTTATTAACCACCTTTATGAAGAGATTCACCCAAGGCGGTGTACAGCTGGTGCAGTTTAACATAAAACATACAATTTTGTTAACAGCATAACAATAGTAAAATAACCATGAATAAACTAAATACAATAAATCAGATAACCTTGAAAACAGTAAACTGAACATAATAATAGAACCACAGTAACAGTATCAAGAATATACACATTTAAGAGCACTGGAATTCAAATACAAGAGATATAATACAATGAGGGGCATAATCGAAAGGGGCGCCCAAGTTTTCCTGAGGACATCCTCGCAGGATGTCCCGGCGAAGGGGCGGGGAAACCCATATTATTGAAACAAGATGGGCATCCATCTTTCATTTCGATAATATGGTTGGGGACGCCCAAATCGTGAAATTTAGGTCGACCTTAGAGATGGTCGTCCCCGATTTTCGGCAATAATGGAAACAGAGGACGCCCATCTCAGAAACGACCAAATCCAAGGCATTTGGTCATAGGAAGAGCTAGCATTTGTAGTACACTGGTCCCCCTCACATGCCAGGACACCAACCAAGCACCCTAGGGGGCACTGCAGTGGACTTCACAAATTGCTAGCAAGTGCATAGCTCCCTTACCTTGGGTGCTGAGCCCCCCAAACCCACTCCCCACAACTGTACACCACTACCATAGCCCTAAGGGGTGAAGGGCGGCACCTACATACTACTACTACTACTTATCATTTCTATAGCGCTACTAGACGTACGCAGCACTGTACACTTGAACATGAAGAGACAGTCCCTGCTCGACAGAGCTTACAATCTAATTAGGACAGACAAACAGGACAAACAAGAGATAAGGGAATATTAAAGTGAGGATGATAAAATAAGGGTTCTGAACAAGTGAACAAGGGCTAGGAGTTAAAAGCAGCATCAAAAAGGTGGGCTTTTAGCTTAGATTTGAAGACGGTCAGAGATGAAGCTTGACGTACCGGCTCAGGAAGTCTATTCCAGGCATATGTTGCAGCAAGATAAAAGGAACAGAGTCTGGAGTTAGCAGTGGAGGAGAAGGGTGCAGATAAGAGAGATTTACCCAGGAAGGAATGTAGGGAGAGATGAGAGTGGAGAGGTACTGAGGAGCTGCAGAGTGAATGCACTTATAGGTCAATAAGAGGAGTTTGAACTGTATGCGGAAACGGATAGGAAGCCAGTGAAGTGATTTGAGTAGAGGGCTAATATGAGCATAAAGACCATTAGTCGTGCAGCAGAATTTTGAACAGATTGAAGAGGAGAGAGATGGCTAAGTGGGAGACCTGTGAGAAGCAAGTTGCAATAGTCTAAGCGAGAGGTGATAAGAGTGTGGATGAGGGTTCTGGTAGTGTGCTCAGAAAGGAAAGGGCGAATTTTGCTGACATTATAGAGAAAGAAACGACAGGTTTTAGCAGTCTGTTGAATATATGCAGAGGAGAGGGAGGAGTCGAAGATGACCCCAAGGTTACGAGCTGATGAGACAGGAAGGATGAGACTGTTATCCACCGAAATAGAGAATGGTCATGTTTAGTTTCAGATGGCGCTGAGACATCCAGGCAGCAATGTCAGACAGGCAGGCTGATACTTTGGCCTGGATTTCGGCTGAGATTTCTGGTGTGAAGAGGTAGATCTGGGAGTCATCAGCTTAAAGATGATACTGAAAACCATGGGATGAGATCAGAGTACCAAGGGAAGAAGTATAGATGGAGAAGAGAAGAGGTCGCAGGACAGATCCAGGACTGTACCTACATGTGGGTACAGTGGGTTTCTGGTGGGTTTTGAAGGGCTCACATTTACCACCACAGGTGTAACAGGTGGGGAGGGGGCTGGGTCCGCCTGCCTGAAGTGCACTGCACCCACTAAAACTGCTCCAGGGACCTGCATACTGGTGCCATGGAGCTGGGTATGATATCTGAGGCTGGCATACAGGCTGGAAAAATATTTTTAAAATTTATTTTTGAGGGTGGGAGGGGGTTAGTGACCACTGGAGGAGTAAGGCGAGGTCATCTGCTCATTTAGGGCACATTTTTGTGGCTTGGGCGTAAGAAAAAAAGGACCAGGTAAAGTCGTCCAAGTGTTCATCAGGGAAGCCCTTCTTTTTTCCATTATGGGTCGAGGATGCCCATGTGTTAGCCATGCCCCAGTCCCGCCTTCACTATGCCTCCAACACTCCCCCATGAACTTTGCTAGTCCCCGCGACGGAAAGTAGTTAAGGATGCCCAAAATTGGCTTTCGATTATACCGATTTGGGCGACCCTGTGAGAAGGATGCCCATCTTGCGATTTGTGTCGAAAGATGGGTGTCCTTCTCTATCGAAAATAAGCCTGAATGTTAGCATAATACTAATGATACACCTAATAAGCATGCATTAGATAGCTTCTGTAAACTGCTTTAACACTTTGTGCAGAGCAGTATATAAAATCAATAAATCCAATCCAAACAGGCCATTAACTAGCAATAAATATATGTCAACAATTAATTATTGCAGGTAATTGGCAGTAATTAGATTCTGCATACGTATCTTACTGCATGCTATTTTATCACCCCATGTGCCTACCTTTTCTAGTGCACAAGTCAAAAGGGGGCGTGGTAGGGGCATTCTAAAAATTTTGTGCTGAGCTATAGAATACCACCATTCCCAAATTTGGGTGCCATTTACGGAATCCAGTCCATAGGATTAATAGCAAAACATTCCACTGTACAAATTCAAAAATCAGTGAACCCAGCCATCTGTCCATATTGCAGTTCTGCAAATTTCCTCCATGAAGACTGACTTTAAGTGGGCTACTGATGCCACCATAGCTCTGACTTTATGAACTGTGACATGATCCTCAATAGTAAAGCATTAAGAAATGTGCCATGATCCTCAATAGGATGCCCATGTGTTAGGAACGCCCCAGTCCCGCCTTTGCTATGCCTCCGACATGCCCCCATGAACTTTGGTCGTCCCCGCGACCGAAAGCAGTTGAGGACACCCAAATTCGGCTTTCGATTATACCGATTTGGGCGACCCTGTGAGAAGGATGCCCATCTTGCGATTTGTGTCGAAAGATGGGCGTCCTTCTCTATCGAAAATAAGCCTGAATGTTAGCATAATACTAATGATACACCTAATAAGCATGCATTAGATAGCTTCTGTAAACTGCTTTAACACTTTGTGCAGAGCAGTATATAAAATCAATAAATCCAATCCAAACAGGCCATTAACTAGCAATAAATATATGTCAACAATTAATTATTGCAGGTAATTGGCAGTAATTAGATTCTGCATACGTATCTTACTGCATGCTATTTTATCACCCCATGTGCCTACCTTTTCTAGTGCACAAGTCAAAAGGGGGCGTGGTAGGGGCATTCTAAAAATTTCGTGCTGAGCTATAGAATACCACTATTCCCAAATTTGGGTGCCATTTACGGAATCCAGTCCATAGGATTAACAGCAAAACATTCCACTGTACAAATTCAAAAATCAGTGAACCCAGCCATCTGTCCGCATTGCAGTTCTGCAAATTTCCTCCATGAAGACTGACTTTAAGTGGGCTACTGATGCCACCATAGCTCTGACTTTATGAACTGTGACATGATCCTCAATAGTAAAGCATTAAGAAATGTGCCATGATCCTCAATAGGATGCCCATGTGTTAGGAACGCCCCAGTCCCGCCTTCGCTATGCCTCCGACATGCCCCCATGAACTCTGGTCGTCCCCGCGACCGAAAGCAGTTGAGGACACTCAAATTCGGCTTTCGATTATGCCGATTTGGGCGACCCTGGGAGGAGGACGCCCATCTTGCGATTTGTGTCGAAAGATACCCCTTCTCTTCTAAAAATAAGCCTGATAGGCTCTCTTGCAATCCAATGCATGCACTGTGCTTTCACATTTGTGGGAATGAGGCCTGGAAAAAAATATTGGTAGGACAATTGCCTGGTTAAGATGGAACTGTGATATTACCTTTCGAAGGAACTTTGGTGAGTGTTTAAAAAAATTTGGGGGTCCATTCATTAACCTGCAGTAAGCACTAACGCATGCTTACCATAGGTTGAAAAGCACTACCTTGAGGAGCACTCAGGCGTCCCATGGTAGTTTTGGGATTAGTGCAACCTTCCCACGCACTAAAATAACTTATTTTTTTAGTACTGGAGGTGATGGGAGTGGAGAGTAGATATGTTCTGTGCTAATCAGTTGGCGTAGCTACATTGCCACGTGTTAATCGATTAGTGTGTGGTAAGCACGAGAGCCCTTACTGCCTTCAAAATAGGTGGCAGTAAAGGCTCACACGCTAATGGCCATGCACTAATGAGGGAATTAGTGGGTGGCCGTTAATACAAAATGGAAAATGGGGCTATTTTACTGCCACGTTAAAAGTGGCCTCAGCATGCTGGAAAAACCCGCACCAGGTATAGAGGTGGTCACTTTTTAGTACTGCTTAGAAAAAGGGCCTCTTTGTATGTTGTTGTTAAGTGTGGCTGAGTCGGTCTTGACTCAGAGGGACCCTCAGGCAGCTAACTTAGATGTTTCATTAGTATTATGCTGACATCATATTATATCTCTGTTATTTGAATTTCAGTGCTGTTAAATTTGTATATTTTTGATACTATTTCATGGTAGTCCTATTATTAGGTTTTAATTTGCTGTTCTCAAGTTTACCTTTAAAAAAAGTTCCAGAAAAGATCCGGGAAATTACAGATCGGTGAGTCTGACGTCGGTGCCAGGCAAAATGGTAGAGACTATTATTAAGAACAAAATTACAGAGCATATTCAAAAGCATGGATTAATGAGACAAAGTCAACATGGATTTAGTGAAGGGAAATCTTGCCTCACCAATCTACTACATTTCATTGAAGGGGTGAACAAACATGTGGATAAAGGGGAGCCGGTTGATATTGTGTATCTGGATTTTCAGAAGGCGTTTGACAAAGTACCTCATGAAAGACTCCAGAGGAAATTGGACAGTCATGGGATAGGAGGTAGTGTTCTATTGTGGATTAAAAACTGGTTAAAAGATAGAAAACAGAGAGTAGGGTTAAATGGTCAGTATTCTCAATGGAGAAGGGTAGTTAGTGGGGTTCCCCAGGGCTCTGTGCTGGGACTGCTGCTTTTTAACATATTTATAAATGACCTAGAGATGGGAGTAACTAGTGAGGTAATTAAATTTGCTGATGACACAAAGTTATTCAAAGCCGTTAAATCGCGGGAGGATTGTGAAAAATTACAAGCAGACCTTACGAGACTGGGCGTCTAAATGGCAGATGGCGTTTAATGTGAGCAAGTGCAAAGTGATGCATGTGGGAAAGAGAAACCCGAATTATAGCTATGTCATGCAAGGTTCCACGTTAGGAGTCACGGACCAAGAAAGGGATCTAGGTGTCGTCGTTGATGATACGTTGAAACCTTCTGCTCAGTGTGCTGCTGTGGCTAAGAAAGCAAATAGAATGTTAGGTATTATTAGGAAAGGAATGGAAATCAAAAATGAGGATGTAACCGCACCTCAAATATTGTGTTCAATTCTGGTCGCCGCATCTCAAAAAAAGATATAGTGGAATTAGAAAAGGTGCAGAGAAGGGCAACGAAAATAATAAAGGGGATGGGCCAACTTCCGTATGAGGAAAGGCTAAAGCGGCTAGGGCTCTTCAGCTTGGAGAAAAGGCGGCTGAGGGGAGATATGATAGAGGTCTATAAAATAATGAGTGGAGTGGAACGGGTAGATGTGAAGCGTCTGTTCACGCTTTCCAAAAATACTAGGACTAGGGTCATGCAATGAAGCTACAATGTAGTAAATTTAAAATGAATCAGAGAAAATGTTTCTTCACTCAACGTGTAATTAAACTCTGGAATTCGTTGCCAGAAAATGTGGTAAAGGCGGATAGCTTAGCGGAGTTTAAAAAAGGTTTGGACGGCTTCCTAAAGGAAAAGTCCATAGATCGTTATTAAATGGACTTGGGGAAAATCCACTATTTCTGGGATAAGCAATATAAAATGTTTTGTACATTTTTAGGATCTTGCCGGGTATCTGTGACCTGGATTAGCAACTGTTGGAAACAGGATGCTGGGCTCGATGGACCTTTGGTCTTTCCCAGTATGGCAATACTTATGTACCTCATTGATCGTAATTATATTTATATTTGGCCATTTTTACTATTGTTATGCTGTTAACAAAATTGTAAGCTTTATGTTAAACTGTACCTGCTGTACACCAATTTGGGTGAATCTCTTCATAAAGGTGTTTAATTAATCCCAATAAATAACTGATGATTGAGTGGAATCCATTGCTGTCATTATTTTATCAATCCATCACATTGCTGGTCTTCTTTTTTGCACTGACTTTAAGAACATAAGAACAGCCATTCTGGGTCAGATCAATGGTCCACCTAGTCAAGCATCCTGTTTTCCAACAGTGGCCAAGCATGATATCTTTCTCTAATGATTTTTCTCTTTGCATGATGTGTCTGATGTATGAAAGTTGACATCTTGATTTGATCTCTTCTAATACCTATTGATTTGGATTTCAGGCAGTCTATGGTATATACCAGAGATGCAGGAATTCATACCTCAAGTGCCACAAACAGGTAAAGTTTCAGGATATCCCTAATGAATATGCATTAGATATATTGCATACAATGGAGGTAGTATACATGCAGACCTATCTTATGCATATTCATTAGGGATAGCTTCAAAAAACAACCTGCTTGTGGCACTTGAGGCCTGAACGTCTGCATCCTTGGTATGTGCTGTATTCTTCTCCAGCACAATAATTCAAAGGCATTGATTTTCTTCCTCTCTTGCTTCTTCTCTGACCAACTTTCTCATTCATATGACATTATTGAAAATAATTTGGCTTGTACAAGTCAAATCTTTGTATGCAGAGATACATCTCTGCACTGAAAGATCTTGTCTAGGTTCTTTATAGCCTTTTTGCCAAGAGTAACACTATAAGGGAGTCTATATGAAATTACCATTCCCCCTTAATAGAACTCATCACAGTCAGACACCTTAAAAGGCAGGCCACAGAACAAGGAATCAACAAAAAACTCCTCATGGGAGGCCTGAGACCATGTCTGCCTCGGATATTCAATTCAATTCTTGTATACCACTAATATCCCCTTTCCAGAGTTCAGTATGGCTTTACATATCCTTGTGTGGAATGGCGCCAAGGTGCAGGCTCAACTTTTGATTCCAGCAAAGCTTCCTCCACCAAAGCTGAGGGAGTACCTGCATGGGTAGCTGTCGACACTGATACCGCACGTGGCACCGGCACTGGTGATCTCACCACAGGCTGAGTGCCCTGCAAGACAGATGGTAGAGTCATGGCTGGCACAACCTCCCCTGATGCCAATGAACTCTGCTGTAAAACCCATGCCAAGTGCTCTTACAGCATGGCCCAGATCTGCTCATCGAGGGTCAACATTGGGAAGGGCTGGGGCACTGGATCAGAGAAAGCTTGCTGAACAATCGGTGTAGACTCAGATACCAGGTCCAGGCTACTTGGAGACCTGCATATAGGCACCTCTTCAATAGATGGAGAGCACTCCTCCCACTGTTGATGTTTCTTGGGTATCAGATCTCTTGATGCCCCAATGGGTCAGACCAATGGTCCATCTCACCCAGTATCCTGCTTCCAACAGTGGTCAAGCCAGGTCACAAGTACCTGGCATGCTACCGGCAGCTTCCCCATGTCTGTCTCAATAGTAGACTATGGACTTTCCTCCAGGAACTTGTCCAAACATTTTTTTAAACCCAGATATGCTAACCACTGTTAATACATCCTCTGGCAAAGAGTTCCAGAGCTTAACTATTCTTTGAGTGAAAACATATTTCCTCCTATTTGTTTTACAAGTATTTCCATGTAACTTCCTGTCTCCTAGTCTTTGTACTTTTGAAACAAGTAAAAAAATTGATTCACTTCTACTTGTTCTACACCACTCAGGATTTTGTAGACCTCAATCATATCTCCCCTCATCCGTCTCTTTTCCAAGCTGAAGAGCCCTAACCTCTTTAGCCTTTTCTTATATGAGAGGAGTTCCATTTCCTTTCATTTTGGTTGCTTTTCTTTGAACCTTTTCTAATTCTGCAATATCTTTTTGAGATTTGGTGACCAGAACAGAACGCAATACTCAAGGTGGGGTTGCATACCTATGCTTTTGTTTCTTGATCTTTGCCGAGCATCGACACCCCTCAGTGCCAATGAGAATGACGTTGAATCCTCTCATCTCCTTGGTGTTGGGTCTGATGCTGACCAGTCCCAGGGGCCCTACATAACGGATGGTGTCAAGGCAGGTAGGGACTTACTCAATGCATGCCCACTCCTGGTGTCTGACAAAGGTCTAGTAGTTGATGCCAATGTCAACGATTCAGAACTGGCTCCAAATATGTTCTCTGGACTTCTGTGTTCTTTTTTGCATATGCAAACAAAGAATACAGTTAGTAGAGTTATGGTCTGGCCCCAGACACTGGAAACACCATGAATGGGTGTCAGTCCCACAGATGGTGTTAAAGCCACTGGGATCCTTCAATGACATGGAAGGTAAAACAGCCGTGGCTAAATCAAAGAACACTGTGGTCATGTAAAAAGGGGCTAATCACCAAAAAAGTAAGGGATAGCATTAATCTGATGCTCAGACCTAAGAGAGCCTTGTGAGCCTGAAAAATAAAGGAAACTTAAAAAAGGGCTAAAAGAAACTAAGAATATAAGGGAAAACAAGAAAACAAATCCAGTGAGGGAAGACACCAGAATACAAGATTTAAAAAACAACGCTGAAAGTAGATGCGAAAGACGCATCTTCCCCTCACCACAAATGAAACAAAACTAATTGATCCTACGCTCACAAATAAGACAGGAAGGCACTTATGCATGCGCAGTGGGAGTGCTGTCTTGAACTCTTAAAGATACAGTACACAGGGCAGAGTTTTCACACCGGGCGCTGTGGATGACATCACCCATATGTGAGAATTAGCTGGCCTACTTGTTCTTGGAGAAAAAATTATTAGCTAGGTAGACTTTGGAGAGCTATTGCTCATTCCTGGAAATGAACTATGAAAAATACACCTACTTTTTGGGATCTGCCAAGTACTTATGACCCATATTGGCCACTGCTAGAGACAGGATACTGAGCTCAACAGACCTCAGTCTGATTCAGCTTATTTTTTTTATGTACTTAAAAATGGTCCTTTATCTAAGCCACCATTTCCTTGACATTATCTCCAAAGAAATTACCTCTCATAGGACATATCAGCAAGCCACCCCTGCATATCATATCTTAGGTCTGAAGCTCACAACCATTAGAGTCCACAAGCACCAATATACAATGCAGAGATCCTTGATGCTGTTTGATAAACATCAGAGGATGAACAAACTAAATGTTTTTCACACTTCTTCCCTTTGATCACCTGTGACCTAAGGTAATCCTGTTTGTCCTGAGGAAGAAACAGTGACATACCATCTATCTTGCTCTAAAGGTTCTTCATATGTTGGCTCAGGAAGGGCTTTTAAAATGCTCTGTGGGGTATGAGCATAGTGATCTGACAAGCCTTGCTACTGAGATGTTCTAGAGTTTGGATGTGCCTTCCTACCTTCACAAAAGAGTGGATTCTCATGCTCTTGGCCTTCTGGAGAATAGATTTGACCACCACTGATTGATGTCTTCTGCCATCTTGTTAGTGGGCTGAAGGAGGTCTCCTACATACTCATCTGTATGTACTTCAGAATTTTTTGAATAGGCATGTCCCTACTTCTTTAGAGGGTTGAGAAACTAAAAGACGTCCAATATTTCTGCTCTGGGCTCATCCTCTACATGAAATGGTCTCAGCCATTTCCCAGAAAATTTCTCTGAAGAAGAGGTTCCCTGAAATAGTCTTCTTTCTATTTGGAGGAGCAGAGAGGACCAAGAGGAGACCCATCGACTCCTGCAAAGTAGTCTGCTGTTCCATAAGGGGGATCCTCTGCAGCCTATCTGACAAATATTCTGCAAGAGAGGTCTGAGTCTGAGCCTACTAGCAGACATTACTTCTATAAAGAATAGCTTAATAGCAGTGGGCTGAGAAACAGGGAATCCAGGGTTCAAATCTAACTGCTGTTCCTTATAATCTTGGGCAAGTGACTATTCCTCCATTGCCTCAGATACAAACTTAAATTGTAAGCTCTCTGGGGACAAGAAAATACTTAAATTACATGAATGTAACAAGCCTTGAGCTACTACTTTAAAAAGGCATGATCTAAATTAAAAAAAAAAAATCCAATTAGATGTCAATGTAGATCAATGTTTTGGTACCAAAGCTTATACCTCCCATGCTTCAGTATTGATACTATGGCTCCACAGAAAGCATGAGTCTCAAAAATGAGTTGCACTGTGTGACCTGCCCTGATGTCAGTGCCACCAAAATGTTGATGTAAGGAACTGAGGCAAGGCATTGGCACAACACATTCTCAATATTCTTTGACAATTGCTCTTCAAGAAATGCTGGAGACAACTCATCATGGCCCACAGCAAGGATGTAGTCATTGTCCTGAGTCACTTGATTAGAACCAATGGCATGACTTAAGACCAACATAGGATGGCCCACTGCTCATGGCATGAAGAATAACTTATCCTCCACACAGAAGCTTTTAAGTGGAAAGATGAGAGTCACTAATATCTCCCTGCTATCATCCTGCTCCAATGAGGGCCCGTCAATGTGTTGAATCAGTTTCCTTCAATACTGAAAACAAAAAGAATCCCTCAATTTTTCTGAGTGGGACTTTGTTGATGATTGGTCCAAAAGGCCTCCATCAATGCTTGAGCCTGAGGGCCACCAATATCCTTGCAATGCTGAGGCATCCACCAAATCTAATGCAGCTCTTGGGTCCACAATGTAGGTCGATGGCTTTGGTGCCGACACTCCAGATCAGACTTAAGCTAAATAGCTTTTTAAAACTTCTTTACAACCCAATGGAAATAAAAAATAATTACTCCTTGTATATTCTTCTAAGTTTTCCTATTCTGTATTTTATTTAATGTTTGTAAGCCACATTGTGCCTGCATGAGTGGGAAAATGTGGGATATAAGTGAACAATAAATAAATAAATAAAAAAATAATTACACATTACTACTACTACAACTTATCATTTCTAAAGCACTACTAGATGTATGCAGTGCTGTGCACTTGAACATGTAAGAGACAGTCTTTGCTCGAAAGAGCTTACAAGCTAATCAGGGCAAACAGGACAAATAAGGGAATTACTTAAAGTGAGAATGATAAAACTAACATGGGTACTGAACAAGTGAATAGGGGTTAGGAGTTAAAAGCAGCTTCAAAAAGGTGGGCTTTTAGACTAGATTTGAAGATGGCCAGAGATGGAGCTTAACGTACTGACTCGGGAAGTCTATTCCAAGTGTATGGTGCAGCAAGATAAAAGAAATGGAGTCTGGAGTTGGCAGTGGAAGAGAAGGATACAGATAAGAGAGATTTACCCAATGAACTGAGTTCCTGGGGAGGAGTGTAGGGAGAGATAAGAGTGGAGAGGTACTGAGGAGCTGCAGAGTGAATGCACTTGTTAAGTCAGTAAGAGGAGTTTGAACTGCATGCGGAAATGGATAGGGAGCCAATGAAGTGACTTGAGGAGAGGGCTAATATGAGCATAGCGACACTGGCAGAATATAAGTTGTGCAGCAGAGTTTTGAACAGATTGAAGGGGAGAGAGATGGCTTAGTGGGAGACCTGTGAGAAGCAAGTTACAGTAGTCTAAGCGATAGGTGATAAGAGTGTCGATAAGGATTTTGGTAGTGTGCTCAGAAAAGAAGGGACAAATTTTGGTGATATTATAGAGGAAGAAACAACAGGTTTTAGCAGTCTGTTGGATATGTGCAAAGAAAGAGAGAGAGGAGTCAAAGATGACCTGAAGGTTACAAGCTGATGAGACAAGGAGGATGAGAGTGTTATCCACAGAGATACAGAATGGGGAAAGAGGAGAGGTAAGTTTAGGGGGAAAGATAACAAGTTCAGTCTTGGTCATGTTTAGTTTCAGACAGCGGTAAGACATCCAGGCAGCAATGTCAGACAGACAGACTGATACTTTGGCCTGGATTCCTGCTGAAATTTCTGGTGTGGAGAGGTAGATCTGGAAGTCATCAGCATAAAGATGATACTGAAAACCTTGGGATGAGATCAGAGCACCAAGGGAAGAAGAATAGATGGAGAAAAGAAGAGGTTCCAAGACAGAGCACTGAGGTACACCAACTGATAGTGGGACAGAAGTGGAGGATGATCCACCAGAGCATACACTAAAAGTGCGATGGGAGAGATAAGAAGAAAACCAGAAAAGAACAGAGCCCTGAAATCCAAGTGAGGACAGTGTATCAAGAAGTAGGCAGTGATCAACAGTGTCAAAAGCAGCAGACAGATTGAGAAGGATGAGGATAGACCTTTGGATCTGGTCAGGAATAGGCCATTGCAGACTTTAGCAAGGGCTGTTTCAGTTGAATGAAGAGGGTGAAAGCCACATTGAAGTGGATCAAGAATAGCTTGAGATGAAAGAAAGTCAAAACAACAGTGGTGAATATACGTTCAAGTAGCTTGGATAGGCAATGAAGGAGGGAGATGGGGCGATAGTTAGAAGGACAGGTAAGGGTTGAGAATGTCTAGCTATCTGGGGGCAAAATTAATTCTCAAAAAATTTAACAAAAAGGGATGAAACTTGGCATGCAGGAAAAATTGATCAAAAGACGCATCCGAGTCTTCTTAAGTTCATGTGGAGCAGAATTTTAGAAAGGACATCCAACTTAGAATATGGACGTCCATATCTGTGTATCAGATAAAGAATGTTCATTTCTTATGTATTTTAGAACAGGATTTTCTGACATACCTGTTCTAAAATACATGAGAAATGGACATCCTAGTGCTGACTACATCCAGAATGAACAACCATTTTGCAAACTGAAACATCCAAACTATGAACAGGGCAAAACAAGGGACATGGGCAACTGGGTGGCAGCATAGGAATGGCCATGTCTATGTGAAGAAATAGCCTAATGATTAGAGCAGCCAGAATAGAACCAGAGGTTGCAGGTTTGAATCCCTTTGTAAATTTATTATTTTTTTTAATTGTGAGCCCTCCAGGAACAGAAAAATACCTATTGTGACTTCCCTTACTCCCTCCAGTGGAGAACTGCTTAATTTGAGCTCCTTTCTGTAACCTGAAAGTACCAGGTCCAAAAATGGAATCCATCTTTTTGGACATGGATGTCCCTACTCCTTCTGAAATCGGAGTTGGATGTCCATCTTTTGGACCCTTCCTAGTCCCACCCACACTACACCTCCTTGCCATATGGACATACTTCAGTTTTAGATGTCCATATCTTGGCTTAATAAAATTGGGATTTGGACATCCGTGCAATATGGACATCTAAATGTTGGTTTTCAGACATCCAAAATAGGAATAGAGCATCTAAAATAACCACTACAGTCTTCCAGCAGCCCTTATCCCTGATAGGGCCCCCAGAGTCTCAGCATGCACTAGTTTTGTCTTCCCAATTAAACAAACTAGTCTTTGCCTTCACAAGAGAGAGGAGTTGATACCGGATTGTGATTGGGGGGAAGGGGAATAGATGGAGAGGTACAGTTTGGGGGGATGCTGATTTTGGGGGGGGGGGGGGGGGGGGCTGATGTAAAAGTGGGCACCAAAGTCCCTTGAGCCAGCCCTACAATTACTGTACTTTGCTACCTATTCAGTATCTGGTACAGTTTAACATTTTGATACTGATCTTTAAAGGATTGCTTCATATAAGCCCTGGATATTTATTGAATATCCTGTTCTGCTGTGTGCCAGTGAGGGTGCTACAGTAATCCTAGGCCCGGCTGTTTTATATTCCAGAGGACAGTGGTGAGGACACACCAACATGCTTTTATATTTGTGGTACTGACATTGTGGATCTCTCTTCTACTAGAGATTAGAGGCGTATTACAGTAGAATACCATTAGGATGCAGGTGACCATCTGCCGCTCAATATTCAGCCAACAGTGGTCAGTGATTTTTTTAAATGCTGACTGTCGCTAGCTAAATTACTCTGGATATTCAATACTGGGCCATGTCAGGGCACTGGTACTGAGTGTCCAGCTCTTACTAGACATGTACTGGCAGTGGGGAGTTATGCAGGTTCTGGCTGCTGTTAAGGAGATTCTTCAAAATACCTCCCCAACTGAGTCTTAGTCTGATCCCCCCTCCCACCCACTCCTCAACACCAGAAAGCTCCCCTACATGACCGACCCACCTTCCTCATTCCTCACCCTGCAAAAGGCTTCCTCCACAACCTCCCAAGTCCCAACAGCACCCCCCCAACCCCCACCCTTAGGCCTACTGTGCAAGGCCTGGTAGTTTAGTGGTTGTCGAGGAAGGAGAGAACCTCACTCATTCTTGCCCCTAGCAGCTCCAGATTAAAAAAGGTCATCATGAACTCTAGCAGTAGTCTGCTGAACTGAAAATCCTAGATAAGCATTTCAATGTATTCATTGCTTCTGCTATTTCCATGTATCCCTGTATATTTTTTTTACAATAAAATAATTTTACTAACTTGAGCAGTCCAGCACGGTGGAAGATGTAGAGTTCATGAGGCAGAGTACAGGTATCATAAGGAATAACTCGAACAAAGTGCTGGAGCAAAACAAATTCAGGCACTAGCTTGGGTACAGAGATGATACAGTAATCCTTGTCCTAAAAAGATTCACCAATAAAATGTGTAAGAATTCATAAGTAATTTTTTTCACACAACAAAAAAAGAAAGCACAGTTGTTTACCTGGATTTAGAGTTCTCCATAGACAACAAGAAAAAAATCAGACATATAAATTGGAGCTGAGGCAGACTAGTTCTCTAAGAACTCAGAAAAACCTTCTCAGGATCAGTGGCGTAGATACAGGGGGCCACGTGGGCCTGGGTCCCCACAAAATGGGTCCAGGGCCCCTGGTTTGGCTGGTGGAGGTACCAAACGCCTGCCAGCTGAAGCGTTTCTCCAGCACTGCTCTACTTACATTGCCTGCCCTGCTTCCCTCTCGTCACGTGCATATTCAGTTTTAGTGAAACTGAGCATGTGTGACACTTCGCACATACTCAATTTCATTAAAATCGAGCATGCGCAACGAGAGAGGAAGCAGGGCAGGCAATGTAAGGAGAGCATTGCTGGAGAAACGCTTCAGCTGGCGGAGGTTGGGGACCCCTGCCAGCCAAGGTATGTGGCATTGTGGCAGGAGGGGGCTAAAATGTGCACCCTCACTTTGGGCTCTGAAACTCCCCACTCCGAGGTCTGGCTATGCCCCTGTTCAGGATAAAGGATTGTTATGTGTCTGATTTATCCTGATGTTTACAGAGAATCTTTTTCTGCAAGTAAGCAACTTCACTTTGTCCATCCATAAGCTACATCAGTGGAAACTTCTATAGCTGAAGGTTATCCTAATCTTGCCTAATGATGAATTCTGTAGGAGAAACCAAATAGCTTTTCAGGGGTGTTGACTGTAGGACTTATAAAACTGCTTGTCTAAATGGACCATCACTTTTAGACATGTTGCCTACACAATAGTAGAAGGTGAGGTATAAACGATTGACCATGTTTCAACTCTACATCTCTCTTTCATAGGAGCAGTGCACAAATGTGCAACAGATGCTGCCATGGCTTTGATTTGATATGCCTTTGGTTGATTCTTTAATTGCAATTCTGTTAGGTCATATAACAGCAACAACCTTTTTTTTGTTGTCATTGCAATCCCAAACTTGTAAGGCTGTATTTCTGAAGTAGGATGTGAAAACTATAAGGCTGTTTATAGCTATTCTGCATGCTGTTTTAGATGCTTTAGTATATAATTTGTCAACTTGTATTTTGTATTTCTTATCTTTTCATTACTTTTTATTCTTTAATTTATTTAGGGCTGTATTTTGATTAAAATTTGTAATTGCAATTAATCGCCCAATTCAAGGTATATTATTTATTTATGTTTGTTCCCACTGCAGCTCCTTGTAGCTCTGGGCAATGGAGGGTTAAGTGACTTTGCCCAGAGTCACAAGGAGCTGCAGTGAGGGAAAAACACATAAATTGCATATCTTTAATCGCACAATTACTCGTGTTTAAAGTTTTAATTGAAATACAGCCCTAATTAAAAGAAATGAAATATTGTGTAGAATGACTATGCTCTTTTTTTTTAGTAGTAAATTAGTACTCTTTTAGAAACCAGTGTATGTAGTGCCTGTTGAACCTTGTGTGCATAAAGCCTTGGACAGAAAGTACGATATATGTAGAAAGATCATACCACATTTGGTTAGAATTTTGGGTGGCTTCAAAGAACTACCCTGTTGTGGAAAAATTGTGGAAATAGAGAATAAGACATAAGATGTGCCATACCAGGTCAGACCAAGAGTCCCTTATATCCCAACAGTACCCATCAAGTCTCGAGACTATTATTCCACAGTTTTCACAATTGTTTCAATGTGAACTACAGCCTATAACATAGAAGAACAAGTATAAGACAGACAAATTGCTGTCCTAAATTAAAGCACATAGCTATACGAATAGCAGCTGAATATCATTACTTATGCATACAGGAGTCCTTTTACTAAGGTGTGCTAATGGATTTAGTGCACGCTAGTGATTAGTTCACAGTAAGCGTTTTTAGCACATGCATTAAATATACATGCGTTAAACACTAGAGATGTGCTAAATCCTAGAGATGTCCACAGGAATATATAGAACACATATTTAATACACATGCTAAAAACGCTAGTGCACCTTTGTAAAAGGACCCCTTAATGCACACTAATTCGTTAGCATGCGTTAGTAAAAGGACCCCTGAGTTTGGTGGATGTCCACGCTCTACTCTTGCTCTACCCTTGGG
This sequence comes from Microcaecilia unicolor, assembly GCF_901765095.1. NCBI lineage: Eukaryota > Metazoa > Chordata > Amphibia > Gymnophiona > Siphonopidae > Microcaecilia > Microcaecilia unicolor. Next base: position 105,298,637 of record NC_044033.1, read on the forward strand.
CTATCTGGACAGTGCAAAGGTAATCTGTAAGTACATAACCAGCTATCTACAGAGTTACGCTCTAAGAATTTTCAGTGGCACTATCCATATAGTGCCACTGAAAATTCACAGATTGGGGACATTCTAAATTCAAGTTCTTTCATGTTTATCGATATCCTGGCACACAGGTGTTTTGATGATCCTTTAGAAATAATGCTCACCATTTCTATTCAGAGGGAAGGGCAGTTTAAAGAAAAAATAACTATTAAATTTTAACTTTGGATTTACACTTATTTGCAAAGACAACTAATGTTGCACATGCACATGTACTTACTGGAAAAAGGCTGAATACAAAATTTAGGAAATCCAGAGCCCTGCAAATATAAAAATAAAGGGTATTAAAAAATATCTTGGTTCTATGTGAAATCTATTGCATATTCATAAACAGGCCTATATTTAAAAAGGCACTGAGAACCCAATTTAGCCATTCCAATCCTGGCCATATAAATTAAGCAAATTTTCAGTCAAATGGAGGCACATAGATTTTTGACTGAAAACAAGCTTAAATATATGCTACCAAAATATGAATGCCAAGATTTAGGATACTCAACCTTGTGTGCCTAAACTTAACTGGCTACCATTAAAATTCATTCACAACCCCTCCGAAGGGACACCACCTTGTAAGTGGTGGAGGGGCTTCCGTGTTTCAATGACTCAGAGGGCTATGCTGAAGGGTTACCCATATCAGACAGGCCTCTGAGGAGAAACCAGACAAAGAGTGTCCCAAATTAGGGAGAGGGGAAAGATGGTGACCTGAAGCTCGTACACTCAACGGCCCAGCTGTCCTCTGAAGTTCAGTTTTTGTTCACTTGAAATTTCCTCTCTGCATTGCAGTTGCCTTAACAGAGGAAGGGGACAATGGGGGGTCAGCCGCCGATGACCAGCGTTTTGTCCCCTGTGCAGCAAGTGTGGGACCGCTGTATGACGAGCTGCCCATAGATGACTGGGTTGATGAGTCCTTTGATTAGCGCCGACGAAGGAGCGTCGATGCTCTTGGACCTGGAAACAACTTCATCGCTCAAAAATCATTTAACCACCATGCCCAAAGGGGTGGAGGAGTGAGTCAGGAGTGTATGCTGAAACGGAAGTCGTTTACAGCTGAACCCGTGTCGGCGGTGCTACTCCTAAACCCTTAAGAGTTATCAGCTTGGAGTTTTTGGCTCCCGTGGAGGTTGCATTGAATGTCATCTGGAGGGTGCTCCAGGACCTGACGGTGGTAGAGAATGACTTTGCTTCAGATATAGTCTTGTTAATGAGCCACATGGATAATCTAATCGAATCATTTGAGAATATACAGCAAATGAAGTTCTACTGAAGTAAAACGGTTAAGATTTGAAAATGATAATAAGACCAGAAAAAATTTGAACAAAATGAATATTGTTGTAGATGATTAATATCGAGATTGTTGTTTTCCCAGAGTTCCAGGTATGACTCCTAATGTTTTTTTTTCCTCTGAAATGATTCCTCTTAATATATTAATTCAAAAGGAGTGAAGCCTGTGAAACTGGGATTACTTTAATCAGCGGGAATTGGATTGGAGATTCAAGGGTTTGTATTGTTAAACAATTTCTGGTTTTAAAAGGGAAAAAAAATGAAATCAGGTGTATTACTTTCACTAATATTGGACAATAAGTATGTTTCCAATGAAATTGATGGACTATGCACCGTTATGGTCTTGAAGAAACCAACCAGATGATCAATGTGGAAAAATGATTTAGATAAATAATAACTGGGGATAATCGGGTTAATACCACGTTTTCTTTGTTTGCTGTTGCTTAAATTGATCTCCTTGTCTTGTTTCACTCTCCCTATTTATTTTGTGGTCTAAGAAAGAGAAAGATTGTACAAAATCCATTTATCTTGTTGAGATTGTTTTCTTCAAATATTGTTTTAATGTACAATCATCTCTGTTTTACTGTTTTGCAAGTGATCCTTGTAAAATGAAAAAATTATAAATAAATGATTTTAAAAAATTATATAAAAAAAAAATTCATTCACAAAATCAGAACAAAAATCTCCCTCTCCCCAGACAGCTCCTCAATACCCCACCTACCTAACTCACCTAATCTTACAGTACATAGGAGGTAAACCTCTATCCTTCAGGCACCTAAATTTAGCTGGCTAGCACAGAAAATCATTGTAACTGAAACACCCTCCCCCCATAGATTCCTAACTCCTTTCTATCCTCCCCTGCCCCCCCCCCCCCCCCATAGCTTCCTGACTCCTTTCTATCTTCCCCTGGCCCTCCCCCCAGTCATATGGAGCTGGGAGATAGAAGCTCAGTCTATGTCTTCCTGCCAGCTTGGCACTGGAAGCTTTTCAGGATGTTATGGGGAGTACAGAGGGAATGGAGAACTGTCAGAAGGCCTTTTATTTGATTGAGCAGGTAGTAGGATGGTCAGGTAACTATCAGAAACAGACTGTTGTTACAAGATCAGAGGGTGGGAGGGTAGGGTAAGGGAGTTATCCAGAAAGGGGCTTTTCTATAAGACCAGATGGATAGGAGAGAAGGGTTCAGGAGCTATCAGAGGGTCTTTTTTATTATGAGATCAAATATCTGGAAGTAGGTGGATCACCAGATTCCAAAACAGGGATCGTCAGCAAGACTTAAGCCAGCTAGCCCTAAGCCTAGGTGTATATGACCAAGTTAGGAGACTAGCACAAAAAAAAATCTGTGCAAGCCACCTAACTTTTTTTTTTCTTCAACAAACAGGATTGAATCAGGCACACAAGTGGATGATGTCATCGCACATCACTGGAACAGTACTCAGAGCTCAAGACTTGGTTCTGAGCAAGTATGGCCCATCGTGCGAACAGTAGTCTCTGAATCTCAGTTTTGCTTTTTTCTGCTCAGCCAAACAACATTAAACAAAGCTCACACAACAAATTTCTTCTCTTCAACTTAAGATTACTTCCAATATTGTTTATCATTGAATTGTTTATTTTCTTTTATTTCTACAAATTTGACATGGCTCTGAAATCTGGATTCCGGCCATGTCCAAAATCTGGCAGAAAAATCCAGAATGTTGACACTCACTCCAAGTGCTTAATCCACTTGGGTGCAGAGCACAACCAGAACAAATGCAAACATTGTGCTTGTATGTCTCCAGGTGCACAAAAGAATCATCTTAATTACCTCCACAACCACTGCAAAGCTGAAAAAAAGGTTGGTTCGATATACATCATGCCAGAAAAGTTGAAATAATCATTCCAAGAGATCTTACTGCAGCAAGATCTGGATTTATATATTAAGGACCTTAAACTGTCTTAAGTTCTGGCAGCAATAGGGTTATACCCAGAATCTAGGGGCTGCATTAGACAGGGACTCTGAGGTAGAAGCCAATCAGGATACTTCAGGTCCCTTGGATAGCTTACCTGGGTGTGGTGAGGAAGAAAGTCCTGGGGATTTCAAGAGAGGCCAACAGAAAGATGAAACCCTTAAAGAGACCTGAGCTCAGGTTCAAGAGATAGATGGGAAACCTGTAGACAACTGAGATTCCTCTAAGGCATATTTTATAATGAAACATGATTTACTCTATAGAGCAGCCAAAGGAACCCTAAAAGGAGAAGAACTAGAACAGCTACTAGTATCTTAACCCTATTGTAGGCATGCACTGCAGCTAGCCCACAATCATTTACTATAGGGCCTTTGTTGGAGGGGAGGAAGCCTGGGATAGGGTTACCATATGTCCGGATTTACCGAAGCAGGGGCAGTGACGTAAGAGACGGGAGGAGCCTGCAGAGCCAGCAGCCAATGCTTCGAGGCTGCCTGCGGTGCCGCGTTTTTTTAAAAACATTTTTTCTCGTCGAGTCGTCGTTAGCATTGGCGCTCAGCTCAGTCAGCTGAGCGCTTCTTCTTTTTGTAGCGCCGGCCCTGCTGCTCAACAGGAAAAGCATCAGTGGCCGGCAATGGGAGCTGGGGCTGGTGGGCCTGAATCGGGAGAGGGAAAACAGATGGCAGGATGGGGAGAAAGAGGGAAAATGGAAGGATGGGGAGAGAAAGAGGGAAAACAGATGGGAGGATGGCAGAGAAAGAGGAAAAACGGAAGGATGGGGAGAGAAAGAGAGAAAACGGAAGGATAGGGAGAGAAAGAGGGAAAGCAGATGGGAGGATGGCTGAGAAAGAGGGAAAATGGAAGGATGGGGAGAGAAAGAGGGAAAACAGACGGAAGGATGGCAGAGAAAGAGGGAAAAACAGACGGAGGATGGGAGAAAAAAGGGGAAAACGGAAGGATGGGGAGAGAAAGAGGGAAAACAGATGGAAGGATGGCAGAGAAAGAGGGAAAACAGATGGATGGGGAGAGAGACACTGGATGGAAGGATGGGGAGAGAAAGAAGGGAGATGGATGAAAGGATGCAGAGAAAAAGGGGAGAGACTGGAAGGATGTGGAGAGAGAAGGGACACTGAACAGAAAAGGGTAGAGAGATAGACACTGGTTAGAAGGAGGGAGAGAGACATTAGATGGAAGGATCAGGAGAGAGGGTAGATGGGTGGAAGGATGGAGAGAGAAAGAGGGAAGACGCTGGATGGAAGGGTAGGGAGAAAGAGGTGACACGATGGAAGGATGCAGAAAGAAAGAGGGGAGACTACTGAAAGGATGGGGAGAGAGAGGGGAGACACTGGAAGGATAGGGAGAGAAAGAGGAGAGCTGCTGCATGGAAAGGGGGAGTAGTGAAAGATTGGAGAATAAGAGGAAGGGGCATGGGGAGAACAAGGGTGAGAAAAAGATGAAAAGCCATAAGTAGATGAAGGAAATTAAAGAATGGATAGTAAGAATGAATTAAATCTGGACACAGAGAGAGGCAGAAAAATATTGAAGAAAACAAAGAAAAGGAGAGAAAAATGACAAATGGTCAGGAAACCCTGGCAGAACAGTTAAGCGAAAACGAAGGAAAGCAGAATCTAGAGACTGGGAGCAACACAATGAGAAAAAGTAAATGGCCATACAACAAAGGTAAAGAAAATAATTTTATTTTAATTTAGGATAAAGTAATATGGTGGTAATAAAGTTTCAGAGACCAATACTTCCTTCCTTAGGTCAGGAGAGGATACTGTAACAGCATTATACTGACCTGAGGCAGGAGGTTTTGGCCTCTGAAAGCTCACTGAAAAGGATTAGGCTATTAAATAAATTGTCTGAAATCGGATGCACTGAAAAGCAGCACTTTACCCTGTGTGACAAATGCATCTGAGTGTGACTAAATTTTGCTGGGGGGGGGGGGGGGGTGGTAGAGAGAAAATTTTGTGCCCACCCAAAATTGGCAGTCTGGCTACGCCACTGTATCAGGCGTAATTGCCGGTGTCTAAAGTTAGGGACAGTTTATGCCCTAAGCACTATTCTATAAATGATACATGCCTTTTATAGAATAGTGCTCAGCATGTACAATTTTCAGCAACAATTCTTACCCTTTATGTGTAACACTAAGCTGACAGCCTGTTAGAACAGGTTCATATGTGTTTTTCAGTTTGAATCACACTATTAAAGGCCTTTTTGTTCACTTTTAATCCATGGTCTGGCTTTGTTTGTGAAGACTCCTCGGCCCATGACATTCTCATTTCATGTGGCAGAGATGGATCTGACACTAACCAGCTTATAATCGAAAGAGAAAAACGCCTATATTGCGACCCAAATCAGGAGATGGGCGTCTTTCTCCCGTGGGCGCCCAAATCAGTATAATCGAAAGCCGAGGCGCCCAAATTGGTATAATCGAAAGCCGATTTTGGGCGTTTCCAAATGCAATCCGTCGCAGAAATGGGTAAAGTTGACGGGGGCGTGTTGGAGGCGTGGTGAAGGCGGAACTGGGGCGTGGTTATTGGCCAAGGAGAGATGGGCGTCTTTAGCTGATAATCGAAAAAAAGGCATTTTTACCGCGATTTTGGGTCACTTTTTTTGGACCCATTTTTTTCACGAACAAGTCCCAAAAAAGTGCCCCAACTGACCAGATGACCACTGGAGGGAATCGGGGATGACCTCCCCGGACTCCCCCAGTGGTCACTAACCCCCTCCCACCAAAAAAAAAACCACTTTAAAAACTTTTTTCCAGCCTCTATGCCAGCCTCAAATGCCGTACCCACCTCCATGACAGCAGAATGTGTTCTATCCTCTGACAGCCTTTCCCTGGTTCTGATGTGGCTCTCGGGTGAGTGTGACACCTTTTCTGTTAAGAGCACTGCAGAGTCACATCAGCAATGCATTTTGGTGGGTGTAGGGTATTGGGCTCCGTGATTCCACTAGCTTGTGCCACATGCTTATGATGTTGGTAGTTGGTAGGCTCTACTCCCATGGTGCTTTTCCCTCTGCTGGGTCAGAGTGTGCCCTGTTTTGTTTCCGGTAGTCCATGAGGTAGTGGCCATTTTTGTAAGCCAGTTTTAGATCCCTTTCACGTGTTAGCCATGTTAGAGAACTTAGTTCTTACCTTGAATGTGGCTGAAAGAGGGCATTGTACAGCATTCTGCCAGCTCTGACCTACTACTAATCTCAGTACCAGGAAGACTCGTTGCCAGTGGGACACAACCTCTGATCTGCAGTTAACTGTGAGTAAGCGTGCTTATTCCAATAAAGGACGTTTTCGGAGAGATTAGTCTTCAGGTGTCAACTGGTGTGCCAATGTTATATAGCAGCAACAAGTCCTAGAGGCCTGCGTGTTTGCAGATCCCTGGAGCACTTTTAGTGGGTACCGCAGTGCACTTAAGCCAGGTGGACCCAGGCCCATCCCCCCCTACCTGTAACACTTGTGCTGGTAAATGGGAGGCCTCCAAAACCCACTGTACCCACATGTAGGTGCCCCCTTCACCCCTAAGAGCTATGGTAGTGTTGTACATTTGTGGGTAGTGGGTTTTGGGGGAGGGGGGTTGGTTGCTCAGCACCCATGGTAAGGGAGCTATGTATGTGCGAGCGTGGTCTGAAGTCCACCGCACTGACCTCTAGGGTGCCCAGTTGGTGTCCTGACATGTCAGGGGGGCGAGTGTACTACGAATTGTGGCCCCTCCCACTACCAAATGGCTCGGATTAGGACGTTTTTGAGCTGGGCATTTTTAGTTTCCATTATCGCTAAAAAAAAACAAACGCCCAGCTCAAAAACGTCCATTTTTTCAAAAATACTGTCTGTCCCACCTCTTCACGTACCCATTTTCGGACATAAACGCCCATGGAGATAGGCGTTCGATTATGCCCCTCCACACCAGTCAAATCCTCTTCTTCAAAGAATCTGTATGTCTCATAGTGAGGGTCCCAAGATATTCAGTCTCAAATCCTGAGACATACTTCAGAGGACATAGAAACATAGAAAAATGAAGGTAGATAAAAACTATGGTCCAATATTCAGACTGCAGGAGTTAGCTGGGCTGCCTCCTGTGGTCAGCTCTGAGCCCAGATATTCAACACCGGGCCGTTTCAGATGACCAGCATTGAATATCCAGTTTATCCTTGACCGGTTTGAATGTAACTGGCCATGCCAATATAAGACTAGCACCACTCTGAAGGACAACCTGCAGGCTAAAATGGGGACATGGCAGTGGTGGTAACAGCAGCAACTCAATGGTGCCTATCAAAGGGATGAACAAACAAGTGGATAAAGGTGAGATGGTCGATATTGTGTATCTGTACTTTTGAAAAGGCATTTGACAAAGTACCTCATGAAAACCTCATGAAAGACTCCAGAGAAAATTGGAGAGTCATGGGATAGGAGGTAGTGTTCTATTGTGGATTAAAAACTGGTTAAAAGATAGAAAACAGAGAGTAGGGTTAAATAGTCAATATTCTCAATGAAGTAGGGTAGATAGAGAGGTTCCCCAAGGGTCTGTGCTGGGACCATTGCTTTTTAACATAAATGATCTAGAGATGGGAGTAACTAGTGGGGTAATTAAATTTGCTGATGACACAAAGTTATTCAAAGTTGTTAAATCGCTCTAAAAATAGCGCCAGAGCAGCACGGGGCTATAACGCCCCTATGATCAAAGCTAATAGCATGAAAATTTATGTGCGCTATTAGCTCTGATCATAGGGTTACTTCTCTGATCATAGGGGTACTTCTGTGGGAGGATTGTGCCTGGGATTGCGCCCAAGGAACAATCCTCCCGCAAAAGTTGTTTGACAGACTTGAAAAGACTGTTTGTGAAAGGGTTGAATTATTGGGATGTATAAAACAGCAGGCTGAACTTTGACTGAGCCTTTCTGAGGGAGAGGGGAGGTAGTGCAAAGGAAGTGGGTCTGAACTGTTATGGAACTGAATGTTGACTGGAATTGTGAACCCGGCCTGAACCCTGTTTGTGAGCTGCATTTCAATTTTGAGAGTGGAGCTGAATTGAGAATAAAGCACTTTAGTCCTAAGTCCATATGGCAGTCTGGTTCTTTGCTGGAAACGTGTGAGCCTAACCGGGCTGCCGGCCCCAACCCAGAGTGGAGGAAGCGGACCCCTTTACAGTACTCACTGGCTCTGATCATCGGGGCAGGAGCAAACACAGGCGTTAGTATGGCACTATTGGCCTCTAGTGCCCGTGTTTGCTTCTGATCATCAGCCCACCAGTCATTGCAGTAATACCTGCAAGAGTTGCTATTGTGCAATGGCTGGGATTCCTTTCCATCTCCAGGTGCTATGAACATTACTTTTGCAGTATTTCCAGTCCCTGAACAGCAGGAATGCCGGAAGTCCAGAAATCAAACCTAAGTCCCCCACATGGCAACACTCCCTTTGGCTTACTGGGACAACTCATAAAAATTTAAATTAAAGACAACATGAGTTGTTCTAGAGATGTAATTTTAGGGTGCTGCAAAATACAAATATGCTTTCTCCAGTAATGTAATACTGAAACTGTATCTGTACAAGAAATATGTATTTTTCAGAATAAAACATCCTATATACTGCATTGTTACTATAAACTTTAAGGCTAGAAACTAACACAATCTCTAGATGTCCAAACTTGCCTTGTTTCATATTTCTCATCAATACAGTACAGCTGAATACAGAAAGCAGATACAGCTCCTTTGTAGATAGGACGGAAGACATCTTCATCCTTTTCTGTGATCGAGATCCTTGAGGATTTGAAATCCACACCTGTGATGACATCATCCTCTAGCTGCTCAGCACTTGAAATCTCAGTTGTTACCTCTTTCTGCAGTAAGAATAGACAGGGGACCAGATAGAAATCACACTCTTTTTTATTTAATGAGCCATCAGTTGCATCATCATCTGTACATTATAGTATTACATGCACACATGCAGGTGTGTTTTTTCCACTTGGGGAAGCAGTTCCTAAGAGAAAGAACAGCTTAAAGCATATATATTAAAAAATGCCAGGCTGTTTATCAAAATGATTATAGAAGAAGCAAGCTGATAGTCATTTTAACCAAATAATAATACTTTAAAATGTAGAACATATATGTGGTTAATCATGCATATCAGTTATCAATACATAAATTCATTTTTACTCTCTGGTTCAAACTCTTAATTAGAGCTAAACTAAATTTACAAACAATTTCTATTTAGCAAGAGTACAATCAGGGTTCAAACTTCTTCTACTAACCTATAAATGTACTCACTCTGCTGCTCCCCAGTATCTCTCCACACTCGTCCTTCCCTACACCCCTTCCCGTGCACTCCGCTCCATGGATAAATCCTTCTTATCTGTTCCCTTCTCCACTACTGCCAACTCCAGACTTCGCGCCTTCTGTCTCGCTGCACCCTATGCCTGGAATAAACTTCCTGAGCCCCTACGTCTTGCCCCATCCTTGGCCACCTTTAAATCTAGACTGAAAGCCCACCTCTTTAACATTGCTTTTGACTCGTAACCACTTGTAACCACCTGCCTCCACCTACCCTCCTCTCTTCCTTCCCGTTCACATTAATTGATTTGATTTGCTTACTTTATTTATTTTTTGTCTATTAGATTGTAAGCTCTTTGAGCAGGGACTGTCTTTCTTCTATGTTTGTGCAGCGCTGCGTATGCCTTGTAGCGCTATAGAAATGCTAAATAGTAGTAGTAGTAGTAGTAGTAATTATTTTCAAAGTGTAAAACAACAGTTCTGCAGTGATTCTTATCAATGTGATAGGAAGACCAAATCAAAACTTTTCTTTCTATTTAAAAAAAGAAGAAGAAGAGTGCCCCTGCATATGAATGAATTCCTGAGTTCCACAATATGTGTGCAGTAGGAGCCTATTCAATAACGGATCATAGGCACCTAGGTTTCCCTACACTGAAGAATATTAGCATAACCTGTAATTGATGCATCTAGCATTTGGGCGCCCACACTTACACCAGCTATAGAGTATTTTGTAACTAACAGATGTAAGTGGTATCCTGCCCTTGTCCTGTTCATGCTCTGCCTCCTTGCAAATATGCACTATGTAAGTTTAGCACATATTTACAGAATAGCACTTAGGCACCTTGCTTACATATATGCACATAACTGTGCACCTATGCATGTGTATGCTAGTATTCTAAACATTTATGCATGCACTGAGTGTGTACATTTTAGCACCCAGTTTATAAAATTGCCCTTCATATCTCTAGTCAATAAAATGTTTGAAAAATTAAGAAAAAATAATACTGAAGCAATGAAGAGCTGCACCAAACAGACAGAACCAGCCGCAACCTCTTGACAAAGCGTTTTACGAAACGGGTACCTGTTGGGGTCCCGTGGGCTGATGATCATTTCAGAAAGCAGATAAATCTCATTGGTTTTGGATGCTTTATTCTAATTGCCATCAGAAATTACACGATATATGACACAGAAGAAGGTCAAGCCACATTGCATAGAAGAGGATCTATTGTCACAATTTAGCACAAAAAATATCTTAAAAAACAAAAAAACAGAATTGTAAAAAAGTAAAAAATGAATTTGGTAGGAGGGGGTCAAGTCAATGATTACAAGCTGATACCACAGGGCAAATACTCTAACATTGAGCACAGACAATTGTTGGTGCCCGGGTGCATATATGAGACTAAAAAAATGTTTTCCCCTCAGATCAAATCATTGGTTGTATTATAAAAATTGGCAGTGAACTTTCGACTACCTGAGTTTTCAAGCTAGCGATTTAGGCGATAGTCTAGTATCTTGTTTGATTTAAATTGAAGGGTATCCTAGAAATAAGCAGTGGATTTTCCGGCCCATATTAATAATGGCTTATGGACTTTTCCTTTAAGGAATTATCCAAATCTTTGTTAAACCCTGCTAAGCTAACTGCTTTTACCACATTCTCTGGCAACCAACTCGAGAGTTTGATTACACATTGGATGAAGAAATATTTTCTCCAACTTGTTTTAAATGTACTACTTAGTAGCTTCATTGTGTGCCCCCTAGTCCTTGTATTTTTGGAAAGTCTAAACAAGTCATTCACGTCTACTCATTCCACTCCACTCAGTATTTTATAGACTTCTATCAGATCTCCCTTCGCCGTCTCTTCTCCAAGCTCTTTAACCTTTTCTCATAGGGAAGTTGTCCCATCCTGTTTATCATTTTCATGGCCATTCACTGTACCTTTTCTAATTCTGCTATATCTTTTTTGAGATGTGGTGACTAAAATTGTACACAGTATTTGAGGTGCAGTCGCACCATGGAGCATTACAAAGGCATTATAATATTCTCATTTTTGTTTTTTATTCCTTTCCTAATAATTCCTAACATTCTATTTGCTTTCTTACAGGCTTATTTTCAGTAGAGAGGTGTGGTAGCCGTGTTAGTCCACTTTTAAAGGTAATCAATAGAAATAAAACAAAATAAAACATGGAAAAGAAAATAAGATGATACCTTTTTTACTGGACATAACTTATTACATTTCTTGATTAGCTTTCAAAGGTTGCACTTCTTTGTCAGATCGGAAATAAGCAAATGTTGGTAGATGACAGTATAAAGGAGTCAGGGGATCTACCCCGGGAAAGTTGGGAGTTGTAGTCCCTCAAATGTTCCCGAAGATGTCTGCCTCTCCCACTCCTTCTCCCAGAGTCTCTTCCTCTAGGTCTATCCCGGGGACGCTGGGAGTTGTAGTCCCCTACTTGTTCTGATGACTATCTGTCTTTCCGGAGCCTTACCCCTATCTCTTTCCCTCTAGATCTACCTTGCCCATCACACCGGTTACCCTATAAACTGTCTAATCTGACCCAATTTAGCCAAGCATCTCCTCAATATAGCCGGTCATATTTGAAAAGCTAAACGGCCATTACTTAGGAAACACTTTTCTGCAGGAAAGATGCCAGCTTCCACAAAAGCAAATCCCCCCCCCCCCCCCCCCCCCCCCCCCCCCCCCCCCCCAGAAAACCACTTTGACTCTCAACCTGATCCTCAAGCACAGGGACATTCTCCTTGGTAGTGGGGATGTCCATGAGAGACGGTGTTTGTGGTAGCAAATAATGGAGAAAATAAATTCCATCCACCATCACAATAGAGAGGTGGAAGATGTAAAAAAAAAAAAAAAAAAAAGCGGAGAGTCACAAGGAACGCTATCAAGAAAAGAGAGGCCCAGAAATGCCAACTGCCCCCAGATGCCAGAACATCCCTCATGCATCTTGGCAACTGTGGAGGAGGTAGCCATGGTTGGCGTACCTGGCCAGGACAGCTCACAGCCTGAGGAGGCTGGTAAATAACCATGAGCCATTCTAGTCTTTCTGACCTGCTACTGCACAATAGTGGTTGTGTACTATATACCAGTGCCTGTTTGTTCACATGTTAGTCAGAGACCAGGTACTTTCTGTATGTGAAAGTGTGTAATGTGCCTTCAGAGTGCTGTGTGACCAAGATGCTACTAACTAATGGGAGCTAGTGGAAGATGTGGCAGGCTTGAGGGACACAATGGGGGTATATCAAGAGAAGCAGGCCTCTGCTTCAGAGATGTTGGTCCAATCTTCACAGAGGCAAGAAAGGATGCTGGGCTCCATAGCAGGGGCACTGAGCTCTATAACAGCCTCCCTGAAAGAAGTGGTTAAGGTGCTGAGGCAACCAGGGAGCACTCCTATGGAGCCAGATGCCCTCATGGAGGAGAGACCACCCCCACCCAGCATCTGCAACACTGCCAGAGGATAGCAGGGGAGGATGCTGCCAGCATGGTCTCAGAAGCTGCGCTGAAAAGAACCTTTGGGGGGATAGGGAAGCATGAGAGAAGGGGAAGAGGGGCAAGGGGAGGAGGAGGGATGGGGGAGGTTTCAAAGCATAGAAGGAGGCTTGGGGGGTCACTGTTTTGTTCCCTGCCATTTGATTTTCTATCGTGTATTATTTAATTCCCCCCACACTTTTTTGCCACTTGTAAATACATTTCTCACCTTTTCATTTAAAAGGCCTCTCGTATCAATCTCTGCCTGGCTTCTTCTGCTGCAGCAACAACATCTGCTGGTCTTCCAATAGGCACAGGTTGCTCCTGGCGGAAGGTGGCACCTCTAACCTGAGTGACCTCCTGCTCTGGGAAACCTATTCCCTATTGGGTAGCCAAGTTATGTAAGATGCAGCAAGCTGCAAACATGTCACACACTTTTTCAGGACTATACAGAAGATCACCACTTGTCTGATAAAGACAACAAAATCTGATTCTCAGCAGGCCAAAGGTGTGCTCTATGTACAGTGTGTACTCTGGTGGGCCTCATTGAAGCGCTCCTCCTGGGGTGTCTGAGGACATCATACCGGTGTTAACAGTAAGGATTCTGAGCAGGGTAAAGTTCTGTGGGGCACAACCCGGAGTTTTTTGCAGTCAGTATGCACTGATACTTTGACACCTTTTTTCAGCATTCCAAATAATTCCTCGCCGTGCCCTTTCACTGGCACAGGTTTAGTCAGCTACAGGGCCGTGCCAACACGGTAAGAGAGGTAAGCACGGCAGGAGGGCGCCGTACTCTGTGGGGTGCCCTGCCACGCCATGCTTACCTCGCCCTCTCCCATGTCCCAATTGCCCGCCCTCTTCTCCCCCCCCCCCCAACAAGATCCCTTTTAAATTTACCTCCGTCTGGCAGCGAAGGCGCAGCGTCAGTGAAGGAGGCGGCGCTCCCGACATCTCTACTAGTCTTCCCTTAGCTCAGTGTTCCGCCTTCTTCTGACGTCAAGGAAATGACGTCAGAAGAAGGCGGGACATTGAGCAAAGGGAAGACTAGTAGAGACGTCGGGAGCGCCGCCTCCTTCACTGATGCTGTGCCTTTGCTGCCGGATGGAGGTAAATTTAAAAGGGATCTTGGGGGGGGGGGGGGGGGGAGGGGGGCGGGCAGTTGGGACATGGGAGCGGGAGGGCAGGGGAGAGAGGAGCGTGGATGGGAGGGCAGCGATCACCTTCACGGGGGGGGGGAGGGGGAGCGCACGCAACTGTTTGTCTGCGGGGGGGGGGGCGCCAACTGATCCTCTGCAGGGGGGCGCCAAAGACCCTTGGCACGGCCCTGGTCAGCTAGATGTGTGAAAATGATTTAAGGCTGAGTGGCTACATTTAGCTGTTCATAAGTGAGTTGTCCTTGAGGTGTTCTCAGGGATGGGGGGGGGGGGGACTTTGCTGCCTAATACTAATTTTCAATCATACCAGCCATTGGGAGCACAGCCCTAGCTTAAACTTCATACCTTAATATTTTTTCCTAAGATGGCGAAGATAAAATCATCTTCATGGACAAATACATGTACTTCAGGAGACCATTGGTGAAGATGACAAATACATGAGACATGGACTTCAGGAGATCATTGGTGAAGATGTCATCACTAATCATATAAGCTCCTCTGGTGCCAATAGGAGCTTTTATGATTAATGATGGCTTGCCTAAAAAGTGGTACTTTCTAGGAAGTATGAAAAAGGGGCACCACAGCAACTAGAGTGCTTTTAGGGGCCCTTTTACTAAAGGGCTTAACAAATTTTAATGCAAGAGTGTCCTGTGTGCTAAATCCAGATTTAATACATCAGTATTTAGGGCTTTTAAAGTATTTTTTCAGGTCCTGTTCTAATTTTTCCATTAGCATGCGGGACCTGCAAAAAAAATAACATGGGAGCACTTACCACCTCCTGTTTAGGATGAACTAGGTGCTCCCACATTAAGCCTGCGTTATCCAGTTAGCGATGTAGTAATGCAAATGAACTAACAGGATAATGCTTCCATGCCCATTACATATCCCCTCCCAAAAATATATTTTTTAAATAAATAACACACGGTTAATGTATGGAAAAGGGGAAATTATTGCAAAATACTTTAAAGCGAATGCTACATACCTGTAGAAGGTATTCTCCGAGGACAGCAGGCTGATTGTTCTCACTGATGGGTGACGTCCACGGCAGCCCCTCCAATCGGAATCTTCACTAGCAAAAGCCTTTGCTAGCCCTCGCGCGCCGATGCGCACCGCGCATGCGCGGCCTCTTCCCGCCCGAAACCGGCTTGTGCCGGCCAGTCTCATATGTAGCAAGACAAAGACTAAGGAAGACACAACTCCAAAGGGGAGGCGGGCGGGTTTGTGAGAACAATCAGCCTGCTGTCCTCGGAGAATACCTTCTACAGGTATGTAGCATTCGCTTTCTCCGAGGACAAGCAGGCTGCTTGTTCTCACTGATGGGGTATCCCTAGCCCCCAGGCTCACTCCAAACAACAAACATGGTCAATTGGGCCTCACAACGGCGAGGACATACAGTGGTGGAAATAAGTATTTGATCCCTTGCTGATTTTGTAAGTTTGCCCACTGACAAAGACATGAGCAGCCCATAATTGAAGGGTAGGTTATTGGTAACAGTGAGAGATAGCACATCACAAATTAAATCCGGAAAATCACATTGTGGAAAGTATATGAATTTATTTGCATTCTGCAGAGGGAAATAAGTATTTGATCCCCCACCAACCAGTAAGAGATCTGGCCCCTACAGACCAGGTAGATGCTCCAAATCAACTCGTTACCTGCATGACAGACAGCTGTCGGCAATGGTCACCTGTATGAAAGACACCTGTCCACAGACTCAGTGAATCAGTCAGACTCTAACCTCTACAAAATGGCCAAGAGCAAGGAGCTGTCTAAGGATGTCAGGGACAAGATCATACACCTGCACAAGGCTGGAATGGGCTACAAAACCATCAGTAAGACGCTGGGCGAGAAGGAGACAACTGTTGGTGCCATAGTAAGAAAATGGAAGAAGTACAAAATGACTGTCAATCGACAAAGATCTGGGGCTCCACGCAAAATCTCACCTCGTGGGGTATCCTTGATCATGAGGAAGGTTAGAAATCAGCCTACAACTACAAGGGGGGAACTTGTCAATGATCTCAAGGCAGCTGGGACCACTGTCACCACGAAAACCATTGGTAACACATTACGACATAACGGATTGCAATCCTGCAGTGCCCGCAAGGTCCCCCTGCTCCGGAAGGCACATGTGACGGCCCGTCTGAAGTTTGCCAGTGAACACCTGGATGATGCTGAGAGTGATTGGGAGAAGGTGCTGTGGTCAGATGAGACAAAAATTGAGCTCTTTGGCATGAACTCAACTCGCCGTGTTTGGAGGAAGAGAAATGCTGCCTATGACCCAAAGAACACCGTCCCCACTGTCAAGCATGGAGGTGGAAATGTTATGTTTTGGGGGTGTTTCTCTGCTAAGGGCACAGGACTACTTCACCGCATCAATGGGAGAATGGATGGGGCCATGTACCGTACAATTCTGAGTGACAACCTCCTTCCCTCCGCCAGGGCCTTAAAAATGGGTCGTGGCTGGGTCTTCCAGCACGACTATGACCCAAAACATACAGCCAAGGCAACAAAGGAGTGGATCAGGAAGAAGCACATTAGGGTCATGGAGTGGCCTAGCCAGTCACCAGACCTTAATCCCATTGAAAACTTATGGAGGGAGCTGAAGCTGCGAGTTGCCAAGCGACAGCCCAGAACTCTTAATGATTTAGAGATGATCTGCAAAGAGGAGTGGACCAAAATTCCTCCTGACATGTGTGCAAACCTCATCATCAACTACAGAAGACGTCTGACCGCTGTGCTTGCCAACAAGGGTTTTGCCACCAAGTATTAGGTCTTGTTTGCCAGAGGGATTAAATACTTATTTCCCTCTGCAGAATGCAAATAAATTCATATACTTTCCACAATGTGATTTTCCGGATTTAATTTGTGATGTGCTATCTCTCACTGTTACCAATAACCTACCCTTCAATTATGGGCTGCTCATGTCTTTGTCAGTGGGCAAACTTACAAAATCAGCAAGGGATCAAATACTTATTTCCACCACTGTAACTGAGATTGACCTAAAAAAATTTACCAACTAACTGAGAGTGCAGCCTGGAACAGAACAAACAGGGCCCTCGGGGGGTGGAGTTGGATCCTAAAGCCCAAACAGGTTCTGAAGAACTGACTGCCTGAACCGACTGTGGCGTCGGGTATCCTGCTGCAGGCAGTAATGAGATGTGAATGTGTGGACAGATGACCACGTCGCAGCTTTGCAAATTTCTTCAATAGAGGCTGACTTCAAGTGGGCTACCGACGCTGCCATGGCTCTAACATTATGAGCCGTGACATGACCCTCAAGAGCCAGCCCAGCCTGGGCGTAAGTGAAGGAAATGCAATCTGCTAGCCAATTGGATATGGTGCGTTTCCCCACAGCCACTCCCCTCCTATTGGGATCAAAAGAAACAAACAATTGGGCGGACTGTCTGTTGGGCTGTGTCCGCTCCAGATAGAAGGCCAATGCTCTCTTGCAGTCCAATGTGTGCAGCTGACGTTCAGCAGGGCAGGAATGAGGACGGGGAAAGAATGTTGGCAAGACAATTGACTGGTTCAGATGGAACTCCGACACGACCTTTGGCAAGAACTTAGGGTGAGTGCGGAGGACTACTCTGTTATGATGAAATTTGGTGTAAGGGGCCTGGGCTACCAGGGCCTGAAGCTCACTGACTCTACGAGCTGAAGTAACTGCCACCAAGAAAATGACCTTCCAGGTCAAGTACTTCAGATGGCAGGAGTTCAGTGGCTCAAAAGGAGGTTTCATCAGCTGGGTGAGAACGACATTGAGATCCCATGACACTGTAGGAGGTTTGACAGGGGGCTTTGACAAAAGCAAACCTCTCATGAAGCGAACAACTAAAGGCTGTCCTGAGATCGGCTTACCTTCCACACGGTAATGGTATGCACTGATTGCACTAAGGTGAACCCTTACAGAGTTGGTCTTGAGACCAGACTCAGACAAGTGCAGAAGGTATTCAAGCAGGGTCTGTGTAGGACAAGAGCGAGGATCT
Organism: Microcaecilia unicolor; assembly: GCF_901765095.1. NCBI lineage: Eukaryota > Metazoa > Chordata > Amphibia > Gymnophiona > Siphonopidae > Microcaecilia > Microcaecilia unicolor. The sequence goes on from NC_044033.1 coordinate 105,316,839, forward strand.
AGGGCCTTGCTGTCACACCAGACGGCAAACCTCCTCCACAGAAAGAAGTAACTCCTCTTAGTGGAATCTTTCCTGGAAGCAAGCAAGATACGGGAGACACCCTCTGACAGACCCAAAGAGGCAAAGTCTACGCTCTCAACATCCAGGCCGTAAGAGCCAGGGACCGGAGGCTGGGATGCAGTAGCGCCCCTTCGTCCTGCGTGATGAGGGTCGGAAAACACTCCAATCTCCACGGTTCTTCGGAGGACAACTCCAGAAGAAGAGGGAACCAGATCTGACGCGGCCAAAAAGGAGCAATCAGAATCATGGTGCCTCGGTCTTGCTTGAGTTTCAACAAAGTCTTCCCCACCAGAGGTATGAGAGGATAAGCATACAGCAGACCCTCCCCCCAGTCCAGGAGGAAGGCATCCGATGCCAGTCTGCCGTGGGCCTGAAGCCTGGAACAGAACTGAGGGACTTTGTGGTTGGCTCGAGATGCGAAGAGATCTACCAAGGGGGTGCCCCACACCTGGAAGATCTGTCGCACTACACGGGAATTGAGCGACCACTCGTGAGGTTGCATAATCCTGCTCAACCTGTCGGCCAGACTGTTGTTTACGCCTGCCAGATATGTGGCTTGGAGCACCATGCCGTGACGGCGAGCCCAGAGCCACATGCTGACGGCTTCCTGACATAGGGGGCGAGATCCGGTGCCCCCCTGCTTGTTGACGTAGTACATGGCAACCTGGTTGTCCGTCTGAATTTGGATAATTTGGTGGGACAGCCGATCTCTGAAAGCCTTCAGAGCGTTCCAGATCGCTCGTAACTCCAGAAGATTGATCTGCAGATCGCGTTCCTGGAGGGACCAGCTTCCTTGGGTGTGAAGCCCATCGACATGAGCTCCCCACCCCAGGAGAGACGCATCCGTGGTCAGCACTTTTTGTGGCTGAGGAATTTGGAAGGGACGTCCCAGAGTCAGATTGGACTAAATCGTCCACCAATACAGGGATTCGAGAAAACTCGTGGACAGGTGGATTACATCTTCTAGATCCCCAGCAGCCTGAAACCACTGGGAAGCTAGGGTCCATTGAGCAGATCTCATGTGAAGGCGGGCCATGGGAGTCACATGGACTGTGGAGGCCATGTGGCCTAGCAATCTCAACATCTGCCGAGCTGTGATCTGCTGGGACGCTCGCACCCGCGAGACGAGGGACAACAAGTTGTTGGCTCTCGTCTCTGGGAGATAGGCGCGAGCCGTCCGAGAATCCAGCAGAGCTCCTATGAATTCGAGTCTCTGCACTGGGAGAAGATGGGACTTTGGGTAATTTATCACAAACCCCAGTAGCTCCAGGAGGCGAATAGTCATCTGCATGGACTGCAGGGCTCCTGCCTCGGATGTGTTCTTCACCAGCCAATCGTCGAGATATGGGAACACGTGCACCCCCAGCCTGCGAAGTGCTGCTGCTACTACAGTCAAGCACTTTGTGAACACCCTGGGCGCAGAGGCGAGCCCAAAGGGTAGCACACAGTACTTGAAGTGACGTGTGCCCAGCTGAAATCGCAGATACTGTCTGTGAGCTGGCAGTATCGGGATGTGTGTGTAGGCATCCTTCAAGTCCAGAGAGCATAGCCAATCGTTTTCCTGAATCATGGGAAGGAGGGTGCCCAGGGAAAGCATCCTGAACTTTTCTTTGACCAGATATTTGTTCAGGGCCCTTAGGTCTAGGATGGGACGCATCCCCCCTGTTTTCTTTTCCACAAGAAAGTACCTGGAATAGAATCCCAGCCCTTGCCCGGATGGCACGGGCTCGACCACATTGGCGCTGAGAAGGGCGGAGAGTTCCTCTGCAAGTACCTGCTTGTGCTGGAAGCTGTAAGACTGAGCTCCCGGTGGACAATTTGGAGGTTTTGAGGCCAAATTGAGGGTGTATCCTTGCCGGACTATTTGGAGAACCCACTGATCGGAGGTTATGAGAGGCCACCTTTGGTGAAAAGCTTTCAACCTCCCTCCGACTGGCAGGTCGCCCGGCACTGACACTTGGATGTCGGCTATGCTCTGCTGGAGCCAGTCAAAAGTTCGTCCCTTGCTTTTGCTGGGGAGCCGAGGGGCCTTGCTGAGGCGCACGCTGCTGACGAGAGCGAGCGCGCTGGGGCTTAGCCTGGGCCACAGGCTGTCGAGAAGGAGGATTGTACCTACGCTTGCCAGAAGAGTAGGGAACAGTCTTCCTTCCCCCCAAAAATCTTCTACCTGTAGAGGTAGAGGCTGAAGGCTGCCGGCGGGAGAACTTGTCGAATGCGGTGTCCCGCTGGTGGAGCTGCTCTACCACCTGTTCGACTTTCTCTCCAAAAATGCTATCCGCACGGCAAGGCGAGTCCGCAATCCGCTGCTGGATTCTATTCTCCAGGTCGGAGGCACGCAGCCATGAGAGCCTGCGCATCACCACACCTTGAGCAGCGGCCCTGGACGCAACATCGAAGGTGTCATACACCCCTCTGGCCAGGAATTTTCTGCACGCCTTCAGCTGCCTGACCACCTCCTAAAATGGCTTGGCTTGCTCAGGGGGGAGCGCATCAACCAAGCCCGCCAACTGCCGCACATTGTTCCGCATGTGTATGCTCGTGTAGAGCTGGTAAGACTGAATTTTGGCCACGAGCATAGAAGAATGGTAGGCCTTCCTCCCAAAGGAGTCCAAGGTTCTAGAGTCCTTGCCCGGGGGCGCCGAAGCATGCTCCCTAGAACTCTTGGCCCTCTTTAGGGCCAAATCCACAACTCCAGAGTCGTGAGGCAACTGAGTGCGCATCAGATCTGGGTCCCCATGGATCCGGTACTGGGACTCGATCTTCTTGGGAATGTAGGGGTTAGTTAAAGGCTTGGTCCAGTTCGCCAGCAATGTCTTTTTTAGGACATGGTGCATGGGTACAGTGGACGCTTCCTTAGGTGGAGAAGGATAGTCCAGGAGCTCAAACATTTCAGCCCTGGGCTCGTCCTCCACAACCACCGGGAAGGGGATGGCCGTAGACATCTCCCGGACAAAGGAAGCGAAAGACAGACTCTCGGGGGGAGAAAGCTGTCTTTCAGGAGAGGGAGTGGGATCAGAAGGAAGACCCTCAGACTCCTCGTCAGAGAAATATCTGATGTCTCCTTCGTCTTCCCACGAGGCCTCACCCTCGGTGTCAGACACAAGTTCACGAACCTGTGTCTGCAACCTCGCCCGACTCGACTCCGTGGAGCCACGTCCATGATGGGGGCGTCGAGAGGTAGACTCCCTCGCCCGCATCGGAGAAGCTCCCTCCGCCGACGTAGTCGGGGAGCCTTCCTGGGAGGCGGCGGCAGCCGGTACCGCACGCGGCACCGATGCCGGAGACCTCACCTCGGGCGATGGGCCAGCCGGCGCCACGCTCGACGGTACTGGTGGCGCAAGCACCGCCGGTACCGGAGGGGTAGGGCGCAACAGCTCTCCCAGAATCTCTGGGAGAACGGCCCGGAGGCTCTCGTTCAGAGCGGCTGCAGAGAAAGGCATGGAGGTCGATGCAGGCATCGACGTCAGAACCTGTTCCGGGCGTGGAGGCTGTTCCGGGCTGTCCAGAGTGGAGCGCATCGACACCTCCTGAACAGATGGTGAGCGGTCCTCTCGGTGCCGATGCCTGCTGGGTGCCGACTCCCTCGGCGACCCAGAGCTCTCGGTGCCGACCCGGGAAGGAGACCGATGACGATGCTTCTTCGACTTCTTGGAACGAAGCATGTCACCGGAGCTTCCCGGCACCGACGAGGAGGACGTAGAATCCAGCCGTCGCTTCCTCGGGGCCGAGACCGAGGGAGGTCGGTCTCGGGGGGCTGTACCGCAGGAGCCCTCAGGGTAGGGGGAGACCCACCCGAAGGCTCACCGCCACCAGCAGGGGAATGGACAGCCCTCACCTGCACTCCAGACGAAGCACCACCGTCCGACGACATCAGCAGACGAGGTCCCGGTACCACCGACGTCGATACAGTCGTCCGATGTCTCAGCGCCGATGCAGAGGTCCGACGCCTCGATGCACTGGCAGCCGAGGATGAAGGTCTGGACGCTGAAGACGTCGATGCACTCGATACCCCCGGTGCCGATGCCGACGAAGAGCCCGAGAACAAAATGTTCCACTGGGCTAACCTCGCTACCTGAGTCCGCTTTTGTAAAAGGGAACACAGACTACAGGCCTGAGGGCGGTGCCCAGCCCCCAGACACTGAAGACACGACGCGTGCCTGTCAGTGAGCGAGATTACCCGGGCGCACTGGGTGCACTTCTTGAAGCCGCTGGAAGGCTTCGATGTCATGGGCGGAAAAATCACGCCGGCGAGATCAAAAGTCGAAATGGGAAAAAAGCGAGAAGGAAATTTCGACCGGGGCCTAAATGAGGCCTACCCCGACGACGAAAGAAAACTTACCGGGGCAGAAAAAACTCGAAGTACAGGAAGGGAAAAACCAAAAGAGGTCTTTCCGAAACAAATTGAACAGTTTCTCACAGAAACGAGTCGAAAACGATGCGCGAGGTCGACTTTTCGGGGCACGAACAGCAAAATACAACCATACCGAGCGCGGAGAAAAGACGACTGGCCGGCACAAGCCGGTTTCGGGCGGGAAGACGGCCGCGCATGCGCGGTGCGCATCGGCGCGCAAGGGCTAGCAAAGGCTTTTGCTAGTGAAGATTCCGATTGGAGGGGCTGCCGTGGATGTCACCCATCAGTGAGAACAAGCAGCCTGCTTGTCCTCGGAGAATGCATTTTACAGTAAACATTTTCTTGCGCATTAAGTGCAATTTGGGTTTAGTGCTATTTAGTAAAAGGGCCCCTTAGTGATTAACAGTTGTATAGGGTTCTAGTCCCAGAAAAAACTAGAGTTTGTAGGTTGCAATAATTTTGTGATCTTGAGAGCTTATGTAGTATGTCTTATTTTGCTGGTCCTTTAAAATGCATTACAGTCTACTAAATCTCCACATAGAGGCATATTTTCAAAGCACTTTGGGAGGCTAAGTTCCATAGGTTTCTATGGAACTTTGGGAGGCTAAGTGCTTTGAAAATGAGCCTCATAATGTACCAGAGGATTCAAAGATGCAGTCTTTATCTTAATTCACACACAGTATTTTATTATCACTTACCTCTGAAACAGTAGATCTTGTACTTGATTTTCTAGACAATGACGTAACACTTTCTAAGGCCTGTGGGCTCAGTTCCTCCGTTTTCATATCAGTCTATAAAGAGGATGAAATACCTACATAAATGAACTTTTGTAAGTAATAAAATGTCACCTATACCTTACACCTACCATTCAAATTTAATTGTATTCTATTCAAGTAGCAAAATAAAATCTCCTTAGGGCAGGGGCGTAGACAGACCTCGGCGGGAGGGGGGGCCAGAGCCCGAGGTGGGGGGCACTGTTTAGCTGCCTCCCCCCACCACTTTGGACCCCCCGCCGATGACGCCCTCCCCCCCCCCGCCGCCGTCAGGTACCTTGTTTGCTGGCGGGGGTCCCCAACCCCCGCCAGCCGAAGAGTCTTCTTCAGCACCGGTGGACTCTGGCGCCTTCGTTGTATGATGATCTGTTTCGAACTCCTGATGTCCTGCACTGTGCACGTCCTGTATGTAGCCCCATGCAGGACGTAAGGCGCCAGAAACAGATTATCACACAACGAAGGCGCTGGAGTCAACCGGCACTGAAGAAGACTCTTCGGCTGGCGGGGGTTGGGGAACCCCACCAGCAAACAAGGTACCTGATGTGGCAGCGAGGCGGGCAGCAGCAGCAGCAGCATGGCGGGGGGGGGGGGGGGTCAAATGTAGAGGGGACCAGGGCCTAATCTGTGGGGGTCCATGCCCCCGTGGCCCCACGTAGCTACGCCCCTACCTTGGGGCTTATGTACTAACCTGAATCAATGTTTGCAAGTTAGTGCCTATTTCCATGAAATGTAGCTAGGAGATGCAAATAAGCTTTTGGCTAATTTACATCTATAGCTAAAAATGAATGTAATTTTTCATGAATTACCACAACTGGGAACTTTGGCTTATATAGTCATTTTAAACATGCTTTACCTATACATCTGTCTTTCTCTGTAACACTGGTGCTTCCTAACAGGTGTTTCTTTTCTATAATGACATCACAATGAGGGGCATAATTGAACGGGGACGAGGACGACCATCTCTAAGGGCGCCCATGTCCGAGGACGTCCCCGCGAAGGGCGGGGCATCCTGTATTATCGAAACAAGATGGATGCCCAAGAGATGGTCGACCTTAGAGATGGGCGACTTCGGTTTTCGCCAATAATGGAAACTGAGGACGCCCATCTCAAAAACGACCAAGGCATTTGGTCGTGGGAGGAGTCAGCATTCATAGTGCACTGGTCCCCCTCACATGCCAGGACACCAACTGGGCACCCTAGGGGGCACTGCAGTGGACTTCACAAATTGCTCCCAGGTGCATAGCTCCCTCATCTTGGGTGCTGAGCCCCCAACCCCCCCCCCAAAACCCACTCCCCACAACTCTACACCACTACCATAGCCCTTAGGGATGAATGGGGGGCACCTACATGTGGGTACAGTGGGTTTCGGGTGGGTTTTTGAGGACTCACATTTACCACCACAAGTGTAACAGGTAGGGGGGGATGGGCCTGGGTCCGCCTGCCTGCACTGCAGTACCCACTAAAAACTGCTCCAGGGACCTGCATACTGCTGTGATGAGGCTGGGTATGACATTTGAGGCTGGCATAGAGGCTGGCAAAAAATGTTTTAAAATTTCTTTTTGGGTGGGAGGGGGTTGGTGACTACTGGGGGAGTAAGGGGAGGTGATCTCTGATTCTCTCCGGTGGTCATCTGGTCAGTTCGGGCACCTTTTCGAGACTTGGTCCTGAAAAAAAAGGGACCAAGTAAAGTCGGCAAAATGCTCGTCAGGGACGCCCTTCTTTTTTCCATTATCAGCCAAGGGCGCCCATGTGTTAAGCACTACCCCGTCCCGCCTTCGGTACACTGCCGACCCGCCCCCGTGAACTTTGGTCGTCCCCGCGACAGAAAGCAGTTGAGGACACCCAAAATCAGCTTTCAATGATGACGATTTGGGCGACCCTGAAAGAAGGATGCCCATCTCCCGATTTGTGTCGGAAGATGGGTGCCCTTCTCTTTCGAAAATGCCCCTGAATGTGTGCCGGACAGTAAATTGGAGCTAATATGTAATTAATCATTGCTGCATCCTGGTTAGAGCTATACTACTGTGTATAAAATGCTTTTCTGCTCCCAAGCAGGTATAGTTCTCATTCTGTACTGTGAACAAGGCTTGTATATTGCCCATTTTAAAATATCACATTTTTAAAAAATAATTATATGTTATGTTTAGCTTGCATACTTTCAAATTGTATTTGTTCCTCTGTATTAGCAACTGTCCATAAGCACTGGTTAAAGTAACAGTTGGGAGCTAATAAGAGACCAGAACCAGGAGTAGCCTAATAGTTAGAGCAGTGAGCTGAGAACCAGGGAAGCAAACATTCAAATCTCACTGTGGCTGCTTGTCATCTTGGGCAAATCATATAACCCACTATTGCCTAAGGCACAAATTTAGATGGTAAGCCTTCTGGGAAGAGGAAAATACATACTGTACCTGTATGTAGTTCATCTTGAACTACTGATAAAGGTGTGAGCTAAAGCCAGACACCCTTATCAATTCACCATATGACTTTCAGTTAGCTACATAACCTTCCTGTGCTCACACTAAAATTTCTAGGGCAAAGATCATGCAACCCTGTAAATTTTCTTCTCTAGTGCTACATATACTGACAGCACTATATAATAATAAACAATATTATCCTGAATTATAATTAGCAATATTACCCAAATCTCTGTACCCAGCATATCATTGATCTCAGAATGTTGAAACAGTGTAGACTCTGAGCTGTGGCTGGCTTGTCTGCTTAATTCTGTATATGCAAAGAAAAGAAAGAAAAAACAATCATCTAATACAGAACATAAAAAGTTCAGCGCGGCTTACAAAAAGATGAAGGGAACTCAGAATTCCAAATTTACATAATCATAATTGACAAAGCTTATAAAAAGTTAGAAAATAACCAAGTGTTAAGTAATTTATAAAAACTACCATAATTAGCTTCCCAGCAAATGAAGGGTGGAAATTGAGTCCACCATTTTGTAGCCTGATACATAAAGCTTAATGAAAATACAGTCATATAGCACACCCCCAGAGAAGAGGGAAATTGAAACCGTAAATAATGCCTGGAAGTATGAGAATAATTCTTATCTAGCATCTTGATCAAGGGTAGCATATATTGAGGAGCAGTTGGTGGGCATAGTGCAGCTGACATCTTGAGAAACAGTATGGTCCAAAAAGCTATGCTGGATCAGCAAGCATAAAAAATGTTTGCAGGAAGACAGCAGCCCCAGGAGCAGCTTGAAGGACCCCTGATGCAGACATCCTTTCAGCTGAAACACGGCCATGTCGGGTCATCAGCTTTTCACTGTGTATGCTGGTTGGAATAAAGACTATTTAGTTCCACAAGGTGACTCCATCTCCTCACTGTGTTTGGTGATCTTGCTCAAAAGTTAAATGCTTATCTAGAGTTATTTCTAACAGTTTTAGACAGGGTTCCAACTTGTATTTAACACCATCCAGATCTAAAGTATCCCCACAGATTTCCTTATGAGGGTGAGTAATCACTAAAAAGTTTGCCTTTTCTGTATTCAACTTTTGTTTAAAAGATTCTGCCCATAATTCCATAGTCTTCAGACTCTGTCTAATTTAGAATAAACAGATTGAAGATCATCTTCAAAAGGGATATATTTGGAGATATCAACAACAGAAATAAACGGATGTAAATCTAAGGACTCCAATAGGAAACCCAAAGGGGCCATATGGACATTAAAAACAAATGGCAACAGGGGAGATCCCTGTGGTACGCCACACTTAGAGGATCATTTATCTGATAACTCTCCTCGCATGTTTACTTGATGAGATCTCCTAGTTATCAAACCTCTAAACTACTGCCAAACAGAGCCTGTTATTTCATAATCACTCAACAAATTCAGCAAAATATTATGGTCCACCAGGTCAAACGCACCTGATAAGTCAAACTGTAGAACTAATACACATCTGCCAATGCTGATTTTCATCCTGATATTAGAAATCAAGGTACCCATAACTGTTTCAGTACTAAATCCACTGTGGAACCCTGATTGTGAAGAATGTAAGATGCTATGCTTCACAGGTAATCTGCCAACTGCATTGCCACCAAACCCTCCACATCTTAGTCAAAAGTGGGATCGATGCCACATGTATACAATCGGAATCTCTTTATAGAATTTTTAACTATTGGAGTCAAAATAATAATACCGTCTTCTCTGGGGAACTCTCCTAAAAAAAGGAGTAAATGAAAAACAGTAATAAAACAAATAAATGTAGGTGACATTGACTTCACAAGGAATAGAAAGCTTGAGTCTAGTATACAATAAGATGATGAATATTTCTTCAGACAGGTAACAATCAGTTGAGGCAATGGCAATATGAAGTCAGCCCAGCTCCTATCTGCTGCTATGTGAAATCCATTACTAATTTCAGCAGATTCCACAAGAGTTATTGATGGACAATTCAAAGGTAATAACTCTCTGATATTCTCAACCTTACTTCTAAAGTAAGAGACTAGCTCCCCTGTCATAGGACAGTCACTATTTACTTCCTTTAAGTCAGAGCACATAAGCACCGCCACACTGGGAAAAGACCAAAGGTCCATCAAGCCCAGCACTCTGTCTCCGACAGCGGCCAATCCAGGCCCCAAGAACCTGGCAAAAACCCAAAATTTAATAACGATCAATGGACTTTTCCTTCAGGAATCTATCCAGACCCCCTTTAAACTCAGCAAGGACAACTGCCGTCACTACCTTCTCCGGCAATTAGTTCCAGGGTCTAACTATGCGCTGAGTAAAGAAAAACTTTCTCCGATTTGTTTTAAACATTCTAATTTCATCTTGTGTCCCCTGGTTCTATTATTGATAGAAAGTGTAAACAAACACTTCACATTAGTCCGCTCTACCCCACTCATTATTTTGTACACCTCTATCATATCACCCCTCAGCCGCCTTTCCTCTAGGCTAAAGAGTCCTAGCCGTCTTAACCTCTCCTCATAGGGTAGTCGTCCCATCCCTTTTATCATTTTTGTCGCCCTTCTCTGCATCTTCTCCAATTCCTTTATATCTTTTTTGAGATGAGACGACCAGAACTGAACACAATACTCCAGGTGCTGTTGCACCATGGAGCGATATAACAGCATTATAACATCTTCATGTTTGTTTTCCATCCCTTTTCTAATAATACTCAACATTCTGTTTGCCTTCTTAGCCGCCGCAGCACACTGAGCTGAAGATTTCAACGTCCTATCCACAATGACTCCCAGATCCCTTTCTTGGTCCATAACTCCTAAAGCGGAACCTTGCATAACATAGCTGTAATTTGGGTTCCTCCTTCCCACATGCATCACTTTGCACTTGTCAACATTGAACTTCATCTGCCATTTGGACGGCCAATCCCCCAGTCTCATGAGGTCTTCTTGTAATCTTTCACACTCCTCCCGCGACGAGACGACCCTGGATAACTTTGTGTCATCTGCGAATTTAATTACCTCACTAGTTACTCCCATCTCAAGGTCATTTATAAATATGTTAAAAAGCAGCGGTCCCAGCACAGACCCCTGAGGGACCCCACTAACTACCCTTCTCCATCGAGAATAATGACCATTCAACCCTACTCTCTGCTTCCTATCCCTTAATCCACAATAATACACAGATGCTCTATATAGTTTATTTACTAATCTATACAGAACCTTGAAATCCAATTTATCCTGCTCAGTTTTATCAGTGTAGCATGCCAATTTCAAATTCTTTATTTTTAGTTTAAAAGCAGTAATGGCCTTCCTTCATGACTTCTTAATATCCTCAGACTTGCACTTCAACCATTTCCTCTCTAATTTCCTACATTCCCTTTTCATATGGGACAGTTCAACAGAATACCAACCTTCATGCTTAATGACTGGCCCTGATTTTAATTTAAGAGGTGCCAACTCATCCAGTACTCCTTTGCTAAGTTTGTTGCAAATTCTAAATGAGTTTTCAGTGATATTGTATGTATCCAATTCCTTATCAATCCTTTGCCAAAAGAGAGAGAAAGATCAATCCTACCTCTAGATACATATACATTGGGTCGATCTTTAATTTAGATTTTCACTTTACCTTGCCAGTGAATTTCCTGGAAGCCAATAAGTTGCAAGATCCGAGAGAACATGGTTTTACCAGAGGGAAATCGTGCCAAATGAATCTCATTGAATTCTTTGATTGGGTAACTGGAGAATTAAATCATCGACATGCTATAGACGTAATCTACTTAGATTTTAGCAAAGCTTTTGATACGGTTCCCCACAGGAGGCTCTTAAATAAACTCGATGGGCTGAAGATACGTCCCGAAGTGGTGAACTGGATTAGGAACTGGTTGACGGACAGACGACAGAGGGTGGTGGTAAATGGAGTTCGCTTGGAGGAGGGAAAGGTGAGTAGTGGAGTGCCTCAGGGATCAGTGCTGGGGCCGATTCTGTTCAATATATTTGTGAGTGACATTGCCGAAGGGTTAGAAGGTAAAGCTTGCCTATTTGCGGATGATACTAAGATTTGCAACAGAGTGGACACCCGGGAGGGAGTGGAAAGCATGTAAAAGGATCTGAGGAAGCTAGAAGAAAGGTCTAAGGTTTGGCAATTAAAATTCAATGCGAAGAAATGCAAAGTCATGCACTTAGGGAGTAGAAACCCAAGAGAGACTTATGTGTTAGGCGGTGAGAGTCTGATAGGTACTGAGGGGGAGAGGGATCTTGGGGTGATAGTATCCGAGGATCTGAAGGCTACGAAACAGTGTGACAAGGCGGTGGCTGTAGTGAGAAGGTTGCTAGGCTGTATAGAGAGAGGTGTGATCAGCAGAAGAAATGAAGTGTTGATGCCCCTGTACAAGTCGTTGGTCAGGCCCCACCTGGAGTATTGTGTTCAGTTTTGGAGGCCGTACCTTGCGAAGGATGTTAAAAAAATGGAAGCGGTGCAAAGAAAAGCTACGAGAATGGTATGGGATTTGCGTTCCAAGACGTATGAGGAGAGACTTGCTGACCTGAACATGTATACCCTGGAGGAAAGGAGGAACAGGGGTGATATGATACAGATGTTCAAATATTTGAAAGGTATTAATCCGCAAACAAATCTTTTCCGGAGATGGGAAGGCGGTAGAACGAGAGGACATGAAATGAGGTTGAAGGGGGGCAGCCTCAGGAAAGATGTCAGGAAGTATTTTTTCACGGAGAGGGTGGTGGATGCTTGGAATGCCCTCCCGCAGGAGGTGGTGGAGATGAAAACGGTAACGGAATTCAAACATGCGTGGGATATGCATAAAGGAATCCTGTGCAGAAGGAATGGATCCTCAGAAGCTTAGCCGAAATTGGGTGGCGGAGCAGGTGGGGGGAAGAGGGGTTGGTGGTTGGGAGGCGAGGATGGTGGAGGGCAGACTTGTACTGTCTGTGCCCTGAACAAGGCAGGTACAAATCAAGGTAAGGTTTACACATGTTTGTCTTGTTGGGCAGACTGGATGGACCATGCAGGTCTTTTTCTGCCGTCATCTACTATGTTAGTAGTCATCTAACCAGAATAAAGAATAAAAGAGGGTATTCTCAATAATGCAGAATTATATAATAGGTTCTAGTAGTTCTTCCTGAGGTCCAGGGGTTCTCAATCCATTCTTTGGGACATACCAGGCCAGTCGGGGTTCCCACAATGACCACACATGAGACAGATTTACATAAAATAGAGACAGTGCATGCAAATTTATCTCATGCATATTCATTGCGGGTATCTTAAAAGTATCCTAAGGACTGCGTTGAAAATCCCTGGTTGTCGTCTAATGATGCAAACAGAATCAATCAAAGAAATTATCAATAAGACTGAATCTGTAACTATCCACATTGTACATCATAACAGTTTGCATGAGCTGTAGTCTGTATGATTCTTTATGCTTCAGACTTTCAGATCACGATACCAAAGTAATATGGTACCATCCAAATAGGTGTCTGTGTTCGAATAGTGAATCTAAATTATGTAGTATTCCAACTGTGGGTGAGGTGAAGAAAGAGCAGTTCAAAAACAGAATGCTTTGATTATAGCTATGCACTAGTGGAATAAAATGGAGTAAAGATTAGAGTCAGACATTAAGGCATTCAGAAAGAAATTTAAAACATAGCTGTTCCATATTGGGTAGGTGTTTGGAAAGAACAAATTAGTATAACTGGAAGATTTCTTCCCTTTGAAAAGAAGATATATCTATATTTATATGTATTCATCGTATTTTATATGTTTTTATCTTGTAAACCACACAGATGTGTATTTGTAACAGTTGTTTAGAAACTCTTTAAAAAAACATAAAGGCCCCTATTTACTAAGCCATAATAAAATAGCACATTGTTATGTTATTTTTCATAGGAAAATTGATTGTGGAATTCACTTTCTTGAAGCACCTAAATCAGAGCAGTCTGACTTCCTACTAGTAGTATTACAAAACCACACTGCTACAGGTCTGAGGCTACCATTTTGAATAAAGAAGCTGTCGGGGCAGGAACATTGGGGGGGGGGGGGGGGTCACTTCTGCCACACCTACTATCTACCATAAGGACCCACAGTATGTAACAATGGGGTGCAGGAGGTGCATTACTAATGGATCTGCACTTGACAGTGTTCTGGGGTGGTTCATTACAAATGGATTGAGGGTTGGTGATGGGATCGGGGGTTTTGTTTCAAAGGGATAATGGGGCAAAGGGATTCCCTAAGGACCAGCCTTTCAGTTGCTCTTCATGAGCAACAGTCCATGTATTAGTGGCCTGATGTTCCTAAAGGAAGAAAGTTAATAGCATCTCTCAAGGTGTTAACTTTCCATGAATAACATAACTTGCAAGGTTTAATGCAAGCTGTGTTATTCATTCTGCGTAATAAAGAGCTGCTCTGCATTTTTGCAATTCATTATTATCAACAAGTATTGCAGTAAAACAAATTCTATTGTAAAGCTACATTAATTGATGTATATTTTTGCCCTAATGCATCTTAGTTAATAGGGGCCAAAATATGTAAGTCTGATTAACTATATTTCCTTATGACATACTTATGTAGGCAAAGACAAGTTTACTAGTTACACATTAAGGGGATAATTGATAAGGGACTTATGCAGGTAAGACAGCTTTCTACATGCATAAGCTGACTCTTACAAAATTGCTCAGGGGGAAAACACACAGAAAAATATGTGCTACCACACACACACACACACACACACACACACATAATATAAATGGAGGCATTTCTGGGGGCAGAGAATAAATAAAGCTGGGGTAGGATCAGCATTAATGCATGTACCTTACAAACTACCCACATATATGTGCCAATTCTTATCAACATATACATGCACAAATTTACACCTGCCTCAGAATAGTTGTAAATTTCTCCAAGAGCATTTATGCACTAATGGGGAGGAATCTAGGGGCCCATATCATAAAGGTACATACACATCTATGTTGGCTTTATGTAACAATAAATATTGTTTATACAAATCAAAATTGATATGTATAAACAAAAAATTTAGGACCACCATATTTATTTTATTTATTTAAAAATTTGTTTATCCTGCATTAACTCCAAATCTAGGTGGCATACATAAAACATACAAAACCAACAATAAAATCATAAAACTATATCAATAAACATCATAGCTGTATCAAACCAAATATTTTAAAAATTATCTGAATGTTCACATATTGTAGTCAAGCCAACAGATATGTAAAAAGCTTTTAGTATAATCATCAGTCTATATTTTAGCTGTAATTTAAAAAACCCTACTATAATCATAAATTTTCAGAACAGCAAGGAAAGTTACTTACCTATAGCAGGTACCTATAGTAGTCTCCGAGGACTGCAGGACACACATTATCACATAAGGGTGATGTCATCCACTGGAGCCCTGGCATAGATGCTATCCAGCAATCTAGAAATTATTAATGCCTTTAGCAATGTTGAACCATGCATAAGCGGATGCCTTCCAGCCCAACTCGAGAGGAGAGACCAAACCAACTGTGGGATGGGGCAGGGTTCTGCCCACCCATCTTGGGACCAGGACCACCCAAAATTGGGTGTCTGGCTATGCCCCTGCAGGGCAGCATGTGTGTGTGAATCACTGCTGCTGCCCACTGACTTTTAGAAGAAATTGAAGACAGACTTGGGGGGTAGGGTTAAGGAAGGGAGGAGATGTCATCAGGGGAGGAGGTGTTTGAGAAAGGAAGAGAGGAGATGCCGTGGGGGGGGGGGGGGGTGGAGATAGAAGGAGAATCTCAGGGTGGTAGAAGGTTTGAACAAGGATGTTGCATGATAACAGGAGGCGGGATGCTGCACCCACGCTGTCGTTCTTTATGGTTCGTAGCATTTTTATTTAATCTCATATATTTTCAAACATGCCGACTTATGCAGCATATGGATATACACAGAGGAAGTATAATAATGGAATAACTTTTCATAGGTAAAGCAGTAATTTCTACTATAATAAAACTCACCCTCAACGTTCTGAGGACACTGACGTCAGTGAAGCCAAGCCCTGAATTCCTTCAAAAAGGTTCGAAGGTTCGTGGTGGTGAAGCCACTAAAATCGCTCTGGGCCCCGCCCTCGAGGGCGGAGCTATGGCAGAACAACAAAGGGGTTGGCAGGGAGGGAGGCAGGGAGGCGTGGGTGGGTGGGAAATTGCTCCGGGCCCCGCCCTCGCGTCAAACGTCATGACGTTGGGGGCGGAGCAATGGAAGGATAATGAAGGGGTTGGCCAGGGAGGGGTGTTGGCGACGAACACCTTGCTAGCTCCCGTTTCATTTGCTCTGAAACGGGCCTCTTTTACTAGTGTTTTACAAATCGTAATCAGTTTGTCTTTTGGAGGGACTGGTTATACGGACACCCTAGCATGTGTTATACTCTTGCAGAGATTTTTTTCTCTTAGAAACTCTGAATGATGAGCACTTGATTCTCATAACATGATGTCTGTTTTAGTTTACTATTTATTTATTAACTTATTTATTACATTAATATCCCACGTTAAACATGAATTAGGTTGAGATTTTAAATCTTGGGTTTTTTTCCTGTTCTCAGATAAAAAGAAAAAGATGGCAATGGGAACTTGCTCCTTTTGTTTTGTGGATTGCAGTGGTATATTATAAAAATGCACTTGATATTTTCTATTACTATTTAAAAGACAGATATTGAATAATGAGGGCAGAGCTACCTTCATGCAGAAGACCAGAGTCAGTCTAAATGTGCCAACATTGTCCAGTTCAGCACACCACCAAGTTCATACAAAGTTAACTATGTTCAATGGAAAATAAATCTGTTGGCTCAAGGTGAATCTTAAGGGTGGTAGAACAATTAGGTATAAGTTGTTTCTGACTTGTTTTGGACTGCTTTCGGGCTTATTTTTTGAAAGAGAAGGACGCCCATCTTTTGACACAAATCGGAAGATGGGCGTCCTTCTCACAGGGTCGTCCAAATCGGTATAATCGAAAGTTGATTTTGGACGTCCCCAACTGCTTTCCGTCGCTGTGTCAAGAGGGCGTGACAGAAGTGTAGTGAAGGCGGGACTTGGGCGTGCCTAACACTTGGACGTCCTCAACCCATAATCAAAAGAAACAAGGACGTCCCTGACGAACACTTGGACGACTTTACCTGATTTTGTTTTTCTTACGACCAGGGCACAAAAAGGTGCCTGAATTGACCAGTTGACCACTGGAGAGAATCAGGGATGACCTCCCCTTACTCCCCCAGTGGTCACTAACCCCCTCCCACCCTCAAAAAACATCTTTAAAAATATTGTTTGCCAGCCTCAGATGTCATACTCAGGTCCACCACAGCAGTATGCAGGTCCCTGGAGCAGTTTTAGTGGGTGCAGTGCACTTCAAGCAGGTGGATCCAGTCCCATCCCCCCTACCTGTTACGTTTGTGGAGGAAACAGCGAGCCCTCTAAAACCCACCAGAAACCCACTGTACCCACATCTAGGTGCCCCCCTTCACCCGGAAGTAGTGGTATACAGTTGTGGGTAGTGGGGTTTGAGGGGCTCAGCACACACGGTGAGGGAGCTATGTACCTGGGAGCAATTTATGAAGTCCACTGCAGTGCCCCCTAGGGTGCCCGGTTGGAGTCCTGGCATGTCAGGGGGACAAGTGTACTAAGAATGCTGGCTTTTCCCACGACCAAATGGTTTGCATTTGGTCGTTTCGGAGGTGGACGTTCTTGGTTTCGATTATCGCCGAAAAACAGAAATGACCAAGTCTAGGGATGACCAAATCTAGGGACGACCAAATTTAAGGATTTGGATGTCCCTGACCGTATTATTGAAACAAAAGATGGACATCCATCTTGTTTTGAAAATACGGGTTTCCCCGCCCCTGGATCGGGACGTTCTGCGAGGACATCCAAATCGAAATGAGGATGTCTCTTTCGATTATCCACGGGTCCTGCTGATCTGCACATCTGCTGTCTGAAATTTTGGAAGATGAAAATGAGAAAAACAAGTTTTTGATATTCTCTATAGAAGTTGTTGTTTACTTTTGCAATGTGTGGTGTAAATGATAATAGTCAGAAAACCTTCAGAATAAGGACTGAAGCTAGCTGTGTGTTTTGGGGGAATTATCACAGTGCAGAGCAGCTTGTAGCAGGTGGTGTGACAAAGTGCTTTCCCTGCTTTAGAACACATTAGCCCGAACTCAAGCACGTCGTACGGTCATCCAGACCAACATCCTTCCTCTGTTTAGAGGAAGTGAATGAGAAAGAGCGCATATGTAAAACTGTCCACCCGTTCACAGTTTGCAGTCATCATGCTGGCCACTGAACTAGTGTAACACCCCTGACCCTCATGGTAAATGCTTGAGCAGGCAGCTGTGATATGGTCCATGTCCAATAATAGCATTTTCTTGTCCACCACTAGTATTGTAATCCCAAATGGTCCTCCTGCTATGACCAGTTCTCCAATGATAACCCCACTTGTGGAGCACCATTAAATAATTAACTGAGAAGCACCAGACTAAGAATATGATTTTGCACTCTCTTTAGTATCATTTTTGTACTGAAAGGTAGCTATTGGCACATTGCTCAAGTGAGTATGCCGCCCTTTATATACCAGCTGTCTATGTGATAAGGTATGCTTTTTATGCTTAATCAGTTATGTTCTGCTTTTCACTCTGCAATGCATTTATATTTATGAAGGATGGTATTTCCATTTTTGTGCATCTTAATATGTTCAAGCTTTTATGTTTCTGTTCCATTGTATCCTCAGAGATCTAGACAGATCACAACTTGATATGTACATATTCACAATACTACTACTTATCATTTCTATAGCGCTACTAGATGTACGCAGAGCTGTACCCTGGACATAAAGAGACAGTCCCTGCTCGACAGAGCTTACAATCTAATTAGGACAAACAGGACAAATAAGAGATAAGGAAATTACTCAGATGGGAATGATAAAATATGGGTACTGAACAAGTGAGTAAGGGTTAGGAGTTAAATGCAGCATCAAAAAGGTGGGCTTTTAGCCTAGATTTGAAGACGGCTGGAGATGGAGCTTGTCGTACCGGCTCAGGAAGTCTATTCCAGGCATATGGTGCAGCAAGATAAAAGGAACAGAGTCTGGAGTTAGTGATGGAGGATTATGGTGCAGATAAGAGAGATTTACCCAGTGAACGGAGTTCCCGGGGAGGAGTGTAGAGAGAGATAAGAATGGAGAGGTACTGAGGAGCTGCAGAGTGAATGCACTTGTAGGTCAATAAAAGGAGTTTGAACTGTATGCGGAAATGGATAGGGAGCCAGTGAAGTGACTTGAGGAGAGGGCTAATATGAGCATAGCGACACTGGCGGAATATAAGTTGTGCAGCATACTAGATTCTGTGGTCCGACTTCCTAGAATACTTTTTACTTTGTAGTAAAAAAGTAGTTATAAGAGCCGTACTTTTTTAACTTTTACTTGAGTATTTTTTTTTTGGATAAGACTTTCTACTTTTACTTCACTACTTTTGAAGCCAGTACTTTTACTTTTTACTTAAGTACTTTTAAAACGTAATGAACCCATCTCTGCCTTCCCTCCCCTACCTTATCATGCCCTGGTGGTCTAGTGGCCTCTTTGGGGCAGGAAAGGACCCCACTCTTTCCTGCCCAGCAATGCCGCTCCCACTCGCTGCTGGCGCCACTTCAAAATGGCTTCCGAGACTTCAAGTGGCGGCCTAGCGAGACTTCTGCAGAAGTCTTGCGAGGCCATACCTCTTGAAGTCTTTGGGGGTGGGATCAAGGTGACTGTGTGGCATAGGGGTGGGGGCATGGCAGAGGGTGTGGTTAAGTGGGGAGGGGCATTACAGGGGTGGAGAGCGGGCATGGCTATTAGTGTCCTATTTTTTGTCAATGCAAATATGGTAACCCTAGACTTTCTCCTTTCCTGAGGTTGGGAAGTGTCTGAAGGGAACAAGGGAGCCCTCCTCTGAAAACTCTTCTGGTTCAACCTCAGACACCCAGGAGTGGCCCAAGTAAGACTCAGCGAAATACTCCTCATGAGAAGGTTGAGTCTGTGTCTGCCTCGGTCTACTGGATTCACGTCCAGACTCTGAGTGAGAGCGCTGAGAGACGGGTCCATTCCTTGATTCCGGGGGAGCTTCCTCTCCTGATGAGCTGAAGAGGAGCTCCACCTCATCTGATGCTGACATCGGTACCCAGCAAGGAACTGGCATTGACAAACGGGTGACGGATAGACCATGGGCCTCCAGGATTGCTTAGTTTTGGTGGCTTGGATCTAATAATGATCCAAGGTATACTTCTCATTTTACTATTCAGCATAATACCTTCTCACTGGACCTACATTCCAAAATTTGGGGGGTTGAACTGGATAACTTGCTTACAATGCAGCTTAAGGTAAACATCATGGTGAAGTCTGCTTATTATACTCGTAGGAAACTAAGATCTATAAAAAAGTATTTTACTGTAGATTCATTCAAGATACTTGTTCAGTCATTTTTGCTGTCTCGATTTAACTATTGCCTTGCATTGATAGGTTGCTCTAAGACATTGTTAAATAGATTACAGACTGCTCAAAACATTGCAGTCAGGCTGATTTATGGTCTAAGCAGATTTGATTCAGTTCAAAGTTATAATTCTAGGTTGCATTGGTTGCCAATTAAGACATCAATTGATTTTAAATTGTGTGTATGGTTTTTAAAATCTTAACTGGAGAGACTCCTGCTTATATGATGCATTTGTTAATGTTACTCCATAGTACCACTTTGAGATATAATAATTGGGACCAACTATTATTGCGTTTTCCAGAAGCAATGAAAACACCACTCTGCATCTTGACAATATCAGAAGACATCAATATGGAACAGGTTACCTCTATCACTTAGGTCTAGTAGTCATTACCTTAGTTTTTGAAGGTATGTAATATAATAATTCACACCTCCAACATTCTGAAGCTGACTCCGTGTCAGTGTGGCAGTGAAGCCGTGTAGTGTTCGTAGGGTTCGTAATCGCCTCGCCCTCGAGGGAACTCTGTATAGTTGCCAGGGAAAGAAACGCGACGTCAGAAGGAGAAGGGACCAACCACAGGCCTTGCACTCGCTCTCAGTGCCCCGCCCTCAGAGGGAAGGGAAGGCTGCATATAATATTCACCCACCGGAAGTTCGTTCCCTCCCTCCGAGTTCCAGGGTTGTCGTCCGTCCCCCCTCCCTCCCAGTTCCAGCGTCCCCCCTCCCTCCCAATTCCAGGGTCTCCCCTCCCTCCCAGTTCCAGGGTCGTCGTCCCTCCCTCCTTCCCTTCCAATTCCAGGCCCCCTCCTTCTGAATTTTAAAAGTCATCCTGACTTACCTTGCGCAGTAAAAAGCGTGTAGGCTCGGCATTTACTTCAGTTTTCCCTTCTCTGTCTCTCAGCTCTGGTCCCACCCTTGCAGCAACAGAAAATGAAGGCGGGACCAGAGCTGAGAGACAGAGAAGGGAAAACTGAAGTAAGTGCCGAGCCTGCACGCTTTTTACCGCTGCTGCCGTCTACCGTAACCCCGACGAGGTAAGTCAGGATGACTTTTAAAATTCGGAGGGAGGGGGCCTGAAACTGGAAGGGAGGTAGGGATGACGACCCTGGAACTCGGAGGGAGGGACGACGACCCTGGAACTGGGAAGAAGGGAGGGGGGACCCTGGAACTGGGAGGGAGGGAGGACACTGGAACTTCCCTTAAAAACATTAATGGCAGGTGATTACCTTGCTAGCGCCCGTATCATTTCAATGAGAAACGGGCTTTTTTTACTAGTTTAAAATAAAAGCTTTTTTTGTTTTTTTATAAATGTTGTCTTTCAAATCTGTCTTAATAACATGAAGCCTATTATAGAACATTATAAGTTGTGATTTCGTTGTGCTTTTCTTATGTAATTCCTGAACGTTATAGTTTGGTCTCTTTTTTTTGTAATCTGCTCTTAACTATGTAGGTTGTAGCAGAATATAAAACCTGATATAGCATAACATAACATCAATGCCCTCGAGGCTTCAGCATCATGCTGAGCCAATATCCACTCCAACTCCTCCTGGAAAAGGGCCTGGAGCTGCTCTTTGGGAGTATGCATCGGTAAAAGTGGGGAGAATGTTAGTGTGGGAAAAGTCTGCAAGGCTGAAGGAGCCAAATTGGAAAGTTGGTCCTAGTGTCAAGGAAATTGGTGCATCAGAGGGGGAGCAGTCCTCTCTTCGCTAATGCTTCTCAGGTACCAGTGGTGCCAATGACCCAAAACTCCTGGCACCATATTTCGAGAGAGTCCAATGTTGGTGCTTCTTCACCTTCGCTCAATGCACAACATTGGGATCCCTTGGGGCTGACATGGACAACATCAAATCCTGGAATGTCCTCAGTGTTGGGTCCGATGATGCTCGGTCCAAGAGGACCTATTGGTGCCCAATGCTGAGGTAGGTAGAGACCTTCTCAATGTCAGTGTGCCTCCCCTCCCTATGTCCGATGCAGCTCCACCAGCCAAAAGGACTGATGCCACCGATGCCAATGTCGATTGGCCAGACTTAGAAGCACCAAGAAGTTTCTCTTGCTGGGCTTCATGACTCTTTTGGGTTATTTTCTGCATTTTAGAACAGAGTATACAGTTAAAGGCATTGTGGTCAGGTCTAAGGCACAGCAAGCACCAATTGTGAAGGTCACTCACAGAGATAACCATGCCACACCAAGAACACGTCTTAAAACCACTGGGAGTTTTAAGGAACTTTGGAGCAAAAACAGATCAAGTGAAATTAAACCACTCAAATTTTTTTTCTTTTAAATGAAAAAATAATCTGATGGAGTGCTCAGACCTAAGAGGGCCAATGGAGCTGCATAAAAAATAAAGAGAACTTACACAGGCCAAAAAATACTGAAAAACTTAACAGGGAAAGGAAAAATATATTGAAAACTTTGAATGCACAAACGCTTCAAAAACCTCACTGAGGGGAGCTGAAAGAAGCGACTGGTCTGCTCCATGGAGGTTAGCTTGGGAGCCCATATCACCACCTCAAAGACTGGCGGTAAGGGCTCCCTGTTGCATGGCTATGTGTTAACAGTTCTCGTACCGCATAGCCATGTGTGTCTGGGGGCTTTTTACCCACTGTGGCCACTGTGGCATGCAGGAAAAATGGCGCCTGCCACTAGCGCAGGGTCCTTTTACCTGCAGCTTGGTAAAAGGACCCTTTAAGCTGTTGCTGTTCTGGAAGTTTTTGATTCAAGTTAGTTTTTTTTCTAATTACTGCTAAAATGCAGACTAATGATTATATTAAAAGCTTTTTACTATATATGTCAGATTTTGTTTTGTGATTAATTTAGGGCCCTGCTTACTAAGGTGCGTTACTGTTTTTAGCTTGCCTACACTTAGCGCATACACAAACCATGTATGCGCCTATAGGGTTATTTTAAGCACTACATGATTAACGCACGTACATGGTTAATGCGCGTTAAAAACATTAACCCGCCTATAACGCTGCTTAGTAAACAGGGTCCTTAGTGAGTAATAATTTTGTGGGGGTACTTTTGGATGATTGATATTTTTATATTTGTTCCTTCATTCTGGGGCTGTTTTTTGTTTGTTTGTTTTTTTCTATTGTGCCTTCACCTTTATAAAAGAGGCACAATAGGGACTTTTTTTTTCATTTTTTCCCTAGGCATCTTATTATAAAAATACTGCCTAATGGGGCAATTTTGAGACTACTTGTGGGATTTGTAAACCTGTACGTATACTGTATTCATATGAGCCAGCTCTGTGATTGCTAGTGGGTGCTGAGCACCCCCAATATTGAACAAGCTCCTTTATTATGTACATGAAGGAATAATTTGTATGGCATGGAGGAGCAGCCTAGCGGTTAGGGTGGTGGACTTTGGTCCTGGGGAACTGAGTTCGATTCCCACTTCAGGCACAGGCAACTCTTTGTCACTCTGGGCAAGTCACTTAACCCTCCATTGCCCCATGTAAGCCGCATTGAGCCTGCCATGAGTGGGAAAGCGCGGGGTACAAATGTAACATGTGGCACCCCCAATAATTTTGAAATGTTGGTGCCTATGATTGTACTCACAGTCCTTCAATGTAATTTTATGTTTCAACGGTTTTTATTGAAAACAGTGTACATTTTTGTCAACATCAAATATTCAATATGTACAACCAATCATGTAATTTCCTTCTATTCGACCATCAAACCGATTGAGCCCACTGTTTTCACTTTTTTTATTCCGTTTCTCCAATCCCCCCTCCCTTTCCCTGTTTCCCCTACCCCCTAACATTCCCCCCCCCTCTGTTAACCCTCCTATTCTCTCCCTCCCCCCGGAAAACTCACAATCATTTTAAAGAGGAACTGACCCACCCTCAACTTCAATATAGTGTTTACAGCACATTAAGCACAAAACCCTTACCCTTAGCTGATAGGGTATCTATATATTTTCCCCAGATCTTCAAAAACTGATTCTTTCGTTTTGGGGATCCTCTGGCTTCTCTTGCCTCCCACATCAGAAGCTGGTGCACCATATTCCGCCAGTGCCAAAATTCTGGTACAGCCTCCGAGGTCCAATTTTGAAGTATACATTTCTTTGCCAGAAGACATCCCTTACGAAAAAATAGTGTTTCCTCTGAGGTATTCCCTCTAAATGACCCATAGATATCCAGTAACATCTGTGAGGGGGTTCCTATTATTTCACAAGACAGCAGGTTTGACAGATAGTTGGCCACTTTGGACCAGAAGCCCTGTATGGCTTCACAGCTCCAAAATTCGTGGTAGAATGTGTTTTCTGTGATTTTGCATCGCAAGCATATTGCATTTTGTGTTCCCCCAAATTTTGCTAGTTGAACTTGTGTAAAGTAGGCTCTATGAAGTACCCGAAATGCACATTCCCGATATTGGGCTCCACTAACCAAGTTTGCAATACCCTTCACTTGTCTATTAATGTCCCAGTTGGGGAGGGCTATTCCCAAATCTTTCTCCCACCGTTCTTTAACTATTTTCAAGTCTTTATTCATCCCCACTGACCCTAATGCCTTATACACTTCAGAGACTGATGGTTCAGTATCCGAAATTTCCTCAAAGAATTCTTTCAACTTGGACCCTGATTTTTGTCTCAATTTCTCCCCATCTAAAGAATGTATAAAATGTTTCAGCTGGCAATAAGCAAAAGTGTCCCCCCATTGCATCGGCTCATTACCCAGTATTTGTTCTCGCGGTTTTATCTGCCCCTCAGCTCCCATTATGTTTTCCAAATACATTATTCCTCTTTCCTCCCATCTTTTAAATACTGGATTCTCCAAGCCTGATACAAATTTAGGGTTCCCCCGAATGGTCATTAATTCCGTGACTTCAGTATCCACTTCCAGACATTTTCCCAAAAACTGCCACGCCTCACGCAGCGGCGTCAACAACAAACTTCGACTTAGATATCTAGGGATCAAAGCTCTTTCCACTTGCAACAATGACACCAAACGATATGGAGCATAGAATGCCTCTTCCATTTCTAGGGGGGTGTAATTATTCGATTCAAAAATCCAATCTCTAATATGTCTCAGTAAACATGCCATATTATATAGTTTCACATTAGGCAAGCCTAGTCCCCCCTGTGACCAGCCCCCCCCCATAGCAGCTGGAATTTCATTTTCGCCTTTTTGTTCGCCCAGCAAAATCTCATTACCAGTCTGTAAAACTTCGTCAGATCTTTGTTCAGCAACCTAAGGGGAAGGGTTTGCATGACGTATAGCCAGCGAGGGAGAATTACCATACGTATAAGCCCCAAACGACCTATCAAAGAGAGTGGCAATGCTTCCCATTTTTCCAGCTGTTGTTTAGTTTGTGCCAGAAGTTGTTTTATATTAAGTTTATAAAGGTCCCTAGTCTTCGTTGATAGCAAGATTCCTAAATAGCGGAAGTGTCCCCTTGCCCACCGCAACGGAAAGATCCCTGGCCAGTTTCTATTCAGCTCTTCATCAGCAGCCAGTGCCTCTGACTTTTCCAGATTTAACTTTAGACCAGAGAAATCCCCAAATTCTTGAAATGCTTCTAATAGAGCTGGTAACGATGTCTCTGGTCTCGTGATCACAACTAACAAGTCATCAGCAAAGGCTGCCAATTTGAATTTTACAGTACCCAAGGTTACACCATGAATTTCTGCATTGGAATATACCTCTCTTATCAGTGGGTCCAAATACAATGCAAACAATAACGGTGACAAGGGGCAACCTTGACGAGTTCCTCTCTCTATCCTCACATTTTCTGAACAATTACCGTTCACCATCACTCTCGCTTTTGGCGAGGTGTAAAGAGATTTAACCGCTCCCAAAAACCATCCGTCAAATCCGTATTTTCCCATTACTGTGAACAGAAACTCCCATTTCACACGGTCAAAGGCCTTTTCTGCATCAAAGCTTACTATGAGTGCTGATCTATTTGCCCTACCAATCTGTTCCAAAGAGATTAGAATCCGCCTGAGATTCTTAGATACAGCTCGGCCCTTAACAAAACCCACCTGTGCTTCATGCACCAGTCTTGGCAACACCTGACTCATTCTGTTTGCCAGTATCTTTGCAAAAATTTTTACTTCACAGTTTAATAGTGATATGGGTCTATAAGACTCAGGTAAAGTCACATCTCTCTTGGGTTTCGGGATTAATATGATACGAGCTATATTCAGTTGGTCTGACAGTGACCCCTTCTCCACCCATTCATTATATGCTTCCACCATTGGTGGCAGAATGGTCTCTCCCATCAATTTATAAAACTCTATCTTCAAACCATCCGGTCCAGGAGTTTTCCCTGATTGACTACTTCCAATGGCCCATCCCACCTCATCACTAGATATAGGGGCATTGAGCTGGTCTCTCTCCCCATCCGTCAGTCTCGGAGAATCCAGATTGTCCAAATATAAAGTACTGTCAAGGCCTGAATTATCCCTTTCTGCATATAATTGCTGATAGAAGTTTTGGAAAATATCTCGGATTTCCGCGTCTGAATGGCATAGTTTACCTGTCTGATCCTTCAAGGCTGCTACTATGCGGGTAGCCTGTTTCCGAGCTATAAGTCGCGCCATCATCTTCCCACCCTTGCCCCCAAATTTGTATAATTGAAATTTATAGTAGGTTTGTGATTTCACCTCACGTTCATGGATCAGTGTGTTTAGCGTTACCTATGCCCCTAGGAGCTCCTTTCTAGTGTGAACGTTTGGATTTTCACCAAGTCTTTTCCGTAAGGTACGGATCTGGGCCTCTAATCTCAAAATTTCTTTGTCCCTAGCTTTTTTAAATGACTGACATAGCTGATCATTTCTCCCCTCATGACAGCCTTGGCTGCTTCCCAATACGAGGAGGCACTCTCAACTGAATATTCGTTAGTAGCTTTATATTCAGCCCACTTAGCCAACAATCCCTCTTTAAAGCCTATATCTTTGACTAAATAACTCGGAAAAGACCACCATCTCATTTTCTCTTCCATCCCCAATGGTTGCCAATTCACCCATACTTCTGCGTGATCTGAAATGGCGTAGGGTCCTATTCTCGACTCTCTAACCCCTCCCAACAGTGATCGAGACATCAGTATGTAATCTATCCTCGATTGGGTATTATGCGCCCTTGATATATGAGTATAGTCCCTATCTTGCGGATGTAACACTCTCCATACATCTAGCAGGTCCAATACAGTGCAAAGATTGGGTAGCCCTCTCGAGGGCCAGTGTCTTAGCGTGGGCGAAGGCTGAGATTTATCCAGTTCTGGGTCACACACCATGTTAAAGTCCCCTCCTAGGATTAATGGGATGGGGTCTACTGCAGTAAGCATGTCCACCAGACTTCTGTAAAATTGAGCCTCAAATTGATTGGGAGCATATATGCTGCCTAGTAGTACCTGCTGTCTTGCTATTATCGCCTTACCAAAAACATAGCGCCCCTCTTGATCTTTAGTCACGTCACTCAGTTCTGTCACCAGCCCTTTCCTGATTAGAATAGCCACTCCTCCCTTTTTCCCTTTAGCTGGCGAAGCTACACACTTTCCTACCCACCACCTAGCCAGCTTTTCATGTTCTTTATCCGAGAGATGTGTTTCTTGTAAAAGAGCTATGTCAGCTTGAATTCTTTGCAGATATTTCAAAATTTTTGATCTTTTAATGGGTGAATTAATACCACCCACATTCCATGTTACAATTTTAATCATTTAAGGAACATAAAAGCATCCTATTTGCCACTGAAACCTTTTATCTTCCGAAAGAGGCCACCCCAGCCCATGACCCCTCTCAGATACCTCTGTGTGCTGTAAATTAATGTGTTCCAATTCCTCTTTACCTCTGTAGTGTTCATATTTTCCCTTTGAGTTTTCCTTCCTATGAAAATCTGAATCCCCTTCCCTTAAAGCCCCCCTTCTCCTCCCATATCCCCCTCCCCATCCCCTTTTATTGTCCCTGCTAATTCCCCCCAAGGAATTTAGTCACGTTCGACTCCCCCCCCTTGCTATTCCCCGCTCCTTAAACCGGTTTAAATTGTACTCTCATTTTACATGTAAGAGCCTCTATATTCCTTTTATCTCCTTTTTCCCCAGATTTAAAGTTTACAGCTTTCCCATATATTATCCCGCAAATATACCCAAATCGGGTGAACCTTCTACAATTTCCTATAACTGTCAAGCAAATTTACTATTTCAAACATTCTTAGATTATTCTCTTAGTTCTGTTAAACTTCAATGAAGTGCGGAAGTATATAAAACAAAAACATTTATCTCAACTCTCTTCCGCATATCATCATATCTTCATACATAGGCTTGGCTCCCAACTTTAACAGACTGTGTTTCTCCTCCCTGGTATTGGATCAATCAACAGATCTGCTAATTAAACCGTTTGTTCTGTAAAAACTCTGCAAAGCTGGAGAGTTTAATTTCTGATCTCCTTAGTCCTCTTATAATAGTTCCTTTCTCTCCTGTTTCTCTCCAAGCTGCTTCTCCAAAGCCTTCTGATCAGTCCCACTAATGTGTCAACTTCTATTATATTTCAGACTTGCCAACACCCCACTGGAACAATATAGTTACAAACAATACTTCTATGGAGCTCCAATTCGTTTCTCCCTTGTCTTTTAATTCGTATCCCAATGCTCCTCTTTTGCCCAGGGGTCATCAGCAGACCATACTTCTAAACTTACTTAAGTTATTCTGCGTATTGTAATTGTCTGCCGCTTGCCGCCAAAAGAAGCAATTCTTTACTTGAATAACTTTCAATTACAACTTGTGCCGTTCGTTACCTTATTCATCTCTCGTCTGCAGCAGTTGTTTTACAAAGTCTTGTGCTGCTTGTGTTGTTTCATAGGTTTTCGTCATAGACTGATGGGTTACCCGTAGTTTCGCCGGGTATAGCAAGGTAAATTTAACCTTATGTTGAATTAATTGGGAGCAAATTGGTGAAAAGCTCCTTCTCTTCGCCGCAACTGCCGCCGAGTAGTCCTGGAAGCAAAGGATTTTTTGGTTGTTATATTTAAGAGCCATACCTCCTCTCATAGCTTGCAATATCGCTGTTTTTTGAACAAAATTCAGGAAACGGCAGATAACTATTCTGGGTCTGGCGTCACCCGCTCTCTGCATCCCCATGCGATGTGCTCTTTCAATTTGCAACGGGCCCAGCTCTGTGCTCAATTTTAGCTCTTTCATCAGCCATGTTTCAAGAAAAGTCCGTAGGTCTTTATCGCTGATTTCTTCGGGGAGCCCCACGAAGCGCAGGTTATTACGTCGGGATCTGTTTTCTAGATCCTCGAGTTTCTCAGCTTGATCTTCTACCAGCTTTTGAAGTTTAGCATATTTTTCCTCTACGACTCCTGTACGATCTTCCAGGGCCCCCGTGCGTTGTTGGTGCGCTACAAGGTCTTGGCTCAATTGCGCCATATGATTTTGTAATCCCTCCAGTTTGGAATTTAAGCCTTCCAGTTTTTTATCTAGGATCGCCTCCATCGCGGTCGTCACCTCTCCCACAATCTCTGCTGCCCACGCTGACCCGACCGCAGAGGTTGGCGTGCTCGCTGGGGCCGCCATTTTGTCTTCCAGCGCTTTACTCTTATCTCTGTCTTTTTTTAGCGATTTCGCCGTCATAATTGCTATCAATTTCTCTTTCGGCCGCAGAATCTTAATGCGTCAGCTTTCCGCTAGCAATTTTGGTTCACCCCGTCTTGTTTCTGGAGTTAATTCGATGGGAATTACAAGGAGGTACCTGGAGCTAGTCTAGCATCGACCGCTCCGGTACATAGCGTCACGTGACTCCCCAATGTAATTTTAAAACAAAACTTCCTTTGGCATTTCCTTTCGCAGATACGAGCAAGCAAGGTAATATGGGTACTTTATACCTGCATACTTTGCACCTGCTTTGAAGCAGGTACAAAATTTACACATGAAAATATGTACAAGGATCTTAAAATGATATTCTTGTGTGAACTTTCCCTCCCCAACCTAACTCTGTCCTTTTCCCTCATGGCTAAAAGTATGTGTGCTGTGAGGAGTATGGTAATTTTCAGACAGGCCTTTTATGCAGGTAGTTATTTTCCCACGAAGAAAGGCTTGAAAATTACTGTCTGAATGCAAGCCCCTATTATGTTTTTGAATTTATAAATCTAGTATTAACTCGAAATCTTACAGCAGCAGTGCATCCAACTTGCAGCAAAAATATAATTTGCTGTGTGTACAAAGGCAGCCTCAAGTGCAATAGGGATGAAGGGTTTCAGGGACCACTTTTCATTTACCAAAAATATGGCTATAATTAAATTAACTGGGAGTCAAAAATACAGCTAAAGGTCAGTGACATGACAACTGGCAGATGGCCAATTTCTAAACTCCCATTTTATTGTTGTGAGTATGTCTTTTTCAAATAAGACAGATTTAGATAAAGCAGCCCTCGCTGTTCCCTCCCTTATTTCAGTCAAGTCTGTCCCTCTACTAATGGCAAATTAAATGTTTTCATGTATAGTGCCCTGCTGCTTTACATTGCCCTGTACAATAATTATCTCTTCCTCAGCTACAATGGGTATAGCTGAAGCAACACTGGGTCTTGAGTAACCATGCACAATGAATATAATGCCTGTAACAGCAAGGCAGGTAATAAAGACACAGAACACTAAATTAATCAAGAGAAAATTAAAAGGTTTCTCTGCAAGCAGAGCTTATTTGAGTTTTCTAGTAGGAAAAGTCAGCAGGATCCTGCAGTCAGTTCATCACATTATCTGGCAAAAATCTGTTCAATCACTTATAACACATTGTTTTTGTACAAGTAATTCCTGACCCCATATAGTGCCCACTCCAAATCACTACAATTATCCTGTAACCTAAGTGGTATATCGGCATTATTTTAAACATTGAATTTTGCTTAATTCTTTGGTGTTTTACTTCTACATGGAATTATACAGGGAAAATAATAACTATCTGTGGTATGGCCTAACAAGTGGAAAACGATACTTAAACCCTAACAAAAAATATTTAGACTATGGGGCTCATTTTTTAAATAGAAAAACGTCCAAAAAGCAGCATTTTTGTCAAAATGTCCAAATCGCTATTTTTGAAACACATTTTTGAAACAGTTTTCTATTCAGTTCGTATGCAGTGTGTCCAAATCATAAGAGGGTGTGTTGGGGGAGGAATTTGGGCATTCCCAAAACCTGAACGTTTTTCTGCCATAACGGAACAAAGCAAAAATGTCCAGGGCTAAAATTGGTCTACACCTGTTTCAATCACGACTAAGTCACAAAAAGGTGTCCTAAATGACGACATGATCACTGGAGGGATTAAGACATGACACCCCCTTACTCCCCCAGTGGTCGCTGACCCCCTCCACCCCCTAAAGATGTGAAAGAAACAGCACATACCAGCCTCTATGACAGCTTCAGATGTTATGGCCAGGCCTATTAGAGTAGCAAGCAGGTCCCTGGAGTAGCCTAGTGGTCTGTGCAGTGCACTGTAGAGAAGGGGACCCAGGCCCATATCCCACTCAAACAGTTACACTTGTGGTGGAAAATGTAAACCCTCTAAAACCCAGAAAAATCCTACTGTACCTATATATAGGTGACACCTGCAGACATAAGGACTATTGCAGAGGTGTACAGTTGGGTACAGTAGGATTTTTGGTGGGTTTTGAGGGCTCACCATACAATATAAAGGGGTAACGGTGAGATGTGTACCTGGGATCTTTTGTGCGAAGTCCACTGCAATGTGCACCCTAGGGTGCCCCAGTGCTCTGTGTGCCAAGTCTACTAAGAATGCTGCCCCCCCCCCCCCCCCCATACATCCCAATGGCCTGCTTTTCTGTGTTTTTCCCTTGGATATTTTTTTTTCAACAATGGTCCAAAAAGATAGATGCACTTAGTACATAAATATCTAGCAAATGGCCATATTCAGTAATGGATTTTTGGACGTTTTCCACAAAAAACTCAAGTAGAGAACATTGCAAGGTTTGTCATGCTGGATTGCCAATACAATATTCTGTTTTCCATTTGCTTTAATTTTGGTTAAATATTGTAATATGTTTGGGAAATAAGCCTGTAATCACACAGCAGAAACCTTTCTAAGCACTATTTTACTCGCTCGTAAAATGTAGGCACGGACCCCGTGCCTAAATTTATGCACTCGTAACCACCTACAATAGCATTGGGCGCTCATATCTATTTACAATAGCATTGGACTCCAAACCGAGTCTGAGCGGACTGCGAGATGGCCCCTGACTGTACAAACATCCGCACCTACCTTCAGAAGCATCGGGCTCTACAAACGAGTCTGAGCGGTACGGGAGACAGCCCCGGCCGGTCCAAGCGCCCCAACTAAGGCCCAAGCCGACCGAAGTTGAAGTGGCGGCCAACCCCACCAACCTCACCCCAAAGAACACATTTGAAGGAGTTCCACGCTCCAAACTCGAGCCGGCCTGGACTGAGATTACCTGGACTGAGACGGCGCGACCGTGGAGACCCGGATTCGTGGACGCAAAGCCTGCCAATGCAACGGAAGCACTCCCACCCTTGTAGCGATTGCTGAACCCAGCGAGTAGCTCCGCTGCCATATCGGAGTGTGATCCATGACGGGCTCAGAGACACATACAACAGAAGCGAGCAGCCAACAGTGCCTAACGCCGAAGCCACGTGGCAGCATCCTCAAGTAAGCGACACAGTCCGGAGGTGCGAGATCGGTGTGGTGGTGGAGTCCAAGGACAGGTCCACGTTCAGTACAGCAGATGAACCCTATCGACAAAGGAGACGCCCGTTCCAGCATATAACAGCAGTGAGGATGTGAGGCTACTAACCACCTCCAGATTACCACCTCCAGATGCTGACCTAGCTCCCGCGGCCACGGATGACTCAAAGTCCCTTTCCCTGCACCCACTGCTGAGAGGTCCAACTCCCCAGCCTCTCTGCCTCGAACTGCCTCCATCGGAACAACCACTGCCACTGCCTCCTGTGGACTCTGCTCCCGACCATTGTCTCGGCTCGCATAACCACAGAGTCTCACCCCTGGGACATTATTCCGAACAACCAACTATATATAGTCTCCCTTCTCCACCCACCAAAAAGCCTCCCAGGATCTTCTAAACCCTACCTCCATCTAGCAGCACAGCACCCATTATAAGGGAGTCTCTGCGCCCTAGGACATCACCTAGGACATCACTCCTGATTTTCTAATTGTGAGTAATCCACCTATCTCCAACTAATATCAAGATGAACATACTCAAAATACTCTTAGCAATCTACTCCTTATCACTGACTCATTTAACACTTTCCATCTCAATCACAGAAAACAATATCATACCCATCCTACAAAATCAACATAGACTGATCAGACACTCCACACTTCACCAAACTGACAATCACCAATTTAAAGGAAGATTACCTACAGGTAGACAACACCAGCAAAATGGAAAGAAAGGTCATAACAAAAACATATTAACTAAGGAACGACAATTAACAAAAATCCACACATCACCTACCATAGAAGACCCATACCAAAATATTCAAGTGGGCTATATCAACGCCAGATCTGTAGTTAACAAAACAACGACAATAACAGACTGGATCACGTCAGAAAACCTTGACTTAATTTTCATCAACGAAACCTGGATTCACGATCAAAAGGATCCCATGATCCTTAACATATGCCCCCCAGAATACAAAGAGGGGCATTTTCAAATGGCGCCGGCCATCTCCGGCTCCGCATGTGGGCGGAGCCAACCGTATTTTCGAAAAAGATGGTCGGCCATCTTTTTTTTCGATAATACGGTTGGGGCCGCCCAAATGTCAGAGATGGCCGGGTTTGAGATAGCCGGCCTCAGTTTTTGCCCATAATGGAAACCGAAGCAGCCATCTCAAACCCGGCCAAATCCAAGGCATTTGGTCGTGGGAGGGGCCAGGATTCGTAGTGCACTTGTCCCCCTCACATACCAGGACACCAACCGGGCACCCTAGGGGGCACTTTTAAAAAGTAAAAAAAAAATAGCTCCCAGGTGCATAGCTCCCTTACCTTGGGTGCTGAGCCCCCAAACCCCCCCCCCCAAAACCCTCTCCCCACAACTATACACCACTACCATAGCCCTAAGGGGTGAAGGGGGCACCTACATATGGGTACAGTGGGTTTTGAAGGGCTCCCATTTTCCACCACAAGTGTAACAGGTAGGGGGGGGGGATGGGCCTGGGTCCGCCTGCCTGAAGTCCACTGCATCCACTAAAACTGCTCCAGGGACCTGTATACTGCTGCGATGGACCTGAGTATGGCTGGCAAAAAAAAGTTTTTAAAGTTGTTTTTTTGAGGGTGGGAGGGGGTTAGTGACCACTGGGGGAGTCAGAGGAGGTGATCCCCGATTTCCTCCGGTGGTCATCTGGTCAGTTCAGGCACTTTTTTGGGACTTGGACCTGAAACAAAAGGAACCAAGTAAAGTCGACCAATGCTCGTGAGGCCGGCTTTGTTTTTTCCATTATCGTACGAAGCCGGCCATCTCAACGCACGCCCCCGTCCTGCCTTCTCTACCGTGCCGACATGCCCCCTTGAAGTTTGGCCGGCTCCGCGAAGGAAAGCAGTTGGAGCCGGCCAAAATCGGCTTTCGATTGCACCGATTTGGCCGGCTTCAGGAGATGGCCGTCCACCTCCCGATTTGTTTCGGAAGATGGCCAGCGCTCTTTTGAAAATAAGCTGGAAAATCACTCACTGGACCAGAAAGTAAAAGAGAGGCGGAGGTATAGCACTAATCTACCATTCCAACTTCACTACCAAAACCATTGCTGAGTCTATAACAACCCAACTTGAAATTGCCTCAGTCAGAATCCACAACAAATCCCTGCTTGATCATCTGAACTGTGTCCTGTTTTACAGACCACCCGGTAACTGGAGCGAAAGTCATTCTAACTTCACTGACTTCATCTCAAACACTTGTGTAACCAATTCCAACACACTAATACTAGGTGACATAAATCTTCACCTAGAAGACTCAAACTCTATCAACGTCCGAGAATGTAAGGAATTCCTCCACTTATGGTATCTCAAATGGCCACACACACAAGCTACCCACACTAGAGGGCACACACTGGACCTCTTCTCACACAAATTATCCACAGACCATAACCTTCTAATAACCGATATCAAATGGACAGAAATACCTTGGACCGATCACTACAAACTAAATCTATCCTTAAACTGGCGGAAGAAGGGATCATACCGTACACAAGAACCCACAACCTACAACACAAGAGGCCAAATAGACCCAAAAGCGTTCTGGCAACAGATATATGACAACGAATGGTCAGCATGTACAGAATGCATGCACTACCTCTCTGACTGGAACGAAAGATGCAGAAGCGTACTAGACAAAATAGCACCCTTAAGAACAAGAACATCAAGAAGACATTACATAATACCATGGTTCACTGACGAATTAAAAAAAATTAAAAATCCAGAAAACTCGAACAAGCATGGAAAAAAATGAAAGATGAACACTCACTTAACGCATGGAAGCAAACACAAAGAAAATACAAATATGCAATAAGACAGACTAAAAGATCCTACTACAAAACTAAAATAGGAGCGGACTACAAAGATATGAAGAAACTATTCCAAATCGTAAACAACTACTAGATACCACCCCAATCACCACAACCAACACAGACACCCCATCCACAGACAATCTTGCTAAATACTTCAACGAAAAAATTAAAAAACTGCGCAACACACTCCCTCAGAACAATACCGAAATCGAAAAATTCATCGATGGCATGGACCCAACCTTTGAAGAATACCCAGCAGACCGTTCCTGGTCAAAATTTGCCCTCCTCGCCATTGAATCAGTTACACAGGTGACTAATAGGTTGTACCTACTGCAAATTGGACACCTGCCCCAGCCACCTACTTAAATCTACCCCCGATCGCTTCTTGGTGGACCTCACGTCCCACCTAAATCATATGCTCCAAAATGGTCTCTTCCCTCAGGAACACGGCAACATTCTACTCACCCCAATACCAAAAGACACCAAGAAAAAAACAAACGATCCCACCAATTACTGTCCAATCGCATCTATCCACTAGTAGTCAAATTGATGGAAAGCTTAGTGACCAAACAGCTTACTGAATACATGGACAAGTTCTCAATAAAACATGAATCACAATCAGGATTCCACCCCCTCCATAGTACTGAAACTGTCCTAGTCACTCTCCTGGCCAAATTCAAGCAGGAAATATCCACCGGTAAAAGCAGACTTCTCCTCCAGTTTGACATGTCAAGCGCATTCGACATGGTAAAAACCACAATATACTACTAAGTCTAGTAGACCACTTCGGGATCAATGGAAACACACTCAATTGGATCAAAGGTTTCCTAACCACCAGAACATACCAAGTAAAATCAAATTCAAATATATCACCGCCATGGAAAGTAAACTACGGAGTACCTCAAGGTTCTCCATTATCACCAATACTCTTCAATATAATGATGATCCCACTGGCCAAGGCCTTATCCACAAAAGGCCTTAACCCATTCATCTATGCAGACGATGTCACAATCTTCATCCCCTTCAGACATGATCTGACAGAAATCACCAACGAAATCAAGCTCGGCCTGAACATCATGGACTCATTGGCAAACGCATTTCAACTGAAACTGAACACTGAAAAAACACACTGCCTCATCCTCTCATCTCAACATAACAAATACCATCCCACAATCTTAAACATCCCAAACCACATCCTCCCTATTTTAGATAGCCTAAAAATATTCAGCGTCACAATCGACCGCAACCTTACTCTTGAGAGCCAAGCAAATTCCATAACAAAGAAAATGTTCCACTCAATGTGGAAACTTAAACGTCTAAAATCTTTCTTCCTGAGGGCAATATTTCGCAATCTAATACAATCAATGGTACTAAGCCATTCAGACTACTGCAATGGAATCTACGCAGGATGTAAGGAACAACTCATAAAGAAACTTCAGACCGCCCAAAACACAGCAGCCAGGCTGATATTTGGTAAGACACGATTTGAAAGTGTCAAACCCCTTCGAGAAAAACTGCATTGGCTCCCAATTAAAGAACGTATTACCACTCAAATACAAAATATCCTACGCATTCAGCTTCTCCTACATAAGCACACAACTATGGAACACACTGCCAAAAGTAACAAAAACAACTTACAACCACCTAAACTTCAGGAAATCACTAAAAGCTACCCCTGTTCAGAAGAGCATACCCTACTGACCCTACATAAATGCCTACACTCTGCAACACAGCTAAACCAAAGATCGTACTGGACACTTTTACCTTCCCCTCTTTGACCCCATTATGCCTGGATAGGGTATGATACATACCTGTAGCAGGTGTTCTCCGAGGACAGCAGGCTGATTGTTCTCACGACTGGGTGACGTCCGCGGCAGCCCCCACCAACCGGAAAGAAGCTTCGCGGGACGGTCGGCACGCAGGGCACGCCCACCGCACATGCGCGGCCGTCTTCCCGCCCGTGCGCGACCGCTCCCGCCAGTTGAATGACTAGCAAAAGATGAAACACACAACTCCAAAGGGGAGGAGGGAGGGTAGGTGAGAACAATCAGCCTGCTGTCCTCGGAGAACACCTGCTACAGGTATGTATCATACCCTTTCTCCGAGGACAAGCAGGCTGCTTGTTCTCACGACTGGGGTATCCCTAGCTTTCAGGCTCACTCAAAACAAGAATCCAGGTCAATTGAACCTCGCAACGGCGAGGGTACAACAGAAATTGACCTACGAAGAACAACTAACTGAGAGTGCAGCCTGGCCAGAATAAATTCGGGTCCTGGAGGGTGGAGTTGGATTTACACCCCAAACAGATTCTGCAGCACCGACTGCCCGAACCGACTGTCGCGTCGGGTATCCTGCTGGAGGCAGTAATGTGATGTGAATGTGTGGACAGATGACCACGTCGCAGCCTTGCAAATCTCTTCAATAGTGGCTGACTTCAAGTGGGCCACTGACGCTGCCATGGCTCTAACACTATGAGCCGTGACATGACCCTCAAGAGTCAGCCCAGCCTGGGCGTAAGTGAAGGAAATGCAATCTGCTAGTCAATTAGAGATGGTGCGTTTCCCGACAGATACCCCTAGCCTGTTAGGGTCGAAAGAAATAAACAATTGGGCGGACTGTCTGTTGGGCTGTGTCCGCTCCAAGTAGAAGGCCAATGCTCTCTTGCAGTCCAATGTGTGCAACTGACGTTCAGCAGGGCGGGTATGCGGCCTGGGGAAGAAAGTTGGCAAGACAATTGACTGGTTAA
Source organism: Microcaecilia unicolor (assembly GCF_901765095.1). Taxonomy (NCBI): domain Eukaryota; kingdom Metazoa; phylum Chordata; class Amphibia; order Gymnophiona; family Siphonopidae; genus Microcaecilia; species Microcaecilia unicolor. The sequence continues at coordinate 105,355,165 of NC_044033.1, forward strand.
GATGGAACTCCGACACCACCTTCGGCAGGAACTTTGGGTGGGTGCGGAGCACTACTCTGTTGTGATGAAATTTGGTATATGGAGCATGAGCTACTAGGGCTTGAAGCTCACTGACCCTACGAGCTGAAGTAACTGCCACCAAGAAAATGACCTTCCAGGTCAAGTACTTCAGATGGCAGGTATTCAGTGGCTCAAAAGGAGGTTTCATCAGCTGGGTGAGGACGACGTTGAGATCCCATGACACAGTAGGAGGCTTGATAGGGGGCTTTGACAAAAGCAAGCCTCTCATGAATCGAACGACTAAAGGCTCTCCAGAGATGGCTTTACCTTCCACACGATAATGGTAAGCACTAATCGCACTAAGGTGATTCCTTACTGAGTTGGTCTTGAGGCCAGACTCTGATAAGTGCAGAAGGTATTCAAGCAGGTTCTGTGCAGGGCAAGAACGAGGTTCTAGGGCCTTGCTCTCACACCAAACGACAAACCTCCTCCACTTGAAAAAGTAACTCTTTTTAGTGGAATCCTTCCTAGAGGCAAGCAAGACCCGGGAGACACCCTCAGACAGACCCAACGCAGCGAAGTCTACGCCCTCAACATCCAGGCCGTGAGAGCCAGGGATTGAAGGTTGGGGTGCAGCAACGCTCCGTCGTTCTGCGAAATGAGAGTCGGAAAACACTCCAATCTCCACGGTTCTTCTGAGGACAACTCCAGAAGAAGAGGGAACCAGATCTGACGGGGCCAAAAGGGCGCTATCAGAATCATGGTGCCGCGGTCTTGCTTGAGCTTCAGTAAGGTCTTCCCCACCAAAGGTATGGGAGGATAAGCATACAGGAGGCCGGTCCCCCAATGAAGGAGAAAGGCATCTGACGCTAGCCTGCCGTGTGTCTGAAGTCTGGAACAGAACAGAGGCAGCTTGTGGTTGGTCTGAGAGGTGAAAAGATCCACCGAGGGGGTGCCCCACTCTCGGAAGATCTTGCGTACCACTCTGGAATGGAGCGACCACTCGTGCGGTTGCATGACTCTGCTCAGTCTGTCGGCCAGACTGTTGTTTACGCCTGCCAGGTATGTGGCTTGGAGGAGCATGCCGAACCGGCACGCCCAACGCCACATCCCGACGGCTTCCTGACACAGGGGGTGAGATCCGGTGCCCCCCTGCTTGTTGACGTAATACATTGCAACCTGATTGTCTGTCCGAATTTGGATAATTTGGTAGGACAGCCGATCTCTGAAAGCCTTCAGTGCGTTCCAGATCGCTCGGAGCTCCAGGAGGTTGATCTGTAGATCCTTTTCCTGGAGGGACCACAGACCCTGGGTGTGAAGCCCATCGACGTGAGCTCCCCACCCCAGGCGAGATGCATCCGTCGTCAGCACTTTCGAGGGCTGCGGAATTTGGAATGGACGTCCCAGGGTCAAATTGGTCCGGATGGTCCACCAGAGCAGTGAAGTGCGGCAACTGGTGGAGAGGCGGATGACATCTTCTAGATTCCCGGTGGCTTGGAACCACTGGGAAGCTAGGGTCCATTGAGCAGATCTCATGTGAAGACGAGCCATGGGAGTCACATGAACTGTGGAGGCCATATGACCCAGAAGTCTCAACATCTGCCGAGCTGTGACCTGCTGAGACGCTCTGGTCTGCGAAGCCAGGGCCAGGAGATTGGTGGCCCGCGCTTCGGGAAGGTAGGCCTGAGCCGTCTGGGTATTCAGCAGCGCTCCTATGAATTCCAGAGACTGGGATGGCTGGAGATGGGACTTTGGGTAATTTATCACAAACCCCAGCAGCTCCAGAAGTTGAATAGTGCACTGCATGGACCGGAGGGCTCCTGCCTCCGAGGTGTTCTTGACCAGCCAATCGTCGAGATATGGGAACACGTGCACTCCCAGCTTGCGTAGGTAGGCCGCTACCACCACGAGGCACTTGGTAAACACTCGTGGGGCAGAGGCGAGCCCAAAGGGCAGCACACAATACTGAAAGTGCCGTGCGCCCAGGCGGAATCTGAGATACTGTCTGTGAGCTGGCAGTATCGGTATGTGAGTATATGCGTCCTTTAAATCCAGGGAACATAGCCAATCGTTTTTCTGAATCATTGGCAGAAGGGTGCCCAAGGAAAGCATCCTGAACTTTTCTTTGACCAGGAATTTGTTCAGGCCTCTCAGGTCTAGGATGGGACGCATCCCCCCTGTTTTCTTTTCCACAAGGAAGTACCTGGAATAGAATCCCTGCCCTTCCTGCCCGGGTGGTACGGGCTCGACCGCATTGGCGCTGAGAAGGGCGGAGAGTTCCTCTGCAAGTACCTGCTTGTGAAGGGAGCTGAAAGACTGAGCTCCCGGGGGACAATTTGGAGGCAGGGAGGCCAAATTCAGGGCGTATCCGCACCGCACTATTTGGAGAACCCACTGGTCGGAGGTTATGAGAGGCCACCTTTGGTGAAAGAATTTTAACCTCCCTCCGACCGGCAGATCGTCCGGTACGGACACTTGTAGGGCGGCTATGTTCCCGTGGATCCAGTCAAAAGCCCGTCCCCAGCTTTTGCTGTGGAGGCGCAGGGGGCTGCTTAGGCGCACGCTGTTGACGAGAACGAGCGCGCTGGGGCTGTCCCTGTGCCTGACGAGGCCTTCGGGCCGGCTGGTTGTACCTACGCTTCGCAAAAGAATAGGGTGCAGCCTGCCGGGCCCGGGAAAAAACGTCCACCTGTGGAGGTGGATGCTGAAGGCGCCCGGTGGGAGAGCTTGTCGAGAGCGGTTTCCCGCTGATGCAGTTGGTCCACCATCTGCTCGACCTTCTCACCGAAAATGTTATCCCCCCGGCAAGGGACGTCAGCCAGTCTCTGCTGGGTGCGGTTGTCCAGGTCAGAGGCACGCAGCCATGAGAGCCTGCGCATCACTATACCTTGGGCCGCAGCACGAGATGCCACGTCACAGGTGTCAAAAATACCCCTGGACAGGAACTTTCTGCACGCCTTCAGCTGCCTGACCACCTCCTGATAAGGCCTGGACTGCTCCGGCGGAAGCTTCTCGACCAGGTCCGCCAGTTGTTGCACATAGGTCCGCATGTGAATGCTCATATAGAGCAGGTATGATTGGATGCGGGTCACGAGCATGGAGGATTGGTAGGCCTTCCTCCCAAACGAGTCCAGAGTGCGAGACTCCCGCCCCGGGGGCGCCGAGGCGGTATCCCTCGAACTCCGTGCCCTCTTGAGAGCAGAATCCACGACCGCTGAGTCATGGGGCAATTGGGGCCGCATGAGCTCTGGGTCAGAGTGGATCCTGTACTGGGACTCTGCTTTCTTGGGAATGGTGGGGTTAGTTAATGGTCGCACCCAGTTCCGGAGCAGCGTCTCCTTCAGGACATTGTGCAGCGGCACCGTGGAGGACTCTCTAGGTGGTGATGGATAGTCGAGGACCTCGAGCATCTCGGCCCTCGGCTCTTCCACAGAGACCATGGGGAAGGGAATGCTGATAGACATATCCCGCACAAAGGAGGCAAAGGAGAGACTCTCAGGAGGTGAGAGCTTCCTCTCCGGTGAAGGCGTGGGGTCCGAGGGAAGGCCCGTAGACTCCTCTGAGGAGAAATATCTAGGGTCCTCCTCTTCCCCCCACGAGTCCTCATCCTCGGTATCGGACATTAGCTCATGTAGCTGAGTCCTGTACCGGGCCCGGCTCGACGTCGAGGCACCGAGGTCTCGGTGTCGTCGAGCGGTGGACTCCCGCGCCGGCGGGGACGGAGCTCCCTCCATCGACGTCGACGGGGACTCCACCTGCGTGGCGGTCGAGACCGGCACCGCAAGCGGCGGCGGTGTCGACAGCCCCGGCGCCGGGCTAGAGCTCACCGGCGCCACAGTCATCGGCGCCGAGGGCACAAGCACCCCCGGCGCCGGCACAGCCTGGCGCATCAGCCCTTCCAGGATCCCCGGAAGGATGGCTCTGAGGCACTCGTCCAGGCCCGCTGCCGGGAAAGGCGGTGGGGCCGGTAAGGGTGTCGGTGCTGGAAGCTGCTGGGGGCCAGGAGACGGCACCAAGGTGCCGGAACCCCGACGCGTCGGTACCTCCACAACCGACGGAGACCTCTCCTCACGACGATGACGCTTCGGCGTCGTCTCCTCTCCGACATCGGGATGCACCGAAGGCGACCGGTGACGACGCTTCTTGTCTTTCTTCCGATGCACGTCACCGGCGCCGGAGGGCATGGAGGAGGAGGAGGTCGATCCCCCTCGGTCTCGAGGTACCGGGTCAGACAGGGTTCGGTCCCGCGGCCCACGAGCTGAGGGCGTGACCGGGGCCGACTGCCCACGCGGCCTCTCACCCCCACTCTCACCGGAAGACCGGCGGGCCGACGGGACCTGTTCTCCTGGGGTCGCTGCCATCGGTGCCGATGTCTCGGGCATCGATACCGGTACCGAAGGGCCGGGCGTCGATACCGATGCCTTCGAGGTCGACGTCGAGGGGCCGGCGCAAGTTCCAAAAAGACGGTCCCGCAGAACTTGCCTCGCAACCTGGGTCCGTTTCCGGAGACCGAGACACAAAGAACACGACTTGAGATTGTGCTCCGGCCTGAGGCACTGGAGGCACCAAGCGTGGGTGTCGGTCTGCGAGATCGGCCGGCCGCAGCGACCACACTTTTTAAATCCACTCGGGACCTTCGAGGACATCGACGGAAAAATCGCGTCGGCGAAGTCAAAGTCGTCAATGGTGGCTAAAATCACACCACGAAAAACAAACGACCGAGCGGCCACTAGGCCGCAACGTGGCGTCCCCGCTGGAAGCGAGGGAAAAAAGGGAGCGCGTGTCCCACACGCGCAGGGTTTCTTTTTTTTTTTTTTAAAAGGAAACCGGGCGGTAACTAAAACCGATAAACAAAGTTAGAAAAAAACACGATCAGCGTATACGCGATCGAACGATCCGGCGGCTGAACAGAGAGAGCGCAAAACACGACTCTCTCCAGGCGCGGAAAAAAAGGAACTGGCGGGAGCGGTCGCGCACGGGCGGGAAGACGGCCGCGCATGCGCGGTGGGCGTGCCCTGCGTGCCGACCGTCCCGCGAAGCTTCTTTCCGGTTGGTGGGGGCTGCCGCGGACGTCACCCAGTCGTGAGAATAAGCAGCCTGCTTGTCCTCGGAGAACAATTGTAACTTATTCGACCACAATATAACCTTGTATTTGTTTCTCTACCAGTCTAGGCTTACGCCTTACGGTATTATGTAAGCCATATTGAACCTGCAAATCGGTAGGAAAATGTGCGATACAAATGTAACAAATAAATAAATAAAATGTCCAAAATCGGATTTAGATGTCATATCAAAAAGACCCTCTATTTCTACTTAATTAGTACAGTCTTTACACAACTACATCTAGTAGCATTATTGAATTGATAAGTAGTATTAGTAATAGTGGTGGAATCTATTTCACTGTGCATAAATTCTTTATTTTATAAGTCTGAAAGAAAAATCAATTCTCTTGCCATGTAACTAAGAGTGAAGTTATTTTCTTCTAAGCTATTATTCACCTCCTCTTGTGGTATAAGATTCCTAAACAACAGCATATGATGGCTGATACCTAACCTCTCATTGCCAGCTGGCTGTTCTGCTACACAAATGATAGCCTGTTGTCAGCTTGGCTGACCATACATGGGGTATCTAAAATTACTTACTTTTTTGTAGGGACCTAGGTTTAACTCTTGTTTCTCGATCCTTTTGGTGTTTTATTTATTTTGTATTGGGTTGGATTTTAATTGTACCTGGAATAAAGATATGGAAGCATATTTTCAAAGACTTACAAAGTTTCATAGTAACCTATGGAACTTTCTAAGTCTAAGTGCTTTGAAAATGCTCCCCATATTCACCTGCTATTTGATTTGTATGTTGGGTCTCTTTCAAATTGATTATTGTAATGACTGAGCATTATAGCTAGTGTATCATGCTGTGTTTTGACCTAAGTTAAAGAGGTATGGGCATCTGTATACTGCATGTATTTAGGTAGGTATATTTACAGGTGTGAAATAATTTAACCATCCAATTGTCTTAATGCATTTGAATTTTAATAATGTTTGAGTCAACAGAAAGCACTGCTAAGTTTGGGTGCGGTGGATTCTTGTCCCAGAGGTTTACAGTCTGGTAAGTGCAGAGGTGATGAAATATAAGGTTCCTTGTTCAACTACATGGAGGTATTATGTGGGAGGGGAGAGGACCTGGTTCCTGGCTTCTTTTATTTCACACCACTCAGCACAATGCCTAATAACTGATTCTTAGAAGTTACACTAAGCTTACAGTGAAGCAGTATGGGAGATGAGCATCTCAGTCTGCAGAAATGAAATAACAATGTCTTTCTCATGCTTGCAATGATGTCATTTTAGATGCTTGATCAGAGCAGTAGTTCTACAGATAATGCAGCTCTGAATATATAATGGATACACAAAAAGGGATGGAGGGAAACTGGTAGTATATTAAGAGACTTGGGTTCAGAATAATTTATCTTTTTATATATATATATGTATGCACTTTAAAAAAATGCTAAAGTGTTTTAAATTGTTTTAAATGTGCTCAGACCATACCGTTTACATCCATTATATCCCCAAGAGGAATATGTGGTGGTGTCACAATGGAACCATCATTGCACATATGATGTTCCACCTCCTAATATTTGTGTATGTACATACAGCTGCGCCCAAGTAGATCTTACTCACCAATGTATGCGTATATCTATAATACATATGTATAAGTCATGGACTATTCACATTAAATATTGTTAGACTTGAGCTCAAACCTCCGCCCATAAATTATGGTACATTCCATATTACCTTCTGATACATGGATAATAAAACATACAGTTCACCGTTTGTTTAAACCTAAAGGAGGAATATGTTAATTCATGACACCCTGATCTCTCTTCCCCCACATATCTTACACAAACCAACCCACAATGCGATATACACACATATTCACATAATTATTTCACTTCCCTTGGGGTATATTGTGCTCGTGCTTCATTAAAATCACATATCATTCATCCATTCCAATCTTGCCATCAAAATAACTGCTCCCTTTAACTCTGGCCGAGTTTCAAAAGTCTTCATCAGAAAGGGAAAAATACTAATCTTTTAAACCAATTTTCAGGCATCATAATGATGGAATGGATGAATGATATGTGATTTTAATGAAGCACAAGCACGAGCACAATATACCCCAAGGGAAGTGAAATAATTATGTGAATATGTGTGTATATCGCATTGTGGGTTGGTTTGTGTAAGATATGTGGGGGAAGAGAGATCAGGGTGTCATGAATTAACATATTCCTCCTTTAGGTTTAAACAAACGGTGAACTGTATGTTTTATTATCCATGTATCAGAAGGTAATATGGAATGTACCATAATTTATGGGCGGAGGTTTGAGCTCAAGTCTAACAATATTTAATGTGAATAGTCCATGACTTATACATATGTATTATAGATATACGCATACATTGGTGAGTAAGATCTACTTGGGCGCAGCTGTATGTACATACACAAATATTAGGAGGTGGAACATCATATGTGCAATGATGGTTCCATTGTGACACCACCACATATTCCTCTTGGGGATATAATGGGTGTAAACGGTATGGTCTGAGCACATTTAAAACAATTTAAAACACTTTAGCATTTTTTTAAAGTGCATACATATATATATATATAAAAAGATAAATTATTCTGAACCCAAGTTTACTATAGTGAGTTTAAGGTTTAACTTGGTTGGTTGGATTTGATCTTCCTGATTTTTTGTAATTTATTAAAAAAGTATATTAAGAGAACCACATGCTGAGAATAAGAGTTTCTTGGGACTTCTAATATCAATGAGAAAAACTGTAGCTTTATTAAATTTGTTTTTAACACTCTCTCCACTCTTCCTGATCATGTGGGAAATCCCATGCTTAAGGGAACTAAGAGAGAGATTAAGGGAGAGTTATGAGGTCTACCAGTTAAGAGCAGCATTCATATTGATAACTGTTTATTGCTTTAGGTTATGGGGTGCATAAGTGTTGTAAGGATTATTGTCAGGGAGATGGGCCTTACATATAATAAAAAATGTTTTGAAATGATGAGCAAAATGAAACAGAAATAGTTACAGAACAATTAGCCACTAAACTTCAGAATGGATCATGTGAACAGCAGTTTTAAATTTAAAGTTTTATTGCGTTTTCTAGAACAATTACAATAAAAAACCCCAAAGCCAACAATATTCTAACCTAGCCTCCCCCCCCCAATACCACTCTCATCCCCCTCACAATACTACCTCTCCTCCCCATCCCTCTCCAAACTTCTTTACCTCTCTCTTCATCATGAATAAATGCTGTCATTTCCTAACACATTCTCAGGTCTTTGTAAACCTCTTTAAAAGTCGCACTGGCAATGACCCAGTTCCTTGCCATGCCCTAGAGAATTAAGGGGTAGAAATGCTATCCATCAATATGCAACCTCTGTAAATAGGTGTTCCTGTAGTCAGAAAAGAAACTTTTCCTGTAACTGTATCAGAAGTAGGAAAAGGGGAGGCCAACATTTCAAATGTTTAATGATATCCTTGTCTGTCTTGGGCATAAGTGTATCGTGAATAGGTATATGACAATTCCACTTATGTAAAGTATATTTCATTCCTAAAACCTATTAGAGATGCTTTCTGTTCACCATAATAATACGCTCTTTATTTTCTTTAGGTGTATCAAGATGATGCTAAATCTGTATATGTGGTCAATCTTTGGTTGGGCAAGCCTATACACCTACATTATTAACCAAATCCAAGTGTTGATAATAGTGTATGTTTCACAGGGTTGGGCTAATAGAGGATGCTATGAGGTTAGCTGTTACCATTAATTTGATGAGCAAAGTCATAAGCTCCACCCTGGGCAGTGACCCTCTATTTAGGGCAATGTATAACATCCATGCACAGTGTGGGGCCCATCAAAAGATGCAGAAAGATGGCATTATAGTAGCACATCTCTTGCCAGCTGTGCATATTATGGTGTAAATTCTATATATAGTGCCGAACGTTGGGCACTGAAAAGATCTACAATGAATCCCTATTCTACAAAGGGCGTGTGATACACTGGTCTACAAAAAAAACCTTTTTTTCTGTAACAAGAACAAAACATACATTTTCTGGAAGATAATTCTTCCCTGAATCCAGATCTCATTTTAGAATTTCTGTATCAGCCTCAGTTTTCATGTGATAATGGTTTTTGTAAATGCTTGTGTCAGCGTATGTAGCTATTATATGTATCTGGCAAAATGACACGCTTCTGCTACAAGAGTTCCAAAAAAAACTGTGTCAGTTCACAAAGAAATCAAAGATATAAGCAACATAAGAGTAAAAGACCAGTAAAAGATCATACAAAAGACCATGTCACCTTCCTTGGAGAAATATTCAGAAAAAATAGCATGTCGGTCACGAAAAACACTCACTTTCGTATCGCAAGAAAGAAGATTCCATCCTTTTAATCTCGAACCTAAAAGCTCAGCCTGTTGCTTCAACAAATTTAAATCACGAACAAGATCGGTGAGATCCCTTTGTGTCAAAAAGTGGGGCACATTTGATTCACAGAGGTCCTGAAATGATGGGTCGGTATGCATATCCCCTTCTCTGTCTTCTGCATGTTCGTCACTGTATTCATCTTCACTCACTATCAAATTCTCAGGAGGCACTGGTACTGGCAATTCTTCACTGTGACATACAGGTCTTATAGCAGATGGTAAGTTAGGATATTGCACAGTTTTCCTTGTTTTCGAGGTGATTCCTGCTATTTTTGTCAGACAGAAATAACAGTCTGTTGTGTGATCCATTGGTTCCCTCCAAATCATGGGAACAGCAAAGGGCATGCGACGTCTTCCTTTTAACCAGCCTGTCAGGAGTGTAACACACATCAAACAGCAAATGTGGGGAGCCCATTTGCGGTCCTGTTCACCACCCTTACACCCAAAATATAGTTCGTAGCACTTTTTACAAGAGGATTAAGTTTTCGTTTTTGCAATTTCAGAGTAAACTCTCCACAGATATAACAAAACGAATTTGGGCTATTTGCACAGGTAAGATGCATTTCTTCTGAAATGACACAAAACACAAACCTTCACAAACGTAGAACTACAAGCAGTCACTTCCAACAGCAATTGTTGACTGAACTCTCAATGCTGAGATACAGGTGGCAACTGACACAACAGAACGTGTTTGAACATGTTCGAGCATGATTCATGGGCAATGTTGCCAAACCTCCCTTATTTCCTGGTGGTGGCTTTCTAAACTAAGGGTTTTGTATTGTAATTCCTAGGTTCATTAATCTCATCCCATGGCTTTTCCTACCATCTCTATGCTGATGACTCCCAAATCTACCTTTCTACCCCTGATATCTCACCTTGCATCCAAACCAAAGTTTCAGCGTGCTTGTCTGACATTGCTGTCTGGATGACTCAACGTCACCTGAAATTAAATATGACCAAAACTGAGCTTCTCATTTCCCCCCCCAAACCCACCTCCCCGCTCCCCCCGTTTTCTATTTCTGTTGATGGCTCTCTCATTCTCCCTGTCTCCTCAGCTCGAAACCTTGGGGTCATCTTTGACTCTTCTCTCTCCTTCTCTGTTCATATCCAGCAGATTGCCAAGACCTGTCGTTTCTTTCTTTACAACATCCGTAAAATCCGCCCCTTTCTTTCCGAGCACTCTACCAAAACCCTCATCCACACCCTTGTCACCTCTCGTTTAGACTACTGCAATCTGCTTCTTGCTGGCCTCCCACTTAGTCACCTCTCCCCTCTCCAGTCGGTTCAAAACTCTGCTGCCCGTCTCGTCTTCCGCCAGGGTCGCTTTACTCATACTATCCCTCTCCTCAAGACCCTTCACTGGCTCCCTATCTGTTTTCGCATCCTGTTCAAACTTCTTCTACTAACCTATAAATGTACTCACTCTGCTGCTCCCCAGTATCTCTCCACACTCGTCCTTCCCTACACCCCTTCCCGTGCACTCCGCTCCATGGATAAATCCTTCCTATCTGTTCCCTTCTCCACTACTGCCAATTCCAGACTTCGCGCTTTCTGTCTCGCTGCACCCTACGCCTGGAATAAACTTCCTGAGCCCCTACGTCTTGCCCCATCCTTGGCCACCTTTAAATCTAGACTGAAAGCCCACCTCTTTAACATTGCTTTTGACTCGTAACCACTTGTAACCACTCGCCTCCACCTACCCTCCTCTCTTCCTTCCCGTTCACATTGATTGATTTGATTTGCTTACTTTATTTATTTTTTGTCTATTAGATTGTAAGCTCTTTGAGCAGGGACTGTCTTTCTTCTATGTTTGTGTAGCGCTGCGTACGCCTTGTAGCGCTATAGAAATGCTAAATAGTAGTAGTAGTAGTAGTAGTATATTTCAATTGTTTTTCCAACAATTACAACTGCTGAATTAAATTAATCCACAGCAGCAGGGCCGCCGAGAAACTTGGCCGCCTCGCCCCCCCGCAGCCCCGCCCCAAGGTCACCGCTCCCCTCCCCCCTCCGAGGTCACCGCTGCTGCTCCCCCGAGGGCGGGATACAGAGAGGGAAGGAGACCCGAAGGGAGGAGTTCCGCCTCACAGGGAGGTGAGAGGGAGAGTTGCACCGCTCGGTGATTTAAATACAGGGGGGCCGGCCCGGTGGCAGACGGTCAGAGGGCGGGCAGGACTGGCACCGGGCCCCCCTTGAAGGCCTGGGCCCTGGGGATTTTGTCCCCCCGCCCCCCCCCCCTCGGCGGCCCTGCACAGCAGGGTACCAAAATGCAGCGTTTTCAAGGATTTTTATAAAAAAAGGGTAGCGTGTCACAAGAAAACTGAGCCCGATGGGCCAAAACTGTTTTCATTTTCGAATTCAGCACCCATGACTTAGTTAAGAACACCATTCACATTCTTTGTAACAAAAATGCCATTTACCAGTGTAATGGGATAATGGCACTTTTTATCTCCAACAACATGGGGTAGCGATGTGAACAACGCTAGCTCCTTCAGTGGCAGCGTTATATATGGCAGCCTTGGAAGAAAGATTTATTTACCCAGCAATTCAATTTTCTTCGATACTGATTTGGAAGCGTTTTTTGGATGATATTTTCTTGATTTCGACGGGATCTTATGAATCATTATTAGACTTCATTGCCTGGATGAACACTCTGGATTTAAATTTAAAATTTACAGCTACCTGTAATCGGAGATGTATTGATTTTCTAGATATTCATAATGAAAAAGTTGGAGATACAGTGTCTACTACGATCTTTCGGAAAACGACTGACCAGAATAATTATTTACATTTTAAGAGCTTTCAACCTTACCATCTATGCAGTAATTTACCTATTGGACAATTTCTGAGACTTCGAAGATTATGTTCATCCACCAGGGAATTCAAACTACAAGCAGACTTACTTAAATCCAAGTTTTTGGAGCGTGATTATCTGCCACTGTAATCCGAAGAGCTTATCTTTGTGCTTGCTTTGCACAGCGCAACTTGTTGTTGTCAGATCAAGCTAGCGAAGAAGAGAATGAGGAAAAACAAATACGTATTCTCCCGTTTTCGTCTTTGGCTAAATATATTGTGCATTCGATCATGACCCACTGGCATATTTTGCAAATAGATGAGGGTTTTGCTAATAAACCTATAATAGCTTTCTCCAGGCAAAAAATATTGGAGAACTGGTATCTAGAAAAAAGAAGGAAGAGACATTTGATTATAGTGGTTGTGGCCACTGTCAGTGGTGCCCTCAGACTTTGACTGGACCCACATAGGTGGATCCACAGACAAAACAAGTTATAAAGTCCCGCTGGTCTACTGACTGTTCATCCTCAATAGTAGTTTATGTAGTTCAATGTCCATGCGACAAGATTTATATTGGCAGAAGTAAGTGCGCAATAAAATTGCGCTTAAATGAACATAAATCACAGATTTTGACTGCAAAAATAGAAGCACCTTTGGTGCAGCACTGGATTGAATGTAATCATTGAATCACGGATCTTCGTTGGAGAATTATCGATCACATTTCAGTAGGGTGGGAGGGAGGTAACATGGAGACATTATTAAACTATAGGGAACAATATTGGATTTATTCTTTGAAATCTGTAAGTACTGGAGGGTTGAATCATGAAGTTGAGTGGATGTCATTGCTGTGAATGTAAATCTTGACACAAGACAACTGGATGAGGGAATCAGTTCTGAATATGCGATTGGTGCCTGCCTTTTGAACAGCTGATGAGGCTTTAATGCTGAGTATATAAATAGTGAGACGCCGCGGCCATTTTAAAACGCCACGGGGTATGAAGATGTTGCCTTTCGATATAGTGGTACGTGGAAAATTAACAGACTTATTTTCAAAAGGGAAGGACACCCATCTTCTGACACAAATCGAGAGATGGGCGTCCTTCTCCCGAGGTCGCCCAAATCGGCATAATCGAAAGCCGATTTTGGCGTTGTCAACTGATTTCCGTTACGGGGACGACCAAAGTTCACAAGGGCGTGTCGGCAGTGTACCAAAGGTGGGACAGGGGCATGGTTAAGAGATGGGCGTCCTCAGCCGATAATGGAAAAAAGAAGGGTGTCCCTCACGAGCATTGGTCGACTTTACATGGTCCCTTTTTTTTCATGACCAAGCCTCGAAAAGTTGCCCGAACTGACCAGATGACCACCGGAGGGAATCGAGGATGACCTCCCCTTACTCCCCCAGTGGTCACCAACACTCTCCCACCCTCAAAAAAATATATTAAAAAACATTTTTCCAGCCTCTATGCCAGCCTCAAATGTCATACCCAGCTCCATGACAGCAGTATGCAGGTCCCTGGAGCAGTTTTTAGTGGGTACAGAGAAAAAATATCCGCCAGAAGGCGGAGAACTCTAGACGCCCCACGGACAACAACAAGAAATAAAATAAAACTGGGAGGACGACCAAGGATTCCAAAGACTGAAAGGATATATAATAATAAAGATGTTTATTGAGGTATAAAGACTCGACACAAAGGGACACAAAGGAAAAGACCTACACAAAGCAGCATTCTATACAAGCGTTGTGTCAGAGGAGACAACGAAGCACACTCACCTTCACAACGGTCTTTCTAAAGACCTCCCTTTGTTGAGGATTTGCCTTCATCAAATAGTTCTCAAAAGCATTCGACATTAAGACTCCTGATGCAGGCCTAACGGCCGAAACACGACGTTGTGTCGAGTCTTTATACCTCAATAAACATCTTTATTATTATATATCCTTTCAGTCTTTGGAATCCTTGGTCGTCCTCCCACTTTTATTTTATTTCTTTAGTGGGTACAGTACACGTGTGGTGGTAAATGGGAGCCCTCCCAAACCCACCCAAAACCCACTGTACCCCTTCATCCCTAAGGGCTATGGTAGTGGTGTACAGTTGTGGGGAGTGGGTTTTAGGGGGAGTTTGGGGGGCTCAGCACCAAAGGTAAGGGAGCTATGCACCTGGGAGCAATTTCTGAAGTCCACTGCAGTGCCCCCTAGGGTGCCCGGTTGGTGTCCTGGCATGTGAGGAGGACCAGTGCACTATGAATGCTGGCTCCTCCCATGACCAAATGCCTTGGATTTGGTCATTTTTGAGATGGGTGTCCTTGGTTTCCATTATGGCCGAAAACCGGGGTCGACCATCTCAACATTTAGGTCGACCATCTCTAAGGTCGACCTAAATGTTGAGATTTGGGCGTCCCCGACCATATTATCGAAACGAAAGATGGATGCCCATCTTGTTTCGATAATATGGGTTTCCCCACCCCTTTGCCGGAACGTCCATAGAGATGGACGCCCTTAGAGATGGTCGTCCCCATTCGATTATGCCCCTCTAAGGTATGCTTTTCTATAAAAAATGATTAGTGTTAAATCTGATGAAGAATTGTCATTTGACTTTGTTTCAGGAGACAATCCTTGACACAGCAGTTTGTGCGAAACATGAGTTCATGTCGGCTTAAGTCTCCTTAATGTAAACCAGAAAAACTGAGAAGGGAATAGCAGTAAAAGGAAAAATAAGCTTTTGAGCTAAGTATTTAAAATATGCTGTTTTGAAACTTGAATATTGAAGTTTGACATTAGAAAGATTTATTGTTAAAAAAAACCTTTTTCAAAAAGATGTTAAAAAATGACGAATACATGCCCACTATAAAGCATTGCTTGGCTTGATACAATGAGCCAGAATAATGGAGACATGCGCATCCAACAGATCCAGTAATACTAACATAAATGTTATATATAAGATGAACTGAATATTCATTTGGAGCTGGGTATTGTTATTGGTGGTCTTTATAGAATACTGGCACAGGTCGCTCCGAAGTTTGGGCACCGGACTTATGCCTGATAGAAATAGATGTTAGTCTGGCGCTCAAAGTTAGGCACAGATTGCCTAACTTTTTGGAACACCCATGACCCGCCTACGCCCTCATGTCCCCTTTTTGGTTGTGGGCAGGAAATGTTAGGCACCAAGTTATAGAATAACATGTAAGGGAGATCTGCGCACAACTTCATTCAGGCACTAAGCACCAATTAAGTGGTCAATTAGTGCTCATTTCTTTGTTAACTTGTGCATGGACCTGCATGCAAATTCCGGCACCTAGCTTTCATTGCTATATATAGAATCCAGAAGTATCTGTTCCTGCATCATTCCTAAAGATTTTGGTTTAGGGAATCATATCATATCATCAAAATAAAACAAAAATAACTGAATACATCTATTTATGTTCACCTTCAGTGATTCTGTCCTTGCATATGCTTTTATAGTTGAACATTGCCCCGATATGTATAGACCAGATTTGATATACTTCTTAGATATGGGCCTTAATATTTGTAACAGCAAAATTAAAAAATAGAATCAAAGGATTACTGTTCAGGCATGACACAGCAACGGTGTGGAGGAGCACTACCAATGGTCTGTGGCAAGGTTTGCCATGTCAGGGTATACAATAATTGATATTCTGAGTCGTGTTGGACAGAGATTACAAAAATATAGGGTCCAATATTCAAAGCGATTTAACCAGTCGGCAATATAACTAGCTATCTGCGAACATTCAGTGGGAGATAACTAGTTATCTCTGCTGAATATTCACGGTTTGCATTTAACCAGGAACTGGCTATCTTGGGGGCGGGTCACACTTAGGACCTGATATTCAGCGCAAACCGGGCAAGGTTAACACATAAATAGGACCACATAAATTGTTGTCCTATCTTTATGTGCTAGCAAATGACTGATTAACGTTGGATATCGGCTTAACTGGTTATTGGCTGATGGCCAAAAATGAAACTGGATATTCAATTCTAGTCGCCAGAAACAGCCCTGCATTGAATATCTGGGTTTTGAACTGGTGGCGGCTTTAACCATGCTGCTCTCCACCAGCTGAAAATTGGGAAGGGGGGATAGTGTGTAGCTAGAACAAAAGATTGCAGAGGAAACAGAAATGTAGAACATGATGCAGATAAGGGCCAAATGGCACATCCAGTCTGGCCATCCTCAGTAACCACTAACTCTTCCTTTCCTAAGGAATCCCACATGCCTGTCCCACGTTTTCTTAAATTCTGACACAGTCCTCATCTGTACAACCTCCACCGGGAGGCTATTCCATATATCCACCACCCTTTTTGTGAAAGAGTATTTTCTTAGATTCCTCCTGTCTATTTCCTCTTAATTTCATTGTATGCCCCCTCATTCCAGAGTTTTCCTTCATTTGAAAAAGGCTCACCTCCTGTATATTGACGCCACTGAGGTATTTAAACGTCTCAACTATATTTTTATTTATTTATTTATTGCATTTGTATCCCACATTTTCCCACCTCTTTGCAGGCTCAATGTGGCTTACAATGTGTCGTTATTATTAAATAGTAGAATGAGAGATAACAGTTAGTGTTACATAAAAGAATTGCATAATCGAGATTTAAACAAGTAGATATAAGTAAAAAAATAGTACTGATAATAGGTAGGTGGAGATGCCATAGAAAATAACGTTATCGAAATTCGAACAGGTAGATGTAGGCAGAAACATTGCTGATAGTAGGTAAGGTTGCGGTGTATTACGTTTATAGTTGCTGATCCCCTCTCTCTCTCCTCTCTTCCAGCGTTTACATGCTGAGGTTCCTAAGCCTGTCCGTATATGTTTTATGACAGAGACCGCTTACTAATTTTGTAGCTGCCCTCTGGACTGCCTACATCCTGTTTATATCCTTCTGTAGGTGCTGTCTCCAGAACTGCATGCAATACGCTAAATGGGGCCTCGCCAGAGACTAATCAAGGGCACTTTCACCTCTTTTTTTCTGCTGGTCATCCCTCTCCTTATGCACCCGAGCATCTTTCTGGCTTTGGCCGTTGCCTTTTCTACCTGTTTGGCCACCTTAAGGTCATCAGATACAATCACCCCCAAGTTCTGCTCTTCTTTCGTACACAGATGCACTTCACCCCCTATATTGTACCGCTCTCTTGGATTCTTATACCCCAAGTGTATGACCATGCATTTCTTAGCATTAAATCTTAGTTGCCAATTATCGGACCATTCTTCAAGCTTTGCTAGATCCTTTTTCATACCATCCACACCCTCCGCCTTGTCACACTGTTTCGTCACCTTCAAATCCTCAGATACTATCACCCCAAGATCCCTCTCCCCGTCCGTACCTATCAGACTCTCACCACCTAACACATACATCTCCCGTGGATTTCTACTCCCTAAGTGCATCAACTTTGCATTTCTTCGCATTGAATTTTAATTGCCATATCTTAGACCATTCTTCTAGCTTCCTAAGATCCTTTTTCATGTTTTCCACTCCCTCCGGGGTATCCACTCTGTTACAGATCTTAGTATCATCCACAAATACGCAAACTTTACCTTCTAACCCTTCGGCAATGTCACTCACAAATATATTGAACAGAATCGGCCCCAGCACCGATCCCTGAGGCACTCCACTACTGGAAGGTGGAGAAAACTCTTGGAACATTATGCTCTGAATCTCATCCTCCTTCAGACTGCATATTCTGCATAATCCAAAAACTTATTTTCTTCTAAATTCATTGCACTGCTTTCCATGCTGATAGATGCTAGTAGCCTTGAAAAATCTATTTATTTTACTGTATGTTTTGAAATTTATTGCATGTGAATAAAATATGATAAATATTAGATATTGTGATATCAGATGCCATAAATCTTTAACTTAATTTCATCCTAACACTTCTGAGCAACAATCATTATTGACTCATGAGAGAAAGAGCCATAAAAGTGTTTGGTGAGTTTATCAATTTACCTATCTTTAGACAGACACATTTCAAGTAAGTGTATAGCCATTTGGTTAAGACAAGCTATTCAAACTAACAGGGCTGCGGAGAGTCAAAGCTAGGCCTGGGGCAAACTAGTCCCCCCCCCCCCCCCCATCTCCACCACCCTTGCCACATTTTAAAACAGCAGTTCTTCACTGGCAGCACACACAAGCAGCCAGCAACTGATAAACGCTACTCCTGCCGCCCCCCCCCCCCCCCCCGTCTTCCCTCTGGCCTATTCCCACCTATGTGGAACCAGGAAATTGCATCACAGGGAAGGCTGTGCGGCTGGCGTGAGAAGTGTGTATCAGTTGCTGGCTGCTCGTGCTCGCTGCCGGCAAAGAACTGCTGTTTTAAAAGTTAGGTGGGGGGCCTCAATCTTTACAAAAACTAAACAGTTTGAATCAATTCACCAAAAACGAATCAACAAATTGATTTGAATTACAAATCGGACAGCACTAATGCCAGTCTCTCCTTGGAGGCCGGGTCTGGGGAATCTTGTCCCCTCTCTCAGCAGCCCTGCAAACTGATGCTTACTTTGAGCTTGAATATATAACTTTTTAATTATTAGACTGCAAATGTTAGTCAAGATTATATATGTTTAATTCTAACCACCTTTATGAAGAGATTCGTCCAGAGCAGTGTATAGCAGATATTCTGTATCTGGCTGATATTCAGCCCCAGGAGGCAAGCCGGCTAAGTCCTGCAATTGGCGCTGAGCCTGGATATTCAATGCCGGGCTGTTTCTGGTGACCGGTACTAAATATCCATTTTTTGGGCTGGTTTACACTTAACCAGCCACGTCAATATTCAGCGCTGGCTGGTTACGTTTATAGCGACCAAAGATAGGGCTGCTATTTGGGCAGCCTGATTCAGCCACCAAAGTTAGCCAACAATGTGCTGAATATTCACAGCTAGCCAGTTAGCCACTATGTGCTAACTGCTAATATTCAGCGGAGATAACTGGCTATACTACTACTACTACTACTTGACATTTCTAAAGCGCTACTAGGGTTACGCAGCGCTGTACAATTTAACATAGAAGGACAGTCCCTGCTCAAAGGAGCTTACAATCTAAAGGACAAATGTACAGTCAGTCAAATAGGGGCAGTCTAGATTTCCTGAAAGGTATAAAGGTTAGGTGCCAAAAGCAACATTGAAGAGGTGGGCTTTGAGCAAGGATTTGAAGATGGGTAGTGAGGGGGCTTGGCGTAAGGGCTCAGGAAGTTTATTCCAAGCATAGGGTGAGGCGAGGCAGAATGAGCGGAGCCTGGAGTTGGCGGTGGTGGAGAAGGGTACTGAGAGGCTATCTTGCACTAAATATAGTGCTTTGCCTGTTAATTGCTACTTAACTGGTCAGTATTTGTTTCTGACCAGTTAAATAGGCACTGAATATCGGCCAGTATATGTTTTTATGACAGACTAAAGTTTTACACTTGCAGGCAGCTTAAAATTGCAATTATAACTGGTGAGTAAAGTAATGGAAGTTTTTACAGCTTTAAGAGAAATCATTGCCACCTTTTTCATTATGGTAGCTGAGGACCAGATACAGCAGCAGTGCATCCCTTGAGTTCCTAAAGAATTACAAACAGAATTCTCTGTGCTAAACAGTGTGGTTAGTGTTTTTGGTTGTTGGTGATTGATCTTTTCCTGGAACCTCTAGCAATTCTGCTGTAACCCTGTGACTGTTGGTGGATGGTAGTAAGATGTATGTGTAGAAATCTGAGAAGAACACTGATGAACTTTGCAAACCAATGGGCCAGCAAACCAGCTGGAGATTTAATAGAGTTCTCTTTTTTTTTGTATTTTTTTCTCGTCATTGCACATAAATATACAGTTTTTTTTTAATTACTGAAATGCCAGCATTAATGCATTTGCAAGAAAAGTACATTTCAGTAAAATGCTATGACTCATGTTTATATGTATTTGTGTGCTTCATTTGAAGGTCACTCAAGTCGTTGAATCATTTGAGTTCTGTTTATAGTATTAACAATATTTCTTATTGTTTTCATTTTTAATGTATATATGTGTCTGAGTATGAATATATATATATATATATATATATATATATATATATATATATATATATATATATATATATATATATACACATACACACACACACACACATTGTTTAATAAGATTGGACAGTATGGTCAGAGCTTGCAGGGATGGGGTAAGGATGGGGACAAAGTTTGTCCCTGTGTCATTCTCTAATAAAGATCATATGGCCTACACAGTTTGCCCATCCATGTCATTTTTTGCGATTGTGCTTCCTTTAACACAACTCATTCTTTTATAGCTTACTGGCAGCCTCTTTTTTCCCCCATCCGTCTCTTGAGGAACTTCTTTCTTTTTCACCATACCACAGTCGGACATCTTTTCACATTTACTTGTCCATTATTCAAAGCCTTTTTTCACCATTGCATCTGTTTTTACGGTTACCTTTATTTTTTACATTTCTTTGCCAGGAAGAATTGCCTTTGTTTTTTGACACTCCCATTTTGTGCATCAGTCTCGTACATGCACGGTCTTTTCAAAGGTATGCACCTTTTTTTGCATCTATTTCTATTCTGATTGCTTTTGTATTCCATTATCCTACCATGACTTTTTCACTTTGCACCTTTCCCCCCGTTTTTTATAGACCTCCTTGCTTTTTCAACCTAGCATTTTTTGAGTCATTGTCAGGTCAGTATAATTTTTCTAATTTTTCCAGTGTTTTGACACTAGTATATATGTTCATAATTTATGTACTTTATGGAATGTTTCTTCTTTTTTTTCATTATGCTTCACCATTATGAATTTGTATCCTCTGAAACGTTTCAAGCACACTTGTCAATGTATGTATATTGTATATCTCTTATGTTTTCTGTACAGATTTTACATAATTTCCCTGATTATTTATTTACTTATGTTTGTACATATTTTTCCGTATACAAATAACTGTAGCTAACTTATTTTATATACAATTTTTATTGGATGCTCATGAATATACATGTTTTATCACTGTTTTTTTATATATTACTTTCTTTTTATTGTAGGCTCCTGAGGCAGTATTGGTTTTATTTTATTTATTTATTTGCATTTGTATCCCACATTTTCCCACCTATTTGCAGGCTCAGTGTGGCTTACAATACATTGTAAATAATGGAAATACAGTTTGTTACATTACGATTATGGTTACATTGTGAATAGTTAAAGGAAGACAGAGTTATATCGGTCACCTTTGGGGCGTAGAAACTATAGGATATGACGTTGGGGAATTACTACGGTGATCGAATAATAGCAAGAGAGTGATGGGTAGACAGTTTTTATTTGTGGGTAGATTGTTGAGTGGGAGAGAGTTCGGGGAAGTGGAGTACGTGAGATAATGTCTTGAGGCATTGTTATGATGTATATGGGATTTATATGTTTTAATCCTTGCGGTATGTTTTTTCAAAGAGATAGGTCTTTAATCATTTGCGGAAGTCTGTCAACTCATAGACCGCTCTCAGGCCGCGTGGCAGTGCATTCCAGAGTTGCGTGCTCATGTAGTGCTTTGTACTTTATGCCTTTGCACTTTGGGAAGTGGAGGTTGAGGAAAGTCCTGGATGATTTTTTGGCATTTCTGGGTGGCAAGTCTACCAAGTCAGACATGTATGCAGGGGCTTCACCGTGAATGATTTTGTTTTATGTTACTTTTACACATACGTTTAACATACATAGTATATGATGGCAGAAAAAGACCTGCACGGTCGATCTAGTCTGCCCAACAAGATAAACTCATATTTGCTACTTCTTGTGTATACCTTACCTTGATTTGTATCTGCCATTTTCAGGACACAGACCGTAGAAGTCTTGCCCAGAACTAGCCCCACCACCCAAACACCAGCCCTGCCTCCCAATCTCGGCTAAGCTTCTGAGGATCCATTCCTTCTGCACAGGATTCCTTTATGTTTATCCCACGCATACTTGAATTCCGTTACCGTTTTCATCTCCACCACCTCCCGCGGGAGGGCATTCCAAGTATCTACCACTCTCTCCGTGAAAAAATACTTCCTGACATTTTTCTTGAGTCTGCCCCCCTTCACTCTCATATCATGTCCTCTCGTTCTACCGCCTTCCCATCTCCGGAAAAGGTTCATTTGCGGATTAATACCTTTCAAATATTTGAACGTCTGTATCATATCACCCCTGTTTCTCCTTTCCTCCACGGTATACATGTTCAGGTCTGCAAGTCTCTCCTCATACGTCTTGTAACGCAAATCCCATACCATTCTTGTAGCTTTTCTTTGCACCGCTTTGATTTTTTTTACATCCTTAGCAAGGTACGGCCTCCAGAACTGAACACAATACTCCAGGTGGGGCCTCACCAACGACTTATACAGGGGCATCAACACCTCTTTTCTTCTGCTGGTCACACCTCTCTCTATACAGCCTAGCAACCTTCTGGCTACGGCCACCACCTTGTCACACTGTTTCGTCACCTTCAGATCCTCAGATACTATCACCACAAGATCCCTCTCCCCGTCCGTAACTATCAGACTCTCCCCGCCTAACACATACTTCTCCCGTGGATTTCTACTCCCTAAGTGCATCACTTTGCATTTCTTCGCATTGAATTTTAATTGCCAAACCTTAGACCGATCTTCTAGTTTCCGTAGATCCTTTTTCATGTTTTCCACTTCCTCCCCGGTGTCCACTCTGTTACAAATCTTAGTATCGTCCGCAAAAAGGCAGACTTTACCTTCTAACCCTTCGGCAATGTCACTCACAAATATATTGAACAGAATCGGTCCCAGCACCGATCCCTGAGGAACTCAACTACTCACCTTCCCCTCCTCCGAGCGAATTCCATTCACCACCACCCTCTGGTTTCTGTCTGTCAACCAGTTCCTAATCCAGTTCACCACTTCAGGTCCTATCTTCAGCCTGTCCAGTTTATTCAAGAGCCTCCTGTGGGGAACCGTGTCAAAAGCTTTGCTGAAATCTAAGTAGGTTATGTGCATAGCACGTCCTTGATTCAATTCTCCAGTCACCCAGTCAAAGAATTCAATGAGATTCGTTTGACACGATTTCCCTTTGGTAAAACCATGTTGTTTCAGATCTTGCAACTTATTGGCTTCCAGGAAATTCACTATCCTGTCCTTTACCATCACTTCCATTACTTTTCCAATAACTGAAGTGAGGGTTACCGGCCTGTAGTTTCCAGCTTCTTCCCTATCACCACTTTTGTGAAGAGGGACCACCTCCGCTGTTCTCCAATCGCACGGAACCTCTCCCGTCTATGGACGTTTAATTGCTATGGATGTTTAATTGTACTGTTGTCTAGCCCTCCTCAGTTCCCACTTCCCTGTGTATCAGGAGTGAAATAAGGGCATACACAGTGGTAGGTGGAGATGGAGGGTTAGAAGGATAGATGCTGGGGCAAATAGAAAAGGCAGGGTGAATTAATATTGGAGGAGGAGACAGGTGAGCAGATGCTGGGGAAGAGGGTAGAAGGAAGAGATGAGAGAATGAATGTTAGAGATGAAGGAAGATTTGGGAGAGAAGTGGGGAAATGGGGGAAAAGGATAAAGAGGCAGAGGACTATGAAGAGGGTGAGATACAAAGATGGCAACCCCAGCAGTGGGAAAAGTGAGGCCAATGCTGGATGGACTTCTACGGTCTGTGTACTACATCTGGCAAAACAGATCAGGATGGGCTGCAGCTGAGAAGTTGGGCAGTCTTTTTTATGGACTGACCCCTGAAAATGGTAAGGATAGATCAGGAACAAGTATGCATATTTTACAACACATTTATATTGTATGAGTGCAGGTCTTGTATATCTTAGATGTCTTATAGTGGAACTTAGCAAGTAAAATGTTCTAATAATACTATTGGTTCTATAATGCTTTGATAATGAATGTGATTGATGGGCAGACTAGATGGACCATGCATGACTTTATCTGCCATCATTTACTTTGGTACTATCAGGCTTATTTTCGAAAGAAAAGGGGGCGCCCATATTTCGACACAAATCGGGAGATGGGTGTCCTTTTTCCAGGGTCACCCAAATCAGTATAATCGAAAGCCGATTTTGGGCGTCCTCAACTGCTTTCCGTCACGGGGACGACCAAAGTTCACAGGGGCATGTTGGAAACATAGCGAAGGCAGGACTGGGGCGTGCTTAACACATGGGCGTCCTCGGCCGATAATGGAAAAAAGAAGGGCGTCCCTGACGAACACTTGGACGACTTTACTTGGTCCTTTTTTTTTTACGACCAAGCCACAAAAATAGATATGAGTGGGAGGGAGACAAGAGAAAAATGGAGAAAAAAAGGAATCATCATTGTCAGAGACATGTAGAAGAGGAATGGAAGACAACAGTTGGAGAGAAGAAATGAAAAGAAGACCCTGAAAAAGAACCTAGAAGGCTGACAAGAAAAATGGAGAACAGAGAAATAAAATGATGGGACAACAAAGGTAGAAAAGAAAAACATTTTTCATTTTTAGGGACTGTCAGCATGGGATTTGTGCAGCTCTGTTTTTTATGTATTTGCAAAATACAGGATGAAATGCATTTCAGTTTTTCTTTTTCCAGTACTACTTTTCTCAGTCTAGCTTTTTGGGGAGTTACTATTTCAGTCTTTGTCTGCATTTTCTAATTTGTGCTCAGTCTGTATTAGATGAAGGTATATTCATATTTTACATGTGTACCTCAGATGAAGGGATCTCTAGCAGTTTGATTTGTTGAGTTTCCCCAGTAGGAGGTGTGTTGATTTTTCTAGGGCCTGGTGCAATATTTGAAGTGTTGCCTTTTCACAGGTAGGGTTGTTGCAGATTGAATCGTGAGAGTTAGTATTATTTTGGCATGATGTTTGTTCGGCTGTCTGTTTTGCAGGGTTTTGTGTTACTTCACAAAGTGTTTCCAGTGGAAGATGAGTGTGTTCTTAAGATGATATTAGTTTTAATATTTATACATTTTTGTATGCTGAATTATGTCCTAGCTTCATTATTGGGGAATGTGGAGTGGTTTACAGACCTGGGAGTGATGGGTTTATATTGAGTTTCTGTCTCATCCTATACCAGTGCTTCTCAACCCAGTCCTTGAGGCACATCCCGAGGATTGAGGACTGAGCAACTACGGAATACTCTTTTTGTTCCACGAGCCCTGAAGGTCATGAAACCTTGGCCATGGTTAGCTGTGGAATAGAGTTGCTGTACAGAAGATCCGGCACTTTGATGCGAGCCGAAAGTTAAGTACTGGCTTGTTTTTTCATTTAAAATAAATGCATCACTTAAAGAGTTCAGGGAGGTTTTTTTTTAGCCGATGATGACGATGTGAACTCCATGTAATGTTTGGCTTTTAGCCTTAAAGGAGTCAGTTAAGCCTTTTTCCTTCCTTTTTTATGTGATGTTGATCAACTGATCAGTATATTACAGAAAATTAAAAAGGAAAAAAATATGAATACTTACTAATATATACTCACTTTGAGAGGATTTGAATGAGATATTTTTGGCACCTAACCTTTAAGCTCATAAATTAAGGTGATTTTTGGCTGAAAACATATTCTCATAAGTTTGGCTGAAAATAGGGCACAAATTTAAGAACATAACTTAGGAGCTCAACTTTTTTTTGGACTATCGAGCTCAACAAAATTTGAGTATCTCCTGTTGTTCATCTCCAGCTAAAAAGCATGGGGCAAATCAAGCCCTCTGAGCACACAGCAGAGTGGAATAGTAGTTTAGTAGTAACAGCAATGGTCTGAGAACAAGGGAAACCAGCATTCACATCCATGGGCATGTCATTTCCAAAGCCACCTCCACCCGCATGGTTCGGCATCTTCCTCTCTCAATCACCAATCTACCTTAAAATTTGTCTCTTTCTGTCTTTAGATGTCACTGGCAGCAGCAGTGACCGGCATATGCTACCTGTGGTCTGCTCTGAAGCCTTCCCTTTGATCCGTTCCCCCCCCCCCCCACCAACACAACTTCCAGGTTTTGTAGGGCAGAACAGGTCAGAGAGAAGGTTCCAGAGCAGGCCACAGGCAGCCTACGTCAAACTGCTGCCGGCAGCATCTAAAGATGGAGAGGGACAAATTTTAAGGTAGATGGGGATTATGAGGAGGAGGAGATGCCAAACCATGCAGGTGTGGACCCACCCAAACTGGTCCGCACAAGGCCCCGCAAATGCGAAGACCCGCCCTGGTCACTTCACCCTCAATAGCTTCAAATACCAACAGAATTTTACTGCAGCAAAATTTACTGACTACATCTGAACTTGAAACTCGCCTTGAGAAGAGATAAGGAAAACAAATACTTAAATCTAACTCCAAATTATGAAGCTAATTCAAAGGGCTCTTTATTGAATAATCATATCCACTAAATGTATACCTTTCTTAGGACTTGAATCTTCTTCTGGCTTGAGGATATCATCAGGGTCTGGTTTACAAAGTCCATGGAAAAGCCGCAGGTCAAAACAGTCATGTAACAATTGAACATTCACTTCAGAACAAACACTCATGAAGCCTACTGCAGTCCCCATGACCTGTAAAAAAAAAAGATTGTACATACTTAAAGAATAACAATAAAGCTAATAATCTGCACTGATATTGTGCCTTCCATCAAGATAGGGTCCCAAGCTGCATTACTTATAGAATCTCAGAATTATAAATGTACAAGGAGTGCAAGAGGTACAAAAGGGGAAATTCTATAATGTGAGTACTACTATTTACATACCAAACACATGCATAAATGATTAGAATAATGACATATAGGGAGCCAACATGGTAATCTGGACAGATGCAGCATAGTAATCTGCAATGACGTCTCTAATTTTGGTGCAGCAAACTTTGGCGAGTTTAATTGTCCCTACTGCTGGCACTGTGCTTGGGATGAAGAGCGCATTGGAGGAATCTGCTCCTGGCATATATCTTACATTACATGTATTTGACAGATACATACACATAGGTGGAATCTAGGCAGAGCAGAGGAGCTCACACTTAAGCATGTAAATTATAAAATACTATAAGTTATGCGAGTATCCCCAGCATTTAGATGTGAGTACTTACACCAGCTCTATGGCTGGTGTAAGTGCTCACACCTAATCTATATATGCACATGTATACTCAGCTACACTAATATTCCATAAAGAATCCACTTTCTACGTGCCTAAATATAGAAGTGTGCTGCGTTTATTAATTAATTTACTTCTATATCACCCTTACAGCAGTAGCCCAAGGCAATTTACAAAACATAAACTCAATCATCATAATAAAATTACTTTAGTATAAGGTCCATTTTCCATAGGATGTTGAGATGGAAGTTCAAATGTCCAGGTTGGGATGTTCACAATTGCCCCACCATTTTACATAAGGATCTACTAAATGTGGAGTATTTTGTAAAATAGTATAAGGAAATGCAGGAGTGTATGTTTATTTGCAGGCATGGACAGCAGGATCTGAGATTTTAAAAAGCTGCAAATAGGTAAAATGAGAACCCTGCTCTCCCCGCATTTCCATGTCTGCAGCTTTTTCAAATACCTGCTCCTGACAGCATTAATTGTGCTCCACCTCCCTGACATCATCTGTATCCCACAGAACCCTCTGATACCCCTCTGAAATAACATGGCAGTACATGATCCTGACCTCTCCTGAACACAGTATGATAGTACTCCTCAAAACCTTACCTGACATAGAATACCCAAACTCTGACCCCCTTGAACTCCTCCCAACATCATCACATTCCACTCACCCACCGCCCCCCCCCCCCCAATCCCCAACACTTCCCCCTGGATCTTACTTGAGGTCTCAGGTAGTCTAGGAGGAAAAGGAGCAATGCCCAGTCCTTCCTGCTGCAGCTGGCTTTGGGTTCAAAATGGCAGTTTGACCCTTAATGGAAAATTCATTGTACTACTATCTTAAGTAGAGAGGTGTGGTAGCCGTGTTAGTTCACGCTTAAAGGTTATCAACAGAAATCAAACAAAATAAAACATGGAAAAGAAAATAAGATGATACCTTTTTTATTGGACATAACTTAATACATTTCTTGATTAGCTTTCGAAGGTTGCCCTTCTTCCTCAGATCGGAAATAAGCAAATGAGGTAGCAGACATTTCACAAAACCCCACAGTCATTCACAAAGGAAAAATATTCAACATAAAGGACTATTTTACACGCTCATCTTCCAATGTGGTATATATCATTCAGTGTAAGAAATGTAACGAAGGATGCTATATTGGAGAAACAGGCCAGATGCTTAAGACAAGATTCAATCTACACAGACATCACATGAAAATAGCCGGTGCCAGTCAGGCCCCCACCCTGTGGGCCAACACTTCACTAGATCAGAACACTGCACCAGTGATTTCACAGTAACAATACTGAAAGGTAATTTTAAAACAATACAGGAATGTAAGACCTTTGAAATAAGAATGATTGAATATTTTGACACCCAACAAACAGGACTTAATAAGGATCTGGGTTTTCTAACTCATTATAAAACATAAGCTGTGTTTATTACCCTCCTCTCACCTACCAACACCCATTCTGTTAGAATATCAATGAAATGCTTTGATGTCCCCATACATACCCCCACCCTCCCACTCTGTCAGACAGTCAAAGTAATGCTTTGATGTTTCTCTCATATATACTATCTGCTACCTCATTTGCTTATTTCCGATCTGAGGAAGAAGGGCAACCTTCGAAAGCTAATCAAGAAATGTATTAAGTTATGTCCAATAAAAAAGGTATCATCTTATTTTCTTTTCCATGTTTTGAGGGGTAGAGATTCAAAAGCTTCTGCTGTGGACAGGGATGTGAGACAAGACCGCTGCTGGGGTGGCTAGGTAGGTGATGAAGAGTGGCTGTGTTTGCTGGAAGTGGATAGGACTAGCAGTGAGGAGGAATTAAAACTACAGCTGCTGGGGGCAGGTGGGCAATGGAGAGCAGCAGCTTTGGGGCATAGGTGGGTGGGTGCACTGCCTCACCCACCTTTAGTAGCTGCAGCTTTGGCTTCTCTCCCATTGCCCCACCAATCTGGTGGGGCAATGGGAGAGAAGCCAAAGCTGCAGCTGCTAAAGGTGGGTGAGACAGTAGACCCACCCACCTATGCCCAAAAGCTGCTGCCTTAGCCTCTCTCCATTGCCAGATAATAGGCTGTAGGTGGATGGTTGGAGAGGAGAACAGTTGCCTCCTATCTGCTCCTTCCCTTCTATTATGTTAAACAACTTGCTGTGCATCATCTTGAGCACATTATGAATCTTCAACTTATAAATGTGCATAAATGAATACAAATTCTAGTTGTCACAAATTTGGGTCCTAGATTTTTGGGCTGGCTCCCACATCCTAAGAAAGTTTGTTGAGCCCTGGCTTCTGGGGCCGTCTGCTGGGCAGAGTGAGATGTGCCTCTGTTCATCACTGCCTTAATCTTTGACTTTCTCCTTGATTCTTCCTCTTCTGCCTCTGACTTTGTCAGGTGATATAGGAGCTCCACCTCATCCTCACTATGAGGCCCTTTTACTAAGGCATACAGAAAAGCAGCCTACTCTGGTGTAGGTGCGTGTTTTGGATGTGCACAGGTCAATTTTTCAGCGCACCTGGAAAAAAGGCCCTTTTTTGTGGCCAAAAATAGACAATACGGCAAAATTAAAACCAGTGTGTGTCCATTTTCAGCCACCCACTGACTTAGCGGTAAGGACTCACGTACTAACCGGGCGGTAAGCGGCCAGCACACGTAACCTGATGATTACCGTTGGGTAAGCACCATGCGGTAGAAAATAGAAAATATTTTCTACCACGTGTTTTGGGTGCGCGTCAAAAATGGAATTACTACCCAGAGCATGCGGTAGTTCCAATTTGTTGTGCGTTGGACATGTGTCAGTGCCTACGCACCTAGTAAAAGGGCCCTTAAAATTGTCCTGCTGCTTGGGAGGTACCATATGTTTATGTTTCCACCTCCACCTCAGGAGGTGCTAGACCAGAAATGGAACCAATTAAGAAGGACTTCTATTATCCAGGTATGTGATGGCAAGTACCTGGGTATATGGTGGCATGTACTTGCATATGTAGCAGCATGTACTAGGGTAGGTGTGGGGAGAGTGATGTAGATAAACTGGGGGTGGGGGGTTCTCGCAATCAAAAAGGTTGTAAATCTCTGTGCTATGTGATATATATGATACTCTTATGTCACTTTTCATTTCTCAAACTATATGATAAAATATGACATTAGTACATGAATATTTTCAATTTAAGCCATGGGTTCTTTAAGTCCTTTTCTGGTTTCATTTTTCTAGCTGCCAATAAGGAACTTTCTCAAGGAGCATCTGATTAGTTGCATGAACAGCAGTCGTTTGGAGAGGCAAAGGAAAAAGGAAAGATCAAAGATCCTTCATATTTTATTTTGCTGGATTGAACTGAATGCAGAACTGCATACCACATTTACTGATTTTACAGTGGTTATATAAAAATGAAACTTTGAATTTCTACTCCCAGTACATGAAGGTTAAATTACATGATGGCCTTTGTGTTAGGAATAAATTGATCTAGCACTGACACTGCCTCAAGAAACACTCTTAATTCCCAAAAGATCCCACCTGATTTCCTTTCTACCTTAGTCCATTCAAACCAAGGAAGGATGCTAATTATAAACAGGTTTCCTCAATTCTACATCTGGACAAATCAAGTAATGACTGTCATTACAGACAGAGGAAAGGCAGAAAGTAATTTCAGGTTTTATTTATTTAAAATTTGTCTATTATTTTATGCATCTCCTTGACAATAGTTACTGAAATGCAGTTAAGCAAGTGCCGATAAACTTTAAATTGGCACTGCAGCCCAATGCAATGGAATAATATCTAAGGCAGGATTTTACTGTCAAAAAAAAAAAAAGGCCAAGCAGCACTATTGCATTCCCCTTAAAAAATGGTCTGAATTAGAATACATTCATGACACTTGCAGCATTTGGTTGAAATGTTCAAAACATGTTCCCCCAAAATAACCACAGCACTTTTCAAAAAGCATTACTAGCTGTAGCAGGTTGCATTTGCACAGCTGTTTTGCAACAGCAACATCAAGAAAAATCCAAAACAAACACAGGGCTCTCCCCCCCCCCCCCCCCCCACCCAAAAAAAAAAAAAAAGAACAAGTGATTTTTTTTTTTGTCTTGTTTGAGCTCCTGAACAAAAGCTGAGCTGCTGCAGTTGTCTGGCTGCTCTATAATTTGGAGTCCAAGGCTCAGCAGAAGCTGATTAACCAATCCATCTACCATATGTGCAAAAAGGAGTTGCCAGCTTTATTCTCGGCAGGGAAAATTGGCATCTATCTTGGCTCAAATGGAGGTGTCTTTCCAATCTATAACTGTGCTGGTGAGGCCCTATTGTGATGGCCTGAAACATCATTTGCTGCCTTACACATGGCAGAAAGTGAATGAGAGAAATATATTATTTATAGCACTGCTGTTTGTAATGGGTTATTATACTAATAGCTCATTGTCATTTATAATTAGGTTTCAAACAGCATGGCTCTCACATATGTTTATGTGAATTAGGGGAAAAAACTTTCATATTCTGACATAAGGAATATGCAGTTTAGATAACTCCTGCAATGTCGCAGCAAGATATATCACCTCTCAGCCGCATGGCATGATTTTATAGAATTTATTGACTTATGATGATGTCATGGGATATTGAAATACCATCCCATTATACGTTCTGCTACTTTCTTCTAAATATATGATATCAATTCAGAAACTTGACTGTGGTGGCAAAGCCAACATTGGGGTTGATTTAGCATGAAGTTTCTCCCATTCACGGGTTTCGGAAAAGATCTTATGGCTAATGCATATGAAGGAATGCATCTGCTGGAAAAGACCTAGTTGACTAGTGGGCTCATTTTCGAAAGAGAATGTCCATCTTTCGACACACAATGGAAGATGGACGACCTTCTCCCAGAGACGTCCAAATCGGTATAATCGAAACCCGATTTTGGACATCTCCGACTGCAGTCCGTCGCAAGGACGTCCAAATTTCAAGGGGCGTGTCGGAGGCGTAGCGAAGGTAGGACGTCTTTGAGTCATAATAAAAAAAAACAAGGACATCCCTGACGAACACTTGGATGATTTCGATTTCACCCACACGTGTTTTTATTACGAATAAGGCACAAAAAGGTGCCCGAAATGACCAGATGACAACTGGAGGGAATCGGGGATGACCTCCCGTTACTCCCCCTGTGGTCACTAACCTCCTCCCACCGTCAAAAAACATTAAAAAAAATATTTCGTGCCAGCCTCAGATGTCATACTCAGGTCCATGACAGCGCATGCAGGTCCAGGAGCAGTTTTAGTGGGTACTGCAGTGCACTTCAGACAGGCGGACCCAGGCCCATACCCCCTCCCCTACCTGTTACATTTGTGGAGGAAAGAGTGAACCCACCATAAACCCACTGTACCCACATCTAGGTGTCCCCCTTCACCCATAAGGGCTATGGTAGTGGTGTACAGTTGTGAGTAGTGGGTTTTGGGGGGCTCAGCACACAAGGTAAGGGAGTTACGTTCCTGAGAGCATTTTATGAAGTCCACTGGTGCCCGGTTGGTGTCCTGGCATGTCAGGGGGACCAGTGCACTACAAATGCTGGCTTCTCCCACGTCCAAATGGCTTGCATTAGGACGTTTTTGACATGGACGTCTTTGGTTTTGAAAATCGCCGAAAGTCAGAAATGCCCATGTCTAGGGACGTCCAAATTTAAGGATTTTGGATGTCTCTGACGGTATTTTCGAAACGAAAGATGGATGTCCATCTTTTTTCAAAAATACGGGTTTCCCCCGCCCCTGGATTTCGCCGTTTTGCAAGGACGTCCAAATCTCAACTTGGACGTTTCTTTCGAAAATGCCCCTCAAGATCAGCCAGTTGGGTGATTCTATATTTTCAAAGGATAAAATCAGAATACCAGGCTAACATGCAGCCCAAAAGAAGGGTTTAAGTGGGCCACTGAAGAATCATGCCTTACTGGATGTGCATAGAAAAACATAAAGTTCAAAATACTTGTCTGAGTTTTTTACCACTTACAATAAGACATACAGATGAACAATTCA
This sequence comes from Microcaecilia unicolor, assembly GCF_901765095.1. Classification (NCBI taxonomy): domain Eukaryota; kingdom Metazoa; phylum Chordata; class Amphibia; order Gymnophiona; family Siphonopidae; genus Microcaecilia; species Microcaecilia unicolor. The sequence goes on from NC_044033.1 coordinate 105,388,466, forward strand.
CCTCCATAAAAACAATCTGTATTAGCAAGAAGAAGTAACCTCAGTGATTTCTGGGTCACAAAACAGGTCATGTCCCCAGTTTTGTTTTATTTGAATCACATGCTTGAACCAGTGATCTTGGTTCATCTTCCTAGCCTGTACAAAACCACTTACCAGTTTGACATCAGTCATCTTGTGTCAACTAAGAAAGGTTACTCTCTTCTTTCATCGTTCATAATTTCACCTGAACTACTTCTCTTGGGTCACAGAGACCTGTAAAAAAAATCTCTCAGAGAAACTATGCTGGTTGTTAATGCCATTTCTACTGAGTGATGTAATAATAACTATAACTTTCCATTTTTTTCTGAATAAAGATTTTCTCTACTTAACTTACAGTTTATGGAAAAAGGAAATTCTGAGGCATTCACCAGCCACAGCAAAAACAATATTTTATGGAAGATATATTAATAGCACATAAAAATCAAGGGGCCTATATTCAGCTGAACAGTATCCAGTTAAAGATCTCTGAATGTCTTTAGCCAGATAAGTGAGTGCAGCCTGTTATATCTGTGTCTGAGTTATCAAGGTAACTTTGATACCCTGTGAAAATAATTTTATCTCTACACCCGATAGTGGCAGAATATCATTGCTATCTGGCTAAAATATAAATAATTCACCTCCCCTTGCTTCTTACGTTCCTCATTTAAAACCAATAGCTTTTGTTGGAAATCAGTATGTACCAGTAAATTTGAAAACAAATATCTATTCAAATAACTCCCTAAATTAGCCAGATAAATTTTTTTTTGTTACATTTGTACCCCGCGCTTTCACACTCATGGCAGGCTCAATGCGGCTTACATGGGGCAATGGAGGGTTAGGTGACTTGCCCAGAGTCACAAGGAGCTGCCTGTGCCTGAAGTGGGAATCGAACTCAGTTCCTCAGTTCCCCAGGACCAAAGTCCACCACCCTAACCACTAGGCCACTCCTCCACTCCACTAAATGCTTTTGATTATCTACCCATAAATGTTAGAGGCTAAATCCAGGTCAAACAAGCATGACAATGTTTTCGCAGACCAACACCTGAGATTTGAGAAATCTATTGCTTATCCCCAGGTATGAACAATAAGGAACGGGATCCTGCTGTGATCTGGAATGGCCACTGTTGGAACAGGATGCTAGGTTTGATGATCCTTTGGGCTGACCCAATATGGCACATCTTATGTTCTTATTGATAAATGATCAGTAGGAGATGGAATATCTATAAGTATTTAATCACAAAGATCTTACTAGAAGTAAATCTTGAAGCATTAGACTGTTAATAGTGCAACGGTGTCTACATTTCTTTATAAAATATTAGGGCAAAAGCAGCAGAAATCACACCTAGATAGAAGCTGCAGATACTTACATTTGCTGAGACATCATGGGGTCCTTTTACAAAGCTATGGTAAGCACTACCGCGAGCTTACCATAGCTTAAAAGGACGTACCACTGGATGCACTCAGGCTTCCTGCAGTAAGTCCCAAATGCGTACGTGTTACCTGTGTGCTAAAACGTTTTTAATTTTTAGGTTGAGGGCGTGTCTGGGGTAGAGAATGGGTGTGTCTGTGCTGATCAGTTAGCATATTTACATTATCACACGCTGATTAGCACAAAATTACCATCTGAGATCTTACCATCTACAAAATGGGTGGTGGTAAATGTTCATACAGTAATTGTTTTTAGTGGCAGCATACTAATGGTGACATTACTGCATGGCCATTAATACTGATAATACAAAAATCAGCCATTTTACCGCTGTGTTATAAATGGCCTTAGCGCGTGGGAAAAACCCATGTAGGGGTGCGCTAAGGCCACTTTACACCGCAGCTTTGTAAAAGGACCCCAATTTATGCAGTTAAAGTATGCATACACTCACATATTTTATGCAACGTGCATAAATTGTGACTCTGCCACAAACTCGAGCACGCTTACACCTGAGTCACATAAAGTACACGTGTTTTGGTCACCACACATGGCTATGCCTTGAATTTAGGCACATAAATGTATCTTCATGATACCATTTTGCGCATACATTTGGTCACAATGAGCAAAGGAATTCTTCAAGGCAGAGTTGGGCCAGGGTTTGAACTTCATGTATAACTCATAGGGTAATTTTATAAGGGGATTTTAATGCATGTAAAATACAACAGTGTTTATAAATACAAAATCCTTAATAAATTACCCTCAGAGGCAGTAAACTTGTAACAGACTGCTTAATATATGCATCAAATATGGGAATAAATTACTCTAAGTCCAAACTCTCCCCCAATTCTACCTCAAGGAATACCTTTGTTCACTGTGAAATAGGGAACCCCTGTTGGGAGTTAGAGAAATCATCAGGACTCTGATAACCTTTACTGAAGGAGTAGCAGATTTATTGAAAGCTGCATCCAAGATAAGTGCTTAACTGTAATATATATCAGTTATAAAGAAGTTTAAAGTCTCTTCTTATTTCTGTACCGTGGAGAGGCATTATATATATGTAATATGTAAAAGTGGAGTTTTTTAGATTAATGATTAAAAGGAGCCCTCTTTGCAAATGAAGGTATATCTTTCAAATTGGGGTGTCTGATTCACACTGAGGTATTTTTCTCCACTATTTTTCATTGAATAATACAAGACATACCTCCAGATACAGAATGAATCGATGTAGAATTAACTACTATTGTGTGATATTGAGGTCTACAGATTCCCTATAAATTTAGTGATTTCAATTACCCCATATTGACTGGATAAATGTAACATCAGGGGAGGTAAAATTCCTAGATGAAATGAAGGACTGCTTTACAAAGCTTTACAAAGCATCTTGTTCAGGAACCAGGGGGATCAATTCTAGACTTACGGCCAGATTCTATATATGGCGCCTGAAAAATCCGTGCAGTAAAGATTTCCGCCTAAATGTATTCTATAAGCAGTGCCTAAATTTAGGTGCGGTACATAGAATATGCTTATGCAAAAATCCTAGCGCCTAAAACTATGTATATCCATTTAGGCCAACGAAAACGTGTTCTAAATCCCTGCACATAGATTTACACACACTAGGCCATATTCTATAACTATGCATGTAAATTTTGGAATGTCCCTAAAATTCGCATTCCCCCACCTATAGCCATGCCCCTTTTGAGCTGCACACATTAGAATTTAGGTGCAGTTCATTACAGAATACACTTAGCGAGTTGTGCAGGTAAATTCTAATTATTGACAATTAGTGCTCATTATTGCTTAAGTGCTGTTATCAACGTTGATTAGCTTGTTAAGCCAATTAAGTTACATAGATTGTTATAGAATATGCCAGGATTTTGGCGCGGCTCTCTAGGCGCGCTATATAGAATCCAGGGGTTAGTCCTTACAGAGTGCATACTATACAAAATTAATTGGAAAGGACCATCTTAATACAAATGGCTATTTCAGATTGCTAACTCTCTTATAAAGTGCCTCCCCTCTCAAAATCAATCCTCAGAGACACCATCTGTAAATCAATTAACTGAAAAATTTTCAGGATAAAGTGAATAAGCTTAGAAAACGGTTTCCTGACACCAATCCAGATTTAAATTTAGTGCCATCTTCAAAGAAGGGTTGCCTGTTGATAGGATCTGGAATAATTTTTCCTCTTGTTCACTGAAACAACTTTCTCAAGTTACTTAAAAAGTATAGCATTTCTTACTGTTTTTAAAACACCTATGCTCCTCATTTAATGCAATCAGCGCCTCCACTGTTTTGTGTTCACTTGTTAAATTGGATTCAGTCACAACTGTATTTAGGCAACTTCCCAGTTCAATTTGGGGAATAATAATTACGCTTATATTGAAATCTAAAACAAACTAATACTCAACTGTCTAACTATAGGCCTATAGCTTCAATTATTTTTTTTGTCAAGCTTATGGAAGGTCAAGGGGCCCTTTTACAGAGCAGCGGTAAGCCCAACATGGGCTTACTGCTCACTCTTCCAGGACTACCGCTGGCCGAATGCGACTGCCAGCAGTAGCCCCGCCCTGAGAATGCACCATTTCTGGCTCTTGTTTGATTGTGACCTGTTTAGAACTGAGAGGTACGAGTAGGGTATAAGATCAAATGATCTGGTGCAAGAGGTAACGGTGCTGAGGACATTTGGCAACAGTGATCATAACATGATCAGATTTGACTTAATAACTGGAGTAAGTACACACAGGAAATCTAATACGTTAGCATTTAACTTTCAAAAAGGAGACTATGATAAAATGAGAATGATTTAAACAAAAACTTGGAGGATCAGTTACAAAGGTCAAAAATTTACATTAGACATAGATGTTCTTCAAAAGTACAGTACCATCCTGGAAGCTCAGACCAAATACATTCCATGTATTAAAAAAGGCGGAAGGGACGCCAAATGACAGCCAGCACGGTTACAAATTGAGATGAAGGCGCTAAAAGAACATCTTTCAGAAAATGGAAGAAGGATCTGACTGAAGATAACAGAAAACAGCATAAGGAATGGTAAGTCACATGCAAAATGCTGATAAGGAAAGCAAAGAGACTTTGAAAAGAATATTGCCTTGGAGGCAAAAAACACATAATAAGAACTTTTTAAGTATATTAGAAGCAAAAATACAATAAAAGAATCATTAGGTGAAAGGGGCACTCAGGGAGGGAAAGGCACTGCGGAGAAACTACATGAATTCTTTGCTCTGGTCTTTACTGAGGAAGTGTGGGGAAGACACCTGCACCACAAACGGTATAATGGTGATGAGTTAGACAGTATACATTCCAGAGTACTGATAGCACTAAATAATGTACTTGCAGAGCTATTATTAGTAATATGTATTTTATCTTTTAAAAACAAGCATGGTTCCAAAAAGTGGAAGGTGACCAATATAACGCCAATTTTAAAAAGTGTTCCAAAGGTGACAGAAAATTATAGACCGCTGAGCCTGATGGTGGTGCCAGGCAAAATGGTGGAGATTATTTTAAAGAACAAAATTACTGAACATATACATAGGCATGGATTAATGGGACAGAGTCAACATGGATCCAAGGGAAATCTTGCCTCACCAATTTGCTACATTTCTTTGAAGGGGTGAATAAACATGTGGAAAGAGGTGAGCTAGCTCATACTGTATATTTGGCTTTTTAGAAGCCATTTGACAAAGTACCTTATAAGCGACTCTTGAGGAAATTAGAAAATCATGGGATAGGAGGCAGGGTCCTATTGTGGATTAAGAACTAGTTAAAGAATAGAAAATAGAGAGTAGGGTTGAATAGTCAACATTCTCAATGGAGAAGGGTAAATAGTGGGGTTCCCCAGGGATCTGGGCTAGAACCGCTGCTTTTTAACATATTTATAAATGATATAGAAATGGGGAATAATGAGCGAACTGATCAAATTTATTTATTCATAGTTGTTAAATCACAAGAGAATTGTGAAAAACTGCAAGAGGACCTTACAAGACTGGCAAACTGGGCATCCAAATGGCAGATAACATTTAATGTGAATAGGTGAAAAGTGATGCATGTAGGAAAGAGAAACCCAAACTATTGCTACATGATGCAAGGTTCCACATTAGGAGTCACTGCCCAGGAAAAGGATCTAGGTGTCATTGCTGATGACAGGTTGAAACCTTCTGCTTAGTGTACAGCGGCAGCTAAGAAAGCAAATAGAATGTTAGGAATTATTAGGACAGAAATAAAGAACAAAACTGCATTGCTCCATGTGTAACTGCACCTTGAATATAGTGTGCAATTTGGTCGCCCCATCTTTAAAAAGATATAGTGCAATTAGAAAAAGTACAGAGAAGGGTGTTGAAAATGATAAAGGGGATGGGACGACTTCCATATGAGGAAAGGCTAAAAAGGCTTGGGCGAGATGGCCAATGGGAGATATGATAGAAGTCTATAAAATATTGAGTGGAGTAGAATGGGTACATGTGAATCAACTGTTTGCTCTTTCCAAAAATATAAGGACTAGGAGGCATGCAATGAAGCTACAAAGTAGTAAATTTAAAACAAGTCGGAGAAAATATGTCTTCATTCAATGTGTAATTAAACTCTGGAATTCACTGTCAGAGAATGTGGTAAAAGCAGTTAGCTCGATTGGTCACTGTTGGAAACAGGATACGGGGCTTGATGGACCTTCGGTATGTCCCAGTATGGTAATACTTATGTTCTTATGTTCTCCCTTTTTCCTTATCGTCTAAGTTTTTCTTTTTCACCTTCCCTCTTCCTCTCTCTGGGTTTCTATTATGACTGACCTCTGCCCACCATGCCTGATCCATCTCTTCTCCCTGAACTCAACACCTAGTCCTCCATTTCCTTATCTCTTACATGCTTCCCTCTATCACAATAGTAAAAGAAATGACTGCAACAGCAGAACAAGGACACAGAGAGTATGGGCAACTGGTCACCATGTAAGGATAATCAGGGGTACTGGAACACTTTTTTCCTTTGGGGGTGCCCAACCTCCACCCCAACCACGCCCCTAATCCCAGAATCTCCCTTTCCCATTGTCCCCCCTCCCATGGCACCCAGCATCTCTATTCTTCCCTACCTGTCAAATACCCCTCCCTCCCCTCTCAACCCCCCTCCTCGCTCATGGTGTCCAATATTTTTCTCCTTCCAAATCTCTCAACCTCCAACCCCCCATTCTATGTTCAGCATTTCTCTCCTTGCCCACCTTCAACCCCTCCCCACCCATGCCCAGAATTTCTCTCCTTCCCTACCTCTCAATTCCTCTCCCATTGTATCCAGCATTTTTCTCCTTTCTTCCCCTTAAGTTCTTCAGCATCTCTCCTTACCCCCCCCCCCCCCCCCCATGGTGTCCAGAATTTCTCTCCTTCCTTCCCTCCCCTCTTCGGTATTTCTTTCCTTCTCCCCCCCCCCCCTCAATATCCAGCATTTATCTCTTTCTTCCCCTCCCCTCATCTACCACTTCTTCAGCATTTCTCTCCTCAGCATTTCTTGCCTTCCTTCCCTTCCCACCTTTTCAGCATTCCCCCTCCCCCTCTTTAGCATCTTTCCTCCTCCTCCCTATCTTTCTTTCCCAGGTGGTGACTCTGGATTGTGCTAGGGCTTGAGCATCTGTGCATGCGGGTATTTGATACATGGGCTAAAGCGGGTCTGCGTACATTGGGACAAGTTTGGAATGAGGGAGAGTGGGTTAGCTTTGCAAATCTTCAAGAGGAGTATGGGCTGGAAGAAAGGGATCTAACCTACTATTGCTGCCTTCGTAACTTTGTTAAGAGGCGAGCTCAAGATGAGTTGGAGTTAGCAGAAACAGCCCTGGAATTAGCAATGTGCAGAGGGGGTGGTAAGGGTAGTATAACTCGTATCTACCTAGCCCTAATGGGCCGTACGGATCCCCAGATACTATACCATGCGAGATGGGAAAGGGCACTGCAATACTCTTATCCTAAGGAGGTGTGGGTGAGGAATTATAAGTACTTGCGCAAATCTTCTTTAGCACAATCAGTAAATGAAAATGGGTTTAAAATGCTATACTGGTGGCACTACACCCCCGTTAAATTACAAAAAATGTATCCGGGACTGACGGGACAATGTTGGCGTGAATGTGGTCAAAGGGGCACATTCCTCCATATTTGGTGGGAATGCCCAAAAGCAAAAGTATACTGGGCTAAGTTGGTGGAGTTGGTTAATAAAGTGATCCAAAAACCCTACCCAAATAGGGCAGAACAATGCCTACTCCACTTCCGGTCGACATCAATACCGAGCTGGAAACATAGACTGGTGAACCAATACTTTGCAGTGGCCAAAATTGCATTAGCCAGGGCGTGGAAGCAAATGGAAATGCCAGCTTTACAGGTGGTGACTCAGAAAGTGGATTTCCTTTACCAAATGTCAAAGCTAATGGCACTACAGAGAGGGACTATGCTGACCTTCATGAAAATATGGACGCTATATGAACAATTCCAAGAACAAGATCAATCACCACTGGATTAGGGGGGAGGGGGAGGGAACATACACGGTTGGGGAATGGGGGGATTGCTTATGTTAAAGATATATGACACTGTTTAGATTCAAATGTATCTTGATTGGTTAACAATAAAAAGTTATAAAAAAAAATAAAGGCAGTTAATAAATAAATACATAAACAATAAATGTTAACACTCACGTTATAGAATTGCCCACTATAAATGGCAGAGGATAAAGGGAAGATATAAGGTATTCTTTTTTAATTCACCACTAGAACATTCTGAACTGCACCATCATCCAAGTCCATAAATATCAGACACTGACCTCACACACAACAGCATGGTTATCCTCATCCTGAGCCTCTATCAACTCAGCAAGAAAATATTCTCCATATGTTGCCTTCAGAATATCGTTGTGATGCATGAAGATTGGCATGAGGTCATCATGGTCCTCCACCCTGTGAGAAAGAGCAGGTTGTTAAGCTGAAATGTTTCTGCAGCTCTGTGAACCATTTTCAGGAAGCCTATATGGTTGACTTCAGTTATCTAATAATTTTATTTAGAAGACTATGCAGGACTTTTGAAAGGCAAAATGACCTAATTCTTCCTCAATAAAGAATAAAGAAACTTTTTTGGACATTGGTTCCTTCCTTCCATCTTCTACACTTCTGGATATTTGGGAAGATAAAACACATTCAGAATGAGATTGACATGCAACTTTCTAATAGGTACTACAGTTATTTGTTTATATATGATAGGACCAAGTGAACTGCACATACAATCTGCCTTCACTTTATCCACTGTGACACTTGTGAGAGGTTAGGCAAATCCAGGAGCTGGAACTCCGGACCGGGGCGCTGGAGAGGCAGGCGTGGGTGGGACCAATGGAGGGACTATCAATCCCAGCATCCTCGGGAAGGATCACCAGAACCCTCTAGAAAGGCTAACCAGAGCTGCAATGCCCGACTCCCAGAGGAGGCCACTAGACTCCCTTAGAGAGGGTGAACCAGACTACAACTCCCAGGTTCCCAGGGGGGAGGAGAAGGAGGCTTTTGAGCAGGCTCGTGATAAAGATTGGGAGCAGCTGGGGAAAGGGGAGAGACAGATAAAGCCTATGGAATGGATGCCTGAGGAGGCGAGTACTGAGGCCAAAGAGGTTGGTGAAGGAATGCAGGTAGAGCCCATGGATATTTCTGCCTTAGCCCGGGTGGAAAAGGGGCAATCTCAGGGCCTGTTAGCAATCTTGATGAACCGGTTAATTCAATTCAATGAGAGAAAAGCCCAGAGAAGTATTTGAGCGGGTTCCCTGGGGAAGTAGCTTCCACCTGGCCCTGGGATCAAGCATGACCCTTGGGGAGGTTACCAGGAGTTAATGGCTGGTATGAATGGGAGGGGGTCCCCTTTCCTCAGGTTGCTCTGAGGTGAGGGTTTGCTAGGGTGAGTGTGAAAGGTCCTCTCCTCCTTCCTGTACACATTAATTGATTTGATTTGCTTACTTTATTTTTTGTCTATTAGATTGTAAGCTCTTTGAGCAGGGACTGTCTTTCTTCTATGTTTGTGCAGCGCTGCGTACGCCTTGTAGCGCTATAGAAATGCTAAATAGTAGTAGTAGTAGTAGTAATGATGCCTAATGTAAGAACACATAGATGCTTAACATCTTATTTCAGAATAGTCACTATGGTTGAATATATTGAAATATAGCTTCAGTAGCTCTGTGTTATATAACCTCGTTGGTGTTCTTTTCATAACAGCAATATATTAAAAGCAAATGTTTTACTTTGCTTACACTTTTTTTTTTGTAAGTAAAACTAAATAAGAAGCTACAATTTCTGCTGAAACAAACACTTCCTGAAATTAAACCTAGAGTGGGACTAATTCCTTGATATCTTCTGAATCACACTAAAGGTGGAATAAGATAGTTTGCTCCTTCATAAATTAATCTATTATTTGGCCAGATGTAATTTTTTTTAACTGTATTGTGCCATAAGAAGCCTGCTGCACTCACCCTGGGGACTTTCCTTTAGTCAAAACAATTTCAGTGAAGCTGAACTGTTGCTTTAACTACCATCTAATAAAAAACATCTGACAAAGTATTTTATTTGTATGGAGGATGTGAGGACAGTTAGCCTGATTAACTTTATGTCATTTAGATATAAATGACAAGGAATACAAAATAACCTAGTGATATGCAGCCCAGAAAAAGCAGGCTTCTCTGCTAGCTCTACAGTGACCTCCAGTGGTCTTGCCTATTATGACATCCACTTCATGCATCCATTGAGAGCAAATGTCTTTCAAGGGATCTAGTTGGTTAATGGACCCTTTTATCAAGCCATGGTAGGGCTACCGCAGCAATGGCATGCGGCAAATTGGCCCTACTGCTGGGCTCATTCAGGAGGTCAGCAGTAGTTCCAGCTTCCATCGTGCACCATTTCCGGCGCTAGGAACATTTTATTTTCTAGTGCTGGTTGCCCAGTTACTGCTAGGTGAGCGCGGGAACCCTTACCGCCTCCTAAATAGGCAGCGGTAAGGGCTCCAGGAGTAAATGTCCATATGCCAATGCCCTGACTTAGTGTATGGACATTTACTTCCCCTTTGAAAAAAATACCTTTTACCTGCTGTGGAAAAAAGGGGCCTCGGCGCACAGCAAGTCCACGCACTGACACCACTGCAGGCCCTCTTTTTCTGCAGCTTGTTAAAAGGACCCCTAAATGAAAAATTAGTCACCAAAATCTCATTTTTCAGTTGAAAATGGAATTCCTCCTATCCTTAGCAATTCCAGGTACATATTTAGGTTTAGGGGTAAAACCATATTTGATAATTGGATTTTCCAGTATATGTATGCAATTTTACCCAAGTTTGCCCACGAATACAGCAGAAGCAAGATATGTGCATAAATTTTGTTAATTTTTTTATTTCAAATTATCAATAAATAGATTTTAACAGTTCAAGCAGAGGTGAATATTGTTAAAGGCAAAAGTAAGCCAAAAGAAAATCATCAAATAGCAAAAACCAGTTCATATCATGGGGGGGGGGGGGGGGGGGGGGGGGGGGGGGGGGGCAGAAAAAGAATTAACCCCCTCCCCTTTTTACAAAGCTGCACTAGTGGCTGCTGGTATTGTAGTGCCGAAGCCCATTCATTTGAATGGGCTGTGTCCGCATTGTCGTACAACTTTGTAAAAAAACAGGGGGGGGGGGTAAGCCCTTAATAAAGAAATACCTGAAGCACATGTGCCACATGCAATATTAATCATTCCTTCATCTAAGGTTAGAAAGAAAAACAAGAACTATAAAATATAATGAACTTTAGAAGAAAGAAAAGATTCAAGATGCACTGGGTCTAAAACAACATAAGGTTCAAGGTTCAATTTATTTTGTTATACCGCAAATCATAGAAAAATGTCTAAGCAGTTTACAAAGAAAGGGGTAAAAAGAGGATGACTCAGACAAAAAAAAGAGGCAGAATAAAATCATCATACTACAGGAAAACACAAACAGGGAAAATGTTTACAATCTCTTATGACGAAGAGGGGAGTGGGAGGGGTGGACAAACATTAGGTACCATGCTGTAGCCAGACCAACAGGCGCCAAATTAGCCCAAGAAATCAGGTCAGGACTGCAGAAAGGCCTGAGTAAAGAAGTGGGGTTTGAGAGGACTCTTAAATTTCTGAAAGGAGAGATCAGTCCGCAGGTTGAGTGGGACATTGTTCCGAAGCATTAGGGGTGAGACACTGAAACAGATGTTTCTAATAGTGTCGAGCCAAATATGACGATAGAAAGGGATAAGAAATCGGCGTTAAGAAGATTGAAGCGTCCATTGAGCATATAGAATGAGGGGGTTAGAGAGAAATAATGGAAGTCCCGAATTAGGACCTGATGGGCAATAGTCAAATATCTGAAACGGTTACAGTATACTATTGGAAGCCAATGCCCAGAAATAAAGAAGGGGAGACATGAAAGGGCATTTTTGTTCTGAGGTCTAAATCTGATTTTGGACATTTTACTGAAAACGTCCAAAAATTTAGTGGCGAACATAGCAATTTTTGAACCAGAAAAACGTCTTTTTGTTTTGCAAATGGCCATGTCCTAGACGTATGTGCTCAGTGCATTTTTGTTCTGTAACCATTTTTGAAAGAAAAAAGTCTAAGGGAAAAATGCACAAAAACAAGCCATTGGGACATAATGGGGGGCCAGCAGTATTAATAGACTGGCCACACAGACATCCCAGCAGACCAGTGGGACACCCTTGGGGGCGCTGCAGTGGACTGACCATAAAAGGTCCCAGATATATATCTCACTATTACCCCCTACATTGTATGGGGAGCCCTCCAAAACCCACCAAAAATCTACAATACACCACTACAATAGCCCTTATGGCTACAGGTGTCACCTATATGTGGGTACAGTAGATTTTTGGTGGGTTTTGGAAGGCTCACATTTTCCACCACAAGTGTTACAGGTAGAGTGACATATAAACCTAGGTCCTCTTCTCTACAGTGCACTGCACCGACCACTAGGCTACTTCGGGGACCTGCTTGCAGCTCTATTAGGACTGGCCATAACATCTGAAGCAGTCTTAGAGGCTGGTTTCTATTGTTTCTTTCACATCTTTGGGGGGTGGGAGGGGGTCACTGGGAGAGTATGGGGGGGTCATGCCTTAATATAGTGGCCATCTGGTCATTTAGGGCACCTTTTTGTGACTTAATGACTGAAACAGGTCTAGATCAAAATGTCTAACTTTTAGCCCAGGACATTTTTGCTTTATTCCAGTACGGCAGAAAAACATCTAAGTTTTGGGAATGCCCAAATCCCACCCCCGACACCTCCCTTGTAATTTGGATGCTCTTCAGATTAACTGCATAAAGAAACGTCTTAAAAATGTGTTTTGAAAATAGCAATTTGGACATTTTGGACAAGAAAACTTCCATCTGCCACTTGATGCTGCTTTTTGGATGTTTTTCTATTTCGAAAACCAGCCCCAGGGTTATAATTCATTTTGACAAATAGTAATTTGATAGCTGTGTTTGGATGAGTGGGAACCTCCTGATATGGGTAAGTAGTAGACTATGATAAAGAGAATTACAGTAATCTAACTTTGAAATGACAAGAGCATGGAAAAGGGTCCTAAGAGAAGAAGGCTCAAGAAGTGAGCGAATGAAGCTTATCTGTCTCTCGGTGAAAAAAACTTCTAGTACCAACATTTGAGGTCTGCCTACAAAAAGAGAACATGTTGTCAAATATAACTCTCAAAATTCTAACAGATTCTTTGAAAGGAATGTCAATGCCATGTATGCTAGGCTGGAAATGTGGCAGAGAAAGGGAGTGTGAGGAGAAAATAACGGCATCAGATTTGGAAAGATTAATCTGCATACAATTTGCAGATAGATAGTCCACTATCACATCCCACTTTGAAGATACTTTAGTAATGGAATGAGGGGAGTGGGGTATGTCATCAGCACAAAGTGAGTTCAAGGGATTGGACATTAAAGAGGACTGGGCCAAGAATGGAGCCTTGAGGTACACCCAAGATGAGTGGTTTAGCAGCAGATGATAAAGAAAAGTAATGAACTGAGAAGGACCTGTTAGAGAGGTAAAACACAAACCAAGAAAGTACAGAGCCACATACATGTAGATCAACCAAATGCTGAAGAACAAGAGAATGTTCCACCAAGTCAAAGGGGCTAATAAATAAAGTGATATGAGGAGAGCATCCCTACCACTATTTAGAATAAGTTTAATAGAGTTGATGAACCCTAGAAGGAAGTATTCTGTGAAATGATGACAAGCCAGTTTGGCAAGGGTGGAGCACCTTCGTTTTGTCAAGATAGTCGATTAATTGGTCAAGCATAAGTTTCTCCACCACCTTTGATACAAAAGAGAAATTGGAGATAGGCTGGAAATTGGGACAGAGGAAGAAATTACCTTTTGGGTCTTTACAGAGAGGACATACAATAGCTTATTTCCAGTTGTTTGGGAACATTCCATGGGACAGGCTAGTGCTTACCATGGAAAGCAGGAAAGGTAAAAGTGGGTCAAGAAAATCCTTCAGACTTACAGCAGGTACAGGATCAGTTTGAGGGGAGGGATTTAAGGAAGAAACAATTCTGATAAGTGAGATATCATAGGAAGGTCAAAATGGAAGAGGAAGGCTGGAAGTATACAGCTTGGGGGGGGGGGGGGGTGTCAAGATCTAGAGGCAGAATAGGAAGGGCAGAGAGGGTTAGTAGGAGGAAATCATCATGAAGTTTCCTAATTTTCACAAAATAGCTGGTCCCAAAGTCATGAGCAGAAAGGGAAGAGATAGCAGGGGTAAAGGATCTATTATTGAGTTTTGTGAGAATGCCACATAATCAAGAGAGGTTTGCATCCTGAGTGAGAAGAGTGGAGAGTACTTTTTCTTGTCCAAATTCATCTCATGTCTATAAAACCGTGTCTGTTTCTGAAAAAGAGAAAAGGTTTGTTGTCTCTTTCCTGTCTGCAATATGGCGTTCCTTTCATTGATTTATGTGTTTTTATTGTTTAGTACACCCTTGGGGGCCAACTTTCCAAAATGATTGGGGGTGCTGAAAATTTTTTTTTACAGGTGGTGCATTCCCCTCCCCCTCCCTCCGCATTCCAGCCCCCCCTCTCCCTCCCTCAGAGTTCCGGGCCCGCCCTCTCTCTCTCTCTCCTTTCCCTCCCCCCTCTCTCTCTCCTTTCCGTCCCTCACTTCGAGTTCCAAGCCCCCCCTCCCTCCGAGTTCCAAGGTCCCCTCCGTCCAAGTTCCCTTCTGTCTCTCGGCTCTGGTCCCGCCCTCATTTCCTGTTTCCGCAAGGGCGGGACCAGACCAGAGCCAAGAGACAGAAGGGAAGGGTGAAGTGCCGATGAGACTGCAGTGCACGCTTTTCACTGACGCGAGGTAAGAAGAGGGCTTTTAAAATTCGTCCGTCCGTCAGTCTGAGGGGGGGCCTTGGAACTCAGACGGAGGGGGGCCTTGGAACTCGGACTCGGAGGGAGGGGTGGCCTTGGAACTCGGAGGGTAGTAGTAGTTTTAAAATTCTGGCTGGGCAGGAAGGGAACTTCCAGTCCATAAAATATTGGGGGTGCTCGAGCACCCACAGCACCCACGGAGTCGGCGCCTATGAGTACACCACTTAAATATGCACAAGCAGTACAAGCGGTACATCAAGTTTAATAAATGAATGAATGTCAATTTCGTTCAGCCCTCCTTACCTATCTTCTAAGAACTGTAAGGCCTGGTTGATAACAGAATTGCAATTCTTTTTAAGCTTTAGATATGAACATTTTTTTCTGGACAATTCTGTCTACGATGGAACAAATAATATTATGGAGATTATTCTATAAATTGGCACCATCCTGTTTGAAGACAGTGTAAACTGCCTATACATGTAAAAAAGCCACTACTTACACATGGAGATCCATATCATGCCAAGATTTCAAAGAAGTGTGCTGGGATATGACTTAGGCATAATAAAAATCTACATATGTATTCCTCATTTTGCAAAGGGAATACACATTTATAGGAAAAGATTTCTTGTTGGTGTAGATTTTTAAAAAGTGCTCATTTTGGCAAAGGCTTTTGAATGATGGATTAAGGGATTAATTGTCCTTAATCCCCTGATTATTTCCTGCTCCAAATGAAGAAAACTAAAAATTGCAGCCTCACTACTTAATTAGCAGCAATTACATGTCTAGGTTTGTAAAATGGAACAGCTATATATAGAAGTAATGTCACATACATGTGAAAGTTAAGAAATTGCCACTTCCAAGTGGACACTACCAGTGGCGTACCTAGGGTAGTTGACACCCGGGGCTGCTCATTTTTTAACACCCCCCCTCTCCAAAATCTAGTACTAGGCATGCCGAGAATACAAAACACTCAGGACCTATAGAGCAATTCTAGCATACCATAAGCAGTAATTTCTACAAGTCACACAAGGAAAAGGAAAGCATCTTAAACACTACAGTGAGCACTAGAACATCAATTCACCTACTGTAAAACAAAACCAGGCAGAATAACACAGATTGTCCATCTTGCACAGTCAATGCCAACCGAAAGCCATGTCTTTTTCACAAACACAGATACACCCTAATCCACTATAGAATAAGCAATAATAAACTTTCTATTTAGACAAAAATTAAACTGAACCCCCAAGATGCCAGACTCTGCATACAATGCTACACCACAGAAACAGAAAATGTCCCCTAGTACTGTGCAAAACATAAAGACAGCAGATGTAAATTTGAAAAAACTAACAAGTACCAATCACCACTTTACAAATTAACAAATAGAAATAAAACAAATCTAGAAAATAAAATAATACCATTTTATTGGACTAATACATTTAGCTTTCAGAGGCCAAAACATCCTTCCTCAGGTCAATACAGTATAGTGTTGTTACAATATCCTATCCGGACCTGAGGAAGGGGGTTTTGTTCTCCGAAAGTTAGCCAAAATGTATTAAAATTAGTCCAATAAAAAGATTACCTTGTTTACATGTTCTATTATAAACATTAACACAGCTACAATACTACTTTATCCTAAAGCAAAAAAAATAAAAATATATATTTTATTTACAGTTTGTTGTCTCTGGTTTCTGCTTTCCTCATCTTCTTTTCACTGTCTTCCTTCCATCCAGCATCTGTCTTTCTTCTCAGTGTCTGCCCTCTCTGCTGTCCCCTCCATCCAATGTCTGCCCTCTCTCCCATCTACATCTGCCCTCTATCTCTGCCCCTTCCATCCACCATCTGCCCCTGTCTGCCCTCTCTCTCTCCCCCTTCCATTCACTCTCTGCCCTTTCTATCGCTTCCATCCACTGTCTGCCCTTTCTCTCTGTCCGCTCAATCCACCATTTGCCCTCCCTCTCCCATCCATCTAGGGTCTGCCCTCCCTCTCACTCCCCCTTCCATCCAGGATCTGTCCCCTCTCTGCCCCTTTTTTCCAGCCCCTAGTTCCAGCCCCACTATCCCACTAGTCCCCAGTTTCATCCCCAGTCCTTGTCTCCCACCAGTCCCGAGCTTTAGCCCCCAGCCACTTCTCCCTGTCCCCTTTTTAGCCCCCAGTTTCAACCCCAGCCCTTTTCTGTCACCAGTCCTGAGCTTCAGCCCCAGCCACTTCTCCCTTCCTTTTCAGCCCCCAGTCCCCACAATTTCAGCCCCTGCTGCCTTTCAGCCCCCAGTCCCAGTACTAGCCCCCTTATCCCACCTACCCTCCTTCAGCCCTCAGTTTCAGCCACCTTCATCCACATGCCTTGCCCCCCTTTTCAGCCCGACCCATTCTCCCACCTGACCCAGGCATGCCCCATTTTCCATCATGACCCCTTCTCAGACCCCAGTTCCAGCCCCCTTCTCCCATTTGAGAGCCCCTTCCTCCCATCTGAGAACCCCTTCCCTCCTCCCATCTGAGAACCCCTCCCCACCCCTTCTCCCATCTGAGAACCCCCAGAACACCCCTCTCCTCTCCCATTTGAGAACCTCCTCCCCACCCCAGTCCCCTTCTCCCCACCCCAGTCCCCTTCTCCCATCTGGAAACCCCCTCCCCACTCCAGAGTCCTTCTCCCATCTGAAAACCCCCTCCCCATCTAAGAACCCCCAGAACACCCCTCTCCCATCTGAGAACCCCCTCCCCACCCCAGTCCCCTTCTCCCATCTGGAAACCCCCTCCCCATCTAAGAACCCCCAGAACACCCCTCTCCCATCTGAGAACCCCCTCCCCACCCCAGTCCCCTTCTCAGTCCCCTTCTCCCATATAAAACCCCCTCCCCTCCCCATGTAAGAACCCCTACAACACCCCTCTCCCATCTGAGACCCCCCTCCCCACTCAGTCCCCTTCTCCCATATGAAAACCCCCTCCCCATGTGAGAACCCCCACAATACCCCTCTCCCATCTGAGGACCCCAACCCGACTCTCCTGCTCCCACCCTACCTTTAAAAAAAATTATTTTGAAGCATCGTTGCAGGCAGCGCCTCGCGTCTGCCCTGCAGAAGTAAATCTCTTCGCTTCGAAGTTCGTCGTCGTCGGGCCTCACTATGTCCTGCCCTCCTCTGAGGAAACTTCCTATTTCTGCGAGGGCGGGACATAGTGAGGCCCGACGACGACGAACTTCGAAGTGAAGAGATTTACTTCTGCAGGGCAGACGCGAGGCGCTGCCTGCAACGACGCTTAAAAATATTTTTTTTAAAGGTAGGGTGGGAGCAGCGGGAGCGAAGCGGATCACCCCCCCACCCACTGACACCCGGGGCGGACTGCCCCCACCGCCCCCCCCCTTGGTACGCCACTGGACACTACAGAGTAGGTGTTGTTCAATTTTTGTTAAAATGGCTACTCCCACCTCACATACAACCATAACAATGTGCATTCTTGCAAATATTTTATTTTTTTTTACTTTTGCATTCAAAAGCTTTATCAATAGCACAGCCAAACATACATAGCTGAAATCAACATCAATTTTTAACAAACTGGACCACCACTCCCCTTCCCACCCCCAATCCCCAGAAGGCTAAAGACCTTTATATACACAATCAGGCAGATGACTCTAACACATCTGAAGCTCAACTAACAAGGTCCAATTCAATATACCAATGGTGTGAAGAGAGCTCCTGTAGTCTCTGGTCTTTCCATTTCTAATAGGGTTTTTGGAGGATCATGTGATGCTAGGCTAGAAGGAGGAAGCCGCAGAGCGGAGAACTGAGGCCCCTCAGATAACATTTAACCCCAAGCAGTATAGAAACATTTGCAAAGCCCATTAAACAACGATATAATTGAAGGGGAACTCTTCAGGCATAAGACGGGAAGATCGGTGGATCTTTGAGTGAAAATGTCATCTAAAGTTCAACGGAAAGAGGGAGCATGAAACCGCGCGGGAGAGAACAAGATGGTGGAGCATGGCCCCTCGGGTGAATCGTCGGTAGGATCGGTGTGGGCAGCGGAGATTGCAGCAGAGGTCTCGGCGTTGCTGGACACATCGGTAGATCAAAAACTGCAGAGAATCTCAGCTAAATTAGAACAGATGTGGCAAACTGGAAGGTCTGCGTGCTGATATGACAGGATACCAGCAGAGACTCTCCGACATGGAAGATAAGTGTTTACAGCACAAGAACCAGCAGCAAACGAAAAGTTACCCCAATTAGAATCGAAGCTCAAGGACTTGGAAAATAGAGCACACAGAAATAATCTCAGAATAGTGGGATTCCCAGAGACGATCAAAGACGCTGACTTGAGAGGTTTTTTTGAGACATGGCTGCCAAAAGCGCTAAACTTACTGACGCTGGAAAGTTCCTTGAGGATTGAACACATTCATCGTCTGGGTTTGGCCAGGCAGGAAGACTCCCGCCCGAGAATTGTGATTTTCAAACTACTGAATTATGCTCATAAACAGGAGATCCTGAGAGCTTGGAGACTTGTGGGAACCCTACGCTATGAACAACATCGTATTCTTTGTTTCCAGGATTTCTCTGCGGCAGTCGCAGTACAACACCGACTATTTTCTGAGTCATGTAAATTGCTCTTTACTAAAAGAGTACGATTTGCCCTGCTTTATCCAGCACGCCTGAAGATCCAGCATACAGGAAAGACTTGGTTATTTTACATCCCCCCGCCGACGCCCTTAAATTTGCATCGCATCTAGAGCCAGAACCGGTGAAGGGAACAGCAACGAGTAAAACTTGAAGTTTCATCTCAGGCCAGAGCCGAGTTCGGTTGGTGATAGCGATGGCTGAGGGGGAGAACATGAACTGGTACCATCAGGACAAAGACTTTTTTGTTGGAGTCTGCAAATGAGATGTGAGATATGTTTTCAGTTATGACTTTAATGTTGGGTTTTGGGGAGCAAAAGTGACTGAGCGATGCTCCTTAGTTCATATGCATGCCTGGAACACATGCCAGCTGCTAGTGAGTAAACTCGAATAATGTGAGATCTATTCCCCAGAGACATTGGTCAGAGGAACTCGTTTACCTTAGTATTTGGGGAAGGTCTAAGCAGCTGGGAACGTTCCAAAAGGTCTGAGTGTGACTACTTGTTTGGTTGAGAATGCTAGGAGTTATTTTTCTTTACATAATAGTTGTTTCTGCTTGGGGGGGGGGGGGCGGAGAGGGGCTAAGATGTGATCAGTTCTTCAGAGGGAACAAGGTTATCAGGGTAGTTGAATTGGTGGGAAGAGGGGATGGGAGGGGGGCTAGGGAGGGAGGGATGGCAGAGTAGGGGATGTTTTTTTTGGGGGGGGGGTCAGAAAAATGCAGATTCCTTGGGGGCGATTAAAGGGCAGAATTTTAGACTGTGTATATGGCATGGGAGGAGGTGCCCAGGGGCTGGGGGGGTACTCTCTCAAGCAAAAGTTCTAGCTATCTCTCTTACAATATCAGAATAACTCACTGGGATCCTGTGATCACTTAAATTGATATCTTGGAATCCTGGGGGAGTCTCATCACCCATTAAGAGTACGAAGGTGTTGCAAGCTTTGC
This sequence comes from Microcaecilia unicolor, assembly GCF_901765095.1. Lineage (NCBI taxonomy): Eukaryota > Metazoa > Chordata > Amphibia > Gymnophiona > Siphonopidae > Microcaecilia > Microcaecilia unicolor. The sequence goes on from NC_044033.1 coordinate 105,408,843, forward strand.
GACACCACGGAGCGGATGTAGTGTTCCTGCAGGAAACCCACCTGACAACAGTAGAGCATTTAAAGTTTCAAAAAGGTTGGGTAGGACACATGGTGGAGGCCCCAGCGATAAATAAGAAAGAAGGAGTAATGATCCTTTTTAGTAAAGGGTTGCAGGTACAAATTCACTCAGTTAAACGTAGCCCTGAAGGTAGATATGTCTTTGCAATGGTAGAGCTGGAGGGTCGCCTATTGATACTATCAGGCTTATTTTCGAAAGAGAAGGGCGCCCATCTTCTGACACAAATCGGGAGATAGGCGTCCTTCTCTCAGGGTCGCCCAAATCGGCATAACCAAAAGCCGATTTTGGGCGCCCTCAAGTGCTTTCCGTTGTGGGGACGAACAAAGTTCATGGGGGCGTGTCGGCAGCACAGCGAAGGCGGGACTGGGGCGTGCTTAAAAGATGGGCGTCGTCGGCCGATAATCGAAAAAAGAAGGGCATCCCTGACGAGTACTTGGCCAACTTTACTTGGTTCATTTTTTCTTGTGACCAAGCCTCAAAAAGATGCCCGAACTGACAGGTGACCACTGGAGTGAATCAGGGATGACCTCCCTGTACTCCCCCAGTGGTTACCAACCCCCTCCCTCCCTCCCACCCTAAAAAAAAACTTAAAATTTTTTTTTTTGCCAGCCTCTATGCCAGCCTCAAATGTCATACCCAGCTCCATGACAGCAGTATGCAGGTCCCTGGAGCAGTTTAGTGGGTGAAGTGCACTTCAGGCAGGCGGACCCAGGCCCATTTACCACTTGTGGTGGTAAATGTGAGCCCTTCGAAACCCACCACAAACCCACTGTACCCACATGTAGGTGCCCCCCTCACCCCTTAGGGCTATGGTAGTGGTGTACAGTTGTGGGGAGTGGATTTTGGAGGGCTCAGCACCCAAGGTAAGGGAGCTATGCACCTGGGAGCAATTTCTGAAGTCCAGTGTAGTGCCCCTAGGGTGCCCGGTTGGTGTCCTGGCATGTCAGGGGGATCAGTGCACTACGAATGCCGGCTCCTCCCATGACCAAATGGCTTGGATTTGGTCGTTTCTGAGATGGGCGTCCTCGGTTTCCATTATCGACGAAAACCGGGGATGACCATCTCTAAGGACGACCATCTCTAAGGTCGACCTAAATGTTGAGATTTGGGCGTCCCTGACCATTTTATCGAAACAAAAGATGGACGCTCATCTTGTTTCGATAATACGTGTTTCTCTGCCCCTTCATGGGGCCGTCCTGCAAGGACGGCCCCAGGAAAACTTGGGCGCCCTGTTCGATTATGCCCCTCCATGTAATGTATATGCCCCTAATGTCTTTGACAAAAAAATTTTCCGAAGGCTAATTGACCTTTTCAGCCCTTATCGGGGGGGGGGGGGGGTGTTATCCTGGGAGGAGATTTCAATTTGGTGTTTGACCCCCAGATGGATAAATCCACTCCTGCAACTCAGAGTTTGAGCTATTATTTAAGGGGCCTGCCTTTCCTTTGCACAACATTGGACTTCATAGATATGTGGAGAGTGTTGCATCCTATGCTTAGAGACTATACACACTTGTCAAGGGCACATTCATTGCAATCGCGCATAGATTACTTTTTAATCTCAAGCTCTCTTTTCTCTAGAGTCCCGGCGGTAGAGATTGGTCCGTGTGAGGTCTCGGATCACTCTCTCATATGGATGCAGTTGGAGACTGGCAAGGGTGCGGGAAGGGGTGGGTGCTGGCGATTTCTGTTAGAGCTATATTGGGACACCTCTTTTCAAGCCTTTCTACGGGAGAAATGGGGGGATTTTGAGCGTTACAATGTGGGGCATGTTCACCAGTATGGTCTATACTGGGAAATAGCGAAGGTGGTGATGAGAGGGGAGATCATTGCTTATAGAGCCTGGATTCGGAAAAGGAGAGATAAAGAAATCCTTTGCTTAGAAAGGGTGATTCACCGTCAAAGGCTCCAATATGGGGCGTCCCAGGCAGAAGCTATGAAACAAGCCTTATCGGATTCCCAGAGAGAGTTGAATGAGCTGCTCCACTAGAGAGCATTAAAGTCCCACTTGTATTATAAACATCAGCTATTCCTTTATGGGAATAAGGCAGGTGCTCTGTTGGGGCGTTTCGTGCTGGGACGAAGAGGTCCATCTCGCATTATACAATTATGGGACTCAGAGGGCAGATATATGCGGGAATCTTAGCTCATTTCAAGAAATTTTATGAATTGCTCTATCAGGTGCCCACAGATGTTCTCCTAGATAGTAACTTGTATTTGGAAAACTTAGTCTTACCTAAGATTTCATCCTCGCAGAAGGCTTTTCTTAATGCCCCTATCACGGAAGGAGACCTGATGTTGGTGCCACAACAGAGCAAGCTCCATAAAGCACCGGGCCCCGATGGATTTAATGTGGAGTTCTATAAGTTATTTCAGGAGCAGGTGAAGTCTCCTCTACTTAATTTGTTCAATTCAATGGCGAAGTCTGGAGCAATGCTGGACTCCTTTAACATTGCTCAAATGATAGTATTGCTGAAACCGGGCAAAGACTCTGAGGATCCGGGGTCCTATTGGCCTATCTCCCTCTTAAATTGCAACGTTAAATTATATGCAAAAATCTTGGCTAATAGGTTTTTCTGTGTGCTCCTGGACCTGATAGTGGCTCCACAGGTGGGATTTGTGAAGGGAAGGTCGGCAACTAGGAATGTTAGAGCTATCCTAGCCTCAGTGGAGGCAGTGGCGGCACAGAGAAGGCCTTCCCTTCTGGTTAGCTTTGATGCAGAGAAGGCCTTTGACCGAGTAGTCTGGCAATTTCTATTTGCAGTAATGCAAAAGGTGGGCATGGAGGGGTTTTTCAAGGAGGCAGTGGAGGTTCTTTATATGAATCCACAGGCGTTTATGTGGGTTAAAGGGGAGAGGTCATCACTGTTCCCTATAAGACGGGGCACGAGGCAGGGATGTCCTTTGTCCCCACTGCTTTTTGTGCTCTCTATGGACCACCTAATTAGGGAGCTTTGCTCTCACCCAGAGATCTCCGGGGTAACAGTGGGGAAAGCCCAATTCAGGATTTCAGCTTTTGCAAATGACTTACTGGTACACCTCACTGATCCCCGGAAGTCCTTGGAGGCGCTATTGGAACTGTTTCAGGAGTTTGGAGATTTTGCAGGGTTTAGATTGGCGTTGGCATCTACTGAACAGTTGAAGAAGGGGTGGGGGGAGGGATTTCCGCTTAGATGGGCTCAAGAATCCTTTACATATTTGGGGGTGCAGCTTTCTATGCAACCATCTATCTTGTATCAACTCAGCATAACTAGATTGCTAGATAACACAACAGAACATCTGTATAAATGGAGAACTTTGCCTCTTACTTTGCAAGAGAGGAGACATCTGTTTCATATGATTGAATTTCCGAGATGGCTTTATGTTCTCCAGATGTTGCCCCTGCGCATTTTCAACAAAGATTTGAAGCTATTATATAAGCAGTTGAGAAAGTTTGTCTGGGGGGGGGAGTAACATAGTAACATAGTAGATGACGGCAGAAAAAGACCTGCATGGTCCATCCAGTCTGCCCAACAAGACAACTCGTGTGCTACTTTTGTGTATACCCTTCTTTGATTTGTACCTGTGCTCTTCAGGGCACAGACCGTATAAGTCTGCCCAGCACTAGCCCCGCCTCCCAACCACCGGCTCTGGCATAGACTGTATAAGTCTGCCCAGCACTATCCCCGCCTCCCACCACCGGCTCTGGCACAGACCGTATAAGTCTGCCCAGCGCTATCCCTTAAGATTTCTGTTGGATTCATGGAGGGAGGGAGGGGGGTATGGGAGTCCCTGACTTTAGAAGGTATAACCAAGCTTGTTTGCTTTGCCATTTATGTGACTGGCTTTTAGATAGTCAGGATTACACTCCCCAGCAATTGGAAGTGGACTATTTTAGCCCAGGTCATATTTATTTTTTGCTGCAGGCTCTGAGAAAGCTCCTTCCGACTTGCTTCCACAGTAGTCTGTTGTTGAGCCCGCTGCGGGACATTTGGAAAGATTTGACTAGGTACTGGGGTGTAGCTTCAGATACATCGGATCTTTTGCCCCTTCAGGGCAATCCTATGTTCCTCCAGGCTTGAATAGCTTAGTATTTCGACGATGAGCATCTTTGGGTATAACAAGATTAGAACATGTTTTAGATGCGGGGGGCTCGCTGTTGGGTCTGGGAGCACTAGGGGTAGGTACTGATTTCAATCATTTATTTGCATATCACCAATTGGTGCATTATGTTCATACATTGCAGAAAGAAGCATTGGAAAGCGGATACAGTAGGCGGATTAGAGATTTTTTTAGTTCAGTGCCAGATGACCAGCTCTCGATTTCGGGCTTATATAAGGCGTTAATGGCAATAGCCCCTTGTAAAGACAAAGATAGCATTAGATTACACTGGGCACAAGATTTGAGCAGTCCGAACCTTGCTTTAGACTTTAATAAGCTATCATCTCGTATACCAACATTGTCTGCAAATGCTAGTCTGCAGGAGTGTCAGTACAGAATCTTGCATAGAGCATATATGACCAAGGCTCAAGTCTTTAAAAAGGGCGGGGGGGGGGGGTCTCGGAGCCTCTCTGCTCAAAATGTAAACAGAAGACGGGTTCATTCTTTCACTCTCTCTGGGAATGCCCAGTGATAGAAGTTTTTTGGAAGGCGCTATTTAGTTATTTAGAAACTTTGGTGCAGTCCCAGATACCATTTACTCCCCTGGGGGGTTTGCTAGATAAATATGAACTCTTTGCCTTGCAAAACAGGGGAATGCAGCAATTAATTTGCAAGGCCTGCATACTGGGCAAAAAACTTATTATGAGCACATGGATGAGCACATCTCCACCGGATTACTGGCATTGGTGAAATAGACTCCATGATCTTCTATTGATGGAACGTCAGGGGGTGGGGTCTTCCCCTAGTAGACGGAAACATTTCCTTGGCATATGGGAACCATATATACAAACCTTATCCCCGAAGGCACGTAGCTTTGTAGTTAATTCTCTTTGAAAGTAGGTTTTTTTTTCCTCTGATACTGTAGAGGGTGGGAGGAGGGATGGGGGGGGGGGGGGGCTGAGAAATGGGGCGGGGTTGGAGGCTGGTTTATGTGAAAATATGTGATGGCATAAGTGATGTTCTTATGAACTGTTATCATCAATAAAAACTATTTAAACCCAATAGGGTTCTCACCCTGAACCCTTCTTCAAACCACCACTAACAACTGTATAGCTTGGCAGTTAGCTTAGACATCAGCCATATATTATCCAAAGTCTGTTTGGACACTTTAAAAATTGGGTCTCTCACTATGGGACCCTTTTACAAGGCAGCGGTAAGCCCAATGTGGGCTTACCACTTGCTAAAAAGGAAGTACCGCCGGGCCGCAGCAGCCCGGTGGTAGTTCCCACCCCCAGCGCGCCATCACATCCGTCGCTACAAAAATATTTTTATTTTTGTAGCGCCAGTGTGTACCTGGCAGTAATAGGGCAGTGCCCGGTTACTGCTGGGTTAGTGTGGGAGCCCTTACCGCTACCTCAATGGGTGGCAGTAAGGGTCCCCCCCCCTGAAATGGCCATGCGGTAAAAGGGGGCCTTGGGGTGCATCAAAAACACACACCGACACCAGCGCAGTCTCCCTTTCACTGCAGCTTGGTAAAAGGAGCCCTATATTTCCATTCTTTAGCTGCAGTTACCCGAGCTTCTATAATCATGCTATGGAACACCGAGAATTGTTGAGCACTTAGATCTCCTCTGGGCCATCTCAACAGTTGTAGACAAAGATAAGTTCCCTAAATTCCTCCCCCCAAAAAGAGCTGAATTTCCTCCCACAAAGGGCATACTTTAGGACAGTCCCACCAAATGTGCATATAATTACCCCCTCACCACACATTCTAAAACAGTCAACCCTAATTCCAGGATAAAATTTTTCAAGAGCTATAGGGCTTTAGTACCACCAATAAAGAGTCTTATACCCATTTTCAACCATCGAATAGGAGAGCTCCCCAGTAAATAGGCCCTCCACTATCGCTTTCTTTCTCACTAGGTCTAGCATTATTCCTAAATCTTGCTCCGTATCTGCCAAAACCAGGATTTAATCTTTTTGAAGAAGGAATTTGTAGGCTAGAGATAAATCCTTTTATATATTCCTTATGAGTGAAAACCTCCAATTCCAAGTCCTCAAGCAGGAGCTCTTTCAACACCTTCTGCTTCAGAAAAAGCCGCAGTTGAAGGTATTAGAATTTAACCTTCCCTAGGATGCCATGATATCCTGCAATTGCTCAAATGACATAATGGCTTTCTGCAAATATTTTAGAAAAGATTCTACATCAGCAGAGAATTTTCTAAAATGTCACTGGAATTGAGCACGTCCCATCCTGCACATCTCAGTTCTGATCTCTAGTTCTATGGAAAATGGCCTTCACTTTGAATGGGCTGTGTCAGCACTGCAGCACAGCAGCCACTAGCATGGCTTAGTAAACAGGGGGGTAAGTTTGTACCCAAGGCAGCAGAGGGTTATGTGACTTGCACAAGGTCACATGGAACAGCAGCAGGATTTAAATCAGGTTTCTCTGGTTTGCAGCCCAAAACGTAACCACTAGACTACTCCTCCACTTTTGGAGGTAAGTGGTGACTTCTGAGCACAAATGACCTCTTATAGAAAACCAGCTAGCAGAAAAGTACATGCCACAATTTGATGGCCCATATTTTGTTGGTGGTCATGGAGCATGGGCGGTGGATCACAGATATGTGCATAAATTATAGAATGGGGATATCTGGAATTACCTGTTAACTTCCTTTTCTTGAGTCCTATCAGACCAGTCCAGAAAAATGGATTATGTCCCCTTACCAGCAGATGGAAGCAGAGAAAAAAAACAGCGGGTCAAGATAGCAGTGGTGCACCACCGAGCCGCTTGGAAAGACTGCGAGATGCCCGAAAGGGGAAGGAACAGCGAAGTGGGCGGGAGAGAATGCAGGCACGAATGCCACTTGAGATGGCGTGGTGCTTGATGACCCTGGGGGAGAGAGCACCAGCGTGGGCACCAGACGAGATGGAGGAGCTCTCAGGAGAGTGGACCAGGTCGCAGGGGACACTTCCCTACAAGCAGGTTCTGCCTTGTCCCTGGCTCTGAGCTGCCTGGAGTCACAGGAGGCATATCTGCCACCTGTACACAGCTGCTGATCCAGCCCCTCTGAGCAGGAATCTTGTTCCTTGATGATTACAAGCTGAATGTCTGTGACATGGTGCCTGAGTCTCAATGTGACTGAACGGCCCTGGATCTTCGAGAGGGAGAAAGGTACACCACATGGCATCATGTCCTCCACTGGAGAGGCCATCCGCTGACACGTCGAGGAGCGGCACAGACGCCCACATCGCAAAAATTCCACCTGGCTGGAAGACTGCTTGATGAGTCCAGACTACCAGAGGAGAAAATGGGCCTGGGCGCTCACAGTTCATGGCGAGGCTGAAACCTTCGAGTGCATAACCCCATCCACCAAATCAAAGAAATGGATTACACACTATGACTGACCTACTACCTGATAACAACCTGGCTAATCTATCATCAGACAGACATCTTCAGCAATGAACAAAGCATACCAATTCTTATAACACAAAGAACATGCCCATGAAAAACAACAGTGCTAGGTCTCCTTGCTAACACCCGACACAGAACAACTACCACCAACTGAAAAAGCTCATTAGACAATGGTAATAATGGGACCAAATATCAGATAGTCCAAATAGAATGCGTCAAACTGAATACCGGTTCCACACTGCCAATACCCATTGGATACATCAACGCAAGGTCCATAGTTAACACAACAGAAACCATCAGAGATTGGCTAGAGGAGGAACAACTGGGCCTATGTTTCATAACTGAAACATGGATAGGATCCTTTAATGACCAGGTTATCAGAAGCATATGCCCACCAGGACACAAAATCTCACACAGAACCTGGACCACTAGGAGAGGGGGTAGTATTGCCATTATCTACAAATCCTATTTCAACCTCAAAATCACATCTGACCTCATAACCCCTTATGTGGAAATCATGACTTGCAAAGTCAATGACCACACACACCAGCGCAATATTTGCTTTATCTTATTCTATTGCCCACCTGGAAACTGGTCAAATGCATAGGATGGTTTCATGGAATTTATCTCTAACACCTGCAGTCATAACGACAGCGTGATTATACTTGGCAACGCTAACTTACAACTGGACTGTCAGCATAATAGGAACACCCACGACCTAATGGATTTCTTGGACACATTGAATTGATCGAGAGAACCCTGAAACAGCTTTGTTTAAAGTCAGCTTTAGCGAAATGCTGATCACCGTTGGTTGAGTTCGGGGAGGAGCATTGGACCGCAGAGATTTGGAATAATGCAGTTCTAAATGAAAGGATCAGTGTGAGCGGTTGAGACAACCATACACAGCTAAGTACAATAAGTGTTGGACTTTATGACTCTATGACTCTCTGGCTTCAAGTGAATGTAAAAGTGAACTGAAGAGGGGCATTTAAGTGTGTAGCCGGTACCTAGGAACACACTTCGATTGATATTGTGTCCTTAAAATAGAAGGTTTTTGCCAATGATGAGGAACAGATAATTTGACCACTATTAAGGTCAGTTTTGATCGCTATTGGCTCATTAGACCTTTTGGGTCTTGAGTGCCTTGAGGCTTTTCCTTCTTTTAAGTGACAATTGTGTATTTATCTCCTGCTATCATTGTTACCTGTGGATCTTTCAGTGCAAGATACTTCAGAGTGATTTAGATTCCACTACCACTGCTTTAATTAAATAGAGAATTCACATTGCACTTCCAACATACAACAACCAACATTACCCACTCCCATGCTCATAACAAGTCCTTCATAGGAGCACATGGCCCCATCTTGACTTCTCCCTTTTTGAAGATTAATGGGTGAATGGGCTTAGGATCTCCCAAAACAAACTTCCTGTTCTGAACCCTCCCTGAAAAAAACTGAACGTCAGGATATCAGTTTGAACCATTTTAAATAAAGCACCAGAAAGATCTCTCCTAACTCTTGTACTCTGCTCTTAGGTGGACAACACTGGAAGGAACAGGCCATGGGGTGAGGGGAAGGAAGAGGGAGCTGCCTTGGGAAGCGGTTGACTCAGGGAGTAAGGATCAGGGCTCAGAGATCCTTTACCTTAAAAACATGTGCTAACCTGAATAGTCTAACACAAAATCTCAAGTAAATCTCCCAGAGGTGTTTTTTTATGTTTCCAATGCTATTTAATGCAAGTTGTACTAACCCATATTGTTTAATGAGAAATCCCAGCACCTATATTTTTTTTGCCCTAAATCACACTACATTCATACTACTGTTGACATATTCTAACACACAACTTTGGAAATGTCCACAAAGATGTGCAATACCTAAAACAGGCTCTTAATGTGCATTAACTCCTGCATTAGAGTTAACAGTTTAGTAAATAGATCTCAAAGACCCAGTTTGATTCTATTTGGCTACTGTGAATGTAGAACCAATTACCAAAGCTCAGAGGATGAAAAATCATCTTGGTATTATCAGGTAAGAAGATGCTGTCAAACTAAGAAACTGAAATGAGAGAAGAAAGAAACTGTAAGGCGTCAACTTAAATATATGACTAACATTCTGAAATGGAACAATAAAACCTGAGCACTATGAAGCAGCTTAAGTCTCTTACTTGGCTCTGCGAATATGAAGGTGAGGGCAGTGTTCATATGCATGGCACACATACAGAGAGTAGGCATTCTGAAATGGTGAACTTGGAAGATTCCTCATAGGCTTAAAAACAGCTCCTAAAACTGATCCTAGGAATATACAACATAGCAAGTTAGCAGGCTGTGCACATTTAAATGTCCTGTCCCCCTAATTCTACATTGCTAGCACCTAAATGTAAAATCCATTTGCATACTAAGATTATAGAATACTAACACTTGCGCGCATGTAGCATCACCCATTTAAGTGCTAGGGCATACTCAGTGCTATTCTTTAATGTGAACATACAAATCACACACCGGCCGATATTCAGCCCACGGGAGGCAGACCAGCTAAGTGCCATGGTCAGCGCTGAGCCCAGATATTCAATGCCTGCTGCCAGGCCATTCCCAGTGACTGGCACTGAATATTCACTTTTTGGGGGCCGGCTTAAACTTAACTGGCCTACTTAATATTCAGCGCTAGCCGCTCATTTGTAGTGGCTAAAGATAGTACTGCTATTTAACAGTCCGATTTGGCCACTAAACTTAGCCAGCGAAGTACTGAATATTTGCAGTTAGCCGGTTATATCGCATGTTATAGCTGATTAGCCCCTATGCACTATGTGCTAAGATTCAGCAGAGATAACCGGCTATTTTGCGCTGAATATTAGTGATTAGCCAGTTAAGTATTATTTAACCGGCCAGGAGCCATTCCTAGCTGGATAGATAGCATTGAATTTCGGCTGGATAGTATATAAATGCAAGGGGGTGTGAACAGGGGGAGGTATGTCAAACATTTACACGTGTTGGTTATAGAATATTTGCATATATGTGCTAAAGTGCTACATTTAGGCACATGCATTTATGCCTGCTATTGACATGCTGATAGTGGGCGCACCTAAATGTTAGCATTTAAATGCCAACTTATGCTAGTATTCTATATCTGAGTGCCCAGATTCTGCAGAGAATTCACACTCGGGGTGCTGCATTTTGGTGCCTAAATTATGGTACACTTTATAGAACTGACCCTTAACTGTGTAAATGGCAATTTTAGAAAAGCCATTATTTACACATTTAGAACTGCAGAATGCACAGTTTGGATGCGAGTATGCCATAGTTACGGTTTGAATGACACAGCAAAGGCAATACACGCATACATTTAAAAATCAAGATGTCAGCACTTGCATCCACTCTGAAATTGGCATGTCAACTAAGCGTTCATTTGGGCCTGGGTCTTTACCAGTGATAAGATGGACAATTGTGCTTACCTCTCTGGTGTTTAAAAATCAGCTCACACATTCACCAAAAATATATTTTTTTCATTTACTTCTTTAGTTGGCTCTTCCAGGACATCCAGCTTTGAAAATCCAGCACTTAAATGTCTAAGTACCGACAATTACCCACTTAGGAGCAATTCTACAACTGAGGACCTCCATCTGGGTAACCTGGGTGCCCAGGTTCCTTTACAGAATACTAACATAAGCCAGTATTGGTGCACCTAACATTTACACACCCACAATTACAAAAGCCATAGAGCTCATATAACTGTGGGTACCCAAATGCAGCAGGGATGTGGAAGCCCTGCTCATGTCTCACCCATGCTCCATTCATGTGTACACCCCCTTGCAAATATGTGCTATGTAAGTAGAGTGGGTATTTTCAGAATAGAACTTAGGCGCCATGCTAGCACTTATGTACGTGTGCACCTACACATGTAAGTGCTAGTTTGCTAGCTAGACTCTTTTCCTAAATATATCGGCAATAGTACTTTAATGCCTTAATATATCAGTGCAATCTGAAAAATTCACCCTGTCAGACTGTCATAGTAATGCTTGAATGTTTTCACTTATATACACTGTCAGCTAGCACATTTGCTTATTTCCGATCTGAGGAAGAAGGGCAACCTTCGAAAGCTAATCAAGAAATGTATTAAGTTATGTCCAATAAAAAAGGTATCATCTTATTTTCTTTTCCATGTTTTATTTTGTTTGATTTCTATTGATAACCTTAAGAGGGGACTAACACGGCTACCACACTCATCTACTTGAAAAGGGAAAAAGCCTCAGTTCCCGCTCCTAAACCCTTGCTTATATATAAGAGGTTATAGGATCTTTAGCGGGTTTAAACTCTTCACGGCATAAAAAATCCTTTTCAGAAAAGATTGCTAAAACTTCATTTGCAATTGCTGTTTTACTTGAAGCTGCTATCTTACTTCTCTGACACATTGAGAAAAATAGACCAAACCAAACAAAATTTTAGGAAAATACAAAGCCAACAGCAGTCACTGAAAAGCATATCAGATACTAACAAATCTGGCCAAGAGATACTAGGGCAGTTTTCTTCATTGCAAGGCCCAGGGCCAGTAGTGGCCTCCATTGAACCTAGGTGCAGCTCCTTAACACAGTAACATAGTAGATGACAGCAGATAAAGACCTGTATGGTCCAAGTGTCTACCCAAAAAGAAAAACTCAGTATATGGTATGATATGGCACTACGCATGTATACTTGATCTTGATTTGTCCTTGCTGTTGTCAGGGCAAAGACCATAGAAGTCTGCCCAGCCCTGGCTTTGTTCTCCAGTTACTGAAGCTGAATCTGTCCAGCCACAATCATGGCATAGACTGTAGAAGTCTGCCCAGCATTGGCTTTCCTTCCCAATTACTGGTGTTGCCATCAAATCACCGCTAAGCTTGTTTGGTTCCATGTCTTCTATACAGGATTCTTTTGTATTTATCCCAAGCATTTTTAAATTCTGTTACCGTTTTCATCTCCACCATCTCCCACTGGAGGGCATTCCAGGTATCTACGACCCTCTCCATGAAAAAGTACTTCCTGATATTATTCCTGAGTCCTTGTCCCCACCCCCCAACCTCAATTCATGTCCTCTAGTTCTATCACCTTTCCGTCTCTAGAACAGATTTGTTTGTAAATTAATACTTTTAAATATTTGAACATCTGTATCATATCAGCCCTATCTCTCCTTTCCTCCAGGGTATATGTATTCAAATCCTCAAGTCTCTCCTCATACATCTGGCAATGCAAACCCCATACCATTTTTGTCTCTTTTCTCTAAACTGGTTTTATGTCCTTAGCAAAATATGGCCTGCAAAACTGAACACAATACTTTAAATGGGGCCTCACCAATGACTTGTACAAGGGTATCAAAACTTCCTTTCTTCTACTGGTCATACCCCTCTCCATGCAGCCTAGCAACCTTCTGGCCGTGGCCACTGCCTTGTTGCTTTGTTTTGTCACCTTGAGATCCTCAGACACCATCACCCTAAGGTCCCTCTCCTGAACCGTACTTATCAATCTCTCTTCTCCTACCTGGTACATCTCCTTTGGATTTCTGTACCCCAAGTGCATCACTCTGCATTTCTTGGCATTAAAGTTTTAACTACATAATAATTTTTTTAATCAACTAGCAATATAAAGAATATATCAATAGATCACAACTTTATAAAGACAGTCTTAAAACAGGACCCTATCACCCATTGTCCTATGTCAGTGCAAAATCTTATAGGTAAATTCCTCAATCATTCCAAACTAAACTTCTTTCACACAGCAGACTAAAAATCGGTCTGCTTTCCAACAAGTTACCAATTCATGGCCCCTCGGTCTGCTTTCCAACAAGTTACCACTTCATGGCCTCTCAGTCAATTAGGAATGCAAGTAGCATATTGATGATCCACTCTCACTTCACTGACTGGTTGGTGTGACAAAAGTCCCATAAAGTACCTCAAGGTGCTTCACATATTTTCAAAAGTTTTCAGAAGTCCTCAAAACAGTCTGTAATTCGCATATAGCTTTCTCAGGAGGACTAAAATTATCTGCAACATTCAAAAACACAAAGAGGGGCATAATCGAATGGGGCGCCCAAGTTTTCCTGAGGATGTCCTCGCAGGACATCCCCGTGAAGGGGCGGGGAAACCCGTATTATCAAAACAAGATGGGCGTCCATCTTTCATTTCGATAATACAATCGGGGACGCCCAAATCTCAACATTTAAGTCGACCTTAGAGATGGTCGTCTCCGATTTTCGGCGATAATGGAAACCAAGGACGCCCATCTCAGAAACGACCAAATTCAAGCCATTTGGTCATGGGAGGAGCCAGCATTCATACTGCACTTGTCCCCCTCATATACCAGGACACCAATCAAACACCCTAGGGGGCACTGCAGTGGACTTCAGAAAAAGCTCCCAGGTGCATATCTCCCTTACCTTGTGTTGATGTGGAGACGTAGCTCTTAGCTTGGCACAGACCCCACATATTCCTTAAAACACTCTCGTTTGTTTCAGATTGTTGTGACTTCACGGACTGCAATGCTGTCTCACTGGCACCTCATTGTAGGACACTTTTACCATGAAGTCAGTGTTTCAGGAAATAAGGTGCTTTCCTGGGGTACAAATGTGCCACGAAGTCTGAACAACAGGTCTGGGACTTTCTAATACTGATTTAGAGAATCAAAATGTTATATCTCATGCGTGATGGAACAGAGGCAGTCTGAGTATGGAGTGCTTTGTCCCAGTAAACAAGATGTTGCTGTATTCTGTTTCTCCAGCCATTATGTCGGTTCAGTCGCCAAGGGAATTTCCAGTGGTCCTTGGCTGGCCTGTAGTCTTTTGATGATGTTATTGCAATGCAATGTTTTTGTCACGGTCATCGTCGCTGACGTCTGTGCCATGCTTGTCTGTGCTGTATTCCCCCTTCTTAACATACTAAAATTACCTGCAGTTCCAGTCAGTGACCTGTGGGGTATCTGTTGAGTGTTTGAGTCCAAGCTGGTGATGTCATCAGCACTGAGCACTTCTTAAGCTAGCTTCTGAGAGTGCTCAGTGTTCTTGCAATTATCCTCGATGGGGCTCAGGCCTGCCTGGGGCTCTGCTAGTTCCTACTACTGTTTCTTTGCTAGGCTGTGGCCTGAAGCTTTGCTACAGCTTTCTCCTTATGCTGTGTTCCAGTGGAAGTCTGCTTCCAAGCCAGGGAGTACTGAGGAGTAAAGCTTGGCCTACAGCTTTCACCTTATGCTATGTTCCAGTGGAAGTCTGCTTTCAAGCCAGGGAGTCCTGAGGAGTAAAGCTTTGCCTTCAGCTTTTTCTTGCCTGCCATGGGAGCATCGGCTTGGGCTTTGCTACTTTCCTTGCCTGCCTTGGGAGCGTCGGCTCGGGCTTTGCTACTTTCCTTGCCTGCCTTGGGAGCATTGGCTCGGGCTTTGCTACTTTACTTCACCAGCTCTGGGAGCGTCGGCTCGGGCCTTGCTACTTTATGTACACTTTGCTGCAGCTAGTGTTGAGAGGCACAACTAGGCTGCTTCGGTTTGATTACCCTATACAGCTAGGCTGTTCTACTTTACCTTATTTTATGTTTGCCTTGCTTCAGCTAGGTTAGACTGTATAGCTAGGCTGCCTGTTTTCCTTCCTGTGCCATTTGGCTACCCTTTTAGCCCTGTGTTTTTTGCTGCTAATAAAGCTGTCTCAGTTCATCTCCACTTGTGGTCCAGTCCAGTTCTTGGGAACACTCTTAGTTCTGAGGGGACTCTGTCTACCCAGAGGTGGTTGGGTGATTCTCATGCGGCCACCTCCGGGCCAAGGGCTCATAAATGTCACAGTTTTTGCTGACTGTACACACAAAGGTCTTAGCAAAAGGCCTCAGCAGTGAGATAAAGTTATCCAAATCTATTTTTAATACCAAGTTGGAAACATTGGAAGATGCCATGTATTATTATTATTTATTTATTTAGATTTTGCTCACACCTTTTTCAGTAGTAGCTCAAGGTGAGTTACATTCAGGTACTCTGGATATTTCTCTGTCCTAGGAGGGCTCACCATCTAAGTTTGTACCTGTATTAGTTCTATAACTTTGTTATGGTGGCATACAGTGCTGCATAAAGTGCCTTTTGCTTCTACAGGATCTCTAAGGGAGCGATAGAGAGAATAGATGGCATGGTTGGGCATACTGGATAGGCTATATGGGTTTCATCTGCCTACATTTTTCTAGGTTTCTATAAGCGCTATTCTGCAAATACCCACTTAATTTCCATAGTGCATATCTGCAAGGGGAATATACATGGATAGGGATCACACTTATGCACATAAATTATAGATTACTTCAATTTACATGTGTATCTCCAGTATTTAGGTGCTAATGCTTATATCAACTCTACGGCTGGTGTAAGTGCTTGTATCTATATGTTAAGCACTTATTTACCTGTTAGGCATCTACTTTAAAGAATGTTAGCCTATCTTCCTTTATAAAACAGGTTCCTACCAGATGCTCTGTTATAGAATTGTGTTTGAAGTGTCCAAACTCCATTTTCATGAGACTATACAAACCGTGAAGGATTCAAGTACTATGTGGCTCAAATTCACTAACAGCTACATGATGCTGAAAGAAAAGAGTAACTGTCCCAGAGGTGGAACCAGCAGAAAGACTCAGTGGAAGGGGGAGGGAGCATTAACAAACTAGAAGACAGGAAGATGGGAGCTGAGACTAAGATAGGGCTATGAGACCTATTGGGTAGCAAATTTTGGGACAGTGTGTTGTGGAGGCAAGATTGGCTCAGAGAGAGGGAGCAAATCTGGGGAATCCAACATAATTTTACATAAGTACTGCCATACTGTTTCCAACAGTGGCCAATCCAGGTCACAAGTACCTGGCAAGATCCCAAAACAGTATATTTTATGCTGCTTATCTTAGAAATACTGCCAAAACAAAAATGAGCCAACACTCTGTCGAGTGTAAAAAATCACAAACAAGATATACACAAAAAAATATGAATGCAAATGCACTCTACATCGAGGCTCAGTAAATACTATAAAGTGAAGTGGAGTCTCATATGTTTAACACGAAAACAATTTTTTCACTCAGTAGGTGAATGACTGATTCGTGTACATTGCTTAATCATTGACTCGACCTCCACCAACCTCTTCTTATCACTGATTTATGACTATTTATCAATCCAACACTCAGTATAATCAAAATATGCACAGCACTTAGCTTTGGCAGGTTGGTGCACTCACAAATCCCGACAGGTCCCCGTTTTGTATTAACTTTATCAAGGGGGAGTCACCAATTCCGATAACTGCCTCAAATGTGTGTGTATGTATTCCATTGTGTGGAATACATACACACAGGTATGTAGCTTTCGCTTTCTCCGAGGACAAGCAGGCTGCTTGTTCTCACTGATGGGGTACCCCTAGCCCCCAGGCTCACTCAAAACAACAAACATTGGTCAATTGGGCCTCGCAACGGAGAGGACATAACTGAGATTGACCTAAACTTATTCAACTAACTGAGAGTGCAGCCTGGAACAGAATAAAAATGGGCCTATGGGGGTGAAGTTGGATTCTAAACCCCAAACAGATTCTGCAGCACCGACTGCCCGAACCGACTGTCGCGTCGGGTATCCTGCTGAAGGCAGTAATGCAATGTGAATGTGTGGACGGATGACCACGTCACAACCTTGCAAATCTCTTCAATAGTGGCTGACTTCAAGTGATCCACTGATGCTGCCATGGCTCTAACACTATGAGCCGTGACATGACCCTCAAGAGTCAGCCCAGCCTGGGCGTAAGTGAAGGAAATGCAATCTGCTAGCCAATTGGAAATGGTGCGTTTCCCGACAGCCATTCCTCTTCTGTTGGGATCAAAAGAAATAAACAATTGGGCGGACTGTCTGTGGGGCTTTGTCCGCTCCAGGTAGAAGGCCAATGCTCGCTTGCAGTCCAATGTATGCAGCTGACGTTCAGCAGGGCGGGTATGAGGACGGGGAAAGAATGTTGGCAAGACAATTGACTGGTTCAGATGGAACTCCGACACCACCTTCAGCTAGAACTTAGGGTGAGTGCGGAGGACTACTCTGTTATGATGAAATTTAGTATAAGGAGCATGAGCTACCAAGGCTTGAAGCTCACTGACTCTGCGAGTCGAAGTAACTGCCACCAAGAAAATGACCTTCCAGGTCAAGTACTTCAGATGGCAGGAATCCAGTGGCTCAAAAGGAGGTTTCATCAGCTGGGTGAGAACAACATTGAGATCCCATGACACTGTAGGAGGTTTGATGGGGGGGCTTTGACAAAAGCAAACCTCTCATGAAGCGAACAACTAAAGGCTGTCCCGAGATCGGCTTACCTTCCACACGGTAATGGTATGCACTAATCGCACTAAGATGAACCCTTACAGAGTTGGTCTTAAGACCAGACTCGTACAAGTGCAGAAGGTATTCAAGCAGGGTCTGTGTAGGACAGGAGCGAGGATCTAGGGCTGTCACACCAGATGGCAAACCTCCTCCAAAGAAAAAAGTAACTCTTCTTAGTGGAATCTTTCCTAGAAGCAAGCAAGACACGGGAGACACCCTCGGAGAGACCTAAGGAGGCAAAATCTACGCCCTCAACATTCAGGCCATGAGAGCCAGAGACTGGAGGTTGGGATGCAGAAGTGCCCCCTAGTTCTGAGTAATGAGGGTCGAAAACACTCCAATCTCCACGGTTCTTTGGAGGACAACTCCAGAAGAAGAGGAAACTATATCTGATGCGGCCAAAAGGGAGCAATCAGAATCATGGTGCCTCGATCTTGCTTGAGTTTCAGCAAAGTCTTCCCCACCAAAGGTATGGGAGGATAAGCATACAGGAGGCCTTCCCCCCAATACAGGAGAAGGGCATCCGACGCTAGCCTGCCGTGGGCCTGAAGTCTGGAACAGAACTGAGGGACCTTGTGGTTGATTCGAGTGGCAAAGAGATCCACCGAGGGGGTGCCCCACACTTGGAAGATCTCGCGTACCACTCTGAAATTGAGTGACCACTCGTGAGGTTGCATTATCCTGCTCAACCTGTCGGCCAGACTGTTGTTTACGCCTGACAGATACGTGGCTTGAAGAAACATGCCTTTCCGGCGAGCCCAAAACCACATTCTGATGGCCTCCTGACACAGGGGGCGAGATCCAGTGCCCCCCTGCTTGTTGATGTAATACATGGCAACCTGATTGTCCGTCTGAATTTGGATAATTTGTTGGGACAGCCGATCCCTGAAAGCCTTTAAGAGCGTTCCAGACCGCTCGCAACTCCAGGAGGTTGATCTGCAAACCTTTTTCCTGAAGGGACCAACTCCCTTGGGAGTGAAGCCCATTGACATGAGCTCCC
The DNA here is from genome assembly GCF_901765095.1 of Microcaecilia unicolor. NCBI lineage: Eukaryota > Metazoa > Chordata > Amphibia > Gymnophiona > Siphonopidae > Microcaecilia > Microcaecilia unicolor. The sequence goes on from NC_044033.1 coordinate 105,427,713, forward strand.
CACCCCAGGAGAGACACATCCGTCATCAGCACCTTTTGTGGCTGAGGAATTTGGAAAGGACGTCCCAGAGTCAAATTGGACCGAATTGTCCACCAATGCAGGGACTGGAGAAAACTCGTGGACAACAGGACTACGTCCTCTAGGTCCCCAGCAGCTTGGTACCACTGAGAAGCTAGGGTCCATTGAGCTGATCTCATGTGAAGGCGGTCCATGGGAGTCACATGCACTGTGAAGGCCATGTGGCCGAGCAATCTCAACATCTGCCGAGCTGTAATCTGCTGAGACGCCCGCACCCAGGAGACGAGAGACAGAAGAGTGTCGGCCCTCGCTTCTGGAAGGTAGGCACGAGCCATCTGAGAGTCCAGCAGAGCCCCTATGAATTCTAGTTTCTGGACTGGAAAAAGGTGGGACTTTGGATAATTTATCACAAACCCTAGTAGCTCCAGGAGTCGAATAGTCATCTGCATGGACTGTACAGCTCGTGCCTCGGAGGTGTTCTTCACCAGCCAATCGTCGAGATAAGGGAACACGTGCACTCCCAGTCTGCGTAGAGACGCCGCTATGACAGCCAGGCATTTTGTAAACACTGTAGGCGCAGAGGCGAGACCAAAGGGTAGCACACAATACTGAAAGTGCCGTGTTCCCAGACGGAATCAAAGATACTGTCTGTGAGCTGACAGTATCGGGATGTGAGTGTAAGCATCCTTTAAGTCCAGAGAGCATAGCCAATCGTTTGCCTGAATCATGGGAAGGAGGGTGCCCAGGGAAAGCATCCTGAACTTTTCTCGGACCAGATATTTGTTCAGAGCCCTTAGGTCTAGGATGGGACGCACCCCCCTGTTTTCTTTTCCACAAGGAAGTACCTGGAATAGAATCCCAACCCTTCCTGCCCCGGTGGCACGGGCTCAACCGCATTGGCGCTGAGAAGGACGGAGAGTTCCTCTGCAAGTACCTGCCTGTGGCGGAAGCTGAAGGACTGAGCTCCCGGTGGGCAATTTGGAGGTCTGGAGATCAAATTGAGGGAGTATCCTAGCCGGACTATTTGGAGAACACACTGGTCGGAGGTTATGAGAGGTCACCTTTGGTGAAAAAATTTTAACCTCCCCCCAACCAGCAGATCGTCTGGCACGGACACTTTGATTTCGGCTATGCTGTTCTAGAGCCAGTCAAAAGCCCGTCCCTTGCTTTTGCTGGGGAGCTGCTGAGGCCTGTTGAGGTGCACGCTGTTGACGGGAAAGAGCACGCTGGGGTTTAGCCTGGGCAGCAGGCAGGCAAGAGGGAGGATTGTACCTACGCTTATTAGGATAGGGAACAGTCCTCCTTCCCCTATAAAAACGTCTACCTGATGAGGTAGATGCTGAAGGCATCCGGTGGGAGAATTTGTCGAAAGCGGTGTCCCGCTGGTGGAGTTGTTCTACCACCTGTTCGACCTTTTCCCCAAAAATATTATCCTCCCGGCAAGGAGAATCCGCAATCCGCTGCTGGATCCTATTCTCCAGGTCGGAGGCATGCAGCCACGAGAGTCTGCGCATTACCACACCTTGAGCAGCGGCCCTGGACGTGACATCAAAAGAATCGTACACACCCCTGGCCAGGAATTTACGACACGCCTTCAGCTGCCTGACCACCTGCTGAAAAGGCTTGGCCTGCTCAGAAGGGAGCTTATCCACCAAGTCCGCCAACTGCCGCACATTGTTCTGCATATGAATGCTCGTGTAGAGCTGGTATGACTGGATTTTGGAAATGAGCATTGCAGAATGGTAGGCCTTCCGCCCAAAAGAGTCCAAGGTTCTAGAGTCACGGCCCGGGGGCGCTGAAGCGTACTCCCTAGAACTCTTGACTTTCTTCAGGGCCAGATCCACCACACCAGAGTCATGAGGCAACTGAGTCCGCATTAACTCTGGGTCCCCATGGATCCGATACTGGGATTCTATCTTCTTAGGAATGTGGGGATTAGTTAGCGGCTTTGCCCAGTTTGCCAGCAATGTCTGTTTGAGGACATGATGCATAGGTACAGTGGACGATTCCTTAGGTGGCAAAGGATAGTCCAAAAGCTCAAACATTTCGGCCCATGGCTCATCCTCTGTAACCACAAGGAAGGGAATGGCCGTAGACATTTCTCGGACAAAGGCCGCGAAAGACAGACTCTCAGGAGGAGAAATTTACCTTTCAGGAGAGGGAGTAGGATCAGAGGGAAGACCACAAGACTCCTCGTCAGAGAAATATCTCGTGTCCTCCTCTGCTTCCCACGAGGCCTCACCATCGGTATCGGACACCAGTTCGTGAACTGCAGTCCGAAGCCAGGCCCGTCTCGACTCCGTGGAAACATGGCCACGGTGGGTACGCCGAGAGGAAGACTCCCGCACCGGCGGCGATGAAGCTCCCTTCATCGAAGTCGTCGGGGAGTCAGCCTGGGAGGCCGCCGATGCAGGCACTACAAGTGGTACCGGGACCGGAGACCTCACCACAGGTGAGGAGCCAGCCATCGCCTCTCTCAACGGCACCGGCGGTGCAAGCACCCCCTGTACCGGAGCGGAAGGGCGTAACAGCTCTTCCAGGATCCCTGAAAGGATGGCCCGGAGGCTCTCGTTCAGAGCGGCTGTCGAGGAAGGCAAGGGGTCCGGTATCGGCAATGAGCTCAGAATCTGTCCGGGTCCCGGAGGTGGTAACAGGCTGTCCACAGTAGAGCGCATCGACACGTCTTGTATGGAGGGTGAGCGGTCCTCCCAGCGCCGGCGCTTAGCGGGTGCCGAATCCACCGGTGATGATGCTTCTTTGCCTTCGCAGGAAGCAGGTCACCAGCACCTCCCGGTACCGAAGAGGAGGATGTTGAATCCAAACGCCTCTTCGAGGCCGGGTCCGAAACAGGTCGATCCCGGGGGGCCTGTACCGCAGGAGTCCAGAGACCTACTCGAGGGCTCACCGGTACCAGCAGCGGAATGGACAGCCCTCACCTGCACTCCTGAAGACAATGCACCCTTCGACGACATCCATACCTCCGATGACCTCGGTACCGCAGACGTTGAAGTACCGGACGAGGCTCCGAACAAAAGGTTCCACTGAGCCAATCTCGCCGGGTGAGTCCTCTTTTTCAGCAGAAAACAGAGAGTGCAAGGCTTGGGGATGATGACCAGCCCACAGACACTGAAGACACGAAACGTGCCTATCAGTGAGAGAGATCGTCCGGCTGCACCGTGTGCACTTTTTGAAGCCGCTGGCAGGCTTCGATGACATGGGCGGAAAAATCACGCCGGCGAAATCAAAATTTGCGATGGTGGCAAAAAATAGCACCAAAAACAGGGAAAAAACCCATACGGGCGGCCGAAAAGGCCGCTTCCGACAACGAAAGGAAACTTAACGGGAAAAACACTAGAAATAGCGGAAAAATGTTTTTTTTGTTTTTTTTTTACACAAGACGAAGAAAAGACGAACGGAAGACTTTCCAACCACTTCCGAATGGAAGAAAGCGGCGAAAACTCGCAAGGGGTCTCCTTGAGGCGCAGAACAACCGTAAACAGCCGTCTTGAGCTGCGGAAAAAAGAAGACTGGCGAGCACACTCGCGTTCGGGCGAGAAGACAGTCGCGCATGTGCAGTGTGCATGCGCACGCGAGGGTTAGCAAACGTTGTTGCTAGTGAAGCTCTACGATCGGAGGGGCTGCTGTGGACGTCAACCCATCTCGGAGAATAGTAAGTTATTTCAAATCAGAAGGCCAGCTTTCTATTGAAGGCAAAGAAATAGGGAGTCCCCGGACTGTTTGAACAAGTTTCCTTCCTTGTTTAAGTTTTTATATAGCTTGTATTGCTGCTGCTGCTGCTGATGATGATGATGATGATGATGATGATTTTGGGGTCAATACTCAGCAAAGGGAATATCTTTATTGTTTTAGGCAGATACACAAAGACTTCATCAGTTCAGTCTGTGATAAAATTATCCAGTTACCTATACTGCCATTTTTATGACCAGGCTTAACTGGTTATCTTTAACCAAACAGCACTGAATATCAACACTGTCCAGTCAAAATAGAACTGCAACCCTAGCACACCTATGATTCCTCTTCCTTTCAACCAGTAATCTGTCAGCCAGACATCAAGTTGTCTGGACAAAAATTACTGGTTGCCAGGGCAGGAGATTTATAAGCGAAGATTTGTCCAGTTACTGCCTAAAATTAATCAGACAAAATCTTCTGAATATCAAACCCCTTTGTTTATAAGCCAACAGCAAGGCTATAATGAGCGGAGCAGAAACTATCCTGAGGTATTTTCTACCTCTTTTGAAGAAGTACCCTTAAGAAATCAATAAATAAACATTTCAATATTCAGAAGGATTTTGTCAGGTTCTCAGGTTCAGAGCCCGCGGGGCCGGGCTCTGGAGCAAACGTGAGCCCTTGGGCTGCTGACGAGGAGTGACAGCAGCAGGCAAAACCCACCAACCAACGCTGGGCAAGCACACCGGCACTGGCAGGGACTGCAGGCACCGCCCAGCAACTGGAACACACGGACTGGAATCCCCCGGACTGGAGGACACCGGACTGGAACACTGGACTGGAATTCCCCGGACTGGAACACTGGACTGGAGCACACTGGACTGGTCCGAACAGCTTCACCTGCACTTAGCTACTAAGCCCCCCAGGAGTTGAGCTCCTGGGTTCGAGTAGCCGGCAGGACTTACCGGATACCGGATGACACAGGGACCAGGACAGGAAACAGAAGACACAGCAGTGCTCCAAGGAACTGGACTAACCAGGGCACTCCTAGGCCTACACTAACAAAAGGACTTCCTAAGCCCTATACTAAACAGGAGCTCTTAAGCCCTGCTCAACAAAGGGACTTCCTAAGCCCTAAACTAACAGAGCAGGGAACTAAATACACAAGCTAACACAGGTGCTACTAAACACCAAGCTACAAGCAGTGCTCTACAACTCTAAACTAACTAAGGTGCTCCTATGCACCAAACAACCAAAAGAGCTCCTAGCACTAAAAGGGAAGACAGGGAAGGCACAAGGAAAAAGCAGGAAAGCAAACACACGCTAGCAAAGGAGCTTCCTAAGCCCCGACGCTACAGCAGTGCACCACTGCACTAACCTAACCCAGGTTCCACTAAGCACCAAGCTACTGACATACTTCTCACAGCGAACTGAAGTGCCTCTAACAGCACCAAACCCAGAAGTACTTCTAACAGCAAACTGAAGTGCTTTCTACAGCACCCAAAACCCAAACAGCAAAGACTGCAATGCTCCCAATAGCACAAACACCAGAAGTACTTCTAACAGCAAAATCTGTAGTGTTCCTAACACCAAACCCTAAAGTACTTCTAACAGCAACAGAGCTTCCAAAGCCCTACACACAGCAATGCTTCCAAACCAAAAGGGAAAAGCAGGAAAGCTAAACACACAGTCACCAGTGCACACTGCACTAACACTAACCTGGCCCTTAGCAAAAGCAAGCAGGGAAACTAGGCACAAAGTCAGAAGTGCACCCTGCACCACCCTACCTAAAGCAAACACAACCGTTGCAAAGGCTCTGAAGGAAACAACACCACTTCCTTATCAAGGCCCTCCCTGATGATGTCACACTCCCTAGACCTAGGCAAAAGCACACTGACCCAGAGAGGCCCAACCCACACCAATGCAACACCGTGAAGCACTTGAAGCCAGTACACCCAAAGAGAGGTAGAGCTAACTCAGTCCACCCACACAGCTGTAGTAAAGTAAAACAATTAACCCCATGCTGCTGGAAGCTGCCAGCACAGAGAGACAGAGCCAGCTCAGAAAGGACAGAGAAAAGAAACAGAAGCCAGCTAAGAAGCTGACCCCCAGGAAAGAGGTAAGTTTGAGAGGGGTTCTGACCCCAATCATAACAGATTTATATGTTCAGCACCCACCGCTAAAGGCTAAATCTTCTATCCATTGATTTCCAGTGCCCCTATCTAGAGAGTGTTACTGAAAATACCTCTAACCACTATGGCACTTTACAGAAAGTGCCAGGGTGGAATTATACCAGCCACTCTTTGTACCAGTCCTAAATTAACTGCTTAGTCATAGGGATAGAAGTGACTATTACGGCTATGACTACAATTCTATAACAGGTGCCTACAAACCTATAATTTAGATGCGAGTACTTATGCTAACCATAGAGTTGGTATAAGTGTCAGCACATAAATGTTGGAAATACGTACATAACTTAGTCTATAAATAGTCTATAAATTACATATGTAAGTGGAAGTCGTGTTCATGTGTACGCCCCGCTTGCAAATACAGGCAATGTAAGTTAAGCACATATTTAGAGAATAGCGCATAGGCAGAATTCTGGCATTTGCATGTGTATGTGCAAACATATACACACACATAAATGCCATCATTCTAAACATTTACACGTGTAATAGGCATGAAACTGTTAACACCTATGTTATAGAATTACCCTCTATAGGGGCAATACTATTATTTACACTTACCCACAAAAGTGCAAGCAGGTCATCTAAGCACTATTGTGCAAATATCCGCTTAACGTACATAGCACACTAATGCAAGTGGGCATACACATAGGCAGAGCAGGACATGTACCAGGGGAAACAGTTACACACATCCTTGCCCCACTAAAACTAGGGCTACAGGACTCGTAATGTCCCCATGATAAGGCTGTCAGTTAATCTCCCTCCTGGAACTGAGTAAATTAGCAGCTCTGCATGTGCAGATGCCACATTTAGAACCTATAAGGGAAATTCTATAATCAAGGTGCCCAAATTTACAAGTAAATGTTTAGAATACTAGAACGTACATCTGTAGGTGTGGACATACCCACATAAGTGCTAATATGGTGCCTAAGAACTATTCTGCAAGTACCCATTTATCTTACATACTGCATATCTGCAGGGGGAGCATACACATGGGTGGGACATAGGCAGGACTCTCAGCTATGCATGTAACTTACAGAATACTATAAGTTATGCACATCCTTGCCACAATTAGGTGCTAGCACTTACACCAGGTCTATGGCTGGTGTAACTGCAGGTATGTAAATGTTAGGTGTGCCAATACCAGGTTATACTAGTATTCTATAATGGAATTTGGGTGCCCTGGTTCCATTGTAGAGTAGGCTCCTACCATGTGTCAGGGCACCTAAATGAAGGCTCCCAGTTGTAGAATCGCCCCCTATATGGATAGCCAGCAACAGGACCACCTTATTCATATAGTTAGTGCTGTGGACTATCTGTATAGCAGTCCTGAATGTATGCATTTCATTAAATGACACAGCTGGTGTTTAAAAAAAATAAGATTCACCGACATCACTGAACATTGACCCCAAATTATCTTTTTAATGATTTTTCCACAATAGAGGTAGTATAAACAAGCATATTTTCAATTCTAATTGTCTCAGTTACTTGTGATCTCTTACCTAGAGTCACTTTCTTTGGTGTCAGGAGAAATATGAAGTGTAGTTCTAGTACTGCATTGAAAGATGCCCTGTGCACATAAAATATTTTAATCAGACACAGAAATAATCATTCAAAGAGTTATTGATCTTTACTAGCTTCTTACTAAGCAGGCAATTCTATATCTGGGCATCTCCATTTAGGTGCTCCGAAGACAGGCAGTAGGAGTGTCATGAAACACCTAGCCACCCACCTGGGGTCACCCCATGGCCACTGAGGGTCTATCCCCAGCACTGCTCAGGTCAACCTGCACCTGCCATCTGTGTTCTACACTACCACCCTCCTCCCATCAACTGGGTCACAACCGTGTCTGGATGAGTCTCCTGCTTTCAAATAATCCCGGTAACTTCTAGGTTACTGGAGCAACACTCCCAGTGGTCCTACAGTTCCCAAAAAGCACTCACAGACCCAACACACAAACCACCAGAATTCTTTATCAGTCCAGAGAGGCAATAAACTAAATATTGTTTATTGTCTTTTAAAAAATTGAACAGTGGAACAAAATAGTGCAATCAGCTAACAATAACAGATAACTGAAATATGGATCAATTATAACACTAACTAAACATTTGTTTACTTCCTAGAAAGTACCTGGGGAGTCAAGGCATATAGCTGTTCACTAGTTATCAAATATAACTCTTTTTTACAGGGCTTTAGCAAAGAGCTGTCTCTCTTTCTTCTCCCGGGCTGAAACTGGAGTAAAAGCCAGTACAATTGAAATGAACAAAAAAAGCTCCTGGGCCAATCAAAGCCCAGTCAACAACAACATTTGAAAAAAGCTGGTTACATCACTCAGGCATTTCCTTATCTGTGTTAACTAAGGAAAGAAAGGTCAGTTCTTTGTAACAGCTTAAAATGTGAAATGCACTTCAAGATTTAATAAAGGCAATTTTACAGGTTGTTCTGTCACAAGGAGTATATTCTAGAACAGAACCTAGGTATCTAGGCTCCATTATAGAATACCAGCATAACCCTGTAACTGGTGTACCTAACATTTACTATATTCAAAAAAGAGGTAATCTCCCAAAATCGATAATAAATATCAAATATCAAAACAAAGTGGGGAAATTTTTATATGTGGCATCACAAAACAGCATTATTCTTCAATCTTATCATTTGTAGAAATAGAGTGCTTGTTCAGAGGAGAAAGCCTCTAGAAGCCTCCAGTAAATACTTTTATAATTTTTAAGGTTTTGTAATTTACTTCGGAGAGCTGGGCTTCATCATCATTGGCTTTCAAAACCCTTTTAAATCGCCAATCTTATTATCATGTAACCGTTTTTTCTTATAGTTACATGAACTCAATCTTATTATCATGTAACCGTTTTTTCTTATAATTACATGAACTAGCATCAGTACTTTTCTATTTAGCTACTTAGCTTAAAGCGGTGTTGGTTATTAATTTGACTACTGCAAATCTGGTCGAACCCCGACCTACGATAGCATACTAAGCCCACCTTAGCACACCTTAGTAAAAGGGCCCCTTACAGTATTCTGTAAGTTACGAGCATAAGTAGAAGCCCTACCTATGCAAGATAGTTACATAATTACGGATAGCGCATAGGTGGCATACTGACACATACATGCTAATATTCTAGACATATATGTGAGCACCTAGTTTATAGAATTGCCCTTCACCGGTGTACTGGCTTTTGTTAATTCACAGTAATATCAAATAACATAATACAATGATATGGTAACATATAACAACAAAATGTTAACAGATCAATGGGACGCTAAACTTTGTACCCATAAGCCTGCAATCTCATTTTAAAAGGGAAATTTCCTGCCCGTAGGGGTTTGTTTCAAAAATGTTTTGTAGATATTTAAGTGCCTGCAGAGTATTGGGGCACAGGTCAAGGCAACAGCATGACTGCTTGAGGAGTCATCTCCGCTGGACCTTCCCTAGTTCTTAACTTGCAGTTTCCTGATATTAACCACCTAAACAAAAGGGGAAGGTAAGCGACTTTCCCTGCTAGACGTCTGCCCCTGCTGGTATTCAGAAGCATATTGATTCCTTGTCACTTATCTGGAGCAGAAATCGAAGGGCTGAGGCCTGTTGCCACCCAAGGTGAGGGAACATTAAGCTGAAAAAAGGGCAATTCCATACACCGGGCACTGACATGTTTAAAATAATGACATATACACTCGTATGGTGCACACACACATGTGAATGCCACGCACTACTCTAAATACCCACTTAACTTACATAGCGCATATTTGCAAAGTGGCATATACAGGGGCAGGGGGACGACGACGACAAAGGCAGGGCTCCCATTTACATGTATAACTTACAGAATACTATAAGTTATTCACATCCCTGCAATATTTAAGTGTCCACACTTGAGTGCCTAAATGTTAGGCATGCCAAAACCGGGTTATGTTAATATTCTATAACAGAACCCAATGTGCAGCCTCAGGATGCCTAAATGGAGGCGCCCGGTTATATAAGTGCTTCCAAATTGTCCATAATAAAGACCATCCTAGGGGGTTCAAAAACTTTTTCTCAACACAGTACTTTTTTACATGGAGTAAAGGGCAGCAGTAGGGGGCAGAGCTAGACAGGTCAACAGAAGTACATGTGTCAATTTCATTTCAAAACCCCTGCTTGTTCTTTGCTCCACCTACTTTACACTTGCAGTGAATACAAGGAAAAGACTTACTGCAGTACTGGCCACCATGGGAGATTCAAAGAGAAATTCTGCAGGCAGTTTCCTTTTGAAAATCGGCTTGAAAATGTAAGCATTAAGGTGAGGCTAAAAATTTGTCCGAAAGGCCTGATTTACTAAGGAATAAATATTCAGCTGGTAGTGGTCAGCATTTTGTTTTTTGGCTGCCACTGGCTTTATCCCTAGATATTCAATGCCAGGCTGTGTTAAGGCACCAGCATTGAATATTTGGGCATACATGGCCAGGTAAAACTTATGCGGTTAAGTGCTATATTCAGTGACTGTTTTATACAGTCCTATTTATGCCGTTACCTTATGTAGTTAAGTGCTGCATATTGGCACTTAACCACATAAGTGCCAACTCCGTCCCTGGACTACCTACAAAATACCCTGGTTCAGCTTAGGAACTAACTGGGCATATTCAGCAGCACTATCTAGTAAAATGCCACTGAATATGCCCAGCTAGCCACTGACAAGCCAGGAGCCACTTCTGGCCATTTAAATCATTTTTAATATCAACCCCTAAGCTTTTATTCCCCATAAACACAGAATAGATGACTAATAAATAAACTGAGTGCCCGTGGTATGGGCCCACAAAGTAACTGATTGGGTTAGGAAACGGTTGAGTGGAAGGCGACAGAGGGTAGTGGTAGATGGAGCTCATTCTGAGGAAAAGGATGTTACCAGTGGTGTGCTGCAAGGTTTAGTTCTTGGGTTCTTTTTATAAAAGGATATTGCTGAAGGGCTGTCTGGTAAAATGATAAAAAGTACTCTTTTTTTGCGAATGTCACTTCTAAACTGATGTAATTTGGATTTTATTTGCAAAAGTTTTTTTTTTAATTTTTTATATGGTCCTAGGTCTTTTATCTAATTTTTCTTGTTTGTGATCCACTTTGAATTCATTGGGTATTAGCGGAATACAAGAACAGAGTGTAATGTAATGGTAAGGATTGCCTCTTTGTGGATGATACCAAAATCTGCAATAGGGTAGACAGTCCTAATGGTGTGGATAACATGAGGAAGGACTTAGCGAAGCTAAAGGAATGGTCTGAAATTTGGCAGCTTAGATTTAATGCTAAAAAATGCAGGGTCATGCATTTGGACTGCAGAAACCCAAGGGAATGGTACAATTTAGGAGGTGAAGAACTTTAGTGCACGAAAGAGGAGTGGGACTTGGGTGTGATTGTATGTGATGATCTTAAGGTGGCCAAACAGGTAGAAAAGGCAATGGCAAAAGCTAGAAGAATGCTGGGGTGCATAGGGAGAGAAATAGCCAGTAGAAAAAGGAGGTGATGATGCCCCTGTATAAGACTCTGATGAGACTTCATGTAGAATATTGCGTACAATTCTGGAAACCGCTCCTTCAAAAAGATATAAACAGAATGGGGTTGGTCCAGAGGGTGACTACTAAAATGGCCAGTGGTATTCATCATAAAGTGTATGGGGACAGACTTAAAGATCTCAATATGTACACTTTGGAACAAAGGCAGGAGAGGGGAGATTTATTTATTTTTTAAATTTTTGTTACATTTGTACCTCGCGCTTTCCCATTCATGGCAGGCTCAATGTGGCTTACATGGGGCAATGGAGGGTTAAGTGACTTGCCCAGAGCCACAAGGAGCTGCCTGTGCCTGAAGTGGGAATCGAACTCAGTTCCTCAGATCCCCAGGACCAAAGTCCACCACCCTAACCACTAGGCCACTCCTCCACTCCTATGATATGATAGAGACATTTAAATACCTATGCGGAATAAATGCAAAGGAGGTAAGTCTCTTTTGAATGAAAGGAAGTTCTGGAACAAGGGGGCATAGGATGAAGGTGAAAGAGGATAGACTCAAAAGTAACCTGAGGAAATACTTTTTCACAGAAAGGTGGTGAATTCGTGGAATGGCCTCCAGGTAGAAATGGCGAAGACGAAAACAGTATCTGAATTCAAGAGAGCTTGGGACAAGTACATAGGAGTGATAGGGAGAGTAGATGGCATGAATGGGAAGACTGGATAGGCCATATGGGGACCAATATTCAGATTGCGGAAAGCAGCCCGGCTAACTCCCATGGTCGGCGGCGAACTCGGAAATTCAGTGCCGGGCCGTATCCAGCTACCGCCATTGAATTCCTGGGGGTTTTTTGGCCGCTATGAACATAGTCGGTTAAGCCAATATTCATTGGCTGACCAGATAAGTTATAGTAGCCAAAGATAGACCTGCTATTTATGTGGGTCTATCCAGCCGCTAAACTTAGCCACTCAGCCGATGAACATTGGTGCTAACTGGCTACGTCGTGCAACACAGCTGGGGACTGGGTTGGCCACTAAGCACTAATATTCAACCAAGATAGTCAGCTATCTCTTTAGAATATTAGCACTTAGCCAGCTTAAGACTGGCTGGTTACATAGTGCTGAATATTGGGTGGACTGTCTTTATCTGCCTACATTTTTCTATGTAATAAGAAAAAAGCCTTAGTAAATCAGACCTTAAATCTGTTGAAATGGTTTGCACCAATATTTCATCATCTATCTCACTCATCTCTGGGTTCTGACTTCATACTACAGAATTAAACGAGATAACTGTTGTTGGCATCACTGCATTATTTTTTGCATGTCAGCTCACCTTACAATTTCTTGGATATAGTCAACTGAATAATTATCCTTTGCCACGTAAAGATGCAAAAACAATGTGTTCAGGGGCTGCAAATATTCAAAGGGGAAGATGTTAATAAAATCATTTTTAAGAAAGTAAAAGGAAGAATTATTCACATTAATTTCTCTTTGTGTTAGGACAACCACTGAAATCTGGTTCTCTTAGCTCCAAAGGATGCTGTGTATCATAGTTCAAATAAAGCAGGGCTGCTCTAAGAAACCAAAGCAGAAACTCATAACAAACCAAGAACTCGCCATGCTCAAAAATACCTTTATTTTACTAGATTGGCTAAAAAAATGAATATACTTCTACTACTACTACTACTACTTAACATTTCTAGAGCGCTACTAGGGTTACGCAGCGCTGTACAAATTAACGAATAAGGACGGTCCCTGCTCAGAAGAGCTTACAATCTAAAGGACGAAATGTCAAGTTGGGGTATATGAGATTTCCTGAGAAGAGATGTAGTGATTAGGTGCCGAAGGCGACATTGAAGGGGTGGGCTTTGAGCAATGATTTGAAGATGGGTAGGGAGGGGGCCCGGCGTATAGGCTCAGGGAGTTTGTTCCAAGCATGGGGAGAGGCGAGGCAGAAGGGGCGAAGCCTAGAGTTGGCGGTGGTGGAGAAGGGTACTGAAAGGAGGGATTTGTCTTGAGAGCGGAGGTTACGGGTAGGGACGTAAGGGGAGATGAGGGTAGAGAGGTAAGGAGGGGCTGCAGATCGAGTGCATTTGTAGGTGAGTAGGAGAAGCTTGAACTGTATTCGGTATCTGATCGGAAGCCAGTGAAGTGACTTGAGGAGAGGGGTGATATGAGTATATCGGTTAAGGCGGAAGATAAGACGTGCGGCAGAGTTCTGAATGGACTGAAGGGGGGATAGATGGCTAAGTGGGAGGCCGGTGAGGAGTAGGTTGCAGTAGTCAAGGCAAGAGGTAATGAGAGAGTGGATGAGAGTTTGGGTGGTGTGCTCGGAGAGGAAGGGGCAAATTTTGCTAATGTTATAGAGGAAGAAGCGACAGGTCTTGGCTATCTGCTGGATATGCGCAGAGAAGGAGAGGGAGGAGTCGAAGATGACACCGAGGTTGCGGGCAGATGAGACGGGGACGATGAGGGTGTTATCAACTGAGATAGAGAGTGAAGGGAGAGGAGAAGTGGGTTTGGGTGGGAAAACAATAAGTTCAGTCTTGGCCATGTTCAGTTTCAGGTGGCGGTTGGACATCCAGGCAGCAATGTCGGATAAGCAGGCCGATACCTTGGCCTGGGTTTCCGCAGTGATTTCTGTGTAAACATATAGACATATATACCAAATGTATAGTCACAGGTGGGGCTAGGCCCCTCCACTGTTGCCTCAGTCCCCCTCCTTACCCTTCCCTCAGCAGCTGGGGGCATCATTACTGTAGCTGGCAGGGATCCTCAAGCTCTACAGCTAAAGAAATCCACAGCCTGGGTCTGCTGAGAAGATGAGCAGAAATCTGCGCCAGCACCTAGAATGGTTGATGCCAGCACTACGAGAATGTTCAGTTCTCTTGGCAGCACTTTGCAAGATTAGCATGCAGTACTGAATATGCTTGTGGGGCTGGTAACAATGGTCCAGTGCTGCTGCTGATTGCTGTACCTAGGATTACCATATGTCCTGTTTTACTTGGTCATGTCCTCTTTTTGAGGACACTGAGGGGCATCCAGGCGGGTTTTGCCAGCCTTCCCGTTTGTCCAGGTTTCAGGATGAACGGGCAGGCTGGCAGTGGTGGACAGACAGACACGCAGGCCTCGAGGGGGGGGGGGGTGTCCTATCCTCCCCTCCCCTCTACCTTATTATCGTGCTCTGGTGGTCTAGTGGCCTCTTCAGAGCAGGAAAGAGTCGCTAGGGAAGTCATTTCCTCCATCTATTTCCTCTGGTACAAACCAGAAATGCCAAGGATTAGGTGGCCCAAAGAGTGAGATTTACAGGCATATGGGACAATTCAATAAAAGGTACAAAAGTTAGGTGCCAAAATGCAGTGCACTAAATGCTAAGGGATAAATTCTATAAGTAGCACCTAAAAATCAGCGCCAATAATGTGTCATGCTTAGTGCAATTCTATAAAGTGTATGCGTCCTTTATAGAATCACACTTAGCACTAAACTGCATCTCACTGTAGGCGCCTGCAATTAGGCTTGCTATAAGCAGGCCTAAATATGGCGTGTAAGTTAGGTGCACTTAGGTGTGAGTCTGTATCACCAATTATAATGTTCTATTACGTATTGTGTTGAGGTTGTTAGTATACCATGCCATACTTTGTATTGTTTTCGAATATTTTTACTGCTGTAATTGCCTATTGTTCATGTTTGATCTATTCTTACTGTACAGCGCCTTGAGTGAACGCCTTCAAAAAGGCGGTAAATAAATCCTAATAAATAAATAAATAAATAAATATCAATGCATATAAAATCTGGGAACGCCCCCAGGAATGCCCCTAACCATGCCCCCAATTTGTTATATATGATAGGATTTAGGCGCAATCCGTTATAGAATCAGATATGCACCTAAATCCTAAATATTGCCAATGAGTGCTGATAATTTATTGTTATCACCCAGTTATCAGTGCTGATTAGCTTGTTCAATTAAGTTATACACTCTCTTTATAGAATCGCGCTAAGCATGTCTTTAATCAGCACCGATTTTGCAGGCACAATATATAGAATTTGGCCCTAATTCTATATCAGCATCTGGGTGCCCAGATTCTGTTCTAGAAAACTAGCGTAAATCAGCATTTATGTACCAACGTTTACACGCACCCATTTTTGCCATGTCAACAGGAGGCATAAATGTACGGAGCTAAATACAGCACTTTAGTGTGTAACTCACAGTATTCTGTAATATACGCATGTAAATGTGGGACCTGGCCACACTGTGCCCATGTGTATGCCCCCTTGCAATGTTATAGAATGCTACTGAGCATGCAGCTGGCCCTTTCATGTTTTAACAATCAGGTGTGTAAAGCTAGTATTGTATAACTTGCACATGCAATTGGCACCTAACTTTAGTTGACCTGTTATAGAATAAGGGGATAGTGTTTGAGGTATAAATTTTAAAAATTTTACTTGTGAAAAACCTTTACAAACGGTAAAAGCAAAATAATACATTTAACTTTGTTTAGTGCTTCTGAAATGATATAGGCAAAGTGGAGGCAGTATTAGGATAGTTTTCAAAGGAATTTGCCCAGATAATTTAATAGCTAACTGGGTAAATTGAAAACTTCCCTTCACTTAGTACGCACACAGGTTCATTTGTACCAGTGGATATCTCCACCTGTGGCATAGCCATGGGTGGGCAGCAGCCCACCAACTTTGAGTTCAGGCCCACCCAGCAGCGACACCCCTCCTTGGTGGTCTCAGGATCTCTGCTAGCCAATGTATTAATTCTTAATGTGTGAAGGTGAGGGAAGGAAAGGTTGGTCAGGGACAGAGAGGAAATGCATGGGACCATTCAGTCCACCCCTGGCCCACCCAGGAATACACTGCTGGCTACGCTACTGTTCTGAGAATGATTTGTATAGTTATACACAAGTTATACTTGCGACCCAGCATGACACAGCTTTATTTCTGGGTGGATGTGGGCAGGAGGGGTTGAGGTTGATTTTTGGTATTTGGAATGTTACTTTTCCTTCATTCTCTGTTTGCTGTTTGTGATTAATAAACAGATTTGAAACATACATATTATACTTTTTGTTTTTGTACCTATATGACTGTTATGCTTGGGTCATTTTGTTACCCACCTAGCACCTTTTTTTAAGGGATTTGGAAGGATACAAGTCTATCATATAGTATAGTTCAAATTTTCAAAGGAAAGCTCTATTTATATGAGTGTCCCCACCAAAGACAAAGAAACATGCACTCGCATTCTGTCACACTTCAGTGACACTCATATGCCCCCCCCCCAAAATAAAATCAGGGACATACATGCATGCAACTCTGTCTCCTATCAAAATGTAACATACACTCACTCTCTCTCTCTCTCTCTCTAGTGATGTTGTGCTGTGTTGCTGTTGTTCATGTGCTCATTCAGTCAGTGTCCTCTCCCCAACCAGCTCTTCCCAACGTCATGTAAAGTTCTTAAATTTTCTGGCAGTTCTTTTTCTCACCTTGCAACAGTCCCCTCACACTTTACCCCATTCCTCTAACATTTCTACCCCTTGTCAACAATCCCAACAGGTTCTCTCCAGGGCTCTGTGCAGAACTCAGCTTCCTCCATAGCTCTTACAGCTCAGCCCCTCCTTCCTGTGACTAGTGGAGCCTTTCCATAAACTGGATTCCAGTCTCTACACTGTAAGGAGGAAGATTAGATAGCTGTATAGAGCTACATTCTGAAAAACAACCAGACACTACTATTCTGGTTTTGAAAGGAGTACTTTACAAATTTGTAAAATCCTGAAAAAATCTATAGTTGACAATCCTAGACTCCTGAGTTCTCAGTACATCTGACATGGTACCTAAGTATGTGCCTAGTTTGAATAGACCCCCTAGAATTTTTTGCTGCTTTCTCACCAACCCCTTGGAATTTCAACATGAAATTTTACAGCTTTAGTTGTTGCTGCTATGTGCTGAGTGGAATGAGATTATCTTTAAATAACAACAAACTTTGCCTGAACCCAAATAAAACAGAGATTCTTTGGGTACCAAACACAAGTGGACAAATACCTGACTTGAAAATACCTCTTGGGAAGTATGAACTCCCCCTAAAATCACAGGTCAGGAATCTTGGGATACTGCTAGATCCATCACACACTCTGATCCCGCAAATTCAAACAACCTTTAAAAATTGTCTCTATCACCTATGGCAGCAAAGAAATCTCTCTCCATATATTGAAAAGACAAGTCTAACCATAGTGGTCCATGGCATAATAACATCACGACTAGACTACTGTAATGCCTTGTACACTGTCCAAACCAAAAAGAGTTTGTATCAGCTCCAATTAATTCAGAATGCTGTAGCATGATTGATAGAAGGCTGCAAGTGGTGTGACCACATCACACCCTTCCTGCAAAAACTACACTTGTTACCAGTACCTTACAGGGCTAAATTTAAAACTCTATGTTTGATCTTACAGGTCCTCAGACAAAATGGGCCAGAGTACTTAAAGAATAAGTTAGCCCTTTACATACCTTTAAGCTCTCTAAGATCCTCTCATGGATCATCACTATCTGTACCCTCATCAAAAGAAATTGTACAGTGTGATACCAGACAGTGAGCCTTCTCTGGAGTAGCCCCCATGCTCTGGAATTTACTCCCAGAGGGGCTATGTATAACTCAAGACATCCTCTACTTCAGGAAGCAGGTGAAAGACTGGCTCTTCTCCCAAGCCTTTAGTACATAGGGTAACTGACTATACACTCATTCTGCACCTGGACTTGCTTGCTACACGCACCATAACTTAAAACAATTCCTTATCTCTTGTTTAGCTAACCATCAAATTATCCCAACTGACTCTGTATCATGCATCTTGCTCCCATCATATATCTGCTCTTGGTCCCTCATTTATATGGTAAGCCATATTGTAGAAAATCTTTAGCATCATATCTATGTTAGTTGAATGTTCTAATGCATGCTTATTATATTTCTGGTATTTGAATTCCAGTGCTGTTAAATGTGTATATTTTTTATACTGTTTCACAGTAGTTCTATTATTAGGTTTCAATTTACTGTTTTCAAGTTTACCTCATTTATTGTATTTATATATTTATTCTTGGTTATTTTACTATTGTTATGCAGTTAACAAAATTGTAAGTTTTATGTTAAACTGTACCTGTTGTACACTGCCTTGGGTGAACCTCTTCATAAAGATGGTTAACAAATCCCAATAAATACATAAAATAAAATAGACGGCAAAGTTACAGTGATTTTTTTAAGGTTCAAAAATGTTTGCATTGTAAAACTACCATTATTTGAAGAAAAAAAATGGGGTACCAGCTTTCTGGTAAAATGACATCACAGTGATGTAGACTTTTGTCTGGGGAGCAAAGTTGGAGGGCTATCACAAGCTCCACCCAAAGCCACAAACAATCACCAAATTCAAGGAAGCACTGCAGATGATCTGGGACAGGCTGCCACAGGGACTGATCGACAAGGCTGTTAAGAACTTTCCAAAGCGACTGAAGGCCTGTGTTAAAGTTGGGGGTGGACACTTTGAGCATTCACAGTGACTGCAAAATTCTGACTCATTGTAGTAGTAGTTTGTCCTGTTTGTCTGTCCTAATTAGATTGTAAGCTCTGTCGAGCAGGGACTGTCTCTTCATGTTCAAGTGTACAGCACTGCGTACATCTAGTAGCGCTTTAGAAATGATAAGTAGTAGTAGTAGTAGTATTAACTGTATCGTTTGCATAGTTACATATAGTTACATAGTAGATGAAGGCAGATAAAGACAAGTCTGCCCAACGAGATAAACTATGGTATGATGTGATACTTCATATGTTTATACCTGATCTTGATTTGTCCTTGGCATTTTCAGAGCACAAACCGTAGAAGTCTGCCTGGCAATGTCCTTGTTCTAAATTTCAGAAGTTGTCAAGCCTAGAAGTCTGCCCGGCAAAGTCCTTGTTCTAAATTTCAGAAGTTGTTAAGCCTGAAAAGCTCCACTGTAGCCTATCAAAATCTATTCAGCCACGATCAAGGCACAGACCGTAGAAGTCTTGCCCAGCACTGGCTCTGCATCCTAATTAGCGGTGTTGCTACATAATCTCTGCTAAGCTTCTTTGGATCCATTCCTTCCAAACAGGATTCCTTTGTGTTTATCCTACCCATTTTGAATTCCGCTTTAGTTTGCATCTCCACTACCTCCCGCGGAAGGGCATTCCGGGTACCTACCACCCTCTCAGTGAAGAAATACTTCCTGACATTCCTGAGTTGGCCCCCTTTCAACCTCAATTCATGTCCTCTAGTTCTACCACCTTCCCGTCTCTGGAAAATGTTTGTCTGCGGATTTATATCTTTCAAATATTTGAATATCTGTATCATATCACCCTGGTTTCTACTTTCCTCCAAGGTATACATGTTTAGATCAGCAAGTCTCTCTTCGTATGTCTTGAAATGCAAACCCCATACCATTTTTATTGCTTTTCTCTAAACCGATTCAAGTCTTTTTACATCCTTAGCAAGATAAGGCCTCCAAAACTGAACACAATACTCCAAGTGGGGCCTCACCAATGACCTGTACAGGGGCATCAATACCTTTCTTTTGTTTATACCCCTCTCTATGCATCCGTCTGGCTGCGGCCACCACCTTGTTGCATTATTTCATCACCTCGTGAACCTCGGACACCATCACCCTCAGGTCCCTCTCCTGAGCCGAGCTTACCAATCTCTCCCATCCTATATGGGTACATCTCTTTTGGATCTCTGCACTTCTTCACATTAAATTTTAACTGCCAGACCCTTGCCCATTCTTCCAATGTTTGGAGATCCCTTCTTATAGTTTCTACTCCCTCCAGGGTATTCAAAGGTTTGAATGTTATTTTACCATGCTTCAGCTCAAACATTTTCAATGCGCAAAAATCGCTAAGTAGTAACACTAAAATGTCAGTAACATCAAGATAGCTTAAGATAATTAAATGTTGTTTAATAGTAATGCGTAAGTATGATGACTAAATAACATAAAATTTCTTGCTGAAATTCAAAGCGGTTGCTAAGAAAACAGCAAGAAATTCTAGGGGTTATTTTTTTTTTTTTTACCTCACCCTCTATCTAATCTATCTATCTTGAAAGTGTGAAAGACTAGCCATTAAAAGCCTCAGATCTTTTAAAAACCTATTACTAATTTAGTCACAGTAGACTTTTACCAGTAACTCTTATTTTCTGCTATGCACCCTTAATAGATAGGAGAGCTAAGCTCCCAAAAGGTCATAATGTTCTATAAAAATATGAGGTATCACAGTGACAGCAAACATTCAATTGTTCATACTCACTGTGCAGTTCTGGCAGTCTTCATAGTTGTTAAATAACCATAACTCCCACTTTGCCTGATCAGCCATGTTCCAATTGGGATAATCCAGAAGCGCAGCATGGGCAATGACCTCATTCTTTTCATTGCTGAGAGTCACGGCAAGGTTTGATTTCTCACTGTGACAACAGTAAAATTCAGAAGTAAATTTAGCTCACACAGGAAGTGCTTCGCAACAGACACAGGAAAACAGAGGCATCAGGGTTATGGAAGTGCTTCAAATTTATTTCACTGCCCCAGCAGGTATTCCCTTTTCCACTAACTTTTAAAACACTCATTTTCAGTTAAGAACACTGTCAAGAATCCATTTTTTAAATGAACATTTGGTACTATTTGGCAAGTTCTCAGAGAGGTCCAAGCTCAAAACTACTTCTCTGACATTTTAGTGCCTTCAGGAAACAGGGAAATTTAAAGTGCAAAAAAATATTCCTAGAGTTTTATACTCCATTAGTATACCAGATTTATGTATTCAATTAATTGCATTTGATTAACCATTTTCCCTTACAAGCTAAAAAGATGTTACAATCCAACAATACAGGGTTTTAAATGACAATTTGAACTTTTTTTCAAGCTGCCACATTGCCTGATAGAAATGTATTACTTTTATTACCCACAGGAGAAAGCACCATTGAAGTACTGCAAAAGATCAGAGCACCATGACCCTGGGAAGGCCATTTTCCAAAACCATTTAGCTGGGCATTGCCTTTCTCTGTCCAGCTAAAACCAAGCGTGGAGGGGCATAATCGAACGCAAACGCCCATCTCCATGGGCATCTATGTCCGAAAATGGGTATGTGAAGAGGCGGGACAGACCGTATTTTCGAAAAAGATGGGCGTCCATCTTTCGTTTCGAAAATACGGTTTGGACGGACCAAATGCCATGGATTTGGTCCTTTCTGAGATGGACATTTTTATTTTTTACCGATAATGGAAACTAAAAACGCCCAGCTCAGAAACGTTCTAATCCAAGCCATTTGGTCGTGGGAGGGACAAATGTACAACACTACCATAGCTCTTAGGGGTGAAGGGGGCAACTACATGTGGGTACAGTGGGTTTTAGAGGCCTCCCATTTACCACCATAAGTGTTACAGGTGGGGGGGGGATGGGCCTGGGTCCGCCTGCCTGAAGTGCACTGCAGTACCCACTAAAAGTGCTCCAAGGACAGGACTTGTTGCTGCTGTATAACCTTGGCACAGCAGTTCACACCTGAAGACTAATCTCGCTGAAAACGTCCTTTATTTGAATAAGCACGTTTACTCACAGTTAACTGCAGATCAGAGGTTGTGCCCCACTGGCAACGAGTCTCGCTGGTACTGAGATTAGCAGTAGGTCCGAGATGGCAGAATGGTGTACAATGCCCTCTTTCAGCAACATTCAAGGTAAGAACTAAGTGCTGTAACGTGGCTAACACATGAAAGGGACCTAAAAGTGTCTTACACAAATGGCCACTACCTCATGGACTACCGGAAACAAAACAGGGCACACTCTGACCCAGTAAGCAGAGGGAAAAGCACCATCGTGAGCATTTAACACAAGCTAGTGGAATCACGGAGGCCAATACCCTACACCTACCACAATGCATTGCTGATGTGACTCTGCAGTGCCCTTAACAGAAAAGGTGTCACACTCACCCGAGACCCACATCAGAACCAGGGAAAGGCTGTCAGAGGATAGAACACATTCTACTGTCATGGAGGTGGGTACGGCATTTGAGGCTGGCATACAGGCTAGGAAAAAAAGTTTGTAAAGTGGGGTTTTTTTGGTGGGAGGGGGTTAGTGACCACTGGGGGAGTCAGGGGAGGTCATCCCCGATTCCCTCCAGTGGTCATCTGGTCAGTTGGGGCACTTTTTTGGGACTTGGACCTGAAAAAAAAGGGTCCAAATAAAGCGGACCAAATTCTCGTCAAAAACGCCCTTCTTGTTTCGATTATCAGCTAAAGACGCCCATCTCTCCTCGGCCGATAACCAGGCCCCAGTCCCACCTTTGCCACACCTCCGACACGCCCCCGTGATCTTTGTTCATCTCCGTGACGGACTGCAGTTGAGGACGCCAAAAATCGGGTTTCGATTATACCGATTTGGGCGCCCACGGGAAACGGACGCCCAGCTCCCGATTTGGGTCAAAATATGGGCGTCTTTAACTTTCGATTATGAGGCGGATAGTCTTCTCTATGGTATATATTTTTAGCAGGATTAGAAAAACTATTCTTTTGATTCAGTGGCATAGCCAGAGAACAAAGTGGGTGGGCCAAAAATTTCATCACTGCCCCTCCACCAACTAAAACAAAACCCTAATTTAGTTTCCACCCCCTCCGAGCACCCCCTCCAATTAAAACAAAACCTTAATTTAATTTCCACATGGGTTCGGGTAAATTTTGGATCCCCTGGAACCCTTCAACTAAAACAAAACCCTAACTTAATTTCCACCCCTCGTCAAAATAAATTAAGTACCTGTGCTGGCGGGGATCCCCAAGCCTTGCCAGCTGAAGACCTCCTTCCTGCTGAATAAACTTATCTTGGGCGGCTGCCAGCACTATCCCCGAGAAGCAGCTGCCAGCGGGTGCCGGCCTCCATGTATGCTCAGTTTCACGTATGTGTGAAAGCTGAGCATGTGCGGGGAGGGGGGGGGGGGTCGGTGGCCCAACTAGGGGGTGGGGTGTGGAGCTTACATCCATAACTGTCTGACAACACACAGAAAAAAAATAAGTAAAAGTCAAATAGTCACAAGTAATACCTTTTATTAAATTTAGATATTAGATATGTATCATATGTCAAATAATAAAGTGGTTGTCAAACTATCTGAGAGCTTGGTGGCTGAACAGTATTGTTGGAAGGAAAGTACATTTCTCAGAATAGGCAGCCAGAACTTTTAGATGACACAAAAGCACCAGTGCCAAGGTCCAGTTTCCAGGACCCATGGCAACCTGTCACTCTGGATTTGTCAAACCTTGAATTAAGGGACCTATATATTCTAACATTTATATTATGAACATACAAAAGAACATATTCATGGTTATCAGCAAAAGACATAGGCATATATTAACCAATATATACTATTCAAAAATGTTATCAATTATTACACAAAGCTATTTCCATCCATGGAAAATCCCAAAATGAAATTGTTGCATTAGAGAAGTAACATCCGGCAACTAGACTTCACATTATAGGTGTCAATGATCTGCTCAGGATTAATATCTCCAACAAGATCACTTTCAATGTTCAGTAAACATAAAGCTGTCGGTCTTTCCTGACCCGTTGTGGATCTCAGACAGTTCTGTACAAATCACATAGCAGAAAAGGATCTCTCACAGGTAGCTGTGCCAACTGGAAGAGTAAGTGCCAGTTTCAAAAGCGGTGTAAAATTTGGATTAAAAGGTGTTGAAGCACCTGCCTTAAAAGATGGAGGACAACATATATATATTTTTTGTACTTATTTTACAGTTTCAAGCACTTACCAGCACTAAACTACATATACATCTACGGAACAATTCAACATCAGATCCTTGAAAATATTCTAAAACCATGTCTGATGTTATGACAAACTAAAATTAAATTAAAGTGTTGATGTCACACCTCAGTAAGGCCAACACAGAATCCCTCAACTACAAAACACTATGCACAAACTTGTACAAAAACACACTCAGAACCTTACTGTACCATAACAGCACTAACTCCTAGGACTCAAAGAGCAACAACATTATGCATGAAAAGGCAGCACTGTAAATATTACACTGGGCAGACCCTAATACAGCAATATACCACCCATACAGAAAATACAGACTATCAACAATATGAAACAAGGGATCATACTATCAAAATTCCTCATGTATAGCTACATAACAACCTTTTTAGGGTGGATAGTGTTCACAATGAGCTCCTTTTATTAACGACCAAATAGAAATAAGAGTTTTCAATTCTGGCACAGTATCAGGCTTATTTTCGAAAGAGAAGGGCACCCACCTTTCGACACAAATAGGGAGATGGGCGTCCTTCTCTCAGGGTCGCCCAAATCAGCATAATCAAAAGCTGATTTTGGGCATCCCCAACTGCTTCCCGTCGCGGGGACGATCAAAGTTCCTGGGGGCATGTATGAGGCGGGACTGGGGTGTGCCTAATAGATGGGCGTCCTCGAGCGATAATGGAAAAAAGAAGGGCATCCCTGACAAGCACTTGGCCAACTTTACTTGGTCCATTTTTTCTTACGACCAAGCCTCAAAAAGGTGCCCAAACTGACCAGATGACCACCGGAGCAAATCTGGGATGACCTCCCCTGACTCCCCCAGTGCTGACTAACCCCCTCCCACCCTGAAAAAAACAACTTTAAATACATTTTTTGCCAGCCTCAAATATCATACTCAGGTCCATTGCAGCAGTATGCAGGTCCCTGGGGGGGTATCAGTGGAGGCATAGCGAAGGCATGGACATCCTTCTTTCAAACATTTTGGACGTCCTGAACTGCCCCCCCCCCCCCCACCACAGGGATGGCCAAATTTCAAGGGACTGGAGTGGAGGAGGGGCCTAAAGGTTAGAGCACTGGTCTTGTAATCCAGAGGTGGCTGGTTCAAATCCCACTGCTGCTACTTGTAATCCAAAATCCAAATAAATAAAGGGGGTGTCAGAGGCATAGCAAAGGCATGGATGTCCTTCTCACAGAAACATCCACATTTTGGACATCCTCAACTGCCCATCGCAGGGACGGAGGCATAGCGAAGGCACCTAACGCTTGGGTGTCCTTCACCCATACTCAAAAAAAAAAGTCCCTGACGAGCACTTGGACTTTTTCACCTGGACTTGTGTTTTTTAAAGGTTGTAGACAGCTATTATACATGCAGCTTGTCTGTGTGTATGAAGCCGTCTTTGGCATGCGCATAACGCTTGGCTGCTCTGCACTGGCTTCCCCTCCTTAGGAAGGAAATCGTGTGCAAATGAGCTAACAGCTAGCAGCTCATTTGCATGCGATTTCCTTCATCCATGCCCGTTCCTTTCCGAATCGCTAAGGGATCGGTAAAGGAAGGGCTTTTTCCGTTCAGTTAGTGCATCAGTTAGTCCACTCCAGTGCCCCCTAGGGTGCCCGGTTGGTGTCCTGGCATGTCAGGGGGAAAAGTGCACTATGAATGCTGGCTCCTCTCATGACCAAATGAGTTGAATTTGGTCGTTTTTGAGATGGGCGTCCTCGGTTTACATTATCACCGAAAACCGGGGACGACCATCTCTAAGATCGACCATCTCAACATTTATGTCAACCATCTCTAAGGTCAACCTAAATGTTGAGATTTGGGCGTCCCCGACCGAATTCTCGAAACGAAAGATGGCCGTCCATCTTGTTTCGACAATATGGGTTTCCCCGCCCCTTCGCAGGGACGTCCTGTGAGGACGCCCTCAGGAAAACCTGGGCGCCCCGTTCGATTATGCCCCTCTATAAGTCATCATAAGAACAAAATATAAGAAAACCAATGGACTGCAGTAGGGGCTTATAGCCCATTTGGTTATGTTTAAACAAAAGAGATCTGCATGAAACAAAATATTTATTTTTTATTTTGACTTATAAAACCACTTACCAGGATCTCCTCTTTCTCTCCTTCCCACCCCCCTGCATTAAAGGATCTCCTGTCCTTCTCCACCTGCCATGCATCATCTCTCTCTCTCTCTCTCTCTCTCTGCCCCTATCCAACATTGCCCCACTGTCTTGTCCCCCCCCCCCCCCACCATCCAGCACTGTTTTCCTTCCCCTATTCCATCAGCTGGTCAGCTGGGTAAGAAAAGTGAGTGGGGAGTGGGCGCCGGCGGCTAGTGGGGAGAAGAAGATATAATATTTCTTTTTGTTCCTGCCTCGAATTTGAGGAGGACAGGAGATACTGACAGAGGAGGCAGGGGGAAGGTCATGGTTGGGCTGGGGAGGTTTAGCCTCCCCAAGCCTCTTATACGGGTCACCTATGGGCTGGCACTAGTGCTTGGAGACAGTGCTGGTGGCCACCTAAAATGTAAATTTGTTCAGTGGGGAGGAGGTCTTCGGCTGGCGGGGCTTGGGGATCCCACCAGCCATATTAAGGGAGAAGAACTTTTGGGTGGGCCTGGGCCCTGGCTCACCCAGGCCCACCTGTGGCTACACCCGTGCCCTTAAGCCACACCAAAGCATGATCCGATACCGCATAAGGCCCAATTTCTCACCATTTAGTTCTTAATGTTGATAAAACGGTGGCTTGTTGGATTTCAATGTTGTATACTTTAATGCACACACCTATTATTTCTTGTCTCAACTACTGTAATGTACTATATGCAGGAGTGACACAAAGTAGTATTAAACACTTGCAGACATTACAAAATACTGCTTTGAGGATTTAGAGGAAAGCTCATAAATTCAATCATATTACTCCCCTTTTTAGAACTTTTCATTGGCTGATGGTTTAGTTTCGTATTATGTTTAAGATTTTGACTTTGGTCCATAGAGCTTCTTATGAGCGGCTTCCACTATATCTTAGTAACTCCCCCCCCCCCCCCCCCTGATATTCAGCTGGCAATGGGCTGTGCAGTAATTGCCCAACGCCAGCACTCAAACTTGATATTCAATGCCGGCCTGTATCCGGTGACCGGCATTGAATATCCGATTTCACTTTTGACCATAGCAACTTAACCGGTTAAGCTGCTATTCAGTACTTACTGGCTACAGTGGGGGAAATAAGTATTTGATCCCTTGCTGATTTTGTAAGTTTGCCCACTGACAAAGACATGAGCAGCCCATAATTGAAGGGTAGGTTATTGGTAACAGTGAGAGATAGCACATCACAAATTAAATCCGGAAAATCACATTGTGGAAAGTATATGAATTTATTTGCATTCTGCAGAGGGAAATAAGTATTTAATCCCTCTGGCAAACAAGACCTAATACTTGGTGGCAAAACCCTTGTTGGCAAGCACAGCGGTCAGACGTCTTCTGTAGTTGATGATGAGGTTTGCACACATGTCAGGAGGAATTTTGGTCCACTCCTCTTTGCAGATCATCTCTAAATCATTAAGAGTTCTGGGCTGTCGCTTGGCAACTCGCAGCTTCAGCTCCCTCCATAAGTTTTCAATGGGATTAAGGTCTGGTGACTGGCTAGGCCACTCCATGACCCTAATGTGCTTCTTCCTGAGCCACTCCTTTGTTGCCTTGGCTGTATGTTTTGGGTCATTGTCGTGCTGGAAGACCCAGCCACGAC
Organism: Microcaecilia unicolor; assembly: GCF_901765095.1. Classification (NCBI taxonomy): domain Eukaryota; kingdom Metazoa; phylum Chordata; class Amphibia; order Gymnophiona; family Siphonopidae; genus Microcaecilia; species Microcaecilia unicolor. The sequence continues at coordinate 105,455,620 of NC_044033.1, forward strand.
CCATTTTTAAGGCCCTGGCGGAGGGAAGGAGGTTGTCACTCAGAATTGTACGGTACATGGCCCCATCCATTCTCCCATTGATGCGGTGAAGTAGTCCTGTGCCCTTAGCAGAGAAACACCCCCCAAAACATAACATTTCCACCTCCATGCTTGACAGTGGGGACGGTGTTCTTTGGGTCATAGGCAGCATTTCTCTTCCTCCAAACACGGCGAGTTGAGTTCATGCCAAAGAGCTCAATTTTTGTCTCATCTGACCACAGCACCTTCTCCCAATCACTCTCGGCATCATCCAGGTGTTCACTGGCAAACTTCAGACGGGCCGTCACATGTGCCTTCCGGAGCAGGGGGACCTTGCGGGCACTGCAGGATTGCAATCCGTTATGTCGTAATGTGTTACCAATGGTTTTCGTGGTGACAGTGGTCCCAGCTGCCTTGAGATCATTGACAAGTTCCCCCCTTGTAGTTGTAGGCTGATTTCTAACCTTCCTCATGATCAAGGATACCCCACGAGGTGAGATTTTGCGTGGAGCCCCAGATCTTTGTCGATTGACAGTCATTTTGTACTTCTTCCATTTTCTTACTATGGCACCAACAGTTGTCTCCTTCTCGCCCAGCGTCTTACTGATGGTTTTGTAGCCCATTCCAGCCTTGTGCAGGTGTATGATCTTGTCCCTGACATCCTTAGACAGCTCCTTGCTCTTGGCCATTTTGTAGAGGTTAGAGTCTGACTGATTCACTGAGTCTGTGGACAGGTGTCTTTCATACAGGTGACCATTGCCGACAGCTGTCTGTCATGCAGGTAACGAGTTGATTTGGAGCATCTACCTGGTCTGTAGGGGCCAGATCTCTTACTGGTTGGTGGGGGATCAAATACTTATTTCCCTCTGCAGAATGCAAATAAATTCATATACTTTCCACAATGTGATTTTACGGATTTAATTTGTGATGTGCTATCTCTCACTGTTACCAATAACCTACCCTTCAATTATGGGCTGCTCATGTCTTTGTCAGTGGGCAAACTTACAAAATCAGCAAGGGATCAAATACTTATTTCCCCCACTGTAAGTGCTTAGTGGTTAAAGATAGGCCTGCTATTTATGCGACCTATTTTAACTGCTAAACATAGCTTGTTTATCTGCACCTAAGCGGCTATGTCTTGCGATATAGCCAGTTAGCAGCTAGCTGCTGGTTATCTCCCACTGAATATCCACAGATACCAAAACGTTATTTAACTGGCCTCCTGGCCAGTTAAATAGTTTTGAATATTAGCTAGTTAGTTATCCCTTATACTCCAGCATGGGCCCTTAGGTCTTTGCAAGATTTTAGATTAATTATGCCATATATTTCCAAGGAATGTTGAGAGTCAACCCCGTTCATGTTCTTTTTTTTTTTGGCTGGACCCCGTGCTTTGGAATAATCTGCCAAACATCATGTGTGCAGAAATGAATTTAAAAGCTTTTAAGAGATTTTTAAGGGCTCATTCTTTTTGTATTGGCTTTTAATATTTCACCAGATGGCATGTGTTCTTCCTCAGGTGATATGCTGTTGAGTTCATTATCGCTGTTGTCCAGAATGTGTGGTTGTCTGTTTTTCCTCTGGTTATGAATGTGTGTTGGGTTCTTGGATCTCTTTTTTCGCCGCTTTCTTTCCATTGTAATGTGAAAGTGAGCTTGCTGTGGTCTGATCATATGTGGTTTGTTAGTATGTGATTGTTACTTGTGAATCTGTGAGCTAGTATGTCTAATTGGTGTCCTTTTGTGTGCACTGAGACTCCTTATTCTGTTGTAAAGTCCCATTGGTTTAAGGAGTTCATTAGTGTTTTGGTGTTTGTGTCATTTTGTTTTTCTAGGTGCAGATTTATGTCACCTATTAGTAGGACATTTGGTAATTGGTGCAGATATTTGATGCAAAGTCCATGAAATCATCTTGTGCATTTGTCAAGAGTAGTGTGATGCATAGTTCATGAGAAACTGGGATGAAACAAGGGAAAGCACAGTAAACAAAATAGCACCACTCAAAATAAAAACAAAAAGCAATCATGTCTCTGGTTTAATGACAAATTACTACACATTACTATTACAAAATTAATCAAATTCATTTTAACTCACAACTACTTCCGCTTTAACAATTATATCTATCTACAAATAATGGGCACTGCGATGGGCACCAGGACAGCACCCCAATATGCCAACCTTTTTATGGCTGAGCTGGAAGAGACATTTCTGAATACACACCAGACCAAACCTCTAAAATACTACCGGTACATCGATGACATTTTTATGATTTGGACGGAGGGTGAAGAAACTTTGAAACAATTTTTTTCTGCCTTCAATACATACCATCCTACAATCAGATTCAAAATTGACTACTCCCCAGAAAAAGTCAATTTTTTGGACTCCACGGTCTCAATCAGTGATGGCTGTATACAAACATCTTGTCACATCCCTCGCTAACTCCGTCTGTGCTCACCTAGAGGCTGGCCCGCGGCCATGGCCGGCCTTGATCCCGTCGCCGGGCGATGCACCTGCTCCTCGCCCTGATGGCCGGCCATTCCGGTCTCGAGGCGATACCGGCCAAGAGCGAGGGCCGGCCGCCACCGAGACTGCGGCCGAAGACCGGCCTACTGTGACGTCCAGTTCTCCATCGCCGGCTATGGAATCCACGCTTGCGCCGGGAACCTGAAGTCAGCGTCTCTTCCGCCTAGTGAACGCGGGAACCAAGACCCCGCCCTGGAGGACCCTGATTGGGTGGTTGGAACCAAGGCTCTGCCTGAAGACCGGCCTTGAACCACTCCAAAGGGTTCCTCGAGGGAGATCATCCGAAGTCTCCACCCCCGTCAGCTGAGGCTCGCTTGCTGATCACTGGTAGTATTTAAGGCATAGCCTCCTGCAGGCATATTGCTTCGGCTTCTGTTTCGTGAGGCTCCAGCCTAGTGGTGATTCCTGGACTACTTTGCTTATCGCCTGCTTTGACCTCCTGCCTGTCCCTGGACTACTCTACTTGCCGCCTGCCTTGACCTCCTGCCTGTCCCTGGACTACTCTACTCGCCGCCTGCCTTGACCTCCTGCCTGTCCCTGGACTACGCTGCTCACCTTGCCTGCTCCTCTCCCCTGCTGGGGTTGGGAGGCTAGCCCCTACTGTCCAGTCAGTCCGTCCACCCCCGCGGTTCCGGAAGTCCCGTTGGCTCAACCCCTGGTGAATGGTGGTCACCACGGGTGAAGTCTCGGGGTGCTCGGCTGTCCTTTGGGGGAACATTGAGGCATTCCTTACGCTCTCCTGGGGGACCCAAGGGCTCACAACTCATCAGTCAGGACACATCTATATACAAGAAACCCACAGACAGATACAGCTACCTCCACAACTCCAGCTTCCATCCTTCACATACAAAAAGATCCATCATTTACAGCCAAGCCACAAGATACCACCGTATCTGCTCTGACCCAGGGGACAGAGACAGACACCTTAAAAGCCTGACTGCATCCTTCAAACAGGCTACAACCCCAAAATAATCTCCAAGAATATTGCCTCCTCCCTCAAAACACCCAGGGAGAATCTGCTACAGTACAAGGAGAAAAAAGCCACAGGCAGAATCCCCCTTGTAGTGACATACAATCCAGAGCTGGAAAAACTGAGGAAAATCATAAGAGATCTACAACCTATACTCCAGGAGGATGAATTACTGAAAGAGATATTCCCATCCCCACCAGTACTGGCCTTCCGACAGCCATCCAATTTAAAACACAAGCTAATCAGAAGTAAACTTCCATCACAGACTGAAAAGGAACAGAAGGGCACACTTCCCTGCAATTTATCCAGTTGCAAACTATGCCAAAATATTTCACAGGACCCCACAGTCATCCACAAAGGAAAGATATTCAACATAAAGGGATCTTTCACTTGCTCATCTTCCAATGTGGTATATATCATTCAGTGTAAAAAATGTAACGAAGGATGCTATATTGGAGAAACAGGCCAGATGCTTAAGACAAGATTCAATTTACATAGACATCACATGAACAATACTGGTGCCAGTAGGGCTCCCACGCCTGTTGGTCAGCATTTTACAGGACCAGGACACTGTACCAGTGACTTCACAGTGAGAATCCTGAAAGGTAACTTTAAAACCATACAAGAACATAAGACCTTTGAAGTCAGAATGATTGAATATTTTAACACCCAACAGAAAGGACTTAACAAGGATCTGGGGTTCCTAGCCCATTATAAACCATAAAGCTGTATGTCTCTGTTGATCACCCCAACCCTCACCTATCCACACCCATCCTGTTAGAATATCAATGATATGCTTTGATGTCCCCATGCATACCTCCTACCCACCCCCATCCTCCCACCCTGTCAGACTGTCATAGTAGTGCTTGAATGTTTTCACTTATATACACTGTCAGCTAGCACATTTGCTTATTTCCGATCTGACGAAGAAGGGCAACCTTCGAAAGCTAATCAAGAAATGTATTAAGTTATGTCCAATAAAAAAGGTATCTTATTTTCTTTTCCATGTTTTATTTTGTTTGATTTCTATTGATAACCTACACATGAAGAAACTCTGCAGGAACCTTGAAAGAGCATGGGCCAAAAACAAAACAGACACAAACAAAACTATATGGAGAGAAGCCATAAGAACATACACAAACAGCATATAGAAAGCAAAAGCAGAACACTACAACACATATACGACTCGACGAGACCAACACAAAAAAATATTCAAATTCATGATCAAACTACTGAACACCCAGAACATACTGGACACAACTGAAACCCCACCAACTGCAGACGAGCTTGAACAATACTTCAAAAACAAAATAACAAACACATGAGCAAACCTTATAAATCCTCAAATAAACATCACAGACTACCTACAAGACTGCGAGACAGACGCCAACCATACTGCAGCAGACAGATTATGGACCACTTTCAGACTACCCCAACCAGATGCAGTAAAGACACTATTGACAAAATACAGTATGTGCATGCGTACTGCCAACTAGACAAATGTCTCAACTACGTGCTGAAAGACCCACTGGACTGGTTCATCGAGTTCCTCACCAAACACATCACATACATGTTTGAAAGAGGTCAATTTCCAACAGACAAAGGCGATATAGTACTCACACCCATTCCCAAAAATACAACCAGAAAGATCAATGATATCACAAATTATAGACCAGTAGCATCAGTACCACTACTGACTAAAATGATGGTAACACAACAACTAACAGAATACTTGACAAAATTCTCAATTCTTCACAAATCACAATCAGATTTCAGACCACAACACAACACTGAAACGGTCATAACCACCCTGATAATGAAATTCAGAAACATATATACCAAGGACAAAATGTATTATTACTACAATTTGACGTCAAATGCATTCGACTTAGTAGACCACACTACACTAATGATACTGTTTGACAACATGGGAATCAGTGGTGCAGTGGCAACATGGTTCAATGGCTTCCTAAAGACCAGATCCTACATTGTAAAGATGTCCAACCAAATATCAGCCTCATAGTTCTCTGAGTGCAACGTGCCACAGGGATTGCAAGTATCACCAATACTATTCAATGTAATGATGGAACCACTAGGAAAAAAACTGGAACAAATGGGTTTCAACCCATTTATCTATGCAAGAATATTTTTCAAAGCGAGCACCCTAATCATCAAGATACTATTCGGAATGGCACCTGAATATATGCTTGACATGATTGAACTATCCTCAAGAAATGCAAACCCAGAGAACAGAAACTACCTACTCTTACATCTACCTAACTGCAAAAATACCATCTACAAAACCATCTACACTGCAGGATTCAGCTACTACATGGTGGAACTCAATACCAAAAACTATAAGAAGCATAACAAATCTCCTCTAATTCAGAAAAGAAATAAAAACCTATCACCTCAAAAAATTCTACAGCTAAACACAAAGGTACCACTGCCTACCTTACAAACCTATCTCTCAAAACTAGATGAAGAAATATCACCATAACTCTACACCTGAACACAACAGAACACCACTTCCTCCACCTTTTCCGCTACAAATCTAGCTCTTCAAAACTCTACGAATAACTTCACAAACTATATACACTTTATCCACATTGCATTAAGACAATTGTAACCCACCAAAACAAAGCCAATTTTAACCGAAACTTGTTTTTGGATAATAGTCGGATACAAGAATGCATCAATAAATAAATAAAATAAATAACAGGATAAACCTCTGGACTACCTATTTCAGTGTACTCCGATTAAGTGCAAGGGCTCTGGACCGAAATTTCACATGCACATAACTGGAACGTGCACATGACTGAAGTGGCCATATTCAAAGAATTATTTTAGTAACCACACAGAGCCAGTGTAGTACAACTTAATTATTACTGTGATTGCACAGTAAACAATTTTCCATTACTGCTAACGTTTTAAGGCATATACAGTTTTCTACATAACATCAATAAAGCATAAATAAAACTTGTAACACACAACTAGTGTCTGTAAAATGGAAGAAAAGCAAATCTGTAATTGTTTATTATACAGTGTTTTGTCTATCTGTGTTGTAGACAAGGTCCAGCAGGTCATAATAATTTTGTAACTCTGGCACCCATTACCCTCTAGACAAGCCCTCACAAGGTCCAAGCTATGTAATGCAGCAGCAAACGTCACAATGGGTCTTGCGTCATACTTGCTGCTAATTTCCACCCCTTGTTGGCTCATCATCTGTGTCTCCAGTATCCTCAACCATACACTGCAGCTCTGAGCAAATCTCAGCATCATTTATAGCTGCAGATGTCTGCAGGTCATCATCAACTTCCAGACAGCAATCAAACTCCTCAGCCATCACTCGAGCTGGGAGACCCACAGGTAGCTCATCTGTATTTTCCATCGTGGATGCAGGATTTTCATCATCATAGCATTCTTTCACAAAGCTAGCCCGTCTATAGCAATTGTCAATTGTACTGTGGGTAACATGCCAAGCCTCTTTTTACATGAGTAGTGAGTCCAATAGGCTAAGCTTGCAAGCCACATCGGCAACTCGCTTGCCAATGTTTTCATCATTAACCATCATGCCCATCAGATGGCTCAGCACCAGCACTCTGTAATGCATCTTAAAATTGGCTATGATACCCTGATCCATCGGCTGAATAAGTGAAGTTGTGTTGACTGGTAGGAACACAAGCTTAATGTTTGATAGACTAGCATTATCGCTGTATGCTGCACAGTTGTCACGCTGCATCAGAATTTCATGCTTCTGCCTTCACATTGTGTTATCCAATTTTTTTTAACCACTGTAGCCAAGTTTCTCAGGTCATCCAAGCATTTTTGTTTGCCTCATATGTCACTGGATGCTGTTTAATGCTCTTGAAGAAAATGGCGGGCACCCTCCCTCCTCCACTCCCAGTCACGTGACCTGTGCATCTAGGCACCACAAGCTGTGAGGCAATGAAGAAGAGAGAAGAGAGAGTCAGGTCCACCCCTCCAACCTCATTGGCTCCCTCAGTTTGTGATGCACAGCTGCATGGCTTGCATGGTATTAGAGCTTCACAGGGCCAGGAATGAATAAGGGAGGTTGCACCTAAATGGAGTGATGTTGTTAGAAGAGCAGCTAATTGAGGCATTGCACTTAACTGCAGTATGCACTTATTGCTGGTGTGCCAAACCAGAGTAAGTTTATATTAGAATGAATGTGCGTTTTATCCGATGTGCACTTAGGTGGAGTGCACTGTAACAGGCAGAACCACTGAGATTGAAAAACCCAAGATTCAGTGAGTGAGCGTAATGTAATCCCTTTAACCTCCAACTGCAAAGTGAGATAAAATGTGCAGGGATGTAAACACAGTTGGAAAACTCTGTTGCAAACTGCATTTCCTGTTTTTCTGCAGATCTAAAATTAACTGAAAGAAACTTCATAGTAACATAGTAGATGACGGCATGGTCCATTCAGTCTGCCCAACAAGATAAACTCATATGTGCTACTTTTTGTGTATACCTTACCTTGATTTGTACCTGTCCTTTTCAGGGCACAGACCATGTAAATCTGCCCAGCACTATCCCCGCCTCCCAACCACCAGCCCCGCCTCCCACCACCGGCTCTAGCACTGACCGTATAAGTCTGCCCAGCACTGTCCCCGCCTCCCGCCACTGGCTGTGCCACCCAATCTGTTCTGCCTGAGAACAATAAAACATTTGGGGCCATGTGATAACAAAGTGCTCTAGGAACTTTTGCCATAAAGAAAGACAACTTACAATATCCTATCCTAACCCTGTTACTAAGAAGCAAACAAGCACATTTTAGTAGTCAATGCCAAGGGGGAGATAGTCCACAGAAGTGATTTTTTTAACAGAAGAGACTGCTTTTGCAACTCTGTGCACTGTTACAGCAGCTGAGATAAAGTAGCTGTCACCTTAGAGTTACAACACACCCTCATTCTGTGCTTTTTTCATGCCATTGAAAACTTTCTGGACATCACTGTTCAGTGCTTCATAGTTAAATGTCACCCACTATGAACTTGCTCTGTTATCTAGCAGTCACGCTCATGTGAGATGATGTTGTACCTTCAACCTTGCCACTTTGTTCCCCACTCCAGATGTAGGAGAGCCCCATAGCTTAGATTCAAACCACAGCCAGCTTTGGACTGCTGTTCCTATTAATAAGATTGGTTTAAAAATAATGTTGATTTAAAAACTGTTTTTATAGATGTTTTTTGTGTTTTCGCTGGGGGGGGGGAGTTTTTAGTGGAATATATGCTGTACATTGTACACTATAATGTAAGTAAGTCTCGATAATATCAATCTGTTTTGTGTTTCTGTAGATGTGGGTTTTTAAATATCTTTTATTTATATCAATGGTAATATTAAAAAAGAAACTTGTGAAATACAGCTTATTCTTCAACAATTTACAAAATCCTGAAAAAAACAGATTCCCCCCCCCCTCCAATCTCCAACCCCTCCTTACCCAGAAGTGCTGTGAAGGTGAATCTTGCATAAATTGCCAGTCCATAAGGGACCTAAAGCAGCCTATAATATATGCCCAGTCATTCAGCAATCACAAAATAAACATCCCATATCTTGTGGAATTTAGCTATGCCAGAGGGCTATTCGTTTTGCCATTTGGCAAACACAGTCCAACTGGTGCAGAATTTTATCCAATGAGGGTAGTGTGGGCTATTTCCAAGCCATCACCAGGGATAGCTTACTGGCTGAAAAGAAGCTGACAATCAGTTTATGAACTTCTGGTTTTACTCGCATAGGTTTAAAGTGCAGTAGATAGTACAGATGTGTGGTTTTTGACTACTTATACCTTTAGTGGCATAGGAATGAATTTTAATCTGTGAGTAGTTTGGAATAAAGTGAAGTTACTCACCTGTAGCAGGTGTTCTCCGAGGACAACAGGACCTATATCTAGGACATGGGGGTGACAGCTCCCAATGGAGCCCAGCATGGACACTGCCCAGCATGGACACTACCCAGCATTCTAGAAGAAATAAAAGCTTTTGGCAGCTCTGTATCACTTATGCTCAGGTGCCTGCCCTCCCGGCTCATTCGCGCAGAACCAGAAGTTGACTTCAACAAGCTTAAAGAACTCAACTCCTAGGGGAGGTGGGAGGGTATATATGTCCTGCTGACCTGGGAAAACACCTTCTACAGGTGAATGACTTTTGGGCTCATTTTCAAAAGAGAAGGACGCCCATCTTTTGACATAAATCGGAAGATGGACATCCTTCTCCCAGGGTCGTCCAAATCGGTATAAATGAAAGCCGATTTTGGACGTCCACAACTGCTTTCCGTCACGGGGACAGCCAAAGTTCAAGGGGGCGTATCGGAGGCGTAGCGAAGGCGGGACTTGGGCATGCCTAACACTTGAAATTTCTCGACCCATAATCGAAAGAAACAAGGACGTCCCTGACAAACACTTGGACAACTTTACCTGGTTGTGTTTTTCTTACAACCAAGGCACAAAAAGGTGCCTGAAATGACCAGATGACCACCAGAAAGAATCGGGGATGACCTCCTCTTACTCCTCCAGTGGTCACTAACCCCCTCCCACCCTCAAAAAATATCTTTCAAAATATTGATTGCCAGCCTCTATGCCAGCTTTAGATGTCATACTCAGCTCCATTACAGCAGTATGCAGGCCCCTGGAGCAGTTTTAGTGGGTGCAGTGCACTTCAGGCAGGTGGACCCAGGCCCATCCCCCCCTTACCAGTTACGTTTGTAGAGAAAACAGCGAGCCCTCCAAAACCCACCAGAAACCCACTGTACCCACATCTAGGTGCCCCCCTTCACACATAAGGGTTATGGTAATGGTGTACAGTTGGGGGTAGTGGGTTTTGGGAGGGCTCAGCACACAAGGTAAGGGAGCTATATTCCTGGGAGCAATTTATGAAGTCCACTGCAGTGCCACCTAGGGTGCCAGGTTGGTATCCTAGCATGTCAGGGGGACCAGTGCACTACAAATGCTGGCTCCTCCTACGACCAAATGGCTGACATTTGGTTGTTTCTGAGATGGATGTCCTTGGTTTCCATTATTGCCGAAAATCAGAACCGACCAAGTCTAGGGACAACCATCTCTAAGGACAACCAAATTTCAGGATTTGGGCGTCCCTGGCCATATTATCGAAACAAAAATGGATGTCCATCTTATTTCGAAAATATGGGTTTCCCCGCCCCTGGATCGGGACGTTTTGTGAGGACGTCCAAATCGAAGCGAGGACGTCCCTTTCGATTATGCCCCTCTTTGCTTTCTCCAAGGACAAGCAGGACATGATGTTCTCAAATGTGGGAACCCCTAGCTACCAAGCTTACCAAAAACAATAAACAACAGTCAATAGGGACTTGCAACAGAACCCGCTGAACAATCCAGATAATATATAAATAGAAGATCAAAACAACACAAGCTGTGAAAGTAATGGATGACCCCACATTACAATAAAATATCCAATATTTCTGCTAAAATCTTCAAAACAATTCAATCTTTCTACATTTACTTAATAGAATAAGGACTGTTCTATGGATTCTTTTGTATTATAGATTTTTTTCAAAGTGGAGTTTTTCTTTGACCAATGATTGGATGGTAGCAATAAAGAATAGGAGACTGACAATTATAGGTACTAATGTTGTTCCAAAGTCTTTTTTTCTCTACTTTGGGAAACCATCATATTGTGGGTACTAATGTTCTCAGTTCTTTGTTCTCCAACTATTCCTCTTTAGTCTATTTTTGGGGCAACAATAAGAAACCTTTCAACACAGTTTTTTTGAGCAGTTGTGCTAAAAGATTTCCTAGGTGTACATTTTCTATTTTTTGTTTGGACAGTAATTGAAATCCTCCATCATTATTATGCTGCCAAACTTGTTAGCTTCCCTAATTTCTTTTGTCTGTCCATTTTAGCCAAATGAATGGTAGTATACCCCTACCACTTTTTCTTTCCCTTCACACATGGAATCGATCCATCAAGACTCCACGGTGCATTCTATTTCTTGCAGATCTTTTATTCTGTTTGACTCAATGCCCTCTTTAACATATAGCACCACCCTTCCACCAATATGATCTAAAGAGATGACAAATTACCCTAACCCAGGCTAGAGACTTTTTGGCTAGTCCTGGTTTTGATATATCCCAAAACAATGTGGGATTTAAAGTGCCTGATCCTGCCCATTGAAATCAGTGCTCCAAGTTCTATAATGCACCAGGATGGGGTGGTCAGAAATCTTGGCATCTCTGAATCTACCCTATCATTGTGATAGAATTTGTACCCTGGCATCACAGTGTTCCATTGGTTATCCCCATTCTACCAGGTCTCTGAGTTGCCTATTATATTTACCTCTTCTTTCAGCATTATACATTCTAATTCACCTATCTTAATTTTTAGACATCTAGCATTTGTAGGTAGACATTTTTGTTTACATGGGAAACTTACTCAGCAGTTGACAGAGATAAGTTGCAATTTTCCAACTCTGTCTGTTTTTGACTTAAAGGCACATGGGCTCTTTTGCCTTTATTGCAACTTCTCTGTCTGGATGCCCTAAAATACCCATTTTGATAGTATTCTTCAAAGATATATCACTCCAAATTATGTGCTCTTGTAGCTACTGCTAGAATGCAATGAAAGATAGATAGATAGATAGACAGACAGACAGACAGACTTGTGGACCTAGTTATGTCTTCTTTATTTTTGTGGACAAATATTTATACCCTTAACAGCAGTGGGCCTGCTACCTGTTAGTGTACTTACAGCAGATAAATGACATTGATCCTTCCAAATGTTTTCTCTGTGGTATACTTAATAAGTTTGGAAATACCAGGGATATCAAATGATTCTGTTCTTCTAGCAGTAAACACTTCTGGTACAACTTTTGAAGAAGTTCGTAAAGTCATGCTTATAAAGTATGAAATCTAAGAGAAATACAGTAAAAAGCTATTTTTCAGTACAATCAGTATATCAATCAAGACATCATGAACACATGTGAAAATTATTTCAAAAGACACTTTTAATACTTATGGATCTAATTATACAATAGGATGCCTACGTGAGAAATCTAAAAAAGTGCCGACTACTTCCATACACATTTATATGTAAATTGAACCATCAGATAGTGACTTCAACCAAGCTTCTGTATTCAGTATTCAATATTGTATTGCCACTCAATTCATCATTGGTCTTTTTCAAAAATATTTTTTAAATAAACTTTTCAGATAAATAGTGACTAGCAGTTATGTTAGGATTATGAAGTATAACTATTCAGGCGACCCGCTCCCCCCCACCCACGACATTACCATGTTTCGAATCTCTGCATCAGGGTAGAGGCTCCTGCAACAAACATATAAATCCGTGTCCAATCCTTTAACACATTCAAATATTCTTCATCACAATATATCAACATAAATTTAACAAATTCTCCAACCTTATTCCCATTCAGTTACTACTTCATCACATTCATTTTCCAATGCAAGATGGCGCCAGCATTTTTTTTCAATTTAAATATAGAACAGCACAGAACGCAAGGCAGGAATAGGAATCGAGGTACAAACAGGGTGGATTTCCTGGATTATGGGGACAAGCGACCTATCACATGGTCTCAGCAGCACCAGTGATAAACACTTCAAATTGTAGAGGAAAATGTTCTCAATTTGGGATTAGGAATGGTTCCTACTCCCAAATATGATCCCTTTAAAGTTAGACTGTCTATTTATTGATTCATGTGGCAATTTCAGCTAAGAGCATATTTTGCTGAGCCCCCCCCCCCCCCCCCCCCCCCCCCCCCCCTTCACAGATATATCAATTGTCTCCTTGGTATCATCCAGAAGCAATGAACTCAACAATAGCTGTTTAAAGATTTGGTACTTTGAGATTTAGATCTGGAAGAGCATTTTTATTACTCCTGTTGGCATAATAATAATTTGAAGTCCGAGGAGTGGAAGGCTTTAAAACACTATGTGCTGAAACTGATTTGATCATTAGGAGAGTGGATAAGGGAAGAGCCACTGTTGTACAATTTAGGGCTTAAGATTTACAGGAGGCATACAAATAATTAAATGCCACTCAGTTTTATAGACTTATATCAGTAGATTCTACTGAAGAAAGAGATTAAAACTATGGTATCTAGTTTTGTGAAAGAATGACAACTTACTTCTAAGGAATCAGCATTTTTATATGAACCTCATCTTTTTCCACCTCAAGTATATTTTTCATCTAAGATATATAAGAACTTGTTAGCACCACTAGGACAACCAATTGTGGCCACAAGGGGGCTCCATATTGGAACTGTTATCAAAATTTTTGGATATACATTTGTATCCATTCATATCTAATATTAAATCCTATATTCAGGAAACCTCTTGTATGCTACGAATTCTACATGATGTGGAGGGGCATAATCAAACGCGAACACCCATCTCCACGGGTACGTGAAGGGGCGGGACAGACCGTATTTTCGGAAAAAATGAGCGCCCATCTTTTTTTTCGATAATACGGTTTGTGCTGGGCAAACGCATCGGATATGTGCGGATTTGAGCTGGGCGGTTTCGTTTTTCAGCGATAATGGAAAACGGAGGCGCCCAGCTCAAAAACGAACAAATCCAAGGCATTGGATCATGGGAGGGGCCACGATTCGTAGTGCACTGGTCCCCCTCACGTGCCAGGACACCAACCGGGCACCCTAGGGGGCACTTGTAACAAGTAAAACAAAAAAAGTAAAATACCTCCCAAGTCCATAGCTCCCTTCCTTTGGGTGCTGAGCCCCTCAAATCCCCCCCAAAACCCACTGCCCACAACTCTACACCATTACCATAGTACTTATGGCTGAAGGGGGGCACCAAGATGTGGGTACAGTGGGTTTTGGGGGCGGTTTGGAGGGCTCCTATTTACCACTACAAGTGTAACAGGTAGGGGGAATGGCCCTGGGTCCACCTGGCTGACGTCCACTGCACCCACTAACAACTGCTCCAGGGACCTGCATACTGCTGTGATGGAGCTGGGTATGGCATTTGAGGCTGGCATACAGGCTGGAAAAAAAGTTGTTAAAGTTGTTTTTTTTGGTGGGAAGGGGTTAATGACCATTGGGGGAGTCAGGGGTGGTCATCCCCGATTCCCTCCGGTGGTCATCTGGTCATTTAGGGCACTTGTTTGGGACTTGTTCGTGAAAAAAAAAGGGTCCAAAAAAGTGACATAAATTCTCGCTAAAAAACGGCCATTTTTTTCGATTATCGGCCGAAGGCACCCATCTCTGCTTGGCCGATAAACATGCCCCAGTCCCGCCTTCACCATGCCTCCGACATGCCCCCATCAACTTTGTTCGTTCCCGCAACAGATTGTATTGATTTTGAATATTTTTACTGCTGTAATTGCCTATTGCTCATGTTTGATCTATTCTTACTGTACACCGCCTAGAGTGAATTCCTTCAAAAAGGCGGTAAATAAATCATAATAAATAAATACAGGTGACACTTGCAGCCATAAGGACTATTGTTGTGGTATATATAGTTGGGTACAGTAGATTTTGGAAGGCTCCTCATACAATATAAGGGGGTAATGGTGAAATGTATACCTGGGAGATTTTATGTGAAGTCCACTGCAGTGCACCCTAGGGTGCCCCACTGCTCTGCTGAGATGTCTATGTGGCCAGTCTACGAAGTATGCTGGCTCCTCCTACATCCCAATGGCTTGATTTTGTGCATTTTTCACTTGGATGTTTTTTTTTCGAAAAATGGATCAAAAAGATAAATGCACAAAGCACAAGAATATCTAGCAAGTGGCCATTTTCGGGAAAAAAAACTACATTCATCACTCGGATTCTGGACGTTTTGAGCACAACATCCAAAGTTGGATTTAAACGTTATATTGAAAATGCCCCTTCACACCTATTTTTGTGTTTCAGAAATCTACAACTGTTGGTGAATACATAACAGTGGGTGATAGGAAAGGAACTCTGCAATTTAGTCTGTTATTGAGACGGACATGGGGGAAGCCACTGCTTGCCCCGGGATTGGTAGTATGGAATGTTGCTACTAATTGAGTTTCTGCCAGGTACTTTTGACCTGGCTTGGCCACTGTTGGAAGCAGGATACTGGGCTAGATGGACCATTGGTCTGACCCAATATGGCTATTCTTATGTTCTTAATTTAGAATAGGCACTCATTCTCAATGTGGACATTGTCAATGGTACACATTATCTTTAATGGGTCCTGATTGGATTCATCCAACTACAGAAAAGAAGTATACTACTATGTAATACAGCTTATGCTGTCTATTTGATTCATTGTCTGTGTGGTCTTTGTTATGTAGGCTGGACATCGCACTCCATGAAGTTGAGATTAATGGGCCCATTTTCAAAACAGGAAGTCCATATTTTGACATAATTTGGAAGATGGACATCCTTCTCCCAGGGACGTCCAAATCAGTATAATCGAAATCAGATTTAGGACGTCTCCAACTGCACTCTGTTGCAAGGATGGCCAAAGTTCAAGGGGGCGTGTTGGAGGTGTAGCGAAGGTGGGATTTGGGCGTGCCTAACACTTGGATGTCCTTGACCCATAATCGAAAAAAATAAGGACGTCCCTGACGAACACTTGGACGTTTTCACCCGGACCTGTTTTTCTTATGACTAAGGCACAAAAAGGTGCCCGTAATGAGCAGATGACCAACAGAGAGAATCGGGGATGACTTCCCGTTACTCCCCCAGTGGTCACTAACCCCCTCCCACCCTCAAAAAACATCTTTCAAAATATGTTGTGCCAGCCTCTATGCCAGCCTCAGATGCCATACTCAGGTCCATGACAGCGCATGCAGGTCCCTGGAGCAGTTTTAGTGGGTACTGCAGTGCACTTCAGACAGGCAGACCCAGGCCCATACCCCCCCCCCCAACCTGTTACATTTGTGGAGGGAACAGCGAGCTCTCCAAAACCCACCACAAACCCACTGTACCCATATATAGGTGTCCCCCTTCACCCGTAAGGGTCATGGTAGTGGTATACAGTTGTGGGTAGTGGGTTTTTTTGGGGGGGGGGGGGGGTTTGGCGGGCTCAGTACACAAGGTAAGGGAGCTATGTTCCTGGGATCAATTTATGAAGTCCACTGCAGTGCCCCCTATGGTGCCCGGTTGGTGTCCTGGCATGTCGGGGGACCAGTGCACTACAAATGATGGCTCCTCCCTCGACCAAATGGCTTGCATTTGGCCGTTTTTGACATAGATGTCTTTGGTTTCGAAAATCACCAAAAGTCAGAAATGTCGTCTAGGGACGACCAAATCTAGGGACGTTCAAATTTAAGGATTTGGACGTCTCTGGCGGTATTTTCAAAATGAAATATGGACGTCCATCTTGTTTTGAAAATACTGGTTTCCCGGCCCCTAGATTTTGCCGTTTTGCAAGGACGTCCAAATCGCAACTTGGACGTCCCTTTCGAAAATGCCCCTCAAAATGAGCATAAATTGCGCATTATGACAGCACAGGAATCTCCTCCATTGCTATCTCATTGGCTAAAAGCACAACACAAAGTTTCTGACATACACTGGCATGTTATTGATGTGGTTGTAAGAGGGTGGGAGGGAGGTACTTATGACAGCTTTTTGAACAATTGAGAGCAGCACTGGATATATGCACACTACTGTGATGCCTAGGGGATGGAATGAAGAAATCGAGTGGATGGAGCTGGTGTGACCTGATTGGTTAACTGTGATCATCTGTTCTGTATTTAAATAGAAAAAAATTCTGGGGTCATCTTGCATTGGAAAATGGATACTATGAAGTAGTAGCTGAATGGAAATAAGGTTGAACATTTTGTCTTAATTTTTGCTGATATACTGTGCTGAATAATATTTGAATGTGTTAAAGGATTGGACACTGATTTATATGTTTGTTGCAGGACCCACTACCTCAATGCAGAGATACGAAACATGGTCATGTTGGGGGGGTGGGGGGGGCAGCCTAAATATTTATACTATATAAGCTTAAGGTAAGAGCTAGTCACTATTTATTTGAAAAGTTTATTTTAAAAATATATTTTTTTAAAAGGACCTATGACAAATCAAATGATTATTGATATATATGATATTGTATTGTAAAATTGGATTCTTACAACAAATTACTTTCTTACGCATTATTCTTTGTAATGTATCCTATACTGTTTATTGTAAGCCACATTGAACTCAAACTTATTTGGGATAATGTGGGATATAAATGTTACAAACAAACAAATAAATAAATAAAGTGGTAATGCAACACTGAATATTGAATATAGAAGCTTGGTTGAAGTCACTATCTGATGGTCTGATTTAAACACAACTTTTTTTTACAGAAGTAGTGGTGGAATTTACTTTATACATTTGCTTCCAGTATATAAAAATATAACTTACCATATTTACTGTTAGTATAGTACTTTATAAAGGCACCACAGGCACATACGTGCCTGTGAGGGAGTCTATAGGACGCTACTGCTTCCCTTCAATAACACTTCCTCACAGTGTCAGAACCACCTTAAAACTCACAGTCCTGCCCAAGGGGGAAATGACATAGGAGGGGTGGAGTAAGGAGGGTGTGGTCCAGGGCCCAGCTAGGTTAGGGTGGGAAGCAGCCCATGCCTGATTACATATGCCTTCACCACATATGTGTGACTTGCAACCCCAACAGTCAAGTAAGCCAAGTTCAACTTAGCATCTTGCAGACTTGCCTCTTTAAGTGCTAAGGATTGTATTGGTAACTCTGGGGGAATCAGATCAGAGCCAAGCGGAGTGTACTGCCTTGCTGAGAGACAGTAGTGAATGCCATGGCCCTGCAGAAGCAGGCCACAGGACAGCATTCTTATATCTAAAGACTAGTTTTGTGTTTATTTTCTGCTTCACCTGTGAAGCAAAAATGGCCCCTACCAGGCATTTTAATAGAAACATGATGGCAGATAAAGGCCATATCACCCATCCAGTCTGCCCATCCTCTGTAAGCCCTAATTCTTCCTGTTCCTAAGCGATCCCACATGCTTATCCCATGCCTTTTTAAATTCTGGAACAGTCCTAGACTCCACCACCTCAACCGGGAGGCCATTCCATGCCTCCACCACCCTTTCTGTGAAATAATACTTTCTTAGGTTACTCCTAAGCCTATTCCCTCTTAACTTTGTAATATATCCCCCCTCATTCCAGAGCTCTCCTTCATTTGAAAAAGGCTCTCTTCCTGTACATAAATGCCCTTGAGAAATTTAAACGTTTCTATCATGTTTCCTCTCTCCTTCCTCTCTTGCAATGTATATATGTTGAGGTTCATAAGCCTGTCCCTATAATTTTTGCATTCAAGACCGCTTACTAATTTCGTAGCCGCCCTCTGGACTGACTCCATCCTGTTTATATCTTTCTGTAGGTGCAGTCTCCAGAACTGCACGCAGTACTCTAAATGAGGCCTCACCAGATACAACGGCACCATCACCTCCTTTTTCCTGCTGGTCATGCCTCTCTTTATGCACCCAAGCATCCTTCTGGCTTTGGCCGTCACTTTTTCTACCTGTTTGAAAGCTTTAAGGTCATCAGACACAATCACCCCCAAGTCCCGCTCTTCCTTCGCACACTGAAGCACTACACCCCCTATACTGTACTGTTCCCTCAGATTTTTGCTACCCAAATGCATGACCCTGCATTTTTTGGAATTAAACCTTAGTTGCCAAATATTGGTCCATTCCTCTAGCTTCGCTAGGTCCTTCCTCGTGTCATTCACACCCTCCAGGGTGTCCACCCTGTTGAAGAGTTTAGTATCATCCGCAAAGAGACAAACCTTACCAGACAGCCCTTCCGCAATATCGCTCAAAAAGACTTTAAAAAGAGCCGGCCCTAGGACCGATCCATGCGGTACTCCACTGATGACATCCTTTTCTTAGAGCAAGCTCCAGTTACCACCACCCTCTGTCTCCTACCATTCAACCAATATTTTACCCAATCCGTTACTCTAGGTCCCACACCAAGGGCACTCAATTTATTTATCAGTCGCCTTTGCGGAACCGTGTCAAAGGCTTTGCTGAAATCCAAGTATACCACATCAAGCGCCCCTCCCACATCCAACTGTTTGGTCACCTTTAGAAAGAATGATCAAATGGCAGTAGGCTTGCTGTGCAGATGAGAGTTGTGATTATCAATGTATGTGAAAAGATTTGAGGGGTGAAGGGATGGGGGATCCTTTCACAGGAATGTGTAATCTGTGAATCACTGACATATGGGTAGTTAGGTGGGTAAGGGGAGGGGATGGTGGGTACTTCAGAGGATCAGTATCAAGGTCATGTGAAACGAGCGAAATTGTGAGTATGTGCGGTGTGCAAGCATCATGGGTGTTTGAGAGGAGGGTGATGAGGATTTGTCAATGAGGTGAGGTGAGGTGTGGGGGACTATGGAAAGGGCCTTCCCAGCGTGCGAGGTGGACGGTGCATGATGAGCATGAAAAAATGGTGGGCATCAGTGTCCCATTCACTAAATTATGTTTCTGGCATGCAGAAGTTGTTTATGCATTATGCATTTAACGATGATCCATTTATAAATATTTATTATATTTTTTACGTATATGTATAGTGGCCATTCCAATTTTTCTGTACCCCACTTGGTGCTGGTAAAATCAAATGTTAAAAAATAAATGGATGTAATATCGCTGAATGGCCTCTGGCAAAGCCAAATCAATTCCCCGTTCTCAAATTCCTGGTTCCCCAGTCAGATTATCAGCTCTGTGGAGCGGCGACGACGAGGGGGGGGGTGAAGAGCGTCCAGTATACGACCTATAGCATTTAATATTTGTAACTGTAATCTGCCCTCCTACCATATTATATAAACGGAATATAAAGGCAGTAAATCACATCAAAAGAGAAAATCCTCACCAGCACGGAGCAGCAACCTGCACAAGCGGCTTCAGCTCGACGCGCTACCCGTTCCCATGGCAACCGCCCTCCTGACGTCACGACGTGAAAGGTGAAGGGTCGACGACGCAGCTCCGCCCCCTCCGAACCTAAGGCGAAAAGGAGGCGAGCGAACGGCACCGGTCTCGCTGCAGTCATGGCGTCCACGATGGCCGGGAAGCAGCGAATCCCCAAGGTGGCCAAGGTGAGAGCCGCGGGGACGAGAAACCCTGGTCGCAGTTCCCGCTTGGTTCCTAGTACCCAGAGAGCATCGCCGCCGCTACAGGAAAGGGGATGGCAGGCAGGAAATAGAAAAGGCCCAGCGGCAGGGATATCGCGATGAGGCATACTTGAGACCCTGGATCGGATAGACCTACCGCTTCCTGCCCCAGGCTGAAAACGAGGCTTTTATCTTAATCCGGCTATCTCGTGCTTTACAAATCCCTGTCACAAATAAAACAAGGTGGAAAAGTTAGAGCCTCTAACGCAGAGAAGACGCACTTCATCCATTTCTTGAGTGTTGGGCTGTACGGTCTTCAGCTCACTTACAGATCAGTGGTTCTTCCAGTAGACTGATTCGGCTGACATTTGGTAGGAACGGGTAGAGGTCAATCGCATGTCTACTGTTTTTTCAAAAATACTAGGACTAGGGGGCACGCAATGAAGCTACAAAGTAGTACAGTTAAAACAAACTGGAGAAAGTATTGCTTCACTCTCAACATGTAATTAAACTACTACTATTACTATTTAGCTCTGTAATTTGTTGCCATTAAAGCAGTTAGCTTAGCAGGATTTAAAAAAGGTTTGGATAATAGTATTTTATGTGCCCAAGTAGGTGCTTATAAAATTGCCTGGGGTATATGCACATAAAAGTAGAACCTCAAAACACATAACTGCTCTTATGTGATTACACGTGTAAGCGTTCCCGGGGGCCAAGTGGGGGTCGGATTGGCACAAGGGGGGTGTATTTTATAAAAACAGCACGTGCTCTGTGCTAGATGCTTGGAATGCCCTCCCGCGGTAACGGAATTCAAACATGCGTGGGATAAACATAAAGGAATCCTGTGCAGAAGGAAGGGATCTTCAGGAGCTTAGCCTAGAATGGGTGGCAGAGCTGGTGGTTGGGAGGCGGGTCTAGTGCTGGGCAGACTTATACGGTCTGTGCCGGGGCTGGTGGTTGGGTGGCGGGGATAATGCTGGGTAGACTTATACGGTCTGTGCCGGGGCTGGTGGTGGGAGGTGGGACTGGTAGTTGGGAGGCAGGGATAGTGCTGGGCAGACTTATATACGGTCTGTGCCCTGAAGAGGACAGTACAAATAAAAAAGTAGCACATATGAATTTATCTTCTTGGGCAGACTGGATAGACCGTGCAGGTCTTTTTCTGCCGTCATCTACTATGTTACTATGTTCTGATTTCTTCTGACACACACGAAATGACTGCCACATAGAAGCCAGGTGTAATGTTGTGTGGGAGCTTTCAGATAGGGTATTTTAAAAAGGTGCCTGTGCCTTCCGTGCCTTGACACCCTGTTGTAAAATTTCCTGCCACATGCCACTGGGAAAATGCTTCGTACATGTAGACCAGAGAGGGAAAAGATAACCTACAGCTACTCTACCGTCATCGTCACTTCTGTTATCAGGCCTTCCTCTGCCAGGCTTCGAGCCTTTCTTTCCTCCCTAAATTTTCTCCACTGTCACTCTAAAAGTGTTCTGTTATTATCACAATTGTGGCACCAGATCATCCTTTTTCACACAGAAAATGAACATTATAGTGATTTGGATTGTAAATGTGAGCCCCAATTGTTTTTCTTTTTAAAATTGTGTGTGCTCTGTCTTGACTCTATAATAAGCTTCCTGGAGTAGGGACTGTCATTTATGAGTATCTTGTACAGTACAGCATGCATCTGGTATGCACTGTATACAGTACAGTACCGGAGGGTAATTTAAACTTAGAAGAAGCCTGAATGCATCCCTGTGGGGAGAAAATAAAATCAGTCATTAGCCATATGTCCCAGGTCACCCAAAAAGTAAGTAGGAGAGGAGATGTGGATTGAAAATTTTGCCTTTCTTCTAACTTGGAATCAGAGCTCTTAGATCTTGAGTCCCCATCTGACCCAGGCTTTTCTCTTAAGAATCGTGGACCCACCAGACAGATCACAGCCTTCCATTTTTCTTTCAGTTTATTTTCTATGCTGACTAAATAGGCTTGGACAGACCATGCATACACAGTTACAGTCAGCCTAGTATCCTGTTTCCCGTAAAAGCCAGTCCAAGTCACAAGTACCTGACAGGATCCCTAAACTAGATTCCATGCTCCTTTCCTCCTAGTGATGAGCAATGAATTTCCCCAGGTCTATCTTAAGTCTGACTGTTTCTCCAGAAATTTGTCCAAACCTTTTTGAAACTCATCCTCTGACAACAAGTTCCAAAGCTTAGCTTAGCAATGAGTGAAAAAATATTTTCTCCTATTTAAATGTAGTACTTCGTAACTTCATGGAGTGTCCCCAAGTCTTAGTACTTTTTTTTTAAATTAAACAATAGATGTGGGTTTATCCACTCCACTCAGGATTTTTATACCTCTATCATATCTCTCTTCAGTCTTCTCTTGTCCAACCTGAAGATCCCCATCCTCTTTAGTCTTTTCTTATAGGGGACTCAATCCATCTCCTTAATCATTTTGATCGCCCTTCTCTGTATCTTTTATAACTCTATTATATAACCACAGTTTTGGAGCCAGATGTGTGACAATGCATATACAAACAGGCAGGTCAGTTTTCATAGCACTTTGCATGGCTATAAATTCATTCATGTTAATCAGTGGTTTGAAATATTGTTTCTTTAGCAATTTGATTGGTCTTCTCCCCCTAATATTGTGAATGTAAGTGGTTTTGGTTATTTCTTTTAAAAACAGTTTTGTTTTCTTTTGCTTAACATACCCCGAATTCTATAACACTA
Source organism: Microcaecilia unicolor (assembly GCF_901765095.1). Lineage (NCBI taxonomy): Eukaryota > Metazoa > Chordata > Amphibia > Gymnophiona > Siphonopidae > Microcaecilia > Microcaecilia unicolor. The sequence goes on from NC_044033.1 coordinate 105,478,942, forward strand.
AAAATTGCATGTGCAAATTTGAGCATGTGCCCAATTTATGCTCGCAATTTAATGAGCCAATTCCCTAGCAATTAGTTGGTGCTAATTGGCATTAATTGAAATTTACATGTGCATGTTTCTGCATGGCTCCAAAAAGGGGCGCAGCCATGGGAGGGTCATCAGCACATCAGGGCGTTTCTGCAGTTTATGCTTGCTGTTATTTATTACATTTGTATCCCACATTTTCCTGCATAGCAGTAGGCTCAATGTGGCTTACAGGTTCTGGAGAGGAGAGTACCAACTCTGGGAATATATAGAGTGGAAAATAGAGTAACAGTAGGTTAGGTGCAAGGAAGCTGATAAGGTTCCGGAAAAGAGAATACAACTCTGGGACGAATTTATAGTAGCATATAGAGAGAAGTAATCCCAATGAGGCTGATAAGTCTCCAGGGATGGGACTACAGCTTCTAGTGAGCAATAAAGAGTGTAGGATAAGGGTAGAAGTACACTTAATTATAACTGGAGTGGTAAAATTCATACAGTTTGAAGTAATAGGATTATGTGGAAGGGGTATTGTTCATTTCTTAGATCGAAAGATGTGATGCATTGTTCATGAATTAGTTCGGGTCTGCTGGGTAGGCTTTCTGGAAGAGGTGAGTCGAGGTCTTTTCGAAATTTTAGATGGGTGTTCGCAGTTCTAATGTTTCTAAGTAAAGCGTTCTAGAGCTGGGTGCAAATGTAGGAAAAGCTGGATGCATATGTTGAATTGTAACATAGTAGATGACGGCAGAAAAAGACCTACACGGTCCAGCCAGTCTGCCCAAGATAAACTCATATGTGTATACCTTACCTTGATTTGTACCTGTCTTTTTCAGGGCACAGACCGTATAAGTCTGCCCAGCAGTATTCCCCGCCTCCCAACCACCAGTCCCGTCTCCCATCACCGGCTCTGGCACAGACCGTATAAGTCTGCCCTCCACTATCCACACCTCCCAACCACCAACCCCTCTTTCCCCCACCTGCTCTGCCACCCAATTTTAGCTAAGGTTCTGAGGATCCATTCCTTCTGCACAGGATTCCTTTATGCATATCCCACGCATGTTTGAATTCCGTTACCGTTTTCATCTCCACCACCTCCCGCGGGAGGGCATTCCAAGCATCCACCACCCTCTCCGTGAAAAAATACTTCCTGACATCTTTCCTGAGTCTGCCCCCCTTCAATCTCATTTCATGTCCTCTCGTTTTACTGCCTTCCCATCTCCGGAAAAGATTCGTTTGCGGATTGTAGTTTAGTCCTTTACAGTTTGGGTAATGCAGGTTTAGAAACGTTCTTGATGATTCGATGATGTTTCTAGTTGATAAGTTCAGTCATGTAGGGTAGGGCCAGACCATGGATTATTTTGTGGACCAGATTGCAAATTTTGAAGGTTGGTAGCCAGTGCAGTATTTCGCGTAGGGGTTTAGCACTTTCGAATCTTGTCTTTCCGAAAATGAGTCTAGCTGCTGTGTTCTGCGCAGCTTAAGATCTGTTCTTTGCAGCCCGCATATACGGCGTTACAGTAGTCAACATGTTGATAGTACCATTGTTTGAACATGCATAGTTGATATTTCAGTACCTAAATCTACACTCATCCATTTATACCAACGAAAATGTGGCATAAATCCAAGCGCGTAGATTTAGGAGCACTGGGCCATATTCTATAACTAGGCACATAAATTTCAGAATGCCCATTTCCCCATCCATAACCATGCCCTTTTTGTCTGCGCATGTTATGTTACAAGAAATGATTTATCTTGGGGGAAAGAGCTCTAGGGCACTCGCTATTTATAATTTAAGAGCAGGCGCTGTATTTATAAGTTTTAGGATATTCATTTCTCCACCAATCACCAAAGGTGATAATTGCAATAAATTCAATAAATTAAGTATATATAAAAGATACCATATACTCAGAACACAAAGAGACCGTATTTTTAGCTTCAAAAAGGTTGATTTAATATACAATTGCACACGAGAGGTAGGTTTTTAAAAGGATCTTAGAACAGAGAATTTGTGCATAAAATAGAACAAAGTAGCAGGTAGGTTGACTTACAAGTCCTTGTTACAAGCATGCTGTGGTCCAGCTGATTGATGAGCACATGTTAGGACAGGAGCTGGGCTTCTGCAGTGAGTGGATCTGAGTTGCTTGTTGCAGCTGAAGAATCTGAGTCTTGGGGAAACAGCTTTTGCTTTTATATCTTGCAAGCTGCAGGAGGATATGAACACAGAGTCCCAGCACCTGCTTCCTGGTTTGCACTGGATAACTTGCAAGGCATTATGGTTATTGTAGTCTGTTCACATGATCTGCAGATGTCCTGGCGTCCATTTGTCTGATAGTTGATGGGAGGGGCAGGTATACCTTTGACAAGCAAATGTCCTGTTTATGCTTTTCCTCTGAGTTCTTTGTCTTCAATGGGTTCTCCAGACTTTCGGTCTCTTGGGTCTTTGGTTTTCAGAGATGTCCTGATGAGCGTCCAGGTACCCACCTTAGTCAAGCTTTTGTTAGGTGGGAGGGCAGAGGAAGCTATATATCTCTCTTTTGTCTTTGTTAAGTGTTTGTAATTGACTATCCCTGCTATCAGAAGTTCCCAGAAAAAGGGATGGGGAGAGAGGGGCTTGAAATGAAACTATTTTCTCTACTGCAGTGTCAAATATATATATTTAAAAGTTTCACAAATATATTGGTGTATATATATGTATCTGATCCAACACAACGTCATGCTACACATTTAATTCTGATGATTGGCTTATACCATAACAGTTAGAAGTTTGGCGTACATCGTTACAGAATACTCTTAGCTTGTAAGGCAATAATGAGCACCAATTGGCACTGATTAGAATCTAGGCAAACAAGTTGCTAAGTGTATTCTGTAACGATGTACGCTGTTATCAGTGCTCATTAGCTTGTTAATCTTGTTATGTTACATGCATTGTTATAGAATCTGCGCTGATTTTGGTGCGGATCGGATCTCTAGGTGTTCTATATAGAATCCGGAGGAATTTGTTTCATGGAATCTGCCTGTAACCCCTGCCGGCAAATGCTAGTGAAGGCTGTCTCCCAGCTGTCAGCCATATATGCTTGATTGCCTTCAGGAGATCACTCCTTCATATATCCTTAGCTAGAAGCAACTTAACCTGCTGCACATGCCTGGAAACTTAGATCTGAGAGTGTCTTGTGGATTGCTCTTCATATAAGAAAATAAGCATTGCCATACTGGGACAGACCGAAGGTCCATCAAGCCCTGTATCGTCCTTCCCTACACCCCTTCCCGTGCACTCCGCTCCATGGATAAATCCTTCTTATCTGTTCCCTTCTCCACTACTGCCAACTCCAGACTTCGCGCCTTCTGTCTCGCTGCACCCTACGCCTGGAATAAACTTCCTGAGCCCCTACGTCTTGCCCCATCCTTGGCCACCTTTAAATCTAGACTGAAAGCCCACCTCTTTAACATTGCTTTTGACTTGTAACCACTTGTAACCACTCGCCTCCACCTACCCTCCTCTCCTCCTTCCTGTACACATAAATTGATTTGATTTGCTTACTTTATTTTTGTCTATTAGATTGTAAGCTCTTTGAGAAGGGACTGTCTTTCTTCTATGTTTGTGCAGCGCTGCGTACGCCTAAATAGTAGTAGTAGTATCATGTTTCCAACAGTGGCTAATCCAGGTCACAAGTACCTGGCAAAATCGCAAAAAGTAAAACACATTTTATGCATCTTATCCTAGAAATAATCAGTGGATTTTCCCAAGTCCAATCTTAATAATGGACTTTTCTTTTTTTAGGAAATTAGCCAAACCTTTTTAAAACCCTGCTAAGCTAATTGCTTTTACCACATTCTCTGGCAATAAATTCCAGAGTTTAATTACAAATTTTCTCCAGTTTGTTTTAAATGTACTACTTAGTAGCTTCATTGCATTTCCTCTAGTCCTAGTATTTTTGGAAAGAGTAAACAAATGATTCACCTCTACCCGTTCCACTCCACTCAGTATTTTATAGATGTCTATCATCTGTCTCTTCTTTAAGCTAAAGAGCCCTAGCCTCTTTAGCCTTTCCTCATAGGGAAGTTACCCATCCCCTTTATTGTTTTTGTGACCCTTTTCTGTACCTTTTCTAATTCTACTATATATTTTTTGAGATGCAGTGACCAGAATTGCACATAGTGCAAGCAGGCAGCATTTATTTATTTATGCATTTATATCCCACATTTCCCAAACTAGTTGTTGGTTCATTGTGGCATAGGTTGATTTGAATAGTCCAGTTACAAGGTTATTTGGTGTAGATTGGTCAGTCATTTTTGTTTTCTATTCCTTTTCTAATAATTCCTTACAACTTATTTGCTTTCTTAGCAGGTAGTGACTTCAAATACGGAACCTTGCATTATGTAGTTATAGTTTGGATTCCTTTTTCCTACATGCATCACTTTGCACTTGCTCATATTAAAATGTCCTCTGCCATTTGGATGACCAGTCTCCTAGTTTTGTCAGGTCCTCTTGCAATTTTTCACAATCCTCTTGTGTTTTAACAACTTTGAATAACTTTGTATCATAATTTTTTGTCATCAACAAATTTAATTACCTCACTAATTATTCCTATCTCTAGATCATTTATGAATGTTAAAAAGCAGTGCTCCCAGCATAGACCCCTGGGGAACACCACTATCTACCCTTCTCCATTGAGAATATTGACCATTTAATCCTACTCTCTGTTTTCTATCTTTTAACCAGTTTTTTTTTATCCACAATAGAACATCACCTCTTATTTCATTACTTTCTAATTTTCTCAGCTGTCTTTCATAAGCAACTTTGGGGATTATTTTAAAAGCATTTAGACTTACAAAGTTCCATAGATTACAATGTAACGTAAGTTTAAGTGCTTTGAAAATACGCCTCTTTGTCAAATATCTTTTGAAAATCCAGATACCCAATATTGACTGGCTTCACCTTTATCCACAACTGAGAAGGAATATGATATACAGTCTGTTCTCATTAGTCGCGTGTTCTGCATTCGCTATTTCGCTTATCCGCTGAGATGCAAATAGCGGCAGCCATTTGCAGTACTGTTTTCTTGTATTCACTGACACATACCTTTTCGTGTTTTGGGCTTTTGCTTGTTTGATTCTCGAAACTGCCACCAAGCAGCCTAGATGGATACAGATGGCTTTTAATCATTACCTCCAAAAACTACAGGTACTTGCAAAATGGAATAAATCTGATGACCAGATTAAGGCAAGAACTGTTTCCATCTGAATGAAACAGAGGCACAGTGAGAAAAAGGGACTTGCCCCAGGGATCACGTAGTCTGTGGCAGTTCCAGGATTTTTCTTTGAATAATACAGTACAGTGTGCTTCTGGAAACAGCCACCAAGCATCCTAGAGCAGCCAAGAAGGATACTATAAATGGCTTTTATTTATTTTCTCCAAAAACTACTTACAAAATGGGATAAACATATTTAATCTAATGACCAGATTAAGACAAAAACTGTGTCCATCTGGATGATACCCCCTGGACAGAAGCAAACTGTGAGTTACAAGATACATGTACCAATCGTAAGAGAAAGAAACGTGATGTGTCTTAGTGACAAAATAGGTGTGTTAGATAAGCTTCGTTCTGGCATGTCTGTTTCTGCTGTTGGCCATGAGCTGAAAGTTAATGAATCAACAGTCCGATCCATCTGGCAAAAAGAGGAAGAGAGTCGGCGGTCTGTTTGTGAAGCAGCACCAGAAAGCTCCAAAACATCTGTGGTTTGTGATGTCAGTGGAAAAGATGGAAATGCGGTTAAATTTGTGGCTAATGCAAATGGTGAATAGGAAAAAAAAAAGCACTGTGGACAGCATTGCAGTGAAGATGAAAACCAAACAGATTTCTAAACACGTCAACCAGGATCGGGAAAACGTGAAACCCTTTTCTGCTAGTTCTGGTTGGCTTGCACGTTTTAAAAGGCAATATGTGCTTAAAAATGTAAGCCTTTGTGGCGAGACAGGTTCAGCTGACAACAAAGCTGCAGAAGAATTTAAAACATCCCTGCTAGGTGTGATAGAAGAAAAGGGTTATATGCCAGAGCAGGCCTTCAAAGTTGATGAGACTGGGTTGTTTTGCAAACGGGACATATATAACGAAAAAGGCACACAAAGCCCCTGTTTTAAGGCATTTAAAGATTGCACCACCCTGTTGTTGTGCACCAACGCCAAGGGTGATTTCAAATGCAAACCTCTTATGGTGTACAGAGCCCAAAATCCTCATACTCTTAAAGGAAAAAACCTGATCTGCATGCCAGTCCATTGGAGATGGAACCACAAAGCTTGGATGATGTCCGAATTATTCTGGAAATTGCTTCAACAACTGTTTCATTCCAGAAGTTGAACGATATCTGCATTGTAAGAACCTTGCCTTTAAGGTACTGCTGATTTTTGGATAATGCAACAGTACACTGTTGTGAGACCTAGAAAATGCACACCCTGACGTTGAGGTTCTGTTTATTTCCCCGGACACAACATCCATCATCCAGCCCCTCGATCGGGGAATAATAAAGGCTTTCAAGTGCCACTACATGCGGGAGCTTTACAGCAAGACTGTGAAACTCTAGATGCCGATGAGGAAACCACCATGCTGGTTTACTGGAAGACTGTTGCAGTACCCAAGGTAAAAAAATGCTCTTTTTCATTGTTATATTCCTTAATGATACTGACTTTGTCTGACTTTGTCTCGCATAACTCCCCACAATGTAATCCATAACCGAGTTGTAACAAACTGTATTTCCATTTTTCACAACATATTGTAAGCCACACTGAACCCGCAAAAAGGTGGGAAAATGTGGGATACAAATGCAATAAATAAATAATAAATAATTGACTACATTGGGAAAGCCTTGGATGGTGTCACACAGGCACAATTATTGGGGACAAAAAAACTTGGCCAGACTGCGTAATGAACTTTGATGGATTTGAAGGTGTAAGAGAACATATGAGTAGAAACTTGTAAAACATCATGCACGTTACATGAAAAATCCCTGAAGAAGGTTTCAAGGACATGACACAAAAAGATGTTGAGGAAATTTTGGCAGAGACTGCAATAGAGCCCAGCAAAGAAGACCTGGATGAGACGGCACAACAAAGCCTCAAGGGCAGTGATAACAGAGACAGCTGAGACTCAAAAATCATGCCACTCACATTCTCTAAAATAGCAGAGTGGGTGTCAACACTGGAAAAATGTTCAGTGACATGAAGGAATATGATCCTATGTTGGAGCACAGTCTAAAACAAAGTGTCTCACAAGCTTCATTTGACCCTTACAATGAAACACTTGAGAAGGAAAGCCAAGCAGTTTTTTTTCAGGCAAGGAGGCATGAATTAATTTCAAAGTTCACACTGTGATTTACAAGATACTACACGGAGAAGCCCCAACCTATATGAATACCCTTATCAACCTCCAAACCAGAAACAGTTTGATATCTTCCTGTACTTACCTTAATTTACTCCTTCCCAACTGCAAGGGTATCAAGTACAAATCCTTCTATGCATCCAATTTTTCCTTTCTGGGTAGCCAGCTTTGGAACGCTCTTCCAAGACCAATTTGAACAATCAACGGCCTTTTGCCCTTCAGAAAAGCTTTGAAGACTCACCTATTTAAGAAAGTCTACCCTAGCAATTCAACTAACTAAAGCGCACCCACATGATTCTTACCGATTGTTTATATTTCTATGCTTTCCATAACCCTTATTGCTATCCCTAATCTTTTCTTCTCCATCTATTCATCTTCTTACGCCTACCTCCTAACGCCCATTTCCTTCTACACCTAATTCCTGTACTTACTGTTGTGCAATACTGTACAGTATTTTCTTTGAGTGTTACTACAGTACTGTAAGTAGCTCAGCAAATAAAAATATTTTTTTGCAACACACTTTCTCTGGTTTTTGTTACGTCTTGTCCAGTGCGGGAACCAAACCCTGTATTTCCTATAGGGATATGTATTCACTTTTTGTGTTTTTTTTTAGGAAAAATTGGTATAGCTGTAACCTTTCTCATAAGTACAATTTTTTGTATTTGCGAATTCGTGGTTCACAGTGTTTTTGGGGAACCATGCCATCGCAAGTACCAAGAACAGACTGCAAGTTTTAGTCATTCCACCCCAATCATGATTTTATAAATGGTAGGGGGGCAGTAGTCTAACTTTACAAACACTAAGGACCCTGTTTACTTAGGTGCGCTAGCATTTTTAGTGCGTTCTAATTTTTAGCATGCACTAAATGCTAGAGACACCCATATATTCCTATGGGCGTCTCTAGCATTAGCGAATGCTAATTTTTAGCGTTGATTAAAAATGCTGATGCGGCTTAGGGCCATAAAACAAATTGTAGAAAGTATTTTTTTTTCATGTAGCATATAGTTAAATGGAACATAAAGCAATTTTCAAAAGAGGTTTGCACAAGTTCTTGGCGGGAAAATCCGTTAAAATATTAGCTAGGCAGACTTGGGAAACCATTGGCCACTGTTGGAGGCAGGATGCTGGGCTTGATGGACGTTGGTCTGATTCAGCATGGCTGTTCACATATATATATATATATATATATATATATATATATATATATATATATAACTTTTAATGTGAGCAAGTGCAAAGTGATGCATGTGGGAAAGAGGAACACAAACCATAGTTAGTGATGCAAGGTTCCACATTTGGAGTCACTACCTGGGAAGATGATCTAGGTGTCGTTGTTGATAACGTTGAAATCCTCTACTTAGAGTGCAGCGGTGGTTAAGAAAGCAAATAGAACGTAAGGAATTATTAGGAAAGACATGGAAAACAAAAATGAGAATGTTGTATTGCTCCATGTTGCGACCACACCTCAAATACTGTGTGCAGTTCTCGTCACTGCATCTCAAAAAAGATAAAGGTACAGAGAAGGGTGTCAAAAAAGATAAAGGTACAGAGAAGGGTGACGAAAATAATAAAGGGGGTTGGACAACTTCCCTATGTGGAAAGACTAAAATGGCTAGGGCACTTCAACTTGGAAAAGAGATGGCTGAGGGGAGGGAGATATGATAGAGGTGTATAAAATACTGAGTCAAGTGGAATAAGGATAAGCAGCATAAAATCTGTTTTACTGTTTGGAATCTTGCCAGGTACTTGTGACCTGGATTAGCCATTGTTGGAAACAGGATACTGGGCTTGATGGACCTTCGGTCTGTCCCAGTTTGGCAATGCTTATGAATATTGGGTTGTTAGTGAATTATAAGCTAGTTAAATCCTTATAATCCATGCAGCAAATTCATCTATCTATCTATCTATCTATCTATCTATCTATCTATCTATCTATCTATCTATCTATCTATCTATCTATCTATCTATCTATCTATCTATCTATCGCCTTTATAAAGAGATCCAGTGGTGATTGAAGTAGAAGACTAGTTGCTACGAGATAGAAGCATAAAGGAACTTTTCTTGCTTGGGTCACCGATCAGGCCCATACACAATGCTGAGAAATTAAATAGCAGCAGTGATAAGATTAGAAGACTTCATACAACATGCAGGAGAAAAGAATTAACATGCGCTGTTCTGACAGCTAGTGGCTAGTGCCATTATGCTGCCATCTGCTGGTTAACTTAATATTTGTACAGAGAAAAGGTTTTCAAAGGATAAGACAGCAATAGCAAAGAGAACAGTTTTACATGTGAAAGACCCTTGTTTCCTCATAGATGTGCACAATGAAAATCATTTCCAAACATCTAAATTTCAGGAAATCACTTAAGACCCTGTTATTTGGAAAAGCTTATCCCAAGGACTCAGCATGTGTCTCCTCTGCTTGATATACATCAATCTAGTGACAATTTTGGATGCATCCACCTTTCCCTCCTCTCTCCTGGTTTCCCTGCTCCTTCCATCCCTTCCCCATCCTCCCCATTATTACTTATGTAGGTTTTCTGTTGTTTTAGCTTAATTTTACTGCATTGGCGTCTGCCTCTGCGGTGTGCTGTAAGCCACATTGAGCCTGACGCAGTTGGGAAAATGTGGGGTACAAATGAGATAATAAATAAATAACCCAATGTAGAAACAGATAACTGGTCAAGGGGAGGTGACTTTATATCTTTTGGAAGGCATTCAGGAAAGGACTCCCTGGTGTGTAACTGGGAACAGTATACACATGAAGGGCAATTCTGTAACAAGTCACTTAGATTTAAATGGCAACTATGCACCTAAGTGTGCAGAATATTGACATTTAAGCACCTCTGTGCTCCCAAATGACATTTTTTGTGGGTAAATTATATTTTACAAATAGGTGCTCAAATGGCATAGTGTTTTCCTAAGGAGGTGGAGCATGGCTGGGTCATAGGCAGGCTGTAAGTTACCCATGTGCCTGTTACATTTAGGTACCCCCATTTACACCAGTCAGATGTTGAGTACCAAATTGTTAGTCTCTGGCTGAAGAACTGCCAGGTTAATCATGCCCACAACAACTGGGATCGAGCCATTCACCTCCCTGCCAAGAGTCAGTTTTGGTGTAAATGGAGGCACTTAAATGTACACTCATATTGGGGGCTCAAATGTAAACTAGTATTCTGTAAGGACACTTGGGTGTCTGAGTATCTATTCAGAATAGGCCTTTACCCCATGAAACCAGGGCACCTAACTGGAGGTGCTCTGTTGGAAAATTGCCCCCTACTGACTTGTGCTGTTCTACGAAGAGAAATCTGAAAACTGTGACGTGTAGTCATGAAAATTAACTGGAATTGAAAATAACTGGGGTACAATGGTGAAACAGAATAACTGATCAGTGTGTATGACGGGTGTGGCCGTGCCCCCTCCCTGAATGCTTCTCTCAACCAGGTACCCAACAAGGAGAGACACTGGTGCCAGTTATACTTCAGACACCCCTAGTCTTAGTCTGGTGAGTCCCTGGGATTCAGAATACTGAGGGGCAGAGTATGCCACGCTTGCTAGTGATACGTGGGAGTGCAGGATCAAAAAGACAGATTATACTAGCTTAAAATGTGGGTTTGTGTTGCACAGACCTAATTTTTTTTTTTTTTTTTTTTACAACTTCCTCTTCATTATTCAGGGCTTTATTTTACTGTGAAAGGAGGGGCTCTATATGTTTGCTGCCTGTGAGCACTTGGGTCTATGGAAGTGATGGAGCATTCACGTAGGTCTTGTTTGTGGAGAGCCCTCTCCCTTTTCCCCCTGGAATATGTGCTGCCAGTATGTCTGTCCCTCAAGTTTAAGCATTAGAAACATTTGAATTACAGATGCTATATTAATGCAGGTAATTAGGGTTTGTCCAAAATTAATTGCAAGTATTGAGCAGAGAGCTGATTGAGGGTGTCTGTCAATAGAGAAACTTCTGCAGGACTAATTTTAGGTTTTTACACCTCTAGAGGCAGGGAAGCATTGTATATGTATTAACTTCAGCTTTAGCCTATAGGGCAGAACAAAAATATTGCCTGTGAAACCTAATTGCTTAGCTAGAAGAAAGTAACACTAAAACTTTGTCTTTTCTGAAGGTCAAGAATAAAGCCCCTGCAGAGGTGCAGATCACAGCCGAGCAGCTGCTGAGAGAGGCCAAAGAGCGAGAGCTTGAACTTCTTCCTCCACCACCCAAACAGAAGATCACCGATGAAGAGGAGCTCAATGACTATAAGCTGCGGAAGAGGAAGGTGAGATTTGCTTTCATGTCCAGCTGCAGAACAGGGTGCCTACATTTACACAACAGACAAGAGTAGAGGCTGCCAACCCATGTTATTCCTATGGGTGCAGCAGCAAACGGCAGACACAACCGTTTAGTAAACATGTCTCTTAGCAAATGACCAACTAGTCGGATCTCTTCCATTGAAGTAGCAAGGCTGGCCACTACATGATTAGAGGCCTTCAGTTATGTGAATGCAAAGTTTTGCAGCTGAAGAGTGAACCCAGTCAATTATGTGGCACCTTCACTAAAAAAAATAAATAACATTATATGTTATAAAGGCCTCTGTGAGCAAGTATTTTTGTAATTAATGGCTTTGTTATGTGTTAATAGATCTGCTGTGGGACTAGAATGATCTTAAATTGTCTGTCTCAGTGTAGTATGTTAGAAGGATTTTTAATGATTCTTTTATATTTGTTTGATAGACATTTTGGACATCAATGTTCAAAAGGACTTGTGCAGTTAGCATTGGTGTTAACTGCATAAGTCCTTTTTGTTTAAATCTTGGAACAGGTGAGTCGATGGAGGCATTTCTGTAACAGGACGACACCATATAGGCTCCATATCGTGGGCAGTGAGCCTATTCTATGAGTACTTATACATATAAGTGTCCATATAGCATACCAGCGTAAACACACATTAATATGCCAGCATTAAGTCCGTGGCTAACTTAAATGTTAGAGCATGTTTGCAACACTTGTGTAACTTACAGCATTGTGTAAATAGCTCATGTAAATGTCAGCCGTGCTTATGCCCCTCACCTGTGAACACCCCCTGTAATAATTAAGCGCTAAATCATTTTCATATTATAGAATAGTGCTTAGACACACGGCTGCCATTTACGCACATAAAGTGTATGCTTACCTGTGTGGGTGGCACGCAGAAAAGGTGCTTAAGTGACCTACCCAAAATTTCTCCATTATATGTAATTTCAGGGGCAAGGCCAAAAGAGATCCAGATATCTGGATAACTTTTTCTGTCTTGGGGGAACACACACGTCTTAACTTTTAACCAGATACATTTAGTATCACACACTTGGTGACCCTGCTTAAACAGATAGGGTCACTGAATATCGGGCTTAAAGGTAAGGGGATAGAATCTGCTTATGCAACTGAATATTGTCTCATTATTTATTGCAAATTGTACTGTGTTTTTGTCATTTTTGAGTAAAAGCAATTGTTTAATAAATAAGCAAGCTGGTTCTCGGTCAAAATATATGCAAAGCCTGTGTGTACACTGAACAGTTATCTTGTTTAAAACTGTATTCTTTTCCCACTCTTCCCCACCTCAGACATTTGAGGATAACATACGGAAAAACAGGACTGTGATCAGCAACTGGATAAAGTATGCACAATGGGAAGAGAGTCTGAAAGAAATACAGAGGTGAGATTTATATGGTAATAGAGGTGTGATATTACATTTTCTAAGAAAGCAAAGAGCAAGCATAGACAAAAAGCTGTATGAATGAGCTGAAACAGTTGTCTTGTAGCTGACTGCAAAGTTGGGATGGTAGAAAATCTCTGTACAAAAAGGCACAATAAAGTGGCACATCTCATTCATTGGAAACTTTGTAAACATTACAGATTCAGTGTACCAAAAAAGCACTAGGATCATGACCCTAAGAAGATTGTAGAAAGTGAAGAGGTAATGATCACCTGGGTTATTCCAATTCCAACCAATAAAAAGCTCAACACAAGAAAACCAGTCATAGCGGTAAAAGAGTAAAATACTAGAACAGGATTGATTAGAGGTGTCCCGAGCCAAGAGATTATTCTGTGAATCAGCTGGAGAGGGAAACGAATCTTAAATATCAAGAAATGTAGTCAGAGACCAAGAAAATGTGGCAGAAAGATGCAGAAATATTTCTCAATGTATTGGAGCTGCAGGCTTGATTAAAAAGAATTTGCAAGCACATCTGAATAGGTTACCTACTGTATACATGTTTAATCTTATGAACTGCAGAAGGAAGCACTCTTTGGCACAAAGCAATTACTTGGCAAGTGTTAGCAGTACATTTGAGAGACTGAGCTCATACTCCATATATCCTGGCTTAGAAGTGAGGTTCATTATTGCCATGGTATTCACAAAACTACATAGTCTAAAAATGACCGAACACTCTTGGAGTAGGGTAGAGTACAACACAGAAAAGGCATCTCCTCCCTTCTACTGAATGTAACGAATCATCTGCTTTTAACATACACACTGATAACCCATCCGACTCATACGCTTCTCAGTTCCTCACTCTAACCTCCTCCTTCAACCTCCAACTGAGCTCCACCACCCCCACTCACCAATCTGGCCACTGTCTTGACCTCGTCCTCTCCTCTTCCTGCTCACCCTCCAATTTCTGCACCTCAGCTCTTCCTCTTTCTGACCATCACCTGATCACCTTCACACTTCATCACCCTCCCCCTCAGTCCCGCCCAACACTAATCACTACTTCCAGGAACCTCCAGGCAATCGACCCTCCCACCTTATCCTCTTGTATCTCCAATCTCCTCCCATCAATCATGTCCTCCGAGTCTGTAGACAAGGCTGTCTCCACTTACAATGCCACTCTCTCCTCTGCTCTGGACACCCTTGCATCATCTATCTCCCCTCCCACAAGGCGTACTAATCCCCAGCCCTGGCTGACTCCTTGCACCCGATACCTTCGCTCCTGCGCCCAATCGGCTGAACGCCTCTGGAGGAAATCCTGCACCCATACTGATTTCATGCATTACAAATTCATGCTATCCTCCTTCCAGTCCTCCCTATTCCTCACCAAACAGGACTACTATACCCAATTGACTAATTCCCTCAGCTCTAACCCTCGTCGTCTCTTCGCCACCCTTAACTCCATCCTCAAAGTGCCCTCCGCTCCCCTCCACCTCACTGTCTCCTCAATCACTGGCTGACTACTTCCATGACAAGGTGCAGAAGATCAACCTAGAATTCGCCACCAAACCTTCTCCTCCTTTTCACCCTATAACCCACTCCCTCAACCAACCAACCCAGGCCTCCTCCTCCTCTTTTCCCGACATCACCGAAGAGGAAACTGCCCATCTTCTTTCCTCCTCGAAATGCACCACCTGTTCCTCTGACCCCATCCCCACCAACTTACTTAACACCATCTCACCTACTGTCACCCCCTACATTTTGTCATATCCTCAACCTCTCTCTCTCCACTGCAACTGTCCCTGACACCTTCAAGCATGCTGTTGTCACACCACTCCTTAAAAAAAACATCACTTGACCCTACTTGTTCCTCCAACTACCGCCCCATTTCCCTCCTACCCTTCCTCTCCAAGATACTTGAACGCGCCGTTCACAGCCGTTGCCTTGACTTTCTCTCCTCTCACGCCATCCTCGATCCACTTCAATCCGGCTTTCGCCCCCTACACTCGACAGAAACGGCACTATCTAAAGTCTGCAATGACCTGTTCCTTGCCAAATCCAAAGGTCACTACTCCATCCTCATTCTCCTCGACCTATCCGCCACTTTTGACACTGTCAATCACAATTTACTTCTTGCCACACTGTCCTCATTTGGGTTCCAGGGCTCTGACCTTTCCTGGTTCTCCTCTTATCTCTCCCACTATACCTTCAGAGTACATTCTCATGGTTCTTCCTTCACCTCCACCCCCCATCCCGCTCTCTGTTGGAGTTCCTCAGGGATCTGTCCTTGGACCCCTTCTCTTTTCAATCTACACCTCTTCCCTGGGCTCCCTGATCTCATCTCATGGTTTCCAATATCATCTTTATGCTGACGACACCCAGCTTTATCTCTCCACACCAGACATCACCGCGGAAACCCAGGCCAAAGTATCGGCCTGCTTATCCGACATTGCTGCCTGGATGTCCAACCGCCACCTGAAACTGAACATGGCCAAGACCGAGCTTATTGTCTTCCCACCCAAACCCACTTCTCCCCTCCCTCCACTCTCTATCTCAGTTGATAACACCCTCATTGTCCCCGTCTCATCTGCCCGCAACCTCTGAGTCATCTTCGACTCCTCCCTCTCCTCTGCGCATATCCAGCAGATAGCCAAGTCCGGTCGCTTCTTCCTCTATAGCATTATCAAGATTCGCCCTTTCCTCTCTGAGCACACCACCCGAACTCTCATCCACTCTCTCATTATCTCTCGCCTTGACTACTGCAACCTACTCCTCACTGGCCTCCCACTTAGCCACCTTATCCCCCCTTCAGTCCGTTCAGAACTCTGCTGCACGTCTTATCTTCCGCCTGGACCGATATACTCATATCACCCCTCTCCTCAAGTCACTTCACTTCACTGGCTTCGATCAGGTACCGCATACAGTTCAAGCTTCTCCTACTAACCTACAAATGCACTCGATCTACAGCCCCTCCTTACCTCTCTACCCTCATCTCCCCTTACGTTCCTACCCGTAACCTCTGCTCTCAAGACAAATCTCTCCTTTCAGTACCCTTCTCCACCACCGCCAACTCTAGGCTCCGCCCTTTCTGCCTCGCCTCACCCCATTCTTGGAATAAACTCCCTGAGCCCATACGCCAGGCCTCCTCCTTGCCCATCTTCAAATCCTTATTCAAAGCCCACCTCTTCAATGTCGCCTTTGGCACCTAACCACTATACCTCTCTTCAGGAAATCTAGACTGCCCCAACTTGACATTTCATCCTTTAGATTGTAAGCTCCTTGAGCAGGGACTGTCCTTCTTTGTTAAACTGTACAGCGCTGCGTAACCCTTGTAGCGCTCTAGAAATGTTAAGTAGTAGTAGTATAGAGATGGAGAAAAAGAACCTTAGTGTAACAAAAAGCATCACTTAACTAGAGGCCTTCAGCCAATAAAACACCATCATAGGTCCTGAAAAAACTCCACTTAATCTTAACATCTTATAATTGCTGCTACAAATGCTTGCTTTTTTATCCTTTTTTTTAAAATCAGTTTTGTTTATTAAAAAAAGAGTAATAAAGCAAGCATTTGTAGTAGCAATTATAATAAGGACCTATGACGGTGGCTTTTGACTGGAGGCCTCTAGTTATGCGAGGCTTTTTGTTATACTGAGGTCCTTGATTATGGAAGCAGATGATTTGTTACATTCGGTAGAAGGGATGAGATTTTGATAGTTTTTCTATACACAAACTAACCCATTAGGAGACATTACGTCTGAGAGAGAGCATTAATAATACGTGTATTTTTTATTTGGGGGGGGGGGGGGTTAATATACAAGTATTAATGTCTATGCTCTGCTCCTGCCTTTGCTTTTGATGTATATCTGGAATCCTCATTTCTTCTCCTATGTAATTTTGAGATAACATTTTCTAAAAAGAAATGTAGTAGAGCACCAAGCTGTTAAGTGACTGGTATGGGGCACCTCTGTCTGTTAACCTATAGCCCTTTTACAAAGTGTCGATAAGCCCAACATGGGCTTACTGCGTGCTATCCCAAAACTACCTTTGGCCCAATGTGGCCGGCGGCAGTAGTTGCAGCTCGAATGTGTGCCATTTCCAGTGCACTGCCTGGTTACCACCAGGTTACTGTGGGAGCCCTTGTCGCCATCTCAGTGGGTGGCGTAAGTTCTCCCCCTCACATGGCCACACGGTAAGAATAGTCTTACCTCATGGCCCTTTTTTTTTTTTTTTTAGGGGCTTTTTTACCCGCTGCATCAAAATGGGCCCTGGCACGTGGGAAAACGGCCCCTGCTGCTTCCGCAGGGCCCTTTTCCCTTGTTCCCGCAGCTTAGTAAAAGGACCCCCTAATTTCCAAAGGGAAAGAAGACTTAATGAGATCACTCTGGGGCTCATTTTCAAAGCACTTAGCCTTCCAAAGTTCCATAGAAACCTATGGAACTTTGGAAGGCTAAGTGCTTTGAAAATATGCCTCTCTGTCTATTATGTGGCACCTTAATAACTTTTAAACATAAAAACATGACGGCAGATAAAGGCCATATGACCCATCCAGTCTGCCCATCCTCTGTAATCCCTAACTCTTCCTTTTCCTAAGCGATCCCACATGCTCATCCCATGCCTTTTTAAATTCTGGAACAGTCCTCGACTCCACAACCTCCACTGGTAGGCCATTCCATGCCTCCACCACCCTTTCTGTGAAATAGTACTTCCTTAGATTACTCCTAAGCCTATTCCCTCTTAACTTCGTCATATGCCCCCTCATTCTGGAGCTCTCCTTCTGTTGAAAAAGGCTCTCTTCCTGTACATAAATACCATTGAGATAATTAAACATCTCTATCATGTCTCCTCTCTTTCTCTCTCTCTCTCTCTCTTTCAGCATCCTTTCTACACTATATCTTCAAGACATGTCAGGGGGTGGGAAAACATTTTGTTCTGGATTTATTTATTTATTTTGGGATCACTGCACATGTGTGTGACGTAGACATTTAGGCTTCTCAAGTTCTAGATGAAAATTCTTGATGGTTTTTTTTTCCAAGCCGATGGTATTTAATACTTGGTGAAATGAGGGACTGAGTTCATGCTAAGAGCAGATATAGGCCAACCAATACATCTCAGTCCTAACCTGCTATTACAGTGCTGGAGCTGTCAGCAGTAAAATTGTGCCTGATATAGCACAGAATCCAGTATAATCTATAGAAACTGCTGTAGTGTGTCCTGCTTTGCATATGCCTTTAGTAATGATCTTTTCTGTGCCCCTCAGGGCTCGCTCCATATACGAGCGGGCTTTAGACGTGGACTACCGAAATGTTACCCTCTGGCTGAAGTATGCCGAGATGGAAATGAAGAACCGCCAGATTAATCATGCCCGCAACATTTGGGATCGAGCCATCACCACCCTGCCCAGGGTCAATCAGTTCTGGTAAGCAGTGAGGGGGACTCAAGCAGACTGTTACACCATGAGAAGTGTGTGATGCTTTTTCCAAGCTCTTCACATTACATTTTCAGATGCATGGGAGAGAAACAGTATTAGTAATAAGCTAGCTTTCTGTCATTCTTTTCACCTGCTCAGTCCTGTTCAATACTGGAGAAGCATGCATACTGTCCTTACTAGAGTCATATGGTTTGGCATCTAGATAGCAGCACAGATTTTTGTCAGGGGAAAGGGAGAAGGTAAATAGTTGCTTTTTGAGACCACAGAATTTGTTTATTTTTAAAATGTATAATCTGATTTAGTACACAATGTCCTAAATAGAGTGGAACTAAAAACACATACAAATTAAACAATTAACAAATCAGACACAGTGCTCAGACTGGTAATACAGCAACCAAAACCACCCAGATAAAAATAGCCACAAGCTATACGTAAACTCAGACAATAACCAGCAAACTATTCCTGTTATGACCTCGAATCACTGAATGCCTATCGGCCTTATTTTTGAAAGTGATGGGCATCCATATTTCGACCCAAATCGGGAGATGGGTGCCCATCTCGCAAAGGCGCCCAAATCGTTATAATCGAAAGCCGATTTTGGGCGTCTTCAACTGCACTCCATCGCGGGAACGAACAAAGTTGACGGGTGCATGTCGGAGGCGTGGTGAAGGCGGGACTGGGGCGTGTTTATCGGCCGAGGAGAGATAGGCGCCTTCGGCCGATAATCGAAAAAAAGGGCAGCAGAAGCGAGAATTTGGGTCGCTTTTGCTGGACCCTTTTTTTTTTTTTCACGACCCAAGTCCCAAAAAAGTTCCCCAACTGGCCAGATGACCACCGGAGGGAATCAGGGATAACCTCCCATGACTCCCCCAGTGGTCACTAACCCCCTCTCACCACAAAAAAAGAACTTAAAAACTTTTTTTGACAGCCTGTATGCGAGCCTCAAATGTCATACCCAGCTCCCTGACAGCAGTATGCAGGTCCCTGGAGCAGCTGTTAGTGGGTGCAGGGGACGTCAGGCAGGCGGACCCAGGCCCATCCCCCCCTACCTATTCCACTTGTGCTGGTTAATGTTGAGCCCTCCAAAAAAAACCAAAACCCACTGTACCCACATGTAGGTGCCACCCCTGCACCCCTTAGGACTATGGTAATGGTGTAGACTTGTGGGCAGTGGGTTTTGGGGGGGATTTGGGGGGCTCAGCACACAAGGGAAGGGTGCTATGCACCTGGGAGCTATTTTAATTTTTTTTTTTTTTTTAATTTGTCCCCCTAGGGTGCCCAGTTGGTGTCCTGGCATGCGAGGGGGACCAGTGCACTACAAATCCTGGCCCCTCCCACGACCCAATGCCTTGGATTTGTTCGTTTTTGAACTGGGCACCTTCGGTTTCCATTATCGCTGAAAACCGATAGCGCCCAGCGCAAAAACGCCCAAATCCTAGGCATTTGCCCCGCACAACCCATATTATCGAAAAAAAGATGGGCGCCCATCTTTTTTCGAAAATACGGTTTGTCCCGCCCCTTCGCATGGCCGCCCACAGAGATGGGCACCCACTTTCGATTATGCCCCTCCATGTAAACAAAAATGCTTCTAGCCATTTCAAAAAGTTTGATAACTAGATTGAGCTCTCAGCTCAGAAGGAAGAACGTTGAACAAGCTGTTTGCAGGAGAAAATCATTTATTTCCTTCTCCATTGAGAGTTTCTGTTGCCATTTGATTTGCAAAGGTACAAGTACACTTATATGGAGGAGATGCTGGGGAACGTGGCAGGAACAAGGCAGGTGTTTGAACGCTGGATGGAGTGGCAGCCAGATGAGCAAGCATGGCATTCCTTCATCAACTTTGAGCTAAGATATAAAGAGGTGGACCGGGCTCGCTCCATTTATGAGAGATATATCCTTCAAGAATGGTTGACTAGGTCCAAGATCCAGGTTTACAACATTTATATTCATTTTCTCTATAAAAGCGAGAACCTGTTGGGCCATGATTTTTGTCTATTTATGTGCTTATCCTGGCTGTAGAAAGATCACTGGATACAGTTGTGGTAATATTTCATTTTATTTGTGTTATGCCTTTCCAGAATCGAAATTTCACTTAAGTGGATTACAACAGAAATATAATCACTGCAGTCATATGTAAATAACAATAAATTACAACAATCAATCAAAATAAATGCTAGAATGACTTTACAATACAAGAAATGCAGTTATAAACAAATGTAAAATGCCTATGGAGACAGGAAATTATGTGGCCTCTTAGTTACATCCTAAACACTATTTAGTAGACTACAATTAATAGCTTCTCTTGTCATTTACCCAGACCATTCTCTTTCCATGATACCACGTTTTGGAGAGTTTGTAGTTTGGAAATCATCTTTTCCTGTATGGCAGCAACTTCTATAACATTTGAATCTAGTTTTATTAACATTTGTGTAAACCTGTTGGCTGAATTTAGAAATGCCCTTTTTCCCACAGGCACAAAGTGGGAGAAAGCCTGGCTGTAATTTTGGCTGCAGGTGTCAGGTTGCTCCACTAATCAAAATAAACAGTGTTGGCAGAGAATTAATTTCAACAACCAGAAATTTCACTAAAGTATAATAGGAGGGACACTCTTTGTCTTCTGTCTGAATCCAGCACAAGTAAACTTTTAAGGTACAGTGTTGGTAGGCTTTAGAGAATACCTTGGGTGGTAAGATAGTGGAAAAACCCAGAATCTCCATGGGGCTGTCCTAAACCCCCTGAGAAAAGGGAAGCATTGTTTAGCTACCGCATACTCTGCACTGCAGATATCAAATGTGCAGCCTTTTTCTGTATCATGTAGCATTTGAGAAGTCTACCTAAATCACGCAACAATTTCACCGGGCTATTCTACTGGAATATGTTTGGAGCACAGGTCAGAAATGACATCATATGTGATCACATCTGACTGGTGGTTGCAAGTGGTGAATTTCCTATTCTAGTTAACGTTGGCCAGCTCTGTTGAGCATTTCAGGCCATTTTGTAGTTCTTTTGCTAATGTGGCTGCCCCATGGTGGCCAGGAAGTAGTTTTAAAAGATTTCTAAAGTATTAGCAGTAAAGTCTTTAAATAGTACAGGATGTGATTTCACTGCTTTGGGACATGCTTCTGTATTGCAGAGATCACAGAAATAATATGAGAGGGTTGTTAAAATCTATTAAACAAGATTTTCTATTAGTATGTGTGGCTGCAGAGCTTGTGGAACTCAGATTGTTCACCTCAAATCTTCAGGTGACTGAAAAGCTTGTATTGTCACTCAGCAGGTCAAGAACAACTATGGATGCTCAAGACAATTTTTTTTTTTTTAGCAGCAGCAGTACCGAGAGAAACAGCAAAGACGTGAAGAATTCCAGTGCAAAATGACCTGTAATTTTTCTGTCTGCTAAATATTGAAAGCTATAATCTTGTAAGAGTAAGGACCTGCTGTGTGGAAGAACACTGATTGGTTTATTACCTACTGGGAAATTGAATTCAAACTTGGGAAAAGGTAGACTTGGAGGTTAAACAGGAAATTCCATTGTATTTATTTTTAGTTACTCTCCATATTTAGCAAAGGGAGTTTAGAGAATAGTTTAGCATTTAAAGCCTTTGTTAGAGCTTCATATAAAAACTGTTTTAGAGTATAGTTTAGTTTAGCATTTAAAGTTGATGTTTTAGGGTTTACCATAACATCAGTTCAGAGCACAGCAGCTAAAAGAAGCCTCTGTTTAGAGTTTTTAAAGTCCCTTCCACCCATTCTAGGCCTGATCTTTGGTTTATAGGTTTTAAGACAGATAAGAGGACAGAAGGTTTAATTAAGGAGTTTTCATCAGCCAATAATTAGCTTTTAGAAATAGTTTTTTTTAGGTCTTTGAAGAAACCTAAAAAAATAAACAAATAGCAGCAACGCATAGGGTATAACTAATAGTCATAAGGGGCTTTAGTTTATGTACTCCTACTCCATAAGCATTTTAATTAACTCACTGATACTAAAATACAGGCAGCAATCCAGCAGTGAAATGGGGGCTATTGAGCCTTTGGCATTGTGTCCCATTTTTGATTATCTTCTAGTTGTTGAGATGTCATGTGTGTGTCCTTGGTGCAAAGGGCCTGCCATGAGTGGGAAAGCGCGGGGTACAAATGTAACAAAAAAAAACGCTCGGGGAACATATCCAATCTCTGCAGGTTGGAGGCGCTGAGGCATACAGATGTATATAAAAGAGACCTACAGGGACATAGTAAAGTCCCACCTCCAGCCTGGCAACATCTGCCCTGTCATGGAGGAGAAAAATCACCTGAAAGGAGAGCCATCACCTTGGAGAAACAGGAAGTGATCCTTCATCCAGGACGTGCCCTCCAGAGATGCAGTTGCCTGTTGCACAGAGGATGTGTCTCTAGGGTCTTCTGCCCAGGACGGAAAGGTTAGGATGGCCATTTTAGTTGAAGATTCATTTATTAGACATATAAATAGGTAGGTAGCTGGTGGACATGAGGATTGCTTGGTCACTTGCCTATCTAGTGTGAAGGTGGTGGACCTCGCACATCACCTAGATAAGATTTTAGATAGTGCTGGGGAGGAGCCAGCTGTCTTAGTACATATAGGTACCAATGACATAGGAAAATGTGGGAGGGAGGGAGGTTCAGGTAGCCAAATTTAGTTGAAATCCATAAGCTCCAGGAGAACATTTTCAGAAATGCTCCCTGGCATACAGGACCCAAGAGACAGGCAGAGCTACAGGGGCTGAATTCAGAGAAAAATTTTGTTTCTTTTGTGTATGAGGGTGCAAAAGCATGGAATGTACAGTTTTGCCAGATAGTTTAAGATCTTTGCCTAATTACAGGGATTTTAGGAAATCTATATGTGGTATATATCATTCAATGCAAAAAGTGTGAGGAAGGATGCTATATTTGAAGAAATCATAAGGAATTCTGTAAAAAGCTTTTTATTCTGCAAATATGTTTTACTTAAATGAAAATATGACAGATTATCATCTTTAGGTTTTGTTAATTACAAAATTAATTACTGTAATTTCCTAGGTTAATTTGCCTAGCTTCTTTCAGTTGTCATCCACTTAGAACTACATAGGTATTAATGGAATAAAAGAAGCAAAATGTAATGTGTGAATGAGACAGTGTTTCAGGGATGAGGGATTTAGATTTGGTAGAAACTGGTCAACATTGTGGGAAAGAGGGAACCTATTCCAAAAAATAGGCTCCACCTTAACTGGTATGGAACCAGACTGCTGGCGCTAACATTTAAAAGAGAAGATAGAACAGTTTTTAAACTAGAATTTTTTTTTTTGGGGGGGGGGGTGGAGGGGAATCCAACAATTGCTTAGGAGCAAAGGGTTTGGAAAGAGCAGGGACTGTCTCTTTTGTGTATGGTGTACAGCGCTGCGTATGCCTTGTAGCGCTATAGAAATGATAAATAGTAGTAGTAGTAGGTATCTCTGAAGAATACTATCAAAACAGGGAAGTTAAGGCATCTCAATAGATGGCAACAAAGACAAAAGTACGTCAGGAGCTTTTAAGGGAAGAGCAGACTAAAGAATGCAGATTATCCCTGCCAACTGCAAGGCAGCTTGTAGGTATCAACAAAAAACACAATTTAAAATGTTTGTATACAAAAGCTAGAAGCCTAAAAAAAATAAGATGGAAGAATTAAAAGTATATAGCACTAAACGAATCCATATATATATATATATATATATATATATATATGGACATCTAAGAGACCCAGTAGGAGAATAATCAATTGGCACTGTTACCTGGGTATAAAATTTTATCGCAGTGATGGGATGGTTCAAACTGAAGGGAGGGTAGGCGCTATATGTTAGAGCTGGGGGGAGGGTAGCACTATATGTTAGAGGGAATTGAATCAAACAGTAATTCAATCAAAAATTGAATTAGGAAACATAG
Organism: Microcaecilia unicolor; assembly: GCF_901765095.1. Taxonomy (NCBI): domain Eukaryota; kingdom Metazoa; phylum Chordata; class Amphibia; order Gymnophiona; family Siphonopidae; genus Microcaecilia; species Microcaecilia unicolor. Next base: position 105,503,350 of record NC_044033.1, read on the forward strand.
CAACGAGGAATCCTCATAGATAGAAATTCCATGTGTGATGGGTGTGGCAGTACTACCATCCGCCAGGACAGATGATGAAATGTTAGCAGAAATTAAGGAGAAGCTAGCAAATTTGGTAGCACTATAATAATGGGTGACTTCAATTACCAATAAATAATAAACAAGTAGGAATATTGGGTACAAATAATCAGAAAATCAAACAATATTGCAGCATAGAAATTATATTGTGCCTTCTCTGCCTGAACATCAAATATCAATAATGGAAAAAGACCTCTGAGAACAAAGGGCAGGATTCTGTATATGGCACCTGAAAAATCCATGCGGGAAAAAAAATATGCCTAGGCATATTCTCTAAAGTATGCCTAAATTTTGTAGAATAGGTTTAAATTTCCATGCGGTATATAGAATATTCTGAGCACCTCTCCACACCACCAAATTAAGGAGAAGCTAGCAAATTTGGTAGCACTATAATAATGGGTGACTTCAATTACCAATAAATAATAAACAAGTAGGAATATTGGGTACAAATAATCAGAAAATCAAACAATATTGCAGCATAGAAATTATATTGTGCCTTCTCTGCCTGAACATCAAATATCAATAATGGAAAAAGACCTCTGAGAACAAAGGGCAGGATTCTGTATATGGCACCTGAAAAATCCATGCGGGAAAAAAAATATGCCTAGGCATATTCTCTAAAGTATGCCTAAATTTTGTAGAATAGGTTTAAATTTCCATGCGGTATATAGAATATTCTGAGCACCTCTCCACACCACCAAATTTGATCGTATCCATTTCGGCCATGTTTACTTGGCATAACTCCTGACACCTATAATAGGCTCAGAGTGGGTGTATTGTTGGGTGTATTGTATAATAATGCAAACAGATTTTAGAAATGTCCATTCCACGCCTATAACCACGCCCCATTTTCAGCTATGTGACTTGGAATTTATGCGCACCACTTTACTGAAAAAGTTGTACACTTAAACTATAATTAATGGCAGTTAGTGCTGATATCAAAGAACGCATAAACTTCAAAGCCCACACAATGATCCACAAGATCCTCCATGGCAAATCTCCAAGCTACATGGCTGACTTGATCGACCTACCAGCCAGGAACGGGTCCAAATCTTCTTGAACATATCTCAATCTTCATCTTCCCAATTGCAAAGGCCTCAAATACAAAACCTACTACACATCCAACTTCTCCGTTATAGCCAGCAAACTCTGGAACGCAATACCTCGACACATCTGAACAACCAATGAATATCTGCCTTTCTGAAAGCTGCTGAAAACTTACCTCTTCAAACAAGCCTACCCCAACAACCCAACTTAAATCTTGAATCTAATCCACACCACCCATACTCCAATCCTCTCCCCCACGTCTCATCCTATTGTCCTACTCTCTATAACTGGTTTACCTTTGTGATACGTTGTACCATACTTTGTTTTGTCTCTGCGATACTCTGTACCATACCTTGTAAACCGCAGTGAACCTGCTATCGAGCGGGAAAGAGCGGGGTATAAATGCTATAAATAAATAAATAATTGCTTGTTAACATCCAATTGACAGCACTGATTAGGTAACCGGTTAAGTTCTGCACATTGTTATAGAATATACTTCGATTTCTACACGGAAATTAAGGTGCGATATATAGAGTTTGGGGGGGAAGCCCTTATAGAGCTGGACTCCTCTTGAGAGAAGTTTGCTAGGCAGTTTTTGAAGCATTTGCTCATTTTTAGACTTCCCTCTTGGTTCTTTTGGTGGCTCTTATCATTGATATTCGGCAAGTTGAAAAATATATATTTAGATACTAGTGGAGTTTTTTTGACGAGTGATTGAAGTAGCCCCAGTCAAGAGTTGCAAGTCACATGATATTGACCTATAAGGGCTTTGTCTCTGAGGTCTTTTTTTGATATTTGATGTTCAGGCAGAGAAGGCACAATAGAATTTCTATTCTGCAATATTGTTTGATTTTCTGATTTCAGTTAGCCTAATATTGACTGGATAAATGTCGCATCAGGAAATGCTAGGAAGGTAAAGTTTGTAGATGAAATAAATGACTGCTTCATGGAGCAGCTGGTTCAGGAACTGACAACAGTGGGATCTGTTTTAAACCTGATCCTTGGTGGAATGCAGGACTTGGTGCAAGAAGTAATGGTTTTGGGGCCACATTGCAATACTGATCACAGCATGATCAAATTTGAGATAACTGGAGTTAATACACAAAGGAAATCTACTACTACAGCATTTAACTTTCAAAAGGGCAACTATGATAAAATGAGGAAAATGGTTTAAGGGAAAAAAAAAACCCTAAATAAGTAGCTGCGAAGGTTAAGGATTTAAATCAGGCATGTTTAAAAATACCATCTTGGAAGCCCAGACCAATTGTTTTCTTTGTATCAAAATTGCGGTAGGAAGGCAAAATGGTGGTTAGAATATTTTAAAAGGTGAAGTGAAAGAGGCCAATGGTACATCTTTCAACAAAGGAGAAAAGGATCCAAATGAAGAAAACAGGAAGCAGCATAAGCACTGGCAAGTTAGATGCAAGGAATTCATAAAGAAGGCTAAAACAGAATTTAACAAGAAGCTTGCTGTAGAGGCAAAATCTCATAGCCAAACCTTTTTAGGTACATTAGCAGCAAGGTTGTGTGGGAGTCAGTTGGACCATTTACATCATCATGGAGTTGAAGGAGGACTTAGGGAGGATGAGGCCATAGTGGAGAGACTACATGAATTCTTTGCTTTACTGAGGAGGATGTAAGGGAGCTACCTGTGTCAGAAATGGTGTTAAAGGGTGGCAATATGGAAGAACTGTAAGAAATTTCAATGATCCTGGAAAATGTAATAAGCCAAATACAGAGTGGCAAATCCCTTGTACCGAATGATATACTCCCCAGGGTATTGAAAACTCAAAAAAGAAATTGCTGATCTACTGTTGGTAATCTGGAACCTATCATTAAAATTGTCCAGGTACTTGAAGATTGGAAGGTGGCTAATGAAATGCCAGTTTTTAAAAATGGGTTCTGGGGTGATCTGGGAAACAAAAAACAAAAAGGCACAAAAACTGCTTACTGAATAATACTAACAAACAGAAAAGCAGAGAGGGTTAAGAAATTTATTAGAACAAATTTCTTAACCCTCTCTGCTTTTCTGTTTGTTAGTGATCTGGGAAACTACAGATGTTAGATACAGACTATTATAAAGAACAAAATTACTGAACACAAGATATATATGGTTTAATGGGACAGAGTCAACATGGGTTCAGCCCAACAGAAGTCTTGACTTGCCAAATTGCTACGTTTTTTTGAAGGTGAGCCAGTTGAGGTAGTATTTTAGATTTTCAGAAAGCTTTTGACAAAGTCCCTCATGAGAGACTCCTGAAAAAATTAAAATACCATGGGATAGGAGACACCATTCTGTTGTGGATTGGGACCTGGTTAAAAGATAGAAAAAGAGAGTATGGTTAAATGGCCAATTCTCTCAATGGAAAAGGGTGAATAGTTGATTTCCCCAAGGATCTGTACAGGGACTGGTGCTTTTTAAACATATTTAGAAATGATCTGGAAATTGGAACAAGTGAGGTGATAAATTTGCAGATGCCACGAAACTATGCAGAGTTGTTACCACATGTGGGACTGTGTGAAATTGCAAGAGGACTTTGGGAGGCTGGAAGACTTGAGCATCAAAATGGCAGATGAATAACTGCAAAGTGATGCACATTGAGAAGAATAAACCAAATTATAGTTGCATGATGCTAGGTCCCACATTAGGAGTCAGCACCAAGGAAAAGGATTTAGTTGTGGTCATGGACAATGCATTGAAATCTTCTGCTAAGTGTGCAGCAGCAGCCAGAAAAGTAAACACTATTAGGAATTATTAGTAATGGAATTGAGAATACCATAATGTCTCTGTATCACTCTTTGGTGAGACCACATCTTGAGTATAGTGTGCAATTCTGGTCACTGCATTTCAGAAAAGAAGTAGTGGAACTAGAAAAGGTACAAGGAAGGGTGACCAGAATGATTGAGGGGGTGGAATGACTCTCTTATATGAGGAGAGGTTAGGGCTCTTCAACTTGGAGAAGAGACAGTTAAGGAGAGGTATGGTAGATATCTATAAAATCCTGAATGGAGTGGAATGAGTAAATGCAAATAGATTTTGTACTCTGTCAAAAAAGTACAAAGACTAGGGGACACTCCATGATGTTCCATAATAGCACATTTGAAACAAACAGGAGAAAATATTTTTTCACTCAATGCGTATTTAACCTCTGGAACTCATTGTTGAATCAAGTAATAAAAGCTGTTAATCCCTCTGGGTTTTAAGAAAGGTTTGGACAAATTCCTGGAGGAAAAGTCCATAAAATGTTATTGAAGTAGGAAAAGCCTCTTCCTATCTCTGGACTTAAGTAGCATGGAACGTTACTACATTTTGGGACTCTGCCAGGTACTTGTGATGTGGATTGGCCACTATCAGAAACAAGATACTGATCTAGATGGACCCTTGTTCTGACCCAGTAAGGCAATTCTTATGTTGTATGTCTGCTCTAGATTAGTCAGCCACATGTTCCTATCTTCAATTTCCTCTGACCATTGAAGCTTTAATAATGATTTTAGCTAGACTAATTCATGAGGGGTTCTCCTGCTCTGGCTCACATACAGAAGTAATCTTCCTATACCCCTCTTACCACTTGTGTTCATGGCTAACGTTTTCCACACTGTCCAGCAGTTGCTCTATAGCTGGTAACTGAGATGTACAGGTGTTGGAACAATGTGGAAAGCTTTAGTGGGTATGGGCCATAATAATGTGTTTCCATAAATCACATTTCTTTCTGCTGTTTTTCAGTGAACCATTGTCCTGGTTCTCTGTCAATCATAGGACAAAAATAATTTATACTACGAAGTTGTTTTTGAAGTTTTTTTGGCCTTAACTTCTCTGCACTTGTTATTGTGCATCCTGATATCAAAAACTGGATCAAATATGCTCGCTTTGAAGAGAAGCACTCGTACATCGGCCATGCCAGAAAGGTATATGAACGGGCAATGGAATTCTTTGGTGAGGAGCATATGGATGAGCAGCTCTACGTGGCCTTCGCCAAGTTTGAAGAGCATCAGAAAGAAGTAAGCTAACCTGAAACTAGATGACTAAAATTATACCTGTAAAGTAATGGCAAAGTTGTGGATGCAGTGGGATGTTGGTGGCCCTTTGAGGGGAATTTTTTGTATATTGAATTTTATGATATTTGATTGCAAACTGTGTGCTTTGCGTTTAGTCTGAGGTAATGAGAAGAATTTTCTAGCTTTGTAAGTACAGATTTGGGTAAATACAGTTACAGGCAAAGGAAGACTTCGCACTTCTAAAACAGAATGACCTATTTGCTTGTTCCTAATGGGGCAAAATGATTTGATTATTGTACATTGTGTCCAACATGGGGGATGTGTTTATTTATCATTCTACATTTATTTGCAGTTTGAGAGAGTAAGAGTGATCTATAAATATGCCCTGGATCGGATTTCCAAGCAACAAGCCCAGGAGCTGTTCAAGAACTACACCATCTTTGAGAAAAAGTTTGGGGACAGACGTGGAATTGAAGATATCATTGTTAGCAAAAGGCGATTCCAGTATGAAGAGGAAGTGAAGGTGAGGAACACTCATATTCTCCAGGCAAACATCCCTTTGAGCATGTTTGTATCTGACAAGACTATTAGTACTATAAGATAGCACCACTGGTGTTTTTTCTCTGGCTGTTTGGTCAAGCAGGTGAACCTGTTTCTGGTGTCTGTATTGTCAGTGATGTGTCCTTTGTTCTTTTCCTAAGGCAAACCCTCACAATTATGATGCTTGGTTTGATTACTTGAGATTGGTTGAAAGTGATGCTGAGCCTGATACGGTTCGGGAAGTGTATGAGAGAGCCATTGCCAATGTGCCACCTATCCAAGAAAAGAGACACTGGAAGAGATATATTTATTTGTGGATCAACTATGCTTTGTATGAGGAATTGGAAACAAAGGTATTACAGCTTGAATTGAGGTTGTCTACTCTCTTGTCTTGGTAACAGTTTGATGGTCTTATTGTTAATGCAATTTAAAGCAAAACAATTTGGTTTGGAGAGTTGGAAATAAGCTTGTGCACATAGGAGCCCTGTACATACATGACTGAGCAATTTCAGCAGAGCCCACTTTTGGGGGCTGTTCTGAACAGCTGCTTATAAACTAGTCACCTGTGCATTGAGCTGGTAGTCTTGTCCACTGCCCTACAGAGCAATTATTTGGGGGAAATTCTATGGGTGATGCATTGCCCCAATTAGGTTTAGGATATGATAGGAAAGAGCAGAAATGAATGACATGGCCTGCCCCACACTTTACCACACTTATGGCGAATTCTATAACTGGGTTCCAGCATCTACATGTCTCTTGCTTGCGTATGTGTACAGGATACCAGCACTTCTGTCGGTATGTGTGCATTTACCCCTGTTCCCTCTAAGCTGAGCAGGAGTCTTCCAACTGCATTGCTGCCAGTGTGTATGTTGGGGGGGGGGGGGGGGGATGCTTCAATATTATGCTTTCAATCAGTAGGAAGAGGCAGGTTCCCTGGAGTCCTGCAAAGCTTGCCTGTCCCTCACAGCACCACTCATTGGCAGGACTGTAGGTGGAGGACTCCCACTTAGCTTGGAGAGAACAGTGTCTCTTACATGCATAAGTGGCAGCAGAGCAATTAAGCGCTATTCTGTAAGGGTGCACATAAGTAGCATAGCATGAAAATGCAAGGTGGGGGGAGTTCACATTGGTGGAACAAGGGAGGGGCATAGGCAGAGCTCCCATTTAAACATGCAAGTTACAGAATTCTCTAAGTTACATACATTCATGCTGTATTTAGATGTCCACAGTTATGCCATGCCTGTGGCTGGTGTAACTCCAGACATATATGTGCCGATACTGGGTTATGCTAGTATTCTATAATTTTATTTTTTTTTTTTTTTTTGTTACATTTGTACCCCGCACTTTCCCACTCATGGCAGGCTCAATGCGGCTTACATGGGGCAATGGAGGGTTAAGTGACTTGCCCAGAGTCACAAGAAGCTGCCTGTGGTTGAAGTGTGAATTGAACTCAGTTCCTCAGTTCCCCAGGACCAAAGTCCACCACCCTAACCACTAGGCCACTCCTCCTCTTCCCAGATGCTCTTCCCAGCATCTGTATGCCCAGATGCTGTTTATAGAATAGGCTGTCACCACGCAGCATCGGAACACCAAAAAGGAGGTGTCTACTTGTAGAACAGCGCTTTATGCACTCGGATAGGTACTTATAAAAATTGTTCCAGTGTATAACACATAGAAGTAGGCGTTCAGTAAACATAGTTTGTTTTATACTCTATCCAAATAGGCATTCTTGGGGCAGAGAATGGGAGTAAAGGTGGTTGAATTATTACTTATACATATGTTATAAAATATGCACCATTTCTTATAGGCACATACATACACGGGCTTACACCTGCCTTGGAGCCAAGTGTAACTTTGTGAGCTTTTAGGGAAGCTGTTAAGAATCTTATAGCTGGAGTGTTTGGACACTTAATTCAGAAGTGATGCACCTGTAATCAGTACAGCTATCGTGTCTCTTCTGCAGGATCCAGAGAGAACCAGACAGGTGTACCAGGCATGCTTGGAACTCATTCCTCACAAAAAGGTAAGGAGTCAGCACTCCTAGTCATTTCCAGCACAGATTTGGATTGTTCACAGAAATGAGACCTCTAGCTACAGTTCTGTGCAAGCCCTTGTGCTTTGGGCAGGGATAACAGAAGAGCTGTGACTAACTGAAAAATAGAATTTACATGATTCTTTGTGGTATTTGTGGCTGTCCCTCCAAATTATAGAAGCAAGTATGGGAACTGCTGAAATGATCTTGCCAAAATCTTTTATCATAGACATAATATACTCATATGAATTAAAATAAACTATTGTATATGTTCTGAGATTATTCAAGAAGTATCCAGACAGAGTTCCGGTGTTTAAAATTTTGTTTTATCAATTAGAATAGCTGCCTAGCATGTTTTATTTACATTAAAAATTAAAAGGTCTAGATGCAAAGGCAAAATTCCATTGCTATTGTCTTCTTTCATTGAGAGAGCACGGTCAGGGGACTGAGCAGAATATGATAGTAATAACTTGCCCTCCTTCAATGAAGCTTTCTTAAAAATATATACTGTACCTCAATGATATATACCCTGCTTCAATGGCAAGCCTTGGGGTCCTGCCCCCCCCCCACCACCACCACCACAGTGGGCTCAGGCCCCTTTCAAAATTGTAGAACCAGATGCATGTCTGGCAGGGATGCTCAAGCCCTTCCAGTGGAAAAGATTCTCTGGCGGAGCCAAGCCTGTATTGCTTAAGCAGCAAGGAAGCGGGCAGAGTGCTGCTGCTGTTGGTGCCAGCACTTTCATGCATGCTTAGTTTATGAACTGAGTGTGTACAGAAGTTCCAGTATTGGAAACTGGAACACCCTACCGACTTCCTCGCTGCTTCAGCAGTATGGGCACGGCTTCGGCAGAGAAGCTGGTGGGGCTGGAGCATCCCCGAATGCAAAGATATGATTTGGGGGACGAGAACTGGGGGAATAGGACACTCTCCCACCACCCAAAATAATTTGAGCTCTGGCTATGCCCTTGAACTGCCTTTATGGTAACACTGTAACAATAATAAGAAACAGCATAAGGAATGTCAAGTCAAATGCAAAGCGCTGATAAGGAAGGCTAAGAGGGACTTCGAAAAAAAGATTGCGTTGGAGGCAAAAACACATAGTAAAAAATTTTTTTGGTATATTAGCAGGAAGCCGGCGAAAGAATCGGTTGGACCACTAGATGACCGAGGAGTAAAAGGGGCGATCAGGGAAGACAAAGCCGTAGCGGAGAGATTAAATTAATTCTTTGCTTCGGTCTTCACCGAGGAAGATTTAGGTGGGATACTGGTGCCGGAAATGGTATTCGAAGCTGACAAGTCGGAGAAACTTAATGAATTCTCTGTAAACCTGGAGGATGTAATGGGGGCAGTTCTACAAACTGAAGAGTAGCAAATCTCCTGGACCGGATGGTATTCATCCCAGAGTACTGATAGAACTGAAAAATGAGCTTGCGGAGCTATTGTTAGTAATATGTAATTTATCCTTAAAGTCGAGCGTGGTACCGGAAGTTTGGAGGGGGTGGCTAATGTAACGCCTATTTTTTAAAAAAGGTTCCAGAGGAGATCCGGGAAATTATAGACCGGTGAGTCTGACGTCAGTGCCGGGCTAAATGGTAGAGACTATTATAAAGAACAAAATTACAGAGCATATTCAAAAGCATGGATTAATGAAACAAAAGTCAACATGGATTTAGTGAAGGGAAATCTTGCCTCACCAATCTACTACATTTCTTTGAAGGGGTGAACAAACATGTGGATAAAGGTGAGCCAGTTGATATTGTGTATCTAAATTTTCAGAAGGCATTTGACAAAGTACCTCATGAAAGACTCCAGAGGAAATTGGAGAGTCATGGGATAGGAGGCAGTGTTCTATTGTGGATTGAAAACTGGTTAAAAGATAGAAAACAGAGAGTAGGGTTAAATGGTCAGTATTCTCAATGGAGAAGGGTAGTCAGTGGGGTTCCCCAGGGGTCTGTGCTGGGACCGCTGTTTTTTAACATATTTATAAATGACCTAGAGATGGGAGTAACTAGTGAGGTAATTAAATTTGCTGATGACACAAAGTTGGTCAAAGTCGTTAAATCGTGGGAGGATTGTGAAAAATTACAAGAGGACCTTACAAGACTGGGAGACTGGGCGTCTAAATGACAGATGACGTTTAATGTGAGCAAGTGCAAAGTGATGCATGTGGGGAAAGAGGAACCTGAATTATAGCTACACATGCAAGTTTCCACGTTAAGAGTCACAGACCAAGAAAGGGATCTAGGTGTCGTCGTTGATACGTTGAAACCTTCTGTTCGTGTGTTGTTGCGGCTAAGAAAGCAGATAGAATGTTAGGTATTATTAGGAAAGGAATGGAAAACAAAAATGAGGATGTTATGCACCTCGAATATTGTGTTCAATTCTGGTCGCCGCATCTCCACTATATCTTTTTTGAGATGCGGCGACCAGAATTGAAGTGGAATTAGAAAAGGTGCAGAGAAGGGCGACGGAAATGATAAAGGGGATAGGACGACTTCCCTATGAGGAAAGGCTAAAGTGACTAGGGCTCTTCAGCTTGAAGAAAAGGCAGCTGAGGGGAGATATGATAGAGGTCTATAAAATAATGAGTGGAGTTGAACGGGTAGATGTGAAGTGTTTGTTTACGCTTTCCAAAAATACTAGGACTGGGGGGCATGCGATGAAGCTACAATGTAGTAAATTTAAAACAAATCGGAGAAAATTTTTCTTCACTCAATGTGTAATTAAACTCTGGAATTCGTTGCCAGAGAATGTGGTAAACGCGGTTAGCTTAGTGGAGTATAAAAAGGGTTTGGACGGCTTCCTAAAGGAAAAGTCCATAGTATTTCTGGGATAAGCAGTATAAAATGTTTTGTACTTTTTTGGGATCTTGCCAGGTATTTGTGACCTGCATGGACCACTGTTGGAAACAGGATGCTGGGCTTGATGGACCTTTGGTCTTTCCCAGTATGGCAATACTTATGTACTTATATTTATCTCAGACCTTTATGACTAACTGATTTTCTGTTACTGCTTAGGATTTCCCAAGAAGGGGGTATATAAAGATTTTAAACAAATTATATGTATGTATTTATTTATTTTTAAAAAATTCCTAGTCCATTCTCTTAGCAAAGAGTATGTAACTCAGCAACCTGTGAAAGCAACCATGCTTTTATTTTTTTAAAAGCTTGATCATTTTTCCCACCATATTTCACATATCGGTCTGTACTAAAATTTCACCTCCTACCCTGAAGTAAAAATCCATTGTTAAAATCTGTAATTATTTAACACAAGTTTTTTAGCACTTTTTTTTTCCCTTTTTGACATAGGAAGTAATAGATAATTTGTGCATTAAACCACCATTTACATCACTGCATTTTTTATTTTCTGTGCTGAAATCTGCAATTACCATATATACTTGACACTAAGCTGAGACTTTTGGGCCCAAAAAGGGCAAAAATTGAGATCTCGGCTTATAGTCTAATCAGATGAAATTTCTTTGCTCCCCCCCCCCCCCCCCTGCAGTGACCGGTACTTCTATCTCACTCTCTCCCCCCCCCCCCCCCCCCCATGATGATCGACATTTCTTACCGCTCCCTCCTGGCGGCTACTGCTGACACAGAAATGAAAGCAAGCTGGTGGAGCCTTGAGCATCTGTGTATGCTCTAGGCCCTATACCGGCTCAGCTTACTTTTATTTGTGTGTCAGCGGCAGCAGCAGAGACCAGGAGAGAACAGTAAGAAATGCTGGTCATCGCAGACAAGGAGGGTTGGAATACAAGAGAGAAGTGTCGGTCACCCACATATATAAGAAAGTGCCTAGATTTACATGTTGGGCTGCGTTGATGTTATGTAAAGAAAAAGTTAATACAAACAAACCAAAAAAAAAAGTGTCGGTCACCCAGGAAGGGGGTAGGAGAGGGAGAGAAATGGCGGTCACTGTGAGCAGACGGGGAGGGGGAAAGGGCAAAAATACTGCACAACAATGGGGAAGGGGAAATGGTGAAATGCAGGATACCCACAGGGGAGGAAAGAATATACTTAAATATAACTCCTCCTCCCCCCCCCCCATCTTATACTGAAGTAATGTTTTTGCCCCTTTTTCGGGGGAAAACTTAACTTGGCTTATACTTGGATATGCTTATATTCGAGTATGTACAGTACATTGAAAGTCATTTTTCACTTGGCAAAACATATAATAATTCATATTGCTGAATGGTTAGTAAATCTGCCCCTTAATCCAAAGCCCCAACCCCAGACTGACTATAGAATTTTGAGGTATGCATGGACTAACTCATGGATGTTTTAATTATGATGATTAAAAAAAAGTGGTAGGAGACCAATAAAGTAGAATATACACTACTCAGGAATCTATATGTCAAATTTTATTCTATAATCTAATCAATAAAAAAGTTGAAAATGCCCAACAAGGGACTGTGTTTCAGCGTAAAAAGCTTGTGTTGGGGCTCGTCAACTGCATAAAACACATACAAAAACAAACATAGAAACAACTTTAAACATATTTTTTTAAAATTATATACGTAAGTAGAATGCTTTTGATTATAAACATGTAAAACCAATGCTTAATCCAGAGGTTCCCAAACTGTGCCGTGGCACCCTGGTACGCCGCAGCGAATTCTCAGGGGTACCACGGTGCATTGCTCCTTACTTTCCCCTCCTGCTGGTCTGGCCATCTGCCGCTTCCTGCTTCTTCCCCTACCGCCGCTGCAGTACTTGCAGCTTATGTTTTCAGGCCGTCCACGATTCACACAGGCACTACAGGGAGAATTCCCTCTGCTGCGACCAGCCCTTACAACAGGACGTTGAATCAGAGAGGGCCGGACGCGGCAGACTGGGAAGGCCCCAGAGGTGTTTGTGTGAATCGCGGACGGCCCAAAAATATAAGCTGCAAGCACTGCAGTGGCGGCGGGGGAAGGAGAAGGAAGCGGCAGCGATCTTGGACCTGCAGGAAGGGAAGCTAGCGAGCGATACTGGATTTAGGGAAGGCAGAGGTGTGCTGGTGTAAGAGAAGGGGGCTGCAGGGAGGCAGAGGTATGCTGGTGTGAGAGGAGGGGGCTGCAGGGAGGCAGAGGTGTACTGGTGTGAGAGGAGGGGGTTGCAGGGAAAGGGAGATCCATGTGACCGGGGGTGTCCTGTGGAGACCTATGTGGGTGGGGGGGGGGGGGTGCCACGAACCAAAAAGTTTGGGAACCCCTGGCTTAATCAAAAAGCTTAGAATAATAACAAATATACAACTTTAATGTATAAATCAATAAACACAATATTAAAAATGAAAGTAAAATTCATATCTTTGAGCTAAGATAATTTATATATTTTATAAAAGGGTAATTTATACAACCTGTGATAATCCAATTCAGTGATTCCAAAACAGATATCCCTCAAAAAGTCATCAGACTGAGAAAACAAACTGTTGAAACATATTGACTGAACATTTGACACCTTAAAGATTTCTGAGTAGTGTATCATCTCCTTTATTGATTGCCTACCGCTTTTTTTTCTTCTCTTGTTTTCTGCAGAGGATTTTCTCTTGTTTTTTGTTGCCGTTTTAATTGTTAACCACTTAGTAATGTGATGATAGGCAGTTTATAAATACAATGAAATGAAAGAGAAATGTATCTATTGAGATGAGCTTGCCAAGTGTTGTTGCCTAGATTCTTTGGAGCTTCCTGGCCAGCATGATTTGCATGGAAAAAAAAATTGAATCAGATCTGCGTTCAGGGATCTGACTTTAGTGAAGTAGTTCTCAGATGTCCTCAGCAGGTACGAATATAATACCACATTGGTACATTCTGTAGCTAGATGGGGAAATGAGAAAAGGTAACTTGTGAAAAGTGGTGTGGTCATTCTCCATACACTTCCTGTCCCTTTGTATCTCATTCTCATCTGGAGTAATTTGGGTGGCTATCCTTCAATCACATACTAATTGGATTTTGAAGAAATGAGTTCCACAACCTGTCAAGTACTTTTTTGTTTTGTTTTGTTTTTTTCAAAAATGGGTTGGTAACAGAAACCATAAGATGTGTGAAATTTATGTTAAAGGGTGTTCATTGTGAGGAAATTTCTTACATTGGATAGAATTCTTGAACTTTCACTTATCTAGAAAACTGCTTTTATACGTAATGGGTTTTGAAACTCACCTCTTCAACTGCTATTCTAATAAACATTCAAAGAAAATTTGTATTCTTACTAAACATTCAAAGAAAATTTGTATTCATGTTTGGCATTTTATTTTTTTTAGTTCACATTTGCAAAAATATGGTTGCTTTATGCTCAGTTTGAAATAAGACAGAAGAACCTCTTAGCTGCCCGGAAAGCTCTGGTAAGTAACATGAAATAAGAACAGCTAGTCTTATTTCATCCAAAACCAGAAATATAGAAATTAACAACAAATAAAGAATTGTCTGCTCAACCATACCAACTACTATCCTTTACTATCCCTTCCTCTCCCTTTGAGTGTGGAGGAGTAGCCTAGTGGTTAGTGCAGTGGACTTTGATCCTGGGGAACTGAGTTCGATTCCCACTGCAGCTCCTTGTGACTCTGGGCAAATCACTTAACCCTCCATTGCCCCTGGTACAAAATAAGTACCTGAATATATGTAAACCGCTTTGAATTTAGTTGCAAAAACCTCAGAAAGGCGGTATATCAAGTCCCTTAGGGATCCTCTGTGCTTCTCCCATGCTTTCTTGAATTCAAATACGGTTCTTATCTCCACCGTTTACATTGGAAAGCTGTTCATAGATCCATCATCCTCTCCGTAAAGAAATATTTCCTTAGATTGTTTCTGAGTCTGCCCCTTTTCACCTACATCCTTTGAACTCTTGTTCCAGAGCTTCCTTGCAGGTGAAAAAGGCCCAACAAACTTCTGAAGTATTTTGTGGGGTCACCGTCTCTAAATGAGTTAGTTTTCCACATACCATGACAATAATGAACCTCATTCCTAAGACACAGTATATGTGAAGTATGATCGCGGTCTCTCAAATTTACTGCTAACACTTGATATAGTATTTGCATTATGCCAAAGAGACCTTCCTTCTAGAGTTCATATGTATAGGCAATTTGTCCAGGTGCACTTGGAAATTCTTTTTAACAAGGCCTATGTGAACCGGATCTATGAGATATAATATTTCTGTACTCTTCCGCCACATTGTCTTGGTCTCAGACTGCTTTCTTGACACTAGAAGATCTCTTTTTTTTCTCTCTACATGATTCACTGAGTAGTCACTTGGGACTCACACCTGTATAATGAATGCTGTTCTGGTTTTTTTTTTTTTTTCTTTCACCACTATGTCCAGTTTTCTGGCGTTCAGCTTTTTATCTATCGGAATGGGGATGTCCCAGGTGATCATAACCTCTTCATTCTCCATGATTCTCTTAGGGTTGTGATCCCAATGCTTTTCCGCCACAGTGTTGTTGTGTTTGCAAAGTTTACAACGGGTGAGTTGTGCCACCTTGTTGTGCCTTTCTGTATAGACATTTTCTGCTCTCAGAACATCACAGCCAGCTACAAGATGAGTGACCATTTCTAGCTCATTGTTACAGAATCTACAGGTATCTGTGGCACTATTTTTTTCTGTGCTTGCTGTAAAAGCCATCTCATCTATAATCTATTGTCTTGGGCTGCAACTATCCTTAGATTACTTCTGTGTGGAGTTCTGGAAACCCTTAGCTGGATTCCCTACTTGGGGTTTCTGTATTTAAGCTGATGCCCTTTGTTTAATTTAGTAGCGAGCAGGGACAAATGACATAAAAGTGAAAAGCTGTGTGAGATAATAGCTTACTTTAAGAAACAAAATTGGGGGTCAGTAGCTATGTAGACACTGTAACTGATTTTATGTAGCATCACCCCAACGTTAAAGACAGCAGCAATGTGGTGTGTGGAGTTAAAGCTTCATTTAGCCAGTGGGCCAGTTTAATTGGTGGCAGATCTGTTCAGAAACTCAAATGCCTTATGGTTAACATGGACTAAGTTGGTTCATGCCTGCAAACTGCTAACTTTTTTTTGTTTGTTTCACCCACTAGGGTACATCTATAGGTAAATGTCCAAAAAACAAACTCTTCAAAGGTTATGTTGAGCTGGAGCTGCAACTACGAGAGTTTGATCGGTGCAGGAAGCTCTATGAGAAATTCCTGGAGTTTACACCAGAGAATTGCACATCATGGATTAAATTTTCAGAGCTGGAAACTATCCTTGGGGACACTGAGAGAGCTCGAGCAGTGTACGAGCTGGCCATTAGTCAGCCCCGCTTAGACATGCCGGAGGTAAGGAAGAGAGCTGAAGGGGCTATTCAGTGACCCTAAAGAAAAATCTGGCATTCTTTTTCCTAATTTCTTCCTAATACAGAATGTTAGAAAATATAGTTAGGCCATGTCAATATGGAAAGTACAGAATGTCTGATCTCAGTAGAGAAAAGCATGTGTCTGAGTATCAGCAAATAATTTCTGGGCAGATGAGAAGAGAGAATTGAGCTAGAAACTGAGAAGGAAAGTGGTTCCCATATGGGGTCACAGAAACAAGACTGTGAACTGTACCCTACCCAGTAGTGGCAGTCAGCATATGTCCCATGAGTAAATGAATTTTCACATGTTCTGCCTCTCCTGTGTGTGCTTCCTGCTAGACTAGAAACCTATGTAGAGTAGTGTGGTCTGTGAGTGCACGCCAAAACAGTCCTGGACTTGCCACCAGTACTGCTGTCTTCATATTTTGGGTAACTGGTGGGGTCAGAAGGCAGAAGAAAGAGGGGAGGAGAGGGATGTGGAGGTGTGCTATTTTGTTTTCATTGTTGTTTGGATTCAAGTGAATCTTTAAATATTAAGGTGGAATCATATTGGATAAAAGTTTGGTAAGTACACAAGTTGGGTGTTCAGTGCTATGTTAAGGGACATATGCCAAGGTAAGATGAGCCTGGTGGTTTTTATTTACTTGTATTTACTAATAACACGAGTAGATGTGTTTCAAATTGAAAGAAAATATAGTTATTTAATAGAATATAAGTAAAAATAACAGCAAAACAATACTGCACTAAAATATAACAATATAGCAGTACAAATCAGTATAGAAAATAGACTTTAATATTAGATATAAAAACAAAAGAAAATTAACACTAAATTGTCTCCCCCCTCTCCCCCCCCCCCCTAATATATTGTTCTGACTTAAAGTACATCAACTTGTCATGTTTTCAGAAGTTCCTGCAACAGGGGTATATAAATGTAACAATATTGGTACAATATCAGTTGATCAGAATGCAGCAGCAAGAATCATAGAAGGTTGCAAGCGACATGACCGTATCATACCATTTTTGCAAAAACTTCATTGGCTACCAGTACAATACAGGGCTAAATTTAAAACTCTGTCTGATCTTCAAGGCCCTGAAAAGAAATGGCCCTGAGTACCTGAAAAATAGGATGATCCTCCACACACCGCCAAGGACACTAAGATCCTCTCAAGGACTTTCACTAACCACACCCTCTCCAAAAGACATGACATGTTGTGATACCCGCAAGCGAGCCTTCTCCAGAGTAGCCCCCACACTCTGGAATACCTGCCTGAAAAGTTGCGCTTAACACAAGACTATCTGTACTTCAGGAAGCAGGTGAAAGCTTGACTCTTCAACCAGGCCTTTACTAGAAGAAGTAACTAACTCGTTAGTCTCACTCACACACACAAGGAGTACTCAGGCTGCATATACTGCAGCAGGACATGCTTATCCACTCCTACCCTTGCTGAGATAACATTTAACCATTTTTCTGACCTCGTGTGCAACTTTCTCCTACCCTTGCTGAGATAACATTTAACCATTTCTCTGACCTCATGTGCAACTTTCTTTAAATCAATCACCTTACTTTCTAACTCTTCCTACTTTCTTACCCTTCTATATATTACATCTTTGCTTTACCCTTCGCTATCACTTATAATGTTCTATTACATATTGTGCTGACATTGTAAATAGTACACCATGCCATACTTTGTATTGTTTTTGAATATTTTTACTGCTGTAGTTGTCTATTGCTCATGTTTGATCTATTCTTACTGTACACCACCTTGAGTGAATTCCTTCAAAAAGGCGGTAAATAAATCCTAATAAAAAAATTAATAAAATTAAAGCACGGTTTGAGAAAACAGCAGATGGTTCAGGAAATGACGGAAAGATAGGAGCAACTTACAAAAGATACAAAAATATGTGAAATCAACAGCCTAAAAAACAGAAAAAAAAAACCTATAAAAAGGAAGTTTATGCAGGGAGGGGGTGGAACTCTGTTGTCATGTAGAAAGCCTGGGCTAAATAGTACAGTATGATGCCAAAGCTAGATGATGTAAATAAGTCTTTATTGCTTCAGAAGTACTGCAAACGTATTGTCAAAAGGCTCGACACGGCCGTGTTTTGGCTAGAATGCCTTTGTCGGGAGCCTTAATGACAAAAGGTATTTACATACGCACAAATGTAAATATATAAATTAATGTAGCATAGTAACATAGTAGATGATGGCAGAAAAAGACCTGCACGGTCCATCCAGTCTGCCCAACAATGTAAATGTGAAAAAATATATAGGTAAAAAGATATACAAAAGCAGTACAATGATAAAATGTGAGTACATAAAGCAAAAAATATAAAACAAAAAAATGTAAATATATAAATTAATGTAAATATGATAAATATATAGGTGGAAAGATGATACAAAAGCAGTACAATGATAAAATGCGAGTTCATAAAGCAAGAAATAATTATAAAACAATCAAATAATATGAGCAAAGATCGGATAGTTTATGAAGAGACTAAATTTAAATATCAATACATAAATATGAACATATGTAAATATATGCATAAATTGTATAAGAAAACATTGAAACAGGTGGATGTGTATAATAAAATAAACATCAGTGTGAGACTATAAAAACATATATATTATTTGCACTTAGAACACCATCATATTTTATGGTTGTATGCGACAGTAACTATTCAGTAGTGATTTTCAAATCATCAAAGTTTAGTGTGTTCACAGCTTGTTGATTAAATCTATGTTGTTGTCCTGTGTTCCACTCATGATTGAACACATTCCCCCCCCCCCCCCCCCCCCCCCCCCCCCCCCCCCAATATTCATCGGCGGCGGTGTTTGCTGCCTACCACCGGTTGTATTCCGGATATTCAATGCCAGGCCCTGTCCAGATTTGGGGATTGAATATGTAGTGGTTTTTTTTTTGTTTTGTTTGTTTGTTTGTTTATGTGCTGGCCAACACATACCGTATTTTTCGGACCATAAGACGCACCGGACCATAAGACGCACCTAGGTTTTAGAGGAGGGAAATAGGAAAAAAAAATTTTCCTTTTTCCCTCTAAAACCTAGGTGCTCCGGTGCGTCTTGTCCGAGTTTTGGATCGTCGTCCCCTACTTACGCGATGCCATGTTTCCTGGTGGTCTAGTGACGTCGGGGCAGGAAAGAGCCCCCTCTTTCTTGCCCATCGCGCTGCTCTCCGTGCTCCTGACTGCTTCCTGACGGTCTCGGCGAGATTCAAAATGGCTGCCGAGAATCTCGGCTGCCATTTTGAATATCGCCGAGACCGTCAGGAAGCAGTCAGGAGCACGGAGAGCAGCGCGATGGGCAGGAAAGAGGGGGCTCTTTCCTGCCCCGACGTCACTAGACCACCAGGGAACATGGCATCGCGTAAGTAGGGGACAGCGATCCAAAACTCGCTACCTTCGGACTATAAGACGCACCCCCCATTTTCCTCCTAAATTTTGGGGGGAAAAAGTGCGTCTTATAGTCCGAAAAATACGGTATATGTTAAGTCAGTACTGAGCCCCTCACCTCATAAGCCAAACCATTTAGATACAACTGCTATTTATGTGACCCTATTTAAGCAGTTTACTTATACAGTGAGGGCTGATTATCGGCACTTAACCCAGCTCTGCCCCTGGAACACCCACAAGTACTAGTCGCTTTTGAATTTGGTGCTAACCGGTCATTTTCAGCAGTAATTTAACTGGTTGGTGGCTGATTCCGGCTGGTTAAATTATTTTGTATTTTGCTTGAATTGTTTGCAGTTAAGAGCTTTTATAAGATCTGTTGGCAGATTCAGCCCACGCTACCTGTCCAGAGTCCTTTCAGCAATCAGACTTAACAACCAGAACACGTTTTAACCTTCCAGGTGCTATGGAAATCCTATATTGATTTTGAAATTGAACAAGAGGAATATGAGAAAACAAGAACACTCTACCGGAGACTGCTTCAGCGGACACAGCACGTAAAGGTAACTGTGCATATACTGAAAGATATGTTTATGTTTCTATTGCATTGTACATAAGAACGTAAGAATAGCCATACTGATCAGACCAAATGGTCCATCTAGCCCAGTATCCTGCTTCCAGCAGTGGCCAATTCAGGTCACAAGTGCTTGGCAGAAACCCAAATATCGTTTATTCATTTTACTATACCATCTCAAATTGTAGTTACAAAACAGAAATAGTTTACATATTGATATAAAAATAGTAATAAAAACATAAAAGAACTCCATCAAATTGATAGGAAAGCAAACTAAAACAGCCATTCATTAAAAGATAAAACACCAATTTTGCTAAACAGCCATTCATGACAACAACATAACTAACATATAAATTTTACTGCATAGTCAGTTCTAACTAGTATTACCATTTTATCACAGGACAAGCAGTGGCTTTCCCCATGTCTATCTCAATAACAGACTATGGACTTTTCCTGCAGGAATTTGTCTAAACCTTGTTTTAAACCCAGATATGCTAACCGCTGTTACCTTAATCTCTGGCACTGAGTTCCAGATCTTAACTATTCTTTCCTCCTATTTGTTTTAAAAGTATTTCCATGTACCATAATTTCATTAAGTATCCCTAGTCTTTGTACTTTTTGAAAGAGTGAAAAATCGATTCACTTTTATCCGTTCTACACCACTCAGGATATTGTAGACCTCAATCATATCCCCACTCAGCCATCTCTTTTCCAAGGTGAAGAGCCCTAATGAGTTTTCTATTAGTGTGGCAAAGTTTATCGTTTTCTTGTAATCAGCTAAACATTAGATAATTGAGTGTGTAATTAAATCAGATAAAATTGTTTCTAGTTATATACTAGGCTATAGTAATATAGCAAAAATACTTACCTGTAGCAGGTATTCTTCAAGGTCAGTCAGTCTCACAGTTGGGTGACATCATCCACATTGCCCAATGAGAAACACTTTCACAGCTTTAAGAGCACTCGCCAGCATCCCCACTGTGCATATGCAACTGCCTTCCTGGTAAGAACATGGGACCAGAAGTACAGTATGTGATAATGACTGACCTGCTGTCCTCAGAGATTACCTGCTACAAATAAGTATTTTCACTTTCTCTGAGGTCAAGCAGACCATGTGGGAATCCCTAGCTACCAGGCTTACTGAAAACAACAGCAGTAGGACAATTGGAACTCGCAACGACGAGTTCAGAATACTAATCTTCCTTGAAACTCAGCCTCCCACCGGTAAGTTGTCCAGCTATTCTCTGGAGCCAGTCAAAAACTTGTCCCCTGTTTTGACTGGGGAGCTGGCTGGGCCTTAGGCACACGCTGTTGACGAGAACAAGCACACTGGATCTGGGCTTGCTGAAGAGGGCGAGAATGAATGTACCTACACCTCCGAGTGTAATAGGGACCTCTCTTTGACTTGCCGAAAAACCTCCTGGATGAGGAGGGTGCAGAAGGTGTCCAGCGGGAGAGAGTATCAGTGGTATCAGTATGCGTTTTGATGAGGTCGGCGACCTCCTCCACCTTCTCTGTGGCATCTGCGAATCTCTGCTGGACCTCAGGATCCAGAGATGCGCAGCCATGAGGGTCTGATCATAGCTATACTTTGGGTAGACATCCTGGATGCCACATCAAAAGTATCGTAAGTGCCCCTAGCCAGAAACTTACAACAAGCCTTCTGCTGCTTGTCCAGCTGGCAAAGAGATTCGGCCTGCTCTGGTGGGAGAGATTCTGCCAAATCAGTCATACTGCACACCAAGTTCCACAAATAGAGGTTTGTGTAAAACTGGTATAACTGTATACAGGAGTTCAGCATTTTGTCTTGCTGCACCTCACACCTGGAATAGACTTCCCGAGCCTGTGCGTCTAGCCCCATCCTTGGCCATTTTCAAGTCCAAACTTAAAGCCCACCTCTTTACCACTGCTGTTGACTCCTAACCACAACTCACTTGCCCTGTCCTTTATCCTCACTTATTTATTCCCTTACCCTTAATCGTTCTGTCTGTTTACCTGTCTTATCTAGATTGTTAGCTCTTTGAGCAGGGACTGTCTTTTTGTGTATGGTGTACAGCTCTGCGTATGCCTTGTAGCACTATAGAAATGATAAATAGTAGTAGTAGTAGCATAGAGGTCTGATATATCTTCCATCCAAAGGAGTCCAGGGTTCCACCACCAGGGAATGAGGCAACTGTGGCCTATGAAACCCAGAGGAACTCTGGATCCAATACATGGTGTTAATCTTGGGGAAGTTAGGAACTGACAGAGGGCACTCCCAGGTCTTCACTTGAACGTCTCGCAAGATCTTGTGAAGTGGGACCATCACAGCCTCTCTAGGAGAAGAGTCATATTCCAGGACTTCAAACATCTCGGCACTGGGCTCGTCCTCTGTCTCCAAATGAATGGGGTTATCCGCCGCTATCACAAAACCTGGGAAAGGCAGGCTCTCAGGTGGAGACTTCCTACTTTCCTCGGGAGGGGAGGGTTCAAAATGGATACCAAAGGACTCCTCTGAGAAGTACTGTAGATCCTCCTCAGATGCCCATGAGCGCTCCGTGTTGATATCAGCAAAGAACTCCTCAAGGGAGGGCTGAGACAGAGCCTGCCTTGAGAGAGAGGAATCATGTCCTTGCCTAGAAGGTTTTCGAGGCGTAGGCTCCACCCTCGACTCCGGTGAAGCTTCTTCCATCGACATGGAGGGAGTGTCAGCATAGGCGGCTGTAAACAGCGATACTGCATGCAGCACTCCTTGTCGGAGACCTCACCGCAGAATGAGGTGATACAAGTACCCCAAATACCAATGCACTCTGATGGATTAGCCCTGCCAAATGCTCTTGGAGCATGGCCCAGATACAGTCATCGAGGGCCGACATCAGGAAAGGCTGGTGTGTTGGGTTATTAGCAGGCTTCTGAACTGTTGGGGTCGGTGTGAGTGCCTGGTCCTGGCTGCATTGAGAGCCTGCATCAGCACCTCCTTGATGGAGGGAGAGCGCTCCTCCTGGTGACAACACTTCTCGGGGACTGGACCTGACACCATGCATCGAGAGGGATCAATGCTTGTGCTTCTTGGTCTTCACCCGATGCCAAGCATCAACATGCCTCAGTTCCAAGGACAATGTCAAATCCCCCGCCTCCTCAGTGTCTGGTCTGAGGCTGACCAGTCCCAGGGGTCCTGCACCAAGGCAAGGCATCTTTACACTGCTAGTTCAATCCTTGGTTTTAAAGCACCAAGGCAGTGCATGTCCATTCCAGTGTCGGATATGGGTTTCACAGCCATAGGGACCGATACACCTGATGCAAGTGCCAATGTCAACGATCCAGACTGGGCTCCAAAAATTTTCTCTCTGAGCCTCTCTGGACAACTGTGTTCTTTTCTGCATACACAGGCAAAGACAACAGCTGGAAGAGGTATGTTCTGGCCCCAAACGCTGGGGAAACCAGGAATGGATGTCTGTTCCATAGATAATCCGATTGCACCAAGTACAGCGCTTGAAGCCACTGGGAACCTTCAATAACATAGAAGGAAAAACAGCCGTGGCCAAATCAAACGACTTGATAGTGATAACAAAAAGGTACAAATCATCAAGAAAAAAGGAGGGGAAGAAATTCCAACCGAAGCTCAGGCCTAAGCGGACCTCATAAGCACGATAAAATTAAGAAAACTTAAGTGGGGAAAAACACACTAAATTTATAAGGGAGGGAAGGTTAAAAACTCCTAAACAAAAGAATAATCAAAATTAGGCAAAACAAATACCTAAAGAGAAGGCATAAAAGCAGCAATGCACCAGACGCTGGGAGGAGCTGTAAACAGCATCTTGTCTCTTCACGGTGAATAAAGAGAGACTGCATGTCCTGTGCGCATACACAGTGGGGACGCTGGCATGTGCTGTAAAGCTGTATACACTGTGAAATCATTCTGCACCGGGCGACATGGATGACATCACCCACATGAGTATGACATGGCCTGCTTGTCCTTGGAGAATTAGTTTTTATTTTTTTTTTTTTATGTTAGTAGGTTCCCCTCTATTGATCTA
This sequence comes from Microcaecilia unicolor, assembly GCF_901765095.1. Lineage (NCBI taxonomy): Eukaryota > Metazoa > Chordata > Amphibia > Gymnophiona > Siphonopidae > Microcaecilia > Microcaecilia unicolor. The sequence goes on from NC_044033.1 coordinate 105,527,316, forward strand.
AATAGACTGTATTTCTAAGAGCTATTTACTGGCTGATAGAGGTGCCCTAATTAAATTTGTAGCCTCCTAATTGGTTCAAGGGCCTATAAATTGGAGATCAGGCCAGGGGTGGGTGGTTAGGAAGAAACTAAAATCTAAACTGAGGTTTCCTGTAACTAATAGCTGTGCTTTATACTGATACTGTGGTAAAAAAAATTTTGTTACATTTGTACCCCACGCTTTTCCCACTCATGGCAGGCTCAATGCGGCTTACATATTGTATACAGGTACTTATTTGTACCTGGGGCAATGGAGGGTTAAGTGACTTGCCCAGAGTCACAAGGAGCTGCCTGGGCCTGAGGTGGGAATCGAACTCAGTTCCTCAGTTCCCCAGGACCAAAATCCACCACCCTAACCACTAGGCCACTCCTCCATTCCCTTTTAAATGCTAGTCCATGGAATTGTAACAGACTTTATATGCTAAAATAAATAAACTATTTCTTAAACTCCTTTGCTAAGTGAGCAGAGTAACTTCAAATAAAGTCCTTTAGATTACCTATTTAACTCTACCTTTTTCTCAAGTTTTAAAGCAGTGTCCCAGCAATCTCTCTCTCTCTCTCTCTCTCTCTCTCTCTCTCTCTCTCTATGACAGAAAAGAAGAAAAATAGAAAGTTTAGTTTTCAGTAGATAACCCTATAGGCAAAGAACAATTGTTTATCCTCTTTCTGAATCATAATAAAAAAATGTTAAAAAGCTAAGTGTCTGGTAAATGCCAGACACGAGCGAGCTACTACTGGTAAAACTAGATGGTATTCCTGTTTAGCATGAATTGTACGAGTGGGTGTTCTTGGTATCTGTCTGAAAGATCCTCCTGCTTAATGACTTAGGTTTTAATGAAATCAGGGTGGTACTGTGCTACAATTCAGGCACTACACTGACAGATATAAAGAATGACTACAGCACACATTGCTAACAACTGATAATAAAAGCGACATCAAGTAGTGATGCAAGATCTCATCCATTTCTGTGGGGTTATGTTTGTCATGGACAATCTCTTTAATCATTCCGGTATAATGTGTGCTTGTGAGTGTGGCTGCCGCATCTCTAGCTTCTGCCCATTACTTGTACACACCTTTAAGCCTTTGTTTACTGTCTGCTTGCAGGGGCTTCCTCACGTGTCTTATTACCATGGTTTGTACAGCACATACTGGATGTACCCAGTGCTGTACAGACACACATAATGGAGAGTGAAGACAGAGAGACAGCATCTATATTTGCAAGGTTTAATTTAGGTAGTTATAAGTGGCTTTACATTGAGGACTGGGATGTTGGAGTTGTAATGTTTAAAAAAGAATTCTGGATATGTGTGTACTTACTAATCCACCTATTCTTATTTAATGTAATAAACAAGCATAAAATACCTTCCTCAGTCTGCTCCACATGGAGGGCAATTTTTTTTGTAAACTTCTTTCCACCTTTTGTACCTAAATGTCTGTATGGTGCAAGCAGGTACATGTTTGTAGAGTAGGCCCAGGAGAGGAGTTTGGGCGAGCACGGGTAGTCATATTTGTGTGTGTGTTTTATAAAATACACATGTACTTTACACCTGCTCCTGAGCAGGTATAAATGTCTGCATCTTCATTATAGGTTTGATTTCTGCATGATTTTGTGATGCTGTTCTATAAAGATACATACGTGCCTATGAGGGGCACTTTCGATATGTCTAAATCCGATTTTGGACATTTTAGGAAAAAGTCCAAACATCCAATAGCGAACAAGGCCATTTTCAAACCAGAAAAATGTCAACATTTTGGTTCGAAATGCATAACTACTACTACTACTTAGCATTTCTATAGCGCTGCCAGGGTTACACAGCGCTGTACAAGTTTAGACAAGGGGAAGGACAGTCCCTGCTCAAGAGAGCTTACAATCTAAAGGAGAGAGAGCAGCCATTGATATGTAGGGGAGGCCAGCATTCTTAATAGACTGGCCACACAGACATCTGAGCAGAACAGAGCAGGGGGGCACTGCAGTAGATTTGACATAGGTCCCAGGTACACATCTCACCATTACTCCCCTTATATTGTTTGGTGAGCCCTCCAAAATGCACCAAAAACCTTCTAAACAGGATTCCTTTGTGTTTATCCTACGCATGTTTGAATTCCATTACCATTTTCATCTCAGAAATTGTCCCTAAGATTAGGTGTGGTCTTGATTTGTTGGAAACCTGGGCTTCTTTCAAGACTGGTCTTCCAGAAATCATCCCTAAGATTAGGCTTGGTCTTGGTTTGTTGGAAACCTGGGCTTCCAAATTTAAATTTGTTATAGAGATGAGACTAAATTTCTTGTAGTAACCCAGTCCTTCGACCGTACCATATGTAATAATTTTAACATTGACAGCATGTCCTACCACCTACATGCTACACTTAGGTTACGGGGTGTATTGACAAGTCACCTCACATTTGAGCCTCAGGGTTCCTCAGTAGTGAAAAAATTCCTTCAGGTCTCTTTGGAAGCTGAGGATAATCAGGTCGTATTTCTCACCTGACATCTTTACACTGCTAGTTCAATCCTTGGTTTTAACTCAGTTCGATTACTGCAATTCCATCTATGCTGGATGTAAGGAAGATGTCCTAAAACAGCCCAGAATACAGCAACTAGGCTTGTCCTTGAGGTATTGCATTTTGATAGAGCCACTGCATGATTATGGAAGCTGCTCTGGCTGCCCATTAAAGCCAGGATTATTTTTAAAATATGTGTTTGTCTTTCAAATATTATATGGCATGAGACCAACTTACATGCAGCTCATAATAACTATTTCCCTACACAATATAACCTCTGTTTCTAGGGCCTACCTTAGATTTCATCTTCCAGATTGCAAGAGAGTGCAGTATAAGTCGGTTCACTTCACAGACTTGAGATACCAAGGTAGTGGTAGAACTCCCATTGATGGAGTGTGTTAGATTGTAACTGGCCAATTTAGTTCTTATTTGTATCTTATTTTTGCTACTCTGCTCTTATTTGATATTTTGTTTATGGTATTGTAAACCTTGCCTATTTTATTTATTGTAAGCTACAGTGAACTCGAGTATGTCTAAATAAATAAACCAATTGGGGGGTAAGGGGGTTCATGCATTTAATCTCTCTAGTGGTCATCTGGTCATCTAGGGCGCTTTTTTGTGAGTTAGTTGTGATTGAAACAGGTCTAGACCAAACTGTCTAAATTTTAACCCTGGACGTTTTTGCTTTGCTCCATTGACAGAAAAACGTCTAAGTTTTGGGAACGTCCAAACCCACTTCCAGCATGACCCTTGATTTGCACACACTACAGAGAAAAGAGTCAAATATGAAGTTTTGAAAATAGCAATTGGACATTTCTCAGAGAAAAATATCCAAATTCCATTTTATGCTGTTTTTGAGATGTTTTTCTCTTTTGAAAACGAGTCTTGTTTATAAAATAGGCACCTTCTTGCCCAGTTAACTGTGGTGCCCTGTTATAAAGTGACTCGCACTAAGTTGAAGATCGGAGCAGCCCTGTACCAGAGGAACACAGTAGAGCAGTCACTGATGTGGTTAATTCCCTTTCATATTTACACTTCTAGAACTGCAGCCTTCAAAGTGCTGTGATTTCTTTTATGATCAGTCTTGTATAAGTACACAGTAAAACCTCCAAGGAGAAGATTGAGAACAAGGGTTTTGAGGATTTCCCGTAAATAAAACAGGAGTAATAAAAAATATTTTACACTTTCCAAGCTCCATTGTACAACATAGCCCACAATCATTTTGACGTACTGTCACCGTATTTGAAAATGCCTCAAAACGTTGCTAGAGAATCAATTGCATGACTTTCAGTGTAAAGTCTGTCTCTTCCCCCCCCCCCCCCCCCGCTCCCCCGCTCCCCTCGTTAACAGTGGCTAAGGAAAAAGAGCAGGTCCAACCAAATAGATTACAAGTAGTGTCTCATTCTACCATATTGGGAACCCCTAGTTCCATGGTTCTCAACACAGACCTCAGGACACACCCAGCTTTTCAGCATATCCACAATGAATATGCATGAGATAAACACTACCTTCTTTGTATGCAGATCCCACTCATGTATATTCATTGTGATTATCCTGGTAACCTGACTAGCTAGGTGTGTCTGGAGGACTGGGTTGAGAACCTCTTCCTTTTAGTTCAATTCCAAACCCAATTTCTCAAGCCAGAAAGAGCAAGGGATGCAACAGTGTTTGGTGGCCTGAAGAAAGGATACCTATGGTGAGAGGAATTTGGGAGCTCTGGACTGTGGCTTCCTACCAAGGACTGTCATTGTGTAACAAATTTGAAGGAAGAGGGAATCTGCAAGGAGGTGGCAGGGAAACAAGAGGAAACAGATTTCTGAAAATGGTGGAAAGGAGGTTTTCATCCAACCAAAATCCAAAATAGAAGACATCCCAGGAGGAAATATTTTATTTATTTATACTTTCTTACACTATTAACGTGTATTAGAAACACATTGCGTAACATTGAATATTAATAATACGGTAACTTTAAGGAAATCAAATCTTAAATCAAGTTAAACAATTCTTTAGACCACAATTAAAATATAGAAACGGGGGGGGGGAGTGATTAAGACAATAGCAGATCAAAACAAGCAACTTATAATAAAGTAATTGGCCTGACCTGTATAGTCCCTTTATTATTCTTAATATTCAATCTAGTATCTTTTCTTTACTCTTTAGGTTTAATGGTTAGCTTTTTCATTTCCAAGAATGTTTTAAGATGTTCTGGTTCATAAAAAATATACTTATTGCCCATATATTTAATCAGACATTTGGATGGGTATGCTAACAAATATGTTGCCCCCAAAGCTGTAGTCTCCTCTCTAAAAGTCAAGAATTTTTTTCTTCTATCTTGAGTTGTCTTACAAACATCAGGATAAACCCAAATTCTTTGACCACAGAAGGTCTTTAAGGAATTCTTGATCCCAGGAGGAAATTTGAGTTCTATCTGCCACTGTATTATGAAGCCTTGCTTTTTGTACGGTTCCATTGTTTAGCACTTTCACTTAATTATATAGTGTGATAAATGTCTTGCCTCATAAGTGCACTCAATCTCAATTTGCTTTAAAGTGCCATCTTGCTTCCTTCCCAGGTCTGGATCAGTTTTGCTCAATTTGAACTGTCATCGAGAGAAGAGAGTGTGCCCAACTGTAGACAGATCTATGAAGAAGCTAATAAGATTCTGAGGAACTGTGAAGAGAAGGAAGAGAGGCTTATGTTACTTGAATCCTGGAGAGTCTTTGAGGAAGAGTTTGGAACGGAATCCAGCAATGAGCGGGTGCAGAAACTCATGCCAGAAAAAGTCAAGAAAAGAAGAAAGCTTCAGGCGGAGGATGGGGTAAGGAGAAAAGGAGGTAGATGGGCTGTATGTACTTTATTTGTATGGCATCTTGTTTTCTGCAATTAATGAAAACAGAGTGGCATACATTGAGAGGCCAACAGCAACCTTAAGTATGAATTTGCTACTAAATTCAACCCAACATTCAGAACAGTATTTTTAAAAAACTGATTTGTCCACCAGACTATTAGTGAGTAGTCCACTAGGCATATTTTCAAAGCACTTAGCCTTCCAAAGTTCCATAGGTTTCTATGGAACTTTGGAAGGCTAAGTGCTTTGAAAATATCCCTCTCACACCTAGAGGCATATCAAGTAACTTGAGCTAAATAAATGTTTTAAAGGAGCTGTACAGCTGTGCGTGAATTCTGTAGTATTTATTTTATTATTTATTTATTGTACTTGTGTCCCACATTTTCCCACCTATTTGCAGGCTCAATGTGACTTACAGAGTCCTGTTATGGCATAGCCATCCCAGGGTACATAATACAATTGATGATATACAGAAGTCAGAGAAAACAAGAGGATCTGGTCAGGCATTTATAAAGAGGTAGATAGTAGTTATGTCACAGTTAGTTATGGGATTTCCTGGTAGGCCTTGTTAAAGAGGTAGGTTTTCAGGGATTTACAGAAGTTACTTAGTTCGTTGATCGATTTCAAGTGAGTTGGGAGCGCATTCCACAATTTCGTACTCATGTAGGAAAAGCTGGTCGCGTGTGTTAGTTTGTATTTTACTCCTTTACAGCTGGGGAAGTGTAGATTAAGAAATGTTCGGACAGATCTTTTAGCATTTCTGGGTAGCAGGTCAGTGAGGTCCATCATGTATGATGGGGCATTTCCATATATGATTTTGTGAACAATCGTGCAGATCTTGAATACCAATATCATTCCAATACTTGTTTTAGTTTAAATTGAATCATTTAAGCAAAGATTACGCTTTATAACAAACTAGCTGTATCAATCTGATATGGAGGATCCCTGGTCTCTAGTATATGCCTCCTTAATAAACTTTCAAAAACAAAACAGCAGCTTTACAAGCTGAAGAATGGCAGCTACATTTTGTAGGATGCTTTGCACTCACAGGTGCTTTCTGCCCTCCCTTGTACATTGAGCACAGAAAATGGAAAATTCAGCATTTACACTCAGCATTCCTATTTTCTTCAAAAGATCATAGTGGTGTGGTGGATAAGGGCAGATGAAGACTGGAATGCTCCATCCAGGCTGTCTATTCAGGTGATGCATTACAACTGCCACTCCATGCAGTTTACCTACCATGTGAAAATGTCCCTTTCAGCAATTTGAAGCGTTTTACAGATGGTTATGTACTAGAATGCTGTACCGTAATTTATATCTGTTGTTAACTGTGGGGTTGATCAGCCAGTTTGGCAACTATATTAATTTAAACTGCTTCATTCAAATGAATACATTTAAAAGGTTATTTTTATTTAAGTAAAAAACAAACAAACATTCAAGCAGGACATCTGAAGTTTCAATACTATTTTAGAACAGGATCTGCTGATGTAGAGCCTGTTCTAAAATTCAAAGTGAAATGGACATCCATGATCATCCATCTTAGAAGTAAAAACATCCAAAATATGAATGACCATAACTTAGCCACACAGACATTCCTTTCACAGCACATGAACAGCTGTTGTGAAATAACAGACCTTCATACCCCACCCCCCCCACCCCCCATTTTACCACCTATCTGGGACCTACTTCTGATGTGGATCACAGAACCAATGGTGCCGGACTGCATCAGTCCTCGTCCTCCTGTGCTGCTGGCCAGGATCAAAAATGGCACCCCTGCCTTCCAACACGGTTACAGGGCAGACACGCCAGGATCAGAACACCATCCCAGCCAGCAACACAGGAAGACTGCTGGGGCCCAGGACTGTGATCCACATCACCAGTAGGTCCTGAGTGGGTGAGGATAAGACTTGGGAGTGGTGCTTTTTGAGGGGAGGGCTGGGTTTGCTGTTTGGGGATTGGGATTTCAATAGGAGTTAAGTGGGATCAATCCTTGGGAGGGGGCCAAGAATGATGAAGGATAGGATGGGACTTTGGACATGCCAGGAGGGCCAACCTGAAGAGGGGACATGAGGTTTGGAGGAGCCAGGGTGCACTGCTTCACTGAGGATGGTAATGGGGGCTAAGCATGCCCTGTGCAGTGCATTCGGAGCAGATGCTGGACACACTTCTTGCATGTAGCGCACAGGCTTTGCACTCACCCAATGTTATCTAATACAGAACACAGAGTAAGTGCAAGACGGGTTCTTGCCCCTTCCAACAAGGGTCCCCTGAATGTTCCAGGTGACAGGTCTAACTCCAGATGTCCACCTTTCTGAACATGGATGTTCCTTCCCCTTCTGTAATGGGGGGGGGGGGGGGGGTGAACATCCATGTTGTAAGTGTGCCCCAAACACAACCAGACCATGCCCCCCTTGGCGTACAAATGTACAGCAGTTTCAGATGTCCATATCCTGGCTAAAATCAGCATTTGGATATCTATGCAATGTGGACATCTAAATGCTGATTTTCAGATATCCAAAACACAAATAGGGCTTCTAAAATAAGCACCATTACAGCAGTGCTGCATGACTGTATAAATGCAGTCACCGCACCAGAGCTATCCATTTAATTGAGGGCTCAGCAGATCTAAACAGCTGAACACCACTGGCTATCTGGATAATTCTCAGCCCACTCTTGCTCAACCCCTTAAATACGTACTAAACTGGAATTTTCTCCAATTTTTCTTAGTTGATAGTGAAGAATACAATTTATCAATAGAAATAATAATAAAAAAAAGCTTCAGGAAGCTCCACAACTCGATTTTATGTCAAATGTTTTTATTAAGAAATTATAACACCTGAATATAGAAACCACAAAAAGAAAGACCAACCTGTACAATAAATGTTAATTTATTCCATACCTGGCATCTTATTTTACCAACAGTAGTAACAGAAAATGGGACACAAGCATAGATTACTTGGTGTACTTTCCCCTGGATTCTATATATGGTGCTTACGTTTGCATACCAAAAGTTTAGCACACTCTGAAGGTGCATATGCAAGCTGGCTAACAAAGCAATTAATGTCCATAATGTGCACTATTTTATAAAGCATGGTGCCTAACTCAGTGTGTGACTTGGGAAGAGCATGGGTGTTGGGGGCATTCCAAAAAATTACACGTCTCTGACTTGGGCACCAGCTTTCAGTAGGCCTAAGTCTGTGTCGAGTCCCTTTCTCCCTGCTATCCATTGATAAATAAAGTTTATTTTTTTAATTTCAACAACCAAGTGTTGACGCCTTACATTTTTTTATATATACTTGGATTTTTTTTTGTGGTCTTTCATTATTATTTTTTTCTTATTTTGTCTTTTTTCTTTTGTTGGTCCTCTTGGCTGTTTTGTTTGTTGCTATTTTTTGCGAAGACTGGTTTCTTCTGTTTTTTGCGCCAGACATTAGTCACCAGAATAGACACTCTAAGTGCGATTCTGTAAAGGGAATTGTGCTTAGTGAAAAATTTTGAGCACCATTTATAGAATGCCCCCTTTCCTAAACAAATCTCCCTTTACCTTGTTAAGAAAAAAGGCTGGGAAGAAGATAATGTCATAGTGTTAATTAATACTATGGGCTATATAAGCCGCCCCCCCCCCTTTTGTTTTCATAGAATCACTCCTAGATATGGATGGGCTTGAGTGTAAATTTTAAGGGGCTTCAACATTAGCTTTAGAACTTTTAATACAAGAGTGCTGGGCAGACTTTTGAGAATGGCAAGGAGAAATCAAACTCAGGTATACATATAAAGTATCACATACCATGTAAAATGAGTTTATCTTGTTGGGCAGACTGGATGGAGTGTACAGGTCTTTGCCATCATTTCCTATGTTATTTTTGATGATGTACCAGTGAGTTAAATGTTACTAGCCAAGAGGGCAGTCTCCTTTGATGCTTGCACTCCATGCTGTTCCTTTAGCTAATGGAGGTTGCAGCAGTTTTCCCATCCTCTTTGAGATAAGTCAGTAAGCCCACCCTACTTTGTGTTGCTGTGTAAGCAGTCCATGCATCAAGTTTTCTTAAACACTGCTGTTCTATGTGAGAGTCATGGGATGCTAACCCCTGAAGTATTAGCTGGTCCTTTTCTCAAAAACTAACCTGTTCAAAAAAGCATACCCCACCGACCCAACTTAAACACCTGATCCCTGCAACAAAACTAAAGTACATAATGGACATAACTCAACTCTTCTGATGTACATTTCCCCAATGTGGCTATACCACATGAACCTTATCTTACCACAACATCACTTTGTATTTGTTCTCACCGGAGTCTGCAAACGCATCTCTGGTACTATGTAAGCCACATTGAGCCTACAAATAAGTGGGAAAATGTGGGGTACAAATGTAACAAATAAAAAAATAATAATAAAATGCATATATAACCAGAACATCCACAAGTGACACTGGACTTTTTTTTTTTTAGGAACTTTAAACCCCTCCATCACCCTCTGGTACTAAAGACTATGACTTTTTTTTTCTCTCTCTCTACAGTCAGATGCTGGATGGGAGGAATACTACGATTACATCTTTCCTGAAGATGCAGCCAACCAGCCCAACCTTAAACTGTTGGCAATGGCCAAACTTTGGAAGAAACAGCAACAGGAAGCTGACCCAGAACAGGAATCTGACAAAGACACACCTGAGAACACACTATGAGAGTTCAGTGAAGAGATGCTTTCTCTTCTCCCTCAGTCTTTTTGTACAGAATTTTATCAATTCATTGTAATCTCTGTGAGAATGGTTTTGAAAAAACATGGTTTAATTATGTAGTTTGATACATAAAAGCATTTTTCTCATACTTGCCTAGATTTGTCCTTTGTTTCTACACTTTAATGCCCTGTTGTTTCATACAGCCCAGCATATGCCACTAGGAATATGTACAAAAATAAGATCTGAGCAAATATAATCAAGTACTGAAACCATCAGGCACAATGCTCACTGGGGGTGGATGAAGCCCAAAGAGGTTGCTGGGTAAAAGCTAGGCAACAGCACCTGTACCCATCCTGCAAGTGGAGGATTTCTTTCCTCCTATAATAATACAATACGAAAAACAAACTGCACCATTTCCTAGTTTCCCCATAAAATCTGTCCATTTACCAGGGATGCAGGTGCAAACCTTTTTACCGCCCCATGGGAGCAGTAAAAAACTTTGCTCTTGCGATTTAAACCCCCCCCCCCCCCCCCCCCCCCCCCCCCCCCATTTCTCAGTCCGATATCTCATCTTCCTCCCTTCCACAGTAGCTCTTCCGTATGCAGCCAGGCAGTGGTGTGTTGGAGCCAGCTTGCACGAGCCGTTTGTTAATTTTTTAAAGAACTTTGGGAGCCAGTTGTTAAACTAACAACCGGCTTCCAAAATTTGAGCTCAGGTTCCTTCTCGGCATTATTGTCCTCCTCCCCTGTGGCTTGTTCCAGTGGTGTAGGCTCCTCTCCCCCAAACAATAGTGGCTAGCTAGGCTCCTGTGTTCCCTGTTCCTGCAGTCAGGCAGCATGCCCTCCTGTTTCCAGCAGTGAGCCACGGCGTGGGCAGCGCTGAAGACAACTGCCCTGGTCCCATCACTACTTCATCCGGCCTTGTCAATGTCCTGTGAGTGAGAAGACGCAGCGAAACGGACCGGGCAAGCCAGAAGCAGCTGTCTTCAGCGCTGCCTGTGCCGTTGCTTACTGTGGAGATAGGAGAGAGAGCCGGTCGGACCCGAAGGGAGGGAGAGCTTATATATCTGACTGCAGGGACAGGGAGCCTCAAAACAAAGCACAACAACCTGTGAGCTGCTACTTCCACGTTCTCGTTCTTCATTGTTGGTACCATTTTTATTTGATCGCACTTATATTTTCAAACATGCCGGCTTGTGCAGCATACTGTACACACAGAGGAAGTATAATGGAAAAACTTTTCATAGGTAGAGTAGTAATTTGCTATAAATTGTAATCAGTGTGTCATTTGGAGGAACTGGTTATAGGGGACCCACAGAGAGGAGGCACTGGAAATGCAGGAGGGGGGTTGCTGGAGTAGACCCATGGCAAGGAAGGGGGCTGTTGGACTGGAAGGGGGAACGGGGGGTAGGGCTGGAAGGTAGAAATGTGTTGGACCTGCAGGCAAGAAAGGGACACAGGGGCAATGCCAGACATGGGAAGGGGTATATGGACAGAGGGAAGATGCTAGACATGGGGAGAATAGGAACGTAGAAGGGAGATGCTGAACTTGTAGGGGGAGCATAGGGACACAGAGGAGTGATTCTGGCCAGGGAGCAGATGTCCTAGTTGCACTCCCCCCCCCCCCCCCCCCCCCCCAAACACCATGTCTGGCATGCGTGATCTTTATATTTTGCATCGTCTAAGAGGAAATGCATATCTATTTTCTATGGTGTGGTTTTAGGTTAATATGTTTATCATTTTTGGTCAGCAACTATGTATTTGGCATTTGTGTTGTGTGTGTAACTAGGGTATTCTGTTAGCATGAATTTTCTGTGTAGCATTCTGTACTAATTTGGCTTGTTCAGTTTTGATAGTGGAGGGGATATTTGTGAGGTGAGACAGGGATTTTGTTGACCTTTGTTCTGTATTGTTTGTGATTTATAAAATGAACAGTTGTACAGAATATTGTTTCTTTTTATACTTTAATAAAATGATTTAAATATAAAGTCAGAGCTAGGTTTGTGCGGCTCAGATGTGACAGGGACGGGACAGAGCTCGTGAGGATGTCATTTTCTATTTCCAACTTTGAGGAAGGCTTATAGATGTATGTGGTAGCGTAGGAGATGAAACAGCTAAATCCATTTTTAAGCTTGTGCTCCAACACTTAAGGTCTACAAATGCTCATTCTCCCAATCTAAAATATGACATATAAATACAGATCTCTTTGCCCTTGTCAGTTTTTATAACAAGTTACATAAATACCAATATTCACACAGTGAATTCAAGCTTTAATACTTAATTTCTCTTATTGCAGCTGTGGTTCTTGGGCATAACTGCCTAGTCTCCTGCATTGTCTCAGTTACATATCGCCTTTCATTTTAATTCAAATCAGTAAAAGGCCTTTCAATGATGTTGGGATTTGTTTTGTGGCCCAATAACTGTTCTTAGTCTATAACAGGCCTAGTTTTATTGGGCAATGTACCTGATTAGCTATGCTTATTCCCCTCCCCCTGACAAAGAATGGGAGAAAAACTTTAGTCACTCATGGCTGTTTTTGTTTCTTTACAAATTCCTAAATATACATTTCCCATTGATTGGGTCTGATGGGAGCTGAAGCAATAAGCACTAACAAAAAAGTTCAGGCTTTTTTCATACTCCCAGTTTCTCCCGTGTTTGTTTTGGTTACTACAGCCTTGAATCAAATACTGAACCAGCTCTATTGAAATGTTTCCTAGGAGATGGACAGCAACAGAGGCCACACACTCGCCATCCCAAACTCAGGGCCTTCCTGATAAGCATTACATTAAAGCAGCTAGAAGATTTGAAACAGTCCAAAATCCACTAGAGGCAAGCCAATACAAACTGGCTATCAATAAGCCAAGCGCCAAACTAATTCTTTTCAAACTGGTGTTCATTGGTTTGTTTCTTTGATCTGTGTTTTTCACTTTAAACTAGCATAAGAGGAAGAATCCCCAAGTTAGTGATGTTCAGAGATGGATGAGAAAAATCATAAGTTACAAGCCAGCTGCTGTACAGCCTAGCTCATTTTTAACTGAAGGCTCCTTTTAATCCAGAAGTGATGTTGTTGCATGCAGTAGGATATGCAGAAGGTGCAGCCATGTCTAGGAGAAGCTCAATGCTTGGGCAACTAAAGACCGATATCGCTACTGCACTCTTGCAGAACCACTTCAACAGAGCCAGATTAAACTTTCACTGCCACTAATTTACACAGGAACACTTAATTTAAACTAATGAAAATACAGGATGCAAGGACAAGTCCTGACTTGCTCAAGAAGCACAGCTTAAGACTATTCAATATCTTCAGGTCGCACAGGGTGTGGAAGTGGTATAATTGATTTCTTCTCTGTATCTCTGGAGAGAGCTTTTCTCATATCTGGTGAAACAGAATGAAACAAGTCAAAAACATGCCTGTAGAGACAGTAATTAAGATTCACTTTCAGTCCCTTCTATCTAAAAGAAACTGATCAAGGAACAACACTAGCTGTCAGCTTCAGGTTACTTCCAAATAACCCAACAACTTTGTGCCTTCTGCCCCCTTGTATGCAGGGGCAAGCTATAGCCACTAGAGGTGACAGTATATAGTAATTAAAAAAAAATCTAAACACAGTTCACTTTCATTCTTCATTCCTTGTTTTATATAGTACTAGTAAAAAAAGGCCCGTTTCTGTAAGAAATGAAACTGGCGCTAGCAAGGTTTTCCTTTGAGTGTGTTTGACAGTGAATGTGTGAGAGAGAGAACGTGTGAGTGAGAGATGGACTGTGACAGAGTGTGAGTGTTGAAAACCTGCTGCGGGATAGCCCTAATCAAGAAAGTCCAGCCCCTCCAAGTCATATCCAAGGTTTCTACTGCCTTGAGAGGACCATACTCCCGTGGAGGAAGAAGAGAAATCAAAGTCTTATGTAGCCCAGAAATAAAGACCTGTCCAAAAGCATCGCCTTGTAAAATTCCCTTAGCTTTTGATCCAATACTGTTTTCAAGGTTGCCTGATCTAATCTGGCGCGATAGTGATACAACGGCAAATAAGCAAAATCATTTTTCTGGGTTAAAGAAAACTGTGCTGTTAATTTTGAGAAGGAATAGAATCTGCTGGTCGTCGTGCCTCCCTTCCTCCTGTCCACTGCCAGCCCCCCCCCCCCCCCCCCCCCCCCCCAGCTTGCCTATTTTTGAAGTCTCACCCAGTTGAGATTACTACTACTACTACTTATTTCTACAGCGCTACCAGGTGGTGGGAGGCAGGGATAGTGCTGGGCAGGCTTATACGGTCTGTGCCAGAGCTGGTGGTGGGAGGCAGGGATAGTGCTGGGCAGACTTATACGGTCTGTGCCCTGAAGAGGACAGTACAAATAAAAAAGTAGCACATATGAATTTATCTTCTTGGGCAGACTGGATGGACCGTGCCGGTCTTTTTCTGCCGTCATCTACTATGTTACCGGATGTATGCAGCACTTCACACTTGAACATGGAGAGACAGTCCCTGCTCGATAGAACTTACAATCTAATTATGACAGACAGAGAGGACAAGTCAGGGATAAGGGTTAGGACAGACAGGGCATATCAGGGATAGGGGGCAGTTGAAGGTTTAGGAGTTAAAAGCAGCATCGAAGAGGTAGGTTTTTAGCTTAGATTTGAAGATAGCCAGAGATGAGGTCTCAGTTACCCAGTCAGGCTTACAGTGGACGACGACGGCAGCAACATCGTTAAACGGCGTACAGGCTCGGGCCGTCTCTGTCTCAGCTCTGGTCCTGCCCTCATTTCCTGTTTCCACAAGGGCGGGACCAGAGCTGAGTGACAGACGGGCTGAGCCTGTACGCCGTTTACCAATGCTGCTGCTGTCGTCCACCGTAACCCCGACTGGGTAACAGACTTCAAAAATGTGTAAGGAGGGGGGCTGGAAGTGCATGGGAGGGAGGAAGGGAGGCACAACAACCCTGGAACTGTGAGCGAGGGGGGAATCCTGGAAGTGGGAAGGAGACCGTGAAACTCGGGGATCTGGGAGGGAGATATTGGGAAGGTGTGTGAAATATGGGCAAGGTAGTTTGTGCTTCGGGAGGGAGGGGGTGTTTGATGTACCGGGGGGCTTGGGTGATGCACCAAGGGGGTGGTTGAGTGGCGCACTCACAGCTGATTCCCAGGCAGGGGGAGGAGTAGGGACACACACGGAGCAAGTTGCTCCACATGTTTTTCTACTCCTCCCCCTGTCTGGGAATCAGCTATGAGTGACGTCAGCCTGGCTACGGAGCCTAGCTCAGCAACTCCAGGAGCCACCGACACAGGCAGCTACTTTAGAACGTTGGAGGTGAGAATTATATAGGATAAGCCAGTTCCAGTAAGGAAATCCCAACACTATACTTAAAAAGCACAGTTGAGGTGATTATCCTCACGACAGTAAAGTAAGGGTCAAGTCCCTCTACTGCAACAGATGCATGCAAAGGCATTGAGTATAAAGACAGGAAAAGGATGCTCGCTGAGCCCTTGTTCACCACCATCACACCCTTCTTTTATACAGAGAACCAAACAAAAATTCCCAAAAGCATCCTAAAAAAAAAGTGTATCCACATTTTAAAAGTGTTCACAGTACAGACTGAGCCACACACAAGCTTGCTACCTGTAACAAGGACTCAGCATCGACTGCAGGACAACTCAAACACACAAAAGTGAGTAATGAATGCTATCCTACAGCACCAAGAGAGATAAGTCTCAGAAAAAGCTAAAAGCTTCATCCAAACATGTAGAACTTTCTGCACAGCTAGTATCTCTCAAGGGCCCCCTCAAATGCAGAACTTATCAACATCCCAGGAAGAATGTCCTATTTATCTTCTCAATGGTATCCTTTCTTAAGGTAAGCAATCATGATTTCTCTGTCAACAAGCAGGAGGAATTATCCATAGCAGTGCAAATTTCTTGTAGAAGTTCTCAAACTCTTGTACGTTTTTTACATACTGCATTCAAGTAGGAATTTATTTCACTCATCAACACTTTCAATGGGAAAGATCAATTACAGAAATACTCAAAAAAAACAAAGAAGTTTAGGGTAGTGGCTGCACCCTAATCTCCAGGAAAAGATGCTGAGCTCAGAGCTGTCTAAACTGCTTTTCTTCTCAATGCAGTGATTAAAAAGAAGGGAAAGTAGAGGTGTTCCTCCAGTAGCTCTAACACTGACCTAGTCCTCACTCCACATGTTTGTGACCATGGCTGAATACAATCAAAATGGCAGAAGTATCTTTCCAGTTTGACCCCAACACAACTAAGCCCCAAATTCCATATTGAACACCTCATCCAATGCTGATCTCAGCCCCTGTGATTGACAGCAACTCTCCGAGATGGAGGTGAAAATGCAAGACTTGCTGTTAATCTGAGCCCAGAAGGTGTGCCTGAATCCAGCCACCATGACATGCTCTTCCCTCGTTTGACAAGTCCAAGGTACATGGACAAAGAATCCTGATGGATCATAAATCAGTAACTCAGGAGGGAGGCCTGAAGTGGCTTTCTATGTGCCTTGGCCCAGACTATCGTGTCCAAGGTCACTGCCATGGTGCCTAGCACCTGCATGTAATCCCATGCCCGAGGAGAAAGCAGGCACAGTAAATGCCGAACCTAAGTTTCCACTGGTCTTTGTACTTTTTGAAACAGTGAAAGATTTATTCACTTTTACCCATTCTACATCACTCAGTTAAGCTCTAGAACTTGCCGCCAGAGGATATGGTAACTGTGGTTAGCAAATCTGGGTTTAAAAAAAAAAAAAAAAAAAAACTTGGACAAGTTACTGGAGAAAAGTCCATATTCCGCTATTGAAACAGACATGGGGACGTCGCTGCTTACCCTGGGATTGGTAGCATAGAATATTGCTACGATTTGGGTTTCTGTGAGGTACTTTTATCATGGATTGGTCACTGTTGGAAACAGGATACTGGGCTAAATGGACCATTGGTCTGACCCAGTATGGCTATACTTATGTTATGCTAAGGAAAAATACATTTAGATTTAGATTGTAAGCTCTTTTGAGCAGGGACTGTCTATTCTTCATGTTCAATTGTGAAGCGCTGCGTACGACTGGTAGCGCTATAGAAATGATTTATAGTAGTAGTAGTACTACTACTACTACTATTTAACATTTCTAAAGCGCTACTAGGGTTACGCAGCGCTGTACAATTTAACATAAAGGACAGTCCCTGCTCAAAGAGCTTACAATCTAAAGACAGTCAGTCCGATAGGGGTAGTCAAATTGGGGCAGTCTGGATTTCCTGAGAGGTGAGAGTTAGGTGCCAAAGGCAGCATTGAAGAGGTGGGCTTTGAGCAAAGACTTGAAGATGGGCAGGGAGGGGGCTTGGCGTAAGTAGTAGTAATTTAGATATTGTATAATCATATAAAGGTTGAAATCCTGGTTTAGAAAACAGGACTATATGCATCCAAAGAACAGATATGTGCATACTGTAATAGTGTGTTGTCTGTGTATGTTTTGGGGCAGGACTAAAATGTACACTAGCCGTTCAGCCCATAAAACGGGCTAGTATAGGAAGGGGGGGTTGAAAGGCCCCCCACCCCGCCGCTGAGTTCACCGCTGCCACTCCCCCTCCAAGTTCACCCCCCCCCGAGCCGTTGCCACCCACCCGGTCGGGCCCTCGCTCCGCTATTGAAACAGCGAGGGCACGCAGCACACAGCTCTACTGCTGAGCTGCCGTGGCCTTCCTTCTTCTCTGCCTGTGTCCCGCCCTCGTGTGACGTAACGTCGTCGAGGGCGGGACACAGGCAGAGAAGAAGGAAGGCCAACGGCAGCTCAGCAGAGCTGTGTGCTGCGTGCCCTCGCTGTTTCAATAGCGGAGTGAGGGCCCGACCGGGTGGAAGGTGGGTGGCGGCAGTGATGACTCCGGGTGGGGGGAGCGTTAGCGATGGCGGTGTCCGTCGCAAATGCGCAGTAGAGACCTTCTCTGTTCCGCCCCCGTCATCACGTATTGACACGGGGGCGGGGCAGAGAGGGTCTCTACTGCGCATTTGCGAGTGAGTACGACACTCGCCATTTATATATATTGATTCCCCATTTCAGAAGGGGAATGCATGCGTGTTTTTGCACTCCCCCCCCCCCCCCCCCAAACCCCACGATCAATATCAGGATTTACTCCTACTCCCAGGAACATCTATAGGTTGTATAAAAGGTGTCTGATCTGTGAAGTACACTATTGGAGAGATTAGAGAAAAGTCAATCCCTTAATCCCCCCCCCCCCATGTTTTTTGTCCACCAAAAAGCAATAGCAGCAAAGATTTGGCTTTGTGACAGGTTGGGGAAACAAACCTGTAGGTTTCTAAAGTGGCAGACATACAAATATATGTTCTGAACTACAACATACATGTATATGTTGGCATGTTGACAATTGAAAAATGGCTGCTGTCAGTGTGTACTTCTGCGTGTATTTTAAGAAAGGCTCCATGGCAGCAGATCTTTCTAAAACTGTATTGGAATTTTACATACTAGAGCTGTGGATTCGGGAGACTGAGTCAGAATCCGTAAAGATGTACCGACTGCAGCTTCAAAATAAAAACTTGCATTATAATAAATTTACTACACCATTTTATACTTCATCTATCTTTGTCCTGGATCTACAGTAGTTTAAATCCAGAACAAAAAAAGTTTAAAGCCTAGTATCAGTAGGAGCTGGATAGCAGAAAAATAGAAGAGTCAGAGTCAAAGGTTTCCACAGCCCTGCTTCACACCTCCAACCTGAAGTGTGTTTTATACTCCTAAGTGAGAGGTACAAGGACACTGCCGGTACCTTATCACTTCCTACCTGATCAAGACTGGACTTTGAGACTTTTTTCCCCACTACAAAGATGAGATGTTTTGAGTAAGACAGCCTGGGTGTTTCAAGATGTCTTCAAACATATCTTGGCTTGTAGTAAAGCATTTCTTTTGATACAACAAAAATGGCTGGCTGTAAGTACTAATCTTTTGTAGTTTTCCTGTAAAATGGTTCTTAAAGCTAGATGAGGTTTTTCTGAGCTTTAAGAACACCATTCTTGTCAGCTCTGTTATGACATTACCCATCCCCCTTACATGGCTGACTCATCCTGCTTGTTAATGGAGAATTATTGAAGATTTGTATTTTGTATATTTTAACTTTCCATCTTTCTATTTCTAGCTGCCTGAGTAAATACAAATTCCCTCACCGGTCAACTGAGCCACTCTGCACCGCTCTTGAGCCAGCAAGGATTGCTACAGTAATGCCAACCACTACCTTTTCCTCCTTAAAGTGTCTCACCCCCATGAAATACATAAGCATAGTAGGGCAAGGGCCTTGGAATTGGCTTGTACAACAAGCCCATTCTAAATCTATTTATTTTAAAGAAATGTGAAAATTTGTACCTTCAGGTAAGTTTTCCCATAATATATAAACACAGTAAAATGATGGTAGACAAAGACCATATGGCCTATCCAGTCTGCCCATCCACACAATCCCCATCCACACAATCCCTTCCTTTCTCTCTGAGATCCTTAGCGATTGTTCCATGCTTTTTAAAATACCATCCTTATCTCTACCACCTCCACTGGAAGCTGTTCCACATACCCACCTCCCTCTCTCTTATAAGATTTTTAGATTACTGCTGAGTTTACCCCGTTTCACAACTCCTCGTTAGAGGGCTTCCTTTCAGTTGAAAGGCCCACCTCCTGTGCATTTATACCACAGAGATATTTAAACGTCACTATCATATCTCATCATGTTTTTCTTACAAAATATACATCTTTTGTTCTTTAGGTCCATCTCTAGATACTTTATGACAAAGATCACCGACTGATAGTGAGGTTGCAAAAGAGATTGTAGTAGATCGGGTATCTTTAAATAACAATAAAAATCAGACAAAAGATTGCCAGTTAATACTGTCAAGTACTAAGCATGATGTACTTAGGAACAACAAACATAGTTTGAAATGTCTATATGCGAATGCCAGGAGCCTAAGAAATAAGATGGGGGAGTTAGAATATATTGCACTAAATGAAAAATTAGATATAATAGGCATCTCTGAGACCTGGTGGAAGGAGGATAACCAGTGGGACACTGTCATACCGGGGTACAAATTATATCGTAGTGATAGGGTGAATCGGATTGGTGGAGGGGTAGCATTGTATATTAACGAGAGCCTTGAATCAAATAGATTGAAAATTCTGCAGGAAGCAAAACACTCCTTGGAATCACTGTGGATTGAAATTCCATGTGCAAAGGGGAAAAGGATAGTGATAGGAGTGTACTACCGTCCGCCTGGCCAGGACGAACAGACGGATGCGGAAATGTTAAAGGAAATCAGGGACGCAAACAAACTGGGCAACACAATAATAATGGGGGATTTCAATTACCCGCATATAGACTGGGTTAATGTAACATCTGTACACGTAAGGGACATAAGATTTCTTGATGAAATCAAGGACAGCTTCATGGAACAGCTAGTTCAGGAGCCGACAAGAGAAGGAAAAATACTAGACTTAGTCCTTAGTGGTGCTCATGATCTAGTGCAGGGGGTAACGATACGAGGGCCGCTTGATAACAGTGATCATAATATGATCGGTTTTGATATTGGCATTGAAGGAAGTGAAACTAGGAAATCAAGTACGCTAGCGTTTAACTATAGAAAAGGTGATTACGACAAAATGAGAAAAATGGTGAAAAAAAGACTGAAAGGAGCAGCTCGCAGAGTAAAAAACTTGCATCAGGCGTGGATGCTGTTTAAAAACACCATCCTGGAGGTTCAGGACAAATATATTCCACGTATTAGAAAAAAGGGAAAAAAGACTAAACGTCAGCCGGCGTGGCTAAACAGTAAGATAAAGGAAATCATTAGAGCCAAAAAACAATCCTTCAGAAAGTGGAGAAGAGAACCAACTGAAAGTAACAGGATAGATCATAAGGAATGCCAAGCCAAATGCAAAGCGGAGATAAGGAGGGCAAAAAAGGACTTTGAGAAGAAATTAGCGTTGGAAGCAAAAATACATAGTAAAAACTTTTTTAGATACATTAAAAGCAGGAAACCGGCCAAAGAGTCGGTTGGGCCGCTGGACGAAAATGGTGTTAAAGGGGCGATCAAGGAGGACAAAGCCGTAGCGGAGAAATTAAATGAATTCTTTGCTTCGGTCTTCACCGAGGAGGATTTGGGGGGGACACCGGTGCCGGAAAGAATATTTGAAGCGGGGGAGTCGGAGAAACTAAACAAATTCTCTGTAACCTTGGAGGATGTAATGGGTCAGTTCAGCAAGCTGAAGAGTAGTAAATCACCGGGACCTGATGGTATTCATCCCAGAGTATTAATAGAACTAAAAAATGAACTTGCGGAGCTACTGTTAGAAATATGCAATCTGTCCCTAAAATCGAGTGTAATACCGGAAGACTGGAGGGTAGCCAATGTTACTCCGATTTTTAAGAAAGGTTCCAGAGGAGATCCGGGAAATTATAGACCGGTGAGTCTGACGTCGGTGCCAGGCAAGATGGTGGAGGCTATTATTAAGAATAAAATTGCAGAGCATATACAAAAACATGGACTGATGAGACAAAGTCAGCACGGATTTAGTGAAGGGAAGTCTTGCCTCACCAATCTAATGCATTTTTTTGAGGGGGTAAGCAAACATGTGGACAATGGGGAGCCGGTTGATATTGTATATCTGGATTTTCAGAAGGCGTTTGACAAAGTGCCGCACGAAAGACTCCTGAAGAAATTGCAGAGTCATGGAATCGGAGGTAGGGTATTATTATGGATTAAGAACTGGTTGAAAGATAGGAAGCAGAGAGTAGGATTGCGTGGCCAGTATTCTCAGTGGAGGAGGGTAGTTAGTGGGGTCCCGCAGGGGTCTGTGCTGGGTCCGTTGCTTTTTAATGTATTTATAAATGACCTAGAGATGGGAATAACTAGTGAGGTAATTAAATTCGCCGATGACACAAAATTATTCAGGGTCGTCAAGTCGCAGGAGGAATGTGAACGATTACAGGAGGACCTTGCGAGACTGGGAGAATGGGCGTGCAAGTGGCAGATGAAGTTCAATGTTGACAAGTGCAAAGTGATGCATGTGGGTAAGAGGAACCCGAATTATAGCTACGTCTTGCAAGGTTCCGCGTTAGGAGTTACGGATCAAGAAAGGGATCTGGGTGTCGTCGTCGATGATACGCTGAAACCTTCTGCTCAGTGTGCTGCTGCGGCTAGGAAAGCGAATAGAATGTTGGGTGTTATTAGGAAGGGTATGGAGTCCAGGTGTGCGGATGTTATAATGCCGTTGTATCGCTCCATGGTGCGACCGCACCTGGAGTATTGTGTTCAGTACTGGTCTCCGTATCTCAAAAAAGATATAGTAGAATTGGAAAAGGTACAGCGAAGGGCGACGAAAATGATAGTGGGGATGGGACGACTTTCCTATGAAGAGAGGCTGAGAAGGCTAGGGCTTTTCAGCTTGGAGAAGAGACGGCTGAGGGGAGATATGATAGAAGTGTATAAAATAATGAGTGGAATGGATCGGGTGGATGTGAAGCGACTGTTCACGCTATCTAAAAATACTAGGACTAGAGGGCATGAGTTGAAGCTACAGTGTGGTAAATTTAAAACGAATCGGAGAAAATTTTTCTTCACCCAACGTGTAATTAGACTCTGGAATTCATTGCCGGAGAACGTGGTACGGGCGGTTAGCTTGACGGAGTTTAAAAAGGGGTTAGATAGATTCCTAAAGGACAAGTCCATAGACCGCTATTAAATGGACTTGGAAAAATTCCGCATTTTTAGGTATAACTTGTCTGGAATGTTTTTACGTTTGGGGAGCGTGCCAGGTGCCCTTGACCTGGATTGGCCACTGTCGGTGACAGGATGCTGGGCTAGATGGACCTTTGGTCTTTCCCAGTATGGCACTACTTATGTACTTATGTACTTATGTATTTCAGTAGCCACCCTCCGGGCAGACTTCATCCCGTTCATTTCTTTTTGAAGGTACTGTCTCCAAAATTGTACATAGTACTCTAAATGAGGTCTCACCAGAGACTTATACGGAGCAGTATCCCCTCCTTTTTCCTGATGGCCATTCTTGTCCCTAAGCACCCAAACATCCTTCTGGCTTTTACCATCACAATGGCTACTTAAGTTAATCAGATACGATCACCCCCCCCCCCCATCTCTTTCAAGCACAGAACTTCACCCCCTACCTGGCTAGCAGAGGCTACAGGTATGCATTTAACTGTAAAAGATAAAACCTCCCTACATGTTCTGGGCACAGTACCTACCATATGCATCCTCATCAGGCTCGCCATTGCTAGCCGAGTAATATTCTATCACAGTCCGGTACACACTATAGCCAAGCTGTTTATACATATTTACTGCCACTTGATTAGACACGCGTACAAAAAGGTCCACAAAATATCCCCCTTTCCTGAAGGAAGAAGAAAATGAAAGAAATGTTAGTAGGTTTATTGACTAGAACCCATAAAATATTACTCACTCACTACAGTCATATAAACACATTCAATACAAAACTTAAAGTAATGTAATTTCGTATGTGCTTACATTTTCTTTACATACACAAATTGATTTTGTGGGTAGCTCTTTGTTTTGTTATATTGTCTGTGATTTAATGTTATTTTATGAATGCTTGGTAGGAATCCACCTTAAATCATTTTTGTTATGTGACTTTATGTTAAAAACAGTTAATTGTGATGATGCTATGGCTATTAGAACACAGGTAATTAAACATCTAAATGCAAATTTCCCTCTGTTAAATGATGAAGACCTCAGCTCAAGGCTACTAAGTTTAGTAAATGAACCAATTTGTTTTCATATGCTCGGTTTCTGCACAAAGAAAAATAAATCCCAAGTTGAGGATGTGTTCGTATAACCGATGCTAGACACTGACCAATGTATATAAAATTCTTTATGTTTAGAAGAACTATGGTACCGCAGTAGTATATGAACTCTGAGGGTTGGCACTATACACTTTTGCAGTACACAGAACTAAAACTACAGTGTATTTTTATTTTGTGTAAAAAAATTGAATATACTCATAACCATTCTACCTATGTATATCCTTTTAAGCAGATAGTATAAAAAAGGAAATCTATTTCAGGATGCTTACAGTAAAGACTGGTGCAGAAAAGTTTTAGGTTGTAACAGTTTAAATATTTCAGTGCTATGGCTCTAAGGAGGTACCCTCTTTTAGATGCCCAGATGCCGCGTGATGAGAGCCTATTCTGTAATGGCATCTGGGCACCCAGATTCTGTTAAAGAATTATAGGAGCAAAACAAGTAATATGAAGCACTATATGTGTTCCTACATAACAATGATATATGGGATTATAATACATAGCACTACCCAGCATTAATAACATAACCCAACTTCAAAAACGCAGACTCAAGCTTATCCCATCTTTCAGTGCAAAGCCTATTTGCCGAAGCTGCAACCTTGCATACAGATGAAGACTGCCAACAAGGGTCCCGATGTGCTAGAACAACAAGGTTATCAGCATCGACATCATGGCCAGAACAGCCAAGGACTTCTGGAATTACCCTTGCCGCTGGAGAGAAGAAAGCTGGCAAATTGCACGTTGTTTATGAAACCCCAGCATCTTGTCAAGGTGTCTCCTTCAGTGTGGTGAGACAATCAGGTGTCTCTTAAAGCCACAATATTTGGGGTAAACAAAGTTACGTGTGTGTCTTCCACAAAAGCCAAAATGTATGTAATTAGCACAGCTGCAGCGCATGATTTCTGTATAAAAAGGGGCTCTTATCAGAGGGAAAAGGCTGCTGTGTTGACATCCCACCCAAAGAGCAGATCTGCGCTGAAGCTGATTGAACATCTGACATCTGAGGAACATACTGACACTAACTAGAAGTCTGCATCAGTCTGTACGTGTGCCATGTACTTTTGTATAAGTGCTGTGGGCTCAGTGTGACTCTTTTACTTAGGAGTCTAGTTAAGGATTTATGTGTGTTATTCTTAGCTGTTTCTATGATAAACTTTCCTGTGCCTTTATTCTTGCTTTCTATGCACATCATCTTTGCTACTATTGTAAATAAATGCACACTCTAGTTTTATACTAGTTGGTTGTGGAGTTACATCTTTCTATTTAGGGTGTAGTGAGCTTGGCTCTAAGGATTAGAGGGAACAGATTTGCTTCCAACACTTCACTCACTAAGGCTGGTATTACCAGAGACCTATTCCTGTTAGAATTTATGCTACTGTCAGGTACCCCAATAACACCCCAAAAAGGGTTGTATCTGTATGCGCTCACAGACTACTAGTGTTAACCCAGCATCAGTGCACCTAAAATTAAGGCACCTGCAGTTACAGCAGCCGTAGACTTGGCCTATCTGTGGGTGCCTAAATGCAGCAAGGATACAAACTCCTATTTGTGTACAAATCTCACCTTCTCTCTTCTCCTTCCTACTTTAACTCCATCATTATCCTACTACTACTACTAAACATTTCTAGAGCGCTACTAGGGTTACGCAGCGCTGTACAAAATAAACAAAGAAGGACGGTCCCTGCTCAAATGAGCTTACAATCTAAAGAACGAAATGTCAAGTTGGGCAGTCTAGATTTCCTGGGTAGAGGTGTAGAGGTTAGGTGCCGAAGGCGACATTGAAAAGGTGGGCTTTAAGCAGAGATTTGAAGATGGGGAGGGAGGGGGCCTGACGTATGGGCTCGGGGAGTTTGTTCCAAGCATGGGGTGAGGCGAGGCAGAAAGAGCGGAGCCTGGAGTTGGCGGTGGTGGAGAAGGGTACTGAAAGGAGGGATTTGTCTTGAGAGCGGAGGTTACGGGTAGGAACGTAAGGGGAGATGAGGGTTGAGAGGTAAGGAGGGGCTGCAGATCGAGTACATTTGTAGGTTAGTAGCAGAAGCTTGAATTGAATGCGGTACCTGATCGGAAGCCAATGAAGTGACTTGAGGAGAGGGGTGATGTGAGTGTATCGGTTCAGGCGGAAGATAAGACGTGCAGCAGAGTTCTGAACGGACTGAAGGGGGAATAGGTGGCTAAGTGGGAGACCAGTGAGGAGTAGGTTGCAGTAGTCAAGGCGAGAGGTAATGAGAGAGTGGATGAGAGTTCGGGTGGTGTGCTCAGAGAGGAAAGGGCAGATTTTGCTAATGTTATAGAGGAAGAAGTGACAGGTCTTGGCTATCTGCTGGATGTGCGCAGAGAAGGAGAGGGAGGAGTCCAAGATGACACCGAGGTTGCGGGCAGATGAGGGTGTTATCAACTGAGATAGAGAGTGGAGGTAGAGGAGAAGTGGGTTTGGGTGGGAAGACAAGACGTTCGTTCTTGGCCATGTTCAGTTTCAGGTGGCGGTTGGACATCCAGGCAGCAATGTCGGATAAGCAGGCCGATACTTTGGCTTGGGTTTCCGCAGTGATGTCAGGTGTGGAGAGATAAAGCTGGGTGTCGTCAGCATAAAGATGAAACTGGAAGCCATGAGACGAGATCAGGGAGCCCAGGGAAGAGGTGTAGATAGAGAAAAGAAGGGGTCCAAGGACAGAACCCTGAGGGACTCCAACAGAGAGCGGGATAGGAGATAGAGCCATGAGAGTGTACTCTGAAGGTACGAAGGGAGAGATAAGAGGAGAACCAGGAGAGGACAGAGCCCTGGAACCCAAAAGAGGACAGTGTGTCAAGAAGTTGTGATTGAGACTTCCGGTGACGTCACGAACTGCAATGGCGGTCTGAACACGCAGCTCCCGAACACCAGCCCGAATACCAGCTTAAAAGAAGAGCAATTAGAGCCCGAAATGGAAGGCGGGTAGTAGAACAGACAGTGGAAGACACGCGCTCCCGAAGATGGCGCACTCGAAACCCAAAACGGCGGATTTAACTGCATTCGCATATCGGGACCGCGAACACGTGGCGGACAGGCAGGCAGGTGATCAGCCGAGTCAAGGGGCCTCCCTAAGCCAGCGGCCTACATATGCGCAGGGCGCACACGAAGAAACGCAGGAAAATGAGCTGGCACCAGATAAATGGGAACAACTGAGTACCTGGCTGTTGGATATTAAAAAAGACATTAAAGAGATGCGGCGTGACTTTGCGCAATTGAGCGCAGACCTCAGAGAGGAGATCAAAGAACTGGGAAATCGAGTTAATGAAACTGAAGTGGGCCTTGACGAACAGGTGGAAATGATAACGGGGTTAGAACAGCAAATGGGTGAGCAACAAGCAAACATGAGATTTCTCACGGACAAGGTGGAAGACCTTGAAAATAGAAGTCGGCGAGCTAACATCCGAGTACGGGGCCTACCGGAGCTACCAGAATTTATCAACTGCGAAAAAGCAGTGCAGGATATAGCGGCCCATCTGCTCTCTACCCCGGAGCACACAGTGGCACCCGAAACAATTAAACTAGAACGTGCGCACAGGGCACTGGGTCCGAGAAAGGCTAATGTGCCTAAAGACATTGTAGCTTGTTTTACAGAGTTCAAAATGAAAGAGGATGTCATGCGCCAAGCAAGGGTAGCTAGCCCTATAATATGGGAGACATATCCCATTGAACTATTTCAAGATTTAGCGGCTACCACATTGAAAAGGAGAGGAGCGCTACGTCCATTAACGGAAAAGCTCCGAGATGAAGGAATCAAATACAAGTGGCAGCATCCTTTTGCCTTAGTGTTTTATAAGGAGGGAAAGCAAAGACGAGTGGTCACGCCTGAGGAGGCCCAGGAGTTTTTGGGGCAGAACAAGGAGACAACAGCGAGCACAGCACACCAAACCAATGGACCTCCGAAAAAGAGCAAGCAGCGATGGCAGAGAGTCTCACAGGGGCGAGGACGGCTGAGAAGACAAGCATCAGAACAACGGCTTGTGGCAGAGAAAGGCACATGACAACACATTGCACATTGGAACTAAATTTTTGCTTAGAGAGTCAGGCTAAACTCTGATCTGGAGTCAGCGGGAGCGGTGCCTGTAAATCATTAAGGGCCAAAGCGCTTAAATGGACTGGTGTAGAAGACGTGAACGGAAGTCCACAATTTTTCTTAGCATGCCTTCAAAGAAGAAGGGGGCATGCTATTTCAGGTTATTGGGGAAAGAGGGAGGGGGGAGGGGGGAAAGGGACAAGGGAAAACGGTGGTGGATATATTATAGTTTGACAGAATGGTATCGGGTGATAAAGTGTTTAAATGTGTAACATTCAATGTGAGGGGCCTTAACTCGCCTATGAAACGCCAGCTAGCATTTAAAGAAATGATACGCTTGCGAGCAGATATAGTGCTGTTACAGGAGACGCACTTGAAAAAGTGTCACGAGCGGCTGGTGGGTCATAGGCGATACCCTACAATCTTATTTTCATCATGTATGGACAAATCTAAACAGAGAGGGGTATTAATAGCACTGTCGGATTCACTTCCTTGGCAGGTTCAACATACAGTAACTGATAAAGAGGGCAGATTCCTGCTGGTAAAAGTGTCACTATATAATACTCAGTACACCATTGTTAATATATATGCCCCGAATTCCGGGCAGAAACAGTTTATAGAAAAAGTGGAATTACAATTGCAAAAGCATCAACAAGGTCGACTCCTCTTAGGGGGAGACTTTAATGTCACGATTCATCCCCCGTTAGATAATTCTACAGGCCAAGCTGTATATGCTAAAATAGATAGGAAAGGATTGAAAAGTTTCTTGGCCAGATGGGGATTGACAGATTTCTGGAGGGCAAAACACGGACAGGAAAGAGACTATACATACTACTCTGCTAAATATAGATCTTATTCTAGAATAGATGGATGGATGGGAGATGTGACAGTGGCTAATACCATAAGTAAGGTCAATATAGAGCCACGCACCTGGTCGGACCACGCTCCAGTGGTATTAGAAGTACATATAGGAATTAGACAGGTGGGAGAGCGATACTGGAGGTTAAATGAGGCAATCCTAATGGATCCCAAAAACATTCCAGTGATAGAAAAATATATTGAGGAATATCTTAAATTCAACGATGTGGGTGAGATCCGCTCAGAATATTTGTGGGAAGGTCTAAAAGCGGTCCTTAGAGGACAATTAATAGCATTAGGAGCACACATAACCAAAACACGAGTGGAACAAGAAGAGAGTATTAGGACTGAAATATTAAAACTAGAACAAGCACATAAAAAGACCCCCACAGACTCAAGGGGGCAGACAAAATTAAACGAGCTGAGAAATAAACTTCAAGAGTTGCAGCTGGCAGAAGTGGCCGCTAAACTACAAAAGACACAACAGGAACACTTTGAACTAGGCAATAAGGCGGGTAGACTGCTAGCTTGTAAATTGAAAAAGCTAGCACAACGTAATCATATAGGGGGCATACAAACAACTGATGGGAACTTTGTAACACAGATGGAACAGATTCAAGAGGAGTTTTTGAATTACTATACAAAATTATATGAACCAGAACAAGTCCCAGAGGTAGATGAAATAGAGCAGTATTTACAGGGGGCGGACCTCCCGCGGGTGGAAAGAGGAGGATCCGAGCAGATGTCAGCACCCATTTCACTAAAGGAGATAATGTGGGCAATAACAGATATGGCAAATGGTAAAGCCCCGGGGCCAGATGGATTCCCCACTAGGTTCTACAAGGTGTATAGCAAACATCTGGCCCCAGTCCTACTGAAAGTGTTTAATGATTTATCAGAGTCGCAGGAATTACCCTATACATGGAGATTAGCAGCAATAACTTTAATATTGAAGCCGGGGAAAAACCCCCGGCTTTGTAGCTCCTACAGGCCAATCTCGCTTTTGAATGTGGATTACAAGCTATTTACAAAGATATTGGCCTGCAGACTACAAAAACAGATTCCGGGTATAGTTCATGAGGATCAAGCGGGATTTATAGCGGGGCGACAGACGTTTGACAATACCAGATGTCTGATGCACATTATCCAACAGGTGAGAGACGACCAGACCCCAGCAGTATTGTTATCAATCGATGCAGAAAAAGCATTCGATAGAGTGGACTGGTCGTTTCTATTCCACGTATTGCAATGGGTAGGGATAGAGGGGAAGTTTCTGAGTTGGTTAAAGTTACTATATCAAGGTCCAATAGCAACCTTAAAAATTAATGGGTCTTATACAAGAACATTTAAGCTCCAACGTGGGACCAGACAGGGATGTGCGATATCTCCACTTCTTTTCGCTCTGTCACTGGAGCCGCTAGCCTGCATGCTTAGGAAAGATGGGGAGGTGAAGGGAGTGGTGAGAGGATGGAGAGAACACAAACTTATGCTGTTTGCCGATGATATATTGCTCACAATTGTGAAACCAGAAACTTCTATAAAGAGAGTAATAGAACACCTCACGCAATATGGGAAATTATCAGGGTTTAAGCCGAACTTGGAAAAATCCACCTTTTTGAATCTCACAGTGCCTCCCAAAGAATTAGAGGTTCTTAGGACTGAATTTCCCTTTGTGTGGGCGAAAAAGACTATTAAATATTTGGGCATACAGATAACCTCACAACTAGAGGGGCTATATGCAGCTAATTTCCCCAAGAAAGCAGAAGAACTTTTTCAGGAATTAGACAGATGGGAAGGACTCAATATATCTTGGCAGGGGCGCATACATGCTATCAAAATGATGCTGCTACCGAAATTGCTGTACTTATTTATGGCAATCCCGATCCCAATACCCGCAAGCTTTTTTACAAAGCTAAATCGCAAAATGTTTGCATATATTTGGAGGAAACGCCCACCACGAGTAAGGAGATCTATGATGTTTCAAACATGGAAGAGAGGAGGTATGGGAGTCCCTAACTTCTACCTATATTACCAAGCAGCCCAGATTAGGGTCTTGGCAGAGTGGTCACCTGGGGCATCTAAGAAATGGCTTCACTGGGAAAGAGCATGGTTGGGCAGGCGAGAAATAGAAGATATTTTATGGGTACCAAAAGAGGAACTAGTGCCCACAATAAGAGCAATGCCTATTGGGTTGAGACATCCTTTATGGACGTGGTATCAATTGAGGAGACGTCTGTTTCCGGAAAGAATGTATTATCGGCAGACAGCAATACGTTGGGCAAAAGGGTTTTCATTGGGGAGATCGGAGAAGATTTTTGACAAATGGGCCCAAGCAGGGTTGCGCACACTAGGGCAAACATGGAAAGATGGAGAAATGATTAGTTTTGCAGACCTTCAGGAGGAATATGGTCTGGTAGAGAGAGATCTTACCTATTATTGCAATCTGCGTAATTTCCTTAAGAAGAAAGCGCAAGACGAATTAGACCTAGCTGAAACAGATCTAGAAAAGGCGATTATTAGAGGAGGAGGCAAAGGAGGGATAACACGTATATACCTGGCTCTGCTGGGACAGACTGATCCTCAGGTACTATATCAAAAGAGATGGGAAGAGATATTGCAGAATACATACTCCACAAGGATGTGGAAAAGTACTTATAAATATCTACTTAAGTCATCCATAGCACAAACGGTGAATGAAAATGGTTTTAAGATGTTTTATGGGTGGTATTACACACCAGACCGCCTACAAAAGATGTTCCCGGAAGCATCAGGTCAATGTTGGCGGGAATGTGGCCATAGAGGCACATTCCTACATATATGGTGGTCCTGTGAGAAAATAAAAGAATACTGGAAAGAGTTGCTGCAGCTGGTTGATACAGTTATACAAAGACAATGTCCATGGAGGGCGGAACACTGCCTTCTACATTTTAAACCAGATGAGATATCTGGCTGGCAACACAGACTGGTGACTCAATATTTTGTGGCAGCAAGGCTTGGAATAGCCCGGGCATGGAAGCAGCTGCAACCACCAACATTACAAATAGCAACTGGAAGAGTTGAATACTTATACCAAATGTCAAAGCTGACAGCCATGCGAAGAGGCTCCATGCGGATTTTCAACAAAATATGGACACTTTATGAACAGTATAAAGAACAATCAAACACACCACTGGGATAGGGAGGGAGGGGAGGGAAAGTTAAAGTTAGAATTAAACAAGCTCGATGTGAAAAAATATGTTGATGAACAGCCGATTGTTGGCTATTTTGTATTTGAGCAATCTTTAATAAAAAATCTAACAAAAAAAACAAAAAAAAAAAAAAAAAGAAGTTGTGATTGACAGTGTCAAAAGCGGCGGATAGGTCGAGGAGAATGAGGATGGAGTAATGACCTTTGGATTTGGCGAGGAACAGGTCATTACAGACTTTGGATAATGCTGTTTCTGTCGAGTGAAGTGGGCGAAAGCCAGATTGAAGCGGATCGAGGATGGTATGAGAGGCGAGAAAATCAATGCAACGGCTGTGAACGGCGCGTTCAAGTATTTTGGAGAGGAAGGGTAGGAGGGAGATGGGGCGGTAGTTGGAGGGACAGGTAGGGTCAAGTGAAGGTTTTTTGAGGAGAGGTGTGACAACAGCATGCTTGAAGGTGTAAGGGACAGTCGCGGTGGAGAGAGAGAGGTTGAGGATATGACAGATGGGAGGGGTGATAGTAGGAGAGATGGTGATAAGTAAGTTGGTGAGGATGGGGTCTGAGGAACAGGTGGTGCATTTCGAGGAGGAGAGAAGATGGGCGGTTTCCTCTTCGGTGATATCAGGAAAAGTACAGGAGGAGGCCTGGGTTGATTGGTTGAGGGAGTGGGTGATAGGATGAAGAGGAGGAGAAGGTTTAGTGGTGAATTTGAGGTTGATCTTCTGGACCTTGTCGCGGAAGTAGTCAGCCAGTGATTGAGGAGAGAGTGTGGGGGGGGGGGGGAGCGGAGGGCACTTTGGGGAGGGAGTTGAGGGTGGCGAAGAGACGACGAGGGTTAGAACTGAGGGAGTTAGTCAAGTGAGTGTAGTAGTCCTGTTTGGCGAGGAATAGGGAGGACTGGAAGAAGGATAGCATGAATTTGTAGTGAATGAAGTCAGTATGGGTGCGAGATTTCCTCCATAGGCGTTCAGCCGATCGGGAGCAGGAGCGAAGGTAACGGGTGCAAGGGTTAAGCCAGGGCTGGGGATTAGTGCGCCTTGTGGGACGGGAAACAGACGGTGCAAGGGTGTCTAGGGCGGAGGAGAGAGTGGCATTGTACTTGGAAACAGCCTTGTCGACGGACTCGGAGGACGTGATGTATGGGAGGAGATTGGAGATACTAGCGGATAAGGTGGGGGGGTCAACAGCCTGGAGATTCCTGGAGGTAGTGGTTAGTGTTGGGCGGGACTGAGGGGGAGGCTGATGAAGTGTGAATGTGATCATCCCTTACAGTCCCCTCCATTGTTTTCGTTCCACTAACCAGAACCTCCTCGTTTTTCCCTCTCCTACCACTCTGCCTTCAGATACATCTGCCCCAAATTCTGGAATGGCCTTCCCCTTCGGATGAGGAACCAACCTACCCTCACAGCCCTCAAACACAAAAGCTTAAAAAAATAAAACGCTCACCTTTTCCTAGAATCCTTTCCCTCTCCACAATCTTAATCCTTTGCTCCTCTTTTTTTCCTGCTATAATTTATTTTTTACTGTGTTAACCACTTTGATGCCTATTTGCAGGCCTAGGGCAGTATATCAAATGTGATAAATAAGGATACACATAACGTACATGTGTAGCAGTGGCAGCACTACCCATGCCAACATCCCCTTGCATTTACAAGTAATGCCATGTACAGACACCCTTACAGAACAGCACTTAATCTACTACCACTTTTGCCCTTGTGTACACTTACCTGCAAAAGTGTCAGTATTCTGTACATTCACATGCACAAGTGGCACATTAAATGTGGGCATCCAGTTATAGATTTGCCCTTCACATGGCAGAGTCCTGGAAGCTGCTAGTTTTGAGCCTCACATTTGTGTAACATACAGAGCAGCACCTGGCTACTCATTGCAGCACTCACCTTTCAGAAATCTCTTCCAGCAGTTCCATCAATTTAGCTGCTAAGCCCAGCCGGCGGAACTCAGGTGCAACAGACAAGGCTGTGACATGCCCATGCCACTCCTCTCGGGCCACTGAACCTTCTGCTTTGCCCATTACTGCAAATGAAGTGCAACCCATCACAATCGCTACAGCAACACAGTCACCAAGCAAACTCCCTCACACAACTAAACCCATGCC
Source organism: Microcaecilia unicolor (assembly GCF_901765095.1). Classification (NCBI taxonomy): domain Eukaryota; kingdom Metazoa; phylum Chordata; class Amphibia; order Gymnophiona; family Siphonopidae; genus Microcaecilia; species Microcaecilia unicolor. The sequence goes on from NC_044033.1 coordinate 105,561,393, forward strand.
CCAACTTTTCAGACAGAAACCAAGTGATAGCCTTTGGTATCAACATATAAAACCAACAAGATCAGCCAGCTGTAACTCCTCTTTCTGAAAGAGATTCATGTTGGCTGCAACAAGAACAAAAGGAGACAATGAGTTCACAGACTAGAGCAAGTGTCCCCTGATCTGTGTGGTCAGGACCCACCAGTGGATGGAAAGAGACTTAAATTGCTATGAAGTAAGATAAGCTGCAGGAGGTAAGATAGGTTCCCCCAAATTTGGTTTAACAGTACAGAGTGGCTCATCAGAAGATAAAATGCCTGTGCATTGTGTTATGTATGTGCACTGCTCCCTTTTCTGTGGAGAGGAACAGTTTTCAAAAGTTAGTCATTTTGGAAATGGGGGTAAGGCTGACTCCTTGCCAAAAGAAATGAATGGGGGAGAGGGGCTTGAATCGAAGCTGTCACACTATTTGTAAATTTTAATGCAACTCATCAGCTCTAGCAGCAGCAGCAGCAGCATTTAAATGCTGAAGGATCTGCATGCTTAAAATTATTCACGGCTTTCTAAATGACTAAAAGACCCTTAAATTCTGCTTCAAGGCTGGTACAATGGCCAAGTAGCATTACCGTGCAGGACTCTCCTGGAAACTGGTATCTGCTCATTGGCTAGTAGGAACTGAAGAGATGCTGGGAATGACAGTGACTGAGATGCAGCATGTGCTCATACTGAGTTACATTACATTACAAGCAGTCTTTTATTACACAATAGCCTTTACAGTTCAATGCAGATAAAGAATGCTAGAACAATTTATCTGGGATAAACAAAACTGATCATAGTATATAACAAAGTCAACCCACATATTTCTAAAAGTTTTAGGTTGCTTATGAAAACTACGATATTCCCTTTCGGCGTGCACAACAGAAGGTAGAGAATTCCAAACAGAGGCTGCCTGATAGGCTAAAGATGATAACTGTCTAAAACACTTGATTGAGTTCCAAAAAGAGCCATGGAGGCATATTTTCAAAGCACTTAGCCTTTGGAAGGCTAAGTGCTTTGAAAATATGCCTCATGGTCTATAGCAACATAGCAAGAACTACTGTTATAACTGCTGGTCTACAGAGAGAGAAGGATAAGAGAATAGAAGTCAAATGGGGGGACAGATCTCTGGGTAATCAGAGAAAGCGAATGCTACATACCTGTAGAAGGTATTCTCCGAGGACAGCAGGCTGATTGTTCTCACTGATGGGTTGACGTCCTCGGCAGCCCCCTCCATCGGAAAGTTTACTAGCAAAGGCCTTTGCTAGTCCTCGCGCGCCCATGCGCACCGCGCATGCGCGGCCGTCTTCCCGCCCGAAACCGGCTCGAGCCGGCCAGTCCAGTATGTAGCAAGACAATACACTTCAAGGGAAGACACAACTCCAAAGGGGAGGCGGGCGGGTTTGTGAGAACAATCAGCCTGCTGTCCTCGGAGAATACCTTCTACAGGTATGTAGCATTCGCTTTCTCCGAGGACAAGCAGGCTGCTTGTTCTCACTGATGGGGTATCCCTAGCCCCCAGGCTCACTCAAAACAACAACCATGGTCAATTGGGCCTCGCAACGGCGAGGACATAACTGAGATTGACCTAAAAAATTTACCAACTAACTGAGAGTGCAGCCTGGAACAGAACAAACAGGGCCCTCGGGGGGTGGAGTTGGATCCTAAAGCCCAAACAGGTTCTGAAGAACTGACTGCCCGAACCGACTGTCGCGTCGGGTATCCTGCTGCAGGCAGTAATGAGATGTGAATGTGTGGACAGATGACCACGTCGCAGCTTTGCAAATTTCTTCAATAGAGGCTGACTTCAAGTGGGCTACCGACGCAGCCATGGCTCTAACATTATGAGCCGTGACATGACCCTCAAGAGCCAGCCCCGCCTGGGCGTAAGTGAAGGAAATGCAATCTGCTAGCCAATTGGATATGGTGCGTTTCCCTACAGCCACTCCCCTCCTATTGGGATCAAAAGAAACAAACAATTGGGCGGACTGTCTGTGGGGCTGTGTCCGCTCCAGGTAGAAGGCCAATGCTCTCTTGCAGTCCAATGTGTGCAGCTAACGTTCAGCAGGGCAGGAATGAGGACGGGGAAAGAATGTTGGCAAGACAATTGACTGGTTCAGATGGAACTACGACACGACCTTTGGCAAGAACTTAGGGTGAGTGCGGAGGACTACTCTGTTATGATGAAATTTGGTGTAAGGGGCCTGGGCTACCAGGGCCTGAAGCTCACTGACTCTACGAGCTGAAGTAACTGCCACCAAGAAAATGACCTTCCAAGTCAAGTACTTCAGATGGCAGGAATTCAGTGGCTCGAAAGGAGGTTTCATCAGCTGGGTGAGAACGACATTGAGATCCCATGACACTGTAGGAGGCTTGACAGGGGGCTTTGACAAAAGCAAACCTCTCATGAAGCGAACAACTAAAGGCTGTCCTGAGATCGGCTTACCTTCCACATGGTAATGGTATGCACTGATTGCACTAAGGTGAACCCTTACAGAGTTGGTCTTGAGACCAGACTCAGACAAGTGCAGAAGGTATTCAAGCAGGGTCTGTGTAGGACAAGAGCGAGGATCTAGGGCCTTGCTGTCACACCAGACGGCAAACCTCCTCCAATGGAAGAAGTAACTTCTCTTAGTGGAATCTTTCCTGGAAGCAAGCAAGATGCGGGAGACACCCTCTGACAGACCCAAAGAGGCAAAGTCTACGCCCTCAACATCCAGGCCGCAAGAGCCAGCGACTGGAGGCTGGGATGCAGAAGCGCCCCTTCGTCCTGTGTGATGAGGGTCGGAAAACACTCCAATCTCCACGGTTCTTCGGAGGACAACTCCAGAAGAAGAGGGAACCAGATCTGACGCGGCCAAAAAGGAGCAATCAGAATCATGGTGCCTCGGTCTTGCTTGAGTTTCAACAAAGTCTTCCCCACCAGAGGTATGGGAGGATAAGCATACAGCAGACCCTCCCCCCAGTCCAGGAGGAAGGCATCCGATGCCAGTCTGCCGTGGGCCTGAAGCCTGGAACAGAACTGAGGGACTTTGTGGTTCACTCGAGATGCGAAGAGATCTACCAAGGGGGTGCCCCACACCTGGAAGATCTGTCGTACCACACGGGAATTGAGCGACCACTCCTGAGGTTGCATAATCCTGCTCAACCTGTCGGCCAGACTGTTGTTTACGCCTGCCAGATATGTGGCTTGGAGCACCATGCCGTGACGGCGAGCCCAGAGCCACATGCTGACGGCTTCCTGACACAGGGGGCGAGATCCGGTGCCCCCCTGCTTGTTGACATAGTACATGGCAACCTGGTTGTCTGTCTGAATTTGGATAATTTGGTGGGACAGCCGATCTCTGAAAGCCTTCAGAGCGTTCCAGATCGCTCGTAACTCCAGAAGATTGATCTGCAGATCGCGTTCCTGGAGGGACCAGCTTCCTTGGGTGTGAAGCCCATCGACATGAGCTCCCCATCCCAGGAGGGACGCATCCGTGGTCAGCACCTTTTGTGGCTGAGGAATTTGGAAGGGACGTCCCAGAGTCAAATTGGAGCAAATCGTCCACCAATATAGGGATTTGAGAAATCTCGTGGACAGGTGGATCACGTCCTCTAGACCCCCAGCGGCCTGATACCACTGGGAGGCTAGGGTCCATTGAGCAGACCTCATGTGAAGGCGGGCCATGGGAGTCACATGAACTGTGGAGGCCATGTGGCCCAGCAATCTCAACATCTGCCGAGCTGTGATCTGCTGGGACGCTCGCACCCGCGAGACGAGGGACAACAAGTTGTTGGCCCTCGTCTCTGGGAGATAGGCGCGAGCCGTCCGAGAATCCAGCAGAGCTCCTATGAATTCGAGTCTCTGCATTGGGAGAAGATGGGACTTTGGATAATTTATCACAAACCCCAGTAGCTCCAGTAGGCGAATAGTCATCTGCATGGACTGCAGGGCTCCTGCCTCGGATGTGTTCTTCACCAGCCAATCGTCGAGATATGGGAACACATGCACCCCCAGCCTGCGAAGTGCCGCTGCTACCACAGCTAGGCACTTTGTGAACACCCTGGGCGCAGAGGCGAGCCCAAAGGGTAGCACACAGTACTGGAAGTGGCGTGTGCCCAGCTGAAATCGCAGATACTGTCTGTGAGCTGGCAGTATCGGGATGTGAGTGTAGGCATCCTTCAAGTCCAGAGAGCATAGCCAATCGTTTTGCTGAATCATGGGGAGGAGGGTGCCCAGGGAAAGCATCCTGAACTTTTCTTTTACGAGATATTTGTTCAGGGCCCTTAGGTCTAGGATGGGACGCATCCCCCCTGTTTTCTTTTCCACAAGGAAGTACCTGGAATAGAATCCCAGCCCTTCCTGCCCGGATGGCACGGGCTCGACCGCATTGGCGCTGAGAAGGGCGGAGAGTTCCTCTGCAAGTACCTGCTTGTGCTGGAAGCTGTAAGACTGAGCTCCCGGTGGACAATTTGGAGGTTTTGAGGCCAAATTGAGGGTGTATCCTTGCCGGACTATTTGCAGAACCCACTGATCGGAGGTTATGAGAGGCCACCTTTGGTGAAAAGCTATCAACCTCCCCCCGACCGGCAGGTCGCCCGGCACTGACACTGGGATGTCGGCTATGCTCTGCTGGAGCCAGTCAAAAGCTTGCCCCTTGCTTTTGCTGGGGAGCCGCGGGGCCTTGCTGAGGCGCACGCTGCTGACGAGAGCGAGCGCGCTGGGGCTTAGCCTGGGCCGCAGGCTGTCGGGAAGGAGGATTGTACCTACGCTTACCAGAAGCATAGGGACCAGTCTTCCTTCCCCCGAAAAATCTTCTACCTGTAGAGGTAGATGCTGAAGGCTGCCGGCGGGAGAACTTGTCGAATGCGGTGTCCCGCTGGTGGAGAGACTCTACCACCTGCTCGACTTTTTCCCCAAAAATGTTGTCCGCACGGCAAGGCGAGTCCGCAATCCGCTGCTGGAGTCTATTCTCCAGGTCGGCGGCACGCAGCCATGAGAGCCTGCGCATCACCACACCTTGAGCAGCGGCCCTGGACGCAACATCAAAAGTGTCAAACTCCTCTGGCCAGGAATTTTCTGCACGCCTTCAGCTGCCTGACCACCTCCTGAAAAGGCTTGGCTTGCTCAGGGGGAAGAGCATCAACCAAGCCCGCCAACTGCCGCACATTGTTCCGCATGTGTATGCTCGTGTAGAGCTGGTAAGACTGGATCTTGGCCACGAGCATAGAAGAATGGTAGGCCTTCCTCCCAAAGGAGTCTAAGGTTCTAGGGTCTTTGCCCGGGGGCGCCGAAGCATGCTCCCTAGAACTCTTAGCCTTCTTTAGGGCCAAATCCACAACTCCAGAGTCATGAGGCAACTGAGTGCGCATCAGCTCTGGGTCCCCATGGATCCGGTACTGGGACTCGATCTTCTTGGGAATGTGGGGATTACTTAATGGCTTAGTCCAGTTCGCAAGCAATGTCTTTTTCAGGACATGATGCAAGGGAACAGTGGACGCTTCCTTAGGTGGAGAAGGATAGTCCAGGAGCTCAAACATTTCAGCCCTGGGCTCGTCCTCCACAACCACCGGGAAGGGGATGGCCGTAGACATCTCCCGGACAAAGGAAGCGAAAGACAGACTCTCAGGAGGAGAAAGCTGCCTTTCAGGAGAGGGAGTGGGATCAGAAGGAAGACCCTCAGACTCCTCGTCAGAGAAATATCTGGGGTCTTCTTCGTCCTCCCACGAGGCCTCACCCTCGGTGTCAGACACAAGTTCACGGACCTGTGTCTGCAACCTCGCCCGGCTCGACTCCGTGGAGCCACGTCCACGATGGGGGCGTCGAGAGGTAGACTCCCTCGCCCGCATCGGCGAAGCTCCCTCCGCCGACGTAGTCGGGGAGCCTTCCTGGGAGGTGGCCGCGGTCGGCACCGCACGCGGTACCGGACGTCGGGGACCTCAACCTGGGCGATGGACCAGCCGGCGCCACGCTCGACGGTACCGGAGGCGCAGGCACCGCCGGTACCGGAGGGGTAGGGCGCAACAGCTCTCCCAGAATCTCTGGGAGAACGGCCCGGAGGCTCTCGTTCAGAGTGGCTGCAGAAAAAGGCTGAGAGGTCGATGCAGGCGTCGACGTCAGAACCTGTTCCGGGCGAGGAGGCTGTTCCGGGCTGTCCAGAGTGGAGCGCATCGACACCTCCTGAACAGAGGGTGAGCGGTCCTCTCGGTGCCGATGCCTGCTGGGTGCCGAATCCCTCGGCGACCCAGAGCTCTCGGTGCCGACACGGGGAGGAGACCGGTGTCGATGCTTCTTCGACTTCTTCCGAAGCATGTCACCGGAGCTCCCCGGCACCGACGAGGAGGACGTAGAATCCATCCGTCGCTTCCTCGGGGCCGAGACCGAAGAGGGTCGATCCCGGGGGGGCTGTACCGCAGGAGCCCTCAGGGTAGGAGGAGACCCACCCGAAGGCTCACCGCCACCAGCAGGGGAATGGACAGCCCTCACCTGCACTCCTGACGATGCACCTCCGTCCGACGACATCAGCAGACGATGTCTCGGTACCACCGACGTCGATGCAGTCGCCCGATGCCTCGGCGCCGATGCAGAGGTCCGATGCCTCGATGCAGTCGATGGAGCGGCAGCCAAGGAAGATGGTCCGGACGCTGACGACGTCGATGCACTCGATGCCTCCGGTGCCGATGTCGACGAAGAGCCCGAGAACAAAACGTTCCACTGGGCTAATCTCGCTACCTGAGTCCGCCTTTGTAACAGGGAACACAGACTGCAGTTCTGAGGGCGGTGCTGGGCCCCTAGACACTGAAGACACGCAGAGTGCCTATCAGTGAGCGAGATTACCCGGGCGCACTGGGTGCACTTCTTGAAGCCGCTGGAAGGCTTCGATGTCATGGGCGGAAAAATCACGCCGGCGAAATCAAAGGCCGAAATGGCGAAAATTGAAGCACCAAAATTTAAAGGGAGAAAAATCTCGACCGAGGCCAAACTAGGCCTACCCCGACAACGAAAGAAAACTTACGGGGCAAAAGTTGAGAAAATTACGGGAAGGGCAGAAAACCCGAAAGGGTCTTCCGGAACACTTCCGGAGCGCTTCCCGAACTTTTTGAAAGAAAAACAAGGAAAAAACACGTCGAAAAGGACGCGCGAGGTCGACTCTCTGGGGCACGAACGGCGTAACACGACCGTACCGAGCGCGGACAAAAGAAGACTGGCCGGCTCGAGCCGGTTTCGGGCGGGAAGACGGCCGCGCATGCGCGGTGCGCATGGGCGCGCGAGGACTAGCAAAGGCCTTTGCTAGTAAACTTTCCGATGGAGGGGGCTGCCGAGGACGTCAACCCATCAGTGAGAACAAGCAGCCTGCTTGTCCTCGGAGAATGAAGGATTCTGGCACCATAGCTTCAGCTGGGGCAAGACACAATTCAACTGGTAGCAAAGAAAAATAAGAAAGCGCTTCCAGGAGGGTGGAGAAGAGAGGAAGGAGGAAAAATCTTATTTGTAAACAAATGTAATTCTACAATGAATGCTGATGTTTAATACACAGTTCGAGAAGTACTGCTGCAGATTTTCTTACAAATGGAAATGAACTCTGATCACTTATCATAAGTAGCCATTGCTCTTGTTTTAATGGGCAGTTTTGTTTTGTCCTTTCAGTTAGACAGCACAGTAGCATAAGCCTAGCTTGTCATATTACTTTATGAAGCACTTCCTGCAATAACAGGATTGTGCTGGGACAATGTTTTTCAAGTATTAACTGCTTTAAATATGGAAATATAAGCTGCTGAATTCACTTACTGTAACCCATAAGTTCTCCACCTGGTGCCTCTGCCACAATAAAGTATTCTGGCCAGTGGGCCAGATATTGCAGGTAGAAAGGAATCCCATACTGTGGACAGGAAGTTAAGAAGCATGTTGTACAATCTTAAAACAAAAACAAATACATTTACCTGTACCATCCAAGCAGACTAAAAAAGAATTCTTTTTATACTGTAGTAAAACAGTACTTTTCAATTTCTCTGGAGCAATGCAATACACCCAGTCAAAACGATTTCTGTGGATCCTTAGCAGAACAGCCAAATTGAGGCTATGATGTTCTAGTTCAACACAGGAAAACACATGGCCAGGCTTGGACAGGATTCCATGCTGATTGGGCTGTTCTAAGTGCGGTCACAAATATGACAAGCAGGCTAAACAAAGCTCTCTCAAACACATGCTCTGCCTAATCAAATGCACTATCACAAGCACAACAGGTTGGAAAGGATACAGTCTCTGTGAGTGGATCCAAATTTCTGTAAAACAACAAAAAAACATTACACACTTATTACCATTAAATTCACATGAAACTAGAAAGTTCAGCAACAGCAGGCTACATACACAACATTCCCAGCGAGTACATGGCTAGGGCATCCTGGAGCAAAACACAAGCAGGGCACAGTATGACATGGGAAAATATGTTGTACAATGATAAATTAGCATTAGATCTAAGTACCGAAGCTGTCTTAATGCTTTCTGCCAAAACTTATCACCCGGTTTTGGCCGAAACCTAAAGTTTGGTTGTATCATATCACCCCTTTCTTTCTTCTAACAAAAGTACATCTTGATCCTTCAATTTCTCCACTGTGTGTACAGTTTACAGTGCACACCATACACCATTTTAATGATCTCTCAATTGACTTCACCTATCAATATCCTTTTATAGATGTGGCCCTGAGAGTTTAACACTAAAGGCACAACCTTACAAGACCCTGTACAAAGATGTTATGGTTTTTAATTTTACCCCTAGTGATAGCTCTTTTTATGCATACAGCAAAGCAGCAAGGCTGAGGGGAGATATGATAGAGGTCTATAAAATAATGAGTGAAGTGGAACCGGTAGATGTGAATCGCTTGTTTACTCTTTCCAAAAATACTAGGACTAGGGAGCACGCAATGAAACTACAAAGTAGAAAAATTAAAACGAATTGGGAAAATGTTTTCTTCACTCAACGTATAATTAAACTCTGGAATTTGTTGCCAGAGAGTGTAGTAAAAGTAGTTAGTTTAATGGGGTTTAAAAAAGGTTTGGATATCTTCCTAAAAGAAAAGTTCATAAACCATTATTAAAATGGACTTGGGGAAAAGTCACTGCTTATTTCTAGGAGCAAAAAATATGCGTGGCTATTATTTTCACCTTCACTCTTCTAAAAACTAGCAAAAATATGTAGGAGAAAATTTGTGGAAACACTTAGCTCTCTCATAAGTACAAAAGTATTGCCATACTGGGAAAGACCAAAGGTCCATCAAGCCCAGTAGCCTGTTTCCAACAGTGGCCAATGCAGGTCACAAATACCTGGCAAGATCCCAAAAAAGTACAAAACATTTTATACTGCTTATCCCAGAAATAGTAGATTTTCTCCAAGTCCATTTAATAATGGACTATGGACTTTTCCTTTAGGAAGCCGTCCAACCTTTTTAAAACTCCGACACTAGAGTAATCAAAAGAACCTCTATATTATAATATCTTCTAAATCCAAACTGAGGAGGATGGAGAACAGTATGATCGTCAATATAATTTGTTAGCTGAAAACCAACCAAAAACGTAAATTAGTTTAGTGAAAAATTATTTTTACTGCTGTAATTGTCTATTGCTTATGTGCGACTTATTCTTGATGTACACTGCCTAGTGTGAATTCCTTCAAAAAGGCAGTAAACAAATCCAAGTAAATAAATATAAGAATGTAAGCTATTGGCCTAGAGTTTGCAGTTGTAGTTGAATCAAGACTACTACTACTACTACTTAGCATTTCTATAGCGCTGCCAGGGTTACGCAGCGCTGTACAAGTTTAAACATGGGGAAGGACAGTCCCTGCTCAAGAGAGCTTACAATATAAAGGTAAAAACTATGTAGTCAGTGTAGGTATCAGGAATGGGAAGGTGGTTAGGTGCCAAAAGCAAGGGAGAAGAGGTGGGCCTTGAGTAAGGACTTGAAAATGGGCAGGGAGGGTGCATGGCGTGGGGATGGGAGTTAGTACAATTTCCCCCATAGATGGGCTGAGGCAACCAAGACTCAGCACAGAATTAAAACTTCACCAATCAATTATCCCTTGGGGAAGATCAGCCAGCAAAGACAGCAATCAAGCAAACAATGAAAAGAAAGTCTGTGCAAAAAAGGCCTTAAATCATGTTCTCTATCTAAGCTGAAAGAAATCTATCTGCTGGAACAATAGGAGCCAAATTTTCAAAATTATTGGAGGTGCTAAACTCAATGGAAATTACCTCTCCCTACACACAGTCAAGGAGTTTGTTCAATATTGGGGGTGGTCAAGCACCTACAGAGCTAGTGCCTATGGTTGGAACACTACAACTGGAGCCTTTCCTTCCTTCCTTCTATCCTTTTAAAGGAAACAGAGCAGCATTAGATTCAGTGCTTAATGAGCAACAAATCAATATCATTTTTTCTGATGGTTTCTACAGGTATACTACATTAAGCCACCTCATCATCAGTTCCTTTCTTATGATCTACTCTGGACGCTTACAAGACTGTACTCCTTGTACAAACTTCCCCCGTTTACAATGCTGTGCTAGCAGCTACTGTGCAACAATGCAGACACAGCCCATTCAAAGGCATGCCGTAAACTAGTCTGGAACTACCACCAGCCCAGTGCAGGCACTAGTGGTAGTTCCAGCCCCAGTGCATGCCATTTCCCGCAGTGGGAAAAATAGAGAGAATTTCTAGCGCTGCACTAACCCGGCCATAATCAGGCAGTGCCACCCACTACCCGGTTACCACTAGGTTAGCGCGGTAGCCCTTATCACCACCTCACTGGGAGGCAGTGCATGCATTTTTATCTGCTACTGTAAAATGGGCCACAACACGCAGCAAAAACCAACCCCGCCACTAGCGCAGGGCCCTTTTTACCGCAGCTTGGAAAAAGGACCCCCCCCCCCCCCAAGTGAATGGGCTGAGTCTGCATTAATGCACCAGCAACAGCTAGCTCTGTGAACCGGGGGGGGGGGGGGGTGTTCAAACTTGAATGACATCACATACCAAGTTTTCAAACTTCATCTTATGATAGAGTAATAGGCGAACACCAAATCCCAGAGATGGACTTCAATATAATCTGTATTTTAACACTTAAATTATATCACCTCACTGTTTCAGAACTCTAAAGAAAGAGCTTCAACAGCAGCTGAAACAACTAAGTGACATCAAATGGGCTTTAATGAATATAGATCTCACTATGGCATTTTTTCTGAGGTGTGTGTGTGGGGGGGGGGGGAGTACCTTATATTTCCAGACAGATCCTACTTATTAAACATGTTCCCTACAAATTAGCTAAAGCTTCCCCCCCCCCTTCCCCCGCTACCACATTTCTATAACGGATAAAGAGCTGCCAGCTGCACAGCAGTAAGATGAGGCACAATAAAGCAGGACTAGCCGCGAGCTTCAGCTTTTCCCACGCGTGCAGCATCACTCCATCCCCTCGAACGCTGGACAGAGGCGAAATACAGAAGGGACCCACACTACAAGTTCCCTGCAGCTGCGCATCTACCCTGCAGTAATGCTGCTCGTGGTACGGCTTGCCCAAGTCCCCTTGCCCGCTGTTTACATGTTATTGAATCGGAACAGGTCGTCACACGTGAAAGCTCTCAGTGAAGTCATCGTTCTGCCTTGAAAGATTCCAATTTCCAATCTCAGGCAGCACCGGAAGTGCTCCCTGGAGCCCAGCGACGGTCGCTTCCGGGTGCAGAAGCTAAGCTTATTATAAGCCCTTATTGCGTCACAAATTCAATACGCATGCGTTTTGTGAGCTGACGCTTTTGCCGGGCGTTTTTTTTCCCTACAGAAAAGGACTGCCAGTGCCTGTGAAAATAGGTCAAAGTTAGGGCAGCGGCCCATTGTAGCCAAGGAGGTTTAATAAACAGGAGTGGAAGTGGACCTATCTAGTCCACTGTAAGCAAGGAAGCCAATTAGTACAGTAGTACAAGTTTCCCCTTCCCAGCGCAGCCGTCATCCTCGTTCACTCAAAACAAAGCAAGCAAATCTATGAGCTGCTGCATCCGCATTGTCGTTTTTTTCTTAATTGTTGGTCCATCAGTAACAAGTCTAAAGCTGTTTAATTGGCTATGCAGTGCCTTAAAAGATGGAGAACAAAAGTGTTTTGGGTTTTTTTTAACTTATTGGACAGCTTTCCATATGTAGATATAAATATTAAATAACAATTGAATATCACTAACACAGCTTACAAAATTATTATAGCTGGTAGAAACAGAAATTTTAAACTCTGTATTTTGTGCTCATTTTTCTACTCTAAAAACTAAATAAATACACTGTATACAAAACAGATGGTCAAATTTCAGTGAGGATATCCTGTTTCTTGATGGGTTCATCTTAAATGTTGTAATCTGCCTTGGGAAGCCTGGTATTAAAGATGATGGAATATATTGATATTAAATGGAAGTAGAATTAAACTCTCCTTTCATTGGGGCACATGGAATCACATCTTCATCTGTTTTGTAAAAGTTTACCTTTTAGATACACAAATCGATTATTCATGAGTGGGAAAATGTGAGATATAAATGCCAAAACTGGAAACACAGTGAGACAGAATAATAGAATTCAGTAACATCCAAAACTTATTTTTTTATGTTTTAATCATCTTTATTAAAAGTAAAACATATTGGTTGATAAGCTTCATACAGAACAAGAAAAAACAGTAAACCATCCAACATGGCACAATAAAAAGTTTTACAGAAAACATACCCCAAGAACCCTTTTCCTCCCGTACTCCCCTCCCTCCCTATAAGCCCACCTGACTGTTTCCACCTGCCAAAATAACACAACAGATGTACAGATCAAAGCATTTCACAACAAGCACTGCCTCCACTGTATGCAAATCTCTCTCATGAATATTCATTGCCAATATCCTGACAAACCTGACTGCCTTGGGTAACTCCAGGACCAGGTTATCCTAACTACCATAAGAGGCAGACATGGTCGTATAATTAACATTATAATTGTATTTGTACTGGGTAATAACTGAGAAAATGCTATTAAAAATTATGTTACAAAGCATGAAGTTGACTTGGTTAACTTCTGCTGTATATCAACCAGTAATGAATAATAGTAATAAACAATATTAAGTGCATTTTTATAATATATCACTGCATTCTTCAAAACAGAAGGAGCAAGTTCCCACAAACCATCTTTCTCTTTTGATCTAGGCATAGGAAAAAAAAAAAGCTTTCAAATGCTCCCTGGTTTCAACCTAATACATGTTAAATGTGGGATAATCATGTCATAATAAATAAATAGACAGAAACTCTGAATGTTGAGCACCTGATTCTCATAACATAATGTCTGTTTTAGTGGCCCATTACCAGGAGAAAAAAATCTCTGCATGAATATAACACATGCTAGGGTGTTCCTATAACCAGCCCCCTCCAACTGACCACTGATTTAAAATTTATAACAAATTACTACTCTACCTATGAAAAGTTATTCCGTTATTATAGTTCTGTGTACATCCATATTCTGCACAAGCTGGCATGTTTGAAAATATAAGTGAGATTAAATAAAAATGCTACCAACAATAAGCGACGACAAGGTGGATGCAGCAGCTCTTAGGTTTGCTTGCTTTGTTTTGAGTGAATGGGGATGACAGCTGCGCTGGGAAGGGGAAACTTAGACTGACCTAATTGGTTTCAGCGTTCTTCTGACTTCACTTCATTTCCTGTCTATTACAGAGCTGCCAAGGGGTCCCGTCCGATTTTTGAGAGGGAGATTTTAGTACATGCCCAAGCCACGCCCACTCTGCCTTGGCTCCACCCACTCTACCTTATGTCATCTTGAATTTCTTTTGATATAGGCATAGGAAAAAAAAAGATTTTAAATGCTCCCAGGTTTCAACACAATTCATATTTAATATGGGATATAAATTATATAAATAAGTAAATAAATAAATAGAAACTCTGAATGTTGAACACCTGATTCTCATAACATTATGTCTGTTTTAGAGGCCATTTAACTTGAGAAAAAAATCTCTGCATATAACAGTGCTAGGGCGTCCCTATAACCAGCCCCTCCAAATTACACACTGATTACACTTTCTAACAAATTACCTATGAAAAGTTATTCCCTTATTATACTTCCTCTGTGTACATCTGTATACTGCACAAGCCAGCAATGTTTTGAAAATATAAGGGAGATAAAAAAAATGTTAAATGCTACCAACAATATAAGAATGACAACGTGGATGCAGCAGGTCAGAGGTTACCGTTTGCTTACTTTGTTGAAGGAGAAACGGAGACCAACCATTGGCTTCAACTTTTCATCCTGATGGTCTCCCTCCACGATGCAGCCTCTGCTCTGTGCAGCAACCACGAAAAAAAAAAAAGCAAACACGGGGCCGCAGCAGCCTTCAAGCATGCACTGTTGACTCTGCTGGTCCTCTGCTCCCGCTGATGTCAACTTAGAGTTCCAGGGACAGAGGACTGACAGAACTGACAGCGCATGCCTGAAGGCAGTGCTGCTGCTCCGCGTTTGCTTTTTTTTGTTTGTTTGTTTTTCCGCCGCTGCTGCATGGAAGAAGCAGCGGCGGCGGTGGTAAAAAAAACCAATTACATCTCAGCGGAAGACTTTCCCGCTTTGGCGAGAGAGCGGGAGATGGCCCGCCAAAGCGGGAGTCTCCCACTGAATGCGGGAGACTTGGCAGGTCAACTATTAAACCTCCTTGATAGTAGCTAGGCAGCGTTGCGGCTTAAAAACTGTGAATGAGGTGATCTGTGTCTATGTGATCCATCTTAAAAAAAAAAAAAGAGAGCGAGCTCCTAAATGTACTAACCCAACCCCTCCCCCTTCTACAAAGTGGCACAAGTGGCTGCCAGTGCAATCATGCCGACACTGCCCATTGAAAATAAGGGGCCATTTTACTAAGCTGTTTTTTACGCCTGTCAGGTCCCCCTTTTACTGCAGGGGATGAAATCCAAAAATGAAATGGCTGTGCGATATGTTTGCACTTGCTGCATCACCATTTCGGGGGGAGGGGAGCACTTAAATCTATCTGTTGAGGTAGCGGTAAGGGCTCTCACACATAGGCATAGACTGGGGGGGGCGAGGGGGGGCAATGCCCCCCCAAACGACGATGAGGCGCCGCCGCGCCATTAGTTTAAAAAAAAAAACACATGCATGCACGCGCTTCTCTCCATCCGCTTGGCTTCCCTGCTCTCTCTGTCTGCGCCCCGCCTTCCTCTGACGTCAGAGGAAGGCGGGACGCAGATAGAGAGGGCAGGGAAGCCAAGCGGAGTAGCGGACGGAGAGGAGCGTGTCCGTCTACCCCTCTCTCTTCCTCCCTCCCTCCGCCGCAGGCAGCAGTCTTTTCCAGCGTTCCTGGCAGCGGTAGCGATGTACACGCTGCCTTTTGCTCTGCCCCGAAGCCTTCTCTTCAAGTTCCTGTTCCCGCATAGGTGGGAACAGGAACTTGAAGAGAAGGCTTCCGGGGCAGACCGAAGGCAGCGTGTACATCGCTACCGCTGCCAGGAACGCTGAAAAAGCTGAAGACTGTTGCCTGCGGCGGAGGGAGGGAGGGAGGAAGAGAGGGGGTAAACGGAGTCACCATCTTGGACCTCGCGGCGGGGGGGGGGAGCAGAGGGAAGATGGATGGGACTGGGAGGGGTGGGAGCAGAGGGAAGGAGCAGGAGATGAATGGGACTGGGAGGGGTGGGGAGCAGAGGGAAGGAGCAGGAGATGAATGGGACTAAGAGGGGTGGGAAGCAGAGGGAAGGAGCAAGAGATGGATGGGACTGGGAGGGGTGGGAAGCAGAGGGAAGGAGCAAGAGATGGATGGGACTGCGAGAGGTGGGAAGCAGAGGGAAGGAGCAGGAGATGGATGGGACTGCGAGGGGTGGGGAGCAGAGGGAAGGAGCAAGAGATGGATGGGACTGCGAAGGGTGGGAAGCAGAGGGAAGCCTACTGGAAAGAAGACACTGAATAAAACAGAAGACACTGGGACCAAAGCGAATAGAAAAACTAAATGATCAGACAACAAAGGTAGATAAAAGTATTTTATTCATAATTTATTAATTGAAATGTGTCAGCTTTTTGAAATGTGCATCTGTGATATTTTGCCTGTAAATTCAATTCCTTCCTCCACATTAGCATATTCATTTGCATATGTATATATGCAAATGATATGCTAATATGCCCCGCCCATTCTTTGCCCCCCCCAAATGAAACAGTCAAACTACGCCTATGCTCTCACACTAACCCAATGGTAACTGGGCACTGTGTGACGCTTCCTGATTACCACGGGGTAACCCCCGTGGAAATATTTTTTTAATTTTTCCGCTAGCACCGGAAATGGTGCAAGCTGGGGTGGAACTACTTGTCCCCCAATTTTACTGTATCGGCTATCTTTTCCTCCGTTTGACTCTTTGCTTTCCTGACAGCTTTCCCATACTACGGGCATTGCTATAGAAGGCTCTCCAGATTTTACTCTTTTTTACCTGTCTATAAAGGTATTTGATGTCTTGCCCTTCTGAGGGTTATTAATGACTTTGGGTGCTGCTCTCACCCATTCCTAGGAAATTTAATTTAAACCCTCTGTAGTACTTTAGCCAGTCTGTTGCTAAAGATACTTTGTTCCTTCCTTGATAGATGGACACCATCATGACTTGATAATTAGTGTGACTGTTGGGCAGATTGGATGGACTGTTCAGGTGTTTATCTGCCATCATTTACTATGTTACTATGCTACAACAAAATGTGGAAGAGATCGCTATGGATTTATTAGATCAACCAGATTTTGATTTAACTAAGATGATAGTGTTGAAAGCTTATGTCATGAAGCACCTAGCCACCTGCTGGGGCTACTCTGCAGCCACTTAGAGGGTCTATCCCCAGCACAGCTCAGGTCTGCCTGCACCTGCTGCTTGTGCTCTACATTAGCACCCTTCTCCCACCGACTGGGTCACACCGCCTCTGGGAGAGTCTCCCACTCCCAAATTATCCCTGGTGATTTCTAGATTACTGGGGCCACACTCCCAGTGGTCCCACAGTTCCCAGAAAGCACTCACAGACCCAAAACACAAACCACCAGGATTTTTATCAGTCCAGATAGGCAGAACGAACAAACAATTGTGTTTATTCTCAGAACTTGGAACAGTTGGAAAAAAATGTGCAAATAGCAAACAGTAACAAGTAACTGAAAAATAGTTCTATTAGAAAGCTAACTAAACATTTGCATACTTCCTAGAAAATACCTTGGGGGAGATCAGGGCATATATCTGTTCACAGAGCTTAAGCAAAGAGATCTTTCTCTCTCTTCTTTAATGACCCTTTCATAAATCATGCCGTCATGCTCAACATAATGGCGGTGGTGTCTTATAACTGCGAGTATACCGGAAATGGCTGGAATCATTCAAGGAACTGACGCTGCAAAGGCGGTAAACTGCCTCCAGCTCACATGTAACAACTCCTGTGTAAATAAGTATTAAGTCCCCTGGGTTCTAAAGAATTGAGCTGATATATCCAAAATAATTCCCACTATAACAATCTCTTATTAATATCTCCTCCTTGTCATGTGGAGTCTACATGATCAATGGCCATACATGACAAATCATTCACCGTTTGTGCCTATAGTGTACAATGTTGCACAAACGGTGCTCTGATACATTTTGTGGAAATCCTTGAGCGATGCTCGGTCATTCTAGCATGTAATGATCTGCAAGTCTTTCCAATGT
Source organism: Microcaecilia unicolor (assembly GCF_901765095.1). NCBI lineage: Eukaryota > Metazoa > Chordata > Amphibia > Gymnophiona > Siphonopidae > Microcaecilia > Microcaecilia unicolor. Next base: position 105,579,102 of record NC_044033.1, read on the forward strand.
AAATCTTATTGCAAGGACATTTAGCCAAATATACTACGTTTGCCTGACACGTTGTGTGATGTCGTAGGTAATAAGTCCGATTGTTGTGGACAAAGTTATTAGCTTGTGTTCTTATCATACAGGTCTTACAATTTGATTTGTTACATTTATAGTGTTCCAATGCCTCAATGGATCTCTCAATTTGAAGAGTAGGCAATTGATTCGGACTAAGTAATTCTTTCAAATTTTTTGATCGAGAAAATGCTATCCTCAGGTGATAATTCGCAAACACTGGGTGCGTTTTCATAATATCCCAATGTCGTTTGATAATCCCAGCTGCTGCCTCACCTCCTGGTGTAAACCACATAACAAAGGTCATCATTGGATCTGCTGGCTTAAGCCGTTGCTTACCTTGAAGTAAAAGATCCCTGTTATTATACTTGGCTTGAAAGTAAGCACATCTAAGTACCTTCTGTGGATACTTCCTTTGTCTTAAATTATGAGGAAATTTCTTAGTTTGGACTTTAAAGTATAGTATTTCTAGGATAAGCAGCATAAAATGTACTGTTTTTGGATCATGCCATTGGCAACTGTTGGAAACAGGATACTGAGCTTGATGGACCTTCGGTTTGGCCCAGTATGGCAATGCTTATGTTCTTAACTTTTGAGGAGGATTGATATAAAAGAGCAAAAAATGTTGTTTAGGATATTATTTTTCCTTTTGTATGGTTATGCACTTCTCCACATGGTTTTATGTACATTTGTTTATTAAAGACTTTTAAAAAACATTTTGGCTACACCCTGGTCCTTGGTCATTTCCACTGTTTGGTTGCTACTCTTTGACTCATGGAAATTAGTCCCTCTTTCCTGTTTCTTCTTGACCACTTTAAGGTAGACTGGCAGGGGGGGGGGGGGGATTGAGAGGGGTGGCAGATGCTAAACCCCGAGTGGGAGAGATACAGAACTAGAGGGGCCACTGGTGGAAGTTATGGCCGAGACAGTGAGCTCCAGTAGCCATGAGAAGAGCTTAGTGCTGCTCACCACCAAGTTTGTATCGCTGCTCATGGAGGTGAAGGGGAGGGAGGGAGAGGTGCTGGACAGTAGTAGAATGGGAGGAAGGGAGGGAGGGAGGGAAGAGAGAAAGATAATGGACCCCAGGTATTTTATTTCCTCAGGTGGCTGTCCCTATCTGCAAGGTTCACTGCTGAGCCTCCAACAGTCTCTCCCTCTCTGCAGCTCTTTGGAGACTTCTCAGGTCATTTCACTCTGTAGCCAGTCACTCTCTTAGCTACTTGGTTCTCTCCATACTTTCTGCAGGTTTCCTAAGCACTGCCTGCCCTTCTGCAGCTCTATCCTTTCTCTCTTTTGGGGTCCCCTTCTTACCTCTATGGCCCAGTTCTTCCCCTTCTTTACAGGCTTTCTCCTTTGTCTGTGGGTTCCAAGTGGTTTTTCTTATGCTTTTTCCATTCTGTCCCTAATGTGGCACTAAAAAATGTGCACCCTTTCCCTTCCAGGTGTCCACTGCAGGGTTCACTGCAAGGAAGGTGGTCAATCCAGTCAAATGTAAAGATGGCAGCAGGAGCTCACCAGCTGGTTCCTCCCTTCTCAGCAGAGCTCCTCAAGGTTCCTTTGGGTTTGGATAGATACATTAGTCCCTCCCTCCCAACAGGCCTAGAATATAAGCAAAGCCAGGAAAGCAGAGCTGCTTACTTAGACAGCAGGGAAATGCAGCCATGCTGTCATGATTATGACTGTTTTCCTGGTTTGTGCTCCCCTCACCCTCTGGTGGTCAGTACCAGTGACTGCTATAGACTAGCTGTTGCTGTTTCCCAAGCCTGTGTCAGAGGCCGGGCCGGGCCGGATCTTCCTGTATGCCAGAATTGCTTGCCTTGTTTGTCCATAAGCAGCACCCGTACTTGTCTTAGGATTCCTGCAGCTGAGCCTCAGCAGGTGATGGTCTTTATTAAGCACCTGTGGGCTTTGCTACTTTGCCTTTGCATTGCCAAAGGTCTCTGGGTGAGTTGGTGTGCTCTGTTGCAATTCTGCCTAGTTTAGCTTCTTGTCTGAATTCCTTGTCTGGTTCTTGTTCAGTCTGTGTTGGTTAGCTTAGTTTTATTACTTCCTAGTCTTGTTTCTTGACTGTTTGTCTTGCTGGTTCCTGTTCAGTCTGTGTGTAGTTTAGCTTTTAGCATATTGATTGTATCTCTCCTAGTGGCTGCTTGACAGCTTTCAGTCCCTGTTCCTTAGTCTATCTGTTTTCTGCCTAGTGTTGTGTTATTTGTCTGTGAGTCCTAGCCTAGTATTCTGCCTTCCCTCTCATGTTTATTCCTTTCCCCTCTGAACCCTAACTCTGCTTCAATCTAGCTTGTTCCTGTACTGTGTGTCTTGTGTGGGATCCTGAAGTCCTGCAGGCCGCCCGCACCTAGGGGCTCAACCTCTGGGGAACGGCAGCCACCGCAGGTGAAGTCCAGTTGGTCCAGTCCTGTCTTTCCAGCTTTGCTTGCCTATAGCTTAGTTCCACTCCAATCTCTAGCCCTGTGTGTTCTTGCCTTGTTTGTCTGCATCTGCAGCTCCTGTCTTTCTTTGTTTGGTAATCCAGTTCTGGTTGGGGGGTTTTGCCTACTGCTGCCGCTTTACGGCAGTAGCCCAAGAGCTCACGTTTATCCCAGTGTCAGAGAAGCCAGAGATCGTGACACATGCTTTCTTCCCACTATTCCCTCCATAGGTACATTAGCAGCAACAGATGTGGGACAGGCTGAAGGATGAGGGGCCACAGCTTATATATGGGAGTCTGAATATGCTCTGAGGCTTTAAAAGGAGGGACTCCCTAAGCTGGAAGAATATGCTGTACACCGGTTCCACCTGAGGGATTACACTATCCAGTCTGCCTGCATTCTCCCACCTGTTGATGGAGAATTACTGTTTCCCTTGCTTCATGGGTCTAGATTGTCCTTTCTCCATTGTCTAGTGCGTGTTGTTTATATCCTAGTATAGGTTTGTTTTGTTTTGTTTCTGCATATATCTTTATCAATCAAAATAATAAATCTTAGCCAGTGGCATAGTTAGACGACTGATTTTGGGTGGGCCTGAGCCCAAAGTGGATGGGCACCAAATTTTCTACTTGCCCTCTCCTGGGCCTTGTACTCCCTGCCTGAGCTGGCAGGGATCCCCAAGCCCCACCAGCTGAAGACCTCCTTCTCCTCCTCTGGTCTGGTGGCCAGAATTCTCCACTCTGCAGCCAGCGACAGTGTTCTCGAGCTACTGCCACCACTGCTGGCCCCTTCTTCCCATGCCTGCTTGGTTTTTGCATATCAGCAAGAACTAAGCATGCAAGAGAGTGAGGGGGAGGGGCAGTAGTGGCAGAAGCAGCTCAGGGATACTGCTGCTGGCTGCGGAGTTTAGGGAGTTCTGACTGCTGGACTGGAGGAGGAGAAGGTCTTCAGCTGGTGCCAGCCACAGCAAGGGAAATGGCTAATTTTGTCAGCGTCTGAGCTCAAAGTGGGAGAGCTCAAGCTCCCCAGGCTCACCCTATGGCTACACTACTACTACTACTTATCATTTCTATAGCGCTACAAGGCATACGCAGCACTGTACACCATACACAAAAGACAGTCCCTGCTCAAAGAGCTTACAATCTAGATAAGACAGGTAAACAGACAGAACAATTAAGGGTAAGGGAATAAAGAGGTGCAAAAGGACACCTTACTGAACAGCAGAAAACATGATGCAGTTTTTGGCAGCACAGAGACTTGCAGACATGAATGTTATAGTGCCTGTTATAGCGCCTCTAATATAACTGCAGTGAGGTTTGTATTAGAGGATTTTAGTACTCATTCACCTTTTCTCCTTACAATTTGTTTTATAATTTCATAGTATGTTTAATTTGTAGCCTCATCCCCGATTATTGTGGATTTATGGACATGAATAGAGGTTTTTCTTTGCGAAATAGCTTTGATTTCTTGTAATTTCTGCTTAATCATGTATCCATTTCTGTACGAGTGTTATTGCTCAATGATTATGCTTGTTATAACTTCAAAAATAAAATAAATAAATAAACTTTAAAAAACAAAATGCAGTTATTGACACCTCTTGAAGGGGTGTTAACTTTGCTGTGTTATCTGCCATGTTAGCAGTTAATGGGATCCTTTTACTAAGCTGTGATAATCACTAATGCATGCTTACTGCAGCAATAAAGGGCTTACTGTGGGGCGTGTTCGGGCATCAGTGGTAAATTTGTGATCAGCACCATTCTTCCCACACGCTAAAAAATAGATTTAATTTTGTATTTAGATTTTGCTCACACCTTTTTCAGTGGTAGCTTAAGGTGAGTTAATTCAGGTACTCTGGATATTTCTCTGTCTCAGGATTATCAATAGAAATCAAACAAAATAAAACATGGAAAAGAAAATAAGATGATACCTTTTTTATTGGACATAACTTAATACATTTCTTGATTAGCTTTCGAAGGTTGCCCTTCTTCCTCAGATCGGAAATAAGCAAATGTGCTAGCTGACAGTGTATATAAGTGAAAACATTCAAGCATTACTATGACAGTCTCAGGAGAGCTCACAATCTAAGTTTGTACCTGAGGCAATGGAGGGTTTAGTGACTTCCCCAAGATCACAAGGAGCAGCAGCGGGATTTGAACTGGTCACCTCTGGATTGCAAGACTGGTGCTCTAACCACTAGGCCACTCCTCTACTAGTGCTAGGGTGGGCGGGGGGGGGGGGGTATGGAAGGAGCAGAGAGTAGGCATCTTCTTAACTAATCAGCTAGTGCACCTACATCACCATGTGCTAACCAATTACCATGTGATTAGCGCCTTACAAAATAGGTGGCGGTAGGGGCTCACATAGTAATGGTCACATGTTAATGGGAAAATTAGCGTTTGCTACTCAAAAAATGGGGACAAGAATCCAAACAATATATAACCATAGACTTACAAAAACGATTCTTAAAAAAAAAATAAATTTAAGTAAGCAAGAACAAGAATCTCTGCCCACACTGTCCGCTTTGTGAACGGAGGTTGACCCTGAAGCAGCTAATGAAACATTGGCCATTGTTGGTCACGGTCTGGTTACTATTACAGTTGGAAGAAAGAGATTAGAGAGGTTAAGTATTTAGCGCTGTTTTTTTTATAAGCATTTGTTATTGAATCCTACAATTCATGAGAAGATTTTTCAGGGAGGTTTTTTGCCGATGATGAAGAAGTCCTGCTCCTGTATCTGTTAATTAGGAGCTTCTTGAGGCTTTTCCCTTCCTCTCTTTAAATTTCCGTTCTTGTTAATTTTTGTTCTTGCTTACTTAAATTTTTTTTGTTGTTTTAAAGAATCCTTTTTGCATGTCTATAGATAAAATTAGCGTGTGACCATTAATAGAGAAAATAGAAAATGCTGCCATTTTACACTTGCATAAAAATGGCCTTAGCATGCAGGAATGACCCGTGTAAGGATGCGCTAAGGCCACTTTTTACCACAATGTGTTAAAAGGGCCTCAATCTGTGGTAGTTGCTGGTGTTAACTGTAAGGCACATTCCATTAGCTGTTTAGGATGTGGTACTTTCCAAGTGAATTGTTTAGATACTGTGTAACCCTGGTCTCACCATATAGCTAGCTCCTCGGATCAGCACCCAAACCAGGGTCACTAGAAAAGTTTTATTTCTTACTGAGCTGGGCGCAGGCTGGGGCCAGCTTGATCCCAGTAGGCCATAGGGTTTTGAGCCACTCTTTAGTATGTAGTTCTTTCTCAGTCTGGGAGCAAACAAATTTCACTCTCACGCCAAAGAAATTCTCCACTCCAGGATTTATGAAACAATTGCAAACTTTACTGTAACACTGCAACAGGCAGATATCCATACTTCCTACTTTCTTGTAACAATCAGTTCAATCTGTGTCCAAACTATACAACTTGCTGAAAGAGACTTTTGTGCCAGTCCAAGACTCTTCGTGTAAATGTTATCTTCTTAATTAATAGTCTCTTTGTAAATCCTAGGATATTTACAGCACCACCAGTCCAATACCCATTCTTTCTGGCAGAACAATCCAAGATTGTGTTTGCATTGTTCTTTTTTTTTTTTTTTTGCAGCAAGCTGTCCTACTGGGCTTCATCCAGCTGCTGAACCCACTCAGGATCAGACCTCCCTGTCTGTCCTTCCTCCAAAGGTGCACTTCTCCGAGCTGCAGCCTCTGGTACCGAACAGGCTCATTCCTGTTCTGCTCCCAGGCAGGGTTAACCCTTAGGTTATTGGGCCTATCCAGAACACCCCCTCTCCTCACTGGTCCTGGCGGGGGTGAAGGCAACCAAAGACCGCATTCTCACTAATCCCATCACTTTTATAACTTTTCAACTCCACACCACTATGACACCTAACTGTCAGTTACTCATTGCAAACCCTCCCTCTGGGCTGGGCTCCACTCCCATCCTCCGACACTGCTGTCCCCCCCCCCCCCCCCCCCCCCCCCCCCCCCCCCCCCGTGACTCTGGAGAGTTCTGAAGCAGTCTAGTAATTCCCTGAGAAAATTTCCAACTGAGTTTATCAGGGGATTACACTGTATTAAGGGGCCCTTTTACCAAACAGCGGTAAAAAGCGGCCTTAGCCGCCCTTACACATTGAGGCCATTTTTACAATGGGGATAAAATGGCTGATTTTCCGGTTTTTCTTATTAATAGCCACGCGTTAATTTTCTCATTAGCGCATGGTCATTAGCACATAAGCCTCTACCACCACCTATTTTGTAGGTGGTAAGGACTCATGCACTAAACCTGCACTAATTGGTTAGCATGCGGCAATGCCCATGTGCTAACCAATTAACACAGAACATGCCCATTCTCCACCCCCAGTGCTAAAAAATAAATGTTATTTGTTAGCACATAGGTGGTACATGCGCATGCAAAATTACTACAGGACCCCTCAGCGCGCCCCACAATAAGCACGGCTTAGTGCTTACCGCAGCTTTTTAAAAGAGCCCCTAAGTTCTAGTGCAGACCTGTGTTAACTGTTTGCAAGAAGTAATTCCCACGTTTTAATGTGAGAAGATGTTACTTGGTTAATTTAGAAGTCATTTTTCTCAGCCTTAGTGTGGCGAACTTGATGGCCAGACAGGTGTATTAATAAACAGCAGGACAAATAAGAAACCATTGCAGTGTTGATAGGACCCCTGATGAAGGCCTGCATACCTGAAACATGGAAAAAGAAGCCAACAGATCAATATAACATCAGAAAGATTTTATTGAAGATACCGCATGTAAACAAATTGCCCGACACAGGCCGTGTTTCGCCCACCAAGGGCTGCGTCAGGGGCTACAATAAACAAACAGATTGAATTATAATAAATAAAACATCAAATTGAAAATATAAAAAAACATACTTAAAATATAAAAACATACCACCATAGTTTCTCATATATTCATGAAGAAATAGATAATGTATAAGCTATAAAATGATAATAAAATGTTATACATACATGTATGTAAAATCTAAACATGAATAAATAAGTATGTGGTGTACATAGAAAAGACCACTTAATACATATAAATAAATAAATCATCCCATCACAAAAAAACGCATTATATGTATTAAAAAATTGTATATATATATAAGCATGTATACGATTCCCAACATATATATAATAAATAATAAATATCTATATAAGAACATATACATAAAAACAGCAAAGCAAGGGCACTGATATACAGCATTAGACCTTGAACATATATAAATATGTGACAATATTGTGTAACATATTAAATAATAAAAATGGCAATTTGTTTACATGCGGTATCTTCAATAAAATCTTTCTGATGTTATATTGATCTGCTGGCTTCTTTTTCCATATTGGATTTTGCAGATCGTTTGCCTTGTTGTTTTTTGGTACCTGAAACATGGGCCATGTTGGGTTTTTCTTGTCAGCGCATCCTGTATATTATATCTGAAGAATAAACTGTAGATACATCTTGTTTGTATATTCTGCTTATTGGATTTGAAGAATAAACAGAGCCACTGGCTGTCCTGGTAATTTTTCATGATGTCTTCCACACTTCTTTTTGATCATTGACTGTGGAAATTTGTTTTTCCTTCTTTTTTATTTTTGTAATTCCCTCATTAACCATCTAAGGCAGCTCAGTAAATATTGTCCAAGGGGAGGACAAATTTGGGAAAAAGCTCAAGTCTGGAGAAAATACAGAAGTGGTTGATAAGAGTAAAATACATATACATATCTGTTGTTGAGTCAGACTACACTGATAACCTGCACAAGAAAGACAAATATGTTAGATAATTGTAAACCTGAGTGAATGAACAGGAAACAAAATGCAGAGGTGATATTTAGCTAAAGAACAGTTTACTGGATAGTAATTCTTACAAAGAAAGGAAATGGAGTTAATGCTTTGTGCAAGTTTTGTTCTAAATGAAGCTGCCCAGACAAATATTGTGAAGGTATTAATGTCACACACCCTGCAGTAAACTTATGTGAGCCAACGCCTGTGAAAGAAACAAACAGGAATGGCTGGTTTTGCAACAGAGTGGCATTATTAAAAGATAAAAATTGACAAGGTATTGAAGGAGAAACAAGATGATTTATGAGATAATGAGGCTCATTTTGAAAAGAAAAGAACATGCATATAATGGCATAGGGGGCAGATGAATGTGTTTCTAACACGAAAATATTTAAACCATATAATCAAACAAAAAAACCCATTTAAGTGCAATATTCGCCGAAAGAAAAATGTTTTGAGAGTGGGCGTAAGATAGATGGTGTTACATGATGTAAGTTTATTTGCGATTACAGAGAGTGAAACAATTTCCTTGTGGCAGAAAGAAAAACATTGTGAATTGGACCTACTTTAAAAGCGACTAGCTCAAGACCAAACTTGCCTTTGGACCCATTTGTGATTTTGCTGAGTTGGAGAGTGAAGAGGTGGAATTGCTGGTTTGTAAAAAAGAGATGCTGAGTGGTCTGAAACCTTTGTTTCTTTGCCCCTGTCTGAACGTTTGGACCCTTATATTTCCTGCCTTTCCTTCTCTGTGTCTCACCTCCTCGTCCTTGCCCGCACCTGCCAGCCTCCAGCCACACCTGTCCCTTGTTCTGTACCTCATCCCCTTCCCCCACCAAACCCTCACTGTCCCCAAACCCCACACCTGCCAATTCAAACTCCTTACCTGCTTGTCTTTTGTCTCTTGTTGTTCCTTTGTTTGTCCACTCACATTTTGTCACTGTGCTTTATGTTGTAGCTGTTTGTGTGAGGATCGTGTGCTTGTGCTGGGAGAGTGAGTGCTGGGTGCTGGTGCTGGGTCTCACTGGGTGCGGTAGGTGGAGGAGTGTACAGTGGTGTTACTGGGCTTAATAGGTTGCACCTGTGGTGGTAGGACACCTGCATGTCAGTCATGGATGCACTGAATGCTATTGTAGCTGACACTTCACTGGATGTGGATGAGAGTTTGGAGGGGAGGCCCAGGAGGAGATACTCCAGTCCCAGAGTATTTAGGCCCATGACCCACTTCATGAACCTCACTGACTACAAGGTACCGCTTTCACAGGGCTGCCATACAGCACCTTTGTGACCAGCTACAACCTCTCCTCCAGGCCAGGTCTGCCAGTCCAACTCCTGGTCACTGTCTCCCTCACTTTTCTTGCCACTGGCACTTTCAGTCAGCGTTAGCAGTCAATGCAGATCTCACTCAGCCTGCCATCTCTGCCTTACCCAGGTCCACAATGCCGACCTCACCTACACCTTAGACTATATTACCGTCCCCACTATCGCCCAGGCCCTCCAGAACAGCATGGTTCAGTTCTACGCTGTAGACTACTTTCCCTCAATCATTGGCATCATCGACTGCACACATGTCACACTCAGAACCCCCCCCCCCCCCCCATGCAGACGAGGACACCTAAAGGAACAGAAAATCATATCACTCCATGAACATGCAGGTTGTGTGTGATGCCCAGGGAAAGATTGTGGGCATGTGTGCTCACTACCGGGGTCCACCCATGATGCATATATCCTGCAGTTTTCTGGAAGCTATTGCAGGTTTGATCACCGGTGACTGGCTCCTAGGAAAGCAGTACTAGGATTACTAACCCCCATACCTACCCCCCCCCCTTACGTCAACACCCTGCCTCCCTCAACATGCCCCCACAACCCACACCCATGACCCGCACTCCACAAGGTCCACATGCAAATACAAACTCATGTCTGTGAATCCTGCTCCCCCTACAGGTGACAGAGGCCACCCCCAAAATGAGGCAGAGAAGGAATATGTTTAAATGTGTTTATTAAAAGACAAAATAGTACAGTTTGTATGGCTATAGTCAAAATACATTTTAAGAATATTAACTACAAAACATACAATTAAATAGCCTCCAACAGTTTCGCCAGTTTTCTCATTACTTTGAATCTCCCTTTTCCCCCCCATCCTCCCCCCTCCCCTCCCTCCCACCCCTCCCGTCTCTAAAGAGCAATTATGGATACGGAGGCAAAGAGTCACTATCCAGCTTAGCCCCTTATGGAGCTATCACACACAAAACTTATGTCTGAGTTACACAACCTGCCATTGCTTCCAAATCAGGCCATGTCGGTTAGTTTCCAGAGGTCATTTCCTTTTAAAATTCTTAATCTTTAGGGCTTCGAGGATTTTAGACAAGCACCTCATTAATTTTTACTTTTTCTCTTACATCGTTTCCCTCTGTTACCACGCCATGGAAAACACCTCCATTCAACCTTTAAGAGTTCAAAATCCTACTTCTAGCCACCTCTGTTAATGAGTCCCAAAAAGGGGCCCATGTGTGGCAGAAAGACTCTCCTCTGGGTGAGGCCAGATCGCCCACCGCTCTTCGTTCCAAAGAGCACAAAAAAATCATTCTCGCTCGCCATTGGGACAGGGTTGGTGAGTCTGGCGTTATCCATAGTTGCAAGATAACCTTCTTACCCAATAAAACCGTTTTTTTAAGAAACGGGCGCAACCCTATAGGTGGTCTTTGTACCAAGTGAAATTTGTGGAATAGTAGTTGAGGCTTTTTCCGCCATGTAACCCTCCACATCTCCGACACATGACAACACACTTGCGTCCAAAATCTGGCTATTCGGGGACAAGCCCAGAACATGTGGCCCAGCCCCGCTGGAGAGTGACCACACTTCTTACATCTATCTTCCTGACCTACATGCGCCCTCCATGCTCTATGTGGAGAAAAAAACATTCGAGACAGGAATTTATAGGCCGTTTCTTGCAGCGCCACGCTTTCAGAAATTTTGGTTAAGTCCAGAAAGCATGCCTTCAAGTGATCGGGTTTAACGTTCACTGGTAGGTCTTTATTCCATTGCATTGCCAATTGTTCATAATCAATCTCACCTAATTGCTCACGTAGTTCTGAATGGTAATATTTTAAAGGGACAGACCCTTGAGCATCCAAAGCTAAAAGAGACATCAGTCGGCTCCATATTTGGGGACTCAAGTGTGCGGGTGGAAGAGATCGTAAATAATGTCTTAGTTGGAAGGAGGCAAAAAAATCTTTTCTAAGTATACCAAATTCTCTGTCTAATTCTTCAGTAGTTTTTAAAATACCCTCTTCTGAGTATAAGTGATGTATATAGCGAATCCCCCGTGTTTCCCATTCTAGGAAAAGTTTAGCCGAGCTCCCCGGGGGGAAGTGGTTGTTGCCTCTTATCGGCAATAGTGGAGTGCACGTGGTAGAAAAACCAAACTTACGGCCCAGCCAACGCCAGGTTTGTCTTAATGGAGACACCACTGATGTGAAATACCGGGGTGTATTTACTGCCCCTGGCGTAGCATGCAGCCATGCACTAAAATGTCGGGGGGAGAACACCATGGTCTCTATACTAGTACACGAAAAGAAACAAGTGCCACGAAACCAATCAGAAAGGTGGCGCATATTACTAGCCACAGAGAATAACTTTAGATTTAAGAGTCCCAATCCCCCCTTAGTTCTAGAAAGATATAATTTAGAAACTGGTAACCTTGGTCTCTTCCCCTGCCACAAATATTTGGTCATTACCCTCGTCAACGTCCGATCGTCCTTATGTTTAAGAAACAAAGGAAGCACTTGCAATACATAAACCCATTTTGGGACCAAAATCATGTTATAGAGGGCTACCCGCCCCATCAAGGATAGTCGTCCATGTTTGCAAAGTCTGTCTAGTTTTCAGTTTAAGGGGTTCTATGTTTTGGCTATAAAGGGTGTTCAGATCGGCTGTCAGCCATATGCCAAGATATTTCAATCTATCCTCTGCCCATGTTAATGGAAATGCCCCCTCCCAGGTCGATCGTATCCGTGTTTGGACTGGCAGAGCCATAGACTTACTCCTATTCAGGGCAAGGCCCGAGTAGAAGCCAAACTCCTCCAGAATTCCAAATAAGTACAGGAGAGAGGATTGGGGCTTTGTTATAGTTACTAATATATCATCTGCAAAAGCTAAAGTTTTGAGCTCTCGCAAGTGTAATTTAATCCCCTGTATATCTGGGTCCCTTTGAATAGTGCATAACAATGGTTCAAGGTATAACAAAAATAAGAGTGGTGAGAGGGGACAACCCTGTCTCGTGCCACATGCTATTGTAAAGGGGTTTGATTTCATACCATTAATCAATAATGACGCTTTTGGATTAGTGTATAGCGTCCCAATAGCATTAAATATCCACCCTCGGATGCCAATATAATCAAGGACAGAAAAAAGGTAATCCCATCTCACCTTGTCAAAAGCCTTTTCGGCATCTAAGCTAACTAGCAGCAAAGGTTCGTTCTTGGTAAGACTCTGTGCAATGGCTAAACAGGCCTTCCTGACATTGTGACAAGGGTGTCTACCCCGCACAAACCCCACTTGACCCTCTCCCACTAATTTTGGTATTAGAGGGGATAATCGTTCTGAGATGATCTTCGCTAAGATCTTTAAATCAACATTTATAAGAGATATAGGTCTATATGAACCTGGATTTTCTGGTGGTTTGCCCTCTTTTGGAATTAGGGTTATCAAGGCTTCATTAGACTCTCGCCTAAATCCCCCACTTTCAATGGACTCCTCAAAAAAATCAAGAAGCGGGCCACCCACTTGTGGAAAAAGCAATTGATAATACTCAGCACCAAATCCATCCGGACCCGGAGCTGACCCACGTTTTAATGATTTCACTACTCTTTGCAGCTCCTTGGCCCTGATAGGCATATTTAATTGTTCTAGCACTTCAGGGTTCAGACGTGGCATTCCAGAGTCTGCCAAGTAATCTGTTATGGACGGGCCGAGTGGCGCCTCCGGGGCTTTGTATAGGTTTGCATAATATTGTTCCAATAATCTGACTACTTCCTCTGGGTTGTTTATTTGTCTACCCTCTGCATCTCGAAGTGTTGGTATAAACCTATTTCCCCCCCAGGTCTTATTAAGGCGGGCCAACAATTTCCCAGATTTATTACCATGTTTGTGGAAAGAGAAAGATCTATAAAAAAATTGTTTCTTTGTTCTCTCATGGATCATTGTATTAAGGGCTGCCAGAGAAGCCAGCATAACCTCCCTGGACTCTTTCGAGGGGCGTGCTATGTGTGCCCGTTTCACTGCTTGATACGCTACTTCCAATTGTTTCACTCCCTTTGCCAATCTCTTTGAACGAGCACACATATACGCGATTATATCCCCACGAAGCACTGCTTTGGAGGTCTCCCAGAACAACCTAGCCTCCCCCGCATGGCCCCCATTCGTGTCAAGGAAATAAGACCATCTTTGTTTCAAATAATCCTGGAAGTCTGCGTCCTCTGCCAAATATCCGGGAAACCTCCAAACTTGATGACGTAAACTAGTTGCTCCCACTTCCAGTTCAATCCAAATCATTGCATGATCTGAGATTTCCATTACTCCTATCTCTGCACGTGGTACTTGAGGAAACAAAACTGAGGATATTAATATATAGTCTATTCTCGACCATGAGCTATGTGCTCTGGATAGATGCATATAGTCTTTAGATGTAGGGTGGGTTAACCTCCATGGGTCTATAAGATCTAAAGCGGTACTCAAATACCCCAATCCTTTACCCCTCCCAAACATTGAGCTTGTTTGCGGGCCAGATCGGTCTTGGAGCCCATCCATGACTTGATTAAAGTCTCCTGCCACTATCCATGGGGTATGACCATATTGGATTCCTAGCCGAACCAGGTGTTGGAAAAAGGAATGGTCATATACATTTGGGCCATAAACATTAAGTAGGAAAACTTCTTGTCCCATTATATTTAGCTGTAAAAGTATATATCTGCCCTCTCTATCTTTACAAATTAACTTTGATGTGCATTGCATATTTTTATGAATTAGAATTGCTACCCCTCCTTTTTTGCTGCCCGAAGATGCAAAATAACATTCTCCCACCCAACGTTGTCTAAGCTTTTGGTGCTCAACGTCCGTTAATTTAGTTTCCTGAAGGCATGCTATTCCAGCTTTGTGGCGCTGCAACGCTGTCAAAATCTTTGTGCGTTTTATTGGGGAGGAGATACCCGATACATTCCATGAAATCAATCGGGGGATTGGCGTCCTAGCCATCCTTTAAGTAAGCTTGGTAACATAAATTACACAATTTCCATAGTCTTAGAGCTCCCGGGTGCCCAGCCCCCACCCAGCAGCCTAGTTTGTGTAACAGAGGTGGCCTACAGTCATTTCCTAGTAACTTTCCATTCCTATCCGCCTCAGCATTGCAGCAGGTTTCACCCAAGCTTTGTACTTTTCCAGGTCCTTGCTGTAAAGATAACATTTGCTCCAATCGACAGGACTCCATAATCCAACATAAACAGTATCTAGTTTTGTACTTCTCCCTTCCCCCCTCCCCCCCCCCCCACCATGCAAATCTTATCTCAATTCTGCTCTGCTCTCCCATGTCATCCCTACCCTCCCCCCTTAGACCTACCCTCTTCCCTACTCTATTCCCCATTAGTCGCACCTGGGCCTACGTCACCAGACGCAACCTAAATTAGTCGCGTCCGGTGAGGGGTCAATAGGTGCCAACAAAGCCCCGTTCTCCGTCATTTTTATTAATATCAACAAATTTCTGAACTTCCCTCCACCCTCTCCAAACCCCCACACAACCGGGCCACACATCTCTCATAAAGCTTAGAACACTTGCGAGCCAAATGACTCTAGTTCACTTATCATCGTTCCAGTCTTAGGATTGGCTCTCCAGCATCTGGGTGCCGCCAGTTTTACGTCTTGCGTCCATTTTCCTTAACAACTGGGCCACACGAACCCGCAAACCATGTGATCAACAAAATTCCAAACAGCCAACTTGTCAATCTCGTTAATTGTAATCCAACAGGTGTTTTAATCACCTCCAGCCTTTCATGATGATCTCTCCGTAAAGCTGTTTTAATCAGTCTGCTGGTCCTGCTACTTGCTTATTCAGCCACTCCACGGCTACTTCTGGTTTATTAAAGGCTTTCCAGACACCGTTATCCATGATTTTTAAAGTCGCTGGGTATTGTAACATAAATCTGTGTTTCTTCTCCACCAGACTCGTGCAAACTGCCGAAAACGCCCGCCGCTGCATTGACAAGGCCGCGGAGTAATCCTGGAAAACACGGATGACTGTGCCATCATACTTAGTGGAGTCTCTGCATCCTTTATATGCCCGCAAAACGGCCGCTTTTTGTGAATAGTCGTGAAACTTTGCTATGATCACCCTAGGGCGCTGTTCTCTTGCTGGTCTGGGTCCCACGCGGTGGGCCCGCTCAAGACGTATTTGCCTCCCCTCTCCTGCTTCGGGAAAGCTCGCTTGCAACCAAGTTTCAAGAGTAGTTTTCAAATTGGCTTCTGATAGGGATTCCGCAAAGCCCACAAAGCGGAGGTTGTCTCGTCTAGATCTATTCTCCAAGTCCTCGATTCTCTCTGTATAATCGTGTATCAGGTGGGACAATCGTTCTAGTTCACCCGAACTTTCCTGGTGCCCCTCCTCCACCTCTGCCACCCGGGCTTCCAGCTCACCCGTGCGCCGCGAGAGTTCCGAGGTCACCGCCGTTATGCCTGCTATTTGTGTCGATAACTGATCAAATTGTGGGGCTAATGCCCGCACAACTGCCTCCGTAAGCTCCGGTATGAGCGTCTCACCATTCTGGCTGGAAGGAGAATGTGCCGGCGAAACCGGCGCCATGTTGGATTCGACAGCTCTTGTTTTGTCTTCCTTTTTCTTTCCACTTTTCGCCGTTTGAGCCATTAGAGATCTCGTAATATACTTGTCCATATATTAAGAAAGATGTTTTGCGCAGCTGGGGAGATTTTCAAGGGCGGGGATCGCCAGTTAAGTTGCTTTTTGAACGAGGCTTTGAGCAGCTAGAGTAGAGCACGTCTTCTGCCGCTCACTGCATCACGTGACCCCCCGGCAGAGAAGGAATATAACGAGAACACCCACACCATCATTGAGCATACCTTTGGCAATGTGAAAAACAGATTCAGATGTCTCAACCATTCCGGAGGGAGCTCCTCTACAGGCCAGAAAAGGTTGTCAAGTTATTCATGGCCTGCTTCATGCTGCAGAACTTTGTTTGTTTGTTTTGATGAGTACTTAACATTTACAATCAAGCAATACACTTGTATAGAAAAGTAAACTTCCAAAAATAAACAAATATAAAAAAAGGAGAAAGGTAAAGAGGAACAAATATATATTAGAAGTTATTACTCAAGTCCACATTTTTAAATCCAAGACTAGGAATAATGGAGAAGCTAAATTTAAAGGAAAAAAAAACTATTTTAAAGCAAAAAAACCTGACCAGGTATTAGGAATTCCAACATTACACGAAAGGGAGCCAATCACATGGGTATAAAGATGATAACTAATTCCCTGTGATATATTTAGTTGCCAAAAAAGCTGACACTGCTTCTGAGTGTCTCTAGAGACATCAGGGAAAATCTGAGTTCTGAGTCTCAAAAAAAGTATTTTCTTTATTCTTGAAATACATTCACAATAGCCAGTTCTTATCAGGGGTCACAACCACAGTAGCCACAAAAGTTGACATGACATCTAATTCTGTATCAGAAGATTCGAATATCGAAGACACATCCAATGGTGGATCCTGCTGATCTGCATTCTGTTGAGTAGCCACAGATTTAGAAGGCAAATAATAAACTTGAGAAAAGGAATGGAATATTTTCTTCAGCAACCCCCAAATTTTCCTAAATATATCTCTTAAGCATATCTTAAGAAGTAACTGCAAAAACCAGAGGAAAGTTCAAAAAACATAAATTATTACTCCTAATGGAGTTTTCGAATGACTCAACTTTCCTCCTCAAGTTACATAAATCTTTCGCTATATTTGTTTGAAGGGACTTAATTGCCTCCAATTCCTTTTCCTGTTTATGCACTTTTTCAGACAGTATTTTTAACCCAGGATCAGTTTTCCGTAACTTCCTTTCCAAAATTGCCAGTCCCTGGTCCAATTTCTGAACCTGGGGGCACAAAGCTTTACCTGGGTCCACAATTAAGGACCAAAGACTGTCCAGAGTCACTTCAGGAGGCTTGACAAGGGAAGGAATGAGCAGTACAGGTACCTGAGGGTCCATCGAAGAAGAGGATTCCAACTCTGTTCTCATAGCACCCTCCCCCCCAGAGATAGAAACTACAGCCATCTCAGCTCCTGCTGGTAAACCCGATGCCTCCAGGGTTTCCACTCCACCCTCAGTGTGATCCAGAGCTTCCTGTCACTCACTTTCCATGGCACTTCCTGGATGCGGAATAAGTGGCACTAGCATTGGGGATCTACTTCCTCGTGCCTGAGGGGGAGGTGCTCTCAGGTTGGGGTTGAGTGTGACTTCCAGCCCAGGGAACACTCCAGAGTCTCCATTTACTCCACGCTGCTCCAGAAGGCTACCCACCAGCCCCAATAGGAATCCTGATTCTCTGAACAAACGAGTCCATTGTGCTGACAGCAGAAGAAAGACTCGGCTGCTGAGAAGCTCCCAATCGAGTGATTCAAGCTCACTTTTAAGACTTTCAGGACTGGCATCCCACTCTACCTATCTTCTTTTACCATTTCTTACATACCCCGTTGCACTTTCCATTCCCTCAATGGCCATCGGTTAGTTCTTCCCAGCCCAAAAAATGCTTCCCTTGAACCTATCAAGCATCAAGCCTTCTTTTTTTGCTGCCCCAGCTCTGTGAAACTCATTACCCCTCACTATCCAATCTGAGCTGTTTCCAAAGAAATTTAAATCCTTGACTAAGGTTTGACTCTTTCAACAAGCCTTCTCCACCTAATCAGGTTAAGTGTATTTGGTTTTTGTGTTTTCGATTAGCTCTACCGTCTCCCTCAGCTTGTTTTCCCCCTTCCCCTCTCCCTTCACCTTTGACAATGTTTAATGCTACTCTACTGCTGTGTGTTTGCCTATACTTTATTTTCCTACTCCATTGTAGTTCCTTTCTTTTCTTTTTATGTATTTTATGATTGTTGCACATTGGCTTTGAACTTCTTGTTAGCAAAGGCAGTGCAGCAAGTGTGAATAAATAAAAAAAGAAAGAAAGAAATATGGTACACTTGTGATGGAAAGTGTGAGCTCTCCAAAACCCACCAAAAACCTATACATATAGGTGACACTTGTAGGCATAAGGGCTATTATAGTGATGTACAGTTGGGTGCAGTAGGTTTTTGGTGGGTTTTGGAGGAATCACTATACAATATAAGGTGGGGTAACGGTGAGATGTGTACCTGGGACCTCGTACATGAAGTCCACTGCAGTGCCCACACTTGAAAGAGATATTGGCCACCACAAGCCCTAACTTGAGAGCTCCTTTATCCTTATGGGTGACAATACTTAAAAAGTTTTTGCACAGAGGCAATTCATTTAACCACACCCCATATGGTATGCTGGTAAATTCACTCTGGGGCTCCTTGATGGATGGATACACAAAGAAAGATGGATGGTGAACATAGAGAAGAAATGTCAAAAGGCCAGGAGACCCTGAAGAGAATTAAGAAAAACCAGAAACGCAAGAGACATTAGGACCAAAGCAATGATCAAACAAAGGTAGAAAAAAAGTGGGGGGTTTTCTGAATTTATTAATTATAATATGTCAACGTTGGGCAACGTGCAACCTCCCTCCCTCCCTCCCCCTCCTCCTCCTCCTGATCCCCACTACTTTGCGAGGGATGGTGTTATAGGGGGCCCATCTCAATTTATCAGCCTGGGACATATTCAGTCCTAGCTATGCCACTGGTTCCAACAGAAATGAGACTTCTGATCCAACTCTTCAGTTGATCTGGAATCCCCTCTCTTCTTTTTTTGAACCATGGTTTCCCTAAGATGGATGATGGGTTTTCCCTCCCTGGGGGTATCCTGTTGTATCTCTGATGTAATGCTTAATCTTTGCTTTACTCTCTTTTGCTTCCTCTGCATGAGCACAGGGCACCAGATAAGTAACTTTCTTCTTCCACTTCTTTGGCACTCAATTGGTACATAAATATATCAGCAGGCTATCAAATGGTATACTATTTTACATTCACACCGCTATGCCAGCTCCTTATTCACTGGAGAGCACTGGACCTTTCAGATTGTAAGCTCTTTGAGCAGGGACTGTCTTTCTTCTATGTTTGTGCAGCGCTGCGTACGCCTTGTAGCGCTATAGAAATGCTAAATAGTAGTAGTAGTAGTAGCATGGGTTTTCTACCCTTGAAGACAAACCCATGGGTGAGAGAAGCACTTCTCCACTTAAATAAATTCTCAGCTCCAAAAAACATCACAAGAACAAGTAGTTACAATAACCTGCCAAGTGTACTACCTCAGAGGCAACCTGAGTAGCACCACCTTCCTCCCACTGCAGATATGGAGACATGATGCTATCTTTTTCCCACTCCTGTCTTCAGTGCCATCTATTCCAGAATCTTCTTGAGTCATTTTATGAAAACTAGGACTGTACCACTGAGGCCATTCCTCTAGGGCAATGTTATTTATTTCAAGGCTCAGGGGCCAGTGGCAGCCCCCATTGACCCTAAATGTGCACCCCTTAGCCTCCTCCTCCCCTCCAGAGGCTTGCTATTGGCAGTACATCCATATCAGCTGTTCTGTTTCTACCTGCACCATTCTGCGGCCTGTAATTTTGAGCCGCATGATGCCAAAATTCCTTCAGTATTCTCATAAGATTGAAAGAGCAATGTGGAAGATTGGGCAATGAGAAGCTCAAACTTGCAGAGAGTCATGTGCTGCCAGAAGAAAACTTAAAACTTAATCTTGATGTACTGCCTTTCTGTTCTAGAGGTGACACTGCTAGCAAATCTATGGAGCAAATATAGAAGGATTGAAAGAAAAAAAAAAAAAACCAGAGTGTGTATGTATGTGTGTGTGTGTGTGTGTGGGGGGGGGGGGGGGGGGGTTGCCAGCTAGATGGTTAGAAGTGGAGACAACATGGTGAAGGCTGACTGGGGGAGGGGAGATAAGGATGGAGATGGGGACTGGACTAGCTGGGATGGACTAATGTGTAGGGTTAGACTTTTAGTTATGCAAATTACTCTGAAAGCACCCACACAGCTGTCTCATTGGAAAAGGGCTCCTCCCTCTCCCCCCACCTGCTTGGTTCAAGAATAATTTTGGGTCTCATACTGAAGTTTTTTTTGCTAGCATGGTCCCTGCAAAAAAAAAAAAAAGTGGTGATCACTGCTCTAGGGTCTCTTCTAACTCTATTTCCGACAGTGGGAGGAGCACAGTACAAGGTGAGAGTCTGCAGGACCCTCACAATCTTAAATTTTATGTAATCACCTTGATTTTATTGACATTGCTTTTGTCATAAAGGAGCCACAGTGGGGCAACCAAGAGCCATGAGGCTCTAATTTAGCTCTATTCCATAGCTAGGTAAAGACAGATGGGTGGAACAGAGCTGTGTTTTCTAGTTGATTTCAACTAGATTTTGCTTTATTAGCTAATCCTTTCCTAGAAGTTTGGCATTTTAGGAACACAGTGCATTATATTTTATTAGAAAATCCTCTTAGGATATGATGCACATTTTTCTTAGAATTGCATTTTTTTGGTTTTTTTTTTGAGGGAGAACTGGAACTCTCTGATACTTAAAGAAGACTAAGAAGTGTAAATATGCCATATTTTTTTGTGATTTGACAGGACAAAAAGAATCTTGCACAGTTTTCTCTTGGTAAGATCTCTGACACAGCTCTGTGAGTTTTTACTTTCTTGGGTCAAACAGTTGGTGTAGTGGAAGACGGGTGGCTTCTTCCACACTGTAGCACTTGCATCTCTTTTACATTATTCATCAAATACCCTCCTCCATTACCTGCAGTCAGGGTCAGTCTTAGGCAGGGGCGACAGGAGCGGTCACACAGGGCCTTTCGCTCCTAGGGGCCCTGCATCTCTGGCATATCTGTCCTCACACCTCCCTGCTCCATACCTTAATGTGCATCCACATTTCAGCAGAGAGCATCAGGCAGCGGCGGTGACTTTCATATCTTATCAGCTGCCGAGCCCAGAGCCTCCTCACTGCTGCGTCTCACCCCCTTTTGATGTGGCTTCTGCAAGGGCGGGATGCAGCAGCGAGGAGGCTCTGGGCTCAGCAGCTATGAAAATTGCTGCTGCTGTCTGCCGCTCTCTACTGAAACTTGGTGGATGCATATCAAGGTATGGGGTGACGTGGGGTTCTGAGAGCTCTAAACCTCCTTTTAAACTGATAAATGATGGCTTATGGTGGCGGGTGTGGGTGAGCGGGGGCCCATTAAACTGGTCTGCACAGGGCTCCGTAATTGCTAAGACCAGCCCTGCCTGCTGTAGGATCTGATTCCTTTACCTATAGAGGGGAATTCTGGTTTTCTTTTATTATTAGGATTTATTTACTGCCTTTTTGAAGACATTCACCAAAGGTGGTTACCCCAGGGGCGTAGCCAGACACCCAATTTTGGGTGGACCTGGGTCCCAGATGGGTGGGCAGAAGAACTCTGCCTTGTCCCACAAGTGATATGGTCTCACCCTCTCTCGCCTGCATGCCATATGGTCTCTCAAACATCCCCCCCCCACCCCGCATACCTTTTAAATAGTAGATTTTCATTGGCAGTGAGCAGCAACTAGTACACACTGCTCATGTTGGCCCCACAGCATGTATCAGTTGCTGCTCTCTGCAGGTGAAGATCTGCTATTTACAAGGTATGCAGTTGTTGAGAGTTTTCGGCTGGTGGGGCTTGGGATCCCTGCCAGCCACATCATAGGTGTGCTGCTACTGAGTGGGCCTGAGCTCAAAGTGGGCCTGGGCCCACCATTGGCTATGCCACTGGGTTACCCATCTCATTTGCCACAGCAATAGCAGAGTACATGGCTCAAATCCCTAGGTTGTTCCTTTCACCCTCAAAGGATTCACACCCTGTTTATCAGGTGTTGGCTACCTCTATATTCCTGAAGTTTAGAGATCTTTTTACGGATGTCTCCTGTTTCTCTTCCAAGGCACAGAGTCATTTTCCTTGGTGTGCCATGATCCTTCCCTAGAGCTTGTGGCAGACCTGCCAAGGAATTAGTCAGCAGCAACTCACTCCATCTCACTTCGTTTCCTCCTCCTTTGCAAAGTTCCTTTTGCACTGTTTCTGAGGACAAAATCTGGAGCCTTCCTTCAGATTGCCCAGTTTCACTCTGGATCCAACTCCATGGGAATGAGATACCTATTCCGGGGTGCTCCTGAGACTTACCTTTACTTAGCTACAGGTCTACACTTTCATCTTTAAACATGTATTAATTGCACATTCTCTACTTTGATTTTTGTAGTTAGTTTTATGATTTAATACCTGTAGGTAGCTGAAGGGTCAAAGTTAGGGAATGGAAGTTAGCAATGGAAGTAAAACCCAGACTGGCTCAACCTGTCTTCCTTTTTCTGGAGCCATATGGTAACCCTAGGGGTGTGACACAGCAGCTGTGTAAGAACCCCAGGAGTCACAGAGATTAGGAAATAACCAGCTGCTATACCCAGTTAAAACCCAAAGGTATAGAAGGTAAGCAGAAACAAAGATTAAAATAAATCCTTACTGGAGACATGTGCCCTCTACTTCCAGCCAGAATCCCTTTGACCAAGCACAGGAGCCCTGGGGGAGGGGGTAGCTGAAAACCAGACCTGAGAGAGAGGTTCAGCAGGCAGCCTGAAGAGGAAGCTGTGTCTGCTGGGAGCTGTAGTGCAAAAGCCGGTTACTTCTCAGTTGGGAAAGGCACTAAGCTAATCAGCATAGGAGTTCCAGGAAAGGTAAATAGCTGGAAATCAGATATAAGAAAGAGGTTAAGGAGGAAGGTGTGTCTGCTGGGAGCTGTAGTACAGAAGCCTGTTGCGTCCCAGGTGGGAGAAACAGTGCTCTAATCAGTACACCAGTCCCAGGAAAAAGGTGTTGCTGGAAACACTCTAGCAGGTTTAACAGCCACAATAAGAAGGGAGTGCCAAGCAGCCTCAAGAGAAGGATAGGATGTGCTGACTATCCCTGGGTTAAACATAGTCCCAGAAGGAGGGAATGGGCTGAGAACGCCTGGGTTACAGATAGGTCCATATGGAGTGAGGACAGGTTGAAGCTCCATAGGCTACTGTGGGTCCCTAAAGGAACAAAAGGCCAAAGGCAGGTAAAAAGCCATGCTCAACAGACTAAGAGTCTGGAAGAAAGAGCATAGGAAGCTTGTACCTGGTTACCTGGTCTAGGGGGTTGGACTTAACCCTGGTTGTGTGAGAGGAGGTTAGAGTTACCTCGAGTTATAAAGAGAGTGTAGAGAGAGTGTGAAACTGCCTTGGAGTAAAAAAAAAAAAAGGGGGGGTTAGAATTGTCCTGGGTTGTAAAGGGAACCTGAGAACTACCCTTCATTGGGAAAGGGGAATGGGTTTAAAAGGAACTGATGTGTGATGTTATAAGCTCCTTCCAAGGAGTAAAGGTTTAATTAATTGTGTATTATATAATTGTGCTTAGAAGCTAAAGGATACTCTGTCATTTTCCTACTCTCTGAAAGGGGAAGAGAGCAGCATTGTTTAGTGGAATGAGATTTGTGATGTCCAGAATAAAGTATTTTATTTATTTTACAACCTTGTGAATCCTTAGTTATTGGTTAGGCAGTTGCCTAGTCCAGTGAGGGGGAACTGATACCTCAGAGCCAGTCCTCGCTACTAAAACAAGTATGCTCCACTTAAGCCATCCCTATCACCACTGGAAGAGTTAGGACTAGGACAAACACCCACTGGGGCCCCCTAGTGGTGAAAGGGGTAGCAACCAGGGTAATTGCCCTGGGCCCTCATGCCACAGGAGTGCCCTCCCCCAAGCCTGCTTCAAGCTAAAGGAAGCATAGACCAAAGGTGGTTTTTGGAGTCCCCTTTCTCTGTTTCTGTTCTGGACCCCTGTGTATCTAATAGCAGCCCTGAGTATTCTGGTCACCAAATTGAGGACAGATAGTTCCATTTGATACACTCTCCACACTACTTGCTCTGGCGCATCGTGTTCCTTGTCATACACTACCAGAGAAAGATCCTTGTTGAGCAATATCATGACTTTTTTAGAATTATAAACAGAGTAAGGTTTTTGGGCTCTGATATATTTTAAATTTCCTTGTGCTCTAAGGCTGTTAAATGTGTCTTCTGAAGCTAAGCAATATTTGCCTTACTTTTAGCCAGGTACAAAAGGATTCTTTTCCTTTTAATTGGGCTATTACAACATTCCACATTGAGCAAGACTTCATTAAGCCCTATCCTTACCCTTCTTATCTCGGCCTCTGGCGCCACCATTCCTCACCTATGGCGTTTACTAAGTGGGAGCATTATCAAATACCTTAACCATAATTAACAGTATATTAACAGCAAAAAAAATTCTCTTCCTCCAACTTGCAAGTTTGTGATTATAGGATTTTCTCATCCCTTAAGATCCCTCCTGTTTATTCTCCCCAGGCATTCCTCTATATGCATTCTACCTCCCTTCTTCCACATCTACCCCACACAATCAGAATTCACCCCCACCTTCATCCAAAGCATTCCTGTCTGTGGATCTTCGATGCAGCCACCCCATAGAGAGTGCCCAGATATAAATCAGGTGGAGAGACTTGCTATTAAGTATAACCCAACGTCATGACTCTTGCTAACAAACCTTATAATAATAATGCTGTACCCAGTGTGTTTATCAAACCAGTTCTGTCTATGTCCTCCGTCAACAACAACAACAAAGAAGTGAGGCAAAGAAAATGAGGATATTCAAAGCTCAGTGTATAGGACTTTTAATAGTCACAAAATCAACACATCAAGGACCTGATATGGCTGTGTTTCAGCATGTGAGCCTGCTGCAGGAGTCAACAAACCCGTAGCATATGTTGATGGAATATAGTCCTATATTTAGTTTATCAGTGACTTTTAGTGTACCGTACTAAACAGAGACACTTCTACTGTGATGAAGCATTGTGGCCTTGGAGTCTATCTACATTCTCCTTTCTCCCAGTTTCTTTTTCTCACCCCCCATGTCTACCTGCTTCCAAAAGTTACTTTAATGTATAATATCCAGCATCCATCCAAATAGATTCATTATTACCCATTCTTTAGCAAATTCCAACCTATCACTTTCCCACCTATACTCCCTCAACATCTTCCCTTTTAACCACCCCCACTCCAAACACCTCCCATCAAAACCCACCCCACCTACTTATCAGGAGCCCTCCCTCTTCCAGGCTGGCTGTTCTCTATCTCTTCTAGGACAGACTTCCCACTTCTCCTCTCCTCATATCAGGGGCATAGCCAGACGACAAATTTTGGGTGGGCCAGGGCAAAAAGTGAGTGGGCACCAAGGTTTCTCCCCCCCCCCCCCCCCCCCCACTGCCAAAAAAATATCTCAGCTGGTGGAAAAACGCTTCTTTCCACCTTAGCAGTCTGCAGCAGGCATGTGCTGAAAACTGAGCGTGTGCAGGTGCTGGTATCATGAGGAGTAGCGTTTTCGTTACCATCAGGGGGAAGTCTTCAGCTAGTGGAGCTTGGGATCCCCACCAGTTACTGTTAAATGTGCACTACTGTTGGGTGGGCCTGAGCCCTAAGTGGGTGGGCCCCTGCCCACCCAGGCCCCCCTGTGGCTACACCACTGCCTCATATTACTGCTATAAACTCTGTGAAAGGTCTCCCAGACCATATAGAATCTTCTCAAACATTCCTTCTAACAGGTCAGCATAGTACTTGCATCATGTCAAAGAGAGCTTCCTTCTGGAGTTCATAGGATCATGTAATGGGAATGGACAACCTCTCCAATTGTGCTTGGAAATTCCTTTTAATCAAGTCTCTGGCACCAAAACAAGGGGAAATATTTTTTGTATCAGTCTGTCACATTTTCTTAGTCTCTGACTGAATTACTTGGTACTTGAGGATCTTCTTTCTTTCCACATGATTCACAGAGCAATCACTTGGGGCTTACACTGCTATGGTGTTTTTCTCTTTTACCACTATGTCCAGTTTCCTTGCATCCAGCTTTTTATCAGTCATGATCTCAGTGTTTTTCCAGTACAGCAATGTTTTAATGTTTATAAACTTTCCAATGGGATAACACATGACACCTTATTGTGCCTTTCTGTACAGATATTTTCTGCCATTTCACTACCAGATACAAGATGAATGTTTCCAGAAATTTCTTGCAGAATCTATAGATGTCAGTTGTACCAGTTTTTTCTATGCTTGCTATGAATCATCTTGTCTGTAATTCACTGTCCTAGGTTGCATCTATCAATCACTCTTTATATACTGCCTTATCAGAATTTGATCAATGCAGTTTACATTTATAAAATTCATAAAATCACCAGAAAAGAACGCCATTAAAATTGATAGGAAAGTTGGCACACTAAACTTAGGATACAGACGAGAGGGAAAGGATAAAACATGGAGAAAAGGGGTAAGGGGGAAAGAGATTGCTCACAAATCCTTCAGACATAGCAGAACCAAAGAGAAGAAAAAAGAAATCAGGAGCTTTGTAATCCATAAACTAGTTCAAAGTAATATGTTTTCATGTAGGATTTACATTTTGAAAAGGAGAGTTCCTATCTGATATAAGTGGGTAGGTTATTCTAAAGTTTGGGGGCTAAATAAAAGAATGCAGATATTCTAATCTAATGCAGATGTTCTAATACTTTTGTTGTACACCTTCTTTGGAGCAGGAAGAGTGAGATGGTGACCACTGAGAGAATATAAATAGTGTGACAGGGTACAGGGGTGGCCCAAGACAATCTGCCGCCTGAGGCAAGGGGATGGTCTGCTGCACCCTTCCTCAGTCTTACATCTCTCCCTTCTTCTTTCTACTGCAGCCTACCCCACCTCCGAGGCAACAGGAAGTACGTCAGAGGCGGGCTGTAAGAGAGAAGGGGTTGGCAGCAGAGGACAAGGACACAGAATAGCAAATAGAATCAGAGAGTGAAGATGCTGCACATTGATTGCATGCTAGGGGCAGGAACAGGGGAGATGCTGGACAGGATGGTAAGAAACATAGAGGGAAGATGAATGGTGATCATAGCGAGTAAAGAAATGTCAAAATGAACAAGGAGACCATGGAAAGAGAGTTTAGAGAAAAGCAGAAACCAGAGACTGGGACAGCACAATTAGAAAAATAAAGTGACAGACAACAAAGGTAAAACAAAGAATTTTATTTTCTATTTATCGATTAGAATATGTCAGTTTTTGGAATGTACATCTGCTAGATTTTGTGTAAGGCATGGCTGAGGCCCATGAAAAAAAAAACTCCCATTGGCCTGAAATCACAAATCTCTTACTTTGGGATGGGCTGCCCTTGGCATCTCTTCTGCCCTCCATCGGCAGCAAGAGATGCATTAATAAGAAGTTATCTCGTGATAAGACCAGTCTCGCGATAAAAGCTTCAAAATCTCAGAGCTCTTATCACGAGACAGGTCCTGTGTCAGCAAGAGATTAAATTTTATTAAGGCATCTCCTGCTGCCAACACAGAGGAAAGTTGCTTGTTGGTGTTGTGAAGAATTGGAGGAAGAGAAAACTGCGGAATTGAGGTGTGCCAGGGGGTGGAGCCAGGAAGTGGAGTGGCAGGGCTGGAGGTGTGTCAAAATTAAAGAACTGAGCTGTCATAACTATCCACCAAATCCTGTTAAAGGTTAAGTTACAAAGAATGGAAGAAGATGGGTGTGTAAATCATGTTCCCCCAGATGCATGATCAGTTCTGCAATGGCATCATTTACTGAAGAAGCACTCACATCTGCTCCATTGAAAAAGTCAACGGTGCATAGAATTCATCATGTTTGTAAATGCGCAGATGGGTATGTGCCTGAACCAATCTCTGTTATCTCCATATGAAGATAATCTAAATGTAAAACCCATCATAATATATGCTAGCAATTCTATGTTGGATGTTTTAAGTTCTGCCAAAAGTCTGGATGTGATGGAATGTTTAACGCAGTTCCTACATTATTCTTCCAGCAGTTCCCTATCCACGCTGTTTATAGTGCAGATGTTTACCAATGTGTTTACACCATCCTGTGTGATAAATGTCAGTCTACGTATTGTTGGCTATTTGCGATTTTTAAAAACGTTAAAAAAATATCTTGTGCCTGAAACTTCTACAATAGATTTTGAATCTGCGACAATTGAGCAGGAATTCCCAAATGTCAATATTCAAGGTTATTTTTTCCATTTGACTCAGTCTGTTTGGAGAAATGCGCAAAGGAATGGATTGATTGTGGTTTATTCTGAAAACAAAGATATGTGTCATTTAACAAAATTGCTATACCCTCTGGTCTTCTTACCAGTGCACAAGGTCAGAGAAGCATTTGACGATCTTCAGGATGAAAGTTGTTCTAAAGAATCCTGGGATATCAGATTTGCTGGATTACTTTGAAGATACTTACATTGGTCGAGGAAACCATAGAGGAATACGAATGTGTCCACGTTTTCCACCAGATCTGTGGATGGTACATGAAAGAACCAGGGTCATAGCCAGACCTCGAGGAGAGGGGGGGGCACATTTTGGCCCGCCTCCCTGCTGCCACCCTCCCGCTGCCACCTCTGCCCCCCCATCGCTGCTAGAAGGTACATCCTCTGCATCCCTGCTGCCGCCTGGCTGGCGGGGGTCCCCAACCCCCACCAGCAAAAGCGTTTGTCCCTTGCTGGTCTTACATTGCTGGCGCCCTGTTCTGCTTTCAGCACAGTGCATGCTCATTTTAATGAAACTGAGCATGCGCAAGCATGCTCGGTTTCATGAAAAAGAGCTTGCACTGCCCGTGACACCAAACAGAGATCGACAATCCCATCCATTTTTCTTCAGATTGCTGGCGGCTCTACAACCTGAAGGACTTCAATACACATTATATCTAAGAGTTTCTGGAGGTCATTCAGACTTACAGATGCTGAAGAAATACAAAAATCTAAATGTGTAAATAATTAAGGGGCTCATTTTTAGAGCACTTAAGACTTACAAAGTTCCATAGGCTATGATGAGGCATATTTTCAAAGCACATAGACTTACATAGTAATCCTTGGAACTTTGTAAGTCTAAGTGCTTTAAAAATACACCTCCACATTATTGAAGATTGTTCTGTGAACAATATTGACCACAAAATGTTTTTAGCTAGTGTTGCTTATAAAATTTGTTTGAATATGTAAAGTTAAACAACGTATCATAATATTTTCAACATAGCTTTTTGAAATAAAGTTTTTTTTCTTCATATTTTTATTGAAGGTTTTTCAAAACATACAACATAAAAGAAAACACAAACTCAAACAAACAAACAATAGTAACACACCATGGCAAATAAGCGTAAATATAAGAGCGTTCCATGACAATACCTATAGTCAAAGTGTCATAGGTTATTCTGATTATGTTGAGGGTTTTTTTTTTTGCTATACTTCTAAGTGTGCACAAGTTTGGTATTTGATATATATGTCCTCAACTAAGTTTTACAGGCTTTGCAGTACGCAGTAAATTACACACACTTAACTGATGCAGTTGCTGAAGTGACACCACGCTTAAGTGACACACACATAAATGGTACAGTTGTTTAAATATTGCTTGCTTAAATGTCACGCGCTAAAATGTTGGAAGCTTAAGTGTCAGGCAATCTTGCCATGAGTATTTTTCCTTACCTCCCCCCACCGTTTACTAAGCCATGCGCTAGTGCTGACATAGCCCATTCACTTTTAATGGGCTGTGTCGGCATTGCTGCGTGTGGCTTAGTAAACGGGGGGGGGGGGGGGGGGGGTAGTAATGTAAAATTGCCTATATGTTTTATATGACAGTGGAAACAATTTTTCAGAATAGGGAGACAGGCTTCCCAAAATGCTAGACATGTTGGGGAGGCAAAAGGCAATTTCTTTCTTGTGTGGTGAGAGTGTGATGTGATTCAAAGGTATTCGCAGGCAATTAAAAGTCAGGTTGATGGGTGTGCTTGCGTTTCAGTGAGCCCAATATTCAGACTGTGGGAGGTAGCTGGGCTGCTCTCATGGTCCCCGCTGAGACCAGATGTTCAATGCCATCCATTTCTGGTGACTGGCATTGAATAGTCAAGGTGTATTTCAGCTGGTTTAAATTTAACAAGCCAAGCTGATTATTCAGTTCTGGCTGGTTAAGTTTAAACCGGTCAATGATACACCTGCCATTTTGGCCACCAAACTTAGCTGATGTGCTGAATATTGGTGGATAGCCGGTTATATCATGTGATATAACCGGCTATCCACTAAGGACTAAGCGGCAGGGGGGAGCAGCGGCGGGAGGGCGGCAGTAGGGAGGCAGGCCAAAATGTGCCCCCCACCTTGGGCTCTGGCCCCCCTCCCGTTGAGGTCTGGCTACGCCCCTGGTTCTTTCATGCACCAGCCACAGATCTGGTGGGAAACATGGACACATTCGTATTCCTCTATGGTTTCTTCAACCAGTGTAAGTATCCTCAAAGTAATCCAGCAAATCTGATATCCCAGGATTCTTTAGAACAACTTTCATCCTGAAGATCGTCAAATGCTTCTCTGACCGGCTATCTCCCACTAAATATCTCTGGATAGCTGGTTAAGTACCATTTAACAGAGCAGGTGTTGTTCCTGGCTTGTTAAATGCCATCTTTGTGTAATCGGCGATCACGATCACGTTTGCCTTTTCGGTTTGAGGTCCTGTATGGATTGTATTTGGTGCCCTTCCTGAGGTAGCCATCAACTGGGCAAAACAAGGCGCACTTGTTGAAGGGTGACATGTGATGGTGTCATGAAATTTTGCTGAAATAAGATTATCTCTCCGGATATACTATCAATAGCCCGCTTCTGCTGGCCACTACAACCCTGAGCTAAGCACCACGAGACTTTTGAATTACAAACATTTGTATTTCATTCTGGGGTTGGAAGTTTCAAGCGACATTGTAAGCTGGAGGCGTGATATCAGTTTGTGTATGCGGAGGGATCCTTTAAGTCATTAATTGTTGATCTGTGTTTAGCTTTCCCGGGGCTTTTCCCGGTTTTTCAGTTTTGAGGGTAAGGTGTCTCACTTTGTTGATTAATAATTTAGTGCAGGAGAAGGAGAGTTTTTATACCACTTGTTTTTCTCATTTATATATGAGTTTTTGCGTGTGGTTTTTTTTCTCTCTTTCCCCTCACTGGGACCAATGATAGTATTTTACTCCTGACTAAAATAGTGGATGTTTCAATACTTTTAGTATTTTCCCTATTAGGAGCTTTGAGGTTCCCTGTTGGTTAATTTTGAAAGCAAGGATTTCAGAGGTTTAATCCTATAATTACAAAGAGAGACACCTGCAAAACTTTGGTTTCAAACTCTTTTTATTACGTAGAATTTACATTGAACTAGTTTGAATATCCCTGTTTAAATTTAGAGTGTTGTTAAATGGTTTTAAATATCGGCTGGATTGTGTCTGCACTCCAAAGTACTAGGTTATTGCATGGGTTCTCAACTCATCCTTGGGACACACGCAGTTATTCATGATACTCACAATAAATATGCATGAGATAGCTTTACATAGAATAGAGACAGTGCATGCAAATTTATTTCTTATATATTCATTGTGGATATCTTGAAAACCAGAATGGGTGGCAAATCCCTGGGCTAATGGAATGAAGTGGGGCACTAGGAGAGGAAGAAAACGTTAGTTAGCCACATGCTGTTGGCTGCTGGTTGCTCACTAGAAAATGGAAAGATGAATAGGGCTCACATATGCTATATTGGCTATACATAGTGGGAGAATTAATGGATATGGATATGGATAAAACTTCCTCTTTCTTTGAAAGGTTTCTTGGAGCATGGGACCCTATATATGATATGGATAAAATGGAGAGGGGCAACAGTAGCATGAAATCCTTCATCCTTAGTTCAGATGGTTAATGGCCGGCCATCTCTCAAGTCCAGCGTAATTGGCATAATCAAAAGTCGATTTTGGCCGGCCTCAACTGCAGTCAGTCGCAGAGCTGGCCAAACTTCAAGGGGCCATGTCTGAGGCATACCGAAGGCGGGACGGGGGCGTTGTTAACACATGGCCGCCCTCAGCCGATAATGGAAAAAAGAAGGCCGGCCCTGACGAGCATTTGGCCGACTTTACTCGGTCCATTTATTTTCAGGACCAAGCTTCAAAAAAGTGTCCAAACTGACCAGATGACCACTGGAGGGAATCAGAGATGACCTCCCCATACTCCTCCAGTGGTCAACCCCCTCCCACCCTAAAAAAGAAATTAAAAACATTTTTTGCCAGCCTCAAATGTCATACCCAGCTCCATGACAGCAGAATGCAGGTCCCTGGAGCAGTTTTAGTGGGTGTAGTGCACTTCAGCCAGGTGGACCCAGGCCCATCGCCCCCCTTCCTGTTACACTTGTGGTGGTAAGTGTTGAGCACTCCAACCCTCCCCCCAAAACCCACTGTACCCACATGTAGGTGCCCCCCTTCACCCATAAGGGCTATGGTAGTGGTGTACAGTTGTGGGGAGTGGGTTTTGGGGGGGATTTGGGGGGCTCAGCACCCAAGGTAAGGGAGGTATGCACCTGGGAGCAATTTTTGAAATCCAATGCAGTGCCCCCTAGGGTGCCTGGTTGGTGTCCTGGCATGTGAGGGGGACCAGTGCACTAGAAATGCTGGCCCCTCCCATGACCAAATGCCTTGGATTTGGCCGGGTTTGAGATGGCCGGCATCGGTTTCCATTATTGGTGAAAAACGATGCCGGCCATCTCTGACATTTGGCCGGCCCCAACCGTATTATTGAAACGAAAGATGGCTGGCCATCTTTTTCGATAATATGGTTCGGGACCGCTGTTTGCGGCACTGGCCATATAGATGGCCGGCGCCGTTTGATTATGCCCCTCCATACCACCTACGAAATAGGTGGTGGTAAGGGTTCACATGCCAATTGTCAGCATTAGCACATGGCCATTAAATCAGAAAACTGAATATTGGCCATGGTCTAGCTGTGACAAAAAGTGGCCTTAGTGGGCAGGAAACACCCACATAAAGGCACGCTGTTTCCACCACATATTATCCACATGACTTGAAGTAGCTTAGTTTTAGATAGTATATAGTGGGGTTCCCCAGGGGTCTCTGGTGGGACCGTTGCTTTTTAACATATTTATAAATGATCTAGAGATGGGAATAACTAGTGAGGTAATTAAATTTGCTCATGACACAAAGTTATTCAAAGTTATTAAATCACAAGAGGGTTGTGAAAAATTACAAGAGGACCATACGAGACTGAAAGACTGGGCATCCAAATGGCAAATGATGTTTAATGTGAGCAAGTGCAAAATGATGCATGAGGGAAAGAGGAACCTGAATTACAGTTATGTAATGCAAGGTTCCACATTAGGAGTCACTGACCAGGAAAGGGATCTAGGCATCATCGTTGATGATACGTTGAAACCCTCTGCTCAATGTGTGGCAGCAGCGGCTAAGAAAGTAAACAGAATGCTAGGTATTATTAGGAAAGGAATGGGAAAAAAATCGAATATTGCGTTTAATTCTGGTAACCGCATCTCAAAAAAGATACAGTGGTATTAGAAAAGGTACAGAGAAGGGCGACAGAAATGATAAAGGGGATGGGACGACTTCCCTATGAGGAAAGGCTAAAGTGGCTAGGGCTCTTCAGCTTGGAGAAAAGACAGCTGAGGGGAGATATGATAGATGTCTATAAAATGAGTGGAGTGGAATGGGTAGATGTGAATCACTTGTTTTCTCTTTCCAAAAATACTAGGACTAGAGGCACGCAGTGAAGCTACAAAGTAGTCAATTTGAAACGAATCAGAGAAAATATTTCTTCACTCAATGTGTAATTAAACTTTGGAATTTGGTACCACAGAATGTAGTAAAAACAGTTAGCTTAGCAGGGTTTAAAAAAGGTTTGGATGGCTTCCTAAAGGAAAAGTCCATAGATCATTATCAAAATGGACTTGGTGAAAATCCACTGCTTATTTCTAGAATAAGCAGCATAAAGTACTGTTCTGGGATCTTGCCAGGTAATTGTGACCTGGATCGGCCACTGTTGGAAACAGGATGCTAGGCTTGATGGACCTTTTGTTTCTCCTAGTATGGCAATACTTATGTCTTGCCATTCTTTATGCAGTTTCCTATTATTTTCAGTGGGATTGTTCTTCCATGTTCTGAAGGATTTTCTTTGAGCTCTAATAGCTTCCTTCACCTCACTTTTTAACCATGCTGGTTGTCGTTTGGTCTTCCTTCCTCCTTTTTAAATATATGGAATATATTTGGCCTGGGCTTCCAGGATGGTATTTTTGAACAGCGTCTGTAAATTTTTTACCTTTGCAGCTGCTCCTTTTTTTTTTTTTCCACTGTTCTCATGTTGTCATAGTCTCCTTTTTGAACGTTAAATGCTAACGTATTGGAGTTCCTATGTATACTTACTCCAGAGCTTATATCAAATCTGATCATATTATGATCACGGTTATCAAGAGGCCCCACCACCGTTACCACCTGCACCAGATCATTTGCTCCACTAAGGACTAGGTCTAGAATTGTGCCTCCTCTTGTTGGCTCCTGAACCAGCTGCTCCATAAAGCAGTCCTTGATTTCATCACGGAATTTCACCTCTCCAGCATACACTGATGTTACATTTATCCGGTCAATATCAGGATAATTGATATCACCCGTTATTATCGTGTTCCCCGGTTTATTAGCCTAACTTCTGATAACATTTCTACATCTGTCTCTTCATCCTGGCCAGGTGGACGGTAGTACACTCCTATCACTATCCTTTTCCCCTTTACACATGGAATTTCAATCGATAGGGATTCCAAGATGTGATTGTGTTCTATAGAATTTTTAGTCTATTTGATTCAAGGCCCTCCTTAACATACAATGCTACCCCTCCACCAATTTGATCAACCCTCTCACTGCGATATAAATTTGTATCCTGTATGACAGTGTCCCACTGATAATCCTTCCACCACGTCTCAGAAATGCCTATATCTATTTTTTCATTTAGTACAATATATTCTAAATTTCCCATTTTATTTCTTAGGTTTCTGGCATTCGCATATAGACATTTCAAACTATGTTTATTGTTCCTATTTACATCTTGCCCAGCAGTTGACAGTGATAATGTGCAATCTTCAAAATCTCTCTGCTTTTTACTTAAAGACACCTGGAGGGGCATAATCGAACGCGAACGCCCATCTCCATGGGCGTCTATATCAGAGGACGGATACGCGAAGGGGCGGGACAGACCGTATTTTCGAAAAAGATGGGCGTCCATCTTTGGTTTTGATAATACGGTTGGTGCCGGGCAAATGCATCGGATTTGGGCTGGGCAGTATCAGTTTTCAGCGATAATGGAAACCGAAGGCGCCCAGCTCAAAAACGAACAACTCCAAGGCATTTGCTCGTGGGAGGGGCCAGGATTCGTAGTGCACTGGTCCCCCTCACATGCCAGGACACCAACCGGGCAGCCTAGGGGGCACTTGTAACAATTAAAAAAAAATTAAAATATCTCCCAAGTCCATAGCTCCCTTACCTTGGGTGCACCTATATAGCATAAAAGCACAGGTGAGTCTCTTAATTGAAAGGAAGTTCTGGAATGAGGAGGCTTAGGACGAAGGTAAAAGGGGCTAGACTCAGAAGTAACCTGAACCCTTTCTTCATGGAAAGGGTGGTGGTTTTGTGAATGGGCTCCTGGTGGAGGTGACAGAGATGAAAACAATATCTGAATTAAAGAAAGTTTGGGGTAAGTACATAGGTTCGCTTAAGGAGTGAGAGAGTAGATGGCATGGATGGGCAGCCTGGATAGATCATATGATCTTTATCTGCCTTCATTTTTCTATATTTCTATTTAAACTAACAGCATCTATTTGCATTGATACTGTTTAAGCCAAATCTATTAATCAGGTAAACTGGAGGGTCTCCGATCACATGGAGGCTAATTTTATTTACTTTAATGTTATTGATCAGATTTTATATAATGCCTATGGCAAAGTTGCAAGGTTGTTTGCAAGAGACCAGGTGTTGCAGGCTAGATCAGAGTTAAGGCCCAGTTGAAGGCTCTGGTCCCACTCCATTATCATAATGTGGAAGAACAGAAATGCCTTTGCCTGTATGACTTACAGAAAAAATGAACACAAATGCAAAGCATATTTAGCTCCTCTAACCACACAGCCAGCATGTGGTTTTCAGTACATTCTGACTCATAATGGTAGACGCTGCACAAACTCCTTTTTTTCGCTTTCTTCAGCTTATCTGTCCAAAGCCATATTACAAAATGGAATGCATTCCTTGTAATGGCTACTGCTACCTACACCAATCCATACTTTTTTATTTTTTTTGATTCACCTGCTTCTGTAATAACATTTTACAAAATTGGACAATTATTTGCCCTATCTTTGACAAGGTTTAACAAAGATGTAGCTCATCCTGCAGTCTCATTATATTCAATGTTTTTCTTTCAGTTTTTTCTCCAGGTATGAGTCAAAAGCTCTCTTTCTATTCTAAAGAGCAACAAGAAAATGCAAGAGTGATACAGGAAGGTGACACCTTATAGAGAAATACTTCAGGCATGAGCTTTTGAAGACCCAAGCCCACTTCATCAGATTCTTACATGACATGAGAGGACAGGGGAGGAGAGGGATAAAGGGGATAGAGACGGCATTGAAAAGTTCAGAGCAGCATGTGGAAAGGGAACAATAATAGCAGCATAGTTCGATTAACTGACACCCTTGGGGAGTGAGGGACAAAGTGCACGCTGGTCTTTAAAAGCTTATGCCTCAATAACCTGGTTAGTCATTTATGTTATTCCAGAGTAATAGTTACCTCTTTGAATGAGGATGTAAGGGTTCCCTCCTTGATTAGGGAAACCAAGGGATGATCACAGCCCTAGAGTAATGCACTTGGCTTAGGCAGCTTTTCTACTTCACTGGCATCATTGGAGTCTAAACTTGAAGTTTTTAGTTAATATATTTATACATTTGTTATACTTATCCAACTCACTGTCATTAATCAATTCCAGCAAATAGGAAAAAAAACATAAAACAGACAAAAACTGTAATTAATAAAAATAAAATCAAAGCTATAAGAAAATGAGAT
Source organism: Microcaecilia unicolor (assembly GCF_901765095.1). Classification (NCBI taxonomy): domain Eukaryota; kingdom Metazoa; phylum Chordata; class Amphibia; order Gymnophiona; family Siphonopidae; genus Microcaecilia; species Microcaecilia unicolor. The sequence continues at coordinate 105,616,519 of NC_044033.1, forward strand.
CAGTACACCCTAAATTCCCAAATCCCTTTTAGAAAAGTAAGCTGTAGTTTTCTTACAAAAATATAAGACAGGGCTCTGACATCTCGAAAGGCAGAATATTACACAGCATGGTCCTTCTTTACCTGAAGAGACTCTGGCCCATGCTTCAACCAAATTAGCTTTTTTTTTTTCCCAATGACAGAATGATGATTTCTCTCAGCTCAGTTGGCATACAAGAACATACTCTGCTCAGATATTATGGATCCTCCTTCCGTAAAGCCCTAATACACCAGCACTACAAGTTGTCATTTAATTTTCCATGGCACTAGCAGACAGTAAAGCTGTACAAAACTAGTGTAATGTGATCATAATATGCAAGATCTATAAGCAGTGTTTATCCTAATTTTCTGGAAAGAACAATAATTGTGAATTATGGTGTTATGGAATCCTCAGGAGGGAAGTTATCAACGTGGGCTACCGTTAAGGCATGTTATTTTACGGTTAGTGACTAGGTCTCATTGCATGAAATGGGACCTGTGCTAAACATGTCTTTAACAGTAGCCCATGTTGATAACTATGTCCCTCTGTGCAGCCCAATGCACAAAGCTTACTGTGCTCTACGCTTTATTTAGACCGAGTGTAGCTGGTGTAATGCAAACATTTAGCAGCTAATGCACAAAGGGGTTCTGCGTGCCTTTAACCATTTGCCTTGGAACCAATGCAAATGTACTACTATGAGATCATTAGTATTAAAATGAGCATTCCATATGATGCACAGAAAGGAACACCTATCTTTAATGTGCAAAATATTCCAGCAGTCTGGAGCTGTAGTTGTGTGAGGGCGAGTTCTGGGAGGGTAGCCTTGTTGGTCCATTTTTCTAGGTAATAAATAGAAATAAAAAAAGAAAAGAAATAAGACGATACATTTTTTGATGAGCTTTGGAAGGTAACCCTTCTTCAGATCAGAAATTCTGAATTTCTGATCTGAAGGGTTACCTTCAAAAGCTCATCAAAAAATGTATTGCTAGTCCAATAAAAAAGGTATCTTATTTTCTTTGTTTTATTTCTATTTAGCACTTTTTTTCCCCCAGAGAAAATGTACTACTTTATTGACCAGATAGGCCATTTTGGTATTTATTTGCCACAGATGTCATTAAGTCCTATGATTCAACCATGGTAGGCTAATATTTCATCAAAGTTCGACGACAACCCTCTATATTAGCAAATTTTCTCCTCAGAGAAAGGGAGCTGGAGGAAAACAGAATTTTTCTCCATTATTGGCAAGTAAGTGGACATATGATATTCCAGGCCAGTCCTACTTTCCTCCACTAAAGTCAGGTGTTTTTGTTTTAGGACTGGGACATCCATAAAGATATCCTGAATATATGGGTGTTAGAAGTGTAATAGAAGATACAGTAGGTGGGTGACAGATTTACATCTGAAAGTACAATTTTTGCCGAGTTTAACAATATGCTCCAGTACTAACTCAGGGTACAAGAATATATACCTAAGGGAGTCTTTTATTAAGCTGAAGTAGCATTTTTTGCTCACGGTAGAAATCAGCCGGTGGTAAACGCTAAGAGGTGCATAGGAATATAATGGGTATCTTGGTGTTTACCACCAGCTGATTTCTACTGTGAGCTAAGAACACTACCACGGCTTAGTAAAAAGACTCCTTAAGACAGCACTTTGTAGAACTGGCAACTGTGTTGTAGGCATAGATAGCAATATTTTTATTAGCTTAAAGTATAGGGGCCATATCTGTCCTTTAGACTATAAACTAACCAGTATGTGAAATGTGGTTACGGTAAGATAGCACTCCTTTTTTTAAGCATGTGAACCAAATGTGTGTGATGGGGGGGGGGGGGTGAGAGGAAGTAATGATATAAACGTAAGGAAAATTAGACAATCAGGATAACAAATGGTGTGCATTTTACACATGATATTATAGCGTTTGTGGTGTGCCTGAACAGAATTAAGACTAGGTTCACCATCCCCAGTAGAAAACAGTACTGACTCTTTAATAGCAATTTAGGCATGTAAAATTTAAACCACAGTTTTAAAATAGGAAAAAAGATTACATTTCTTTGAAGATTTACTATAGCAAGTAAAAGGATTTGTTAAGGTTAGTTTTCCCCATCCACTCTCTCATCATAATGGTTTTAAATGGTTTTAAAAATGGCTAGCTGCCACTCCTGCCTCTACCCCCCCCCCCCACCATCACTCATCAGGGAAGTTACAAGTCTTGTGGCTGCACCAGTGCTGTAACCCAAACAGTCTTGTGCTGGAATAAATGCAGTCATGTCTGAGCACTGCCAGAGGTTACTAAAAGGAAGTGCAGAGTATTGATGGAGTGTCCAGAGTGGTTGTCCCCTCACATACTCTGAATAGTTGATCTTTACATAAATAAACCCTTTTGTTCAGGCCAATTACTCGAGTTCAGTTTTTTCACTCTGCATTTTCCCTCTAAGGGCCAAAAGCGACTGAGTAGTGTTAGTCTACAATAGCTTGATTTAATATGCTTCAGAAAGCTAAATGCTCATGTGATTAAACATTAGTTTCCCAAAGGCGGTGAAAGGGATTCAGTGATAGCTACAATAAAATAGTACAACTCATTTAAAGAGCAAACACCTGACAGTAAGAAGACCCATAAAACATTAAATCCTTTACAGGCTGTGCATACCTATTTCTTTCCCCAAGTTGCATGCATGTCAAAGACATCCTCCCCCCCCCCCCCCCCCCCCCCAAGAATGTACTTTAGTAACATTTCTCTTCTTCCCAAAACATTAGTTTCCTTCCAGCTTTTTAGTACCATGTGCTCACAGCACTTAATCAAATGCAGAACATACACTCATAAAACCAAGACATTGTGTTGTAATTGGATTGCATAATTCCAGAAAACATCACAAGACCATTCTATTTGTAGCATCAGAAAGGGCCAAATTCACATTCTTCTGGCCAGCCTGCACTTCAAACACAGCAAGACTGATCACTCAACTTTTTCTAATAAGCAAGTACTAGCAGTAAATGTCTGAAGCAATACTGTTCTTCTAAGAGTACCAGCACTTCAACTAAAAAAAATATATATTTGGAAATACAGCAAGGAAGCAACACAGCTTCTGGCTGCACTCAGGAACTGCTTAAAATCTCATTTATATGTTGGTGCATTATGCCATCAAACAAACACGCATCATACCATTTTTTTACTACAGTATTACAATGTATTATGTGGAAAATTAACTCTTTGCCATTTACAAACTTGAAATAGAACCATAGGCAGAGAGGTCTCTGACATCTGGCACACCAGTGTTTCAGAAGGTACAATTATATACAGAAAAAAAAAACTTCATTATAAACCCTTGTAGGCCAAACACCTATGCATGTTCTTGCTTACAGTTAAAACTTTCCCAATACCTGCATACCTTCAAATAACATACAAAGTTCATTTCTTTCTATATTTCTCTATTTAAGACTCAGCATCTTAGCTGTTCCCTCTCTTTTAAAGAATGCACTCTCATCACCACCCATTTTCCATTTTAGGACAGACCGGTTGCCTGTTTTTTAATAAAATAAAAAAATCTAAACCTTAATACTTATTTGATGCTATTAGAAAAACTTTATGTAGAAAACCATTAGTGTTCTTATGATGTAATGACTTCTGACTTATCTTTTACCAAACTCATATTTTGTGTACACAGTCATCTCATACACTACATTGTAATATACAAGGCTTCTTTCATTAGCCTCCTGCCCCCCAACTCGCTTTTCGCAAGGGAGCCTGAACCAGCAGACTACATCTGTATTAGTTCCTGTACATCTCTCTTTCCCATCCCCTACATTCTTACCCCTCACTATTAATCTTTTCTTTAAAACGTCCGCACATCGTAGCAACTGCATAGCAAGCAAAGCAATCTTGAACAGAAATTCATAGAATCCCCATCAACAACCCCCCTTCAATACTCTAAAACCAGCAAGAGATTTATTGTATATTAAATGTTAAAATCACATGCATAATTATAGAATATTTTATAGTTAAAAAATATTAAACCCAGACAGTTTACCTGCAACTGCTATAAAAAAAAAATTATATGAAACATAAAAACATGAAGTCGGTTTAACTTTGTTTAGCTTCCAAGGAGGATGCAACCATCCATGAACTATAAGCTAAATGATGCATTGGATTGGACAGTCTTGTCTGTATACATGCTGGTGAACACTGGAAACATTCCAGCCTGTTACATGAAGTGTTCCTTTAACATACAAAGATAATAAAATGTAAGGGGCCAAATCTCAATACAAGAATACGAGAAACTGTGGGATACACTTTCTCAGAATCTTCTCCCATAACCTTGCTTTCTTACCACCCCCGTTCACAGGTTTTTTTTTTTTAATTTTTATTTTTTTTAAAATAAAAAGCAGGCAGTGCACAAAGCCACTGCTCTTGTTGCTACCAGACAGACCAGCACGCTCTGGTTTTAAAGAAGTTAACCAAGGACTACAAGGTATTGCCATTGATTAGATTGTGCACCAGACCCTCTCTACTTGGTCTATACAGCTCAACATTTATCGCTGGTAAAGCTGCAGGGCTTCTTTGCTGCAGCTGTGTAAAACGCTGAGCATACAGTAACCAAGGGTTAAACAGAATCCTGATCACATCAGAATACTTTTCTCTGTAGGAAGTTTTACAGTGCATTTGGAAAAGGGAATGCTCATAATCTAGATAGCAGTCTAACAGCAGGATCCTGCCACCAATACAGTTTAGAATTAAATATTCTGCTTAAAATACATTTCCCATTTCCTAACAGCAGTAATGCCCCATTAACAGTGGCTGTTATCAGATGCTTGCCCTTGCTATTTTCTTACCTCTGGCACAGGGCATAACAATCAGTGCAGACAACTATCTCCGTGATAATACCTGCTGCTAGGGAACCTTGCTTATATAAGGCATTTCAGGATGTGTGGGTATGGATTCTGATGCCTCATTCCCCGCCCCCCCCCCCCCCCCCCAACGGTTTTACCGACCCTCCAACATTTTAAAAGCAATTTGTTTTGTCTCATGTTCAAGGCAGTTGGAGTGTGTGGGTTAATTGTTAACGCCCCAATTTGTAATGTATCTCTGCCTATTAACAAATAGTATGAAATGTTGGCTCAAAGGTCCACCTGCTCACTGGTTACTGGACAGCTAATCAGGGGGTGGGGAGAATTTTCTTTTATAAACTCCAGATAGGGGAAAGAAAAATCTCTTAATGTTGCCTGTTTCTAGACTGGAGTTTTTCCTGTTAATCAATAACCATTTTGCTAAAATGTCTCCTATCAATAACTTTGGCTTAGATTGCTGGGAGAACATCCTATAGAATACAGCCATTTTGTATTTAGAAGGTTATGTATTTCGCATGGGTATTCCAGTAGAAAAGCAGGAATCAAAAATGCTAAAGATTTTGTTGTTTTCATTTTTACTATCTATTTAAATTGCATCACCTGCCCTGCTCAGAATCCAAATAACGGGCAAGTTGAAGATAGCATCAAAAGGATCAACATTTTAGAACATTCTACACATGAAGTGAAGTTCAGTACACTATCTTCAGAATAAGGAATATTTTAGGGAAGAGCTCTCTGGGTTGCTCAATATTTAGTATCTGCCACTTAAATAATTCTTAGTGTAAATGGGGAGACACTATTCCATGGACAGTTGGAGAATTTGTTCTCACCCCTCCCCCAATCAACTGTATACTTTAGGTTCAAAAGTGCTACTTTGAAACAGCAACAGAGAACGTGTAGTAGTAAGTGTCTTTGGAATAAAGTGGCATATGCTTTCATCACATGCCTTCTCATTTCTCCTCCCCCTGTCAATTACATTGCTTAATTGCGCTTTTCAAGTAACCCTTACAGTTCATTGGTTCTGGACCATCACCTAATGGTAAACACCCATAAGAATAGGGTGGTCTGGTTCATCTCTCTGAGATAGACTACAAATTCTAATTAAAACAGTTCTGAAATGAGCTGCTGGCTCCCTCTACTAGGGGAGGTAATCACTGGAGCTGTCATTGTCCTCGTCCTCATGGATGAAAACGATACCAGGGTGCTCGCTCCTGATGTGCCTGTAGACAAAATGGAAGACCTGAGGCTGTGGCCGGCTGTGTAGCTCAGCTTTGATTTTCTGAGGGTAAGTGTCTTCCGTGAGTTGCTGCCAGGTTTCATCAATGAACAGAAAAAGCCCATAATTCTCAGGGTCCTGAACTTTGAATTTTTCAGCACAAATCTGGCACACGTCCTCTGTTGTAGTGTAAGGTCTCACTAGTAAGGTCTTGCCTGTACAACCACTTTCAGCTTCCTGGAGAGCAACTCGCAGATAATTCTGCAAAGATACAAAATTTGGAAGAAAAAGGAAAAAAAAAAAAAAGTTTACTATTTTTTCTCTCAAAGAATGGGCAGAACTTTTTCCTGTAAGTAAAGGTGGCTGTCAACCGTTGGATTATGCCACATGTTTTGATAGATTTCAGAGCTCACATTCAATTACCACAGTACTATTTTTTTTTGTCACTACACAGATCTTAAGTATGCAAAATTACCAGGTGCTGTGAATGTAACACCGAACCAAGTCCATACTAAACACATGATTCTCTTGAACCAGGGATGACCAACTACTTTGAATACCCGAGGACAAAACTACATTGCAATACTTAAGGATTATGCCTAACTCCTGGACTGTGAGGTCTAAGGCAGTACCATGAAACAGTACCAAATGTCTACTACATATAACAATCAGAAAGAGCAGGTTCTCCTTGGGGAAGGTATTTACTACCTTTAAGGTCCCTTTAGACCACCACTCAGAAAGATATGGGGTCTCCCACTATCTTTCCTGAAGGTAAATGCAAAACAGTTACTGCTTTGAGGTAGTCTGTCTTGAGGTCAGACAGCACTGAACACACACTAATATTCCACATTCTTCCTTTGTGTGCGATCCTTTTAATAAGTCTTTTTGGGGAAAAGGGTTTCCCTGTGTACCAGGGCAAACCTATTCCCTCCTGAATTAAACACACAATCTTCTTTCTGGGATCCACTTCCACACAGATTCTTCCAAATAAGAATAATCTCAAACACAGCACCTCCTCAGTGGGGCATCTTTCTCCATGGCCCTTTGGCTTAAGGGTCAAACTGCAGCTCCACTCATTCATTAAATAGAAGGCAGAGAGAGGGGTGAGTAAAACTTCTGTCCTTCACATTCTCTTCACACTGGACACAAATGTAAAAGTCGAGGGAGACTTCACACACGATAAAATGTGAGTGGCCCCAAAGGCTTAGCCACTAAGGGGCCCTTTTACAAAGGCACGTTGAAAAATGGCCTGCGGTAGTGCCGACGCATGTTTTGGGCGCACGCAGAATCATTTTTCAGCGTACCTGTAAAAAAATGGCTTTTTAAAATTTTTGCTATAAATGGCCGTGCATCCATTTTGGGTCTCAGACCTAGCGGTAAGGTCTCACGTGGTAACCAGGCGGTAATGGTCTACGCATGTAAAATGCTGATTACTGCCCATGCAGCAGAAAATAAAAATATTTTCTGGCGTGCATAGCGGATGTGTGTCAAAAATGAAATCACTGCAAGGGCCATGTGGTAACTCAAAATTGACACGAGCTGGGCGCGTGTAGGCGCCTACCCGGCTTAGTAAAAGGGCCCCTAAGCAAAAGCACTATTTCTCACACAACCTCCTCTAATCTACCACCTACGCTCTAAGGCAGCCAGTAAAGAAAGGGGGATGCTGTAATCAAATGGTATACACAGCTCCTCTCTGTTCCAGATTGGTATGGTCCTGGATGCAGGTGTATACTGGGCTAATGAAGGTCCTGAAAGGATCCTTAGACATTTAGGCAGTTCCCTCTTGTCAATTTGGTGTCAAAGCCTCTCATATTCATAGTAGAATTTCTTTTTGACCATTTGTTCATAAACTGAAAATGTCAACACCAGATCAAATTGCACCTGGGTAAATTGGTATCAGTCAGCCAGCCTGCTTATTATGAGAGCTCAAGCAGGATATCATAAAAGAAAGAAAAAAAAAGTGTGTGTGGGTGGAATTAAAGCCTCTCTTTGGTTGAGGCTCAAAACAAGTGTATTTCCCTGGTGCTGCTATACAGCGCGCAGTTAACCCTCCTAATATTTTACAGTTCTCTCTCGGTCAAAAGAAGGGATTGTCCTCAGTTCATGTTCACCTTACATTTGAGTTTAGTCAGGCAGCCAATCTATTTTTGTTTTAATGACCACATGCTAATGTTGCTATGAGCACACGGCCATTTTGAAAAAAAAAAAAAAAAAAAAAAAAAGTTACCATGTGTGTACTTAACATGGTAGTAAGGGCTCATATATGCTATCCGTGCACTAACCAGTTAGCGTAGCTATATTACAGTGTACTAACTGATTAGCGCAGGAATGCCCATTCTTCTCTCTCTCGCTCCAAAAAAAAAAATTAGCTAAAGGTTAGTATATGCACATTTTGCAGTTACTGCAGGATGCCTGGGCATGTTCTATGCTATGCCATTTTAAACTGAATTAGAAGTGCTAGTGCCTGATGTAGCTTAGTAAAAGGGCCCTTTATTGGTTTAAATACTCGTTTATCCTTTTACTCATTCACTGTGGGATGCAATGAGCAGTACTTTTAGTAAGAAACCTGCACACCGGGGAATATAAAAATGCTCTAGCATAAGAAAGATTGCATTTTGTGCTATTGGTTATAATGTTTCAGGGTGCATGTTATGATCAATCCTCCACACTCTACAGACAAGCATGGCAGCTGGTATTATCTTATGCAATAACCCCACCCCCTAAGAATCAGTGAGTTGCCTCTTCCACCCATCATCTTAGAACAATAGAGACCCTTTCACAAACTCATCCTAATCTATGCAATTTGACACGGCTTCTCCAAATTCTCTTAGTATCTACCCAACAGAGGAACATTTTTACCCTGTAACCTCACCTCTCCCCCTCAACAGTTAGGACTTGGCAAGGTCTAGAACAGGAGTGGGCAACCTTGGTCCTAGAGGATCACAAAACCTAGTCAGATTTTCAGGATTTCCCCAATGAATATGCATGGGATCCATTTGCGTACAATAAAGGAAGTGCATGTAAATAGATCTCATGCATATTCATTGGGGAAAACCTGACTGGGTTGCTGCCCTCGAGGACTGAGGTTGCCCACCTCTGGCCTAGAACCTCCTCTCACCTTTTTAGAATAGCCTCTACATCAGCAGATTCTAAAACACTACTAAACTGGAGATGTCCTAACCTGGACATCTGAAGTCTGACTTCTACATTCTTTCTAAAATGTGGCTGAAAATGTATTTCCCAAGCATTAACATGATGGTTTGAGCCAGGACTGCCTGGTCCTCCTCTCTCCTTTCTATTTTATTGGCCTGGTCTCTCCTTTCTCCTATTTCTTCTAACCATCAGCCTGTAAAAGGCACAAGCAAAGCTTTGGCTAGTTCATGCTGTTACAAAGGAAAAGAAATTGGCACAAACCCTCACACTAATGCTAATTGCAGAAAGATCAGCTTCTTCAGACCATGAGCTGACGTGTCCCTTTTAGCATTTGTCTTGCTGTCTGTGACAAGTTTTCAATATTCAGAAAAGTGTGCTGAATGCAACAATAAAGGCATAGGATCAGTTAAACAGTTTGTAGTTCTGTACTCTGAAGAACGGCTCAGCATTTGAGTAGCCATACTTTCACACAGTAGTGTTCTGCAAAATGTACTACACTGTAAGACACAGGGGAGGACTGACCATTCGGAAAAACGGGCATTGCCCAAGGGCCCAGAGGCTCTGCCCGGTTGTCCGCTGCTAAAAGCACATCGCAGCCCTTCCTGGTCCTACCTTGAAGAGCTTGGTGGTTTAGTCGCCTCTGTGGAGGCAGGAAAGAATACCACTCTTCCCTGCATGCTAGTGCCGTCATGTGTTTTTAAAAATGGCTGCTGAGACCCGCAAGACTACCGCAGTAAGTCTCGGCACAAATTTTGAAAAACACAGCGGCACCGCCACCGGGCGCAGTAGTGATAGCGGGCAGGAAAGAGTGGGGTTCTTTCCTGCCCCTGAAGAAGCCACAAAACCACCAGGCCCCTCAAAGTAGGACTGGGTGGCAACGGTGCAGGAGGGCCCCCAATGACCTTTACTGCCTGGGGGCCCTGACCAGTGTCAGTCCACCCCTGGTAAGACACAAGGAGAAATTGCAACATTCTGTTTTCTTCTAGGGGCATGGAAATACCTGGAAGTCGTCAACGGATGGGACTGTTCTGTTAGTCGTTCTCCTCTTGTGCCACTGCCTGAGCGTATGTCTGGCTTCTGAACTCAATAACCGGGCTGCTTGCTCTTCCTGGAAATTCTTTATCAGGGAAAGTGCTCCATAGGCGCTTGTCAAGTAATAGCCCCCTGTGGAGTACAAGCAATGATGAATTTTCCTAACATTAAGAAATGGGAAATTACCCAGTCCTCCGTTATTCAAATCAGGACAGAAACCAATATAAATACTAGCATACATGCACATATATGCCTGTCAGAATGCTGCTTAAGAGTATTCTGTAAATATATGATTATCTTACATAATACATATTTACAAAGGGGTGTAACATATGGGCTAAGCATAGGTGGGGCTCCCACTTATGCATGTAATTTACAAAATAAAGTGTCAGGAGTCATGGATTTGATATACCGCATTTCTGTGGCACAACCAAAGCAGTTTATGTTTATTATACAAAGGAACTTTCTGCTAATAATGTGCATCCCTGTCACATTTAAGTGCCTGCAGTTAGGCTAGTCCTATGGCCTGTACAAATCCAGGCGCTTAAATATTAGGCAAGTTGAAGCCAGATTATGCTAGTACTCTATAATGTAACCTAGATGCCTAGGTTCTGTTACAGAATATGCTCCCACTGCCTGCCCTTGGGGTGCTTAAATGGAGACACCCAGTTACAGAACTGGCCCCTCCATGGGGATGCTTGGCCAGATGCTTGATTACAGGGTTCCAGAAGGAGCCCTGGTGCTCTGTTCCCTGACCAAGGACTATTACTGCAATGGCTGGCTTGAATGAGCCTGAAGGAGATATATGTGTGGAAAAGACTGTTGCAAATGGAGGCTCATGGAAACACATAGCAGCCCAGATTCCAATCAAATTGAAAGGAAGTAGACTACATGATCAAATAAAGCTATAGGAAAATTCTAAGAACTTCAGATGAAAAAAAAAGTTGAAAAATTAGATTGTAAGCTCTTTGAGCAAGGACTGTCTTTCTTCTATGTTTGTGCAGCGCTGCGTACGCCTTGTAGCGCTATAGAAATGCCAAAATAGTAGTAGTAGTAGAGTCCTGCCTATCTACCCAATATGATATTTTAAACCCCCACCACCACCTTATGCTGTATCTAGTGATGCATTTACTCAGTTATCAGTTCTCATCAATGTCCCCTACAGAACAGAGGCTTTAGATATTTAAACCTGAAAACCTCAGTGGTGTCCCTTACCAGCTTCAAACATTTTGCTGCAAGAATTACACAACACCTCATCGGTTTACAGAGGAGTCTTTTTACATGTTTGATGACATTTCTGATTGGAATTCTTCTCTTGCTAGAGCTCTTGATGTTGCTCCTGAAACATTCGGTTAGACATTGTCCATGGTATAAAGGCTTATGCCTTCTCAAACAGCGTGCTAGAAAAGCGGAGTGCCTCTGCTGAAGATGGCAATCCTCAATGGCACTCCTATTTTGCATGAAATGCCATCTCTAATACCACCTAGTAGTAAAATCAGTGAAATGTTTTTACTACAGTCTTCTACACTCTGCTTCTAACCATTCTACGCTCCCCCCACCCCTGTATTTACTAGACTGAATGCACATAAACGTTCTGAGAATATAACCCAGACAATCTTGCTTGGTTTTGTTTGATAAGATTTCTTCCTTGCCCCAAGTACAATTCCTTCAAAGTTGTTCTTCAATTTTAACACTGCCTGAAAAATCTTGCTGTTGCCAAGGAGCTCCTGGTGGTTACTGCTGCAAACGCCCCTATCCTAGACTAATTTTAATCATGTTATAGATGCCTCAGTTAGGAACTTTGTAGCCTCTGCAAATTGCATTTTGGATCCTTTCCATTTGGCATGGATTGAAATTCCTGAGCTAGGTCCGTTTCCTTATATTGTACAGATATTCAATGCTAGTCTCTGCTCTGTTTTCACAGAGATTTGGAAGTTAGCTTTTGTACGTCCACTTTTGAAAAACGTAGGCCCAGATACTTCAAGCTGTATCAACTTATCATCCTCTCTCAAATCTGGTTTATCAAAATTACTGGAATTGTTTGTATTCCAGCAGTTTTCTGAATACATTGAGAAATTGATGACACTATATCCATGCTGATTTGTTTTCAGACTGGAATAGTATAGGAATAGTCCTTACTGCTGTTTTGAATAATGTCCACAAAAGCATTTGACTTGACCAGGGAAAAAAAAAAATCAACTTTGGTGGTATCTCTTGACCTACAGCTGCTTCTGATCTGGTTGACGACCAGCTCTTGGTTTTCATTATTCCAACAAAGCGCTCGTTTCAGGTTCAACGTTCACTCTCCAATGTATAATTTTATCATGGAGGGTCTCTCTGGGATCAGTACTCTTTTTAACACATTTCCTTGGGCCTTGAGCTACAATTACTCAAATGACAGGCATCAGTGTCTATTACTACACAGGCGATATTCTTCTCTACTATACCAATCCCCTTGCTCCTGATAGCGCTCCCTTACAAACCTGTTTTGACCATGTTTCTTCTTTGTTAGCTGAAAACCTTTTGGTGTTAAGCCAGACTGCTACAGATTTTGAAAGTTTTGTCAATAGGCCCGAGACCATCACATGCTCCTTCCCTGTTAAGTTCCTGTATTCAGTTGGTTGATTCTTTTAGATACCTAGAAGTAGTAATCGATTACCAGTTGTGATTTGATTCTCATATTTCCTCAATACTGCTTTTTTGTCTTGCGCCAGTTTCGATCAGTGCAATCATTTCTCACTGAACAAGATCAAAGGACAATGACTCATGCCACTGTTACATGTCGGGATTACTACAATACCATGTTAGCTGGACTGCTTCAGTACTCGGTGAAACGATTGTAGTCTGTTCAAAATAAGGATGTCAGAATGTTATGCCAAGCACATTTGCCATATCACGTCTCCCCTCTCCGACAACATTACCATTGGTCTCCGGAAAGCTCTTGTGTTAGGTATAAAGTTCTTCTGCTCACTCATAGTAACTTACTTAAGGGAACGCCATTATATTTGTCATCTCTGTTAAATCCCTATAAGCCATCTCGCCATCTATGTTCATCCCAAGACCTCCTTCTTTCCCTCCCATTGTTATCACAGGCATATCTTGATTCTACACAGCATTCAGATTTTTTTCTTTATTGCCCCCTACCTGTAGAACTCTTTGCCTTGTGAGGTTCGTGCAGAACCATGCTGACTGGAATTTAAAGCCACTTTTAAACTAATTTCTTTAGTATAGCCTATGTAGACTTGAACGGAGATCGTAAGCTCTTTTAAGCAGGGACTGTCCTTTTGTTAAACTGTACAGCGCTGCGTAACCCTAGTAGCACTCTAGGAATGTTAAGTAGTAGTAGTACCATGGATGGAGCCTATGTCTGTCTGATACACCTTTGTTAGATCCTTTTCTGTCTGATTGATTTCCTACATTGTTTCTTTTGTTTGATATTATATATGTTCCTTTTCATTTAGCTTTGTTTAAACATTTGTAAACCACCTTTGTCACTGGCTAAAAGGTGGTATAGCAAGTACAAGTAAACCATAAATCTTAAATTTAAGAAATTTCGAGTCTGCCTTTTCCCTCTCCAGAATGTATAAATTGGAATAGTTAAAAATCACAATACAATTGGAGCAATCATAAAAAATGGGATATATGACAGTTGCAAGGCCACCAACAGCCACTGACAACACCATCATACCACCTTTGACTGGCACTAAAGAGCCAAGAAATTCAAATAACCATATTTTTACCCGATGTCTAAAGCACCACTTCCCTTTATGCAAATATATTGCCTGGATATTCATTAAAAATATTCTGAAAAACTGATTAGTTTGCAACCCTCCAGGGTTGTAGGTTAACACCACAGCCTAAAACCTGTAGTTCCTTCAATAAAATATTCCACCATGTACAAATTACCCTCAAAAAAGCATATATGCTGAAGTTGCATCAAGTGAAAAGTACACATGCTGGAACTGCAAAACGCCTTGCTCAGTTAGAATGCAACATACATACAGGCTCATTCCTGTCCCATAAATACAGCCTATCCTGGTTAAATGCTCAAAAGCCTAGACCAGCTAATTTCAACTTCACCTGTAATGGAAGGGGAAGCCAACGGAGCATGTATAAAAGGTGTGAAACTTTGTCCTGTTTTGCACTCCGAGTCACTGCTTTTACCACCTGCATTTTTTTTTTTTTTTGCAGTTGTGTAGCCTAATGGTTAGCGGTCTGAACCAGGGAAACTAGGCTTGATTCCCATTGTAGCTCCCTGTACTCTGGGCAAGTCACTTAACCCTCCATTGCCCTAGGTACAAAATAAGTACCTGTGTACAAATATGTAAATCGCTTTGATTATAACCACAGAAAGGTGGTATATCAAATCTCATCTCCTTTCCCTTTAAATACAACTGCAAAAGTCCCAAATGACTAAAGACCATCACCTGCATTACTGTTCTAAAATTTGTGAGAACTAAGGGATGCAGCTGCCACACAGTGCAAGCTGCATGTCTCAGTCTCATCCTGTACATTAAAAAAAGCCCCATTTTCCTTTGGTCTTTTCCAATCATTTGACCTACAGCACCGACTAACCCATAAAACTTCTGTTTTTATCAACATTTAATAGCAATCTGTTGTAAGTCACTGTCAAAGATCTCAGTTCAGTTACTCTTACAAGTGAAAGAACCAAGTCTCTGTATGAACCAAGTCTCTGTATAGACACAAGATTGAAAATCATGTGATATCAGCTACAGTTCTAAACATTTAAAAGAACAAGGGAAGTGGGGATCCGTTAGGAATGCCATCCAATAGTGTATGAGATTCACATACTGATTATCCAATACTACATAGGCCCTTTCCCACAGGGAAAGTTTAATCTGTTTAAGCACTGTCTTTTATCCCAACTTCAAGATGCTATAAAACTGTGGCATATAGTACCAAAAGCAGATGAAACAGAAAACTCAACTCCTCAAGCCCAGAACCCACCACATAGCATCTGGCAATCCCACAAGCACTATTTATATACTGTAGCCAGCATGAATACCTGACTGGGTGGTTAGGGTAATGGACTCCATCTCAATGGCAGAGGCTGCAAATTCGGGGTCTTCCCAGTGCATGGGAGAGCTCTTAGCTTCTGCCTCCATCTTGGACACCAATATCATTTGATCCCCTGGTAAACCCTTTTGTAAAACTGGCAATATTGGATACTCTCTAGGCTTCAAGTACAGAGGCTGATTTTAATACATTACAGATTATCAATAGCAGGTCTCTTTCAGAACTCTGGGGTGTGTATATGGCCAGGTCCTGGCTATCTGCTAATATTTAAGTCTGACATTTCATACCAGCAAACCATTCAGCACTGTGAATATTGAGCGATATACAGTATAGTGTGACCTTGCCGGCAGCCGTGCAGGAGTAAAGGGCTCTCAACACATTTCACATTTTCAGATTAAAGTGCTTATGGAGGGAGCATATCAGACCTTGTTTAAAACTGTTGACTTGTCTACTGGTAATACAAAGTATTTAATTTAAAGTGGTGGTTGTTATTTTTAGGCTGTTGCTAGGTGAGGACAAGTTTATCCGAGAGAGATTCTATATTTGTATTCACTCTTGGTTACGTTACCCTTGTGAAGACTGTGAAGTTTCTAGATTCAAATGGACTGCAGGATATGACGCATGGTTTCAATAGATGCAGGTCTTGTCAGAAAATCGGATTCATTTCTTTGACTGAGTGACATGGATATGGGAGGGGCACTAGATGTGGTGTACTTGGGATTTTCGCAAAGCCTTCGACACGGATCTGCATAAGCGACTAACAAATAAACCGAGTACCCTTGGTATGGGCCCTAAACTGACAGGCTGGGTAAAAAAGTGGTTGTGTGGAAGGAGACAGAGGGTAGTGGTAAATGGATGTTATCAGTGGTGTACTGCAGGGATCGGTCTTTGGGCTGGCTCTTTTTTAACATCTTTGTCAGTGATATTGCAGAAGGACTGTTTGGTAAGGTTTATCTCTTTGCAGATGATAGAACAAGAATGGCAACTAAGATTTAATGCTATGAAGTGCAGGGCCATGCACTTGGGTTGCAAAAATATAGGCGGTGGAGGAGTAGCCTAGTGGTTAGTGCAGCGGACTTTGATCCTGGGGAACTGAGTTCAATTCCCACTGCAGCTCCTTGTGACTCTGGGCAAGTCACTTAACCCTCCATTGCCTCTGGTACAAAAATAAGTACCTAAATATATGTAAACCGCTTTGAATGTAGTTGCAAAAACCTCAGAAAGGCAGTATATCAAGTCCCAATTCCCTTCCCTTTCCCTTCCCTTCTGTGTACGAAAGAAGAGCGGGACTTAGAGGTGATCATATCTGATGATTTTAAGGTGGCCAAACAGGTAGAAAAGGCGTTGGCCAAAGCTAGGAGGCGTGGGTACATAAGGAGATAAATGGACAGCAGGGGAAAAAAAAAGATGTGATAGTGCTATTGTATAAGTCTCTGCTGAGGCACCATTTGGAATACTGTGTGGAATTCTAGAGACCACATCTACAAAAAGATATAAACAGGACAGAGTCAGTCCAGAGGGCAACTACAAAATTGGTCAGTGGTCTCTGTCAAAGCAAATGGGAACAGATTTATAAGACTTCAATATGTATACTCTGGAAGAAAGGCGGGAGAGAGGAAGAGGGGATACGATAGAGACATTTAACGGATGAAGTTAAGAGGTTATAGGTTCAGGTGTAATCTAAAAGGAAAACCTTTTTCATGGAAAGGGTAGTGGATGCGTGGAATAGCCTCCTGATGGAAGTGACAGAGACAAGGACTGTCTGAATTTAAGAAAGCATGGGATAGGCATGTGGGATCTCTTAGGGAGAGGAGGAGATAGTGGATGCTGAGAATAGGCAGACTAGATGAGCCATTTTGCCCTTATCTGCTGTTGGTACTAAGTAACTGGAAGTTCCCTCAGGGGTCCTTTTACTAAGGTGCACTGAAAAATGGCCTGCAGTAGTGTAGATGCGTGTTTTGGATGCACAGGATCATTTTTCAGCACACCTGCAAAAAATGCCTTTTTAAAAATTTTTGCCGAAAATGGACTTGCGGCAAAATGAAAATTGCCGAACACCATTTTGGGTCCGAGACCTTACCGCCAGCCATTGACCTAGTGGTAAAGTCTTGGGCGGTAATGACCTACGCGTGCCAAATGCCAGTTGGCGCATGTAGCTGACCTATGCCAGAAAATAAAAAATATTTTACCACAAAGACCTCCATTTTGGCGCACGTAGATGCTTACTCAGCTTAGTAAAAGGGCTCCTCAGTGAACAAGTTGAGATTGAAGAGGGTTAGGGTGGTAAATTTTTGATAGCCGGTCCTTTGTTTTGGAACAAGTTGTCTGTGGCTTTTAAGATGTGAAATCAATTATTTTAAGTTATAGAAATGTTTAAAGGAATTTATATTTGAGGGTGTATTAAGGAGGTGGATGTTGAGTGTGTAAAGATTGGAGTCTGTTGCTCATTTAGGGAAAGGGATTTGATGGTTTTAGTGGGGGGTGTGCTATTTTGTATAATGTTTGTATACTCTCGATTTAACTGTGCGTGCACATTGTAAGCCATTTAGTGCATAAAACATATGATAATGCAGCACTCAAGTTCTAATAAATGGAAAATGAAATATCCTTTGATTATTATATCATTATCATATTGTAATTTCCCCCTCCCCAGCCTTTTATTTATTTTTTTTAATTGTGTCTTGTCAGTAATTTCTTTACCCATCTCTTTCAGCCTGTGAGATGCCCAGCTGGTTTGTCTGCAGGGCGGGATAGTAAGTCTCAAATAAACTTGAAAAGGGCATGGTGCAAGATTATCCTGTAACCCCAATATCACCCCAACCCCAGGAAATTTTTATTTCTAAGGCTCTGTCCTGTCCACCTGAACTGACTTAACTTAGTGGGTTTGTTGCCAGATTGTAAATGGGACCAGATGTCCAACTGGCCATGAAAACAATGTTAAACTGGGATGGTTGTCTACAATCATCAGCCCTGCCTGGACAGGAGGAATGCACGAGTTTTCATACACAGGGAGCCAAGTAAAATAATAATGGCTGAATCTTCCAATACCATCTCTCATGAGAGTAGGGAGAGGAAAGGAGGGAGAACCCCCACACAGCACAGCATTTAATCACAGCAAGGTGCAATGCGTCTGGGTTATCTGATGATGAAGTGAAGCTTGCAGCTATGGAAGTAGTAAAGCTCTCATTTGTCATGATTGAAAACAAATTTCCAAGTGCACTTAGATATGCTGTCTACATACAGCTACAACCTAATGATAAATGGTGGTATGATGGATATGTAAAAATCTAATGTGTACTACACTGCAGGGGAGGGAACTTGGATACAGTGAAGAATACAATAATGCCTCCTTCAATCATTGAGTACCAGTCACTGTTTTTACTGATTATAGCCTAAGAATTCCAGGAGACAGCTCTCTGGCACAATGCAAGTAATTAAGAAGAGTACTAGCAGGACATTTGAGACCGAAACCACATTAAACGTAACTAGCCTTAAGTAGATTGATTCCTGTCCTAGAACATACTCATTTGGAGACACTATCTCAGAAGAAACACCATGGGGCTCATTTTCAAAGCACTTAGACTTACAAAGTTCCACAGGTTACCAGGGCTGCCGAGAAGGGGAAGAGGCAAGGCTTCCAAGAGGCAGGTAGAAGGTTCTGCTCCCTCGGTCTGTCTCTCTCCTGCTCCTGTGTGTCAGGACCCGGGTGATTGTGTTAATGTGATAGATAACCTGGGCCCCGGCAAACAGGAGCAGGAGAGTGACACATCAAGGGAGGAGCAGCAGATGCAGGACGGTAAAAGGGGGGGGGGGGGGGGGCGGCACCTGTGGCGGCCTTGCTCTGCCTCTCGATGGCCCTGTAGGTTTCAAAGTCTAAGTGCTTTGAAAATACGCCTCCACTGCCAATGTCTAGATTATACCAACAGTTTTCATACATCTCCATTAAATGATATTCTTCTATTCTGGATGTCAAGCCAATCCAAGTGATTTTACTGACAAAATACTTACAAGGACTAGAAGGGACACTCCTTACTCAAGTGCTGGGAACTGAGAAGCACAGGAAGGAAGGCAGCCTGCATCATTAATCTCACATATCCACACACCAGGATACAGAAACCGCTTAATTGTGAGAACAGCCACTTTTCTATGCAAGTATATTCTACAAAGTGGATTCCAAACCAAAGAAAATATTTTCCATTTCTTAAATTGTATACCACTTCCTTCAGGAACACTTTCAATCAGCTGATAAGAGTTACATGAACTACAAAAGGCGGTTTCTTGCCTGGTTTTGTCAAGTTCATAGCTATCTCATTTTGCCTCACTCTGAAACAATCCTAACTATGTACGCACTGCCAGACTCAATAGTCCCTCCTGCCAAGAATGTGTCTATTAAGTTTAAAATGAACTTTCCACTGATGACAGCTCATTGGTACCCTTTAGTAATGGGTTCCACAGGCTGATTACTCATGAAAGTAAGAAAATAGCTTCCTAGTCAGAAGATTTAGATATAATGTTTTCCAATGCAAGCTCTTATTCCACAGTTTCATTAATAAAAGGAAGCAGCTTTGAGCTTTTTTTTTTTTTAATTTCAAATCTGCAATAAAAACTTGGCTTTTTCAACAAGCATTTGGCGTTACCTAGCCGGTTAGAAGAGCAGTAGCGTCTTTCTCTCTGTTTTTATATTTTATGCTCCTGACCTTCTCTCCCCTCCCTACTGTTACCTCTCCATCTACTCTTTAGATGTTGTTTTGATTGGATTGGTTGTACTGATATGTGTGGAATGGTTCTTTTCTATTTGATATTGCAGTTCCTTTCCCAGTTTTTTAGCCTGTACACAGCCCAGATCTGCCAGTTAGCTTGGGCGGAAAGTTTTAATAAACTAGAAAGTAGTATGGATATGCAGTCCCTATCCTCCTCCTAAATCAATGCTCCCTCATATAGCAAAGTGGGGGAAAGGATGCTGGAAAGAAAAGAGGGAGAGAAATAATGGACTGTGAAGGGGTGGTGGGAATTGAGAGGGAGAGATGCTGGTCCCAGAGTAGGGGATGCAGGAAAAAGAGTAGAGTCACAGAGACAGAGAAGAGATGCTGGGCATGGAGGGCGCATAGGGACAGGGACACAGAAGAGCAATGCTGGTTAGAGAGGGGATAGGGACACAGGGGAAATGCAAGACAGGTCAAGGCAGGCACACAGAGGGGAAATGCTGAACACAGGAAAGGGACATAGAGGGCAGATCTGAACATGGAGGAAGGAATAGAGACAGGGACGATACATATTGTATCTTGTTTAGGAAGCTTTTGAAAGCCTTTTTATTTGAGAATGTTGGTGAATTCCCCAGTTTTATGGGTCATCTTATAGAAAATCCAGAAGACAGAACTACACTTGTCTCAGCCACTGTGGGGTGACGAGAATCACGGTTTCTTGGTGCCACTCGAGTTTTTGCTGTGAGCAATGTTTAGGGATATGCATGCAGAAAATCCTCCCCCACCCAATCTAGGGGGAAGGTATCCAAGGCTAATTTGCCATGTGTCCCTATCCTGGCACAGGACCATGATGCCTTCTTGTTCTGAGGAGTGGTCAATAGGTCTAGGGCAGTGGTTTTCAGCCCAGTCTTTGGGACATACCAAGACCCAATGAGATAAATTTGAATACAATAGAGGTAGTGCATGTAAACTTCTTATGCATATTCATTGTGGGTATCCTGAGGACTGGACTAAGAAGTGCACCTCTCTCAAACTATCCTTTTAGCTATCTCTTTATCCCAGGACTACTTGTGTGGTTGTAGGGTTTGACTCAGTTTGTCTGCAAGGGAGTTGCTCTTCACTACAAGTTAAGTGGCTCTGTGAGTCATTCTGTGAGAAATGGTCCAGTCCTGACAATTTACCAACACAGGGATTGTGATCCTGTTCCTCTCTACTTGTTACAATACAACTAAATTGTGATGTATCAATATAATTTTGATGGCTAACAAATCTCTGAAAGCCTTTAGAATGTTCCACAATTCTCAATTCCAGGAAATGTATTTGGTGAAGGCTCTCTTTGGGGTGGGGTGGGGGGGGGGGGGGGGGGGGAGGATGCCTTTTGCCAGATCAGATTGTATCATCCACTAGGACAGAGTAGCAGAGGAATTTTGCGACAGAAATCACATCCAACAGTAAGTGGCACGAGTTCAGTATCTAGATTGTAAGCTCTTTGAGCAGGGACTGTCTTTTGTGTATGGTGTACAGCGCTGCGTATGCCTTGTAACGCTATAGAAATGATAAGTAGTAGTAAGTGTGTAAGGCCCATTGAACTTGCCTCATTTTGAGACATGCTAGGAGTGTTGCATTCCATGCTGTCTGCTGACGCCTTTGGATTTCTACCACTATGTACATTAGACTGTAATCCTTTGTTGTAAAAAAGAGACTTTCAGAGTATCAACTAGCAGAGCTCCGATGAATTCCATTGTGCTGATGGGCTTAGATGGGACCTAGGGTAGTTTATGATGAGCGCTTGTAACTCCTGCACCCAGATGACTGTGCACATTGATCTTTTTACTTGTTCTCAAGATGTACTTTTTAGCAGCCAAGTTTTATTACTATTTACTATCCCACCTTAGAGAATACCATTTAGGTGGCTTACAATCTGATTATAATGTGATCAAACAAAAAACACAATCAAAAGAGCAAATAGTTCCACTTAGTTACTCAATGCAAAAACATGAGAACTAAAATCATTAACACAAATAATTTACTCAAAAAAATTATACAATATATAATGTGCTCAGACCCGCCAACTTTCCGTGACAGAGGTTAGAACCCACCATCACTGCACATTATGTTAAAGAATTTTTCAAAAATACAGTAATTATCTGCTCATGCAGAATTTCTCCTTCCAAATGATGCCAACCTTTAATACTCCTAACTGCAGCAGTGTATGGTGAAGGTCCTCAAATTTTCAATGGTGGGTTCTAACCTTACTCAAAAAAAATCATTAACTATATATGTGTTATGATTTTAGTTCTCAAGATTTTTATATTGAGTAACTAAGGGGAACTATTTCTTTTTTTGATTGTGTTTTTGTTGTTTGATCACATTATAATCAGATTGTAAGCCGCCTAGATGGTATTCTCTAAGGTGGGATAGTAAATAGTAATAAAATTTGACTGATTTGAAGTTTAGTAGATAGTTCTTTCTCCTCCTCACCCCGAGTTAAAGATTATAGAAAAAGAGTGACCTGAAATCCAGTGGGGCCTGGCTGTACAGAAAAATCTCCTTTTGCAGATTTGAGTTCTCCTTGAATCCTCTGTCTCTGAATGGATTGGAGAGCCTCTCTTTGGACTGAGATGACCAGCAACCCTGGCCCTACACCTTCCGGCAGTTGCGGAGTGATAAGGGTTATAAAAAAGGGAGTTAATCTCGAGTGGAAATAGATCTTACATATGAATGTTAGATTAAATGCAAGGAACATGAGGTTTTTGAATTTAATTATCTTCTCTTTTTATTATTTGCATTTATTGTTGTGGTTTAATTTTTATGGATCTAATGTATCTGCTTTAACCTATTGGCTAGGAACTATTAACAGAACTCCCCACTGTTGGAAAATATCTACCACAATCTGTATAAAAAGGGACCACTCTTAAGGTTCCAAGCAACAGCAGAAGTTGTTTGCAATACGATTCTTTCCTTGTAGAACATAGGCTGCTGAAAGCAGCACCATGAGAATGATGCCCAGTTCCAAATTAAAGAGAAATTAAGATCCATTTCCTTCTTGCCCATTTTATATAAAATAGTAATTCTCAAACCTGCTCTGAAGGACCCCAACCTGTCAATGGCCACACCGTAAGCCAAAAGGGATCCAAATCCTCTATGTCTACTGGCCCCTACCAAAGGAGCCCTTGACTCCTGGGCAGAAGAAGAGGGTCGCCTACCAGCAGGAGCTGGAGATCCATGTACAAGGTCTGTGAGGCCAATCTGGTGCTACCAGCAAGACCAAATAAGGATGATCCACAACACTCAGCCCACCTGAGGCCACGAAGGGAACAAAAAGCAGCACCACTGCTGGCCATATTTTCAATATACCTGTAATCGATGTGCATGAGACAGCCTCTGTTGCACACAATTCTCTATATAAAAGACAACTGTCAAGTTAGCTGTTCCCAATGGAACTTCAGTACTCAGTGAAGATGGTGCCTGCAGAGATTAACACATACCGTGAAGATGGTGCATGCAGAGATGAACACATACATTTTTTTTTATGAACCATGGATGCCATATGTCCAAGTAACAACATTGGAAGGTTCACTGTTAAGCTCCTTGCTGATCTGAATAAACATATCAGCTCTCTGATCTGGAAGGTATATTAACTCTCTAATACAGAACATTAAGGTGCTAATCTTCAAAGTACATAAGACTTCAAAGTGGGGAATAATTGAACGGCGCCAGCAAAATACATGGCTGGCGATGTATTTTGGTGGCGCCGCAAACAGCTGGCCAGACCCGTATTTTCAAAAAAGATGGCCGGCCATCTTTTGTTTCGATAATACAGTTCCAGCCAGCCAAATGCATTGGATTTGGCCGGGGTTTGAGATGGCCGGCTTCATTTTTTAGCGATAATGGAAAGTTATGTCGGCTATCTCAAACCCCAGCCAAATTCAAGGCATTTGGTCATGGGAGGAGCATTTTTAGTGCACTGGCCCCGCTGACATGCCAGGACACCAACCGGGCTCCCTAGGGGTCACTGCGGTGGACTTCAGAAAAGCTCCCACGTGCATAGCTCCTTTACTTTGGGAGCTGAGCCCCCCAACCCCCCCCAAAACCCACTACCCACAAATGTTCGGCACTCACTAAAACTGCTCCAGGGACCTGCATACAGCCTCTAGGACTTATTGCTGCTGTATAACTTTGGCACACCAGCTCACACCTGAAGACTAATCTCTCTGAAAAAGTCCTTTCTTGAAATAACCACGTTTACTCACAGTTAACTGCAGATCAGAGGCTGTGCCCCACTGGCAAAGAGTCCCCTGGTACTAAGATTAGCAGTAGGTTAGAGCTGGCACAATGGTGTACAATGCCCTCTTTCAGCACCATTCAAGGTTAAAAACTACGTTCTCTGACATGGGTAACACAGGAAAGGGATCTAAAACTGTCTTACAAAAAAATTGGCCACTACCGCATGGACTACAACAGGAAACAAAACAAGGCACACTCTGACCCAGTAAGCAGGGGGAAAAGCAGAGTCTACCAACTACCAATACCTATACCCACCACAATGTATTGCTGATGTGACTCTGCAGTGCAAATAACAGAAAAGGTGCCACACTCACCCCAGAGCCACATCACATTCTGCGGTCATGGAGGTGGGTACGGCATTTGAGGCTGGCAAAAAAGTATTTGTAACCTGTTTTTTATGCTGGGAGGGGGTTGGTGACCACTGGGGGAGTACAGGGAGGTCATCCCCGATTACTTCCGGTGGTCACGTGGTCAGTTCGGCCACCTTTTTGAAGCTTGGACCTGAAAAAAAAAAGGGACCATGTAAAGGCGGCCAAATGCTCTTCACCGCCGGGTTTTTTTTTCCATTATGGGCTAAAGCTGGCCATTTCATAACCCCATCCATGCCCGCCTTCATGTTGCTGCCAACACGCCCCCTTGAACTTTTGCCAGCTCTGCGACAGGAAAGCGGCGATGGTGTCAAAATAGCGGCTTTCGATTATACCGATTTGGCTGCTTTTGCGAGATCGCCGGTCATCTCCTGATTTGTGTCGGAAGATGGCTGGCAATCACTTTCGAAAAATGATCTGGATAGTAACCTCTAACTTTGTACGTCTATGTGCTTTGAAAATGAGCCTCTTATTGTGCTAGATGAATTGCCGATAGCGTAACAAGCCCAATTATGCTTAAAACTGAATGGTTATTTGTAGGGAATGACTGGCTTCCTCTGGAGTGTAGCCCTTCAACAGTCAAATATATGTAAGGAAAAAATGAAAAAAAAAAAAAAAAGTTTTGCTTCCTGAACGTGGACAGCTACTACTGCTACACATTTTCATGAGTAAAGTCTTGGCTCTGATGAAAGGCCAAATAAATGGAAGCACTATATTGGGAGTAGAATCCATTAACCCAAAACCAGAAGAATTTATGATGCAGGTGATGGATTAGAACAGAGATGGGCACATTTTATATAGTGCTTGAAGCAGGGCCATCTTGAGCATACAGTAGTGGTTCTTGATGACATCTAGTTCTCAAACAGGTTTTCCCCTATGCATGGAGCTCTTACTAGCCTTTCATAAACAGCCTCACACAATTCCTGACATTTTTCTGTGATAATCTCCTCATATCCTTTACCAAAGAGGTTCTTGCTGTGATGTTGAAACTCTCATAAGCTGACTCAATTAGGTGCATACTGCATTATTTAGAACTGGCTGTTCTTACCTGGGAGGTGACCTTGAATTAAAAAAACAAACAAACAAACAAACAAACAAAAAAACCCTCACAACCTTAACCCCCCCTCCAAATCTTTGGCAGGCATGTATTGCACCACATATAGCTGGTGCACTAATTTCTTGAAAAAACAAAACAAAACAAAACTTACCTGAACCACATGTTCTCCCATAGACAGCAGTATTCATGTCCCAAGTGGTATTTTAATAGGTTAATGCTGTATCCGTGACTGACTACCATTAGAACACAAACTGGAGGTATAAGGTGCGAACAGTTTACATACAACTGTAGAGGCTGGCACAGAAACTGTTATGTTTCTGTGGAGGCAATCAAAGCCACTCCTTTATGTTATGGCTAGGAAGTAGGCTGGGGCTTCTACTACTACTTAACATTTATAAAGCGTTACCATGGTTACGCAGCGCTGTACAATTTAACACAGAGGACAGTCCCTGCTGGAAGGAGCTTACAATCTAAAGGACAAAAAAGTGCAGTCAATCAAATTGGGGCAGTCTAGATTTCCTGAATAGATGTATAATGGTTAGGTGCGGAAAGCGACATTGAAGAGGGTGGGCTTTGAGCAAGGATTCTGATAATCTAATGCCTGGGATGAGAGAGAGAGAGAGAGATCCCCGTCATGTTTTCTAGGAATGAGTGGAAGGACAGTACTTACACTTTTGAGAGCAGCAGTGTTCCTCTGTCCTCCACTCACAAACTTCCTAGAAGAGGAGGGTGTATTAGAGGTAATCTTTACTGAGTTTTTTCAGTGATCTTTAAAGAAAGTCACAAAATTAGCTTCTCTTATCGCCACATAGATTCTTTCTCTGGCTTGGAAATCAGAGATTTTTCCTGCTTGTCACAATGGCGGTCTGAAGCTTTCAGCTAGGAGATACCGGAATCCTAAAGAAAGCAACCTTTGTCTTAAGGACCAATGGTTCCAGCCAGAGGGCTACAGCTGCAATGGCTGGGCTGGGAGAGAAGGATGGAATAGGGAAGGACCTAGGTGGTCACTACTGAAGGTTCAAGACACCGAAGCCACAGCTGAGAGAGCAAGTCCTTAGCTGGATCTCTCATACCTTTGATCCCTGTTACTTACCAGCCACAGGTAATAATTTTCTAGATTTTTTTTTTTTAAATCAAATTACAGCTAACAGTCCCATCCATATGATTAGTTTTCAAAGTCAGTAGAACAAAATACTTTTAATTATATGGCAAGGACTTGGATAACAGCATTCTTACCTTCACCATGCAGTAGCAATGGGTCCAGCAACTCCATCATATATTCAATCTCAATGTCCAGCTCTAGCATATCACACTGAGCCATCACATAAGTTAGCACTGGCAAGAAGTCATCAGCTCCATACATCCTTCCTAGGATAGATTAAGAAAGTGAACATCAGTCCTCTCAAACCATTACATTAGAATCTGTTCCTGTATTCTAACACCCAATGAGGTCAGAGCAGATCACAACCAAGGAGAACTATGTAAACCACCTAGGACCATACAAGTTAAAAAAAACTTCTGCAAATAAAATTTAGATGACATCAGTTTAAAAGGCGCACGTACTTGGCACTACTAACTCTCTCTTTAAGAGCCCTTCAACTGTAACTACTCCCCTAACAAGGCTCATATATGATTTTAACCTCCACCTTAACCATATATCACATAGAGATCATTCAAATGTTTTTTTATGTTTTTTATCGCCTCAGCAGTGCACATGACCAACTTCACTCTTTTATTGGACATTCAACAGCACCCAAATCCTCACTGGCGATAATATTTTATTAAACTGTTTCTTCATTTACTTATTTAACTGTTCATTTTACTTTTTAATCTCTAAGTTACTTATAAGCAATACTTAACTTGCACTGAACGGTCAGACCAGGGGTTCAACAATGCCCAACATGCATGTTTCGCCCTAAAAGGCTGTGTCAAGGGCTCCCCTAAAAAATACATAAATATAAGTGCATTAAAACATCGTCTTTAAGGAGGCAGCACAGGTCCCGTATTTTACAAATGCCCAGCTGTCTCCCCAAACTATACCCCATATTTTGTTCTAAACCATACTTCCAACATGTGCATGTGGGCAGGGAGGGAGGATCAGTGAAAAAACTTTTGAATTACAGAGAGCAATGGTATATATATTTTTTGAAAACAGTGACCCCACAGGGACTTAATGCTGAGTTAGAATGGGCTACCTTAATATAAGGAGCTACCTTAATGTAGTGGGGAATTGTGATTGCTCCATCGGACTCAGGGGGTGGAGACATCAATAGGAGAAGGAGAAGCTAAAAGGACAGAGTAGGAAGCCGTGGCCATCTTAGCAGGAGGAACTCCAGAAAGAAAACATTGCGAGGCTGGTACTAAGAACGGCTAAGGGTAGGTTGGAAGTATGGTTTAGAACAAAATATGGGGTATAGTTTGGGGAGACAGCTGGGCATTTGTAAAATACGGGACCTGTGCTGCCTCCTTAAAGACGATGTTTTAATGCACTTATATTTATGTATTTTTTAGGGGAGCCCTTGACACAGCCTTTTAGGGCGAAACATGCATGTCGGGCATTGTTGAACCCCTGGTCTGACCGTTCAGTGCAAGTTAAGTATTGCTTATAAGTAACTTAGAGATTAAAAAGTAAAAAGTAAAATGAACAGTTAAATAAGTAAATGAAGAAACAGTTTAATAAAATATTATCGCCAGTGAGGATTTGGGTGCTGTTGAATGTCCAATAAAAGAGTGAAGTTGGTCATGTGCACTGCTGAGGCGATAAAAAACATAAAAAACATATGAATGATCTCTATGTGATATATGGTTAAGGTGGAGGTTAAAATCATATATCAGTTTAGAAGGGACATATTCACAAAAAAAAAAAAAAAAAAAAAAAGAGTTTTTTATCACTTTCCTAAATAGCACACAATTATACTCTGTTCTTAAATTCTCCAATAGTACCATTCCAAGTTTTAGCTGCCTGATAAGAAGAGAGACTTTAAAAAAGTCTCTTTGATCTTATCCCTTTAGGATCTAGAAAACATAGTTGGTTCAAAGATCGTAAAGAATGTTTGCAGAAGACACATGAAAAAGTAAGTAAATGAATCATATAGACAGGAGCTATTCCTTGTCTAAGCTTGAAAATCACGCAATATAATCTATAGGCAACCAATGAAGCTGAACATACAAAGGGGTCACTATCAGACTTCTTGAGTAAATCAGTCTTGTGCAATATTGTGCACCGTCTGATTTTGTTTTTTTAAACAGGGCCTTTGTACATCCTGTATATATAAATGTTGCAATAATCTAAAAAAAATAAAGGCCTGCACAATCTAAAGTGTTCCTGTGTCAAAATGTTTTTCTCATTGTTCAGAAACAATTAGTTGATGTACATGTGATTCTTTACCCCTATTATTTTCAAAGGTGGATTCCAATTTAACACTAATCTTCTCAATAAAATGGAATCAATCGGTACTGTTCTGTCAACTACTCACTACAAAAAGATTCTGCTATTAAAAAAAATGATTATACTAAAAAGACTACCCAACTTTATTATTTCAGCACATTTCCCTCTAGATGGAAGTTTAACAGATTTTTCCTTTTGTGTTTTAAGACCAAAGTTCTGAAGGCCTATCTGCTAAAGCCTACAGTTGGAATTTGTCTTTGTGATAAATGGACTAACCATCCTAAATTGTGTGCTAGCAGTACAGTTTTGTGAATCAAGTCTAAAATGGTTATTTTGCAACAGGTTTGATTCTTCTGTCCACCTACGTGTTGCAGTCTTGAGTAAACCACTTACTCTTAGGTGCAGACATTATTCACCACAGGACAATTTTCTACAGCTCTATGTACAAAGATAGATGAACTAATTTTACATAATCTTTAAATAATCTTTAAATAAAGACACTTCTGGGTATTTCACTTAAGTATATACAAGCCTAACTTTCCTATTTTCCTCAAAAGCTCTTAAAAACTGACACGGAGAAAGGTTATTTTAATTACAGACAGCATGCACACAGGGTTTTTATACTATTTGCAAGGGAGTTTTGTTTTAATCAGTCCATAAAAGTTATTTCTTTATTTACAGAAGAAAGTAAATCTTTATCACCTTAACTGTGGAAGTGTTAAAAAAAAAAATCAGGCTATACTCTGTCCTTGAAGTCTAGACCAAGAGCAGGGCTGCCGAGGGGGGGGAGGGGGGGGGAGGGCAAGATTCACCAGGCTCGGCACTGGCAAGGCTTCCGGAGACAGGCTGAAGGTTCTGCTCCCTTGTCCATCTCGCTCCTGCTCCTGTGTGTTGGGACCCGGGCAATTGTGTTAATGCGATAACCTGAGGTTCCGTACACAGGAGCTGGAGTGACAAATGCAGAAGGTAAGTGTGGGGGGAGAGGGGACGGTGGTGGTGGCAGCAGTCTAAGTGGGGGAGCCGCCCTGCTCCAGCTCTGTCTCTCTGCAGCCCTGACCAGGAGAGCGCAACCTTTGTACACAGAGGGCCACATGAATGTCAGTACTATCCCTAGCAGGCCACAACATTACACACTGTCGGAACCAGAAATGCACAGATGTTCTGTGATAAGTAAAAATTTAAACTTTAAACCTCTGTAGCTGCCGGGCACATTTTGTAAGTTGGTCTTCCATATCTTTAACAGCTGGCCAAATTACCTTGGTGGCAGCCTGGAAGCAAGTCTGCAAGCCTACAAGGCAGCAATTACCGGTGAAAGTGGACTTTGTCCACTAAACTGACTGCCGTATGGCGAAATAAAATGCAAAATTTCCTCTAAGTTTGGGAGCCATTTACCAACTTTAACAACTTTAACAACCATTTAACAACTTATAGCAGCAGCTTCAGAGAGCATTTTCCATCTCACAGATAGGCTGCAGAGAATACCTTCTCCTGCTTTAGACTTAATCCCGCCCACCCTACCCCTCTACCCACCCACCCCTAGAGTGAGATGTCTTATATAACCTCCCTATCAACCCACTCATTACTTTACCTCACCCATTTCTATTCTTCTATCACCTTCTCCCACTACTCCAACCAGAGTTACACTTAATCACACTGACCACCCTTCAACATCTTCAGTCCTTCTGTGACTGTTCTCTTGTGCTTGACTGCTTAAATATTTTAAATTTAAATGCTTTACTTTTTGTCTATTAGATTGTAAGCTCTTTGAGCAGGGACTGTCTTTCTTCTGTGTTTGTACAGCGCTGCGTACACTTTGTAGCGCTCTAGAAATGTTAAATAGTAGTAGTAGTAGTGAAGGGAGGGCAATAAGGGGCAATGATTTGTTTTCGGTTGCTGTTTACGCTGACAGACAGACCATTGTCTAACTTTACTGTGTTTATCTTGGGGTGGAGTGGGTTGTAGGGGGATCGGGTATTTTGAGCATCTTTTGCCTTATGCCCAAGACTGTTGGTATAACTTTTGCACAGTTTGGCACACTTGATTGCTGCATGTTTTCTGACTGTACTGCTCTATTTGTTTAATTAAAAACCTTTCAATAATTTAAAAAAAAAAAAAAAAAGTCTACCAATGATAAAATTTTTTACTTAAAACAATAGAAACGAACTGCTAGATTGATATTCTGATATTTTGTGAAGTACACTATTTAAAAATCACCAAAACTCTGGTTAATATTTTCTGTGTATACTTCCCATGCTCTTCGGCTGTAGGTTGCCCATTCCTGGTCTAGGCTATGAATGCTTCTGAAATTTACTAATATATTTGACAAATTTGAATGTTGTGGCCAAACATTTATCCTGTATACGAGACAATTATATAGAAAGTAAAACATGAAAAAAAGCTCTGTGGGTTGCCATGTGCTACAATGCAGAAGA
This sequence comes from Microcaecilia unicolor, assembly GCF_901765095.1. Lineage (NCBI taxonomy): Eukaryota > Metazoa > Chordata > Amphibia > Gymnophiona > Siphonopidae > Microcaecilia > Microcaecilia unicolor. The sequence continues at coordinate 105,648,049 of NC_044033.1, forward strand.
CTCATTGTAAATGCTTTCCTAACAGGAAAGAGAAAGTCATACCAACCAAAGCACAACCAGACATGCATCAGTTCATTCCTGCACTAAGACTTCAGGAGGTAAATCATTAATCTATTCCTCCCACCTGAAATAGGAAAAGAGTGTTGAAAAGATGGTGAACTGCATTACTAACTCGTCATCTTTTCATAAGGGACAGATCAAAGACCTCCTCCTAAAGTCTTACAGCAGGGGTGAGCTGACACGCCTGGATGTACTTTACAAAAGAGGAATGGAGGACTGTCTATACAGAGACCAAAAAAGCAAACAAAAGAGATGGCATCAGAGCACAAAGAACAAATCAGACCATTTAAAAAAAAAAAACCCTCGTACCTTCAGAATTGGGTTGGCGTCACAGTGATGCTTTAATAAGAAGACCTGCCATGGTCCTGCGACAGGGGTCTTGATAGTTGTGCTTCTTTGTATGCGAAAAATGGATTAATGAGAATTGGCAAACTTGTATACAATGCTACTATATAAATGAAGAGTGACCGACGTCACAAATCTCTTCCGAGTTCGGACGTTGACTGGTGAGCACTGGGCGGGTGGGGATCGTCCGACAGCAGCTCCGAGGCGCACTCAGTCTGCGACAGGTATGATAAGCTGCTGCCGCCGCTGCTGTGACCCGGGCGCTTTCCTCTGCCACCATCCCCCGGGGCGGCTTTCCTGGGCGGGGGCTCGGCTGCACCCGGCGTTGCTCCGACCGCTTTCTTGCCCGTTTTAATGGGCTCAACGGCTTGTATTACATATATAATGCCAAACCAAAACAAACGGTAGCTGTGCCAAACAATCTCACAACAATAAAAGGCTCAGCAATTATTCTGTTTGTTTTGGATTGGCGTTCTTATTTATGTAAGTTGTTTGCCAACTGGAAATTTTTCTTATTAATCCATTTTTCTCAAACAAAGAAACCACAACTACTATGACCCCTGACACAGGACCGTGTCGGATTTTTAATAACACATCACTGTGACGCCAACCCAATTCTGAAGGCCCATTGCACTTTATGGTCTGGTTTATATAAAAAAAAAAAAAAAAACCAATCAAACCTCCATAAAATATAAAGTATCGGCTCACAGAATGTAGTCAGAGGACCTTATGGGAGCAAAAAAAAACCTCGGAATCTGTTCGGCACTCACTGTGCTTAATCCTCAGTCATTTGGGGGAAAAAAAAAAAAAAACTTCCCGGTATGTTCATCAGATTTAAAATTCAATTTTTTACTTTCAAAAAAATCTTTACTACAAAATAGAAACTATCCCCCCTGATGTTCAAAATGATTTAACCAGTTGGCAATAGCCGGCTATTCCCAAATATTCAGCGGGAGACAGCCGGCTATCCCCACTGAATATTCATGGTAAGCATGTAATCGCATGCTGGCTCTCTCAGGGGCGAGTCAAAGTTATGCCCTGATATTCAGCACTGACAGGGCACGCTTAGTGCATAGATAGGACAGCTATTTATGTGGTCCTATCCCGTTAAGGTATGCGTTAGCCGGCCAGCGAAAACCCGGAAAATCAACACTGATTGCTGGGTACGGCACGGCACTGAATTTCAGGGTTCAGTGCTGCCAGCTGAATATCGGCTCCTATATCTCTCTGTGCATTGAACTTAGCTTTTGAAATGTTGCTTAGGTTCGCCCGACGATGGCTAGGGCGTCACAGTTCAACTACTGCTGCATCTGTGATTTCAAACTGGACTAAAGCTTCCACTATCAGCTTCTATTTTCACTCGGTGCCGTTTCTTTTTTCCAGGCTCGTGGTAATTGCTGGTAAAGGAGATAGCACCCAGTGAAAATGGAAGCTTTGGTCCGGTTTGAAATCCCCGATGAAGTGGAAATTGAACTGCAAAAACGCTGGCTACGGTTAGGTGGACCCAAGCAACATTTCAAAAGCTAAGTTCAGTACACAGATACAAAGAGCATAATAAACTTTTGTAGTAAAGACTTTTTGAAGGTAAAAATTTGAGTTTTGAATCAGATGAACATACCGGAAGGTTTTGTTTTGCCAATGATTGAGGCTTTTTGCTCCCATAAGTTCTTCCGACTACATTCTATGAGCAGATACTTTATATTTGATGGAGGTTTGATGTTGTTTTTATTTTGGATATATGTTGGTACATCTGCACATACAAAACAGAAAAAAATAGCTGGCTACAGGATCTATTTAACATTGCTTGACTGACTGCCAATGGCCGACACTGAAGTTTGCCCTTCTATTAAAACTGAAGCTATTCAGCAGCTGAGCTGACATACAGAACAGTAAAATGCCAACTAAGGCTACTCCCCAATCACCTATGATGCTCCAAATAGGAGAGCCTCAATGACTCCAAAGATCAAAAAATACCACCACTTATCTCCGTGAACAGAAGTACTGTTTTGCAGGCTGTACAGGTTACAGTATCCTTACCTGAATTATGTTCCATGCAAGTGTAAATCAGTTTGCAGACTCTTAGAAGCAGCAGCACTTTCTTGTCTGGTGAATATGTTTTCTGCATGGCCAGGAACCTGGTCTTAATCTTTTCCAAATCTAATGTGTCAGGTGTTGGTGCACACACACCCAACTCCTGAGGATTCCTCTGTCTGACCAGCTGCAAATTTTCCCTTAATTGTTTCCAGGAGCCATCAGTAGCATGAAACTCTTTCAACACTGCTTCAATGTGGCCCTTCAGTGGTTTAAGAATACACTTATGCATGGCTTTCTCCAATACCGTATCTGTAACAGGAAAGGAGCAAACAGTTAAGATTCCCATGCTGAAAAGTTATGCAGAGGAATTTCAGTAAGCACAAAAGTATAACTTCACAGAGATTTCAACAAATGAACAAGATCAGTCAGTCTTATTTATTTTATTGCATTTGTATCCCACATTTTCCCACCTATTTGCAGGCTCAATGTGGCCTACAGAGTTTGGTTATGACATAATCATTCCATGTCTTCATCTCTCAATTCAGTTCATTCCTCAAAATAAAACAAAAACACAAAGCAATGTAGAAAACCTGATTTTTATTAAAATAAAGTGAACTTACTCTTACTTGATAATTTCCTTTTCTTAAGCCCTGCTAGATCAGTCCAGACTAGTGGGTTACGTCCCCTTACCAGCAGATGAAGTAGAGAAAAAAAAAAACCCAAACAAACCCTGGAAGATTTTAATGATATCACCAGTACAGCAGGTGGTAAATCCAGGATCCTGACAGTATGCCAATGCCAAAGCTATAAGTAATAGAAGCAGATAGAATACCCCCTCCCCACCACCCTTCTGGAACACTTCTGCAGAATGTTGACTATCTACAACCTAGGGTCAGGCAAAGAATCCAAGGATATCCCAAAACCATCGGTCTTCCAGGATGGGTCACTGATTCTTAGTAGGTTGGACTACTGTAATATTATTTACTTGGGATTGCCAAAATATTTATTGTGAAAACTGCAGATGACTCAGAATGCTGTGAATCGTCTTATTTATTCCTTAAGAGTCTGATAGACTTACGGTCTTACTTCAGAAAGCTTCACTGGCTTCCTACTGAGGCGAAGATAACTTTTAAACTAGGGTGTTTTTTATGAAAAATTATTCAGAGATTAGTGCCTATTTGACATCTCTTGTATGTTATACATTAACTCGAACATTGTATAACAACCGCAAATTTCTTTTGTTTGATTTTCCAAGTCCTAAGGGTATTCGCATGAACAAATATTTTACAAGTTTGTTTGCGTATCAGGCAACCAAACTTTGGAGAGTTTTACCTATTAATTTACATCTTCTTTCATCTTATGATATATACAAGACAGGCCTTAAGACTGTTTTCTGAGTACGTGGCAAAAAGTAGAGGGTGCTAGCTTTTTAATTTTCTGTTTTTTTTCCTTTGTTCTATATTTGTTACGTCCTAAACGGTTTTATGGTCTAGTGTTTTCTTGTAATCTGTTGTAAACTATGTAAATGGTATTAACAGAATATAAGAAAATTAACTGTAACTAATCAGGTAAGAGTAAATGTCACCTTTCTTACCATCCTCCTAGAACTTTCTAGACTAGTAGAATGTACCACAGCTTATCTCACTGGGTGGGTGGAAAACAACGCTCTTTCCAAAACATTATTGTCCCCTCTAGCCCAGGCATCTTCCTTATAATGCCTGATGAGTGAATGCTGCAATGAACAAGTCACTATACTCCAATTTTCGCCAGAGATACTGCTCTGCCCAAGAAGCTGCTTGCACTCTTGTCAAAACGAGTGCAGAGACATTGTGGGACTACTTTCTGGCTAAGAATGTATGCTGCTTCAATTGCTGCCTCGATATAATCTGCTAAACATGATTTAGAGGCCGTTTGCCCCTCAGGTGGGCCCAGTGCCGTAGCGAGGGCTAATGACACCCAGGACGGGTCGCCGCTGCGCACCCCCCCCCGGGTGCAGCAAGGTGCGACCCCCCCCTCTGCGGCGCACCCCCCTTCCAGAGTGAAACCCCCCCCCCCCCGGACTGCATTCTTACCCGCGGGAGAGACGATCCGCCCCGGGTGCACGCGCTCGGGGGGGTGCCGGCCCTGCTGGTTCCCTGCTCTCTCTGCCCCGGAACAGGAAGTAACCTGTTCCGGGGCATAGAGTGCAGGGAACCAGCGGGGCCGGCACCCCCCCGAGCGCGTGCACCCGGGGCGGGGCGGCACCCCCCCCCTTCCTACGCCACTGGGTGGGCCACTAAAACATGCAAACAGTATCTGATCTGTAAAAGAATTAATGTCCATGATGTATTGTAAGCCACATTGAGCCTGCAAAGAGGTGGGAAAATGTGGGATACAAATGCAATAAATAAAATAAATAAATAATTGGATAAGTGCCCTCGTGAACATCCAGTTTATGCAGAGTGATACCTAATGCTCCTCTGGAAGGCTTTTGAAGAGAAGGAAGAGAAACAATACTGCTTTTAGCAGAAAATAGGGAACCATACAAATTGTAATGGAGTCCATCATAAAAGACAGATAGGGATTCCTACCAATGGACCTGAAACTCCAAAGTTACCGAACATATGGCAACCAGAAAAACCATCTTAACAGACAGATCTTTCAAGGAGGTCCTGACAGAGGTGCAAACGGAGGCCTAGCCATGAACAAAACATTCTGACAGGAGACTAATACACTATCAATTTCCCATATGTAGCTGCAATACGCACACTGTCCACAGTTCCAATGGCCTCTCGGCCAACCATCCAAGCTGATTCAATAAAACGCCTGTTTTTGGATCGTGCTTCTTCATTTACAGCGATTAATAGGGCATATGAAATGGGCTTTTAATGAACCAAGAGAATTGCTACTCAACTCTGCACACACCCAAGGAGAATGGCAATATTATATATGTGTCACCATATACAAAACACACATTTAAACAGTGATCAAAATATATTGGCATATTTTTACAGTTACAGCCTGTGTTTCAAAAGTCTCGCCATCCCCTGTAGTATGCAGACTGAAATTTAAAGGACATTCTAACTTATATATTAACTTATTGACCCCTACTGCACCAAGAGGCCATTGGAAATGTGGAGGTGGGGAGATGTTTCCTGTATGTTTTATGCAGAGAGCAATGTTGGATCTACCACTAGCAGGCTAAACTTCTACTGGGTTTGAATAGTAAGATGGAGCAGCATTTCTGTGGTGATCTGCGGTGATCAGCAACTGTGGTAAATGATTGGTTTTGAGAAGACCATGTGATCAAGAATTATAGACAGTGATTGGTGACATGACTGGCTAACAAGAACATGTATGTTTTGAAATTTTTGTTTTGCGCTTTCATTTTTCTGACCCCTGGAACATAATGGTTTGGTAATTAGTTTTGTTTTTTTAATTATTTTGCAGAAAAAATTGTTGAAAGGGAGCAGTTTCAACATTTCTTCACACTCCATGACAAAAGCCCATAGCTCATGAAACACAGCACGCAACATTGTGTTGGAGATATTCTGGAAATGGATTTGGAGTCATCGTCATTGTTGGAGGGTTGTAGTAACATCCTTGTGCTCCAAGTATTGGCAACACTCTTCCAGGAAGAGCAATATAACATGCCTAAAATTGGCACTGAAACGAAATACGCCTAGGCTCATTCTATAAAGTAAGCCTAAATGTAGGCGTACTTTATAGAAGCCTAAATTTCCACACAGTTTAGCGAGTATGTCAAGTGCCTGTCCACACACTAAACTGCATAATGCCGATATCTATTGGCTAGAATCATGGCCAAGAAGGAAAGGTTGTAGAAAAAGCTCTTGAGTCATGGCTGCTGTCCAAGAACTGTTAATGACTGGGCTGGGCTGGGAGGAGACCATGTTATAAACTTGGCTAGTAAACTATTTTTATTAGGTTATATATAAATCTAAATTAAAAATAAAATAAGAAGGATAAAAATCCCTGGGCAGTTGTGAATGGAATTCTCAAAATACTGTAGCCCACATATACAAATTCTAATTGAGCTAGACAGGGAGACAACTGATTACAAAGCATAGAATCATTTTTAAATAAGACTCTTCAGAGACGAATCTACCACTCAGCCCACCTTAAATGCTTTCCTGTATCCTTTAAGCTTATCTTCAAAATGAATACAACCTCCAGTCAACAGTGCCAAACCATTTTGGTTTTCATACTATCCCTAACAAATACTTTTTTGTTGGATTGCCTCTTGTAAAGTAACCCCCTTCCATCCGATGAATCAAACATTTTTAGTAAATATTAGAAATGCTTATATGAAAAAGACACATAGTGAAGGCCATCATACAAAAAGCAATCTTATTTGCATTGCTGCCGCACACAAATAACTCACTGCTCCAGCAGCATAATTGCATAATCATTGGTCTTTTGTACACAAACTCCATGTTTAGAAATATTTTAATGCATATAAACTTAACTGCCCCCACTGGCAAGCAAAGACTATTCACCGATTCAACAATCTAACATTGTATCAAGTTCTTGTTGCTTCACTAGTGCTTTAGGGACATCCTTCCGGCATAAAGTATAAATACATAGCAGAATGTGAAGAACTGGGTTTGGAATATTTTGCACACAGCTTTGCAACTGACATCAGTCCTACATCTTTCCTGTATAAAGCAAAACATCCAAAATCAGATTTAGATGTCATATTGAGAATGCCCCTTACCATATGTTTTATGTGGTAACTACATTACTGTTTCAGTGTGTAAGTTAGGCTTATTTTTTTTGTAGGCCTAATGTCTACAGGTTACTTGGAGTTGCTGAATTTTGCCACTGTCTAAATAAGTTCTGGCCCAGCCTCTAGCAGGTCTCCTATGCATTTTTCATGATGCTGCAGAAAATTTATATGCTAGAATAATGCAAGCCAAGCATGAATTCTATAATGGCAGTTCCACATGGAACTACTATTTAGTATAGTAGGGAAGCCAACTTTCAACTGCTGTGCCCTAGGAGTCTTGGAGGAGAGTCATTCAAAGGCTGCAGTGGATCTTGGCAGAAAAAGCTCTGAAAGCTGCCTCTCTGGCTGGCAGGGCCTTTCTTCTGCCGTGTCCCACCGCTCTAATGGGTGGGATGCAGCAGAAGAAAGGCCCCGCTGACCAGAGAGGCAGCTTTCAGAGCTGTCTCTGCCAAGACCCACTGCGGCCTTTGGAGGACCTGGAGAGTGGTTACAGTGTTATCACAGGGTTGGCTGCAAAATTTTAAGTTTTACGTACAGCCACAGAGCTCAGGACAAGTGTTTTATCATACAAGCTGCAATACCAAGATTTTTTGAGGGGGGGGGGGGGGTAGGAATAAGCTGCATAGCTAAGTGTGGTCCATTTGCTGAATTGTCAGTTTCAGTGCTGAGCTGTACACTAACATGGTTCATCTGACTCAAAACTCAAATTTTTACCTTCAAAAAATCTTTACTACAAAAGTTTATTATGCTCTATATCTGTGTACTAACTTAGGCACGTTTTGGAGGACGACTAAACTGATATTTTGAGTTTTGAGCCTTTAAGAGATCAGTATGACCTCTCCCCCTTGGATTGGTTTGCATACTAACAGGTACATCTTATTACCTCACTGGTGTGTGACCAATCGACGGGTATGAAGGATATCTTTTCAATGAAAAATGGCCCTCAAGTGCAGTGAGTAAGATATCGTGGGGTGGATATTATAAGCAACAGATAAATAGTAGTAGTAGATAGGACGAGGATTGTTATTCTGAGGGAGGGTGTTAAAAGAGGTCATAAGCTAGTTGAAAGTGTACACTTGAACGAAGTCCATTTTAAGAAGTTACATTGCTTATACATTCATATTCATCCTACAAGGACCCACAGCAGGAGTGTAGTGCAATCGGGTCTTTGTCTGAAATATAGGGAGGAAGAGGTTATTCTTAAACATGTCCTATGGACCTGTCCCAGAATTGAAACCTTTTGGGAGACTATTTGGGCTCAATTAAGCACTATGCTGGGAGTGCCACTGCGGAAGAATCTGACGGCGTGTTTGTTTTATAAGCTTAGCAACATGCCAGTCTGCTCTAGGACAAATGAATGGTATGCGAGAAAGGTTTGCAAAAAATGGGGCTTATTGTTTCAGTGGATGTGCAGCCCCTCCACCCCACCATAACTCTTTGGCAGTATTAAATGCATGAGCTAATGAGAATGGAGCAACTGTCAGTGGAAACAGTGAGGAAGAGAGTCAACAGTACTGGAGTGTGGACAGCACTAATAAATTTTAGAAGCGTAATTTAGGTTGGAATACTCTTGGGGGGAGTTGAGGAGGGATGGGTGCTGGGGAACTTGATATGCAGTTGTGTTCATGCAATTCTTACATTTGAAGTTAAGTGTGTTCTATAATTGCATTGTCTGATGAAAATTCAATAATCACAATAAGCTGTCTTTTTCGATCAAAAGCCAGACAGCTCTATAGCTACCATAACAAGGAAAAGTGCAGGATGTTAGAAGCCTGGGGATACGATGGCAAAAAAATAATGCCAACTTAAATTGTACAGTAGTTTTCTTCTTTTTTTTTTTTTAAAGGGGGTGGGGGAGACAGACCTTTTCCCTTTCAAAAAATAGCATGTTCAAAAAGTTTCATCCCATGACCTCTTTAAGATGCTTCCTAGTGGTGATACTGAACTATAAACCAACTTTAAAATCCATTGAAGAACAGCATCCACACAGTACTCTCATTTTCTGCTAAGGCGTACAAAGTTCATCTTTGCTCCATAACTGCTTCCATATGTAAGACAAGCAGGTTGATTGCCACGCATCAGCCTTTGCATATTTGCAAGATTTTATGCTTTTGTCATCAATTTATAGCTCTCTATTTCAAACAGGGTAAATGAAAGCACACGTCATTTGTCCGAGTCAAGTCAACATTGTTCAGATGTCCACTGCTACTTTAAAACCACATAAATTAAAAACAAAATAATGTCTTACTGTAAGCTGACATGCCCTCACCCACATTCTATACAGTATTGCACTGTAAATTGCTGAGCAAACAGCAGCTACAATTGTGGCATAGCTCCAAGTGGAAAATGCAAGTTCAAAAGCAGCCCAACTACCGAAGACATACGGAAAATTACTCAAATTCATGTCTTCAAAGAAAAGATTATACATTGACAAAACCGGTTAATATTCAAGCGGAGATCACTTTCACCACATACTTTTGTTATAAGTACAGTAGATGAGTTTGACCTTCAGCACTGCTGTATAAAGAGTTGCCTCTCACAAATAAACATGGAGAATTCTGTTTCTGGAATAGTTCCAAATTTATTACAATTTTGCATTCACCGAAAAGAAGAAAAAGCCACAGTATACAACTCCTTAATGAAAATCCATATTAACCTGGGAGAGCAGATACAAAGGAAAGAATGCTTATATCACTTCTAAAACTATTGGGAAAGAGTCAGTTATTAGGGTGACATTTTCAGATATTAGCCAGACAAGGGAGAATTTATTTTAAAGCCCATAGTATTCTGGGTCTGTACAGGCCTAAAGATACAGTGAAATCTATTATAGCATCTATTAATGTGACAAAAAAAAAAAAAAAACTAAACATAAACAAACAGTAAAAAGGATTCATCTGTTGGCTGTAGAGGTCAGTTTTACTCTAGACAAAATGTTAGGCTAGTTCTGTGTAGAACAAAGAAAAGAATCTTTCTGCCCTGGAGAATGAGCTCATGGGTAAAATATCTTTCCAGAGTTGTTTACTTCCTACATGTGGCTTAGAACCAAAGTGAAAAGAAACACATTTATTGCACAATTTCATCAGAAAAAAACCCGCTATACTGAAGTTAGCCTAGCCTACTTGAAAAAGTGCACAAAAAACATACATAATGCATAAGAAAACAACAGTGTTTAAAAAATTTTTATTTCCAGTTTCATTTCAGGACAAAAGGTATATCCTTGCCAAAGCTGAATTCTTTCCTCCTCAAAGCTAACCTCAAGGCAACCAAAACCACAGAAATTTTTCCATAACTAAATATACAGTAGTTCTTCTAAAACATGTTTCAACTAAATTGCACAATCCAGCTTTTCTTCAGAAGAGTCTATACGGAAAAGGCTGTGCTGAAACTGGTTCAGTTGTAGACTGACTTCACAATAAACAATAACATTTACCCCCACACTACTTGAAACTATTTTATCAGAAAGCATTCATTATAAGAACAGTAAAATCAGTCCACACCAAGACAAAACTGTCAATGCCAAAGAGGCCAGTCTAGGCACATCATTAGTTACATCTGCCTAGGTAGCCTCTGCAGCCCAGGATAGGTTAAGGGTGTCATGGAACTCGTCCCCCCTCCTTTCCCTGTCATTGCTAGCAACTAATACTAGGAACTACAGATGTACCGGTGCCAGACTATACCCAACAAGGAACCCCCACCCCCACCGTGTTCAATGTCTTACCTATCTGATCCTCGGGGATGAGAGACTCAATGGGAGGATCGAGCTCCGAGCTCTGCGCCAGGTAGTTCTTGGCTTGGGTCATGAACTGACGGATGGTCTGCAGCATGTCCGTGCTGGAGACGTGACACTCTTTGTTCTCCAGCAAGAAGCTGATGTAGTCCTGCACCAGGCAGCCGAAATAGGTGCGCTTGTCGCGAGCCATGTCGGCGATGCGGCGCACCATCCTCCTCTCGGGTGTCATGAGCGAGGTGAAGACGCCGCTCACCTTCAGCAGCTGCGCCTTCACCACCTTGGGCAGCACGAAGGAGCTGCTCCGCTTCTTGCTGGGCTTGAGGGGGGGCGGCATGCTCTCGGGGTCGCTCTCGTAGTCCTCGAAGCTGCTGTCCGCCTCGTAACAGTACAGGGGAACCCTTCGCTCCAGCTCCAGCGAGTCGGACGACGACGTGGAGATGCTCATGTCGCTCAGCCTCTGCTGCCTCCCGCCTCCACCTCGGTTCAGCAGCACCGATTCGGATCCGCTGCTCGCCGCTGCCCCCGAGGCGGGGTGGCTCCTGCTATCCCAGTCTACCGGAGAAGAGGAGACGGACGCCTGCTTTTTGAGGCGAGGCGGGGGCACGGGAACCGGCTTCCTCCCGGGGGACTCTGCGGCCACCGTCGTCTCGGGCATGCTCGCCGCCCCCTGCTTGCTGGAGACAGCCGGCGGTCGAGGGCTGCTGGGGAGGAGGGGCGGCGGGGGCCGGGGAGGGGGCGGGGACCGGGTCCACCCCGCTGTGCCCTGCCTCCGGAGTTCAGCCCCGCCGTTCTCGCCGCCGTCCTGGCTGTGCACTTGCAGGAAGAGCGGGTTGATGAAGCACAGGGCTCCCTTGCCCGGCCCGCACTCCAGCTCCGAAGGCGTCCGGGTCCGCAGCGTCTGCACTCCGTTTATAAGGCGCGGCTCAGGCGAGGCTCCGCCCGGTGGGAGGGGCCTGGAACAGGCAGGGTTGGCGGCGATCTTGTTTGCTGGAACCGTCCAAAAATCTGCAAAGCATTAAAGAGCTTGAGATTAGTCATTCAAAAACACAGGCCGGAATTTGTTTTTCAAGCGCTACCTCTCAACATTCTTCCCACCCCGAGCACTTTGATAGTAAAGAAATTCTGACGCTTGCTTTTTGTTCTGCGGGGTGAACATGTATAGCCCTGCTAGGACAAATGCCATCACTAGTTCTTTACGTTCTATCAGCCCATTCGAAGTGAACAGGCTGAGTGGGCATTGGCTTTGAAGAAGAAGAAGAAGAAAAAAAAAAGGGGGGGAGGTGTTAGTCGCTGGGTGGATAATTCTACAAAAAGTTTTTGCTTTTTATATAAAGTTTTAAAATGGTACTAACGACTTTAAAGTCTCAAGATCTCACTCACATACTTTGTTCTACTCTCATACCTTCCTTCGTAAAGGCCTGTTGAAAGACAGCTGCAAAGCAGTGGTTTATTACACAATCTGAGATTTGACGAGTAAGCATAAAAACAGCTAAAAATGTACTTCCTAGCCTGAAACAGATGATTAATGAAAACTGCTTTAAAGGCTTTCTTCTGCATTTTTACATATGAAACCAATCAAAAGCCTGTTAACCAAATGAAATCTTTTTGAGCCCATAAGTTATCAACTACACATTTGGTTCTGGAGAAACAACATATGGTTAGACAAACTTACTATTGAAAAAAAAATACACAGGGTCATAATCTAAGTCCCCAAGTAAAGAGGAGCTCCCAGGGAGCTTTTAAGGGCCATTTCTTTTCTGCATAATTGAGTCTTTAGAAGCTTTTCAGTCCCACCTTACACAACAGTGTATGCAAGCCCTTAAAAGCAGGAGGAGCCCTATGCTAGTAGTAAAATTCTTTTGACATCTCTATTTTCTTAACCGTTTTCAAACATTTGAAATGCCTTATGAATTGTGATGGGGTGGCCTGTCAGTCCCAGGAGCTATCCAGACAATGGTGCTGAACAGAAGTTAAATATGTTAATAAATCCCTAGATTTATTTAGAGTTATTTACTGGAACCAAAAATCTGTAAAAATTATTTTGTCCAAAATAAAATAGGGAAATAAAGTATTAAAGAAGCAGTTCAGCACTGGGTCATTTAAAAGTCCACCTTGCTCAATGTGCCCTTGTGCAGATGATGGGGGTTATAAGTGCTGCTTATAAATGGTCAAAACCACTCCCATTTTATAAAGGCAACATACATGTTTTAAAGATAGGTACAATATCCCAATAGCATAAATGCACTTATACAAACTTATGCTTGCTCTAAGACTGGTGTAAAATGTGTTCATCGCAACTTTGCCTTGCTCCACACACACTAAGGGCCTCTTTTACAAAGGTGTGTTAGAAATTCCTGCACCGTAAATGAGAGGAAGCCCCCATTCAATTCCTATAGGCTTCCTCTCATTTGCTGTGCAAGAATCACTAATGCCGTTTTGTAAAAGAGGCCCTATATGTCCAGAGAAATCCCTATACACAGACTTGCAAAAAAGGAACTTGTGCCCTTGTCAGCATGCATACATACACACATGAAAAAAAGCATTCTAATGTAAAACTATCATTAATTTCTTCCACAATTGTGGACAGAACATGTAGAATGTGTCTCTTCACTCATCTGGAAAGAAAATAATACGGGCTTAGGGTGAAAGCAACCAGTAATGTGGCACCCAAAAGAAGTTTTGCATGGATGGAATAACAGGATTACTTTAACACAACAATGCTATACAAGCACAAGGTATATGGTAAAACACGATTCGAAAGCGCTAACCCCTCCGAGAAAAGCTGCATTGGCTCTCAATCAAAGAATGGATCTTCTTCAAAATCTGCACTTTGGTCCATAAAATCATCTACGGCGTAGTCCCAGGATACGTGACAGACCTCTTCGATCTACCAACTAGAAACAGATCCAGATCAGCGCGATCATACTTAAACCTACATTACCCCAACTGCAAAGGGCTAAAATACAAAACAACATTTGCATCTAGCTTCTCCTACATGAGCGCACAACTGTGGAATGGACTCTCGCATGCTGTGAGAACAATACATGACCACCTAAACTTCAGGAAATCATTAAAAATTCACCTCTTCAAAAAAGCCTATCCCTCCGAACCAACATAACTACCCACACCCAGCAACACAACATAATCAAGGATCGTACTGGACAACCTACTATCATTATTCCCCTCAACCCAATGACGCCTGAATCACATCTACTTCATCTGACCACAACACAATCTTGTATTTGTTATCAACCGTAACGGCAAATGCCATTACGGTTACTTGTAAGCCACATTGAGCCTGCAAATAGATGGGAAAATGTGGGGTATAAATGTAACAAATAAATAAATAAGGGCCATCATAGAACTACTGGAGATTACAACCTACTTTTAGTGGAGGACTAAGCAGTCTAAACATTGGTCCAGCTTAGGAAATTGCAAAATATACTTGACAAGAAGCAATATGTAGCTTCTTATTCCCCATAGCATCAACACAACCGTGTATTGAGCTGGTGAGCTGGGCTGTGCATCAGGGTGGGGTACTTCTTTTCAACATTAGTAGAATTCTTCCATGTATCTAAGGAATTATCCTAACATTGCACCCTGATACAGAGCCCAGCGCAGAATGCTATTAGTTATCACTTATGGGGAGTACGTCATTTAGAAGCTAAGTAGAGCATCTTTTCAAGTATATTTTGAAATACTGTTTGAACATGTATTTCAAATAAAAAATAATATAAAGTTTTACAAAAATGTTTCTAAGATGGACCAATGACTATGCAGTCTACTCTCTGGTAGTTCTGTTTGTATGATGGTCCACTATAGAATACAGAATCTTTTTTGAGAATCTTATTCTATTTGTATATTGAGATATTTAAAAAGTAGTGACCTTTATTTTTTCTATTTGGATGATATACAAGCACAAGGGAGCATCTCAGCATAGGTGACTTTTCAAAGAAAAAGCAGAAAACCATATAACTTAGCAAGGGAAACATTTTTACTGTAATTTCAAAGGGTAATTGTCAAATTACATCGGTTTACAGTCATGCAGGTACAGCAGACACACTTTTTCTAAAGAAAAGCCCTATATTGAGTTTTTCTTTTAAAGCACTTAAAGAACGTATTGCGTTCAAGATCTGCACGATTGTGCATAAAATCATTTACGGAGACGCCCCGACCTACATGCTAGATCTCGTGGACTTGCCACCCAGAAATGCTAAAAGATCGTCATGCACCTTTCTTAACCTACACTTCCCCAGCTGTAAAGGATTAAAATACAAACTAACGCACGCGTCCAGCTTCTCCTACATGAGTACGCAGTTATGGAATGCACTCCCCAAGTCACCTGAAAACGATCAACGAATTAAGTAATTTCCGCAAATCTCTAAAAACCTCTCTCTTTAACAAGGCCTACCACGAGAATCCATAACTAACTCTAACTCAACACCTATCCACCTTTATTCAGAATATATCTTTCTATAACTGCTTGACCAGATCCTCTTGTTTTCCTTGACTTCTGTGTAACACCAATTGTATTCTTTACCCTGATATGGCGATGCCATAACAGGTCTTTGTAAGCCACATTGAGCCTGCAAATAGGTGGGAAAATGTGGGATATAAGTGCAATAAATAAATAAATAAGCCTGGAGAGTGAATGAGTGAGGTGGGGTGGGGGAGGAAGAACAGCAGGGTGCATAGTACATGTAGGCATTTTCATGTGCTTTAAAATAAAAAGCTCCACACCTACTTTCCCCCTGTGGTCCTAACCCTGCCCCTTTTTTTTGACCTGTAGTGCAATTTTCTGCAGGGCTTTTTGAAGGTGAACAGTTGTTAACTCATGTAAAAAGCTTTGAGAATTACCCAACCTATTCACCGTTAGGGCTGGTTCTATATTCATAGGTCAGCTAAAGGGAAATTCCATAATCTAGGTGTCCACATTAATGTGCCTCTTGCATGCATAAACGTCTAGAATGCTAGCACTTATGCACAGAAGTGTACACTTCCCGTGAAAGTGCTAGCAAGGTCTATGGTTGGCGTAGCTGTGGATGCATAACTGTTAGCACATCAATATATTAGTATTCTATAAGAGCGCCTGGGTGCCCACAGTCTATTATAGAATAGGTTCACACTGCATATGCTCAGGCCACCTAGATGGAGGCACCAAGCTGTAGAATTGCCTCCATATTGATTTACTTTTCAAAATGACTCTCTGCACATAGCCCTGCAGCCACCAAACTCCAATTTTGTTCACTATTGCATATATTTAACTTACTATCTGCACTTCTTTTGTTTTCACTCTTTATTTGTATCAATCCATTCTAATATGGATATAGATATACAGTACAGTCTTGATTATCCAACATAAACGGGACTGGCCCACTGTCGCAAGTGAAAAGTCGGATAACATGGAAAACAATGGGAACCCCTCTAACAATGCACGGAAAGCATACTTTATGCATGAACAACAGGCATAGGGTATCTTTAATTAAAATATTGTTTAACACTAATCAGAAATGGAAAACAAAGATGAAAAAAGTTGTATCGCTGGCAATTTGAGAACAAATACAGAGCCGTATACACAGCATAGGCTCAAATCACAAACAGGAAGGGAAGCCACACGCTTCTTAACAAGGATTAGGGGTGCATGAAGGAGTATCAGCTGTAAAGCATGATTTCTTGCAGAGAAGCACAGTCTCAGCTCAAAGATGGCTTCCCTGCAGCGTGTGACGCTGTAAAACAGGAAGAGAAGCCACATGCTTCCTAATGGCAACACGATGAAAACACCTAGGGGGGTCTGTCAGATATGCTGGATGGTCGGATAATTGAGACTGTACTGTATATAAAGCAATTGTAGCCAGTCAAGGATGTGCAGTTTTGATTCTTTGCTATATTATTTATTTTTGCTTATATTGTTACACTTAGGCATGCTTGGTTAGAATGGTTTGCATATGCTTGTCTCAAAGATTAAGCCATGCACGTGTAAGTACGCACGGCCGGTACAGTGAAACTGCGAATGGCTCATTAAATCAGTTATGGTTCCTTTGATTGCTCCATCTGTTACTTGGATAACTGTGGTAATTCTAGAGCTAATACATGCCGACGAGCGCTGACCTCCCGCGATGCGTGCATTTATCAGACCAAAACCAATCCGGGGGCTCGCCCCCCCCCCCCCGGCCGCTTCAAAGCGTACTAATCCCCAGCCTTGGCTGACCCCTTGCATCCGTTACCTTCACTCCTGCGCCCGATCTGCTGAACGCCTCTGGAGGAAATCTCGCACCCACTCAGATTTCCTTCACTACAAATTCATGCTATCCTCCTTCCACTCCTTGCAAAACAGGACTATTACACCCAATTGACCAATTCTCTCAGCTCCAACCCCCGTCGTCTCTTCGCCACCCTTAACTCCCTCCTCAAAGTGCCCTCCGCTCCCACCCCCCCTTGCGCTCTCCTCAATCACTGGCCGATTACTTCCGCGATAAGGTGCAAAAGATCAACCTTGAGTTCACTGCCAAGCTATCTCCTCCTCCTCTTCACCCTTCAACCCTCTCCAACCAACCAACCCAGGCCTCCTTCTCCTCCTTTCCTGACATCACCGAAGAGGAAACCGCTCGCCTTCTTTCCTCCTCGAAATGCACCACCTGTTCCTCTGACCCCATCCCCACCAACTTACTTAACACCATCTCTCATACTGTCACCCCCTCCATCTGTCATATCCTCAACCTCTCTCTCTCCAATGCAACTGTCCCTGACACCTTCAAGCACGCTGTAGTCACACCTCTCCTCAAAAAACCATCACTTGACCCTACCTGTCCCTCCAACTACCGACCCATCTCCCTACTACCCTTCCTCTCCAAAATACTTGAGTGTGCCGTCCACAGCCACTGCCTTGATTTTCTCTCCTCTCATGCCATCCTCGATCCACTTCAATCCGGTTTTTGCCCTCTACACTCAACAGAAACAGCACTCTCTAAAGTCTGTAATGACCTGTTCCTTGCCAAATCCAGAGGCCACTACTCCATCCTCATCCTCCTCGATCTATCTGCCGCTTTTGACACTGTCAATCATAATTTACTTCTTGCCACACTGTCCTCATTTGGGTTCCAGGGCTCTGTCCTCTCCTGGTTCTCCTCCTATCTCTCCCACCACACCTTCAGAGTTCACTCTCTTGGATCTTCCTCCACACCCATCCCCCTATCTGTTGGCATTCCCCAGGGATCTGTCCTTGGACCCCTTCTCTTCTCAATCTACACCTCTTCCCTGGGCTCCCTGATCTCATCTCATGGCTTCCAGTATCATCTCTATGCTGATGACACCCAGCTGTATCTCTCCACACCTGATATCACCGCAGAGACCCAGGCAAAGGTATCAGCCTGCTTATCCGACATTGCTGCCTGGATGTCCAACCGCCACCTGAAACTGAACATGTCCAAGACCGAGCTCATCGTCTTTCCACCAAAACTCACTTCTCCTCTTCCCCCACTTTCTATCTCCGTTGATAACACCTTCATCCTCCCCGTCTCATCTGCCCGCAACCTCAGAGTCGACTCCTCCCTCTCCTTCTCTGCGCATATCCAGCAGATAGCCAAGACCTGTCACTTCTTCCTCTTTAACATCAGCAAAATTCGCCCTCTCCTCTCTGAACACACCACCTGAACTCTCGTCCACGCTCTCATTACCTCTCGCCTTGACTACTGCAACTTACTCCTCACCGGCCTCCCACTTAGCCATCTATCCCCCTTTCAATCTGTTCAGAACTCTGCCACATGTCTTATATTCCGCCAGAACCGTTATACTCATATCACCCCCCTCCTCAGGTCACTTCACTGGCTTCCAATCAGATACCGCATTCAGTTCAAGCTCCTCCTTCTTACCTACAAATGCACTCAGTCTGCTGCCCCTCGCTCTCTCTCTACCCTCATCTCCCCTTACGTTCCCGCCCGAAACCTCCGCTCACAAGACAAATCCCTCCTCTCAGTGCCCTTCTCCACCACCGCCAACTCCAGGCTCCACTCATTCTGCCTCGCCTCACCCTATGCTTGGAACAACCTTCCTGAGCCCTTACGCCAAGCCCCCTCCCTACCCATATTCAAGTCTTTGCTGAAAGCCCACCTCTTCAGTGCTGCTTTCGGCACCTAACTCTTACCTTTCAGGAAATCCAGACTGCCCAATTTGACGGCCCCTATCGGACTGACTGTTCATTTGTCCTTTAGATTGTAAGCTCTTTGAGCAGGGATTGTCTTTCTATGTTAAATTGTACAGCGCTGCGTAACCCTAGCAGCGCTTTAGAAATGTCAAATAGTAGTAGTAATAGTAGTATGGTTTTCTGTTGTTGCAGTACATAACATCTCAGATTGCTATGCTCAAACCAAAAACTGAATTTCCATTCTTATCAATTTAAGTATGGGATTGAGTGCTACTTTTGCTTTCTGCTTTATTTCTCCTCTGTGAGACAACTTATTGAACTACACAGGTGTTCTATCTTTTGTTCCTGGTCCTGTGATGTAACAGGCCTCAGGATTCAATTAAATAAACACTTGTTTTCATTTATATCCTTTTGTCTGCCTGTGTTATTTCACAGGTCTACCCTCAACCCTCATCTGGAGTGTCACATGTTGTGACAGTGGTGGCATACTGAGCTTATCCTCTCTTGAGAAATCCGGATCCATGACTTCCAGGGTGCTGGGCCTATCAACACCACTATGTTGGGATATTGGACAATAGGGGTTAGTCCTGCCCCAGTTTTTTTTTTTTTTTTTTTTGGGGGGGGGGGGGGGGGGGGGCACATAAAGCTAGTGCCGGACAGGTAGGTTTTATTTTTGTTTACTGGTGTACTGGGGGGTTCTGGCCGCTAGCGATATAGCACAAACATGGAAAAACTACTCCAGGCCTTGATGGAGGGCCAGCAACAGTTTATGAAGGTGCATCTTGAAAAGCAACAGCTGCAGCAGCCAGTGTTGCAGAAGCTGGTAGAGCTACAACAGAGCTCCCAGGCTCCCAGCCTGCAAGCAACCCCTCCGGTTTCAGTATTAAAGAAAATTAAGATGAAGATGAACCAGACTATTTCATGACCAATTTCAAGAGAACCGCCTGCCTTGCTGGTTCACCAGAACTATCATGGACCACTTATCTAGGGCATTTACTGACCAGTAGCAGACAGATGGCATTCCAAGATGTTAATCATGCTGGGACGGCCACCTATGTGGAGGTGAAAGCTGCCATATTGGAGAGGGCGGGCTGCATCCCAGATGCCTATTTTATAACAGTTCCGGAAGAGGTCCCTCCCAATTAAAGAAAACCTCTAGAGTTTCTTCTATTGATTTAAGGAAGTCACCTGAAGATGGCTAAAAATTAAAGGAAAGACAGATCCGGATGGGAATCCCAGCAGAAATATTAACCAAGGTACTACCCTTATGTCCTAAGTCATGAAACAAGTGTGTCTCCTAAGTGGTTGGGAGGCGGGACTAGTGTTGGGCAGACTTATACGGTCTGTGCCAGAGCCGGTGGTGGGAGGCAGGGATAGTGCTGGGCAGACTTATACGGTCTGTGCCAGAGCTGGTGGTTGGGAGGCGGGGTTGGTGGTTGGGAGGCGGGGATAGGGCTGGCCAGACTTATACGGTCTGTGCACTGAAGAGGACAGTACAAATAAAAAAGTAGCACATATGAATTTATCTTCTTGGGCAGACTGGATGGACCGTGCAGGTCTTTTTCTGCCGTCATCTACTATGTTACTATGTTACTATGATAGGTAACCGCTGAAAATTTTGTAAGAGGGGTAACATGATCATATTTTTTTAGAATGATATATCATTTTAACAGCAGTGTTCTGGATTGATTGAAGCTTTTTAATGTTCATATGGGAACAGCCAAGGAAAATGATATTACAATAATCTAGTCTTGAGACTAAGGGGGACAAGACCAAAGAGTGAAAAGTAGTCTGGTCAGAATAGTAGCGTATAGTGCGTAGTTGTCTAAGCAAGAGAAAACAAGTTTTAGATAGATATGATACATGGGGGGAGAAAATCAAGCGAGTCTAGAATGACTCCCAAATACTGAAAAGAATCAACTGGAGCAATGTGTGTACCAAAGAGACAGAGAAGAGAAGTAGGTACAGTCAAGGTACCAGAAAACCAATAGGCCACAGTTGTTTTTTTTTGTTTGTTGAGTACCAATTTGTGATCTGAAAGCCATTGAGAAACTAAATCTAAACAGTTCTGCAGAGAACCTAGAATAGGATTAATGGAGCTTGTGCAATACAGTAAGAGGATATCATCAGCATAAAAAATTGGAAGACAAACCAGTTGATTGTATAAGAGCAGCAAGTGGGCATAAGAACAGATTAAAACGAAGAGGGGACAGAACTGAGCTTTGGGAAATGCCACGTTAGTGGGCATGGGGAGGCAACCGAGTTGGGAATTACAACCTTACAGGTCCAGCTAGTGAGGAACCAGGCAAGAACTACTCCAGAAATGCCATGGGAGGAAAATTGTGTGAGCAATAAGCTATGGCCAACCAAGTCAAATGGGGCAGAGAGATCTAAAGAAACGGCTAGAACTATTTTATGTTTATCCAGATGAGAATATATTTCATATAGAACAGCTGTTAAAACAATTTCCATGCTATGGTGAGTCCTAAAACCAGATTGGCTAGGATGAAGAACCAGAACTTTATCAGAAGGTGAGGTCAAGGTTGTTTTTCTTTAGCAAAGGGTGAACCACTGCCCTTTTTAATGTGTTGATAGTTGCCCATTAGAAAGAGAGGAGTTCACAATTGTTGTGGCGCCTTCTACGAGGCCTTGCTGCACTATCTTTGATGGGCAGGGGTCGAGGGCGCAGGTAGTTGGTCGAAGGTCTTTTAGGATTTTGTCAAGGCTCTCCTCTGTTATTGGATTAAAAGTGTCCCATATGTATCTGTCAGGAGGGGGCAAGTTTGTGCACTCCTGGTTAACTGATTGGAGACTAGGTGGGATTGCCTGTAAATCCTGGCGGAGGATTTAATTTTGTTTGCAAAGTATGCAGCAAAATCATTGCAGTTCGGTTTAAACTGGGCAGGCTTGTTCTGTTGTGGGCGTTGGAGTAGGCTGTTTACTGAACAGCTGCTTGGTTGATGGTACCAAGGTTTCTTAGTGCAAATGAGAGGAAGTTTGGACTATTTTAAAGGGGCAATCTGATCTAGTGGAGAAGACAATGTTGAATGGAAACAAAATACTTGGTCCCCAAGGTTTAGATTATCAAAGTCAGACAGAAAGGAGAATAGTGAAGGGAAAACTGAATCAGGATCAACATAAGCTAGGTGCCCCGACCATACTGGTGGCGGGAGAGTAGGAAGATGGGGAAACGGATAAGAAAGTGATCGGACCAGGGAACCTGAATAAAAGGAGAAAGAAGATTGTGTAGAAGGGAAGAATTAGCTGGAGTTATAACCAGGTCCAACGTGTGACTAGCCTGATGCGTAGGGAAAGAAACCCACTGATGTAAATCGAGATCTGTTAAGAAAGACAGGAAAGACCATGATCGAGGGTGAGTAGGGTATTGAAATCACCCATGGTAAGAACATTAGAGTAGCATAAAGTTGCATCTACATTCTACAATCATCTGAGTGCAAGCTTCCCATTGAGCAATAGTTAAAGATGGTGAACAGTAAAACAAGAAGAGAACTAGAGGGGTAGGTGTACAAATACGAACAGTGAGGACCTCTGGATATGGAAAAGAAGGAAAAAGCTCAACAATCTGTAAATCAGTAGGAAAAAAAAAAAAAAAGAATAGCCCACCCTCAACCCTTGCTCGGGGTCTCACAAAGGTAGATATTTAGCTAGCGGTGGTGAGCGTTTTTTTTAGCCACTAGCAGCATTATCCCTGGATATTCAATGCTGGGCCATGTCCAGGCACCAGCATTGAATATTTGGTGTTATGCGGTTGGCTCTCTTTTATGCAGTTAAGTGCAACACCACATAATGAAAGCATTGTGTTTTATGGGGTCCAATTTGGCTGCTTAACTTAGGCAGTTAAGTGCTGAATATCAACAATTAACTGCATAAGTGCTGACTCCACCCCTGGACTGCCCACAATAGCTAGTTTTTAGTTTAGCGGCCAATGCTGATATTCAGTGGCACTAACCTGTTAAACGCTGCTGAATATCATCAGACAGCTTTGCACAAGCGATTTAAGCAGCCAAGAACATCCCTTGACTGCTAAAATTGCTTTGCTGGCTGAATAATATAAACAAACACATACAGACAAGGAGAAAAGAGAGGGTGCAAAGTACACCAATCCAAAGAAAGCAAAATAAAAAGCTCAACAGGACCTTCAGGAGTGGGACAATGAGGACCTTACGAGACTGGGCGTCTAAATGGCAGATGACGTTTAATGTGAGCAACTGCAAAGTGATGCATGTGGGAAAGAGGAACCCGAATTATAGCTACATCATGCAAGCTTCCACGTTAGGAGTCATGGACCAAGAAAGAGATCTAGGTGTCGCTGTTGATGATACGTTGAAACCTTCTGCTCAGTGTGCTGCTGCAGCTAAGAAAGCAAATAGAATGTTAGGTATTATTAGGAAAGGAATGGAAAACAAAAATGAGAATGTTATAATGCCTTTGTATTGCTCCATGGTGCGACCGCACCTCAAATATTGTGTTCAATTCTGGTCGCCGCATCTCAAAAAAGATATAGTGGAATTAGAAAAGGTGCAAAGAAGGGCGACGAAAATGATAAAGGAGACGGGATGACTTCCCTACAAGGAAAGGCTAAAGCAGCTAGGGCTCTTCAGCTTGGAGAAAAGGCGTCTGAGGGGAGATATGATAGAGGTCTATAAAATAATGAATGGAGTTGAACGGGTAGATGTGAAGCGTCTGTTTATGCTTTCCAAAAATACTAGGACTAGGGGGTATGCGATGAAGCTACAATGTAGTAAATTTAAAACGAATCAGAGAAAATGTTTCTTCACTTAACATGTAATTGAACTCTGGATTTCGTTGCCAGAAAATGTGGTAAAGGCGGTTAGCTTAGCGGAGTTTTAAAAAGGTTTGGACGGCTTCCTAAAGGAAAAGTCCATAGACCGTTATTAAATGGACTTAGGGAAAATCCACTACTTCTGGGATAAGCAATATAAAATGTTTTGTATATTTTTGGGATCTTGCTGGGTATTTGTGACCTAGATTGGCCACTGTTGGAAATAGGATGCTGGGCTTGATGAACCTTTGGTCTTTCCCAGTATGGCAATACTTATGTACTTGACATGGGCCGTGTTTCGGTGACAATTCGAGGTCACAATGTTTCTTTGCAAAACAACGCAGGTCTGCCACTAAACAGGGTGAGAAAGTGATCCCACTACAAATATCAATACGTGCGTTTAGGAAAACATAGAATAGAAGCATTAGCCTTAGTCCTGCAGATGCGAAAAAAACGCTGTCAGAACCACCAAAGACTGTGACCCCTGACGCCAGGTCTTTCTAATAAAGAATTTCTCATTGTTCCGCTCCTGAAGGTCCTGTTGTGCTTTTTGTTTTGCTCTGTAAACATATACCGAGACACTCAAGAGCATGCATCAGATTGTGAAAAAGAAACTTCACAGTCCAGTTTTAATTGATTGGCTTGCAATTCACCACCACATCATAGCAGCCACTTTCTTTATTTTATAGGCATGTTTTGCAACAACTAAAAGCACCTACTGGTGAGTGTTCATCTGGACACAACTGAATGCCCCTTAGTCAAGCAGCAGAGTACACAGTTCAGTATTCGGAAGGAGAGTAGAGGGAGCTGCAAAGTTTCTGCTGCTGTCACTGCTCCCCATAATAGCTGGAATGGGAGAGATGAATTTCAGAACTGTATGAGCTGACCTGAGGGCAGTGCTATTTTGAATATGGTAATAGTATGGGGTAGGAGCAGCTGGTCACTGCTCTTGCCTCTTTGGACCGGGTATACAGTGAAGTTGGGTGGGGGAACTTGGGAGGAGGGCTCTGGAAAGGTGGTACAGAGCCCAGAGAAGGGGAGGTTTTTTTTTTTTAAAATACAGGTAGCACATATATTTGGCAGGGCGAAGGGATAGGGAGAAAGGAAATATACAGTTGTACTCTACTTAAAGAGGGCACTTTTCAACTTGTTTTCTCTTTATACAAAGCATCATGGGTAAAATTACTAATGGCTGCTGTTGTAACATGCAATACAGATTTCATAAGAGTGACATAGCACTAAGCTATCTGCTGCTGTTGCTGTCTCAAGTCAAAGACACAAGTTCATCTTCATTATTTTCTAAAAAGATGACTACTGAAATTGTGAGACCGCAGCCTATCGGACCTCTTATACTTACTAAGTCCTAGCTGCGCAATATCTTCAAGTTCACCCTCTGTCCGGGCCACAGCAATACAGTGAGGCAACTTCAGAGTGAAAGGCAGGACGTCCCTTGTGTTATAAAAAAAGAATAGTGTGTTAATTTCATATTGTTTTATTATTGATGTTATTTGTTTCTGCAGAATATCGAAGGGGGCAATTTTATAACTGGGCACCTCCAATTCAGCACCCCAAGGCCATATGGTAGGTGCCTAAGTTCTGTTATAGAATATAAGTGTAACCCAGTATCAATGCACCTAATATTTAGGCACCCACAGTTACACCAACCATAAAGGAGGTACTTAATGTGGCAGAGACATGCGTAACTACAGTATTCTGTAAATCAGTGTATCCCAAGTCCAGTCTTGGAATGCCCCTTGCCAGTCAGGTTTTCAGGATATCCACAATGAATATGCATAAACTTGATTTTCATGTACTGCCTCCATTATATGCAAATCTTTCATGCATATTCATTGTGGATATCCTGAAAATCTGACTGGCAAGGGGTACTCCAGGACTGGACTTGGGAAACACTGCTTTAAGTTATGTGCCACTCATTTATCTACCTCCCTTGCAAAAAGCACTATGAGGCGCATTTTCAAAGCATTTAGACTTACAAAGTCTAAACTTTGAAAATAAGCCTCTATGTATGTTAAGGCATTTACAGAAGCTTTGGCACCCTGCTAGCACTTTACGTATATGCACACATATGTGTATAAGGACTAGTACTCAGAACATTTATGTAATGTGCGTAAAAGTCAGCATCCAATTTATAGACTTGGCCTTCAAATGTCTATTGGGAGAAACAATGAGCACCACAGCACGTGCAAAGTCACTTCATAGAATTCAAATATTAATTAGATTATAAAGGGTAATGACTTATGAAGGCCACCGCTGTGTGATGGTTCCTTGGCAAACTATTAGCGAGGCAGTTTGCTATTACCTTCCCCAGTCATCTTGGAGGATTTGAAACATATCCTTATTGGAATAAGGACAAAAGATACAACACAAATTGAAAACAAGTCTACCGTACTTTCCATGAGCTGATGCCATGATACCATGAACCAACTCTCTGGATCTCAGATCTGCATTCAACCTAGCTGATCATGATTTTCTCCTCAGCAGGTAGCCTCCCTTGGCTTCTCTGGTGTAGTTCAAGTAGTATCAGTTGTTCCTTTCAGATCATATTTACTCTGTAAATATATCCTCAACTACCTCCGCTACCTGTTCCCTCCCCTGTGGTGTCCCACATGGCTCTGTTCTTGCTCCCACTCTTTTTAATATCTGAGGCCTCTCTTTACCTTAATTCAAAATCACAACATTTCTGTCTATAATTACGTGATCGATATCCACCTTCTCTCTTTTTCATGATCCTGAACACTTAGAGCTCCTGAATATCCAATCTTGTTTAAATTGAGTTTCTTTCTGGCTGTGCAAAAATCGACCGATTCTCAATTCCTCTAAGACAACTGCCTGCTGGCTTACTGGTTGACCTTCCTCTCCAACTCTCCTATTCCCCTAGTCACCTCCTTTCACTATCTTAGCATGCATCTGGATCAGAAGCTTCACTTTGATCAACATATCTCATGTGTCTCCAAGTCTTGTTTCTTTGTCCTATGCCGTTTCCACTTTATCTGAAAATACTCCACTCCGCAGTACTATGTCGCCAGGACTACAGCAATGTGGTCTATGCTGGCCTAAATTCTGGTTTACTCAAATGTCTCCAATCTATCCAAAACACTGCCATTTACATCCTCTCAATTTGATGAGCCCACTCTTGTTTCAACACCAATGGCTTCTTGTTCAGTATCGAATCCAGTTCAAGATTTTGACCCTGATGCACAAAATCCTCTTTGGTTCTGTCCCATCTTATCTATCCCTACTCATCACTTTGTATTGTCTGGTCTGCTCCTTGTGCTATCTGTCTATCCCGTTTGTCTTTCGTTCTTAATTTAAGTTTTCCTGCCATTTTGCTTTTTTCTGTCACCCTGTCTCTAGGTGCCCTCCTACTTAAAGTTCAGAGCTGCCCTAAAAACTTACCTCTTCCAGCAAGATTTTTGGCTCCTCTTGTCCTACACCAGTGGTTCCCAAACCTGATCCTGGAGGCACCCCAGCCAGTCAGGTTTTCAGGATATCCACAATGAATATTCATGAGAGAGATTTGCATGCAGTCGAGGTAGTGCATGCAAATCTCTCTCAAGCATATTCACTGTGGATATCCTGAAAACCTGACTGGCTGGGGTGCCTCCAGGATCAGGTTTCAGAACCACTGCCTTAAACCGTGACTCTTCTGATCCTTTGCCCTGCTGTGGCATTGGGATCAATGAAATGACCTGACTTTAAAAAAAAAATCTTATTTCTTTCCTTTAAAGTTGATGGTGTTCCTTTTCTTTTTTTCTTGTTCAGATTGTAAACCACTTTGAACATCCCCATCATCAAGTGCTTTGCAAACAATAAACAGTGTCATTTCAGAGATGTGCAGGCTCTCATTTTCTTCACAAGTCTTTTTTGCTTCTCTGCTTTCTTCTCTTCCCAAGTATGTAACTTGTCTTATATGGGTTATATATGATAGTATCTTATGGGATCTAATTAGATTTGCTAGCAATCTCCCAGTCTTATTCCCCTATTTGTATAATTGATACTTTAAAAAAAACTGTATACTATTCATCAATCTGATTATTTCATTAATCTGCTTCTTAATTGTGAAGTTTTGTTTCTCCTCCTCTATATATACTGGCTATTGGAAACTTTTTGTGTACAAGTGGTCAATTTTTGTAACAGTTTGATAAAGAACTAAGGTCCAAGGGCCCCCCCCCCCCCAAATATGGTCGTGAGAACGGTATTGTCAGGTAGGAGTTTATTGTTCAACGGACGTGACATCAATTCCAAGGTATTTGGGGAGGAAAAGAGCCATGTGCAAACCTGGGGAAGAGTGGAGAGAAAAGGAGCTGGGATGGTAGTATGCTTTCAGGCAAAGATCACCTAAGCATGTTGGGCATACATCAAACATTTATACCCTTTTATAGAATGAGGAAGTGACATTTGGACTAGGTAACAAATTAACAATGAAATAGATTGGAGCATGGAGGGGGGTTGTTATACAGGTACAAAGAGCTAACTGCTGGGTTAATCTGTACATATGGAGAGGGTCACATGAAATCCATGGAGAGATGGGGGAAACTATTTGAATGGATAAAGTAGGGCTACCTTGAGCTGGATGGGGATGGATGATATTAGATGTATGACAAAAGTGAAGGAGACTAGTTTATTAACACAAGGATGTGTGTGGGATACGAGAGGCCGAGGGTATGAAGGGAGCTGGGGAAACAGGCTATTGAGAGAGAGTTGGGGGAAGAGTAAGAGAAGGAAGGGAGTGGGTGAAAAAGTGACTATGTGAGAAGAATGATAGTGGAGATAGACAATAAAGACCTCGGATACAGACAACCTGAACTCAAGCTGGCAGAACAAATAGTTAAACATTGCTCAGAGGGGGCCAGGCTGGGGAGTCTTTAAAGCACTAATGGGTCAAAAGGAGTGAAACATCATTGGTAAGCCAGGGGGTAATGACTGAACTTAAATTGCTCACATGGAATGAGAGGGGTATAGATAAATACAGCTACAGGACTCCATCAATTTGAATGTTATAAGATCCTTTTACATCTAGTTGGTGAGCAGATTATTCAAATTTCGGGCCTCTCGATATTGACACCAAAACAATTTTGGAATCAAACCTAGGCTTATTCACTTCCAGTTACCCTGAAGCAGCAAGAAGCGAAACAGGAGCCATTATTGGAATATGGATGCAAGAGAAGTTTTAGTCTGCACATTTGGAGATTGCAGATAAGAGCTTTTTTTTGTATTGCATATGATCAGTGCTGACTTTTTTTTCTGATTTTACTTATCCTCATGCTTTTTTTTATTATTTATTATTTACAATATTTATCATCAAGCATTACATTCTTGAAAGAAAGTGATACATAAAGAAATCCTCATGCTTTTTTTTATTATTATTTATGAAGATTTATGGCTGTGTTTCTTCAAAGTTTGTTAGAATATGGAGTTTGTTTTTTTTGACCCATGATTAAATGAAGATCAGCTGGAAGTCTTCTTGAGATGTGTATTATTAGCCATTTTTACTGAGGTATTTTTTGGTATTCTGAAGATTCGATCCTTTAGCAATATAAATCAAGTGGTTTAGCTTTTGTTGTTTTGGAATTTGGTGTTAAATAGCTGCCATCTTCTTTGTTGGGTATGCACTCTCCCATAAAGCAAACTAAGGTACTATGACACTTACAAAACGAAAGAACAGATGTAGCCTTTTTGCAAGAAACCCACCTGACACAAGGTGAATGCACAAAGTTGTGTAAGGGATGGTTTGGAGAACTGGGGTTGTCAACTTTCAATACTAGATGGAGAGGAGTGGCTATTTTAATATACAAAAGTGTCACCTAAGAGGTACAAAAAATCCTGCAAGACCCAGAAGGCAGATATGTGATAAGATTATTGCAGGGACAGAAGATCTTATTGTAATGAATGTGTGCAAGTATAAATTTTTCTTAGTGCTGGTGGCAAGAATAGCTGAATAGAGCAACCAATAGTTACAGGAGAGTTTAATATCATAAATAACCCTGTAGTGGACTGCTAGAATGCCAAACGAAGACAGTGAGAGGAGAGTAAACTTATTAATATCTGAATTGGGATCAACAGACACATGGAGAATCATGAATTCCTCAGGAGCACTTAAACTACACACCTGACTAGATTATTCATTGCTCTCAAAAGGGATGCTCTCGCAGTTAATCCAGGCTAATATATAGGCAACAGCCATCTCAGATCATTCATTTGTAGAGGCAAGACTTAGACTGGCAGAGTGGAGGGGGATAAATGGTGGAGGTTGAACCCCGTATGTTAAATTTTGACTAAGGCTTATTTTTGAAACAAAAAAGTCATAAAGCGGCAGATAGACTTTTCTTTTTGCAACAATATCCAAATCACTATTCCGAAAATCATTTTAAAGACATTTTTCTATGCAGTTCATCTAAACCTCAAGGGGGAATGTTATAGGTGTGTTTTGGGGTGGGACTAGGGTAGGCTTACGATTTGGACATTTTTCTGTGATAATGTAATTGTAAGAATGTCCAGGGCAAAAAATAGGACATTTTTGGCTTGACCTGGGTCAATAATGACTAAGTGCCAAAAAGTTGCCCAAACTGACCAGATGACTATTGGAGGGATAAAGGCATGACCCCCCCCTAAATCCCCCAGTGATCACTGACCTCCTCCCACCATGCTGTCATATGGGCTGATAAGATAAATATATTTTTTAGTTCCATCCCATTATGATGCAAAGTAGCTTGAATTAATCCAGGGTCTTGGGAGCTGTAATTTTCAGGGAGACAGGTCAGCTTATCCCAGAAATGGAAGACAGCACAGAGAATTCAACACTTATTCAGAGAGAACTCAACAATGTGCCGGACCTCAGTATACCGGTCTAGTGAGTGTGGAGCTTCATAAGAACAAAAGAACATAAGCATTACCATACTGGAACAGACCGAAGGTCCATCAAGCCCAGTATCCTGTTTCCAACAGTGGCCAATCTAGATCACAACAATATAATACATTTTATGTTGCTTAACCTAGAAATAAGAAGTGGATTTTTTTTTGTTACATTTGTACCCCGCGCTTTCCGACTCATGGCAGGCTCAATGCAGCTTACATGGGGCAATGGAGGGTTAAGTGACTTGCCCAGAGTCACAAGGAGCTGCCTGTGCCTGAAGTGGGAATCGAACTCAGTTCTCAGTTCCCCATAATGACTTATGGACTTTTCTTTTAGGAAGATATCCAAACCTTTTTTAAACCCCACTAAGCAGTTTTTACCACATTCTCTGGCAACAAATTCCAGAGTTTAATTATACACTGAGTGAAGAAATAGTTTTTCTGATTTGTTTTCATGTATAAATCATGTTTATTAACAGCAAACATGTTACAAGGCAAAGGTGAATGCACCACATTTATATTACTTAGTGACTAGGAAACAATTCCACTCTCTCCCAGGACAACATCCTCCCACCCAACCAACCCTTATAGGGCATAGTATGGTTAAGAGAGAAAGATCAACACTTCAAAAAGGCAAGTTCAGGATAATACTATGGGCTTGAGGAGTTAACTTGGACCAAAATTTCTCCCAGATTCTCTGAAAACGAAGTCCTCTAGCTGATTGAAAATCCTGTACATCAAACCGCTGCATCTGCAATAATAGAATCATCTGCTGTTTCCAAAGAGACAGGGAAGGTGGTTCTGGAGACAGCCAGAGAAGGAGTATAGTCCTTTTTGCCATTAGAGAATCTCTGCTCAAGAAGCCACACAAACCCGGTGATAAAGGTCATACTGACCAAAAACTAGCTGTGGCTCACAACGCAGTGTGCGATGCCATCACCATGCAATGTAGTTCACTAATTGTTTCCAAAATAACAATACAGTATGACAGAACCAAAACATATGTCCAAGGGAGACACCCTGTTGATGACACTTGGGACAGCAAGCCCTGCCTGAAAGGCTCTGCGAGGATATACATAAAGGCAAAGAAGAAATTTGTAGTCATCTCCAAATGAAATAACATCAGAGGAGACGTATTTCAAGGAAAAAAAACAAGTCCGAAAGAATCATAAGTCCATAAGTCTTCTGCTAGCTCAGTGTGCAAGTTCTGGCTCCAAAGGAAAGTCAGTCAAGAAAAGTCAGTGTCAGGTGTAGTAGCCAATAGACAACGATGGTGAAAGGATAAAGGGACTCACTGTTGGGATCCCAAAGTAAATGCAGAAGAAACAGTATCTTGCACGTCCTCACATAACTGTTACCAGGGCAGGCAGGGAGTGTACATAATGTTTTAATTGCAAGTAGGCAAAATGGTCCACTGCAGAGAGCTGAAACTGTTGTTGTAATTCAGAGAAAGGTTTCAGCTTGCCATCTTCAGTATGTACCTGAAACAAAATCCTAAGATCCTTAGAGGCATATTTTCAAAGCACTTAGCCTTCCAAAGTTCCATAGGTTTCTATGGAACTTTGGAAGGCTAAGTGCTTTGAAAATATGCCTCTTAGTGGCCCAAATATAAAATGTTTTATTGTCTCCACCAGGAGGGAAGTCTGGGTTGTGCTGAATTGCCAAAAAGGGCACGACAGCCACAGAGAACTGATGCTGCTGACAGAACCACCACCAGACTGCCCGCAAGGGGCAACAAAACAATCCAAATTGTTTAAATTCACAGGGCAATACCTTGCTAGTGGTATGAAGCAAGAAGCTAAAATGAAGAGTGGGTATCAGTTTGGTTTCCAAAGGAGTATTCCTAAACCAATTGTTTATGTGCCTCATACCACTGGCAATTGACAGATATCTTAAATTCAAAGCCCCAAGCCTCCATGTAATCGAGGAATCTTCAAAATATCAATAGACAAGCGGGGCCGCTTCTTATTCCATAAAAAGGTTTGAAAGAGTTGAAGCAAACACTTTTCATCCCGCCTAGTTAAATACAGAGGTAACATTTGAAAGGAATAGAAAAAACTAGGAGCCAGTAAACTATTAAAAAGGGCGATATGTCCCATAACAGAGACAGGATACAAACTCCTCATTGTCAATTTATCCCCAATAGATTGAACCAGAGGATACCCATTCTTAGAATACAAAAGATCAAGGTTAGAAGGGATGACCACCCCCAAAATAAGTAATCTGAACCTCCACCCAGGTAAGAGGAAAGTGACTGACCCAGGAATCTTTAACAGCCCTCGGTAAAGGTAGCACAAGTGATTGGACAAGTTGAGACAGAAGCTGGACAGTCCCCCATACTCCTCCACCAAGCGTAATAATATAGGCAGAGAGCTTTGCGGATTCGTCAAGGTTAACAGGAGGTCATCGGCAAAAGCCAAAACTTTCAAAACAGTGTTACCCACAGTTACTCCCTGGAGATCCAGCATCACTCAGAGGGTACAAAGAAAAGGATCTAAAGAGAGTACAAACAGGAGAGGGGAGAAAGGACAGCCCTGACGAGTGCCACTGTAAATAGGAAAAGAAGGTGTTTGAATCCCATTAGGCAGGAGGGAGGCCTTTGGAGATGCATAAAGAGCCTACAATACCCCATAATACCAACCCATAATGCCTACAAATCGCAAGACCTGAAACAGAAAAGGCCACCGCACTTTACTGAAAGCCTTCTCTGCATTCAGACTCATCATCATCAACCGTAATTCCTGTGCTTTGCAATGTAACATAGCCAAGAGCAATTTACGGACATTTATTACCGACTGGCGACCTTTCACAAAGCCCGCTTGATCTGCTCCCACCAATACAGGGAGACAAAAAGCCAATCCATCCACTGGAATATGGAAAAATATCTTTATCACTGCGTTAATCAGGGATATAGGGCAGTAGGAATCCAGAAGATCACATGGCTTTCCAGGTTTAGGTATAAGGCTAATAAGGGCAGCATCCCACTGCACATGTGCAACTTCCTGACCAGCACGAGGGACCAGCAGTATAATAACATAGCAAACAATACAACTCCTAGGAGAGGTGAGAGGAGATGTGAGAATACATGTCCTGCTGTCTTCGGAGAACTCCTTCTACAGCTGAGTAACTTTGCTTTCTTCGAGGACAAGCAGGACATTATTTGTCACATATGTGAATCCCTGGCTACCAGGTTCACCAAATACAACACAAGGACAATAGGGGTTTGCAACACCAAGGCCAACCAGAAACCAATTAACCTGAAATTATATACAGTTTTATTGTGAGGATGCAGCCTGGAGCAGAAGAAAAATGGGCCTAGGCAGGTGGAGTTGAATTCTAGACAGCAAATATAATCTGCAAGACTATCTGACAAAACTGGCTGTCATGTTGGATATGCTGCTGTAGGCAGTGATATGATGTGAATGTGTGGACTGATGACCACGTCGCAGCTCTACAAATCTCCTCAATGGAGGCTGATCTTAAGTGGACTACTTAGCCATGGGCTCTAACATTGTGAGCCATGACATGGCCCTCCAGAGTCAGCCCTGCCTAGACATAAGTGACGGAGATGCAGTCTGCTAGCCAATTGGACAATGTGCATTTTCTGATGGCTGTCCCCATCCTTTTTGGATCAAAAGAAACAAAAAGTTGGGTGGACTGTCTATGGACTTTAGGCTGTTCCAGACAGAATGCTAAGGCTTGTTTGCAGTCAAAGGTGTGCAATGTGCTTTCATCAGGATGGCCATGAGGTTTTGAGAAGAATGTTGGCAGGACGACTGACTGGTTAAGATGGAACTCCAACACCATCTTAGGGAAGAACTTAAGGAGCATGTGGAGAACTACTCTGCTATTATAAAACCTTGAGTAAGGTGAATCTGCTACTAGGGCCTGACTCTGCAAGCTGAGTGCCACCAAAAATAAGACCTTCCAAGTCAGATACTTCAGATGACATGAGTGTAGTGGCTCAGAAGGAGCTTTCATGAGCTGAGTGAGGATGACGTTGGGATCCCATGACACAGTAGGAGGTTTGATGGGGGGCCATCAACAGCAAACCTCTTGAAGCAAATTAGAAGCTGCACATAGGTGGGCTTACCGTCTACATGGTGATAAGCACTGATTACAATGAACCCTTACAGAGTTAGTTTTCAAATTGTAAAGGTGCAAGAGGTATTCAAACAGGTTTTGTGTAGGGCAAGCGAGAGGGTCTAGGGCCTAGTCCTTGTCCTCACACCAGATGGCAAACCTCCTCCACTAATATAGCACCTCTTGGTGAAATCTTTCCTGGAAGCCAACAGGATCCTGGAGACACCCTCAAGCAGTTGCAGAGTTTCAAACTCTATGCTCTCAACATCCAAGCTGTGACAATCAGAGACTGAAGGATGGTATGCAGAAGAGATCCCTCTTTCTGCATGATGAGAGAGTCAGAAAACAGTCCAGTCTCCTCGGCTCTTTGGAGGACAACTTCAGAAGAAGAGGGAACCAGATCTGTCTTAGCCAGTAAGGCACAATGAGGATAATGAATCTCCTTAGTACTGCTCAAGTTTCAGCAGGGTCTTCTCTATTAGAGGGATTGGAGGATATGCATACAAGAGACCCACTCCCCAATCGAGGAGGAAGGCATCCAACACTAGCCTGTTGAGTGATTTGAATCTGGAACAGAACAGAGGGACCTTGTTGAAATGAGTGACAAAACATCTACCGAGGGGGTACCCCACCCTCGGAAGGTCTTGCGGGCAATGCCAATATTGAGAGACCACTCGTGTGGTTGCATCATCTTGCTCAGTCTGTCTGTGAGGCTATTCCCATCCAAGTATATGGCTCAGAGCACCATTCCATGACTGGTGGCCCACAGCCACATCCTAACTGCTTCCTGACACAAGGGATAGGATTCTGTTTACCCTTCTAGTTGACATAATACATGGCAACATTGTCTGTTTTAATTAGAATAATTTGGTTCAGCAGCCGATCTCTGAAAGCCTTTAGAGCAGGGTTGTCCAACCTCAGCCCTTGAGGGCCGCAATCTAGACAGGTTATCAAGATTTCCTCAATGAATATGCATGAGAGCTATTTACATGCACTGCCTCCATTGTATGCAAATAGATCTCATGCATATTCATTGGGAAAACCCTGAAACTTGACCTGATGAGGGCCGAGGTTAGACACCCCTGCTTTAGAGCGTTCCATATCGTCCAGAGCTCCAAGCGATTAATTTGAAACTTGGACTCCTAAGCAGACCAAAGTCCCTCCGTGTGAAGCCTCTACTAGAATGTTCCTGTGCTGAGAGCTGAAGAATGTCGCTCCTGGCAGGAAATCTGGAGGTTTCTGTTGCCAATTAAGAGTGTAACTGACCCAGACTATTTTCATAACCCATCAGTCTGAGGTTACAAGGAGCCACACTTCCTGGAAAAAATTCAGCCTCCCTCCCTCCCACCATAAAGACGTCCAAGACTGACATTTTTATTGCGGCTTTGCTCTCTTGGAGCCAGTGAAAAGCCCATCTCTGGCTTCAACAGGGGAGCTTGCTGCAGTTTCTGGGCCCTCTGCTGAAGAGGACGGGAGTGCTGGGCCTAGGCTTGTTTCTGAGGATGAGAAGAAGAGGTATACCTACCCTTTTGAGAGTAGTAGGAATTTCTTCTATATCCTCCAGAAAACCTCCACAATGTGGAGGATGAAGAAGGATGAGGCTGAGACAGGGACTTGATGGTATCAGTATATTTCTTGATAAGGTCTGCGACCTCTTCCACCTTGTCCCCAAAAAGATTGTCTCCATGGCAAGGGACATCTGCCAGTCTCTCCTGAACCACAGGCTCCAGGTCAGAAACATGCAGGAATGAGAATCTACACATTCCTATACCTAAGATGGAGAGCCGGGATGCCACATCAAAGGAATCAGAAGTGCCACTTGCTAGGTATTTTCTACATTCCTTTTGCTTACTGGCTAACTGGTGAAGCTCTGCACTAGTGACAGTGTGTCTGCAAATGCAAGCATACTGGACGTCAGAGCTGGGATGCAGGAAATAAACCTCTACACTGTGCCCTGCAAAGAGGTGCCCCAGTTTCTCCTACAGCAAAGCTCAGATCTGCTCCTTGAGGACAGGCATTGAAAAAGGCTGGGATGGTGCCAGTATGGAGGCAGCCCGAGAATCTGCTTGTGCTGAATCGGAATCAGGGTCTAGGGCCACAGGGAGACTGGTTCATTGGCACAGCAATTACAGAGGGTGAGCACAACTCCCAGTGCCACTGCCTCTCAGGTGCCAGGAATGCTGATGCTCTGGAGCTCCCAGCACTATGCCTCGAGAAAGACTAATGCCGATACTTCTTCGCTTTAGACTGATGCATGG
This sequence comes from Microcaecilia unicolor, assembly GCF_901765095.1. Taxonomy (NCBI): domain Eukaryota; kingdom Metazoa; phylum Chordata; class Amphibia; order Gymnophiona; family Siphonopidae; genus Microcaecilia; species Microcaecilia unicolor. The sequence goes on from NC_044033.1 coordinate 105,685,102, forward strand.
CATCTCGGTCCCTCCTTGCCAACAAGGACGACGTCAAATCCATAAGTGTCCTCAGTATCTGGTCCGATACAGACCGGTCCTGGGGCCTACTACCAGCATCCGATGTTGAGGCAGGTGGAGACCTCATCGATGCCAGTGCACTCCTCATGTCCGATGCAGCTGCAGCAGCCGTGGGGACTGATACTTCCGATACCAATGCTGAAGTTGATGGATTGGACTTGAAGGGCCCACAAAGGTTCTCCTGTTGGGCCTGCCTTGCCTTCTGTGTCCTTTTCTGCATTTTTAAACAGCGAGAATAGTCAGAGGCACCCCAAACACCAATTGCGGGGGTCTGTGCTAGACATGACCCTTTTACACTTGGCACATTTTTTTTGAAGCCACTGGGGGTCTTCTGGGCCATTGTGGAAAAAATAATAAGCAAAATCAAACGGCTGAACAGTAAGAGGAAAAAATCTGCCTCACAAAAACTTCCAGCCAGTGCTCAGGCCTAAGCAGGCCTCAGAGCTGCAAAAACAAAGGAAACAAAACTGCTGCAAACTCTAAGAAAAAAATTAACCTGAATAGGGAAGGGAGAATAAAAAAGAAAAATGAGGAAAAAGAATGGTATCCGTTCGCGAGGAAGGCACACAAAATCAAGGTTAAAGATGCGTTCAGGAGAGCTCACAAAATCGCAACCTCTCTGTTCCACGGAAAAACGAAGACTGCTGGTCCCGTGCGCTCATGTTGGGTGAGAAGGCGCACACACATGCACGGTGGGACACTGCCAAAGACTTCTTAAAGCTATAAAACGCTGGGTAGCATCCGCACCGGGGCCCCGTCGCACGACATCACCTATGTGTGAAAAACAATGTCCTGCATGTCCTCGGAGAATTAAAATTACAGGGCACAGATTGGTTGACAGTATGGACAATTACCAGATGCTGTACTATTCCGTATTGTCTCTGGTTATAGTATATTGAGGTGGTATCTGAACTCTATTAGTCAGTGCCCTGAAGGAAAACAGCTCTCTGCTTCCTGATCCACCCAGATCCTCCTTCCCATGCAGCAGCCTGTAGAGGAACAGTGGGGGTGAGACTGGAGTAGATAGAACAGAGCAGAGAACTACTCTGTTTACTAATCCAACCCCTCAGAGAGTTGATGCAGAGATTTAAAAAGGTGGTGGTACAAAGTGCTGGCTGATAATAAGCCCCAATTCCAAATGAAAGTCTTACGTCCTCAAACTTACTCCCTTTGATCACAAAAAAAGTACAGCTCCACTTACTGGTGTGTCTGAAAACAATTCCATGTGAAGTAACAAGTGCAGATTAGGCAAGTTGTATTTTTAAACTGACCAAGTTATTATGAAAAAAAATGCTAGTATGAGTAGCCCAGGGATCAGTGGCGTACCAAGGGGGAGCGGTGGGGGCAGTCCGCCCTGGGTGCACGCCGCTGGGGGGGTGCCGCGCGCCGGTCAGTGTTGTTGGTTTCCATGCTCCCTCTGCCCCGGAACAGGAAGTAACCTGTTCCGGGGCAGAGGGAGCATGGAAACCGACGACACTGACCGGAGCGCGGCACCCCCCCAGCGGCATGCACCCGGGGGGGGGGGGGGCGGGGCGCATCGGCGATCCGCCCCGGGTGTCAGCGCCCCTCGGAACGCCACTGCCAAGGATTTATGTGTCTGTATATATCTGTTGTATTTTGCAAGAAACTGAAACATATCTGTTTCTGGATTTAAGTTAAGACGGTAAATCTGGAGGTAGGATAGTAAGAGGTCACATATTACTACTACTACTACTATTTAGCATTTCTATAGCGCCGCAAGGCATACGCAGCGCTGCACAAACATAGAAGAAAGACAGTCCCTGCTCAAAGAGCTTACAATCTAATAGACAAAAAATAAATAAAGTAAGCAAATCAAATCAATTAATGTGAACGGGAAGGAAGAGAGGAGGGTAGGTGGAGGCGAGTGGTTACGAGTCAAAAGCAATGTTAAAGAGGTGGGCTTTCAGTCTAGATTTAAAGGTGGCCAAGGATGGGGCAAGACGTAGGGGCTCAGGAAGTTTATTCCAGGCATAGGGTGCAGCGAGACAGAAGGCGCGAAGTCTGGAGTTGGCAGTAGTGGAGAAGGGAACAGATAAGAAAGATTTATCCATGGAGCGGAGTGCACGGGAAGGGGTGTAGGGAAGGACGAGTGTGGAGAGATACTGGGGAGCAGCAGAGTGAATACATTTATAGGTTAGTAGAAGAAGTTTGAACAGGATGCGAAAACGGATAGGGAGCCAGTGAAGGGTCTTGAGGAGAGGGGTAGTATGAGTAAAGCGACCCTGGCGGAAGATGAGACGGGCAGCAGAGTTTTGAACCGACTGGAGAGGGGAGAGGTGACTAAGTGGGAGGCCAGCAAGAAGCAGATTGCAGTAGTCTAAACGAGAGGTGACAAGGGTGTGGATGAGGGTTTTGGTAGAGTGCTCGGAAAGAAAGGGGCGGATTTTACGGATGTTGTAAAGAAAGAAACGACAGGTCTTGGCGGTCTGCTGGATATGAGCAGAGAAGGAGAGACAAGAGTCAAAGATGACCCCAAGGTTTCGAGCTGAGGAGACAGGGAGAATGAGAGAGCCATCAACAGAAATAGAAAACGGGGGGAGCGGGGAGGTGGGTTTGGGGGGGAAAATGAGAAGCTCAGTTTTGGTCATATTTAATTTCAGGTGGCGTTGAGATATCCAGGCAGCAATGTCAGACAAGCACGCTGAAACTTTGGTTTGGATGCAAGGTGAGATATCAGGGGTAGAAAGGTAGATTTGGGAGTCATCAGCATAGAGATGGTAGGAAAAGCCATGGGATGAGATTAATGAACCAAGGGAAGAAGTGTAGATAGAAAAGAGGAGGGGACCAAGAACAGAACCCTGAGGTACGCCGACAGGCAGAGGGATAGAAGTAGAAGAGGATCCACCAGAGTGAACACTAAAGGTGCGGAGGGAGAGGTAGGAAGAGAACCAGGAAAGGACAGAGCCCTATATGGATGCTCTGCTGGGGATGGTTTAGGTATGCTTATTTTTAAGCTGTTCTACTGCTTATTGTAACATTCATGGTTATTTGTAAATTGCATTGAAGCAGCATAGGCATTTTATAAATTAACAGTTTAAAATAATATAATATACTTCTCCTTACCTGCTAATACAATAGAATGCGATAAGCCTGAATAAATCTGCAAAGCTTATTCCAGAACCCTCTAAGGAGAAAGCTGCAAAAGAGATAATAGACAATCAGAGTCTGAGAAAAGCTAAGCTGAATCAAGCCCTATCAGACTGTGCACGATGGAAGCAGTTGTGCCTTGCAAGTATTAAACAAAGCAGTGTTTTGTTAATCAAAAACAACTGTGCTGACTATACATCTCGGCCAAAACAGCTCAACTAAACAAAGGCATGAAGACAGTAATGTCCCCTTTCCTCATTCTTGCAGTATGTACTCATCGTGAAGATATGGGTCAAAACAAGAGCTGCAAAAAGCATTACTAACAGACTCGATGGCTAGCAATTAAGGAGGCCTCAAGTTACCCATCCTAAAGAGATTTAATGATAAATGGGGAAAGCATACAGAGCATGGCTCATGATCTTCTTTCCAATCTCTCTCTGTGCACACATGTGTTTATCTCCCTTGTGTGTTCTGTGTGTATACTGCATATGTTGTGTCTGGGGGGGGGGGGGGTAGTTGGAATAGTGGTACAGTTTGAGCGAGGGAGGGGAGTATTTTGGAGGGCAGTTTGTGGGGTGATGGGGCAGTTGTGATGACTTCTTTTTTGGGGGATGGGGTAGTCTGAGGGATGGTGAGGCTGGTGTGGTGTAGTACTTGAGGATGGGGTGCTGTGTGTAGTAGGTTTTAGGGGTAGGGGGCAGCAAGGTAGTATTTTTTGGTAGTGGGGTAGTCAGCAGGGTGGTGGGGCAGTTGGTAGTTTTTAGGGTAGAGCAATGTGCAGTAGGGGCGTAGCTAGGTGGGGCCACGGGGGCATGGGGTCCCACAGATTAAGCCCTGGCCCCCTCTACTTTGGACTCCCCCGCCGCCGACCCTCCCCCGCCACTTTCGATTCCCCCCTCCCGCCGCCACCGACCCTCCCGTACCACTTTTGATCCCCCCCTCCCACCGCCGCCAACCCTTCCCCGCCGCCGCCAGGCACCTTTGCTGGCAGGGGTCCCCAAGCCCCGCCAGCCGAAGTCTTCTTCAGCGCCGGTCAACTCTGGCGCCTTCGCTGATGATCTGTTTCTGACTCCTGATGTCCTGCATGTACGTCCTGCACGGGGCTACATACAGGACAAGCACGCAGGAAATCAGGAGTCAGAAACAGATCATCAGCGAAGGCGCCAGAGTCGACCGGCGCTGAAGAAGATCGGCTGGCCGGGGTCCAGCAAAGGTACCTGGTGGCAGCAGTGGGGTCCAAAGTGGCGGGGGGTCGGTGGCTGGGGGAGGTGGGCTAAACTGTGCCCCCCATCTCGGCCTCTGGACCCCCCTCCCACAGAGGTCTGGCTACGCCCCTGGTGTGCAGGGTAGTGGAGGCAGTTTTCAGGGTGCTAGGACCATCTGTGTGGTAGTGGAACAGTTGCAGAGGGTCTTGTGGGTTGGGGAGTAATTGTGAGGTGGTTAGTTTTGTTATGGTGGGGACACGTTCTATGATGGGATTGCATTTGCTCGGATAGTTTATAGAGGTGGGATGGTTAGCAGGGAGGTGAGGTATTTGCATAGGAGCATTTTTTGAATGGTGAGATAGTTTACGGGGAGATAGGACAGTTGCAGGTCTAGTTTTTGGGAGTAGGGCAGTTTGCAGGGTGGCAGTTTGGGGGATGGGCCCATTTGTGGTGTAGTAGGGCAGAGAAGGAGTAGCGTTTGGTGTTGGGGCAGTTTGTGGGGTAATGTGGTTTTATGGATGTAGTAGCGGTTTGCAAGATAGTGGTAAAGACTCAGGGAGCAGTCTTCATGGTTTGAGCAAAGTTTGGCATAGTTTTTTGGGATGGGGGCCATTGCAGTGGGGTATTTCTTGGGATGGGGCAGTTTGCAGAGAGCTTGGGTAATTGGGAAAGATAATTCTTAGGGGTGGGGCAATTTGGATGGAAGAGGGGAAAGAGGGCAGATGCTGGATGGGGTTGGGGATGGGGAGAGAAGAAAAAGGACAGAGTTAGTGAGAGACTGGGAAATAAGAGCCAGTATGAGGGAAAGAAATGGCAAGCTGTAGGTAGACACAGTAGGAAGAGGGAAACTGGATAGTAAGAAAGAATTAAATCTGGACAGACAGAAAAATAAACTGAAGAAAGTTGAAAGGCAAAGGAAGAAAATGTGGCAAATGGACAGGCAATCCTGGCAAAAGAGTTAGGAGACGACGATGAAAGACTAGAGACTGGGACCAACACAATCAGAAAAAGTAAATGGCTAGGCAAAAGTAGACAAAAAATTATTTTTAGTTTAGGATAAAGTAGTGCAGTAGCTGTGTTGATAAATGTTAATTGTTTTACTTGTATTTGTTCATTTGTAATGTAGAAATTGGAATATGTCAATTTTTAAAATTTATGTCTGCTGTCTTTATATTTGGCACAGTACAAGAGGGCCTGCATCACTTTCTCTTTTTCTGGTGTTGCACTGTATACGGAGTCTGGCTTCTTGGGTGTTCAGTTTAATTTTTGTCTACATATTTCTATTTTTAGTTACTTATTCTGTACTTGGTAGGGGTCTATCTGTATTCTGTGTGTGTGAAAGAGCCATGGTTTTCTGTTAGCACTGACTGTGCAGGATCAATCTGTAGTAATCTGGCTTGTTTAGTTTTCCAGTAGGTTTACTGATGTTCTCGTGCCCACTGCACTGTTTGTAGTGCTGTCCTAGTTAAGTCCTTGTTGTATGACTCATAGAAGTAAATGCTATTATGGTATGGTCGAATTGTTCTGTAGGTCTGGAGTGACATTTGTGGTGTTTTGTATTACTTTACCATATGCCTGGTACTGGATTTTGGATTTACAGGGGCGGCCTGACCATTAGGTCACCTGAAGCGGGGGCCTCAGGTGGCACTCTTTAGGAGCGGCATCTCGGGGAACAACTTCGTGATATTTCACCTGGTCATGGTGACTTGCCAAACCTGGCAGTGATTCTCATAAGCTGCCCTGCCGCCAACGGCACCCGCCTCTTCCCTTTACTACGGCCGCTTAAAGTAACTTCCTGTTTCGCTAAGGCAGCCGCAGTAAAGGGAAGAGGTGGGTGCCGGCAGCTGCAGGGCAGCGTATGGGAATCGCTGCTGCTGCCGGGTTTGGAAAGTCACCGTGACCAGGTAAAAGGCCCGGGGGGGGGGGGGGGGGGCGGGGAGGAGTCTGCATAGAAGCTCTGCCTCAGGCGGCATTTTGCCTTGGGCCGGCCCTGTGGATTTAGATCACACCTTTCTCAGTAATAGCTCAAGGCAAGTTACATTCAGGTACAGTAGGTATTTTCCTCTCCCTTGGAGAGCTTATAACTTAAGTTTTGTACCTGAGGCAATGGAAGGTTAAGTGACTTGTCAAATATCTCAATGAGCAACAGTGGATTTCAACTCTGGCTTCCCTAACTCTCAACCTGCTGCTCTAACCATTAGGTATAGCTCATATAAATAATACATGTTATCTGTATTAGCTGTACTTAATGTTTGGTAACTCAACAGCAAACTAAAGGCTAGGAGAGCTGAAGTCTGGTGGCCATTTGGCAACCTACCAAAAATACTGACAGGTAACAGTCTGTCCCAGTATGGCAACGCTTATGTTCTTATTTTATGGTTGCCAGTAATCTCAGGATTTCTGTTATAGTGCTGCTGAACATCACTGTTCATATGGCCAGCAGGAAGATGCTGGACTGGGGAGCTAGGTATGACAGAGCCAAGTGTTAAAGTACCTGCATATATTTCCAGAATATTGCAAATACTATTCTGTTTAGTATGTTGCACTAGTTTCCTGTGCATTATTTTGATGTTTTGGTACATATTCCCTAGTGTACACAATACCATGAGTAACAGAGGTATTTGGGGAGGCAGCTAGTAGACAGTGAAGGGGTCATTCCCTGCTGTGTTCAAAAATGCCCCTACTGTCCCCTCCCCCCCCCCCTTTTTTTTTTTAAGTACAGGGGGAGCTGTGCTAAACATCCAGTAGCTAAAATTCAGAGTAGCTAGTAGTGGCAAGTAGGGAAAGCATGCAGAGCACAGTTCATGAAATTCTTTCCAACTTTCCTGCAAGTGTCAACTCAGTGCTTAGAGGGAACATTGCTGCAGGGAGGAAATTTTTGACTTGAGATACTTTGGAGAGGGGGGGGGGGGGGGGGGTTAGAAGATGGAATTCCCTAGCAGCTATGTTTCACGGTATGTGATTTTCCTTGCTACAGAAGCTAGAATTCTTTCTTTCTTAGAAATGCAATGGACAATTTTGGGGAGTTTTTTCAATATTTGTCATGAGCTCGATGTGCTACTCAATTGATCAACTGGGGTCCCGGGAAAGGTGAATGATTACTACCCATCATTATAAGTACCCAAATACATAGGCTTTTACTATGGCTGTTGTTCAAAGGGAGGGAGGGGTCGGCACAATGGAAAGGAGGCATGTTTCGGGATTTGTAGCTCTTGTATTGGGATTTGCAGTTCTTTTGTGAATTAAGTTCTTGAATAGTTTTGTTCATAGCTGCTGATGATATCTGTGGAGATTTGTAATGTTCACCCAGGGATTATGATATCAGTTGTATGCATTTCTTTCTATGTGTGTTAGATGCTGGAGGAGGGAGTGAGTATTTTGTATACTGATGTTTGTTACTGGAATGTGCATTAATAAAAATTATAGTGGAAAAAACCCACAAACAGTAGGGGAAGAATATACTTCTGTACATGGGATGCATGAATTTGTCAAAAGTGCATACAATATCCTAGCAAATATAATTCTGAAACAATTCTGCAGTTACCATTATTTGATTTTTTTTTTATCATTCTCTAACCTAAAAAAACTCAAGTTACATTTCATGAACACAAGTGTAAAGCTGTTGATGGTAAAGTAAGCATACTCACTGTAGGAGCTTTCTTTTATTGCAAATTCTTTGAGGCAGGACCCAGATTCACTGGGAAGGCGGAGGGACAGAATTTTTTTTTGCAGTTTTGCAGCCTTCCTAACCAGGAAGCTCTGTTAAGGAAGGACACATCATTAATTACAGAAAGCCACAATTTCAGTGGCTGTAAAGACCAATTTTAGAGATAGGCCATGGAAGGGAGAAGACGTCCAATTAGATACATGGAAAATTCACGTGTATTTTACAAAGGCTTTGCCAGACACAGAGCCTCTTGAATAAAACACACATAAGGATATACAAAACTGCACATTGATGTCCTATCACACCCAGTATGAGCAGCTGTTTAAAAAGTTCCATCCCATCACACCCAGTAGAAGCAGCTGTTTAAAAAGTTCCATGTGGGTAATAAAACGTGTCCTTTTTCCCAAATGTGCATGGGAAGAGCCTTTTAAATATCACTGCTTCCAACAGCATCCATCCATAAACAGCACCCCTTCAATCTCCCCCACAAACATCCAAGAACCCTCCCCCAACTGTCCCCTCCAACAAGCTTCAAGTTTATTCAGAACTTTCTACCCCGCCTATGGGAAAACCATTTAGGCAGCTTACAATCTAATTTAAAAGGGAGAGCATACTGTAGACAAGACGGTTGACAAAAGGAAGGGGATAGAACTACAAAATAGATAGGGAAGAGGGGGAAAGTCAAACAAGGAGGGGTACTGCACATGCAATCAGAGTCTCAGCGGAACCCACATGATCTCAAAAATGAGTGAATAAATGCAGGATAATTAATCAATGGAAAAAGCATCCTTAAAAAGAAAAGTTTTTAAATTAGTTTTGAAAGTATCTAAAGACTTGACATTACGTTAAGTGAATAGGTAATATTCCAGAGTTTTGGAGCTTGAACCGAGTATGTTCCTGATGCATTTCCCTATAGGTAGGTACAGTAAGGCAATGGTGTTGTGCTGATCTAAGGGAACGCGAGAGAACATACAATACCAAGTAACGCGCTAGAAATAATGGTTCATTGGAAATACAGGTTTTAAATACTAGTAATAAAATTTTATATGTAATGCCCACTGGTTACCTAGTACACACCGTATGTAATACAGTATGTAATAGGTAACCAGTGGGCATTTTTCAAGGACAGTGTTACATGATTGTATTTTTTTTAACCATTAATGATCTTGATAGCTGTATTTTGGATAATTTGTAATCGCTGACGATCCTTAACATGGAGACCCATGTATAAAGAGTTACAGTAATCTGGCATGACCAAAGAGTGCATGAGAATGAGCAAAAGATCCACCACTCGGCCCCCTCCACCCAGGGCTGGTGCAAGGTTATTAGTTGTCCTAGGCAAACCTTCAGCTTTATGCCCCCTTCCAACTAACTCTAATGCCTCTTGTCCCCTCCTCCCCAACAATACTGTGGATCTTGTTTTCTCTCATCAATCATCCTCTTTCTACCTTTATAACTTTGTTTCTGACATTGTACCCTGGTCCCATCATAGTCTCATTACATTTCAGCTTTCCTTCCCTTTTCCCCCTGCTACTCTCAAAGCCTTCATCCACTTCTTCTAGAAAATAGGTGACTGTCTACCCTAAGATCAATACTGCTTTGCTCAACATTGTCTCACCCTTTACAAACCACACAAACTGTTTCAGATCCTTAATAAGATTGTCCCGCCTATATTACCCTCTCCCCCACCCTCTGAGTTCTTCTCTTTTCTTGATATCCTGGCAGTCGCATGGTTAGCCTCCAACATGGTTAACCTCCACTGTTCCTTCCTCTGAGATAACTGCTATTGGGCAGTAAAGGTAAAGATAGCTATCATTCAGGTTCCCCACTATTCAGGAACTCCTCAATCTTCTTCCAACATTACACTTAACCTGCTCTCCCATAGATTCCTGGCCTACCTGTCTAATGATTACCACTTCTGTTGTTGCCCTTTATTTATGCTGTCATTCTTCAATTTCTTAAATCAGGTATTGTCCCCGATATCTGGAAGCATGCCTACTACTACTACTTATCATTTCTATAGAGCTACTAGACTTACGCAGCGCTGTACACTTTAACATGAAGAGACAGTCCCTGCTTGGCAGAGCTTACAATCTAATTAGGACAGGACAAACCATCATTACACTTATACTGAAAAAAAAATTCAATATTGACCCTACTTTCCCCACTGTTCTCTCTAAGCTGAGTGGGTGTCCTCCAACTGCATTGCTAGCAGTAGGGGGTTGTGCTTTAATATTGTGTTTTCAATTACTAAGGACAGGCAGATTCCCTGGAGTCCTGCAGAACTTGCCTGTTCTTCACTATTGAAAATGTGATAGTGAAACATCACCCCCTACTGGCAGGACTGTAGATGGAGGACTCCCGCTCAGCTTAGAGGGAACAGTGCCTCTCCCCCCCTTAATTACCATCCCATTTCTAATCTCCTTTTTCTCTAAACTTTGTTGTTCTGCAGCAACTCACCTCTTTCTCAGATACAGCTTTCACACTACATCCCAGGCAAGCTAATTTTTGCACGGAACATAGCACTGAAACCCTACTTTTGTCTTTCCACAATGACATTCATTCCTCCCTTGATCATAGTGCCTCTGTCATGGTTGTCTCCTTAGACCACTCCTCTTGCCTTTGATATGGTTGACCACAACTTGCTTCATCTTCGTCTTTCTCACATGGGTCTCTCGGACACAGTATTATCCTGGTTCACTTCTTACCTTTCTCATCAACTTTTCTCTGAGGGTTCCAACTCAACAAGGTATCCTTACGCTTCAGGCATTCCCCAAGGTTTTATTCTGGCCCCTCTTCTATTTTATCTTTCTTTCCCCCTAATTGCCCTCATCTAATCCCTTGGTTGCAGTCCATATTGCTACACTGACATACAGATTCTCTATTCATATCCCCCTGGTTCTGTTGATTCTCTCACTCTCAACTCCTGCCTGGAACACGTTTCTTTCTGGATCTCTGCTTAGTTCTCAATGTCTCTAAAACTGAGTCTATCCAATTTTCAAACCCTTATTGCTCTAGCTTCCCTCCCCCTCCGATCCTGCAAGGGCATTTATTGAAATTTAGTGATAAATGACACATTCTAGAAGTTATCTTTGACTCTCATTTGACTTTTAAAGACCATATTAACAAAACCATCCAATCCTTTTTTTTTTTTTGCCCTTCAACATATTAGGTCTGTTAGACCATATCTCCACACACTGCTTCTCTCTCTTGTCATCACTCACCTCAATTCCTGTAATTCTCCCTTTTGTGGTCTTCCTCTTTCATCACTAAAGTGACTTCAAGTCATCCAATCTACATGGCGTTCACAAATTTGATCACGTAAACCAACTACTCAAGTCCGAACACTGGCTCCCTATCTCATTTTGCGTTTGATTCAAGTTACTCACATTAGTTTACAAAAGACTGTTACCCTTTACTCCAGCATATGTGGAACACTCTACTCCCGAACTCAAATCTGAACCTTCCTTTCTAGTATTCAAAAAATTATTCAAAACTCCTCTTTAACCAGGCTTTTTTCCTGTACTAATTTTGGTATTCATCATCTTACTTCTTCTTTTTACCTCTTTCCTATCTTCCAGCTCCTCTATTTTTTTTGTAAACCTACTAAGGTCATTTTGGTGATTGGCGGTATATTAAATAAAAGGAAATAAATAAAATGTGGCTAAATTCAATCATTCTCTGTATAACTTATCTATTTAAATGCCAACAAGCAAATAGCAGGAATAACTTTATAAGGATAATGTTATCTATATACATTTATATGTATATATTCAGCAGTGGCACTTGTACTTCTACCACCACTGAATTTATAAATACCTTTATATGGATAATTATCTGCATAAATTTATAAGGTTCCCGGCCCACTGAAGATTTCTTTCTATGTAGTGGTGCTAAACAAGGGGGACAGCTAGGCACAGAGGTCTGTCTCATCCTATACCACCAATCTCTCTTAACTTCTTTACCACCCCCCCTTAATACCACACTCTTCCTCCCAATCCTCTCACTCTTGTGTTCCCACCACGGCCAGTACAAGTATCCCCCTTGCCTGCCTTTCCTCCACAAGCACCAGAGCACTCCCCCTTAGTCTCCCAACTCCTATCACCATCTCCGTCCCTGTTTTATTAGAATGTGTTATGCTGCCTTTTGTACCAGACATAACAACTGTTCCTCCTCACAAAGCACCTCCTTCCTAATGTACCCCAAACAACACCAGCATTCCCCTCCTCATCCCACATCCCCCCTGCAGGCAGTGGAAGTTATGTCTTGCCTGCTCCCTCAAGCTTCAACAGTCATGAGCCATTTGAAACAGACAGACCACTTCCATATCACTTGCAGCAGCCACAGACTCTCTGAAGCAGCTCTCTCCTTTCTGGCTTCAGCCACAGCAGCAAGCAGATAGTGTTAGCATCCCAATGCACAACCCATCTGGCTCTATACTGTCTGTAGCTGTGCCATATTGAAACCTCACAGGTGGAAATTCCTGTTGATGATATCACAAGAACATGAATAGGACTTGCCATCTGAAAGGTTTCAACATGGGCAGCTACAAGTAACCGAGAGACACTTGGGTTGTACATCAGGTCACCACCATCCTCTAACTGCTGCTATGGCTGAGGAGAAGCTGATGGGGAGTGGGGGTGGTTGTGGCTGCAGGAGTGGTAACTTCAGCTAGCAAGGCTTGTGCATCCTCGCCAGCACAAGTATTGCCTCTGGGAGCACTGGAGGGACCTGTGCCCCCTCCCCCTGGGCATATTTTCACAGAACAGCATTGTGCAAAATTTCAAACAGAATAAATGCAAAACCAATTCTATGTTTGAACTGTACTTCTCAATTAAACTTCCATGTCCCTCTAAGTTTTGACTTGATAAATGCACACAGAAGTGTAGGCGTCTATTTTTATCATATTCTCTTGCTTTAAAGTGTATTTTTTTAATTATTTAAAAAAAAAAAAAACCCAAAACATAAAACAAAGATGTTAGCAGATAAGGACCACTTGGGTACATCCTTGAGGCCTATCTCCGGTCCATCTCATTTTGCCCCTTTTAAGTAAAATATCACATGGAAATCAACAATCCATCCAACATGGAAAGTTGCAGTATTGACAACTCTTGTGAAAAGGCAAGGAAGATCAAACAGAGAGCATGCAGAAAGACTGGATTTATTTTTAGGATTATTAAATTGCTTCAGGTGTGTAGGGAGAGGCCAAGCCTATTCTGCCTCATTACAGCTACATAATTTGTAGTTCCAACTTGTCTTTAAACAAGAAGGATTACAAATTAAAAGTGCAAAGAATGAAAACTAGGAATGGCTCATCCTGTCCCTAATATTTATTTATTGCATATGTATTCCACTTTTTCCCACCTCTTTGCAGGCTCAATGTGGCTTACAATACATCATGAATAGTGGAAATAAGAAGAGAACAGACATTTGGTATTATAGAAGGATCTTGGGTTACATGATAATGAAAAACATGATAGTAATATAACAAGAGAACATTTTAAGACAGTTTTGGATACATGTGGGGGAGTTCACATGTGTTAATCTTTGTGGTATGTCCTGTTCAAGAGATGGGTCTTCAGAGTTAGATCCAAGATGGCGCTGGATTGAGATTGTTACTCCAGACGTGCCTCCGCAACTTACCTGAGTTTGAGCTGAGAAAGGCAGCCGGATTCCCTTTGCTATGGGGAAACGGCGCGGTAAAGTGAGGGAGGCTCCTGTTACCCCTGCTGGTGCCGTCCTATCGAGGCAGATGACCCTGGAAAGCTGCGGTGTATCGCTGGGACCCCGGGCTACATCTTCTCCTGCTACCCGACCGGTTTTCAATAACTCGGCCAGCAGTGTAGACGGGGCTTACTTGAGTCCCGACGTCCGTGCGGCGCCGCCACAACCAGGAAGTGCCTGAGCGGCTAGTGATTCGAAGGGCCCGGAGCCTGAAATGGAGGGGACCCTCGAAGAAAGGAGCCCAGCCAAACGTGGAGGAAGTGAAGGAAACCTGGTAGGACAGGGGTTTAAAAATTTTTCTTTAGTAATGAAAGAGAATTTACAGCAGATTTCCAACACTCCTCTTCCTGAGTTTAATATCGTAGCGGTGAAACCAGCCGTAGTGACTGTTGAATCACTATGGGATCTAACTTTCTCAATGCATTCTTCGCTTCAATTAGTCCTGCTAAAAAATGCTGCTGAGATTAAGATATTGTTGGAAGCCCTGTTAACTCAAGAGCAAATTAACGCCCAACAGTTGTCTGAAATAAAAGTATTTGACAGTAAAATTGCAAATCTGGAGAACTTGAATAAAGTCACAATCAAGGACAGTAATTTCATTAAAAGGAAGTTGGAATATCTTGAAAACCAGCAGAGGAGACTTAATTTGAGGCTTGTCAATTTCCCCAGATCTCCTGTTATCTCTGCGGTTGAAATGGTTAAAAGATATTTGAGAGAGGTTTTGGGGATGCCGGGTGAAGCTCTACCACCCATTACGAGAGTGGTATATCTTCAGACTTTAATACCATCTAAAGCTGGAGGAGATCAGGCGGTTGTGGATGGAGGACTGAACCTAACATCCTTTCTGGAATCCTCTCTAGAAGTTGTTACACAAAGGACAACAGCGGTGGTGACTTTTGCACTTGAGATGGATAGGGAGATGGTGTTAAAGTTATTCTTTAAACATATGGACTCGATGTTTTTTGGTGCCAAAGTTAGGATTTTTCCAGATTTAGCTAAAGAAACTCAGGCTAGGCGCAGAGCCTTTTTGGCTCTGCGCCAAAGAGTATTAAATCTTGGGGCAACATTTACTCTTAAATTTCCTTGTATTTGTCGTTTCATTTATTTACAAAATAATTACCAATTTTCTGATCCAAAACAACTCGAGGACTTTATTAATGCTAGAGAAGCTGAGAATGTTATTGTTAAAATTTAGATTTCCATGCGGACACTGTATGGTAGATTGAGAATGTACCCGGAGTATGTAACAATTTGTTATTATTTTCCTTTATGTATTATAAGTATATCTTGGATTCATTTAAGTATTTCCAATATAGTGGTCGATGTTTAAGGTAATAATGTTTCCCGTATTGTGACAAGTAGTTGTCCCAAGAATGTGATTATTTCCTTTAGTTTCTTTTTTTTCTTTGTTACTGTATGCTTCTATGAGAAGATGTGTAATTTGAAACTATAAATAAATAATTAAAAAAAAAAAAAAAAAGAGATGGGTCTTCAGTAGTTTGCGAAAGTTGGTTAGATCATAGATCGTTTTTAGGTTGTGCTCGTATATGAAAAGGTTGATGCGTGCATTAGTTTGTATTTTAGACCTTTACAGTTGGGGAAATGAAGATTAAGGAACGTGCGAGATGATTTTTTAGCATTCCTGGGTGGTAAGTCTGTCAAGACTGACATGTAGGCTGGGGCTTCGCCATTTGCTAGCCCTTCAGTTCTTCCCTCTCTAGATCCTCTTCCAACAGGTTGAGTACTGCAGAAATTCCCTGTCTTTGAGAAGCTGAACACAGCAGCGTCTGGACTGGAATCTCATTCTGCACTTCAGTAGGCATTAATCAGGCATCCCCATGTAGATGCGCTAGCCAAGCTCCAGCTGCTTTATATAAACTGGAAATACTGTCTGCTTCTATAATAAATCTAGACCAGTGCACTTCATGAGATCTTATTCAAAGCTATCCCTTGATCTCCTTAGTGCAACGCAGAGCTATCACTGAGGAACCAATGTAATAAAAAGTGTCAAGTCCAGTGCAAAGTATAACGCATGGTTGTGCACACATTTTAATTTGCACGGCTCTACACCCCATGCAGGAAGAAGTTTTGCGTGCAAATACAGCACGCATAAAAATTGCCATTTAGACTCTATGTGTTACGGTCGGTGAGTTCTTGTGCCATGCAAAGCACCGGCGGGTGGCCCGTGTTCAGCTGGCGGCCGAACAATTCCCAAAACTTCACCTATGACAACCGCCGTTCCCCGAGGGTTGAGCCCCCAGGTGCAGGCAGCCGCCAGGACTTACAGATGCGGCTGGGATCGGAGTCGGGCAGCGAGCAAGCGGACTGGTCAGGATACTGGCAGTGGTCGAAGCAGGCGGCAAGCAGGGAAGAGTCCGAGGTCAGGCAGTGGTCAGATCAGGTCAGGTGATAAGCAGTAGTAGGTAAACCACGCAGGAGCTCAAGCCTACCTCTTTAACAAGGCCTACCTCGAGAACCCTTAACTAACTTTAACACAAAACCTCTCCACATGTATCCAGAATATATTTTTCAATAACTGCTTGACCAGATCCTCTTGTCTTCTTTGACTTCTTTGTAACACCAATTGTATTCTTTACCCTGGTATGGCAATGCCATAACAGTTCTTTGTAAGCCACACTGAGCCTGCAAAAAGGTGGGAAAATGTGGGATACAAGTGCAATAAATAAATAATAAGTCTATCTACCAAAGTAGAAGCCGAAGCAAAGAGGGAAGAGAGGATGCCTCCTTAAGTAGCCCTCCCCATCAGGAGTCCCACGATCAGCTGGGCAGGAGAATCTCCATTGGTAGAGCCGCCGAGGAGGAAGGCAGCGAGGAGCCAATCCCTGCAAGGCAGAAGGCGGGGCAAAGATGGCCACGTTCCGGGATCGCCCGAATCGGGCAAGCCGCACGACAGACCCCGACGTGACCCCCCCACAACCCGCAGGTGAGGCCCAGCCCTGAAGCACCCTCGGAGCGTTGGCTCCGTGAGAAATGGCCGGTGCTCCCCGCCCGATGCCCCGACCAGCATAGTGAGGCCCTGGAGCACCCTAGGAGCGCCGGCTCTGCCAACATGGTCGGCGCTGCACCCCCGAGGACGCGACCCGCATGGAGGGACCTGCTGAGGGAGACACACGAGGTGAGGAGTGTGACTCTATGCTAATAAAGGCATTAGCTACAACTCCTTGATGCAGAGGAGTGCCTAGAAAACTGAAAGTCTAATAATGCATGCTGTTTTTAATTCAGGGAATTTAACTCCAGCCAGTTATTTTGTTTGTGGCTTTTCTTTCTAGAGGAAAGATGGAGTAATGAAGTGAAAAAGAGGAGAAGAGAGATTGGCACCCTTGACTCCAGCTATCATCACACATGTATAGTATGTTTTACTTCTATAAAACCTTTTTTTTTTAAATAGCTATAAAGCATGCTAAGTATGCAGAATGTAAAGTCATATGTGCACAAATCTGAAATTTTGTGAGAAGAAATTAGCGTATGTTTTATGTGTACAAGATTGGAAACTGTGGGGATCATTTTCAAAGCACTTAGACTTACAAAGTTCCATAGGGTCCTATGGAGCTCATTTTCAAAAGAGAAAAAAGTCCAAAAAGTGGAATAAATCTGCATTTGGATGTTTTTCTCACAAAAACATCCAAATTGGTATTTTCAAAAACAATTTCTAGACTTTTTCTATGAAGTCCATCAGAAGTGCGTTCAAATCACAAGAGGGTGTGTTAAAGGTGGGATCTGGGCGTTCCTAACACTTGGACTTTTTTCAGCCATAATGGAACAAAACAAAGCCGTCCAGGACTAAAACTAAGACGTTTTGAGCTACACCTGTTTTTACAACAAATAAGGCACAGAAGGGTGCCCCAAATGACCAGATGACCACTACAGGGAATCAGGGGTGACCCCCCAGTGGTTACTGACCCCTTCTACACCCCACAAATGTGAATAGAAATATGATTTAGCAATCTCTATGACTGCCTCAGATGTTAGAGCCAGGTCTACTAGAGCAGCATGCAGGTACCTGGAGTAGTGTAGTGGTCAGTGCAGTGCACCATGGAGTGGGGGGCCTCTGTTCTCTATCTCCCTCTAACTGTCACATTTGTGTTGGAAACTGTGAGCTGTCCAAAACTCACCAAAAACCCACTGTACCCACATATAGGTGCCCCCTTCACCCATAAGGGCTACTGTACACAGCTGTGGGCAGTGGGTTTTGGGGGGCTCAGCAGACAAAATAAGGGAGCAACGGTGAGATGTGTACCTGGGGAGCATGTTTTTGAAGTCCACTAGGGTGCCCCATTTATCTCCTAGGATGTCTGGGAGACCAGTCTACTAAAAATGCTGGCCCCTTCTACATCCCAATGGCTTGATTTTCTACATTTTTCACCAAAAATGGACCAAAAAACAAAATGGACCAACATGGACCAAAAAAAAAAAATCCAAAGCACAAAACCTTGTTAGAAACAGTATTTTCGGAAACAAAAGATCTATGTTTTTCTTTTTGGAAAATGAGCTTCCTTCTTACTCAGATTTTGGACGTTTTTTTACAAAATGTCTAAAGTCAGGCTTAGACGTCTTATCGAAAATGCCCCTCCATGTAATTTTGTGAGTCTAAGTGCTTTGAAAATATGCCTCCAAGTGCACCAAATCCAGAATTTTATACACGTTATATATTGCAATAACGATTTTTTTTGCCTGCAAAATCATTCAGATGTGTGCATAGTGCCCAGTGCAGAAAACCATGCATACATTACCTTCCTTTATGCACACAGCTTTTCTGCTGCAATATTTATATTAGTTTACTGCATTAGAAGCAATTTTTTTAAACATTACATCAGCTCCTAAGGATTGGCTAGGGATGAAGGAAGTGTTAGCCCCTAAGGAGGGTTGGGTATCCACCCAGGCAAAGGACTATCCCATGGTTGAAGCAGAGAAGTTCCAGTTAGGTGACATTTGTGGATCAAGGGGTGATAGGGGACCCGGGAAGAGGTTGAAACCTAAAGCTCTTAAGAGATTGGATAAGTAGAAGGAGCTGGTTCCCTCAAGGCAGGTAGAAGCAGTAGGAGAAGAGGCGATGAGTAAATTTCACCCATTTCCACTGGAGCAGAGAAGGGATCAAAGCCTACTAGGAGAAAGCAGAGGGTTCACAGACTAAGGAGGAGAGAACCTATCTGACATAGGAAAGTTAATAACATCCTATACAGAGTACATGGAAACATCTCCAAGAGGGAACAAAGACAGATCATGGTCCCTGAAATTTTTAGAAAACTTGTTGACGCTGGCACATTCCCATCCATTAGAAGGACACTTAGCAGAAGCAGGGATCTTAGACAGACCTGTTGCTCAGTTCTTTTGGCCGGGTATATACCAGGATGTTAGGAAATACTGCTGTTCATGTCCTGAATGTCAAAAGGTGCCCTAGAGGGTGACTGAAAGGTCCTCTCTCATTCCTCTGTCCATTACAGATCAACCACTAGCATGGGTAGCCATAGATATTGTTGCACCTTTAGACAGGAGTTCCAGTGGTCACCAATGTATCCTGGTCATGGTGGATTACACCAACAGATAACCTTGGGTGGTTCCAATGAGGAAAACTTCAGCCCAAGGTATAGCCCAAGAATTGCTAGCAATTTTTTAACACACGGGGTTCCCTCACAAAATTTTAACTGAGAGACCAATTTCTTGACTCAGAACCTAGAGGGCATGTTTAAACTGTTTGGAATAAAGAATGTGAGAACTGCAGCTTTTCACCTCCAGACAGGCTTGTAGAACGATTTAATCAAAGACTGATTCATATGGTGAAAAAATATTTTGGAGAGGCTATCAAAGATTGGGATATGGTCTATATCCTGTTTGCATACCGAGAGGTAGCCCAAGCGTACTTGGGATTCTCCCCCTTTGAAATCATGTTTGAGTGGACACTCAGAAATTTGTTAGAGGTGGTAAAAGAAGCCTGGGTGGGGGAAGAAAGAGAGATTAACTTGGTACCGGAGTATGTCCAAGAAATAAGAAGGAAATTAATGAGGATAGAGGAAGTAGCAAGAAATAACCTAAAATAAAAGTCCAAGCACGCCAAAAGGTATATTATGATCGAAAGGCTAAAAAGAGAGGGTTTCAACCCCATGACAAATTATTAATACTGATACCTACATCAACTAATAAGTTATTAGCCAGCTCTTTTGTAGTGACCTGATGGTTAGGCCGGTGACCTATAAGTCAACCAGAGTCAGGGAAACTCGGGTATTTCATGTAAACTCCTTAAAACCCTGGGTAGAAAGAGAAGGGCTAGTTACACAAGTAGTGAAGAAATAAGGAGTCAGACATAGGGAAAGTAGGGGATGAGCACCCCATTAAAATCAGGGAGTCCCTAAATCCCCAACAGAAACTACAACTACTTTCATTGATACATCAGTTCCGGGATGTATTTTCTCCGATGCCAGGGCATACCCATGTGGGGACCCAACGGATAGAAACCATACCAGGGAAAGTGATTGGTCAGAAAGCTTATCAACTTCAGGAAGCCAAAAAGAAAGAGGTGAAATGGGAGGTAGTGGAAATGTTGCGGTTGGGGATACATGAAGAGTCAACTAGTGAATGAGCTAGTCCCATGGGTTCACCCATTTTTGTGTGGACTTTTGGGGTGTTAATAGTATCTCCTAATTTGATGCCTACCCTTTAGAAAAAAAGTCAAAAGAAAGAAAAAAAAACAATTTCATTACCCATCAGGGCTTGTATTACTTCAGAGAACTGCCATTCGGGCTCCACGGAGCCTCCTCTATATTTTAGATTATTAATCAGATACTGAGACCCCATCAAACTTTTGCCTGAGCTTATTCGGATGATGTAGTCATCTTTTCTAATAGCTGGGAGGAACATTTGAAACAGTTGGCAGCTGTCTGTGAATCCCTTAGGCAAGCAGAGCTCACTGCCAACCCCAAAAAAGTGTGCCCTGGGATAAAAGGAGGTCCAATATTTGGGCTATTGTGTAAGGGGGAGGTTGGGAAAAACCTATGCCCTCAAAGGTAGAGGTAATTCAGAATGTAAAGAACCCCTCAGACTAAGAAGCAGTTATGAGCATTTTTAGGCCTGATAAGATATTACCAAAGTTTTACCTATCTTTGCAGAGTTAGCTGCCGATCTTACTGCATTATTATGAAATTCCCAACCCAATAATTTATTATGGAAAAAAGTGGCAAATCGTGCCTTTACTCAATTGAAGGAATCCCTATGTAAAGAGCCAGTCTTAAAAGATATAGACTTCCACCAAGAATTTATTTTAGAAACTGATATACCTCAGTAGGAAATCGTCTGAAATAGAGCAACGATATTTCACCACTGAAAAAGAATTCCTGGCAGTCTAATGGGCTATTTAATCACTCTGCTATTACCTCCTGGGAAGGCATTTCACACTACTAACAGAGCATGAATCCCTGAAGTGGCCGAGTCAGATGAAAACCAACAACCCCTGATTTGTGTTGTTATCTGACCAGTGGCATTCCTGGGGGGGGCTGGCACCCGGGGCGGATCGCTGATGCGCCCCGCCCCCTGGGTGCAGCACACCCCTCCCGGCGAAAGGACACCCCCGCGAAGGAACCCCCCCCCCCCCCCACCGGGTGCACGCCACTGGGGGGGTGCCGCGCGCACCTGTCCTCCATTGTTCCATGCTTCTTCTCTGCCCCGGAACAGGAAGTAACCTGTTTTCCGGGGCAGAGAAGAAGCATGGAACAACGGAGGACAGGCGCGCGCGGCACCCCCCCAGCAGCGTGCACCCGGGGCGGACCGCACTCACCGCAACCCCCTAGGAACGCCACTGTATCTGACTCTCCAAGCGTATGACTTTAGTTTGACACAGAGTTGGGAAGGCCCATGTAAATGCTGACTTCCTATCCAGGAAAGGAGGTAGCATTAGGAGGATCCAGTCTTGACAGTGGGAATAAAAGTCCCAAAACAAAGGGGGGAGGTATGTGATAGAGTGTATGTCAAGTCACGGGGAGGTTAGGGAGGAGAAGCCAAGGGGACATCCAACAGGTCTATAGACTGGAAACCTGGGTTTGAGGTTGGTTTCATAGTCCACTTGTACACTTAGGGCGACTGGAGTGGGATCCTGCTGTGGGTGGTTGTAGTCAGGCAGGGAAGGCTACGTGGGAGGTGGAAGAGGGGACTAATCCTTCAGAATTTCCATTAGTACAATTCCCTAAACTCTGGGAGCAAGCCAAGAATACTCAGCTACTGAACTGTTAACTGGAGAAAAATCTGCATCTCACCTGCATAAAGAAAGTGACCTGTGAATATTGTTTGCTGAGAAAAAACCCTGAAGGAGATAACAGGACGCTGTTAGGCCCCATAAGAGGGCAGGAGGGGGCTGCCTGTCTGTCCAGGACTCTAGAAGACAAAAGACTTTTTATTTGTCGGGAGCAAGGATTCACTGCAACTGTACAGGGGGAACTAAAGAAAGACTTCCCAGCAGTTGAGCCTAATGAAGTAGTACTTATTATACTCCTTTTTGTAAGGAGATGCAATTCCATCTTGGAGACCAAACTCAGATGGGAGAGGCAACCCTCATGGAGATCGAAGGAACTGAATTAAGGAGGATTGTGGTCTGATCAGAGAAGCAAGGCCTGGAGAACAGTCAAAAGTGGGTAAGATAGGTACTGGGCCACACTGGGAGGCAGTCAACAGTGAGTAAGCTAGAAACTGGGCCGCACTGGGAGGTTGGAGAGACACTAGATCTTCAGGTGGGGGTGATGGTGGCTGGTAGCTAAGAAAGGTAGGGATGTTGAATTTGTGGGAATGGCGGGGGGGGGGTCACCACCCCAGGCAATCCTTACCATTGGGTGGGCCTGAGCATTTTGCCAGGCTCGTTCAATGGTAGCTATGCAGTATAATCTTGTTATCTAAAAACCCTGCTACAGTTCACATTTCCTGTGCTCCTGGGACCTTGTAACCAGGGCTCCAGCTTCCTTTACAACTTGTGAAAGTTTTTTTTTTTTCTGTTGTTTTTTTTTTTTTGGTTATTATTATGAACTGAAAATGAAACTGCATGGTGTCTTAAGTCTGGGTTTTGAGGGGTAACAATCAGGACAAAGGAGGGAGGAAGACTGCTCCCACTACAGTGGCAGCTCTTGGTGGACAATGAGTGCCAATGAGGAAGCACCTCTTGGATCAGTGAGATTTTTCAAATTACCCACCATGACATCTGCAATGGGGATGGCAAAAACAATAGAGTGGGGGGAGGTAAAAAGCCAAATCTCCTTCCCCCTACACCCCCTCCCTAAAAAAATGTAATTATTTCAAACTTTGACTCTTACCCCAGGAGGTTGACACTGTAGGATGTTCACTGCTTCCTCATCACTCAGACTGAGCTGCAGCCAAACAGGATGGGTATGGAGAAGCTTGTCCAATACACTGAGTTTTTGTGAGAAACTGTTATATCCAGAATCCCTGGTAAAGGCTTTGAAGTCCTTCTTTTCCAGGTACATGTTTTCCATATCTTTCACTAAGCTGAAAGAAAGAACAAAATATATTCATTAATGTAATAACATGTAAAGTAACATAGTAAATGGTGGCAGATAAAAGACATGCATGATCCATCCATTCTGCCCAACAGTAACATTCATTATCAAATCATTATTGAACCAACATTCAAACAGTATTACAGCATTTTACTTGCTAAGTTCCACTTTACAATGTCTTCTCCTCTTCCACTGAGCTATACATCACTCGCACTCATAGAATGCAATATGAATGTTATATAAATTACGCATACTTGATCCCGATTTCTCTTTGCGATTTGTAGGGTTCAGACCATAGAAAAGTTTGTCCCTCCCACTGACCCTACTTCCCAACTACTGGTGTTGCCATCAAAGCCAATCCTGATCTGTCTTGTCATATATGGGAAACAGACTGTAGAAGTCCATCTAGCATTGGCCTCATTTCCTCACTGATGGAGCTGGCATCTAAGCATCATTCCTGCCCGTCATAAATGAACTTATAGCTTTTCATGTGTTAAGTTTTGTTTTGCTACTATCCACTTTCTATTAAGGGATTGTCACACCCTGAGCAAGGGTTGAGGGTGGGCCTGTGAAATAACACAGCTGGACAAAGGGATAAAAATGAAAACAAGTGTTTATTTAATTGAATCCTGAGGCCTGTTATATCACAGGACCAGGAACCAAGATAGAATACCTCTGTAGTTCAATAAGCAGTCTTAAGCAGGCCTCAGGCTGGTGAAGTCTGAACACAGTCTGTGGCTGGTAGTGTGGCCCTCCCCCAAACACAGCCTGTGAGTCTTCCTCAGTTCTTCTCCAAGTACTAGGGTCTGAGCTCCAGCCAGACCTCACAGCAAGGCTTGTCAGCCTCAAACAAGAAGCAAAAACGGCTTACTTCAGCCAGGTCACAATTCTTAATCATAGGTGGTTGTGGTGTACACTGGAGCTTCAATTCCTTCTTCTCTCTGGACCTCCTTAATCTCAGTCTGGCCCCCTCTTATATACTTCCTGGTTTAGGCTCCACCCCTCCTCTCGGCTCACTTCCTCCCAGATGGGACTAGTACTGTTAAGGTGGCTCAGGCTGTCTAGGGGACTGTTCGTAGGTGAGGGGCAGCGTTCTATAAACTCCCTCACAGGGATCCTTTGTGTCTATCCTATTCATTTTGAATGTCATCACCTTTGTTTCTACCACCTCCACCGCATTCCAGGCATCCATCACCCTTATCCATGAAAAAGTATTTTCTAATGTTACTCAAGTTATTTGACAAATCCTTTAATTGCACAGCATGAGTCTTGTACATCTATCTTGTACCACTGACCCAACACGGGCCGTGTTTCAGCACACAGCGCCTGTGTCAGGGGTCATTCAATCTCTGTTGTTTAGTATGAGAAATTCAGCTAAAAGCTGAATGCACAGCAAATGGACTAAGTCCACATGCAATATAGGCAAAACGTTACTGTTTGCTCCATAGAGTAAGAGGGACGCCCTGCTCCCACTGTGTGGAGCAAGCAGGCACATTTTGCCTATATTGCGCATGGACTTATAGAACACGTAGACAAACATGGTTTAATGGGACAGAGTCAGCATGGGCTCAGTGGAGGGAAGTCTTGCCTCACCAATTTGCTTCAAATCTTTGAAGGCGTGAATAAACATATGGTGAGCCAGTTGATGTAGTGTATCTAGACTTTCAGAAAGCTTTTGATAAAGTTCCTTATGAGAGACTCCTGAGAATATTAAAGAGTCATGGGATAGGAGGCAAGGTTCTGGTGTGGATCATTTGGGAAGGGGCTGAGGGAACAAGAGGGAGATGTGCTGAATCCATGGTGAGGAGGGAGAGGGAGGGAAGGAGACAGGTTCTAGACCTGCAGAGGTAGGGGGGTAGAGAGATGCCAAGCTATGGGTGAGGAAACCAGGGAGAGAGGAGGAAGTTGGCAGACCATTGGAGGGGGGGGGGGGTGACAGAGGGGGAGATGGCAGACCATAGGGGAGGGGGAGAGAAAGAGTGAGTAAGAGAAGGGCCCACAGGAGATGCAGGTACACAAACCTTGATGCTGTGCTCCTTCCCAGGTTGTGTAGGCAGTAAACCACACTTAGCAGGCTTTCACTTTTGGTCTGCAGTTTGCCAGAAACACAACCTTGGAAGGTGCATAGCATTGGGATATGTGTAACTACGTCTCCTGGCACCAGGCTGGGTTTCCTGAGTAGGCTCTCCTCTCTGAGCTGCTGACCTGTTGAACACTGAAGTTGCACTTCTTTGAAGGATGTGGAAGGGAGAGAGAGAAGGGACAAGGAGCTGCAGGACCATAAGAGGGAATGGGAGAGAGAGGGGGGTTGCTGGACCATAAGGAGGAAGGGGAGAGAGAGGAGACAGAACTGCTGGACCATAGGGGAGAACAGAAGGGAGAGGGGACAGGGAAGCTGTACCATAGTGGTGGAAGAGAGGACAGGGAGATGCTGGGCTACAGGGATGTAAGAAGAAAGAGGGATGGGAAATACTTGGCATGTTGGAACCATGTGGGAGAGACCATAGGGGTTTCTCAAGGAGATGAGTGGGAGGAGGATGGTAAGTACAGAGGGTAGAATTGTACTGATGGGGAGTGGGTGAAAGAGAAGGGAATAGGAAGCCAAGATGTTGGAGTGAGAGGAGGAGATGGAAAGTTGATAGGTACTGAAAGTAAAGTACAGGTGGAGGACTGAAGAGTAAGAAGGTGAACTTTGAGGGATGAGACAGAAAAGAGAGAAAGAGAAAATATATCACAGACAGATATAGTGAGGGAATAGAAAAAGATAAGAGAAAAGTGGAGAAAGGACAAATGGAGCACACTTGCTGGAAAGAGAGCAGCAGACAGACAGGAAAACAGAAAAGGGGGGTAGGGTGGGACAGTTTCAGTTTCAGCAAAAAATGCATTAGCATTTTTGGCCAAAACTCAAACCCAAAATTGAGTCAGCCTCTAGAATAAAGTATGCCTGCATATTTCGATGCATGGAAGCAGCTATGCAATTTTATTAAAAAAAAGTATTTTCTGCCCATAAAACAGCTTTATACATGGGGGGAAAATTACTCCCTAAACAGGTAATTTTCAAAGGAATTTCTGCAGCTAAAATAGTGTGAGCAATTAGCGGTATATCAAATACTGTTAAATAAAAGAAATAGTTTTATAAAACATTTTTGCACATAAAACACTGTTGCAGGTATGTAAATGGGTTCTTAATTGAATTTAAGACACTTCTATTCCACTCCTTTCACTCAATTAGGTCACAGTTAGTTGTACACATGGTGCAAGCTGGAGCTTACTTTTACAGTAGGTGTGCTCAGGAGAGGAATTAGGGTGAAGCATGGGCGGAATCACTATTTACACACATATTTGATACAATACACATTAACACTTTGTCAGGGCTTTGGCAAGAGGGAGGCCAGTCCCATGGCAGGATGGTCCAGACAAGCAGGAGCAGGTAACAGACAATTCCAGGTCACAGTGGAATAGCAGGCAGTTTAGGAGCAGAAGTCAGGACAGCAAACAGATGACAAGCAGGTAAATCAGCAGGATCCAGGAACAGAAGGCCAAATAAACAGCAGGTAAATAAGTCGGTAACAACAGTGAAAAAGCAGCACTGGATAAAGCCAGACCATCAGATGACATGTTAAACCAGCAAGGGTGTGCTGGGCTGGCTTCCTTATATAGAGTGGAGTGGACCTACCTCTTGCTGGTCTATTGGGATTTCTCTGGGGATGGGGACTGGGTCCACCTTCTACTACTTCCACTCAGAGGCTACAGGGCTGGATCAAGGCAGTCAGTTATTATGGTTCACCTGTCAGCAGTCTCTGAACCACAGAGTACCAGATTCAAACCCTGGCACACCTGATGTAATTACGCCTGCTCTCAGGCAGACATAATATCCATGCCTTTAATCTAGGTGTGATTTATAAAGATGCAATCACTTATGCGTTTTTATAAAATAAGCTTCAAATAGGTGCCTTCTCCATCTTCAAACCTAGGAAATACCCTTTCTGAAATGAAATAGGTGCCAACATTTACATGCTGAGTATGCGTGCAAATGTTTATAATACTGGCATATACGTGCACACATATGAACATGAATGTGAAAATCCACCAAAATGCTATTCTATAAACACAAGCATATCTTACACAGTACATATTTCACAGGTAGTTCGTAAGTCTGGACAGGACTCCTTCTTAAGTGCTTAACTTATAAAATGCTATAAGTTAAACAGTATCTTCAGCAGTTAGGTGTGAGCACGTACATCTGCTATATGGCTGTCCTAAGTGCATATATCAGGTTACCCTAGTATTCTATAAAGGAAAGTAGGTGACTTTTAGCAGAGATTTCTTTGGAGGGGGATAGGCTTAGACTGGGGGGAGAGGCTGGGGGCCCCAAATTTGTTAGTGAGGGGGTCAGGGACCATGAAGGGGGGAGGCGGGTTGTAACTTGGAGATCACCATTTCTTTTTTTTTTAATTTTATATTAATAAGTATTAACAATTTTTCAAGAAACTCTTGATATGCAAAAATAGAAGGAGATAAGCAATACATTTTCAAAGAAAAACAAATGTCCACATATTTTCCCCCACTCATCTTTTTCAAGTCCACAACTATTGGGGAAGACGAGGTATAATTCCATGACATATTTGTTCCACTAATATAAGTTTGGAAAATTAAAGAGATACATTATATTCCATATCAACTATAATTACAGAGTAGATGTAGATAATGCTGCTAGTTGTTGATTGGGAGTAACAACCACCTTCGAGTCTAGAAAGGAGTTCAAATGAGTTGGGTCATAAAAATATATTTAAGTGAATTAATTTTCAACACACATTTACACGGGAAATTAAGCCAAAATAAGCCGCCCATCTGTAAGACGCTAGGGCGAAGCTTTAAAAATAATTGGCGCCTCTTTTGTGTTGTTCTGGCGATATCAGGAAATATTCTAATTTTGTTATTCATAAAGAGTTCATATCTATGACGAAAAAACTGTTTCAGGATCCAATCCCGATAAGGTTCCAGAACAAAAGTCACAATCAAAGTTGCTGGTGTCCCCATTTTGTCTTCTTGAATTATTTGTGTTAAATTCAGTGTATCAAATGAGACCTCCGCTCCTTGTTCAGTTTGAATATTGTCCTTTTGTTTTTCTTTTTTGAATGGTGGTAAATAGTAAATCTTTGAGACAGGCAGAAATGTCTGTTCTGGAATCTTCAAAGTTTCTAACAAATATTTTTTAAAGGTTATCAAAGGAGCCAATGATGATATTTTAGGAAAATTAACCAACCTAAGAGTTTTAGCTCTTAGTTGATTTTCCAAATTTTCAGTCTTAACATGTAGTAGTGCATTTTCTTTAATCAAGTTAATCTGTGTTTGCTGACAGGATTTTAATATCTCAGTATTCAACTGTGTTATTTTCTCAATATTACTTATTCTTGTTTCCAAGTTTACAATTTTTTCCAATGGCAACTTTGAAGCTTGCGTCACCAGTAGCAGTTTCTGGGAGAAAGAGTTTCCTAACCCCATAAGGGCCTCCCATATTGAATCTAAGGTTATAACTGCAAGTCTTACAGGCAAAAAAGACTTACTAGGTGTTGTTAATTCAGCAAGAATTTCCCCGAACGGTTGATAGGTACTTGTTGCATTGGAGTCTGCCAGAACACTGGCTCTTCTCCATTTTCTTCTCTCCAGCACTGATTTCCAGTGCGTCCAAACTTCCAGCCAACACCGCCACAGGAAACACTCCCTGGTCGATGACTCTAGGGGTTTCCTTCCCCTGCTGCAGTTCCAGCGCCGGCATTGTCGGAGGCCTCCGTTCGTCGGGGCTGAATGTGATCTCTGCCTCAAGCTGGGGGAGCAGGACACCTCCCACCGCTCCCTCCAGCAGTGAGGAACCTAGCCCCAGACTTCTTCCTGGCAAAGCAAAGCGGTCCATCGGTCCCGTCGATCTCGCAGGTGTAGCAGGGCTCACACGCTGCTTGCCCCTCCGTTTCGGCATGAAATCAGGTAAAGGGTATCAATTATGGAGGAATTGGGTGAAAAGCTGCCTTACAATGTTCCCTTCAGGACGCCATCTTGTCCTCCCAATCACCCCTCGATGGCTGTTTCTTTTCTCATGAATGGAGTTCAGGTTGGTGGCCCAGAAGAGGTGAGCTCTGCAAGCCAGGTATGGCACACAGGTTGAGGTTTGGGGTCCTCCTGGTGTTAAAATGAATACAGAAGATTTAAATTAATATGAGAATTGTTTGGATATGTCAAAGTGTTGTTTCTTTTAAAAGGTATATGCTGTGAACCCCATTAGAAAAATGCAGTAATGAAACTTCCAAGGAAGATTTTCCATTGGAAATATCAATCATTAAAATTTGGGGAAGGGTAATAACATATTTTAGATGGTAGTTTCTGATGTGATAAAAGAATTGAGGTGGTTATAGTTAGCGCTACTATTTTTACTCCATCCTTAAAAAGTCTGAAAATAATCCAAGTCCACAAGATCAAATGTGGTGTATGGGTTGTCAAACCGGTACAGTATGCAAGTATATAATTAAAGGAAACACTCCATGCCATAATTAATATCTTCAGCAAGAAAGTCATAAATTGATTAAATAACCCATGTGGTTAAATGATCGAATATAGAAGCAAACAGGCTTACACCCAATGTCTTATATGAATGTTGAAAGTCAGGATACTCAAAATACATCTGTGCAATTTAAAAAGGGAAATAACTATGCACACTCAAGACGTTTTACTAGGAACCTCAAGCAGAAACTGTAAATCGAAAAAGCAGCAAATTACTAGTTGGTTAAGAAACAAGTAATGAAGAAAGAAAGGAAAAAGAAACTGATGCAGTACAAAGTTCTCTATCTGCTTCATTTAGATAATATTTCTTCAAACATGAAACAGGAATTAGGTTTTAGATGTTTCCAGTAAGTGTAGAGGGCTCAGTCAAGACACAAAATACACTGGGAGGACCTTTTAATCATAATATAAATGTAAAAGCCTAATAAATGCATTACCTCTAAACTGGCTCTAATCTTTAAATAGCTAGCCACACCCTCACCACATCTCCCATACTCTGCTCTTCCCTTGCTCTGTTCAAAGTCATGAGTGCTCCTCCCATTACCTCATGTACCACATTACCAGAGCGTTTTTTCTAGCGAAAAAGGTGCCGACACTCAAATGCCAGGTCACCCTTCAGGGGTGGGGTGATCACTGAGGAACCCACCCCACAATAGCCAGGCCCCCTGCAACCAGTCACAGAATCTATGACAAGGCAGAATTGGTGTGTAGAGTCTGAGCTCTTTCATTAAAACTTGGGGACCATGGGTCAATTTTAGCAGACAATGGAAAAGGTGCTGGTACTTAGTACCCCCAAGCATCCCCTAAAAAAAGCCCTGCACATTACACTCCATTTTCTACCTTTCTTTTAAAAACTGTTTATTTAAACAAGTACATATCAGGGACGAGATCAATATTGTAATACAGCCATGAAGTGTCTGACACATCGGTGTAGGCCAGCAAAAGTACTGTAAACATAACGAGCTTCACTCTAGCATTCAGTAATTGCAAAGAAATGGACCCCAAATAGTTAAAACTTGAATTCCTCTGTTGAGTCCTGAAAGACAGCTTCTCAACAGCCATAACTTCTCACACCTGAGCATACCAGGAATTTAATACAAAATACCTTTCCACATGCAAGTTATTGTGAATCTGGCAGGTAATAGCTGCAGTGGCGTTCCTAGGGTGGCTGACTCCCGGGGCGGATCGCCGATGCGCCCCCCCCTCCCGGTGCAGCGCGACCCCCCCCCCCCGGCGAAACAACGGACACCTCCCCGGTGCATCTTTACCTGCTGGGGGGGAGGGTGCCGCGCATCTGTCGGCAACGCTCGTTCCCTGCTCCCTCTGCCCCGGAACGGGTTGCTTCCTGTTCCTGGGCAGAGGGAACAGGGAACGAGCATTGCCGACAGACACGCGGCACCCCCCCCCCCAGCGGCGAAACGACGGACACGACCTCTGCATCTTTACCTGCTGGGGGGGCTGCCGCGCATTTGTCGGCTTCGCTCGTTCCCTGCTCTCTCTGCCCCGGAACAGGAAGTAACCCGTTCCGGGGCAGAGGGAGCAGGGAACAAGCGTTGCTGACAGACGCGCAACACCCCCCAGCGGCGTGCACACGGGGCAGACCGCCCCCCCCCCCTTGGTACGCCACTGAATAGCTGTCCAAATAACTACAGTGCCCAGGCAGAGCCTGCCCCGCCCAGCTTCCCAACAAGCAGATTTGTAAGGGATAGTTAATCAATAGAAATAAAACAAAATAAAACATGGAAAAGAAAATAAGATGATACCTTTTTTATTGGACATAACTTAATACATTTCTTGATTAGCTTTCGAAGGTTGCCATTCTTCGTCCATAAGTACATAAGTACCGCAATACTGGGAAAAGACCAAGGGTCCATCAAGCCCAGCATCCTGTCTCCGACAGTGGCCAATCCAGGCTTCAAGAACCCGGCAACCCCCCCCCCAAAAAAAAAAAAAAAAAAAAAATTAATAATCTTCAATGGACTTTTCCCTCAGGAATCTGTCCAAACTCCCCTTAAATTCCGTAAGGTCAGCTGCTGTCACTACATTCTCTGGCAACGAGTTCCAGAGTCTAACTACACGCTGAGTAAAGAAAACTTTCTCCTATTTGTTTTTAAATCTACCATATTCTAGCTTCATCTTGTGTCCCCTGGTTTTGTTGTTGTTTGAAAGTCTAAACAAACGCTTCACATCTGTCCTCTCTATTCCACTCATTATCTTGTAGACTTCTATCATATCACCCCTCAGCCACCTTTTCTCCAAGCTAAAGAGCCCTAACCTTCTCAGCCTTTCCTCATAGGGAAATCGTTCCATTCCCTTTATCATTCTCGTTGCCCTTCTCTGCACCTTTTCTAATTCCTTTATATCTTTTTTGAGATGGGGCAACCAGAATTGGACACAATACTCGAGGTGCGGTTGCAGCATGGAGCGATACAACGTCCATGTTTTATTTTGTTTTATTTCTATTGATTACCTTTAAAAGTGGACTAACACAGCTACCACACCTCTCTACTAAGGGATAGTTGAAATGGAAAGATAAGGACTGAAGAAATTCCTGAATCTATTTGCCTCCAAAAAACAGCTACATGGCAGCAAGCCTACTACGTACATTAAAAAGTGCCCATCTTCCCATAACTCCTCTAATGTAATGGAGACCTGGCCACATCGAACTTTGTGAAAGGAGTGCAACTCTTCTTAGCCAGAAGGAGATTGTGTGCCACCCATCATAACCTTATCTAATCAAGTCCATCCACATTCAGTCCTAAACCATTGTTCCAGACTGTTACTGAGGTCAGTGGTGTTTCAGTCCCGTGTCCCATCCCATCATATTCCTATTCAACCAGAAAATCCCTCCTGATTAACTGTGATCCTAAGCACAAAGTCACACTCGCTGGGTTTCCTTGGAGGTAAGGTGAGATAGGTTCACCCCTCTCTACCCTGAGCCTCTATGACCTAGCAAACCTGGAAATATGCATACCACAAAGAACTGAGGTGATTAAAAAAAATAAAATCAACAGTTGTGGGGGAGGAAGTGACATCACCATTTGGTATGATCGCATAGGAGAAGAGCTCCGGGCAATTCCTTCAATAATAGCTTGTAATTACATACTCATGGACCTCGCCGATGGGAAAAACTTGCTATCTGGCTTGCAATTCAGCGAGGTGCATCTCTGGGCATGAGTGTATGCCATAAAGTGTATGCCATCTGTTCAGGCAAGCCTACCCAAACGATCCAGATTAATTCCCACAAACCCATCTATTCATCACATATCCAGGAGACAATGACCTAGACTACATCTCCCGCCACATTTTCCCCTGCTTATCCCTTGCTCTATCCCCTTTCGCCTCATCGAACTCTCTCCAAATGCTCACCTACCCTTACTCACACCTCTCCTACTCCCTTCACTCTTGCCCATCCCCCTCCACCTCATCTACCCCTCCAATTGCTCACTTACCCTTGCTCATACTTCTCCTACTCCCCTCATCCCTGCATTTCTTCATTCTTATTTCTTTTATTACTCCGATAATACTCAACTTATTTCTCTCCACCAATACTTTGTAATCCCAATTACTATGTAAGCCGCATTGAACCTGCTTTGAGTGGGAAAGCGCGGGGTACAAATGTAATAAATAAATAAATAAATAAGTAAATAAATAAATAAATAAAGCAGTGGCTCTATCTGGCTTTGCTTATCCTAGACCGGTAAAGCCTGGTGCCACGAGGCTCAAACTAGAACACAAGGTGGTGCCATCACTCTTGCAACCGGACAGCTCGCAATCTCCCAAATTGTTCCAGGGTGGGGACGACTCAGGCAGTGCCACCTACACGTCTGGTGAGCCTTTACAAGAGATTAGAGATTGGCTTAGGGAGATCAAGTCAGATATCAAGGAAGTCCAGGAGGAACTAGCAACGCTGGGAGCAGACCTGCGCTCGGAAATCACAGACCTAGGGTACCACATGGAGGAGCATACTGAAGCTCTCACAGGTGCAGAAGCCCAGTTGCAAGACCTGTGGATGTTCAATATTTCCTTGATGGACAAGCTTGAGGATTTAGAAAATAGAAGCCGGCGCTATAATTTATGCTTCAGAGGGGTACCAGCAACAAAATTTTGAGTTTGGTAATAAAGTCAGCTGCCTCCCTGCCCTCAAATTACAGAAGGCGGCAGGACAGTCCCAGATTGGCTCTAATCCTGGATAACTGGGGTGGGCTTCATACTTCTGCAGAGGGCATGCGGGGTGCAGTTATCACTTTTTACGAAGGGCTCTACACTCCAGACTTTTCCCCCGCACAGTGAGATATGCAAACTTATCTAGCCCCTCTTGATCTTCCTCACATATCACCTACAGATGCTGAGGCCCTGTCACATCCTGTAGTATTAGAGGAAGTACAATGGGCTATTAGGAACTTGCTGACTGGTAAGGCCCCACGACCTAATGGCTTTTCTAATAAATACTATAAATGCTTTGGGACACATCTAGCACCGATACTTCTTCCCCTGACGGCCAACTGCTTCCTTCCTCCCCCATGATCACCTTCCCACCAGATACCGTACTCCTCATCCATACACGTTTGCATTCAAAACACACAAAGTCAACATCCCCATACCCTCCTCCCCCCTACAAATCTACTCTCACTACTCTGTTTTTACCCCTTAATACTTCTCATACACACGCCTCTCACACCCAGCACATCCTCAATACACATCTTTCACAGAAGAACAACCACATAGTTGTCAGTCCTCCAGATGAACCAGCAAGAGTTCAGTAATAAGGAAATCTGTTATTCAAGTCATGTCTCTGCTGCAGAAGCACTGGGTTTTTGCACGGACTTCTTAGAGGATGCGGACACCCTCTGCCATCTTTGGAGCCTGGCTCGCGTTGAAGGGGCCATCATGCTTCGCGAAGCAGCTGTCGTTACCAGGCCTGCTGCGTGCAGTAATTCCCAGGCACTCGCCAGTGACTGAACTCTATGTTTTGTACCCTTCAGTGCAAATTGCAATGAAAACGGAAACCCCCAGTGGTAAGCAATCTGCTTCTTATTTAATATATCCAGCGCCGGTTTCATAAGTCTCCTCTGCTGCAGCGTATATTGACAAAAAGGTCCTGGTACACTGCGACCTTAGATCCACTGTATTCCAAATCTGGCACATTTCATGCTCGGGTGAGTGCAAGCTCTTTCTCTGCAAATTTACAAAAGTACACGACTATATCCTGCAGCTTGTTGTCTGTGCGGCAACCCAAAGACCGAGGTGCTCTTTCTAGTTCCACCGGGGTTGCTCCCGCTTCCGTTCCCAACAAGGTTGCACATAGAGAGCGAACAATCACCTGCACTTCTTCAGTCGGGCCTCCTTCCAGAACCCCTCTAAACCGAAGGTTATTCTAGCGGCCTCTGTTTTCCCAAGTCATCCATTTTGTATGCTATCTCTGCACACTTCTTTTCCAACTCAAGCATGTTAGTAGTGTGAGACTGAAGCATCTCTGCTTGTTCTTCTAGTTTCAGTTCTATGTCCTCAACCCTTCCCCCCAACTCACGGAGGTCAGAGCTTAACGCCACCATACTGTCTAGAATTTCCTCCTTAGAAGTTTTAATCTCTTCCTGAATTCTGATCATAACTTTTCGCAGCTCAGTACAGATTCCCTTCTTTGATGGTGGTATTCGCGTTTCTGCCAGGGATAACGCCGAATCTGGGTCGGACTGTGACAAGCCCGCTGGCCACACATGGCGACTCACCGCCCTGCTCCCCGGTCATCCTGCCGAGCGTTCTAGGTCTTTTTTCTGCGCAGAGGTGGACTTGCTCATTATCACACGTGTATTGTATGCCCTTCAGAACCTGTTCCCACAATTTACTGGTTATCGATGGCATTGGATTCTCAAATAGTTGTGGCAGAGGCTCAGGAGCTAAGCAACTAGGCTTCCATTTCGTGTGATGACGTCACTTCCTCTGCCACCGATACTTCTTAGGTTGCTGAATTTCATAGGGGGGGGGGGGGGCTTGCCAGATTCGTGGCAGTTTGCTGCTATTACAGTGCTTCGAAAGCCCAGCAAAGACCTGTTATAGACTCATCTCTCTATTAAACACCGATTACATTTTGACAAAAATTCTTACATAACGTTTACAGCGTATTCTCCTTCAGCTGATTCATGCTGACCCATCTGGTTTTATTGTGGGGAAACAGACTTATGACAATGTGCATAGAGCTAATCATATCATACAGCAGGCTACCCAGGCTCAGGTTCCCCTGCTCTTGTTATCCTTAGATGCCGAGAAGGCATTTGATTGGGTGCACTGGCCTTTCATGCCTATTTTCTTGGATACACTGGGATTTGTAGGCCACATTGTTACATCAGATGTATGCTCAGCCCAAGGTCTGCATAAAAATTAATGGCACCTATACAAAGTCTTTTCATCTGCATAGGGGAACAAGATAAGGCTATGTACTCTCATCATTGTTATTCGCCCTTGTGATTCAGCCGTTAGCGCAGGCTATTAGACAATGATCTAATTAACTGGTCTTGTGTGGGGCAGGGAACACTACAAATTACAAGTTTTTGCTGATGATGTGTTACTTACCTTTACGAATCCAGCTACTTACTTACTGGGGTTGGAGGAGAAGCTTTTGCGAAACAGGGGTCCCTTTTGGTTTTAAAATAAATATGACGAAATCTGAAATTTTGGATAACACCCTGACAGCAGAGGAGGCACATTCTCTGCAGTGCCAATTTCCATATCGCTGGGCTTGGAGGATAGAGGATCTTTATAAAGAGAGTCTTTATAAACAGAATCTCCCCCTCAAGATGGAGGAGCAAGATAGAAGACCTTTACAGGGATTTAGATAGATGGGAGGGTCTTAATATCTCCTGGGTGGGATGGATCAGTTCAGTCAAGATGATGTGTTGCCGAAACTGTTATACCTATTTATGGCCTTGCCCCTCCCGATACCAAAAACTTTTTGCCTGGCTGAAAAGTGTTTAGCTAAATTTGGCATTTCGTCCTCCTTAGGTTAGGGCTAAGGCCTTGCAACATCCTATAAAACAGGGTGGAATGGCTGTGCCTATCTTTTTTCTTTATTATCAAACAGCACGATATGGTCAGACCACCATAAAGCAAATGTCTCGCTCTACTGGCGAAAAACACACATAAACACAATCAACAAACATGAGCGAACAACATACACCACGAGAGGAAAAATAGACCCCATAACATTCTGGCAACAGATCTACCAGAACGAATGGTCAACAAATGCTGACACCATCCAATTCCTCCAAGAATGGGACGAATTATG
This sequence comes from Microcaecilia unicolor, assembly GCF_901765095.1. Taxonomy (NCBI): domain Eukaryota; kingdom Metazoa; phylum Chordata; class Amphibia; order Gymnophiona; family Siphonopidae; genus Microcaecilia; species Microcaecilia unicolor. The sequence goes on from NC_044033.1 coordinate 105,722,212, forward strand.
TACAACAACATTAGACAAAATCGCCCCAATCCAAACCAGAACATCACACAGGAAAAAACCAAACCCATGGTTCACCGAAGAGCTGAAAAAACTTGAAACACAAGTTAGGAAACTAGAACGTGCATGGAACAAAAAGAGAGATGAACATACACTAAATGCCTGGAAACTACTTCGGAGGAAATACAAATATACCATAAAACAGACTAAAAGACTACATTACAAAACAATAATAGGACCAAATTACAAAGACACACAAACTCTTCGACCTTGTGAACAAACTATTAGATACCACACCAGTTACAAACAACAGCAAAGACATACCAGATGTTGACAACCTTGCGAAATACTTCAAGGAGAAAATTATACAACTACGACTTAAAATACCTGCCAGCCCTATTGAATACGCCACACTTCTAGACTGTCTAAACCCAGAAGACGGAATATACCCAGCAGACAAAACTTGGACCGAATTTGAACTAATATCAGAAGACCTCATCTCTGAAACACTTAAAAGATTTGCCAAATCCCACTGCAAACTAGACATATGCCCAAACAACCTCATGAACTCAGCTCCTCAACAATTCAAAATAGACATAACGAACCACGTAAACTTCATGCTACAAAACGGACTTTTCCCTAAAGAAAAAGGAAAAATTTTACTCACCCCAATACCCAAAGATACAAAGAAAAGCGCAAGCAAAATAACCAATTACAGACCAGTAGCATCCATACCACTAATAACCAAAATAACCGAAGGAATGGTAACTAAACAACTCACAAACTATCTAAACAAACACTCAATACTGCATGATGCCCAATCAGGATTCCGATCGAACCACAGCACAGAAACAGTATTAATTACCCTCATGACTAACTTTAAACAAATGATTGCAACCAGCAACAGTATACTCCTTCTAAAATTTGATATGTCAAGTGCCTTCGACATGGTTGACCACGAAATCCTATTACACATACTCGAATATTTTGGCATTGGAGGAAATGTCCTAAACTGGTTCAAGGGGTTCCTAACCCAGCGGTCATATCAAGTCACATCGAACTCAACAATGTCTGCTGCTTGGACACCTGAATGTGGAGTACCACAAGGATCACCCCTCTCACCAACCATTTTCAACCTAATGATGACCCCCTTGGCAAAACTCCTATCAAACCACAACCTCAACCCATATATATACGCCGATGATGTAACAATATACATCCCTTTCAAACAAGACATTAAAGAAATCTTCAATGAAATCAACCAAAGTCTACACATCATGAACACATGGGCAGATGCATTTCGCTTGAAACTAAATGCAGAAAAAACTCAATGCCTGATACTCACTTCCCAGTACAACACGAATGAATTCACCGCTATAAACACACCTAAACTAAACCTTCCAATCTCAGAAACGTTAAAAATCCTTGGAGTCACTATCGACCGCCACCTAACACTCGAAACTCATGCAAACAACACAACCAAAAAGATGTTCTACTGCATGTGGAAACTGCAAAGAATAAGACCATTCTTCCCAAGATCCGTCTTTCACAGCCTAGTGCAATCCCTCGTACTCAGCCATCTGGACTACTACAATTCACTATACGCAGGTTGCAAAGAGCATATACTGAGGAAACTTCAAACAACCCAGAATACAGCAGCCAGACTCATCTTCGGAAAACCAAAATATGAAAGTGCAAAACCCTTACGAGAGAAGCTACACTGGCTCCCACTCAAGGAATGCATCACTTTTAAAGTATGCACATTAGTCCACAAAATCATTCACAGCGAAGCCCCAGCCTACATGTCTGATTTAATAGACTTACCACCCAGAAACGCTAAAAGATCATCCCAAACTTTCCTCAACCTCCACTTCCCTAATTGCAAGGGCTTGAAATACAAGGGGCTGCACGCATCAACCTTTTCTTACATGAGCACGCAGTTCTGGAACACACTACCACGTAACCTGAAAACGATCTACAAACAAACCATCTTCCGCAAACTAATGAAGACCCATCTTTTTGAGAAAATTTACGGAAAGAACCAAAACACATAAAGCCCACACTCATTGTTCAGTTATGCATCAATACAGCCACTCCTGAATTCTCATCCCCCGGAATCTTACCACACTCATACCTTTACTCACAGAAAATGTATACCAAGTGTTTTCCTGTTACCATATATTGCCCCTTTTTGTCTCCCTTGTTTCCTTCCAATGTTTCAGTGCTTTTTCCATGACTATACTCCTTATCGATACTTTAACTTTGACTCAAAAAACTCATCACAATGTAATCCATAACCAAGTTGTAACAAATTGTATTTCATGACTCATAATGTATTGTAAGCCACACTGAGCCCGCAAAGAGGTAGGAAAATGTGGGATACAAATGCAATAAATAAATAAATAAATATTTTAACGGAGTGGCTTTCCCGCTCTTCAAAGGTGTGGGTGTAAATGGAACAGTGTTGGAAGGGCTCCCTGCTGCTATGGGTCATTACTTGGCTTTCATTTTCTTTTCTTTTTTTTAATTCCTTTTCAACAATACATCAGAACAAGCTTGAATTAGGATAAAGAGCCAATTAAAGTAATATCATAACAAAACATAACTCCAAAAGGGAAAAATTCCTAACAAAATTAGCTCTATATAGTCCACTAATGAGAGGGGGCAATAATCCCACTATCTGAAGAAGAGGAAAAAACAGGAAACAATATCATATAATTAAATTATAGCAACTGAACAAATCCTTGTATCATAAACGGAGCAGGGAGTCAAAGGTGTCTCAAGTTCCATCTGTAACAGTCAGTGACGTAGCCACGAGGGGGCCCCCGGTTTGGCTGTTTCTCCAACGCGCTGCTCTCCTTACATTGCCCGTCCTGCTTCCCCCTCATCACATGAATGTTCGGTTTTAGTGAAACTGAGCATGCCTGACACTGCCTTAAAATCATCTCCGCTCCAGTCTCTGCCTGGGCAGTGGCAGCAGCACTCAGACTGCTTGCAGTCTGCACTGGGATTTTCTCTTTGAACTGTCATGCCCCTTCTGACGCAACTTCCTTTTTTGTCAGAAACCGAAGTATTTGATTTCTTTTACTAGGACAGGATATTCCTTTGACGTTCAGGGAGACACAAGTTTAGAAGCGATTTAGAAACTTTAGAAGAAACTGCTACCCTCTTCCCAGCAAAGCTCTGCCCCAGAGTCAAACACACGCAGGACCGTCCCAAGCCAGAAATGCACCCCATGCGACACGCCCCCTACAGCCCTTATCCTGCCCACTGCATCGCAGTCAAGCAGGGAAGGCAATGGATAGGACAAACTTTTGGAGCCCATGCCTCCCTTGTGCCCTGTACAGCCACACTGCCTGTGCATAGCTTGCTACAGCTATGAACACATGTAAACCTTGTACACAACATCTATAATAAAGGCAGAAAGAACCAACTTCATTTCTGTAAACCAAAAATCCCATTCAAGGCACTTAATTAACTTTTTAATGTCCAAACTCTCCCCCCAAAAAAACTCCCACACCCATCTCATTTCAACCACACCCCTTAAACAGAACGTTCTTCTCAGCAAGATCATATGGCATACACGCAACACACCAGGAGACAGAATAGAAACTGGAGAGATCAACTTCTGAATGTAAGATCCTTTGAGATCCAGAGGACTCCCCAAACTCTAACCAGATACCTCATATCCTTTTTACCCTCTCCAAATACTGCGCACTTACCTGGGGTAGGCTTGAGTTGGAAGAATAAACATTTTAGCTGCTACATCTAGGACAGGACTCCCTTTGGCAGAAGCCTCTTGCTGCAAAAGGTCATAGCCTTTATAATTCTTCTAGTCTTTGGGGTAGAGAGAGAAATTGTTATCAGCTCAGTGAGTTTCTTTCCTGAATTTTGGACTTGTCATCATTTCTCCTGGCTGGAGATTCCATCAGCAAGTTTGGTGGTGCGGCATAGCCCCACCCAGTTTGCAACATTGACATCATTTGAGACGCCATCACCTTTGAGGTGTGATGAAGGGGAATGGTGGGCATCTCTTTGGATGCTTTAGGAGGATTTTCTATTTTAAAATTTGTAAGATTTGTTATTTGTCTTTAAGACAGGCTGTTGGTTTCTTAGCATGGAAAAAGAATTTGTGATTTAGAGTATATATACTTAGGGGGAAGGGGGGTTCTTTGGGCTTTGCTTTTAGGAGGGGCATATTGGATAGCGTGTAATTTAGACATGTTTAAACCAGATTGTTCTACATCGATTCCCCTTCAAATTGGGAAGATGTCTGTATACTCAGCTTTGGCCAAGATCTTGTTTACAAAATCTAACTGATTGTACTTTAGAACAGCAAATTTCTATAGCTCAAAGCTGTGGTAGATATCAACCTTCTTCTCCTCAGTTTAGAAAGAAATCTAATGTTACAAGATCTTTAATCAGCCTCCTGTGAGCCCATGCCACCTCAGTGCATTGCAGCTGTAGTTGTCGCTTGCTGCCACTCATCTAGGAGACCACACGTACCACCAGACACAGTGAGCCAAGCCCAAAGAGGAACTGGCAAAGAAACTTGCAATTGGGGAGTTCTGTTCAGTTGAATTAACTCAGGCAGGCAGCAGCAGCGCCAGGGCCGGGCTCCTGAGTACAACTTAGCCTGCTGGCCCCCCTCCTCCCCCATGCCATGCTGGTACAAGTGGTGCCGGGCGGTAAAGTTGCTGCCTCTGAGCTGAGAAATCTGGGCAGTGGACTGTCATCAGCTCCATCCCACCAAGTCAACAGTTCTGCCTTGGCCCTACAGCACTACAAGGACTTGGAGCCAGCTTAGGTTCCTTCTTCAGCACTGCACACCAATCAGGGCCTCATCGGGGCAGTAGACTTTTTCTGTTGGAAGCTCAGCTCAATAGGTAAAAAAAAAAAAAAATTATATTTAATGTTGTTGGTGGGCTACTGGGCTTCCCACCAATATTAAATATAAACTTTTTTTCTTTTTAACTTGGGCAGTGCAGAGTCCACCCCCTCTCAGGACAAAAGTCAAGCAGTGCCCAGATTAAAATACAAATGTTTTATATTTAATGCTGGTGTGCTTCTGGGTGGGGGTGGGAGTGGGGATGGGCAGGATAGATGCCAAAGCTTGCATGTTACCATATTTTTTCTATAAGCATGAGAAAACTACTCTACGGGGTCTGACTGTTTATTTTTATTGAAGGGAATATTTTTTTGTTGTTGTTGCCTGAGTGTGTGCAGAAAAATATGTTGGTTTGGAATTATAAATTGGAATATGCAAGCCTTTGGAAATGTGCATCTCCCCTACCCCTATTCAAGATCTGGTATCTTTAGTTTCTATTTCTCTATTTTTGCTGTATATACACAGTTTGACTGCTCACGTTTTCTGATTATGAAAAAAAGAAATATACATCTCTCTTTGAATACTTCCTCCCCTAGGTTAATAATGAGTGAGTAGTGTACCTCACCTGCATTTGTCAAAATTAATTGATTTTGACAGGTGACATGCCTACTTCTGGGTTTTCAACCAATCAGAAGGACAAGCTCAAGCCATGCCCACTTCCTGCCCGCTTGATGACATCACCACCCAAGCAACACCCATCACGCCCACTCCCCAACCCGCAGATCTGCCCCTTTTGATTAGTCACACCCCTTGCTCTGCCTCATTTGCACAGCCGTCCCAAATCCTGCCCCTTTTGCATAGCCCTACCCCTTTTGGTGATGTCATCACAGGAAGTGACATCACAACCACAATCCTTTCTCAAAATGGCGGCCACTATTGTATGCATCACGTCACTTACTGGTTCCAGTACTAGCCGCCATCTTGGATGGGGTCATGTGATGGGAAGTGACATAAATAAACCCCAACACCACCCCCCTACAGCCTCGGTGGAATTTAGTTGTGAATACTCAACTTAACCTTTTTGTCTCACAGGAAAGAAAATAGACCATTTTCTTTTTCTTACAATTTTTCCTTTCAAACGGATACCTTTTGCTTACTTTTAAAGCTGTTTTTATTGAATGACAGCTGTTTTAAGGTTTTAAAACAAAAAAATAGTCTGCCCGTCCTCATCCTCCTTTTAGCTTACATAAGAAATCGTAGGGGTCTAACTCATTAGGCTTTCAAATCCATTCACACAGGGGCAGAAGCCCGTGGGCTATGCCTGCAAAAGAAACTCTGTGAAATTGTGCCCTGCAGTTCGCACGCACACACACACACACACACACACACACACACACACACACACACACACACAGAGGTGTATCCTGTATCCTAGTGTGTGAATTCTAAAACATAGGGATAACATGAGCAGAAAAAGTGCCTTTTTATACAGGGTTTGTCTGTGTAAGATCACATAGCCTGTAGCTGAGCTAATTGTTTCTGAAGCCCCTCTGAAAGGAAATCCGCTTTCCAACTCATCTCTCAAGGCACAGCACTGCTGCTTTGTGTGACAAATTCTCCTCCTCCTGTTTTCAAATCAGGCTTCCAGACTTCACACAGCCAAAAGCCTGTTCTTCAGCAATGCTTCTATTTTCTTTTAGCAGGCAAGTTAAAAAAAAAAAAAGTGGTAGAATAAATGCTTTTATATAGGAATTGTTTTGCCCCTAACAGTATCCATTTTAGGAAGCATACAATGTTTAAAATAATCTGTAGTCTTACAGGGGTTGGGTAACTTTTTCCTTCCCTACCTGGAGTGTGAGAGATGCAACCCACCTACCCACTCCCCCCACCCACACAGCTCTCGGGTACCTGGTACAAACCCATTCCATGCTACCAATCCTAGGGCAAGCAGTGGCTTTCCAATGTCTGTCTCAATAGCAGATATCACGCTGCTATCTGTTTCATGTAGAATATTTATTTTGTTTGACTCACTTTCCTCTTTAACATAAAGTGCAAACCCTCCTCCAATGTGATCCACTCTATCATTGCAATATAATTTGCATCCAGGGATAGATCACAAGTGTTGTAGAGCACAATTTTCTCTTTCAGATGATACTGTTCACAAGCTGATTCAGGCAGACTCTTTTTTAATAATTGGCTTTGAACTTTGGTACATTTTACCATTTGCGCTGACAGTGCCAACTTTGAAGAGATCCTGCAGGGCGGTTATAGATGCTGGTTAGTTACAAATCTGGCAGTATTATGTCCAGCACAAGCATAATGCTTGTTCAAAATTTCAAGTCCTTATCTTTGTTTGCATGGAAGTTGTTGCGGTCTGAATATTGGTCCAAATATGTTCCGATGAGTCGCGACCAATTTTGATGCACACTTTGAGTCATTTTGCATCCATAATGTTAAAATGTATTTCATCGGAATTAGCATCAAAAACTGTACAGGATTTGAATTTTTTAGCCACTCTTATAAATGTGTTTGGATTTTATTAGACCCAAAAAATGGCATTTTGGTAAATGTTGCGCGCTCATGGACTGACAACCTTTCAGAAAAGGGGGTCTAGATCTGCAACTATTGCAGTTAGAGACCTCAAATTTTGGGAAACCGTTTAACACCTGACTCGCGCAACAGATAAAATGTCAACAAAATTGGAGACATGATGGTGGGAAGGTTTAGACCACTTGGCATGGAATGACCCAAAATACTACTACTACTACTTAACATTTCTAGAGCGCTACTAGGGTTACGCAGCGCTGTACAATTTAACAAAGAGAGACAGTCCCTGCTCAAAGAGCTTACAATCTAATAACTCACCCCGGCAAACAGTGAATACATAGAGCCAACGGGGTGCAAAAAGCATGTTAAATAAATGAATTAAATAAATGTATGCAACCCCAAAGTGACAAAGGATAGGAGGCTCAAAATGTAATTGGAAAAGTCCCCACCCAAGATGCACGGACTTCGGGCTGCACTGGAAGCGCTTTCGATTTAGCTACATTAAGTGTAAACCCCGACAGCTTACCAAATGTCTGGATCAACTGAAGCAGTTTACACAGAGATTGTTGAGGATTTGTCATAATTACTAAGATGTCATCTGCAAAAGCTAGGGCCTTCAGAGAATAATTTAAAATGTCCATTCCTGATGTCAAGGGGTCAGCATTAATGCTGTACAGCAAAGGTTCTAGACATAATACAAATAGTAGGGGCAATAGGGTTCCCCAAGATATTGAAAAAGACTGGGTATGCTCACCATTAATCAAAAGTTGAGCTATAGGGGAATTATACAGAACTTGAATGGCACCCAAGCACCAGTCCTGCAAGCTCATGTAGGACAGCACTGCAAATAGGTGATCCCAATGTACCTTATCAAAGGCTTTTTCTGTGTCCAGCCCAACCACTGACGCCAAAATTGCCTGACAATGAGATATTGCTAATGAGACTTTATGCACACCTATAGACCAATTGCCATGCCTTCACAAACCCTACCTGTTCCTCCTTCACCAAAGTGGGTAGGTGAACTGCCAGCTGATTGGCCAAAACCTTAACTAGTAATTTAATGTCCACATTGAGTAATAAAATTGGCCTATATGAATCGGCTTCTTCTTTGGGCTTATTGGGCTTGGGGACAAGCGTGATCAACGCCACTTTAGCATGTTGAGGAATGGTCCCAGTCTCTGCCACCTCCTGATGATAACTTACAAGAGGGCCCAACAAATCAGTCTGCATCGCCTTATAAAATTCGCCCAACAATCCATCCTCCCCAGGAGCTGAAAAGGATTTCAAGGCTTTAATTGCTGTCTGAAGCTCTTTGGCCTGCAAAGACACATTAAGCATGTCAATGGCCTCTGGGGATAATTGAGGCATCTCTGCCTGATCCAAAAAACCCCGAATTGCTGATACTGTGACTGGGTTGCCACTTGATATAAAGACTGAAAATGTTGCAAAAATCACTGAGCACTGGGTATAGCGCTTGAAGCCACTGGGAACTTTAGTGGAAATGGATGGGAAAATATTGTTGGTTAAATTAAAGGAAGCAATGGTGCCTGAAAAAGGGGCGAGGCACCTGAAAAAAATAGGGCGTAAACCCGGCCAAGGCTCAAAAGCGACCTTGTGATGATGAAAATAAAATTTGGCAAAAAAAAACTAAGAAAATAAAGGGAAGGAAAAAGAAAATCCATGAATGGAAGCACCGTCAAAAAGGCAAAGAAAAACATGCCGAAAGGTACAAAAAATAAAGCTCTTGGACCGAGCAGTATGTGGAGATGGTGAAAAAGTACACTCTCTTCTAACTGCAGTAAAAAAACAACTGAGGTGACAGAGTCCGTGCGTTGGGCCGGAAGGCACCCGCACATGTGCAGTGGACTGTTTCTTGAACTTCACAAAGCTCTTCTTATGCTTGTCATAAGGTCTGGACTGGGCAAAGCTGCCTGCGTTACCCACTTGCGAGAATAGATAGGCCTGCTTGTCCTTGGAGAATGTCCCCTCTGATAACCACTTTAGTGGTATTCAAAAACAGCTGAGGTTGCTGAACATATTGCTTATTGGTAGAAAGAAAGACGCACTGAGGCAAACAGCTTCTGTGCAAGAAGTACATAATCCAAGCATGAATATGTTCCGTGGGCTCGAGATCTATGAATGTAGTCTCTTTTGGTGAGGTGGAGTAATCACGAAGAATCTACCAAATGAAGTGTATTGGTAAAAGATTGAAGGGCTCCCTTGACCAAGGAATGATGCCCCTGTGCAGCTGGACCTGATGTACAGTCCATTGTAGAGTTCATAATTATATTCATGCCCATCACTTGAGTGGGAAGCAGGTTCGGGCAGAACGCTTTGTCAAATGGGGTAGGACCATACACAACCAAAAGGTAAAGGTCCTTACTGTGGACCTATAATTTCAAAAGATGATAACACCCCTTTATCTTTAAAAATTAAGTCTGCCTTGTAACTCAGAGTTTTCCAAATTAATACTGCCACCCTTTCCTTACAAGCCCCCAAAGAGGAATAAAAATCTTCCCCCACCCAATGACATTTCATTTTCTGATGTTCCTCGCCACTTAATCTAGTCTTTTGGAGACAGCCACATTTTAGTGATTAAGGACTACCAAATGTTTTGCGCATTTAATATGAAACGTAATGCCACCCACATTCTAGGTAGCAGCTTAGCATGGAGCAGTGGTCACGGCGGCCTCCAAGAAAAACACTGAAAAAGTTTGAACCCAGAACACCCAGCCCTCATCCCAGGTATCTGGTGATAGAATGGACAGCTCTGAACATATAACAATACATACATACAAACTGCAAAACAACAGGTATGCAAGGCTTCCGTGGTGTGTTGTGGAAACTAGTTGCTAGTACTTAAAAATGGAGATGTCAAAAATCAATACTTCCATGTATAATCACTAGCACAACATTTGGGAGATGATGAGCAATGCTGCCCTTTTCTGCACGAATAACTTTGTAAAATTGCTGCTTCCATTGTACATGCTGCCAAAATATAGGTGTATTTGCCAGTGGCTTTATAAGTATTTCAGAAAAAGCTCCACATTCAGCAGAACGTTTTGTAAAATAATAGTGGGAACGGTGAACACCCAACCTAGATATCACAATTCCTACTTCAACATTTTAAGCAAAATGGGGCTTAGAATGTAACAATAAATTACTTTCTCCAGCCTCATCAATAGCCTTGCTCTTACATTTCACAAGTCTCATAAGCTTATTAAGACTATAACACAAGAAAAACCATTCTGAGTTAGATCAAGGTTCATTGATCCTAGCATCCTGTCTCCAACAGTGGTAAGTCCAGGTCACAAGTACCTAGAAGAACCCAAAAAGTAGACCACATTTCTCCAGTTCACTAGAATGGATATAGTTCTAATTATTTGGCTTTTTCTTTTATACTTGTCGAACAATTACCAGTACTGTACATTTGCATTTTCATCCTGAGACAACATGCCATAGAAGTAAAATTATTCAAAAATGGCTACTTATAAACATATTTGCAATACTTAACCCTTAAAACTATTTGTTATGGGAAGACTGAGGCTGCAGATTTGAAACACTCCCATTTTAACCACAAGACACACCCACAACATCTTTATTGTGATTAACCCATCAGTACCGAAAGACCTTTGTGCTCACAGAGTTGATATCTTTGAGAGGAAAAAAACCCCACATGCATACTGAACCTTAGATAAACCATATATAAAAACAATCTTACTGTCTCCTGCAGTCTAGCAATAGTGCATAAAATCATTGTAATCACCTGGGGTCTCCAGTGGAGCTGGATTCAGTTTTCAGGATGAGGTCCGTTTCCACCATTTCTTGTTTCAGCTCTCCGATCTCAGAGGCAAGTGTGTCAATGAGCTAATCAAGGACAAAACCAGTCTGATGTTAATGGAAGAGGCGTGGAAGGAGAAACATAGGGCAGGGTTAGTCACATTATGAGGAAACGGACCACAAGTCTTTTTTTATCCTGGCTGCCTCTACTTCCTCCAAGGGAAAGTAGGGGGAGGGGAACCAGTTCCTAAGGTATAGCAGTCAGAGAAATAATAAGGACATACTCACTTTCAAAAGATACCTATATACACACACACACACACACACACACACACACACATGTGCGCATACAGATATTACAGCTGCCAATTCTACTTTTCTGGCCAAAATAATATTTTCCAGCTGCTTCTCTCCTAATGTCTCATGTAGTCTCATACTATACATTTTGAACTTCATCAGAAATGCACAGTTAAGAGGCCTATGTAACAAATAAATGCTATTTTTACCACACAGGATAAGCACATTTACGGGCCTGCTCATTAACTTTTCACTGGTTAGTGTGGTGAACACATATGATATCTGGGGCACATAAGCTATGAGTCTAGGCTCAGTATATCAGTACACTGACCAACAAAGCTTGATGTAGCACACACAATATTGCTCTTAAGAGAAATTACTACTTATCATTTCTATAGCGCTACAACTACTACTACTACTTAGCATTTCTATAGCGCTACAAGGCATACGCAGTGCTGTACATCATACATAAAAAGACAGTCCCTGCTCAAAGAGCTCACAATCTAAGTAGGACAGACAAACAGACAGACAGAACAACTAAGAGGTAAGGGAATTAAAGAGGGGATAAAAGGGGTACAGGGCAAGTGAGCAGTGGTTAGGAGTCAAAAGCAGCGTCAAAGAGGTGGGCTTTTAGCCTGGATTTGAAAACGGCCAAGGACGGAGCTAGACGTACAAGGTCGGGAAGTCCATTCCAGGCGCGAGGTGCTGTGAGATAAAAGGAACAGAGTCTGGAATTATCAGTAGAGGAGAAGGGGACAGAGAGATTTATCCACAGAACGGAATACCCGAGGGGAGCATAGGGAGAGACAAGTGTGGAGAGGTACTTAGGAGCGGCAGAGTGAATGCATTTATAGGTCAGTAAGAGAAGTTTGAATTGAAATCGGAAACGGATAGGGAGCCAGTGAAGTGACTTGAGGAGAGGGCTAATGTGAGCATAGCGACTCTGAAGGAAAATGAGTTGCGCACCAGAGTTTTGGACTGATTGAGGAGGAGAGAGATGGCTAATAGGGAGGCCGGTGAGAAGCAGGTTGCAATAATCTAGGCGAGAGGTGATAAGAGTGTGGATAAGGGTTCTGATAGAGTGCTCAGAGAGGAAGGGACGGATTTTGCTGATGTTATAAAGAAAGAAACAACAGGTTTTGGCAATCTGCTAAATGTGAGCAGAGAAGGAGAGAGAGGAGTCAAAGATTATCCCCTAGGTTACCAGCTGATGAAACAGGGAGAATGAGAGTGCCATCCACAGAAATAGAGAAAGGGGGGAACAAAACCAAGATTTAACATGGTTGAATCCCCTTTCTCTGGGTGTTGTAAGATTTATGTATTCTCAGAGCAGAAAAAGTGAAGGACTAGTATATGACTTGCTCTTTCAGCAAAATGTCTATGTTCCCGAAAAAGAAAATCTCTTTGAGAATATGAGCAGAATTAACATAACATAACACATGGTCTTATATGCCACTATAACCTCTCATGTTCTAAGCGGCTAACAATAACAGAGCTGAGGCAAACCCCCAGGATAACAATACAATACCTAGAAAAAAAATTACAGGCCATTACATAATATTAATTTTCTGAAAAACAAGTTTTGATCTTTTTCCTAATATCTAAATAAGAATGTGCTCCAAGTTACAGAAAAATCTCACATCACTGAGAAAAATACACTTGGAAATGACCATGGATTCCCCAAAAAGTAGAGCAGGTTATTTTCACAAAGCAACAAAATCTTTAGAATTAAAAACATTGTATTTTCAATCAAAAAAAACAAACAAATAAACAATATATATATATATATATATATATATATATATATATATATATACATACATATATATACAGTGGTGGAAATAAGTATTTGATCCCTTGCTGATTTTGTAAGTTTGCCCACTGACAAAGACATGAGCAGCCCATAATTGAAGGGTAGGTTATTGGTAACAGTGAGAGATAGCACATCACAAATTAAATCCGGAAAATCACATTGTGGAAAGTATATGAATTTATTTGCATTCTGCAGAGGGAAATAAGTATTTAATCCCTCTGGCAAACAAGACCTAATACTTGGTGGCAAAACCCTTGTTGGCAAGCACAGCGGTCAGACGTCTTCTGTAGTTGATGATGAGGTTTGCACACATGTCAGGAGGAATTTTGGTCCACTCCTCTTTGCAGATCATCTCTAAATCATTAAGAGTTCTGGGCTGTCGCTTGGCAACTCGCAGCTTCAGCTCCCTCCATAAGTTTTCAATGGGATTAAGGTCTGGTGACTGGCTAGGCCACTCCATGACCCTAATGTGCTTCTTCCTGAGCCACTCCTTTGTTGCCTTGGCTGTATGTTTTGGGTCATTGTCGTGCTGGAAGACCCAGCCACGACCCATTTTTAAGGCCCTGGCGGAGGGAAGGAGGTTGTCACTCAGAATTGTACGGTACATGGCCCCATCCATTCTCCCATTGATGCGGTGAAGTAGTCCTGTGCCCTTAGCAGAGAAACACCCCCAAAACATAACATTTCCACCTCCATGCTTGACAGTGGGGACGGTGTTCTTTGGGTCATAGGCAGCATTTCTCTTCCTCCAAACACGGCGAGTTGAGTTCATGCCAAAGAGCTCAATTTTTGTCTCATCTGACCACAGCACCTTCTCCCAATCACTCTCGGCATCATCCAGGTGTTCACTGGCAAACTTCAGACGGGCCGTCACATGTGCCTTCCGGAGCAGGGGGACCTTGCGGGCACTGCAGGATTGCAATCCGTTATGTCGTAATGTGTTACCAATGGTTTTCGTGGTGACAGTGGTCCCAGCTGCCTTGAGATCATTGACAAGTTCCCCCCTTGTAGTTGTAGGCTGATTTCTAACCTTCCTCATGATCAAGGATACCCCACGAGGTGAGATTTTGCGTGGAGCCCCAGATCTTTGTCGATTGACAGTCATTTTGTACTTCTTTCCATTTTCTTACTATGGCACCAACAGTTGTCTCCTTCTCGCCCAGCGTCTTACTGATGGTTTTGTAGCCCATTCCAGCCTTGTGCAGGTGTATGATCTTGTCCCTGACATCCTTAGACAGCTCTTTGCTCTTGGCCATTTTGTAGAGGTTAGAGTCTGACTGATTCACTGAGTCTGTGGACAGGTGTCTTTCATACAGGTGACCATTGCCGACAGCTGTCTGTCATGCAGGTAACGAGTTGATTTGGAGCATCTACCTGGTCTGTAGGGGCCAGATCTCTTACTGGTTGGTGGGGGATCAAATACTTATTTCCCTCTGCAGAATGCAAATAAATTCATATACTTTCCACAATGTGATTTTCCGGATTTAATTTGTGATGTGCTATCTCTCACTGTTACCAATAACCTACCCTTCAATTATGGGCTGCTCATGTCTTTGTCAGTGGGCAAACTTACAAAATCAGCAAGGGATCAAATACTTATTTCCACCACTGTACATATATATATGTAACTGAGCTGTACTGTGTTGTTTCTGTTCCCTATGACAGGTTTCAATTTCCTGTTAAAAGTTGCTGCAAACAAAAGATTAGGAAAGCTTTTTTTTTTTTTTACATTTCACTAATTTTTAAATGATTCTTTCCCCTCATTTAAACATACATCCTCTATCCAATGTGAAATCTTTTCTTGGGAATGAAGCAAACTGCAGGAAATATTATTGTACTATTACAAGCGCCACCCCTATGACTGTAATCAACGGATGCAGAAAGTTGAGCTTGCCAACTGATTTCAGACAGCAATTCCTATGGAAACATTCTGTTCTATAAACAAGCCTTGCTGTGCTCTCCTGAATTATCCTACCAGCTAGGAAACAGCAGCTCATCAAGTTAGTTCTTGTTCAGTTCTTTCACTGGACTAATATAATTACCAAAAGTGGAAGTGGTTATAGACATTAATTTACCCCTGAAGAATATAAAATAATTTTTCAAAAAAAGCTATATTTCTACCATCTATATGGACCAGTGAGCCAGACACAATGTTTCTCCTCCAAAAAGTGGCAATAGTGTGCTGAGCTGCATAGATAAGATGGCCTGGCAGTTCTCGAACTACATCTCAATATTATTATTATTAGCATTTGTATAGCGCTACCAGACGCACGCAGCACTGAACACCTGACATAGAGAGACAGTCCCTGCTCAAAAGAGCTTACAATCTAAATAATACAGACAGACAAGACAATTAAGGGCGAGGGAAGTACTGGGTGAGAAGGAACAAAGGTTGGGGGGAGGCAAATGAGTAGTGGCTAGGCGTCAAAAGCAGCAGTGAAAAGGTGGGAATGATATGGTCTCGGATAGGAGAAGAGAATCTCAGATTTTCAAAAGGATTGGCAAAGCGATCATTCTGACTGGGAAGCAGTTAAGAAAGCAAATACCCTACATGGGGCAGTGGGAGGAAGGAGACATGAACAGGGAATGAAAGGGTCTCGAACAGGAAAGCTGGGATTGGTCCTAAATTGGGGAGGGAAAATAATCTGAAATTTTCAGTGGGGGTGATGCCCTCCATCCATGAGCCTCAATAATACCTCGATAGACAGTATGGGGGCAGGGGGGGGGAATAAATATTTCCTTAAATTTCCCTTACCTCATCATGAACCTGTAGCAAAAAGTTTACTACCTCAGGGCATGACTACAGAAGTTGAAGTGGCCCGCACATGCTGAACAAAGAACGAGGAGGATGCAATATTCACCTGGTGATTACACATGGAAACCAAATGAGCTGCAAGTCAAACAACTGCCCAGTCAGAATCATCTAATGATTCCTGCAAGTCGGTGGTGGGCAGTCAAAGCATTCAGGGGATTCAGTGAATCCCCAGCCCTGCCCTCACACTGTCAATTGCTTTTTTTTGTGTTTTGCAGTGGTATCTCTTAATCTTTATCACCTTTCTGTCCCTTCATCTATAGATACAAAATCTCTTCTATCCCCCTCCCTCTGCCTCTCCTTGCTGTCTTTCAAACCTGTCTGCTTTCACACTGCTTGCGAATCCTTCTCTCTGGTGCATCCCTCCCCTGCGTAAACAGAAAGTTATGTCAGAGGAGGTGTGATTCATGAGAGAGGCGGCAATTCAGAGAGCAAGAGGGGAAAGAGAGAAAGGAGGAAGCAGCGAGGGGGGGGGGGGGGGGAGGACAAAAAGAGGCAAGTGTGCGGTGGGGTTGATCTCAGAGTAAGAGAATGAATGGGGCAAAAGGAGGGCCCAGAGGAAAGAGTTTAGAGTGGCAAAAGGAGAAGA
Organism: Microcaecilia unicolor; assembly: GCF_901765095.1. Classification (NCBI taxonomy): domain Eukaryota; kingdom Metazoa; phylum Chordata; class Amphibia; order Gymnophiona; family Siphonopidae; genus Microcaecilia; species Microcaecilia unicolor. The sequence goes on from NC_044033.1 coordinate 105,738,875, forward strand.
GAAATGCAGTTAGTGTTGAGGCAGGATGGAAAGAAGTGGAGTAAAAGGAGGGGAATAAGGGGAGCTGGGCAGAGTGAGGGAAGTTTAGGGCGCAAGAAGGGAAGGGGGAAGGAATGGGGCAGAGAGGGGAGTGTGGAGTAGGTTCAAGATATGAAGAGAGGGAGTATGGCAACAGGAGGGGAAGAGAAGATAGTGGGTGTGGGGAAAGAGAGGGAAGATAAGGGACAGAGGACTGTAAGTGAATGGATAGTTGACAAAATGAGGAGAAATGCAACAGGTAAGAGAGAAAGGGAGAGAAAGAAGCTATTGAGCACAGTTTACAAGGGGAAAGCGGATTGGGAGGGGATATGAGTGTTTTAGTTGAAATCACTAAGTCCCACTGACTCCATTGGGAATGGGAACTGTTATGCTGGGGCTCCAGGCACCTTCTGTTGGTTAGTTGGGACCATCAAGCCCCTCTTGGTGTTCTTGCTGGAGTTGGAGATATACTGTTAGGGCTGCCAAACCCCTTGTTGCTTTTGTGAGGGTGAGAAGTACTGTGTAGGAGTTGCTTAGTCTCCCTTGTTTCTGTGGAGGTGGGAGGTGTTCAATTGGTGCTGCTGAGCCCCTTTTATTGTCTGCCATATTTATTAATGCTCCTTTGGTAAATGTTACTACATGCCACAGTTACCCACTGGAGCAGCACCAGAGACACAGTAGCATAAACCAAAATATAGTACAGCAGGGAAATTCACTTATGATCCAAACCAGGAGTATACACACAAACATGTTCAGGGATATGAACCCTCCTATATTATCAACTCCTATCATCCAGATGCTGCAAAGCAGCGAGCAACTGAGTGTGTAATCCTTACAACTATGTCCCCAATCCAGGACTGAAAATCCTTGGGTTGTATTCCACCCATCAATTGCTACAAAAATCTTAAGCCTCACTGTTCTCACTCCCCATCTCTGGGTGCAAAGTGCAGTAAGATAGACCTGGATTCTTTGCAGGGGAGAGTGAAATGATCCTATTTTTGATCCCCAAAATGCTACAGGCTTGGTGCTATACCCCTACTGTATGTGTTTCTGTTGGCCATCCACTCAGTACCCTTCAAGCACTATGTGGGTTCTGTGGTAACATTAGCAGCAATGGAAGAGAAAAACCCTCTACCCTCCTTTGAGATGAAGCCATGTCATGGGATCGGTCTTTCAACAGCAACACAAAGCTCCCACTAACTGAGATGCCCGATAGTATAATTCCAAGTTACACAACTCCATATCATCCTCCCACTTGTTCCTATATAATATACTGAATCCAATCCGTGGACTTTTGTGATGCCAAATAAAACTAGCCCCAGATATCACTTCAGGAACATGAACAAGAAAGATGTTGAAAACAGGTAAAGCAATTGGGTGTTTCATCATATTTGGTCAAACTGCATTAACAGATAGAATCTAGCAGGCACTGCAGGATCTAGATAAGTCTTCCCACCCTCCCCTAGGACAACTCTTCATTTATAGTCAGTTATTGTAATTAGGATAACAAGCAAGGAGTGCTCTTGCAGAGTTTTAAATATATTTCATTACTGTCTAAGAAGGAAACACTAAATAAATCATACAATATACCATATAAACTAAAAGACATTATTAGGCTAATATCCTTAATACTGTAGCAAATTTTAAATTATTGAAAAACTCAAAAACACTAAGATGGAGTCAGCAGTCCAGCAGCGAGAAGGGTGTTATCCAGTCTTTTGCACTGAGTGTCACATATATGATTATCTCCCAGTTGGTGAGATGTCATATGTGTGAGCCTGATGCAAAGAGCTCCTAGCTCTCAGAGAACGTGTCCGTTCTCTTGAGGCTAGAGTAGCAGACTTGGTGGAGCTGAGGGAGACAGAGAGGTACATAGAGGAGACCTACAGGAATGTTGTAGAGAAGTCCCACCTCCAGTCTGGTAGCCCCTGTGCTACCTTGGAGGAGGGAGGTCTCCTAGAAGGACAGCATCACCCTGGTGAAGTAGGAAGTTCTTCTGTAGCCAGGACCTGCCCACCAGGGGATGTACTATTCTCTTGCACCGAGGATATGTCTCCAAGTGCTGCCCGGGAGGGAAGGGTTAGGACAGCTGTTGTAGTTGGTGATTCGATCATTAGGCATATAGATAGCTGGGTGGCTGGTGGATATGAGGATTGCCTGGTGACTTGCCTGCCTGCCTGCCTGCCTGCCTGGTGCGAAGGTGGCAGACCTCACGCATCACCTAGATAGGATTGTAGATAGTGCTGGGGAGGACCCGGCTGTCTTGGTACATGTGGGTGCCAATGACAGTGCGACGAAACAGTGCGACAAGGCGGTGGCCGTAGCTAGAAGATTGCTAGGCTGTATAGAGAGAGGAGTGACCAGCAGAAGAAAGGAGGTTTTAATGCCCCTTTATAAGACGTTGGTGAGGCCCCACCTGGAGTATTGTGTTCAGTTTTGGAGGCCGTATCTTGCGAAGGATGTTAAAAAAATGGAAGCGGTGCAAAGAAAAGCTACGAGGATGGTATGGGATTTGCGTTCCAAGACGTATGAAGAGAGACTTGCTGACCTGAACATGTATACCCTGGAGGAAAGGAGGAACAGGGGTGATATGATACAGACGTTCAAATATTTGAAAGGTATTAATCCGCAAACGAATCTTTTCCGGAGATGGGAAGGCGGTAGAACGAGAGGACATGAAATAAGATTGAAGGGGGGCAGACTCAGGAAAGATGTCAGGAAGTATTTTTTCACGGACAGGGTGGTGGACGCTTGGAATGCCCTCCCGCGGGAGGTGGTGGAGATGAAAACGGTAACGGAGTTCAAACATGCGTGGGGTATGCATAAAGGAATCTTGTGCATAAGGAATGGATCCTCAGAAGCTTAGCTGAAATTGGGTGGCGGAGCAGGTGGGGGGAAGAGGGGTTGGTGGTTGGGAGGCTAGGATAGGGGAGGGCAGACTTATACGGTCTGTACCAGAGCAGATGATGGGAGGCGGGACTGGTGGTTGGGAGGCGGGAAATACTGCTGGGCAGACTTATACGGTCTGTGCCCTGAAAAGGACAGGTACAAATTCAAGGTAAGGTATACACATATGAGTTTGTCTTGGGCAGACTGGATGGACCATGCAGGTCTTTTTCTGCCGTCATCTACTATGTTACTATGTTACATAGGAAAATGTGGGAGAGAGGTTCTGGAAGCCAAATTTAGGCTCTTAGGTATCAACAGAAATCAAACAAAATAAAACATGGAAAAGAAAATAAGATGATACCTTTTTTATTGGACATAACTTAATACATTTCTTGATTAGCTTTCGAAGGTTGCCCTTCTTCGTCAGATCGGAAATAAGCAAATGTGCTAGCTGACAGTGTATATAAGTGAAAACATTCAAGTATTACTATGACAGTCTGACAGGGTGGGAGGGTGGGGGTGGGTAGGAGGTATGCATGGGGACATCAAAGCATATCATTGATATTCTAACAGGATGGGTGTGGATAGGTGAGGGGAGAGGTGATCAACAGAAAATTACAGCTTTATGGTTTATAATGGGCTAGGAACCCCAGATCCTTGTTAAGTCCTTTCTGTTGGGTGTTAAAATATTCAATCATTCTGACCGGCTCTTAGGTAGAAAGCTCAAATCCAAAACATCTAGGGTAGCATTTTCTGAAATGCTACCCGTTTCATGCACAGGGCCCAAGACACAGGCAGAGCTTCGGAGTCTCAATGCGTGGATGAAACGATGGTGCAGGGAGGAGGGTTTTAGATTTGTTACGAACTGGGCAACATTCTGTGGAAGGGGGAGCCTATTCCGAAAGGAATAGAGCAGGAGATAGAGCAGCTTTTAAACTAGAAATGGGGGGAAGGCCGACAGTTGCTCAAAAGCACGTGGTTCGGGATAAGGTATCTTTCAAAGATATCACCAAAACAGGGAAGATAGGGTATCCTGATAGTGAGGTTGCAAAAGAGACCATAGTAGATCAGGTGTCCTTAAATAAAAATAAAAATCAGACAAAAGATTTCAAATTAATACTGTTAAGTACTGAGCATGATGTAAATAGGAACAACAAACAGTTTGAAATGTCTATTTGCGAATGCCAGAAGCCTAAGAAATAAGATGAGAGGTTAGAATATATTGCACTAAATGAAAAATTAGATATAATAGGCATCTCTGAGACCTGGTGGAAGGAGGATAACCAGTGGGACACTGTCATACCGGGGTACAAATTATATTGTAGTGATAGGGTGAATCGAATTGGTGGAGGGGTAGCATTGTTTATTAACGAGAGCCTTGAATCAAATAGATTGAAAATTCTGCAGGAAACAAAACACTTCTAGGAATCACTGTGGATTGAAATTCCATGTGTAAAGGGGAAAAGGATAGTGATAGGGAGTGTACTACCGTCCGCTTGGCCAGGATGAACAGACGGATGCAGATATGTTAAGAGATGCAAACAAACTGGGCAACACAATAATAATGGGTGATTTCAATTACCCTGGTATTGACTGGGTAAATATAACATCAGGTCACGCTAGGGAGGTAAAATTCCTTGATGAAATCAAGGACTGCTTTATGGAGCAGCTGGTACAGGAGCCGACAAGAGAAGAAAAAATTCTAGACTTAGTCCTTAGTGGAACTCATGATCTGGTGCGGGAGGTAATGGTGCTGGGACCGCTTGATAACAATGATCATAATATGATCGGATTTGATATTAGCTTTGAAGTATACATAGAAAATCAAATACGTTAGTTAGCGTTTAACTTTAACAAAGGAGACTATGATAAAATGAGAAGAACGGTGAAAAAAAAACCGTAGAGGAGCGGCTGCAAGGGTCAAAAATTTACATCAGGCATGGATGCTGTTCAAAAACACCATCCTGGAAGCCCAGGCCAAATATATTTCGCGTATTAGAAAAGGAGGACGGAATACCAAACGACAGCCAGCGTGGTTAAAAAGTGAGGTGAAGGAAGCTATTAGAGCTAAAAGAAAATCCTTCAGAAAATGGAAGAAGGAACCGACTGAAAATAATAAGAAACAGCATAAGGAAAGTCAAGTCAAATGCAAAGCGCTGATAAGAAAGGCTAAGAGGGACTTCGAAAAAAAGATTGCGTTGGAGGCAAAAACACATAGTAAATTATTTTTTAGGTATATTAAAAGCAGGAAAGTGGCAAAAGAATCGGTTGGACCGCTAGATGACTGAGGAGTAAAGGGGTGATCAGGGAAGACAAAGCCGTAGTGGAGAGATTAAATTAATTCTTTGCTTCAGTCTTCACCGAGGACGATTTGGGTGGGATACCGATGCCAGAAATGCTATTCGAAGCTGAGGAGTCGGAGAAACTGAATGAATTCTCTGTAAACCTGGAGGATGTAACGAGGCAGTTCTACAAACTGAAGAGTAGAAAATCTCCTGGACTGGATGGTATTCATCCCAGAGTACTGATAGAACTGAAAAATGAGCTTGTGGAGCTATTGTTAGTAATATGTAATTTATCCTTAAAATTGAGCGTGGTACCTGAAGATTGGAGGGTGGCCAATGTAACGCCGATTTTTAAAAAAGGTTCCAGAGAAGATCCGGGAAATTATAGACCGGTGAGTCTGACGTCGGTGCCGGGCAAAATGGTAGAGACTATTATAAAGAACAAAATTATAGAGCATATTCAAAAGCATGGATTGATGAGACAAAGTCAACATGGATTTAGTGAAGTGAAATCTTGCCTCATCAATCTACTACATTTCTTTGAAGGGGTGAACAAACATGTGGATAAAGGTGAGCCGGTTGATATTGTGTATCTGGATTTTCAGAAGGCGTTTGACAAAGTACCTCATGAAGGACTCCAGAGGAAATTGGAGAGTCATGGGATAGGAGGTAGTGTTCTACTGTGGACTGAAAACTGGTTAAAAGATAGAAAACAGAGAGTAGGGTTAAATGGTCAGTATTCTCAATGGACCTAGAGATGGGAGTAACTAGTGAGGTAATTAAATTTGCTGATGACACAAAGTTATTCAAAGTCGTTAAATCGCAAGAGGATTGTGAAAAATTACAAGAGGACCTTACGAGACTGGGAGACTGGGCGTCTAAATGGCAGATGACGTTTAATGTGAGCAAGTGCAAAGTGATGCATGTGGGAAAGAGGAACCCAAATTATAGCTACGTCATGCAAGGTTCCATGTTAGGAGTCACAAACCAAGAAAGGGATCTAGGTGTCGTCGTTGATGATATGTTGAAACCTTCTGCTCAGTATGCTGCTGTGGCTAAGAAAGCAAATAGAATGTTAGGTATTATTAGGAAAGGAATGGAAAACAAAAATGAGGATGTTATAATGTCTTTGTATCGCTACATAGTGCGACCGCACCTCAAATATTGTGTTCAATTCTGGTCGCCACATCTCAAAAGATACAGTGGAATTAGAAAAGATACAGAGAAGGGCAACAAAAATGATAAAGGGGATGGGACGACTTCCCTATGAGGAAAGGCTAAAGCAGCTAGGGCTCTTCAGCTTGGAGAAAAGGTGGCTGAGAGGAGATATGATAGAGGTCTATAAAATAATGAGTGGAGTTGAACGGGTAGATGTGAAGCGTCTGTTTACGCTTTCCAAAAATACTAGGGGGCATGTGATGAAGTTAAAATGTAGTAAATTTAAAACTAATGTGAGAAACACTTTCACCACTCAATGCGTAATTAAACTCTGGAATTCGTTGCCAGAGAATGTGGTAAAGGTGGTTAGCGTAGCGGAGTTTAAAAAAAGGTTTGTATGGCATCCTAAAGGAAAAGTCCATTATTAAATGGACTTGGGGAAAATCCACTATTTCTGGGATAAGCAATATAAAATGTTTTGTACTTTTTTGGAATCTTGCCAGGTATTTGTGACCTGGATTGGCCACTGTTGGAAACAGGATGCTGGGCTTGATGGACCTTTGGTCTTTCCCAGTATGGCAATACTTATGTACTAGCGGCTGCAATAGTGACAATAATACAAGAAGGTGTTCAGTGCAAAATGTGTGGGCATTGGCTCTGTGTTGACCTTCAAAGGTTTGACCAAAAAGATGTGAAATGTGTATGTATTCTTGGTTCTCCTGCTATTTGCACGGAAATGCAGGGAAACCCAGCTAACTTTTCTACCAAAAATTGCTTGTACCAGCCATGAGTGATGTGGACTCACAATGTCCTACACTTGAGAATACCAATTTACTAGGCATGCTGCTTGGTGAGCAGTAAAGGAAAGAGCCAGGGTCAGAGGCTGAGGGGTTGCTTTGTTTGCTGTTGTTCCTTGAAATGTATTTGTAATTACAAAATAAACTTTTTTTTCAATAAAAATAAATATAGTGTTTAAAAAAAAAGTTTGACCATACCTTCTGCATCCACTATGCCAAAGGATCTGTGACCGTAATCTTGATAATCTCTCTAAAGTACCTATGTTTGTGCTGAGGCTCCCTCAAGGCAGAATACAGGTCTCTGCTGCCTACTGCTGAAGATATAGCCTCTGCCAGAAAGTCCAGGTAAGGAAGCAGTGAAAGTGGTAGCCAACAAGGTCCTATTTACGCTGCCAGTGCTGCAAAGGAAGTCACCTGCTTCTCTGCATACCCCTAACTCCTCTACCTCTTGTGCTCAAGTTTCTACACCCTACCCAACAGCTTCTCCTTCTATTAAGCCATAGCACTGGACTGGAAGATAATGCTCCATTTCCCCTTCCCTTCCTACTCATACAGGGTGGCCAGATCTTAAAGAAGTGTTTGGTAAGGGTTTGAGCTGATTTTACAGTTGTAGCTGCAGGTACTTCTTAAGCACCAAGAACTCTGGGGCCAGTCCTTCCTCCTGTAACAATTCCCCAGGAAGCTGGCTATGGGAGGATGTCATCTAGGGTGATAATGGCAGCTGAACGCAGGGCCTCCATACCATCCTTGAAGGACTTCACAGCCTCGTCATGAATAACCAATCTATACTGCCTTGCATAGATAACTCATGAAGAGGCATCTGTTGCTCTGATAACAAATCAGTATTATGAGACAGGTAGATAATGACTCCAATTGCAGAACTATTAAATGGACAAAGAACCCCTTATCCATATGTCATTAAAGCCTTGTTCCTTTCATCTATGCCAATGACATGCAGTCATAGAGGAGGGAGTTGGGAGATGAAGTCTCGGGTATCAGAGACTACTCTCTAAAAGATATCAAACCTGAGAACTTCTGAAAGATGTACTATGTAGCAATGTCCCTCTGTCTCTCCTCTTTGGATTTCTGAAAGTTCTTAGAGAGAATGGCACACTCTTTTTCAAACTCGCATCATCCCTAAGACTAGAATTGAGCCAGACAGTAAGGATGGGATCTAAGGTTATAGCCTTGACTGCCCTGACCCTCCCAGTTTCCAACTAGATAGAAAAATTCCCAAAACTGGCTAGGGTAAGGATCGATTCTCAATATATTTTTGACATTGAAAAAGGACTGTGAAATTGGTCTTCTAAATGAAAAGACTGCAGACCACTGGGCTAGAGGGGGTCTCAAGCCTCAAAGCAGGTATTTCTGTCTTTCTTTAGGCATGATAAACATGTCAGAATATTGCTCTGAGCACTACTGATGCTTATTAAAAAGAAATGGTACAAAAGCCACATATACATATAAATCTAAGTTCAATAAAACACCATAAATACCTGGCTCTCATTGAGCTCTAACTAAACAATACAGCAGATTTATTATTGTCTGGGGCCAGCTTAAGCTTGTTAGCCCTTTTAATTTTAAAAGACACAGCTTAAATCTTTGCTTTACCCTTCGCTATCACCTATAATGCTCTATTATGTATTGTGTTGACATTGTAAATAGTATACCATGCCATACTTTGTATTGTTTTTGAATATTTTTACTGCTGTAATTGTCTATTTCTCATGCTTGATTCTTACTGTACACCGCCTTGAGTGAATTCCTTAAAAAAGGCGGTAAATAAATCCTAATAAATAAAATAAATTAAAATAAATTAAATGCCCCTTCCTGGTTTACTTTACCTTAGGCTGAAGCTTGCAGCAGTGTTTTCAGAGACAGCATGTTGTAATCGCTGCCTACACTGCTGGTAAACACCACAGGTTTGTACGGCTTGAGGGGGGGGAGGTGACATAGGTTATGTAGGAAGGTAAGGCTGGACCTGTGGGAGGGAAGGGGAGGATAGAGGAAGGTATGAGCTGATGCTAGATTGCCAGGGAGCAGGGAGGGAGTCAGTGCATGAGATCAGGCCCCTTAAGCGTGTGAGCTGGTGAAGGGGCCCAAATGCATGTGCCACACACTGAATGCATACGACTTGGCACGTCTGCGTTTGGACACAAGCGTTTTATTTTACCAGTTGAGTCACTCTCACCACCTTAAAGGAAGTAAGAGTTACCTCCTCTAAGGCAGTAAGAGTAACTCAACTGGTTGCCACGGAAGCCAGTTATCTTCTATCTAGATTTATTTGCACACAGTTTCCAGCCTGGAAAGCACACCGATTTAGAATTACTTCAACTGTTCAGAATAGATATGGGAATTGAGGCCATGTTCTCATGGAGGTAGTCAAAATTCCATCCCTGGTTCTGGCTGTGATACAAGTTGGGATTTCTGGACCCTCTGGTAAATTTGCGACGACATTATATAGGAAACCCACAGACCAAAATAAATTGTTACAATATGGTAGCTGTCATAGCCATCCACTGAAGCATAAACTGCCCTATACTCAGTTTTTGAGAGTAAAGAAACTGTGTTCAGATAATGACGAATGCAGAAAACAAATGAAGGTAATGGCTAACAGATTTATACAAAGAGGGTACCCAAGGAAATACAATGAAGAAGGGTTGTTTAGAATGTCACAGAAACAAAGAAATGATCTCCTCCATACTACTATTGATTTGAAAAAGAAAAAAGATTGAATGTACGTTATATTATGACCACGTCATCTGATTTAATTAAAATATTTAAGAAGCATTGGTCATTGATACAGAATATTCCACACTTTTCTGATAAAGAATTATTAATAGCAATCAAAAGGAATAGGAATTTGAAGGATTGTCTTGCACCATCGGCTCTACCTGTACTCATAAGAGGTGAACCAGTGTGGGGACATTTTCCATGTTTGAATTGCTCATTTTGTAATGTTAATTTGAAAAATAAATGGTTTATTCACCCCATGACAGGAGAGAGATATGAATTGAAGCAATACTCCAACTATGAGAGCATTTAACAAATGCATTGCTGAGCATAAAAGTGCTATAACGAGAAATATACAGGAGAAACCACTAGTTGAACATATATATGACTTGAAGCACTCTTTTGAAGAATTAAAGTTCCTTGTATTATTAAAAATTAAAACATTTTGTAGAGGTGGAGATACAGACAGGCAACTATTACAAGCAGAGCAAAGAATGATTTTTAAATTCAACACAGTGAAACCCTTTGGACTGAATCAGGAGAATGATTACACAGTATTTTTATAGACAAAACTTTTTTTTATTATTTTATATATTATTTATGGTCCAATTCATCACATTTTTTGGATTAAAAGTGTTTTAGACACCAATTTGATATATAAGCTTTACCATGTTGGAAGCATAGCTTGTGGTCATTACACATTGTGCTATTGTGAGAGTGAAGCTAAGCTTGAGTTAAAGGATCCTGACGTCTGTCATTATGATGTCATGATGTTATCAGTTTGGCAGTGATTAAAAGTTTGTTTATTAAGATAGATTATTCTTTTTGTCACTATCTATGCAATAGGTATGTGTTGAGAATTGAATGATGTGAAGGGATTAGTTTTTGATGTTTTTTTTTAGTAAGTAATGACCTTTGACCCGGATGTGAGGTTTTAAAATAGCAAGCCACAGCACAGATGGTATTGCTGTTGCATTTTGATCCAGAGCAGTGTCTGCTGACAAGTAGTCAGCTTTAATCTATGTGACGTTATGGGAGATGGCAGCATGGAGTAAAGCAGATGTATAAGTATATTTACTATAGAATGAGTTATGGTCTTTTGAAAGTTAGTTTCATTTATGCAGCCATGTCTTTTGATGATGTCATAGACAAGGCTGATAAAGTTTTAGGATTCAAGGTGGTCTATTTGTAGAAGATTTATAACAGTGAGTAATTGAATGTTTTACACCATGAAATATAGCCAATTGTTGATATGATGAGAATTTTAATTGAGCTGATTGGTGAGATGTAGAGTTTGTGATACATGGGCTGATCAAGATGGGATTTAATTTTGTTTTAGGCTTTTTTTTGAAGGAGTATGTTGATCACCCCTGATTTTTAGCTATGAATTGATACATTATTGGATTTGATTAAATCCATTCAATGTTTTATACACTTTTATATGTTTGGAAAGTGGCTTGTCTTATCTCCTCCTCCATTTTACTTTTGAATGTGTAATGCATTTATTGTACTTTATTTTATCATTTGCTGTTATGACTTTTTATATATTTGAGAAGATATATATATTTATATACACACATAACTTGAGATGATATCACTATTTTTATGTTTTTATTTGTAGTTTTACCCCTGACGCAGCCTGAGGGCGAAACGTGGCCACGTCAGGTACTGCTTTTATCTTGGTTTGAATAAATTATTTCTTTGTTTTTATATATGTGTATCGGACTACTTTTTATAATAGACTTTTATGTAGCAAGTAGACGGTTGCCTTTTTTGTTTTTCTTTTTATCTGTGATACAAGTTGGGACTTCTGGACCCTCTGCTGAGTGGGATGTGAGTGAAAACACTGCCAAGACTGGGAGGAGCAGGAGGGGGAGGAGAATACCTATGCCTATGAGGAACAGGCCCCTCCGTTGCCTTCTGCTGTGGAACCTCTAAGAGGAGGCAGCCAGGTGGGAACTGGGCCTGGAGAGGGTCTTAAGAGTGTCACTATGCTCCTTAATGACAGCAGCAGTTTCCTGGACTTTAAATTCAAAGAGATTCTCTCCATGGCATAGCACGGCACATCTTGTTTTAAGGCTAAGGCCTGCAGCCAAGTGAGTCTGCAGGCTCCAATCCCCATGGAAAAAGCTCTTAATGTCATTGTGAAAATGTAAAAGTCAGACTATATATTTTCCCCACTTCATCCCTTTGGTTACTAATGAGTGGAGTTTCTCTGACATCATTAAGTAGAGTGTTCACAAACTCAATAACACTGTGCACTATGTTCTGCAAGTACTGTATATACCTATGAACAGTGTTGTGGGATAAGAGCAGAGCATTCTGAAAGAACTTTTTCCCAAAAGACTCCAATGTCCCAACGTCCCTCCCTGGGGGTGTTGAGTGACTCTGGGATCTCTTGGCCCTTTTGAGAGAGAATTTGACCACCATGGAATAGTGAGGAAGCTGTTGCTACTTAAATTCCAGAGCATTCTAGATTTTTGACATTCTTATTAACAGGAGGAACAGAGAAGGGAGTCTCCCATATTCTCATCTGTACATTCTTCTGGATTCTGTGAATGAGCACTGTCACAACTTCATGGGGGGGGAGGGGCACAAATTGGAGGATATCCAATGTTTTTGTCCTGGGTTCCTCACTAACTGCAATGAGATGGCAATCTTCCAAATAAAATCAGTGAAAGAGAGCTTCTCTAGTGGGGATTTGTCTCTCTCATGTGTAGGGGAGGGGTATGAACAGAGACCACAGGACCTCTCCTCTGAGAAGACCCTTGACTCTTCCTGTCTTAAATTGCTGATAGAATAATCATGCCTTCTACAGCATTGACACATCAATGATTCATAGTGCCTCAGTGAAGCTTTCTCCTCTGACACACTGGAAATAGACACCAGTATAGCGGACCTCAACTCTGAGCCCTCTCCAGGCCTCAGTGTTGAAGCATCTATTTCAGTCAGGGCATGGGTCTCAAGTAACAATGATGTTGAAGCTGCAGCATCACACTGAGTAAAAAAGCACTCTGTTTCCTCCTCAAAGGCTGCCATTGAAATAGGGATAGGGTCTCAGGTCTATGGAGGCTAGCACGCCTTCTGCAATATCATACAGGATGTGCTGTCTTCATGTCAAGGGCATTTCAAGGACACCGGTGACATTGGTATCTTAGTGCTCTCTGTGTTATGCTTCAACAGGAAGCAATATTGAGACACATCGGCCTCCACTCAATGTCCTATATGACGCTTCCTCAGCACAGATGAAAATGAGGATAAATCTTTCCTCTTCTTCAGGTGAGAATCAGGCAATGACCAATCCTAGTTGACTCTACCGATGCCTGATATCAAGGATAACCAAGACACTCTCTACCAATGCATCTTCGGCATCCTGGAAGCACCTGGAACCATCGAGACAGATTTCTTTTTATGTCTATGGGCCTGTCTTATCTTATTTTTTATACTGTTTCAAAGTAGTTCTATTATTAGGTTTCCATTTACCTCATTTATTGTATTTGTTTATTTTACTATTGTTATGCTATTAACAAAATTGTAAGTTTTATGTTAAACTGTACCTGCTATACACTGCCTTGAGTGAATCTTTTCATAATGGTGGCTAATAAATCCCAATAAATAAATAAAATCTTTTTTCTTTCTTTTTGATTTTCTCTACCACAAGTCCTCCTGTCTGACATCTGTGAACAAAGAATGCAATGAAAGGGACAAAAGTCATGTGATAAATATAGTCCTGTTGCAACACAATATTCTCTCTAGGATCTTTTGAATGGGTATACCATCAAGCTGATTTTACTGAACGCCTGGCTAACGAAAATATAATATTATGCAGTACTCCCCCTCACCCACTGTCACATCTGTGGTCATGACCCCTCTCAGGCTTACCTTATTTCTGGCGGACAGCTTCTAAGCTGGCTTCTGGTTGTTCTTTCTAAGTTAGCTTTGTCTCTGTGTGCTGGCTGCTTCCAGCATGGCTCTGTTGCCCCTCTGTGCTGCACCTGTGTATGTTGAGCCTCTCTATGCTTCAGTATGCTTTCTGCCTGCTTCTTGGTTTGTGCTCCTCTTGCCCTCTGGTGGCCAGAACCGGTGGCTGCCATAAACTGTCTTGCTGTCCCTACCCGTTCCAGGCTTCAGCTCAGTCCGGTTCAGATCTTCCAGGCTGCCAGACTTGTCTTTCTTGTTTGTGCCTGAACAGCACCCATAGTTGCCTTGAGATTGCTGCAGCTGAGCCTCAGGTGCTGATGGGCTTTATTAATCACCTAGAAACTTCTGTGTTTGCCTTTGCATCATCTAAGGTCCCTGGTATGTTGGGGTGCACTGTGCCCTTCTGCCTAGTCCAGTTCTAGTCTGAGCTTCTTGCCTGAATCTAGTTAGCTTGTGTGTAGCTAGCTTTGGTTCTATTGCTTATTTCCTAGTCTTGCCTCTGGTCTGAATTCCTGGCTTAGGTTTCTTTCTTAGAGGCTGCTTGGCAGCTTTCAGTATTGCTCTGCTCCCTGCCTGTATCTCTAGCTACTGGAGCTTCAGCCATAGTCCTGTTCTCTGCCTGTATTTCTCAGCTACTGGCGCTCCAGCCCTAGTCCTGTTCCCTGCCTGTATTTCTAGCTACTGGAGCTTCAGCCATAGTCCTGTCCTCTGCCTGTATTTCTCAGCTACTGGAGCTTCAGCCATAGTCCTGTCCTCTGCCTGTATTTCTCAGCTACTGGAGCTCCAGCCATAGCCCTGCACCTGTCTGCCTTGCTTTTGTCTAGGTGCCTGCGGGCACTTCTGAATCCTGATTCCTGGTGTTTCTGCCTACTAGTTCCAGTACCAGTTTTCCTCCAAGTCCTGCTGCCCGCACCTGGGGGCTCATCCCCCGGGGAACGGCGGCTATGTGTAGGTGAAGCCTAGGTCCAGTTCCGTGTGTTCCAGTTCAGTGCATACCAGTCCGGTGTGTTCCAGTTCAGAACTCCAGTCCGGGGTTCCAGTCCTGTTTTGCCTTGTCTCTGGTTTGGAGGTGATTTTGCCTGCCACTGCCGCTCCACGGCAGGGGTCCAAGGACTCACAACCCAGTGCTTCCGGGAGAAGCGTGACACCCACCTGGGTGGCAAACATTTCTGGGAAGAACACTGCATCAGAACATCTTTTGAAGATGCCACTTTGGAGCTATCATCATATTAAATAAATGTATGTGACCCCCCCGAGGATAAAGGCAAAACTGTCCACATTTGTAAGCAATGTGATGTGTCATATATGAGCCTCTGAATGTTGTGGTGATATAACGTTCTCAGGTCCATGGGTAAATACACTCCCTAATATTTTAATATTTTGTCTTCCCAAGTTAATAGAAATGCCCCTTTCCAAGAAGTCTTAACCTCTGGCAACACCGGGAGTGCCCGGGACTTGGCCAGATTCAAGGCAAAGCCTGAAAACTGCCCAAATTTGGCAATTAGGGCCAACTGTGGTAAAGCATACTGAGGATTAGTTAACAATATAAGAAGGTAATCTGCAAACACTAAGACCTTAATCACATGAGCAGAGACCATCACTCCTGGTATGTCAGGGTCAGAGTTAATCCCCTTCAATAGGGGTTCCAGACAGCACAAATAACAGCGGTGACAAAAGGTCGAGGATCAGACCCCATTAAATAAAAGTTGGGCTTCGGGATTGTTATACAGGGTTCTCACCGCATACCAATCACATATGCCCACCAGAGACAGAATAGCAAACATGTGATCCCAGTGAACTTTATCAAAAGCCTTTCGGAGTCGAAGCTTACCACCAAGGCTGGAATTTTAGAGGCTTGACAGTGAGACATAGCTAGCAGGATTTTCCTGACACTGTGTACAGATTGTCTACCCCTTACAAATCCAGTTTGCCCAGAGCTAATGAGTATTGATAGATATACTGCTAGGTGATTAGCCAATAGCTTGGTGTCTGCATTTAATAATGAAATTGGGTGATAAACCCCAAGATGTAGTGGACTCTTATAAGGTTTAGGAATTAAGGTAAGGGCTGTGTTCACATATCGAGGGAATGCTTGAGTTTCCACTACATCCTGATGGTAAGAGTACAAGGGCCCCAAATGTTATGACTGCAATATCTTGTAAAATGCTCTTGTGTACCTATCTGCTCCCAGAGCAGAATATGCCCATAGTGATTTAATGCTCGCCTGCACTTCCTTGGCCTGTAATGGTAAATTATGCGCCTCAATCGCCTCTTCAGATAATTTGGGTATTCCCACTTTCCCCTAGAATTCCTGCGAACCCACTGATGAAGTCAACCCCTTCCTAGGGTAAAACTTTTGGAAGTGCTTCAAAAATATATCTGCTATGCGATCACTACGATTATGGACTATCCCCAATCCATTCCATAATGCAGACACTGCCCTTGATCCACCCCAAGTTTTTTACCACCCTGGCTAAGGGTTTTCCTGCCTTATTACCATACTTGTAAAACTTATATTTATTATGAAAGTAATCATCGAGTACTTTTTTCATGTGTTAAATTCAAGGTAACCTGAATAGATATTAATCTTTCTTTTGCTTCTTTTGTCATAGTCCTAATATAAGCCTTTTTAGCTTGTCTTAATTGATGCTCCATCTGGACTATACTGGCTGCAAGTTATCTTCTTCCATCTACTCGTATAGGCAATGATGTACCCCAAATCACCACCTTAGTAGTGTCTCAAAACAATTATGGATGGATCTATGTGTTGCGAATTATGGAGGTATTTTATAAAGTTCTTATTGTGGGCCATGTGCATTGAAAAAAAAAAAAAAAACAACAAAAAAAATCGCTAACCCACATGGTTTCTGCAATAACTTGGGGCTTCTAGCTCAATCCAGACCATAGGATGATCTGAGATAATTTCTGGTCCTATAGTTGCTGCTTGGACTGCTGCAAACAATTTTCTACTGACAACTATATAATCCAAATCGGATTAATGTGTCATGTGCCTAGGAACAGTGTGTGATCGTGCTCCCCTGGATGTAGCAGGTGCCAGATATCAACCATATCCAAAGCTTCCCCAAACAAACCCAAGGTACCTTTCCCGCCTGGTCTTGGTTCAAAACCCTAGTTGCTGAAGTACTACCCTCGGCTGGATGCATGAGAGAATTCAAGTCACCCACAACTACCATGTCTGTATCTAAATATGGCTGTAGGTTCTTCAGCAGTGTGGGATAAAAGGATGAATCATGTGGTGTAGGGCCATAGATCACTAACAAATGTATAACTCTGTTTTGTATCCATACCTTCAATAGAATATAATGCCCACTAGGGTCAAAAATAAGTGCTTGAGCCTTGTAGCCTAGGATTTTCTGGAAGAACTGCTACCCCCCCCCCCCCTTTCCAGGAACCTGAAGAAGTGGAAAGTACCTCTCCCACCCAACTACGGGCCAACGTTTGATGTTCAAATCTGTAAGTTGGGTTTCTTGCAAGCAAATAATGTCAGCTCCCTATTTGTTTAAGGCTCCTAATATTTTAGCCCTCTTTATAGGTGATATAATGCTGCCTATATTCCAGGTAACAATTTTACAGGACTGAGTGTTCATGGTAGCTGCCAACTAAAATGGATCAAATACCAGAAAAAAAACACTGATTCAATGAGGGGCATCCAGCCCTCATCCCTCAATACATTAAAAAAAAAAAAGGGCCAAGAAAATAGCCAGTGCAGTGTAGATGGTGTGTCTATCATATGAGCAAAATAGTCCAATGAGCAACCTCTTGAAAAAAAAACTCATCCTCCTCTTCCCCTCCTATTAAACTCCCTCATATCCAAATCCCAAGAAACCCAAAACCAAACTCTCCAAACCCACCCCTCCCTTCTCCATCCTCCCCCACCCTAGCCCTATCCTAACCCCCCTCCCTTTCCAACATCATCCATATTAATGTCCACCACATGGTATGTGGCGGATTGGAAGAACCACATTAGATGCAAAGGAGGCCCTGCGCCCTACCTGCCCCAAACAATAATAATAGCAAAACAGAGCTGTCTAAATAAAGTTATGGCTTTAATAAACTAGAAAGTTAAATATTCCACTTAAGAAAGCACATTGTTGTCAACCACTAGCATTGTTCAAGGCACTAATCACAGCTGGTATAGAAAAGTCAGCGAGGAGAGCTGCTGTCTGCTAGTTATGTTTCCTCGTCACTGGATTCTTGCAGCTGATGGACCCGATCCTGTGCCATGCTGAAAGAGTTGTACGCATGCCATTGTCCATTTTCATAAATTTTAAGTGTTGCTGGGTAAAGCAGCATAAATCAAAACTTTTTTTCATGAAATATTGAACATAGTGGGGTGAACTGCTTCCAAGGTTCTTGCAGCAAGGACGAATAGTCGTGGAAGATCTTGATGGACTCTCCCTTGTATTGTAATGTACCCCATTTAAGTTGAAAGCCCCTCAAAATCTCTACTTTGTGCAAATAATTATGTACCTTGATGATTACCACTCTTGATTGCCACTGCCATCTTGTACTCGCCCTAGTCATTATGCACAATTGTGACAAATTGGCCCCACACTATCAGTAGCACAAACTCCTAAGCGAGCCACCATTCCAACACTGGTATGAGCGACTGTTCTGCTATTTGCTCAGGCAGACCCACCAACCTAAAATTGCTCCAATGGGAACAATTCTCTAAATCATCTATCTTTTCACCTTGCTCTAACTTGTCTTCCAAGCTCTGCAAACGCCTTGTCTTTTGTTTCCACCAAGTCCTCCAGGGACCCAATTCTCTGCTCTAAAGATTGCATTTTGCAATGCGTGTCTGCCAAAAGGGATTCCACTTTGGCAAGCTGTCCTGACAGCTGACCAAAGTCAGGGTTCAATTGCTTTCCCTACTGCCTCAGTTATTTGGCTAAGCTCTTGCTCCATAAACACGAGCCCCGCCAAATGTAGCAGGTCCATCATCTTGCCATCTGCAAACCTCGCCTTTTCTTTCTCCTTTTGTTTTTGCATTTTTCCAGAAATGTTGCCACTCATAATGGTCAAATAATTATGCATGACATAACTGAGCTGTTTAGGGAGAGTCGATACCCCTGAAAATGTCTCCAGGCAAATATATAGGGCAGATCAGACGCAGGAACCTCGGAGAGAGAAAGAATGTGTCCTTTCCCCTCAGTGAATCAAGTGGTTCTCAAAAACCAAAATAATTTAAAATAATTCTTCTACTAAGAGAAGGGGAAAATGGAAAAAATGATCACCTGGGCCTGTGCCAGTCTAGGACAGAACTACAGGAAGCTTTATTAAAAGAAGCTGACCAGCGATTGCCTATCAGAGAGAGAGAGACAACAAAAAGATAGAACCACACCAGAAAAGTAAAAACAGAAACTTCTAAAATGTAAAAGGAAAGAATGAATATGAATAAAAACTAAAACACTTTAAAAAGAATACCAAAAATATATATTAAACATATTTTTTTTTTATTTTAAGAACAAAACTGGTTAATATATCTTACACACAGCGAATATCTAGGGGCCTGAAATTCAACCCAGATTTTCAATGCTGGGGCATGCCCAGCGTCTAGCATTGAATATCTGGATATCTGTGGCAGATAAAGGGCTCCTTTTACCAAGACGTAGAGACAGGCCCTGCTGTGACATCGGTGCGTGGGTTTGCCAAGCGCCTAGGCCCCCTTTTACTGCCACTATTATTAGGCTTTTTCTTTTAAAGGAAGGAAGTGACCGTATAGTAAGTTAAATACTTGCCATGCAACCATTTCCTGGGGAAGTCCTTACTGCCTCTTATTTAGGAGGCGTTAAGGGCTCCTGCGGTAGCCTGGCAGTAACCAGGCAGCGTGCGGCGCTGACAATTACCTCCAGGTACGCCCCGGTGCTAGAAAATACAAAAAGATTTTCTAGTACCGGGTATGGCGCGCAGTTGGGGGGGGTCAGAATTAGAAGCCCCGCAGTAGAGCTGAATTGTTGCATAGCAAACCCACAGTAGGGCCCCAGCCTTTTTGCTGTCCTAACTTTTATCCGTTTACTTAGCTGGTTAGTGGTGGTATTCAGTCCAGAGGTGTAGCGGTCGCTCCCCCAAATAAATTTTGAATGAAATGGCGCCTATATGACTTGTCCCTCAGCTTCATACTGACGCCTATTTTACAAAAGGCGTCAGTATGAAGCTGCTGACAAAACCTGGCTACACTTCTGACTCAGTCTACACATTGGCTAAGTAGCAGCTCCGGCCAAGCTCTGTCCTGGACCACCCATAACCTAGCTTGTTAGGGAGTAGTCAGAGCTGATAT
Organism: Microcaecilia unicolor; assembly: GCF_901765095.1. Classification (NCBI taxonomy): domain Eukaryota; kingdom Metazoa; phylum Chordata; class Amphibia; order Gymnophiona; family Siphonopidae; genus Microcaecilia; species Microcaecilia unicolor. The sequence continues at coordinate 105,758,977 of NC_044033.1, forward strand.
TCTTACCTATTTATATGTTTCATCTTTGCTTATACCCTATAATGTCAATTAAAATGTTCTTGCACTGGGCTGGTGTTTGGGAGGCAGGGCTAGTGCTGGCAAGACTTCTACAGTCTGTGCCCTGAAAATGGCAGATACAAATCAAGGTAAGGTATACACAAAAAGTAGCACATATGAGTTTATCTTGTTGGGCAGACTGGATGGACCGTGCAGGACTTTTTCTGCCATCATCTACTATGGTACTATCACGTATTGTGTTGCTATTGTAAGTAGTATACTATGCCATACTTTGTATTGTTATTTGAATATTTTTACTGCTGTAATTGTCTATTGCTTATGTTTTATTTATTCTTACTGTACATCACCTTAAGTGAATTCCTTCAAAAAAGTGATAAATAAATCCTAACAAATAAATAAATTGTAAAATTTCAGTGGAAATACTCTATTTATATCCGTGGTCAGCCAGCTCAACAGTGTTTAACCGGGCAGGACCCCAAAATAATTAGCATCTCTGCTTCACAAAAATCATAAGACCATCAAAATGAAAGCTTGCATTATACATGATAGCGAATGCAAACCCTGAGGACAAATCTTCCTGTTATGACAGGGGTTAAAAATCCAAACAGTGAGACAGAAAAGTCTGCTTGCTTTTTCCCCAAAACCAAGGAGAAAAAAATATACAAAGCAAACACCAAATAAAGGTACACTTGTGAATAAGTTTACTAATACGTTTATTACATGTCAAGTTTTCATAGTTTTTAGAAGCAGATAATAAATAGAAATAAATCAAAACAGAGAACAGAAAGTAACTTAATAAATTTTTTGATTAGCTTTCGAAGGTAACCCTTCTTCTTCAGATCGGAAATAAGCAAATGTTGACGAATATCAAAATATATAAGTGAAACACAAAAGCATTCCAATGACAGTCTCACAGGAAGAGGGTGGGGTGGGTTAGATGAGAAACAAGGAGAGCTGGGTGGATGACAGAGAGAGTGATGTATGGCAGATAACAGAGTGACAAAGCAGTACAATGTTATGGTTTATAGTGGGCTAGAAAGCCCAGATCTTTGTTAAGTCCTGTCTAATCAAAACAAGTACAAAGTTAGTCCAATAAAAAAGGTATCTTATTTTCTATGTTTTGATTTATTTCTGTTTATTACCTTTAAAAGTGGACTAACATGGCTACCACACCACTTTACTCTAGAAGGTTGTATAATTCGTGTTTCGACGTTATCATTTACACAAGACTTTTTCTGTCAATTATTTTTTTTTTTTTGGTTTTATATTTAGAAATATCTAACCAGTGTTCACATTTGGAAGGTCTGCATGATTTTTTTTTTTCTCGTGTTCTTAGCTACCGTTTTTCACTATTTTAGGCTAATCTGCCAAATACCTAGGACTGGGAAAGAAATTTATTTTTCTGCAGGACAACAATCCTAAGCAAAAAGCAACAATGGAGTGATTCAACAAGAACAAATGAATTTCCTCAGATGGTCCAGAAAAAAAGCCCCAAAACTTGACTCAAACAGAAACTTTGAGGCAAAACTTGGAGACTGTAGTGCCAGTGGTGTAGCTACGTGGGGCCACGGGGGCCTTGGTCCCCGTAGATTTGGCCCTGGACTCCCCTGCCGACGACCCTCTCGACCCCCCTCCCGCTGCCAACCCTCTCCTGCCGCCTACCTTTGCTGGCGGGGGACCCCAACCCCCACCAGCCGAGGTCCTCTTCTTCCAGCGCTTCCTTCTGTTTCTGTGAGTCTGACGTCCTGCACATATGTGCAGGACGTCAGACTCACAGAAACAGAATGAAGCCTTGCGCTGGAAGAAGAGGACCTCGGCTGGCAGGGGTTGCAGTCCCCCGCCAGCAAAAGTAGGTGACGGTGGGGGAGGGTGGGCAGCGGGAGGGGGGGTTGAGAGGGTCGGCGGCGGGGGGGGGGTCAAAGTTGGTGGTGGCGGCGGCATTGGAGGGGGGGCGGCAGCAGGGGGGCTAAAATGTGCCCCTCACCTCGGGCTCTGGACCCCCCTCCCGCTGAAGTCTGGCTACGCCCTGTGTAGCACACAGACAACTTGAAAGAGCTTAAACTATTCTGCTCAGAAGAAAACGCAAAAACTGCACCACTTAGGGATCCTTTTACAAAGGCAAGTCAAATCGGCATTATCGCCCAGCTAGTGTGTGCGCCTGGCAGTAATTCTTTGTTTGGTACGTGCCAAAAAACCCATGGTAGAAAATAAGTTTCTATTTTCTACCGCAGGGGCGCTCCCGGTAGTAATTGGCAGTTGGCGCATGCTGGACGGTTATCTCACAGGTAACGCATGAGCCCATACTGCTAAGTCAATGGGTGGTGTTAAGGGCTCAGGCTATAAATAAACACACACGCTGGTTTTAATTTTGCTGCATGTCTATTTCCCGTCCCCCCCCCCCTTTATTTTCCAGACGTGGTGGAGAAATGGTCCAGTGCATGTCCAATACACGTGCCCACACTACCGCAGGCCACTTTTTGGTGCACCTTTGTAAATAGGTCCCTTATCCTAAATGACTTATGGTTGCTGTTTCAAAAATGGCTTCCACCAAATATTGAGTCAAGGGGTGTAAAGGCTTATGCAGAGAAAACCTTTGTTTTGTAACTATATTCTATAAAATAATGAGTGGAGTTGAACGGGTAGATGTGAAGCGTCTGTTTACGCTTTCCCAAAATACTAGGACTGGGGGGCATGCGATGAAACAACAATGTAGTAAACTTAAAACGAACCGGAGAAAATATTTCTTCACTCAACGTGTAATTAAACTCTGGAATTCTTTGCCAGAGAATGTGGTAAAGGCGGTTAGCTTAGTGGAATTTTAAAAAAGGTTTGGACGGCTTCCTAAAGCAAAAGTCCATAGCCCGTTATTAAATGGACTTGGGGAAAATCCACTATTTCTGGGATAAGCAGTATAAAATGTTTTGTACTTTTTTGGGATCTTGCCAGGTATTTGTGACCTGGATTGGCCACTGTTGGAAACAGGATGCTGGGCTTGATGGACCTTTGGTCTGTCCCAATATGGCAATACTTATGTACTTATGTATTCTTTCATGTTGAAAGTGTCCAGTCTGTTTTGTACAACAGCAAAATAAACTTTTTCTAGACAACAGAATGTGAAAAATACACACAAGTGTGAAGACTTTTACAAGGCACTGTATGTAGCTAAATTCATGGGGAAGTTCCAGGTGAAAATACTTCTCTTTCTGAAGAATGAACCCATGTGGTCTTTAAAATTCATAAAACCATCTTTGGATAACTACTATTGATTCCATAAATACTAAGGGGTTTTTTTACGAAGGCGCGCTAGCGTTTTTAGCACATGCTAAAAACAGGCGTGAGCTAAACGCTAGAGGTGCCCATAGGAATACATAGGCGTCTCTAGTGTTTAGCGTGCACCTTAGTAGACGACTCCCTAAGCAACCTAAAGGGGCTCCAGTTCAAATTATTAAATTCTGTTACGTATGAGATCTCTCTTTTAGATACAGGACAGCCGATATATTTAACAAAGCTGATAGTTTGTTGGTTTTACCTGCACAATAGCAGCTTTCTTTTGGCTTTTCATTACAGGTTACTTTAGGGCCAAAACCTGACCCTTGGCCTGTTTTATCTCTTGAGTGCAAGCAGAACATGCTAATGTGATCTCCAAACACTTTTCATCTAATTTAGATGAGTCATTTTCTATTTTGTTTATTCACTATAGTAACATTGACTGCCCATCCAGTTTGCCCAGCAACATGGGAGAATGTTTACTAGGGTGACCTAAGTAGTTAGCGTTAGTTTTAGCACATGCTAACCAGTGGCATAGCTACGTGGGGCCATGGGGGCCTGGGCCCCCATAGATTTGGCCCTGGACCCCCCTGTCAACAACCCTCTCAACCCCCCCTCCCGTCGCCAACCCTCCCCTGCCATCACCGTCGGCTACCTTTGCTGGCGGGGGACCCCAACCCCCGCCAGCCGAGGCCCTCTTCTTCCGGCGCAAGGCTTCGTTCTGTTTCTGTGAGTCTGGCGTCCTGCACGTACAACGTGCAGGACGTCAGACTAACAGAAACAGAATGAAGCCTTGCGCCGGAAGAAGAGGGCCTCGGCCGGCGGGAGTTGGGGTCCCCCGCCAGCAAAGGTAGCCGATGGCAACAGCGGCGGGGGAGGGTTGGCGGCGGGAGGGGAGGGTCGAGAGGGTAGTCAGCAGGGAGAGGGTCAAAGTTGTTGGTGGGGGCGGCGGCGGCGGGTCAAAAATGGCAGGGGGGGCTAAAATGTGCCCCCTCACCTTGGGCTCTGGTCCCCCCTCCCGCCGAAGTCTGGCTACGCCCATGACGCTAACTGGTACTGCCAGCACACTAACCCCTAGTGTTACAACAGCCAGTGTATTACTGTAAATATCCAATATTAGCAGCTTGGCAAGGGATGAGACTGGGCAGGGGATGGGCAGAAAATGGGTGTGAACTGAAGTGTGAGCAACCTGTAGTAGGTAGCAAGCACTAACTGATAAATGTGCATTTAACACTGGTTTGTGTGCATTACACACCCTGTCTGGGAGAATGCTAAATAGAGAATGACACTGGACAAAGTTTATCCCCATCCCCACCCCACCCCTGCAGCTTCTGTCCCTGTCCTCATCTGAAGAAGCCTCAAACACTTATGATTTTATATTTAAATATTTTTATTAAAGTATAAAAAGAAACAATATGCTGTGCAACTGTTGTTTCTAAATCACAAACAGAAAATAACAACGAGCAATAACCCGCCCCCCCCCCCCCCCCACTACCCTCCCAACCCAATAGCTGACTCTTTGAGCAGGGACTGTCTTTCTTCTATGTTTGTGCAGCGCTGCGTACACTTTGTAGCGCTATAGAAATGCTAAATAGTAGTAGTAGTACTACCCAAAGGAACCCTAATACACCCTCTTAAAATGTCCAGGGGTACAAAATACAACCCGTTCTGTATGCCCTAGCAAGCACTGTTATGATTTTTTAATCTGTGGATGAATAAGTCATCAACAATCTCAGGATTCAGTCTAGCTTTTCTGTCCTTCCTGCAATACAAAATGTCTTCTCAGAAGATATGCTGTTAGCAGGAATGTACAGGATCCCCCATGCAAATTTTGCCAGCTGTGGTCAGCACATTTGCTTGTTTTTCCAAAAAATGAAAACATCGTTGTCTCCATCACTCGAAGATATAATAACTGTCCAATTCATTAACAGTCTTCAAAGTAGAGAATGACCCGGAGACAAAGTTTGTCCCAGTCCCCACAGTCCCTGTCCCCATGTCAATCTCTAATGCTGGACACACCACTCTGCAGATCTAAATCTAAGTGCTTTGTTGCCATCCTTTTTCCATTAAGGGATCCTCTGTGTTTATCCCAGGCCTTTTTGAATTCCGTAGGCATTTTTGTCTCCTCCACCTCCTCTGAGAGAGCATTCCAGCCATCCATCACCTCTTCCATGAAAGCAATATCCCAATATTGTTCCTGTCTACCTATTTGTCAGGTGCATAGCCACAGGTTGGCCTGGGTAGGCCATGGCCTAGCTAGTTTTGCCTCAGACCCACCCAGAAGAGGTGTACCTTCCCCCTCCTGCACACTCCAATAATCGCTCTCTCTTCCCTTCACCTCCTCCCATGGTCTGGCATCTCTCCATCTTCCTTCCCTTCCTCCATCTCCCTGTGGTCCTTCAAACAGTGGAGGTGATTCATACAAGCAGCTTCAGGCTGGCTCCGGGGACCTCCCTCTGCTACATCATGCCTACATGGAGACAGGAAGTTGCATCAGAGGCAGCAACACATCCCAGAAGGAAGGACCTGGAGCCAGCCAAAGGCAGCCTGTATGAGTCACTGATGCCACCAGAGATTGGGACCACCATGATTAGAAAAATAAAATGGCCAGATAACATTATTTTCTACTTTGTGATTACAATATGCCAGTTTTTGAAATATACATCTACCACAGCTGGAGTTAGACATGGTTAGGACCCAGGGCAGAAATTTGGGAGGGGAACCCAGAGACCATTACCAGGCTAGTCTTTAGTTTCGGGCAGGTTTGGGGCCCTCTCTGACCAGGGGGCCAAGGGCAATTACACTAATTGCAACCCCCCCCCCCCACCCCCCATCCCTAGTATCTGCTATCTTTATATTCTGCACAGTGCAGGAAGAAATGTCTCTCTATTTCTCTGGTGTTGTACTACATGCAAGGTCCGGCTTCTCGGTGTTTCAGTTTAATTTCTGTTTCCAGTAGGTGATCACTTATTCTGTAGTTGAGATCTGTGTTCTCTATGTGTGACCGAGGTCAAGTGTTCTGTTACTATAAATTTTCTATGTAGCATTCTATAGTACTTTGGCTTGTTCAGTTTGTTCGATAGATAATATTGATATTTAAGGTTCACTGCAATATTTAGGACATGGCCTTTTTGTAGGTAGGGTCTGTTTTGGAATGTAGTGCTAGCATGGTAGATTTGCTCTAGATCCCGAGTGTTTATGTTGCTGTTACTGAGATTATACTAGAATCAGACATTTTCTTCATGTGGTGTTTTTTATGGGGAAATGTTCTAGCTGTGCTCCCATTGTTGGGGGAGGGCCAGGGGGTTCTGCGGATGAAGAGTTTATTTGGTTTTACTATCACATGGGAAAAGTGAAGCATGTGTGCTGGGGCACTTCTTCAGCCTGTACTGCTACTCTCACTGTAGTTGCTGGGTGTGGGGTGGGGTTTTTCTCTTTCAACAAGTTGGCACCCACCCTACTCATTGGCCTACTTAAAAACTGGCCTTCTGGCTACACCACTGGTGCACAGTCTTTCAAAAAGTACAAGTCTTGCTACAGGTTCCGGCTCAGTTGACTTCCATATTAGCAGAAGCAGACATGTATGGTACTCATCCTTGTACAGATGGCACATGACATCTTCAAACCCTTGCCCAGAGTTTCTGCTTTGATGCCAGGCGGTTAGCTTGGTTGTGCCAATCCAGATTGTGAAGATTTTCACTCCAAATTGGCAGACGCTTCGTTATTTGGTGATAAAGTAAAAAAAAAAAGAGGGTGGACGTTATTAAAAAAAAAAAAAAAAAAATCTCTGCTCCAACTCTTCTTTCTGCTGCCCCACCCTCATCTGGATAATCCTTGAAGCACCCAACTTTAAGTCAGTACCATAAAGGGTTTTACTACTGGCTTCCTATCCGTTTCCACATACAGTTCAAACTCCTCTTATTGACCTATAAGTGCATTCACTCTGCCGCTCCTCAGTACCTCTCCACTCATCTCTCCCTACACTCCTCCCCGGGAACTCCATTCACTGGGTAAATCTCTTTTATCTGCACCCTTCTCCTCCACTGCTAACTCCAGACTCCGTTCCTTTTATCTTGCTGCACCTTATGCCTGGAATAGACTTCCTGAGCCGGTACATCAAGCTCCATCTCTGGCCATCTTCAAATCTATGCTAAAAGCCCACCTTTTTTATGCTGCTTTTATTTATTTATTTATTGCACTTGTATCCCACATTTTCCCACTATTTGCAGGCTCAATGTGGTTTACAAAGACCTGTGATGGCATCGCCATTCCAGGGTAAAAGATACATTTGGTATTACAATGAGATTGAGGTTAACATAGAAGAGCTAAACAGACAGTTAAGAAAGGCGTTGTTCAGAGTATGGTGAAGTGGTGAAGTGTTATAGTTACGCTATGCGTTCTCGTGATAGGCTTTGTTGAAGAGATAGGTTTTCAGAGATTTGCGAAAGTTGGAGATTTCGTTAATTGTTTTCAAATTTGTAGGTAGTGCATTCCACATCTTCGTGCTCAAGAAAAGCTGGTAGCGTGTGTTAGTCTGCATTTTAATCCTTTGCATCCCAGGAAGTGTAGGTTGAGAAGTGTGCGGGAAGATCTTAACTCCTAACCCTTATTCACTTGTTCAGTACCCGTATTTTATCATCCTCACTTTAATATTCCCTTATCTCTTGTTTGTTTGTCCTGTTTGTCTGTCCTAATTACATTGTAAGCTCTGTCGAGCAGGGACTGTCTCTTCATATTCAAGTGTACAGCGCTGCGTACGTCTAATAGCGCTTTAGAAATGATAAGCAGTAGTAGTAAGAGAATTTTTTTTAACCCTAACAAAGAACCTCAGCAGTTCCTGTGCACTGTCTTCCCCAAGGCTCATCAATGGGAAAGTGATCAACCAACGCAGCCCAGGCCTGCTCAGTCAAATCAGATCTTTCTGACTACAATCATCTATCACTGCCTCGTAATCGGTGGTGATAAGGTCTTCAACGCTAATTGGGAAATTAGTGTGTGGCCATTTTAGCATGCTAAAAGTAGTCTCAGTAGGTCGGCAACCTACACACTAAAAATAGCCCAGGCCACTTTTTAGAATGGCTTAGCAATAGGGCCCGTAATGCTATAAATCTACTTAAATATTTGTATCTGCGAGAGGGGTTTAAATATAAAGAAGAGAAAGATTTAAGTGGCTTAGTCTTATTACTGTGCGAAATCTTCTTTCCTTTCACATCAGTACCTGCAAAAATGTCTTTAGTGTAAAAAACAAACAAACCCACAGAGGCATATTTTCAAAGCACTTAGCCTTCCAAAGTTCCATAGAAACCTATGGAACTTTGGAAGGCTAAGTCCTTTGAAAATATGCCTCATCGTGTCCTTAATTGCTGAAGGCATCAGAAACCTTATTTCTTTTCCAACCTATACGTTCTCTCTGTTTTTATCACCTTTACACTTAGGTACCACCTTATCTCACCCCCCCCCCCCCCCCCCCCCCACCACACTAAAAGAACACCCAATGCAGTTTACACAAAGAAATAATACAACATATGTAGTGAATGCGAGCATAAATCCCAAATGCAGTCCCTGTTCTCACTAGGAAAGTGATAAGCCAGACAGTGTAAGAAGCTTGTGCTTTCCTTAAAGACAAAAACATGAGACATATGTCTAATAGCTCTCTCTCTCTGGTGCTGCTGACCTGGAGTCCTGGGGGCATTCTTCCACCAACACTGCTTTATCACTTCCAGAACATCTCTCGTTAATGCTCCATTTAGGTAGATAGTTACTTGCTTATAGTTTACACCCCAAAACCCTTACTGCACACTTGATGTTTTTATACGATGCAGAATCCCATAAATAATGGCAAAACTGGAGCGCCAAATATTTTGATAACCCCGGGAAAAGCTTTAAGCAAAATTGCTCCAGTCACTCACTATGGTCCATTTGCAATCAACATTTTCTACTCTAAAGGTCTGAAACAGAAGTAAATGCCAGCAGAATCCGTCTATGCATATAAAATTTAAGCTTTCTGTGAATTCAAGTTATGCTAGCGAGTATTATATCAAGTATCTTTCGCACAGTACCAGGAGTGCATAGCATATCCTGTCTGCAAGTGGTTTGGTAAATTCGGAAATCCCGAGCTACTATGCTACGAAAAAGCCTAACACAAAACAGCTGCAAAAATAAATAAATAAAAAGTAGCTTCACTGACGCAGCTCGTCTGGCCACAACTTTTCCCCTGAAACTTCTCTGGGCAGCCTCATTTCTCAGAACAAAATATTGATCAACACAGATGAATGCAAACTCTTCCTGTACCTTAAAGAAACTTCCTCTCCTCTCTGCACAACAAGGGCCGTCCATTATCTTCCCTCTGGAAATGCTCCGCCGCTCGCCTCAGACTCCTGAAAGCATAAGACCTTTTTTTTTTTTTAATGGCAAGTCCAGTCTGTAGGAAATTCCTCTGAAAGCCACAGGAAGAGTCACAACAAAAGGCCTTGCCAAGATCCTTAACCATCAACAGCCTGCCATTTCACTCCCACTAAAGTGCCTGCTGCCTAGTTGGTTTAATTCGTGTATAATCTTTCCCCGGGCTCCTTCTTCCTGCTCTGAGCTGAGCCGATCGTGCCTCCGCCGGCTTTCAATGGCAAAGAGAACGTCCTGTATAATGACTCCTCTGTTTTCTTGTTTGCTTGACCTCGCTTTGAAGTTTTATAAACAAACCACAGTTTCGGAGGTCATTAAACTTAGCTTCCGGTTACTTAAAGAGCCGCTAGTGGAGAGGGAGGGGGGTTACGCCAGCAGGAGCAAAAAAAAAAAAAAAATGAACGACTGATTGGCACGAAAGCGCCTTCTGAAAGTAGGAGAACCTTATATATCCAGTTCTCAGAAATCTGTGCTACAGGTGCACGTCTAAATAGTTTCGCTACCAGAAGGCTGGCGACTTTATTTTGGAACTGCTACGAAATCCCATCGCTCCTGTGCGTTTCAGAGGAAATGGGTCGCTCAGAAAAGCACATTCATCCCCTCTTTGTATGAATAGATATTTAAATTCCTTTCAAGCTGGTTTTCTGCCAAGGGAAGTTGGAATAAGCTGCATCCTCCCGACCTCACATACACAGATGCCTCAATTTCTTTTGTTCTCGTTTGCGCGGACACAAAGACGACGGCTCTGTGGGTGCTTGAACTCCCCCGATATTGAGCAAAAATCCTTGGCTGTATTCCAGGGAAGGGTCATTTCTGTTGGGTTTGGCAGCCCCGGTCATTTTTGTAAAGTTGGTTTTGTATGCATGAATACATTTTCCTAGGGACCCAAACAGACATGCACCGCATAGTTGCATGCTGACGCAATCTTACCCACACCTATTAATTATTCTGGGAAACGTTTCTTGCGCCTCGGCACGTACGTATTAAAAGTAGGGTGTACGCTCACAGCTGTAATTGGACAGCTTAGCTTTATTCTTCAAAAACATTCAGTCTCGGACGATTATCATGGCTCTTGGGACTGAAGAAGTCTTATTATTTTACATGATCTCCCAGGTCATGCCGGTTAAAAATACGTGGCCCGTTTTTTTTTTTTCGGTCAAGAACACTTAGAGCTTTATTTTACACTTACAAGAATAAAATGATATAGGAACAGTTTGTGAGGAGAAATATATAAATACACAAATTATAAATGCCAGCATTGGAAAGTTCAAATATTTAGTTTGGGAGTTTCCAACTAGCTCCAGGTTGATTCTTTGCCTGCAGGGAGGGATCCTTTCATTATCCTTATCGATTTCCTTTAGCAAAGCAAGACTACATTTAAGCAGCAAGATAAACCAGGCCCAGATCCATCTGTCCTGTCTCCATATATCAGCTATGAAAGATGAAATCAACAAACTCAAAAAAAGAATTAGCTGCAGTCAAGAAAGTATCCAAGACTACCAGCTTCCTAGTCAATTTACTACCAGCCAGTGCTATTTTTGTAGGAAAAAAGGTATCATTGAAAATACTATACCAGTATAGGAGAAAAAAATAACGTGATTTTTTTTCATTATAAATAATTTCTATAAGCTGTTACAGCTCCTGTATATCCAGTGCAAAATAAGACAGCAAATGTAAATTCTCAAATTGGACATATTCCAAACACTAAAAAGAAAATGATTTTTCTACCTTTATTGTCTGGTGACTTTGTTTTTCTGATCATGTTGGTCCCAGTCTCTGATTCTGCTGCTATCTGTTCCCTTAACTCCATTTCCAGGGCTTCTTTTCCATTTCTTTCTTTACTTTCCTCCTTTCTTCTTCATTTCTTGCCCTACATCCATAGGTAAAAGCTGGGTCTTCCGCAGACTTGACTGGAGGAGGTATTGAGTGGATCCAGCTTTTGCCTATTTTCTCCATCCATGTGCAGTTTTCTTCTTTTTTCCCTTTCCCTCATCTCCGTCAGTATGCATCTCCTTCCTATTCTTCCCTCCCCTCGATCCATATGCATCTCCTTCCTCTCTCTTCCCTCTCATCCATCCATGTCCAGCATTTTTCCTCTCACCCTCCATCTATGTCCAGCATTTCTCCTCTCTCCTCCCCTCCATCCGTGTTCATCTCACTACCTCTCTTTTCCCTCCCCTCCATCCGTGTCCAGCATTTCTCCTCTCTCCCTTCCCCTCCATCCGTGTGCATCTCCTTCCTCTGTCTTTCCTTCCCTCCAACATTTCTCTTCTTTTCCTTGCCCTCCACTCCATCCATGTCTAGCCTTTCTACTTTCTCCTCTCCCCTCTATCCATTGCATCTCCTTCCTGTCTTCCCTCTCCTCCATCCATGTTCAGCATTTCTCCTGCCCTCCCCTCCATCCATCCATGTCCAGCAACTCTCCTCTCTCCCCTCCCCTCCATGTCCAGCAATTCTCCTTTGCCCCTATCCTCCCCTCCCATCCATGTCCAGCAATTCTCCTCTGCCCTCCCCTAACCATCCATGTCCAGCGATTCTCCTTTGCCCCTATCCTTCCCTCCCATCCATGTCCAGCGATTCTCCTCTCTCCCCTGCCCTCCCCTCCCATCCATGTCCAGCGATTCTCCTCTGCCCTCCCCTCCATGTCCAGCGATTCTCCTTTGCCCCCTATCCTTCCCTCCCATCCATGTCCAGTGACTCGCCCCCGAGTTCATTCCAACCCCAGCCCCACCTGCCCACCTTCATCTCCCCGACTTTCCGTTCCTTCCGCCCTGCGTTGAAATCTTTTATTTTACTTCAAGTCGCAGCGGCAGTAAAGGCAACAGGCAGGCTCGCATCCTCGCTTCCCTTCCCTCATCGTTCCGCTTTCCTCTGATGTAATTTCCTTTCCATGAGGGCGGGACGCTGAGGGAAGGGAAGGCTGGAGGTGAGCCTGCCTGCTGTTTCACTGCCGTTTCACCGCTGCGACTTGAGGTAAAAATAAAAGATTTCAACACAGGGCAGCACGAATGGAAAGTCAGGGAGCTGAGGACGGGCAGGTGAGCCATCCCTGAGAAAAAAGGTGCCGGTACAAAAAAAGCACTGCTACCAGCACTGCCATAGAGAATAAAGCAAAAAAGGAATAGATAGGTCACAGTAGGCTCAGGTAGACTACGACATGTGACACAGAGACATTCACCCTCCCAACATCTACCCCTGTATAATTCCTTTGCTGCACTGGAACATTATGACACTCAGAAAAGAAGTACTGAGGAGGAACCAGAGGCAAGCAATGTGACTCAATCCAAAAGACACCCCCCCCCAAATAAAACAAACAAACAATGATGGATTGGCTCAAAGCAGAAAACTCTTACTGCTCGGAGACTCCATTATAAGAGGCATCAACTTAGGAGCACAGCTCAAGGGACCCAATCTAGGGGCCCTTTTACTAAGCCACATAAGCGTCTACATGTGCCAAAATGGAGTTACTGCATAGCTACCATGTGGCCCTTGTGGTAATTTTATTTTTGGCACACATCCGCTACATGCGCCCAAAAAATATATTTTATTTTCTGGCGCATGTCAACTATGTGCGCCAAGTGGCATTTGGTGCGTGTAGGTTATTACCGCCCAGTTACTGTGTGAAACTTTACTGCTAGGTCAATGGCTGGCAGTAAGGTCTCAGACCCAAAATGGACGCACAGCAATTTTCATTTTGCCGCACGTCCATTTTCGGCAAAACTTTTTTAAAAAGGCACTTTTTGCAGGTGCGCCGAAAAATGATTCTGCGTGTGCCCAAAACACGTGTCTACACTACTGCAGGCCATTTTTCGGCGCACCTTAATAAAAGGACCCCCTAGTGAAATACCTTCCAGGATTCTCTGCTACCAGAAATACCAACCAAACACTGAATGTGATCCACGAAGAAAGTAAGGATTCTAATACTGATATTGTAATCCACCTGGGGACAAATAACCTGGCCAACGATAGCAAGCTTGGAGAACAGACAGCATTCAAGAAGTTAGGGGAGGGACTCAAACCTTTGGTTAAGACTGCAGCTCTTTCTGCAGTTAGTCCTACAAATGGGAAAGGAAAGTACATAAAACAGAGGAGTTCAATAAATGGCTTGAAGCTTGGTGTAAAGAAGAAGGTTTCAGATACATAGGAGGATGGGGCAGCACATGGCAAAATCCCAGGCTGTACTGTAATGATGGGCCACATCTTTCTGTGACTGCAAAAATGATCCTTGGGGAGAAATTCAGACGCTATGTTTCTGACATTTAAATTAGAGGCTGGAGGTGACGATAGGAAGAAAGAGAATTCAGAAAGTCACCACCAGCAAAAACATGATGGCAATGGAGTTTGTAACCATCTAAATGCACATATTAACTCATGGAAATCAATGAGCACAAATGCTCGTAGCCTGTGTAAAAAGGTTCAAGATTTCCAAGACCTAATGTTTTGAGAAGACTTGGATATTGTTGCTATTACAGAGACATGGTTCAATGACTCTCATGAATGGAATGCGACCACACCGGGTTATAATCTTTTTAGGAAGGATAGGAAGGGCCAAAGAGGTGGAGGAGTGGCACTGTATGTGAAAAATAATATCAGAGCAGCTGAAATGCAGGGGACCTGGGGGAAAGGAAGAAGCTATATTGATTGCTCTGGAAAGAGAAGATGGAACCTATATCCACATGGGTGTTATCTAAAGACCTCCGGTACAAATGGAGTGGCTAGACAAGGATCTGATCAAAGATATCCATAAGCTTGGTAAGAAAGGAGAGGCATTGTTTCTGGGAGATTTCAACTTGCCTGATGTGGATTGGAACATCCTGTCAGCAGAATCGGAAAGAAATAAGGAAATCGTGGATGCCTCTCAAAGTGGCTTGCTCAGTTAAATGGAACCCACAAGGGAAGAGTCGACACTGGATCTAGTGCTCACAAATGGAGGCACTGTTTCCAATGTCCGGGTGGGTGTCCACCTAGACAATAGTGATCATAACACAATATGGTTTGATATATGAATGAAAGCAGAATGCAGCCACACAAAACTCAAGGCACTGGATTTCAGATGTGCTGATTTTGGTAAAATTGAAGAATACCTGAAGAAGGAGCTGATAGGCATAGGTAAGCACAGGTGAAGTGGAAATGTAGTGGTCCAAGCTAAAAGCTGCTATAAGTATGGCAACTTATCTCTACACAAGGAAAGTAAACAAAAACAAGAGAAACAGGAAGCCTATACCATTCTCCAAGCAGGTGGCTGAAAAAATAAGGGCAAAAGGGGCTTCGTTCAAGAAATAGAGACGAACATAACAGGAGGATCATGGAAGAGATTACCGGCTTAAACTCAAAGAAGCTAAGAGGGAAATACGGCAAGCGAAAGCACAGTGGAAGAAAAAACGGCTAGAGATGTAAAGAGAGGTGACAAGACCTTTTTCAGATATATTGGGGAAAGGAAAAAGGATAGGAATGGAATTGTAAGACTGAAAGATGCTGAGAATGTCTTTGTGGAGAGTGATGAGGATAAAGAGAATGAGCTAAACAAATACTTCTGTGTTCACAGAAGAAAATCCTGGAGAAGGACTACGGTTAGCTGCTGAGGATATATCTGGAAATGGATTGGGTATTATGTCGTTCACGGAAGAAAGCATTTATAAGCAGCTTGAAAATCTGATAGTGGAGAAAGCTACGTCCCAGGATAATGAGGGAGCTCAGAGAAGTTCTGATGGGTCCTCTTAAGGATTTATTTAATAGATCTTTAGAGACAGGAGAAGTTCCTCATGACTGAAGAGCTGAAGTAGACCCTTTTCACAAAAGCGGGGACAGGGAAGAAGTGGGAAACTACAGGTCGGTAAGCCTCACGTTGGTGGTAGGAAAAATAATAGAGTTGCTGCTGAAGGAAAGGATAGTTAACTTTCTAGAAGCCAACAGGTTACAGGATCCAAAGCAACTTGGCTTTACCAAAGGAAAATCTGCCAAACAAATCTGATTGACTTCTTTGACTGGGTGACCAAAGACCTGGATGAAGGACATGCGCTAGATGTAATCTACTTGGATTTCAGCTAAGCCTTTGATACAGTCCCTCACAGAAGAATTGTGAATAAGCTGAGAAGACTGAACTTAGGACCCAAAGTGGTGAAATAGATTGGAAACTGGTTGACCAACAGGCAACAGAGGGTGGTAGTAAATGAAACCCATTTGGAGGAAAGTAAAGTGAGCAGTGGAGTGCCCCAGGGGTCAGTGCTGGGGCCAATTCTCTTTAATATATTTGTGAGAGACATTGCTGGAGGGTTAGAAGGAAAAGTTTGTCTTTTTGCGGATGACGCGAAGATAGCCAATAGAGTGGCTGATCTGCAAGGCTTTGTTCTGTTTCTGTGAGTCTGATGTCCTGCACGTTGTATGTGCAGGACGTCAGACTCACAGAAACAGAACGAAGCCTTGCACCAGAAGAAGAGGACCTCGGCTGGCGGGGATTGGGGTCCCCCGCCAGCAAAGGTAGGCAATGGCAGCAGCAGGGGAGGGTTGACGGCGGGAGGGGGTGTCGAGAGGGTCGTCAGCAGGGGGGACAAAGGTGGTGGTGGCGGCTGAGGCACCAGGGGGGCTAAAATGTGCCCCCTCACCTCGGGCTCTGGACCCCCATCCCGCTGAAGTCCGGCTACTCCCCTGGCTGCAACTACCGCCGTTGCCCACGTTCCGGTGCCCGCATTGGGCCAGTGTAGTTTCAGATTAGCATGTAGTAAGCATGTATTGGGTTTACCACCGCTTTGTAAAAGGGCCCCTTAATGCATGCTAATGTTCGTTAGCGCACTCTATGCCTTAGTAAAAGGGCCCTATATTTATGATTTTGACATATCCTCCCAGAAAGCCAACATGTTATTTGATGAAATTTCATCAGATGTGGAGAAGAATGTCAAAGCCACGGAAATCAGAAGAAAAAGGGAAGAAGTACAGCAAAACAAAAAGAGAAAATCTGGAAGACTAATACAAAATTTGCAGAGTTCTGCATTTAGGTAATTAGCATGAAAGGATGACGACTGTGGATTGACATTGACTATAGCAAATGTTTTGATCAGTTCTGCAACTTGAAGAGATTTGTTGAGTCAAACCAAAATGAAGATTTTGAAAAGTTATTGTCACACAAGAAATGGGTGAAGTACTTCAACAGATGCAAGACTGAGGAATGTTTCTCAGAACTTCTTATCATTGCAGAGTTTTTCTTTGCGATTCCATCACATAATGCTAACACTGAACAAGTTTTTTCCTTAATGCAGAGCCAATGGACAAAGGAGAGAAACGAACTTCTGGTTGAATCTGTAAAGGGAATTCTGTTTGTGCACCACAACTTTAAGCATATGACATGCAAAGACTTTCATATGTATATCAAGTGCCAACCAAAGTTGTTGCAGAATATCTGCTCTTCTGATAAGTATTCTAGAGCTCAGACTAAGTCAAATTCAGAAACCTTTGAAACATAGATTGTCTACTGCTGCTGCAGTGTCATGAGAGAGGTTTGCACTGCATGTGGGTATCTTGGAAATCTGTCTGGGGAGCCTCCAGGACCACTGCATGCAAACTTTGCAAATCTCTTTCATGAATATTTATTGTGGTTATCCTGAAAACCTGACTGGCTGGAATGCGGGTGCCTCCAGGAGTATGGACCAGGTTTGGGAACCACTGCAATTCTCTGTTGTACTGTACACTCAATACAGCTGCTTGTCAACTTTTTGCAGTTTTGCTGCTTTTATAGTTGTAAGAGGTTTTACAACTCCTAACCATGACTCTCTTACTCAACACCCTCACTTATCACCCCTACCACTGCAATTTCCCCACCCCTAGCTGTCTGTTCGTCTGTCCAATTTAGATTGTAAGCTCTGTTGAGCAGGGACTGTCTTTTCATGTTAATTTGTACAGCGCTGCGTAAGTCTAGTAGCGCTATAGAAATGTTTAATAGTAGTAGTAGTAGTAGTATTTAAAAATGATTATGAAATTAATAATGTAATCGCTTTCAGTATGAAACAGATTTTCAAATAGAATGTGGAGCATGGTTCATGGAATTCTTCACAGACCCCTCTGTGTGTATACTTGTGACCAAGGGAAAAAAGAACGCAGGTGTCATTTCAAAGGAGCAATTCCCGAACAGGTGTTTCAATGTATCTATGCTGCAGGTGCTAATCTTCTTTTTCTCATTGTGGGGACTATTTCTCTGGTAACCCAGGTCAAATTTGGTCCAACTTTCAATGGGCTCCTTTTACAAAACCGCACTAGCGATTCCAGTGCTGCAGAAGTGACGAAGCACATTCAATTCCTATGGACTTTGTCACATTTGCCATGCTGGAATCACTAGCACAGTTTTGTAAAAGGAATCCTAAGTATCTTTCCCCTGGTTTTAGTCCCGTTCTGAAAAGTTTTCAATAAGTTATTTTGCACTTCTGCCCCCTCAAACATTTTCAACTTCTTATGTACAATTTCTTTCCAACATTCTGTTGCGCTGGAAAGAATAAAGAGGACTGTTTTAACAGGTGCTAAGTTGGTACTATGATAGCTTTGAGTGTTACTGTAGACACGAAATACCTGCAGAGTCAGTATTACCATTCTATATATAGAGCTGTAGTGCTGCAGTGAAAGCAGTAGTTTAACAAAAACAAAACAGTGGGCTACAAAATTTTGTTAGAGTAACAATTACAATTTCAGCCCAATTTTAAGTGTAAGTACAAACAGGCAGCAGATCCAAATCAATTATGCAAATTAAATCTCAGAAGAGAATTGTATTAGACACATTCAATTTAGACATAATCATGGTTTTGATCAGTGCAGAGAGATCTGATACTAATAGTTAAGCAGACAATAAAATAGACAAATATCTAGAAGTGGGGATGAAAAAAAAAGCAGCTTTAAATTATAGTCCCCGTCCACTGCCTTCATGCTAAAAATAGATTTCTTCAAAATGAACAACGCCCTCCCTCCCTCCCCCTTCCCTTTCCTGGTTTGTATTTCTCATGTACTGTATATTTTTCAGGATAGTACTGCTTTATCAAAGGCACGCCAGTAATCATAAAAATGAAACATAATACATGAAGTTGCTCATCTCTAAAAAAAACACTCTACAAACTTATTCCTACTAGATCTAGCATTAGCTAAATATATTAAGAACTGGGAGCAGTCCTTTAAAGACAGTACAGATGTCAAACCAATCTTTTGTCTAACTAACTTGCTGCAGTGCCTTTTCATACCTGTCTCCATTGTTATGGAAACCTTTACCCCTGTCTGTATCAGTATGGGGTTTAGCAAGATCATAGTACCAAGGCTTTGCTTTTATCTAACATAGATGTTATTTGATTAGGCTTTGACCAAGGACAAAGATTTGTATTGGTACTATTTGATATTATGGCTGCTTTTGATATACTAAATGATAACATTTTGATATTAAGATTGGACTCTATAGAGACAATTCTGTAACAGGCACTAGTATTTTATGTGTTCGTTCCATGTGGAAATGATTAAAATAATGACACATATGCCTGTAAATGCCAAACATTTGCTAAAAAAAACCACTATTCTGCAAATATCCACTTAACTTGCATAACATAGATGGGGCTTGCATATATGTGCATATTTCCAGCATTTAGATGCCAGCACTTACAGCAGCTCTATGTTTGGCCTAAATGTTAAGCGCTTATTTATCTGGTTAAGCTAGTATTTTATAAAGGAAGCTTGAATGAGTTTAGAGGCAAAGTCAGCCAACAAAGTCCACAACCATAACCATCAATGGGACACTATCACTGAGGCAACTGATGTGGAGCAAAATCATAGAGTATGTCAATCAAAGCCATCCCAACTTCAAAAAAAGCTACCTCTGCTGAAACTGGGAGCTGCTGAATCCAGGATACCACTGCTTGATGTACATAACCTCCACAGACTGCCACCCGGACCCCAAGGGCCACAAAACAAAAAGCCTGTTTAAGAAATAGCTATGGCTTCCTGTTATGAGCATACCTAAGGACAGAACCTCCTTCATTGAGAATTGTGATTTTTTTGGTCACTACTGTGAGTAAGGCATCCACTTTCAGGACATGCCTAGGGAAGGGAATTCAACTTACTCATCAATTTGGAACCCCCAAGGATCAAATCTGGTACTTTCTGTTCTGCAAAATCCATCTGTGACAAAGCTCTGTGAAGTGATTCTGGTGTGACTGAGATTACATCTGCAAGGTTCTTTGTTGCCTGACACCACTGGGAAGCAAAGATCCACTGGGTGACACTCAAATGGAGTCTGAGGTCTAGAATGGGCCCCTTTGAACTGCTGGAAAGGTTTTGGGCAAGAGGGGTGTACCTACACCTTTGAGAATAGTAAAGCCTCTTCTGGTTACCATCAGAATACCTCCGAGAAGTGGAGTCCGTAGAAGGAGTGGGCCAAGAAAGGGTTTTCATGGTGTCAGTTCTCTTCTTGATGAGGTCAGCAACCTCCTCCACCTTGCCCTCAAAAGGATTGTCTCCTCAGCAAGGAATGTCTGCCAGCTTTTCCTGAGCAGCTGGTTCTAGGTCTGACACACATAACCGAGAGAGCCTGCGCATACCAATGCCCAATTGCGAAATTGGACACCACATCAAAAGCATCATAGGTTACCCAGGCCTGGTGCTTTTGGCACTCCTGCTTGGCTGCTAGCTCACAGAGTTCTGTAACCTTTTCTGTCAGGAGAGAATCTGCAAACTCCCACACACTGTGCACCGTCTCGCAAATAAATGCTTATGTGTAGAGCTGGTAGCCTCTATGTCTTATCTTCCGCCTAGACCGATATGCTCATATCACCCCTCTCCTCAAGTCACTTCACTGGCTTCTGATCAGGTACCGCATACAGTTCAAGCTTCTCCTACTAACCTACAAATGCACTCAATCTGCAGCCCCTCACTACCTCTCTACCCTCATCTCCCCTTACGCTCCTACCCGTAACCTCCGCTCACAGGACAAATCCCTCCTCTCAGTACCCTTCTCCACCACCGCCAACTCCAGACTCCGCCCTTTCTGCCTCGCCTCACCCTATGCTTGGAATAAACTCCCTGAGCCCATACGCCAAGCCCCCTCCCTACCCCTCTTCAAATCCTTGCTCAAAGCCCACCTCTTCAATGTCGTTTTCGGCACCTAACCATTGTACCTCTATCCTGGAAATCTAGACTGCCTCAATCTTGATTGACTACACTTTTTGTCCTTTAGATTGTAAGCTCCTTTGAGCAGGAACTGTCCTTTGTTAATTGTACAGCACTGTGTAACCCTGGTAGCGCTTTAGAAATGTTAAATAGTAGTAGTAGTATGTGGGACACAAACATAGAGACTTGCTAAGTCTTTCTCCTAAAAGAATCTAAAAGAATCATCTCAGGGGCACCAAAGCATGGGTTCTAGAACTCCTGGCTCTTTCGAGAGCAGATTATACCACCATGGAGCCTTTTGGACTCTGAGTCTGCCTTCTTATGAAATACCTATACAGAGAGAAAGGGATCTCCCAGATTTTCATCTGTGCTTGCCGCAGGATGTCATTCACAGGCGCTGTCAAGGCCTTCTTAGTAGGGGGAAGCGGTTCTCGTAATCAAGGACATTCAAAATAGCAGCCCTGGGCTCGTCCTCGATCTCCAAATTAAATGGAATGGTTCTCATCATTTCTCTCAAAAAGCTAAGAAATGAGAGTTCCTCTGGTGGGGACTTTCTCCTTTTCTGAGGTGGGGAGTGGTCTGAAGGTAGACCAAGGGAGCTCTCCTCCAAGATCTCCTGTGGTTTCATCTCAGATACACAGGAATGGTAAGATTCAGAATCAACATAGTACTCAAGTAGTACTCTTCTTGAGAAGTCTGAGTCTGAGTCTGTTTCTGCCTCGGGCGATTGGACTAGTGTCTAACTCAGGGCATTAGCACCGAGAGAAAGGTCCTGACCAGGACATTGGGGGAACCTCCTTCCCTGAAAGCTGAAGAGGAGCACCACCTCTCCTGAGGCCAATGCCATCCCCCTTCTAGGCACCAGTCAACACTTGGGTGGGGGGGGGGGGGGGGGGAGACAAGGCATGGACCTCCAGGATTGATTGAGGTGGAGCTATGGCCAGCATCGACATCTTCAAAGTCTTGACACTGTGTCGGCCAAGATCCTCTCTGAGTCCTCCTGCAGCATAGCCTGGAACCATTCTTCTGAGGCAGGCATCGGTAAAGATGGGGCCAGAGTCAGTTTGGTGACAGCCTGCATAGATGCTGGTGCCAAATTGAAAGGCTGGTCTCAGTGATTAGGAGACTGGCACATTGGGCACCAACTCCATGAAGAGGTGTGACCCTCTTGGCACTGATGTCTTTCAGGCATTGGGGGTACCAATGACCCAGGGCTCCTGGCATCCTGCTTCAAAGGGAACTGATGTTGGTGGTTTTTTGCTTTCGCTCGACGCAAATCGAGTCCTTCGGTGATGATGATGATGGCAAATCTAGACAGATCCTCAGTGTCAGGTCCAACGCAGACCAGTCTGAAGAGGCCCTACCAGTGCCCAATGTTGAGACAGGGGAGAGCTCATTAATGCTGTTGCACCCCTATTGTGCGATGCAGCTCCTCCAGCCATGTGGACTGATACCCCCGATGTCTGGGTCTGTCTACTTTTCTGTGTATATTTCTGCATTTTTAAACTTAGAGGCCCCATGGTCAGAGTCAAGGCATGACAGATCAGTTATGGGGTCAGTTTCAAAAATGTCTCAGTTGCACCTAGAACACCGTTTAAAAACACTGGGTGTTTTCTGTGACATCAAGTTAAAAATAGCCAATGGAAAATCAAATGGCTCAGTTGTGAAAATATAAAGAAAATCTCCTCAATGAGAGAAAAACTCCCCTGGCTGAAGAACAAACCTAAGCAGGCCTTGGGAGCTGCAAAAAAAAAAAAAAAAGAAACAAACTTGCTGAAAACACTAATCAATTAAAGAAGCAAGGAGAAAGTTTGGGGGCCTTCTTCCTACCAAAGCCTGCTTAACATACTCCATAATGTCCTGCAGCCTGAGACCCTGAGATCTCCCCAGACCCTGCCAGCTAAGGTGAGTGGTTGGAGGGATCCCTCTGCCCCATCCCCCCCCCCCCCCCCCCCACCTCAATAGACCCACTCTTTCTATACTGCTGCACAACATGGTGGGACAATAGCAATGTGTCTGGCATTCCAGTCAAGACCTATGGTTCTGTGGGCAGTGTAGACTAGTCAGGTCATGTCAGGTGTAGGGGGGGGATCAGAAGTACCATGAGTTGTCACAGCCAGATTGGGGCAGCCTCATCACCAGCAGGGCAATAGCAGCCCATGGCAGTGCTGAGACATTCACTCTGTAATGCCTACCAGACATGGCAGCTCCAGTGTGCCAGCACAAGAACCTTTCCTCAAAAGACAGTTCCTACCTCACTGGGATTTCTAGGCCTGCCTGCTACCTGTCTGAGCAGCTGTAAGAAAGCTGTCCCCCTGCAGTGCAGCTGGTGTGTGAGTTTTTTTTCCCTAACAACTTTATTCCTCAAACAATGATTAAAACATATAAATCTGAATAGCCAATTGAAACATGTTAATTTTTTTGTCTGTGTGTTTTGGCTGCAGGGGTATAGAGGGGGGATATACCCATTGCATCCCTTCACCTTGCTAGCATGGGTCCTATGAAGATTGCTGTCAGCAAGCTTCACCAAGCTAAAGCCTGTGGGCTACAGTTTGGGGCTGCAGAGGGAAAGATTCTGAGCTCAAATGGAATAAGGCCCATTATCCAAACCTCAGGAGCAATACTGGCCCAAAGACTCAATCAGAAGGGATGCAAGCCGTGGTCTGTGTTTCAGGTAGTCAGGCCTGAACAAGGAACCTGTTGCACTAAATCGATCTATACCATCTTCTAGAGGTAGAGAAACAATGGAGAATTAATTCCAGGCTGTACCAGACCTTATATTGGTGTTGTCACTGGAACAGTTCGGTATCTCTGCCTCCCATCTACTAGTAAAGGAACTGAACAGGTTTCTATAATATTAATAAAATATTATTTTCTATTCAGAAATGAAATCCATTTGATTACATAATCAGGAAATGCCCTGTAAACCTGGTAGAAGGCAATGTCCATCTTAAATCTGTTCCACTATGGGAATTAAAAGCATGCAAGCTAAAAACAAAGAGGGAAACTGAAGCTATCTGGATGTTAAACTATTATTAAATTTGTCTTAAACTGCTCATATTTGGGAGACAGGGGACAGGAGAGTGTTACATAATTAATCCTGTAATTAAAATCTGAGGACAAGATAGGAAAGGAAAATGTGTTTCCTGGTACCATCTCTCTGTACGGAAAGAGCATGAATAGTGCACCATTTTGATTGTATATTATGTATACAGTACATATCTAACACTAATGTTCTGTTTTAACAAGAAGGAAGACGGAAGTTGTGAACCTTTTCACATTTCCTTAACTGTTGCATGTGGATACAGCTGCACTAACACAAAACAACATTTCAGCGGCCATGTCCATTAAATCCTGGCACCATGCGATGGTTTTCATGCTAGAGTCCTGGACCAAAAAGATCTTCAAAGCAGCCCTGTGTTCAGTTCCATCAATGAGGGGCTTCAAGGACTATTACAGCTGACCTTGGCAGAGCAATAATTTATGAAGAAAGAACTGAAGTTCCGAGAGAAGAGGACATTTCTCTGGTAACTGAACGCTATTTTGCTTTGTGCTTTGGGAACTTAAAGATTGGGGTTTAAAGGAGGAATAGTAGGTTAGTGTTAGGCAAAATAAAAATATAAAAAGCAAATTTTATCAACTAATCTCCATAGTCTTTTCCACTTAGTTTTACAAACTTTGTACCACAGCATTAACATATAGAATCTAGCAGGCACTGCAGGATCTAATTTAGTATTAAGGGGGGAATAAAAAGAGAGAGAGAAAAGCAAGCATCATTAACTAGTTGCCGTGGAGGGGCATAATCGAAAGGGACGACCAAGTTTTCCTGAGGACATCCTCGCAGTATGTCCCGGCGAAGGGGCGGGGAAACCCGTATTATCGAAATAAGATGGGTATCCATCTTTTGTTTCGATAATACGGTCGGGGACGCCCAAATCGCGAAATTTAGGTTGACCTTAGAGATGGTCGTCCATGATTTTCGGCGATAATGGAAACTGAGGACGCCCATCTCAGAAACGACCAAATCCAAGCCATTTAGTCGTGGGAGGAGCCAGCATTCGTAGTGCACTGGTCCCCCTGACATGCCAGCACACCAACTGGGCACCCTAGGGGGCACTGCAGTGGACTTCAGAAATTGCTCCCAGGTGCATAGCTCCCTTACCTTGTGTGCTGAGCCCCCCAACCCCCCCCCAAACCCACTCCCCACAACTGTACACCACTACCATAGCCCTAAGGGGTGAAGGGGGGCACCTACATGTGGGTACAGTGGATTTCTGGTTGTTTTTGAAGGGCTCACATTTACCACCACAATTGTAACAGATGGGGGGGGGGATGGGCCTGGGTCCGCCTGCCTGAAGTGCACTGCACCCACTAAAAACTGCTCCAGGGACCTGCATACTGCTGTCATGGAGCTGGGTATGGCATTTGAGGCTGGCAAAAAATATTTTAAAAGTTTTTTTTTAGGGTGGGAGGGGGTTAGTGACCACTGGGGGAGTAAGGGGAGGTCATCCCCGATTCCCTCCGGTGGTCATCTGGTCAGTTCGGGCACCTTTTTGAGGCTTGGTCGCAAGAAAAAATGGACCAAGTCGGCCAAGTGCTCGTCAGGAACGCCCTTCTTTTTTCCATTATCGGTCGAGGATGCCCATCTCTTAAGCACGCCCCAGTCCCGTCTTTGCTACACTGCCGACACGCCCCCATGAACTTTGGTCATCCCTGCGATGGAAAGCAGTTGAGGGCACCCAAAATCGGCTTTCGATTATGCCAATTTGGGCGACCCTGAGAGAAGGACGCCCATCTCCCGATTTGTGTCGGAAGATGGGCGCCCTTCTCTTTTGAAAATAAGCCTGATAGTAAAATTCTTTTTAGGTATATTAAAAGCAGGAAGCCTTCAAAAGAATTGGTTGGCGAATCTCCAAGCTACATGAACAACTTGATCGATCTTCCAGCCAGGAACGGGTCCAAATCTTCTCGTACTTATCTTAATCTCCATCTTCCCAATTGCAAAGGCCTCAAGTACAAAACCTACTATGCATCCAACTTCTCCGTTATAGGCAGCCAACTCTGGAATGCAATACCTCGACACATCCGAACAACAAATTAACACCTACCCTTCCGAAAGCTGCTTAAAACTTACCTCTTCAGACAAGCTTACCCAAATAACCCAACTTAATTCTTGAACTCAAACCACACTACCCATACTCCAATCCTCTCCCACACATCCCTCCCTATTGTCCTACTCTTTCCAACTGGATCATCTCTGTGATACTTCATACCATACTCTGTGTTATCTCTGTGGTACTTTGTACCACACCTTGTACCTTACTTTGTGTTATCGCTATGATACTCTGTACCACATCCTGTAAGCCGCACTGAGTCTGCTATCGAGCGGGAAAGAGCGGGATATAAATGCCATAAATAAATAAATAAATAAATAGATGACCGAGGAGTAAAAGGGGCGATCAGGGAAGACAAAGCTCAGGGAAGACAAAGCCGTAGTGGAGAGATTAAATTAATTCTTTACTTCGGTCTTCACCGAGGAAGATTTGGGTGGGATACCGGTGCCAGAATTGGTATTCGAAGCTGACGAGTTGGAGAAACTTAACGAATTCTCTGTAAACCTGGAGGATGTAATGGGGCAGTTCTACAAACTGAAGAGTAGCAAATCTGCTGGACCAGATGGTATTCATCCCAGAGTACTGATAGAACTGAAAAATTAGCTCGCGGAGCTATTGTTAGTAATATGTAATTTATCCTTAAAATTGAGCATGGTACCGGAAGATTGGAGGGTGGCCAATGTAATGCCGATTTTTAAAAAAGGTTCCAGGGGAGATCCGGGAAATTATAGACCAGTGAGTCTGACGTCAGTGCAGGGCAAAATGGTAGAGACTATTATAAAGAACAAAATTACAGAGCATATTCAAAAGCATGGATTGATGAGACAAAGTCAACATGGATTTAGTGAAGGGAAATCCTCACCAATCTACTATATTTCTTTGAAGGGGTGAACAAACATGTGGATAAAGGTGAGCCGGTTGATATTGTGTATCTGGATTTTCAGAAGGCGTTTGACAAAGTACCTCATGAAAGACTCCAGAAGAAATTGGAGAGTCATGGGATAGGATGTAGTGTTCTATTGTGGATTAAAAACTGGTTAAAAGATAGAAAAATAGGGTTAAATGGTCAGTATTCTCAATGGAGAAGGGTAGTTCTGTGCTGGGTTCCCCGGGGGTCTGTGCTGGGACCACTGCTTTTTAACATATTTATAAATGACCTAGAGATGGGAATAACTAATGAGGCAATTAAATTTGCTGATGACACAGTTATTCAAAGTCGCTAAATCGCGGGTGGATTGTGAAAAATTACAAAAGGACCTTACCAGACTGGGAGACTGGGCGTCTAAATGGCAGACGATGTTTAATATGAGCAAGTGCAAAGTGATGCATGTGGGAAAGAGCAACCCAAATTATAGCTATGTCATGCAAGGTTCCACGTTAGGAGTCACAGACCAATAAAGAGATCTAGGTGTCGTTGATAATGCATTGAAACCTTCTGCTCAGTGTGCTGCTGCAGCTAAGAAAGTAAATAGAATGTTAGGTATTATTAGGAAAGGAATGGAAAACAAAAATGAGGATGTTATAATGCCTTTGTATCGCTCCATGGTGCGACTGTACCTCGAATATTGTGTTCAATTCTGGTCGCCGCATCTCAAAAAAGATATAGTGGAATTAGAAAAGGTGCAGAGAAGGGCGACAAAAATGATAAAGGGGATGGGACGACTTCCCTATGAGGAAAGACTAACACGGCTAGGGCTCTTCAGCTTGGAGAAAAGGCGGCTGAGGGGAGATATGATAGAGGTCTATAAAATATTGAGTGGAGTTGAACAGGTAGATGTGAAGCGTCTGTTTACGCTTTCCAAAAATACTAGGACTAGGGGGCATGCGATGAAGCTACAATGTAGTAAATTTAAAACAAATCAGAGAAAAACTTTCTTCACTCAATGTGTAATTAAACTCTGGAATTCGTTGCCAGAGAATGTGGTAAAGGCGGTTAGCTTAGCGGAGTTTAAAAAAGGTTTGGACGGCTTCCTAAAGGAAAAGTCCATAGACCATTATTAGATGGAGTTGGGGAAAATCCACTATTTCTGGGATAAGCAGTATAAAATATTTTGTACTTTTTTGGGATCTTGCCAGGTATTTGTGACCTGGATTGGCCACTGTTGGAAACAGGATGCTGGGCTTGATGGACCTTTGGTCTTTCCCAGTATGGCAATACTTATGTACTTATGACCAGACATGCCACCCACAACACAGGACTTTATACTGTATTTTTCAGATAAAATACAGTTTTTCTGGTAGAACATTGTAATTATGTAAACAAAATGAGGAATATAAATGTGGGTTTTACATTATTAAACAAGCATTTTACAAAAGGTTATTCTGTTTTATTTCTTTATAACAAAGTTCTAGGAACCACAGTCTTATGGAATTACGTCCTTAAGAGGTGTGGCTGGGACAGGCCCATAGATCCTCTTGCTCTTTCCTCCCCTAAGATTTTATAATTTTAAAACTAACTACCTCCTCCCTTCAAGCATATTACCATAAAACAGACATGCTACCATTTTATTCTATACTTCAGAATGTCTGCAAGAGAAACTAAACTTAATAGAGATCTACTGTAAACCAAAGTTATTTACCTGTAGCAGATGGTCTCCGAGGACAGCAGGCCAAGTATCTCAGAGCTGGGTGACATCTTCTGATGGAGCCCAGTGCAGATGCTGACTAGCAAGATTAATGTACAATTTTCTAGTGGCGTCCCACACGATACGTGAGCATGGGTCCCTCAGTCATATAAAATAGCTAAAAAATACAACTCCAAGGGGTGACTCCCAGGTCCATCCTGATCCACCCAGGGCCTCCACTCCAGGTGCCCAGCATTTCCACCAGCTGCCTTTCAGATGCCGTAGAGGACTTGCAGTCCATCTGCATATCCTCCCAGCCTGCTCCAGGGTGACTCCCAGGTCCATACCAATCCACCCAGGGCCTCCGCTTCAGGTGCTGCGTGCCTAACAGCACACAAAACATTTTCTCTGTACTGTTTTTATTTTCTCTCTTCTATTCCCAATGGCTCCAGTACATTTTCTCTTCTTGGTAGTGTCCCTTCCCAATCTCTTTCTCCACCTGAAACCACTGTACACCGCAGAAACACATTGCTTTCATCATCTCACCATCCCTTTTTGTCTTCTTCTCAGCTCTCAACCTTCAACATTTTCTTCCTTTTATTCAACCATCTCCATTCCGTCTGAGTGCATTGCAACTTGCTTCTCACAGGTCTCCCACTAAGCCATCTCTCTCCTCTTCGATCTGTTCAAATTTCAGCTGCACAACTTATATTCTGCCAGTGTTGCTATGCTCATATTAGCCCTCTCTTCAAGTCACTTCATTGCCTCCCTATCCGTTTCCGCATATAGTTCAAACTCCTCTTATTGACCTATAAGTGCATTCACTCTGCAGCACCTCAGTACCTCTCCACTCTTATCTCTCCCTACACTCCTCCCCAGGAACTCTGTTCATTGTGTAAATCTCTCTTATCTGTACCCTTCTCCTCCACTGCTAACTCCAGATTCTGTTCCTTTTATCTTGCTGTGCCATATGCCTGGAATAGACTTCCTGAGCTAGTACGTCAAGCTCCTTCTCTGGCCATCTTCAAATCTAGGCTAAAAGCCCACCTTTTTGAGGCTGCTTCTAACTTCTTACCCCTATTCATTTATTCAGTACCCATGTCTATTTTATCATTCCCACCTTAAGTAATTCCCTTATCCCTTAGTTGTCCTATTTGTCTGTCCTGATTAGATTGTAAGCTCTGTTGAGCAGGGACTGTCTCTCTTTATGTTCAAGTGTACAGCGCTGCATACATCTAGTAGTGCTATAGAAATGTTAAGTAGTAGTAGTACTAGTAGGTGGGAGGTTACGTGAGAATACCTGGCCTGCTGTCCTTTCAGAACTCCTGCTACAGGTGAGTAACTGAGTTCTCGAAGGACAAGCAGGCCAGTTGTATTCTCACAGCTGGGAATCCCTGAAAATAACAATGCTAGGATTATAGGGACTTGAAACATGGATGCCTCAAAGTCAGTTAACCTGAAACTATTTACATACTAGTTGTGAAGATGCAGCCTGGAACCAAAGAAAACTGGGCCTAGGGGGTGGAGTTTGATTCTAGACATTGAACAAATTCTTCAGGACTGCCTGCCCAAACTGGCTATCATGTTGGGTATCCTGCTCAAAGCAGTAATGAGATGTGAATGTGTGAACAGATGACCACGTTGCAGCTTTGCAAATCTCCTCTATGGAGGTTGACCTCTAGGACTCTGACATGATCCTCGAGTCAGCCCAGCCTTGGCATAAATAAAGGAGATGCAATCTGGTAGCCATTAGAAATTGCACATTTGGTGATGGCTACCACCATCTGGTTTGGTTCAAAAGAAACAAAAAGCTGGGCTTTAGTCTGCTCCAGATAAAAGGCTAAGGCTCGCTTGCAATCTAATATATGCAGTACACTTTCACCAGGATGGGCATGAGGTTTTGGGAAAAATGTTGGCAGAACGATTGACTGATTAAGATGGAACTCCGGCACTACCTTAAGAAGGAAGTTAGGGTGCATGCGGAGAACTTTTCTATTGTAGTGAAACTTAGTGTAAGGTGGATTATCTGCTAGGACCTGAAGTTCACTGTCTCTGCAAGCTGAAGTGACCACCATCAAAAACACAACTTTCCAGGGCAAATACTTCAGATGATAGGAATCAAGTGGCTGAAAAGGAGCATTTATCAGTTGGGTGAGGACAACGTTGAGATCCCATGACACAGTTGGAGGTTTGACAGAGGACTTTGGCAATAGCATACCTCTCATGAAGCGAATAACTAGAGGCTGTGCAGAGATGGGCTTACTTCCTACAAGGTGATGATAAGCACTAATTGTACTTAGATGAACCCTACACTTAGATGAACCAGTCTCAGAGAGGTACAGGAGGTATTCAAGCAGTTTTTGTGTGGTGCAAGTGAGAGGATCTAAGGTCTTGCCCTCACACTAGATGGCAAACCTCCTCTACTTAGTAGTGGGTTATCCTGGATGGAGACAGAGACTAGACTTGGAGACTTCATTGTTTTATGGTGTGTGTGTTGCTCTTGGTTGATTGGTCCTTTCCTGTTTTACTCTGGAGTTCCTTTCTATTCTGTGCATTGTTTTTTTTTATTTGTAACACCTCTTAGTGGACTCTTTCCTGGAAGCCAGCAAGATGTGGGAGACACCCTCCAGCAAATCTAAGGATTTTAATTGTATGCTTTCAACATCCAAACTGTCAGAGGGCCAGGGATTGGAGGCTGGAATGCAGAAGAGATCCCTCGTTTTGCATGATGAGGGTCAGAAAATATTCCATTCTCCACAGATCTTCAGAGGACAACTCCAGAAGACGAGGGAACCAGATCTGCTTCAGCCAGTAAGGAGTGATTAGGATCATAGTTCCCTGGTCTTGCTTGAGTTTCGGCAAAGTCTTCTCTATGAGAGGTATTGGAGGATACATATATAGAAGTCCCTCCCTCCAGTGCAGGAGAAAAGCATCCAACGCTTGTCTGCCATGTGATCTGAGCCTAGAATAGAACTGGGAGACTTTGTTGTTGAGATGAATGGCAAAAAGATCCACTGAGGGGGTACTCCACTCTTGTAAGATTTTGCAGGCTATGCTCATGTTCAGAGACCACTTGTGGTGCGTATTGCTGAGATCACTTGAACATAAAGAGACAGTCCCTGCTTGACAGAGCTTACAATCTAATTAGGACAGAAAAACAGGACAAACAAGAAATAAGGGAATATTAAAGTGAGGATGATAAAATAAGGGTTCTGAACAAGTGAATAAGGGTTAGGAGTTAAAAGCACCATTAAAAAGGTAGGCTTTTAGCTTAGATTTGAAGATGGCCAGAGATGGAGCTTGACGTACCGGCTCAGGAAGTCTATTCCAGGCATAGGGTGCAGCAAGATAAAAGGAACGGAGTCTGGAGTTAGCAGTGGAGGAGAAGGATGCAGATCAGGCATTTAGCACAGATGGAGAGAAGAACCCTGAAGGCTGAGTGCAGGGTTCTGTAATGCTGGGGTTTTAATGCATGCCCTAAAGAGGAGGAAAGGGTTAGCTCAGTCTTCTGCAGTCTCTGCTAGTTAGGATTTTGTCTTTTTTTTTTTCTTTCCATGACCTATAGCACTTGCAACTCGTTCTGCTTTTCTTGAAGAGGAGGAGCTATGGGGGAGCTGGAATGTGAACAAAACATGTGCTGGAATGCTATTCTGTGGATACAATGTTGCAATACTTGTATTTATTCACAGAATAACAATCTAGCACATGGTGCAATATATAAACACATACAACTCTAGCTGCCGACACAATTTTTTTGGTATGCCAAAATATGGCTGCAGCTGGTGCAGACAGCTGGTGCACATGCATCTGGTGTCCTTTCCCATAACAGTGCACATTTTTTTTCAGAGTCTATTTGCATTTGATTTGCCTACTGTTTGGGGAGCAATTTTTCTTTTATGCTGGGCTTTGGCGCACAGCCCTGCTTTCTGTATTGGCCCCAGAATGAGAGAGAACCTTTAGGGAGTAGACCTATAGATTCTAAGCTCTCTGGGAACAAGGAAATACTTGCATTGAGCTAGTAATTAAAAGGAATGAACTAAATCTAAACTGATTCTGTTAAGAGCATCAGTTCCAAGAGCCTTGAAAAACCTGATTGTGATTGTTTATTCTTTGGCTAATGTTACCATGTATCAAGAAACTATTCAGCAGTTGGCAAGCAAAGCAATCATAAGAACATAAGCATTGCCATACTGGGACAGACCAAAGGTCCATCAAGCCCAGCATAAAACAGTACAATACCTTTTATGCTGCTTCTCCTAGAAATAAGCAATGGATTTTCCCCAAGTCCTAATAATGACTTATGGATCTGTCTGTTAGGAAGGTATCCAAACCTTTTTAAAATTCTGCTAAGCTAACTGCTTTTACCACATTATCTGGCAATCAATTCCAGAGTTTAATTAGACGTTGAGTGAAGAAATATTTTCTCTGATTTGTTTTAAATTTACTAGTTTGTAGCTTCATTGCGTGCTCCCTAGTCCTAGTATTTTTGGAAAAGCAATTCACATCTACCCGTTCCACACTACTCATTATTTTATAGACCTATATCATCTCCCCTCAGCTGTCTTTTCTCCAAGCTGAAGAACCCTAGCTTCTTTAGCCTTTCCTCATAGGGAAGCCATCCCATCCCCTTTACCATTTTTGTCACCCTTCTCCGTACATTTTCTATGGTGAGATGTGTACCTGGGAGCATTTTATGAAGTCCACTGCAGTGCCCCCTAGGGTGCCCAATTGCTGTCCTGGGATGTCAGGGGGGCCAGTCTACTAAAAATGCTGGCTCCTCCTACGTCCCAATGGCTTGATTTTGGATGTTTTTACACTTAGACGTTTTTTTTTTTCCGAAAATGGCCGAAAATCAAAGATGTCCAAATCGCAAAACGTCTAAATCACAGGATGTTCATGGTATTTTTGAACACAAAAGATGGACGTCCATCTTTTTTGAAAAAGACCTTCTTCCTGGTTTGGAATTTGGACCTCTTTGTAAAACATCCAAATTCTGATTTAGATGTTTCTTTCAAAAATGCCCCTCCACGTCTCATTAATCCATGCTCTGTAATGGCACCAACGTCAGGCTTACTGGTCTCTAATTTCCTGGATCACCTCTGAAATATTTTTTTAAATCAGTAGTAGGGGCACAGAGGACAGTCTGAGAAGACAGAGGAGCATTTGCTGAGGGGCAGCTGAGGGCTCAGCCACATTGGGAAGTTTTCTGCCAGCAGGAGCTGTGACCATTTTGTATTTAGGCTGCAGTTCTCCTGTCCAGCATGATTAGCTAAGAGTTAGCTTTGAAGCTTTACAGACCCTATTCCAGATGTTTTTGGTGTCCCCCTGGAGAGCAGGGCACAAGCAACTCACAATAAGGGAGACCTTGCTTTGCCTGCTCTCTCTGGAAGTTGTTGAGCTAGTGCTGTCACAAGAGTGTGAACAGGGTTGTTGTTCAATTAGTAAGGGGGGACTTTAGGCCAATTCTGGATCTCTAGGAGGTCAATGCTTTCTTGAAGGTCCTGCATTTCTGGATGGAGACTCTGACCACTGATCTCAGCAATACACACTTTAATATTCCCTTATCTCTTGTTTGTCCTGTTTTTCTGTCCTAATTAGATTGTAAGCTCTGTCAAGCAGGGACTGTCTCTTTATGTTCAAGTGTATAGCACTGCGTACATCTAGTAGCGCTTTAGAAATGATAAGTAGTAGTAATAGTAACATGGGATTTAAATGTGCTGTTCGCTGTCTACCTGAGGCTTTGCACACAGCTCATGTATGAAATAGTTATGTCTGATTCAGGCTGACTTGGAAACAGAAGCCTCTCTGGTCATTGAGCGAGTGATTGCCCTTCTGGAGTCTCTGGGCTGGGTGATGAACTGGTCCAAGACTCATCTGGTTCCATCTCAGTTTTTGGAGTATCTTGGAGTACACTTTGATATGGCCCAGGGGATGGTATTCCTTCTGGAGCAGCCGGCAGGGAAGCTGGCACTATTTGCAGTTCCTGTGCTCCTTGGCGGCAACTATGGAGGCTGTGCCATAGGCGAGGGCTCATATGCATCCTCTCCACCAAGCCCTATTGTCAAAGTAGGCTTCAGTCTCTCAGGACTTCCATTGTTCTTTGCTGCTCCCATCCAGGGTGAGGCTCAGTCTGGCCTGGTGGGACAGTTCACCTCACCTGTTGTGGATCGCCTCTGGATCCCCCTCAGTGGATGCTGATTACCACAGATGTGAGTCTCTTTGGTTGGGGAGCTCATTGCCTGGGTTGGGTGCCTCAGGGCACCTGGTCAGGCCAGGAGGCAACCTGGTCTATCTGGAGACTTGGGCAGTCGTCTTGTTATGCAGGAATTTCTGCCACTCCTGGAAGGGAAGGTGGTCAGAGTGATGTCAGACAATGCACGGCTGTGGCTTACATCAACAAGTAGGGCTGGATCCGGAGTCAAGCACTGATTCTGGAGGCGGTGATAGAGATGCATCTGCAGGCTTTCTCGGTGGTCCATATTGCGGGCAAAGACAATGTGCAGGTGAACTTTCTCAGTCATTCTCCTGAATCTGGGAAAGTGAGAACTAGGCCATCAGGCCTTTCAGCTCACTCTGGACTGCTGGGGGCCCCCTCAGTTTGACTTGATGGCATCCAGGGTCAATGTGGAAGTGGAGCGCTTTTTCATTCGAAGGAGGGACCCGGCTTCTCAAGGGACAGATGCCCTGATGCAGCCTTGGCCGGTGGTGGAGCCTCTGTCTTTTCTCCATGGCCTCTGGTAGGCTGCATGTTGCGCAGGATTGCATGTCATCCTCATCTGGTCTTGCTAGTGGTGCCAAATTGCCTTCAGACCTTGGTATGTGGATCTCAGGTGCCTTCTTTTGGAAGACCCTCTTCCTCTGCCCAGGGGTAGGGGTCTTCTCAGACAGGGACCAGTAGAAACAGAAGATCTGGATCTTTTTTGGCTCATATTATGGACATTGAGAGGTGGCATTTAGAGAAGCATAGGTTTTCCCTCACAGCGATTTCTACATTGCTGCTCTCCAGGAAATCCTCCAAGTCCCTGGCTTATGTCATGGTCTGGTGTGTCTTTAAGTCTGGTTAGGGGAACGGTTCCTATCTCCCTGGAGGGCCCAGTTTACTGATGATTTGGGTTTCCTGCAGCACGGCCTGGATCAGGGGCTGGCGTTGAGATTCCTGAGGGTTCAGGTGGCTGCTTTGTCCAGTTTTCAGGGGAAAGTGAAGGGCATCTTTCTGGGGGTGGTGAATTTGCATCCTCTGCTTCATTCTTCCTTAATTCCTACCTTAATTTGGTCCTCTAGGTGCTATCTGAGACTTCATTTGAGCCTTTGCACTCGGCTTCTATTAAGGACCTAACTCTCAAGGTGATGTTTCTGGTGGCCATCACCTCTGCACAACAGGATTTGGAGCTCTAGGCCCTGTCATGTTGGGACCCATATTTCTCTTTCTTGGAGTATTTAGTGTCTTTGTATCCAGTCCTTTTCTGCTGAAGGTGGTGTCACCATTCCATTTGAATCAGGAGATATTCTTGCTTTCCTTTGTGACATGGGGTTTGACTCCTTCAGACTGAACAACTGGAGGCTTCACAAGCTGGATGTCCGGAGGACATTGCTTCGATATCTTCAGGAGAGAAATTAATTTCATCTATAATAAGGGCCAGTTTGTAGGAATGGGCAGTGTCTCTGTAAATAATGGGAGCAATAGGAGAATGCTGGCATCTCCAACTATGTTCTGTTTGCCTCAGTTGACGCTTCATAGGGTGAAGGTCCTGGATGTACCAGGGGTCAGTAGATTTACGCAGACAATTAGAATGGGATATTAAAATGGGGGCTGTGACATTAAGGGGAGTTTGAAGAGAATCATTTCAGGTCTTTGTCTGATCTTCCAAAGGGAACATGCTAAAGGTATCAGCATTTAAGTTGGACTTTCCTAGTAAAGAAGAAGCCATTTGGCTGTTTTGGCAGGAAGAGCTCTTATGCCTTAATCACTTGTGTCATAGACCTTTCACCTCTCTAAGGCTCCTTTGGCCAAGCCTTCCAAGGGGGGGACCCTATTCTAGAGGGACTTCACTCAATAAGACACTTTTTCCACATAATGCTGGTGGAGTGGGAGACCCTGAATTGGGCTTTCCAGGGGTCCAAGGTTTTGGACATGTTGGCATATGTTCAACCAAATGCAGAGGTGCAAAGGACTGTGAACAACTGGTTTGAAGAGACAAGATGTGCAATTCTTTTACGATGGTTTTCATAAACTTGTCTATTGTTAGCAGAAATGTGCGTTGAATGGTGGTGACTATGTAAAAAAGTAAATACATGTAATAAAAGAGCAAGTAGGGGTTCTCAACCCAGTTCTTGGAACACACCCAACTAATCAGCTTTCAATCAGGATATATATTTGCATACAAGGAAGGCAATGTATACAAATGCCATGCATATTAATTGAAGATACATTTGAAACCTGACTGGCAGGGTGTGTCCTGTCACTGATTTGAAAATCGCTGGCTTAGCATAACCATCCAGTTTCTCAGCAACAAGGGAACTTGAGTTTCAAGGAGAATCCTTGGTTCTGGCCATATGTCCTAAGCACTTCGCTTAGAGACACAAAATGGAGCAAACTTTTACTACATCTAGAAAAGCTAACTTCTATTAATGGATGACAAGATATGCAAATATGTGCTCGCATAAACACATGACATCAGTTTGAATATATGAAAACCGACGGAGAGAAACCAGTGATATCTTGAGTATATAAAACCAGTTTCATATTGAGGGATTATAGTACAGAGTTCTAGTAGCTGTTTTAGTCCAGGAGAACACAGGAATGTTGTCGACATAATATTTTAGATTACTTTATCATTAGGCTTCAACCTAATTGGAAGCAGCTTCTATGGAGGCTTCATTTGCAATTCAATTTCTTCCCCCACATCATATTGCCTCCTAAGTTGTTCAGTCCAGTCACTTCAGCAGTGGTCCTTTTCTGGGGCCATGTCAAGAACTCCCTCTGGAATCTTACTTGGGCTTTTAAATCTAGCCACTAGGTATCATCGAATGACATCCTCCCGTCCAACACCAACATCAATGGTCATGAATACTGTCTATGCAGTATCCCCCATCCCTGACCAACTTGAGGGAGTGTAAAATTTGAACAAGGGAAATCGAATTGAGGTCCTCTGCATGACTACATTACTACCATCAGGCCAGCCCTTTACAAGATTTTTGACATTCTGAGGCCAAATACCTTCTTTAAAGCTCATGTACTATTGGTGTATTTTTTGTCATGTTAGGCATATTTCATCAATGCAAAATCCCTATTACTGCTGCTTGACTGTAAATACACCTGCATCAAGTACCCTTTCTGAGCCAAATTCATTGAAAGCTAGTAGGTGTTGTTCTATTATGGGGACACGCCTATTAAACTTGGTCAAATCGGTTCTTGGAGAGGTCCTGTGATCCAAATGTTAGGAAAATGGGTCCAAGGATAGCAGTGGCTGTGATGAATGACAGGTGGATCCCATCTTGCTAGCCTACACAATGTGCAATTGCAAATGATTCAAATAGTGTGTAAGCAGTCATTTATGGGCTGTGTTCAGAGACAAATTTAGGGTGGGGCAAGCAGGGGATTCTTCTGAACATTGGTGACTCTGAGATTCCCTTTTCAGGTGTGGTGCTGGAGGAGGAGTAGTGTGCATGAAGTGGAAGAAGAAAATTCCCTCCCTACCCATGCCTGCTATCAGCGTGAGGTAATTGCTCACTTCAAAATAACCCGCAACCCCTCCTACATTGCCATTGTTATTCCTGACTCTTCTAATCAGAGAGTATTGCCCCTTCCAAAACAATAATAATAAAAATGAACAGGGTTGCGAGAGGGCCCTTTTTACCTTTGGAGTGAGGGTCAAGATTCCCTGATCCATAGTTCCTAAGCTTTTCTTCAGCACTTCACCTGTAAAACTTTGTTCATTTGCCTAGGATGAGTTTGAAAGGCAGACAGCAACATATTTTGCATCTACTACATCATCGGCTTCGCCAACAAGATGCTGTTTGCATTACAGAGTGATTTTATTTCTTGAGATTACTCAGCGTTTTAGTGATCAGCATCTTAATATTCCTTCTAAGTCAAGTTTTATCATCACAAAACATAAGACAGTGGATCCCTGAGGCAGGCCTTTATGCCGAAACACGGTCATGTCGGGTCAGTTTTATGCCTTTTAGAATAAAGACTTTTACATTTTGATATCCTCCTTGGACTTGTTGCGCTACTCATGTTTGTGTGAGGGACATTTCCTCCTCCTTTCTCTTTTTTTTTTAGACAGCGACATATCACAGGTCACAAGTCACACTGGCATAACAATAAGCCATATGCAACCAGCCTTAAAGGGTAAGAAAGCAGAAGAGATTTTAATATATTTAATTAGAGCAGTCAAAAAGTCAGTAATAAAATAGGGGGAAACAAAATATGTACATGACTCCTGAGGTGTTTAATGCTCACAGTAAATCATATGAATAACAAGGAGCAAGCTAGTACTGCCTGTATCAGCAAGTGTGTAGAACTCATTCCAGATGTTTTCTGGACAGCAGATGACATTAAAAGATTTTAGAATGAAGGAAGTTCATGTCGGTTTAGTATTAGATGGCAGAATATATTTCTTTTGATTTGATTTATACTTTTGAGCCTGTTATCAATAAATTCACTGTAACATACAGTATTTTCCACAATCCATGCATAAGTTGGCTTGACTTCAGAACACAGCTGGGGAAAGACATCCAAAAAATATATTCCCTACCAACAGTTCTGCATAGTTTATCCCCTACTTTATTATACTTATGATGGTTTGGACAAAATTTCATTTGCTATTTAGACATTTAATAGCATTAGGCACAGTATCAGATTGTTAAGAGTTAAGGCTTATGGTTTTGCTAGCTCCTGCTCTTCTTTCATTTCATATCTGTTGAATAGATTAGTTGTCCATCTAGTAAAACTGATCAGTAACTTTCACATTGATGGCTGCCATGAAATGTATTTTCTGCTCGTAGTGTTGGCTAGTAGCATAGTTTGAACTTTCAAGTTCATAATTGATTAGGACATTGTGAACTGTGAATGGTTACAAGGTAGGTTTAATCAATAGTCTAGGCCACTGATTTTCATTACTTTGAGGATTTTTTGGTCAGTGTGAGTCCAGGTCATTGTCCAACAAACTGAACAGCACACTGGGTATGGGGGGGGGGGGGGGGGTTCCCCCTCTAGTGCCACAGCTAGCCTAATGGCTGCTCCTTCTGATGTTATTAGCCTGGTTGCTTATGCAAATTAGAGTGACTCATATAATTATCAGCTTCCCAGCTCCATATCCTCCTCCATACATTCACTGTCCATGTTTCCAAGCCCATCGATCCCCAATATGTTCTTTCCCAGCTCCTCTCCACTATACATTCTCTTTTCCAACTGAACCCCAACCAGTTTCAATTCCACCCAGAAGTCGGCCATTATCCATCTTGCCTCTACTCTCAACTCCTTCCAGCTGGGCTTCATTCCAGTTTAATTTTCCTCCTCATTTAATATTTTCTGCAGAGGCTTAGGGTTTGGACCAACTATCTTATTCTATTTTCTTCAGCACCACATGACTCTTTAGTAGTTTGAACTGCATAGTGCCCTTATTTCTTCACTGTTCTTTCAGTCTGATGAGAAAAAAAGAGTCGGAGCTTAGGAAGTATATGATTCAAGCTTAGTTACATGGTGTAAGTAGATACAGAGCAGCTGTTATGGATATAGCACCAGGAGCAAGTCTTGGGACAAGGTGTAGAGAAAGTTATGTATGAGGAAAGATTCAAGGGAATAACTTAAGGTCAATGGGAACCATGCAATGAAGAACACTAGACTAAGTGATCACCTGCAATGGCAGCTTCTCGGGGTGGGAAGATGTGACAAAGAGCAGTTTCAATCAGAGCAAAAGAATAGGTTTTTGAGGTTCACACAACTCAAAAGAGCAGTCGGTGTACAATGGGAAGGTGGGCAGTTCTGAATTGCTCATTCCCTAGGTAAATGGCGTTTAGAAATTGCCCATGTGTGTGAAATATATGTTTAAAAGTGTGATGCCAAATTATAGGTTAATACAGGATTTTTCTGGTGGTGTGAGGTTAGATTGATCATGATCATTGAGTTTAATTGTCAAAATTACAGGGGAGGAGAACTAGAAATATAAACGATAAATTAGAGCAAATAAAGAGCCACTGGGCATCTTTAATGGGGTAATACATCATGACCAAACTTCCAGGCACTAGATATTAATTGTGTTTTTGGGTCACTTGAAGACAATGTAATAGTGTATATGGGAGGCAATTTCAGCTTGTCAGGAATGCCTCCTAAAGTGACCCAAACCATGATGACATTATTAGCTTCCTTTGAGCTGGTGGTATCCCACATGGTCCCCTGTGCAGAAACTGGGCATAAGGGAAAATCATCTGGGAAATGACATTTTGAGATGAAAAGGTCTGCCTTAAAAATCTTTGAGATTTCGTAGCCAACAGGTCTTCCCTTTCCTTGTGTTGTTTTTTTTTGCGCACTTGAAATGTATGGTTAAAAGAATGCAATTAGACCATGGCACCATTTTTTTTAGACATATTTGACAACGAAGAAATAAAGTTGATACATATTTAGGCCGGTAGGATCTGATCCTCCCACAGTCCTTGCTGCTGTATTCTGTGGTTACTTTCAAAGCAACTATAAAAGCTTGCACTACTGCCAAATTCTCTGGGTAAAATAAGGTTGCATCTAGCTGATCCTATGTAAACTTCAAAATCCAGTTTCTTTACATGAGCTACAGTCTGACTATAACTTAGCTCCTCATCTACATATACTTCCAAATGCTTAATTTTGGACTGAAGTCTGATCGCTTATCTACCCAATAGTACTTGGATGCAGGTGGCAGAACACCCCTCACATTATTTGTTGTGTTCCAGTTTGACCCCCTTATCTATTCACCCACCATGTAACAAATCCATTTTCTTCTGGAGCCACCAGTTTGGACTGGCACAGTATTATTAGCTTACAGAACATAACATCATTAGTATGCATGGGAACTGAGATTTGATTGCTCAATATAACTCACCTGAACAAAAGAGCTCTGCTGCTTTTGAGGAACTCAAAAGAAGAAAAAGTATTTCTATGGCTGAGATGTTTCTGGGAAATGTGTTGGCTGGGAGCAGCAATCTGAAACTTTTATGGAAAGATGCGGAGAACATCAAGCATACTGGCTGTTATCAGATGCTGTTCATTCATGTTAGCACAAGGAATACTGCTAGATCCCACCCCCCTCACCCCCCAAAAAGTATCAGAGATGCCTTCATGGCTTTGGGAGAGAGGGTGCAGGTGGTTTTCTATTCAATCCTCTCAGTCAAAGATAAAGGCAGAGACACTCTCATTCTGGAGATGAGTGCGTGGCTGCATAGATAGTCTTGACAAGAGTACTTTGGCTTCCTGGACCATGGGATGATATTCAAAAACTGTGAATGATTTTATGTATTCCATGTGATGATTTAGTTTATTTTATGATTTCAACTGATGATGTTCTCTTCATGGTTTGGTCTCCAGCTTCTTGTTATTGTAATTCGCACCAGGCTTCACTTCCAGAGGTGCCAGCTTCAAGTCCCACTGCTGCTCCTTGTGATCTTGGGTAAGTCAATTAACCCTCCATTGCCTCAGGAACAAAATTAGATTATGAGCCCTCCAGGAACAGGAAAATACCCAGTGCACCTGAATGTAATTCACCTTGATCTACTATTGGAAAAAGTGTGGGCAAAATCCAAATAAATAAATAATGATGTGGCCAGACTGGGAGGGGAGAGGATTTCAAAAACAACGTGTGAGCAAAATCCAAATAAATCTTATCATCTCTCTGACCTCATGTGCAACTTTCTTTAAATTAGTCACCATATTTTCTAACTCCTCTTACTCTCTTACCTATCTATATGTTCCTTCTTATACCCTACGCTGTCTATTAAAATGTTCTTTTACGTACTGTGTTGACATTGTAAGTAGTGTACTATGCAATACTTTGTACTGTTATTTGAACATTTTTACTGCTGTAATTGTCTATTGCTTATGTTTGATTTATTCTTACTGTACACCGCCTTGAGTGAATTCTTTAAAAAAGACGGTAAATAAATCCTAATAAATAACGGAGACATAGCCAACATGCAGGAGATGCTTCAAGATATTGAAGATCCTTCAAATTCATTCAGTTGACAGATGCATCCATGTCCACATCTGCAGCCTCTTGCAAGCCAATAGCAGAAGCTCTGAGGTGATGACCATTGAACATCAGTTTCACTGGGCTAGCTCCGTTGTCCATAAGGCTAACTCCAGATTCCTAGAACAATGCTAAGCTGCCAGATCAATCAAGGTTTACATTTAAGAGAGGACAGAAAGAATGTTTCCAGGACATTCTGTGTAGTAGCAGGGTTCAATTCAGTTACATGTGTTACTGCAGAACAGTGGCAATTAGCGCCAATTAACTCCAATTTGAACCGGTTGTTGACTGCTTGAGCTGATTACCCTGGATTCTATATATGGCACCTGAAAATCCATGCAGAAACTGAAGTGTATTCTATAACAATGCGCATTACTTAATTGGTTAACTAGTTAATCAGCACTGTTAATTGGATGTTAACAAGCAATTATCAGCACCAATTGGCATTGAGATTTTCATGCACAAATCACTAAGTGTATTCTATAATGTGGTGTGCCTTAATTCTAAGTTGCATAGTTGAAAAGGGTGTGTGGCCATGGGCGGGTCATGGGCTTTTATGCGCATTATTATAAAATATACCAGATCTGCGACTAATTTAGGCATTGGGATTTACACCAAGTAAAATGTGTCCTAAATGGATGTGACTAAATTTAGTTGCATAGAGGGGCATAATCGAAAAGCACCGGCCATCTCCAGGGCCAGCTCCATAAATGGGTGGAGCCAACCGTATTTAAAAAAAAAGATGGATGACCATCTTTTCCTTCGATAATACGGTTGGCGCCGGCTAAATCTCAACATTTAGGTCGAATGTTGAGATCGCTGGGCTTAGAGATGGCCGGGTTCGGTTTTTGGCCATAATGGAAACCGGGCCCGGCCATCTGAAACCCAGCGAAATGCAAGCCTTTTGGTTGTGGGAGGAGCCAGCATTTGTAGTGCACTGGCCCCCCCCTGACATGCCAGAACACCAACCGGGCACCCTAGGGGGCACTGCAGTGGACTTCAAAAATTGCTCCCAGGTGCATAGCTCCCTTACCTTGGGTGTTGAGCCCCCCCAACCCCCCCCCCAAAACCCACTCCCCACAACTATACACCACTACCATAGCCCTAAGAGGTGAAGGGGGCACCTACATGTGGGTACAGTGGGTTTCGGGTGGGTTTTGAAGGGCTCACATTTTCCACCACAAGTGTAACAGGTAGGGGGGATGGGCCTGGGTCCGCCTGCCTGAAGTCCACTGCACCCACCACAACTGCTCCAGGAACCTGTATACTGCTGTCAGGGAGCTGGGTATGACATTTGAGGCTGGCATAGAGGCTGGCAAAAAAAGTTTTTAAAGTTGTTTTTCTGAGGGTGGGAGGGGGTTAGTGACCACTGGGGGAGCCAGGGGAGGTGATCCCCAATTCCCTCCCGTGGTCATCTGGTCAGTTCGGGCACTTTTTTGGGACTTGGACCTGAAAAAAAAGGGACCAAATAAAGTAGACCAAATTCTTGTTACGGTCGGCTTTCTTTTTTCCATTATTGGGCGAAGCCGGCCATCTCAACACACGCCCCCATCCCGCCCCTGTCCTGCCTTTGCTACCGTGCTGACACACCCCCTTGAACTTTCGCCGGCCCCACAATGGAAAGCAGTTGGAGCCGGCCAAAATCGGCTTTCGATTATACCGATTTGGCCGGATTCAGGCGATTGCCAGCCATCTCCCGATTTGTGTCGGAAGATGGCCGGCGATCCCATTTGAAAATAAGCTGGATAGTGAGCTGCTCAGCATATTCTATATACCATGTAGAAATTTAAGTCAGTTCTATTCTTTAGATGTATAGCTTAGGTGTCATTTTTTTCTGCGTGTTTTTTTCAGGCGTCATATTTATTTATTTATTGCATTTGTATCCCACATTTTCCCACCTCTTTCCAGGCTAATCTGGCCGTTAGTGCCTAATTTGCCAATTAAGTTATATGTGTAACTGCCAGTATTCTGTAACCTACATGCACAATTTTGCGTACTGTGGGGTAAATTCTATAAACGGAACTGAAATTTAAGCGCTACGATGATATGCGTTGAATGCAGAACTGCCAGTTTCATGTGTGCACTTAGGCCATGTCCAAGGCTGGTGTAAGTGCTCATGCCTTGTATTCTATAATATATGTGTATAGGGCTAGATTCTATATATCACACCAAAAAAAATTGGCGCCGAAAGA
Source organism: Microcaecilia unicolor (assembly GCF_901765095.1). Lineage (NCBI taxonomy): Eukaryota > Metazoa > Chordata > Amphibia > Gymnophiona > Siphonopidae > Microcaecilia > Microcaecilia unicolor. The sequence goes on from NC_044033.1 coordinate 105,803,874, forward strand.
TACACCTAGGCATATTTTATAAAGTATGCCTAAATTTAGGTGTACTTTTTAGAATACACCTAAATTTCCATGTGGTTTATAGAATACACCTAATGGCCATCAGCGTGACTAAATGTAGTCACTAGCAGTTATGCTAGGTTTGGACGGCTTCCTGAAGGAAAAGGCATAGAATGTTATTAAATGGACGTAGGGAAAAATCCACTATTCCTGGGACAAGCAGTACAAAATGCTTTGCTCCATGGATCTTGTTGGGTGATTGTGACCTGGATTGGGCACTGTCGGAGACAGGGTGCTGGGCTAGATGGACCTTTGGTCTGTCCTAGTGTGGTGATGCTTATGTCTTATGTTTTGGTGTAAATGCCAATGCCTAAATTAGGTGCAGACCGGGTGTAGTCTGTAACAATGCACATAGATTTTAGTAATGCCCATGGCCCCACCCCCTTTTCAACTATGAATTTACATGCATCACGTTACAGAATACACTTTAGACAGTTGTGCGCATAAATTCTAATTAAAGCCAATTAGTGTCAATAATTGCTTGTTAATTGGCAATCAGTGCTGATTGGCTTGTTAACTAATTAAGTTGTGCACACAAATCGAGAATATGACTGGATTTGCAAGCGCAACTTAAGACGCACTATATAGAATCCGGGGGATAACTCATAGGCTTGTCATTGACCTACCCGTGCCCCTGCCTCCCTAGAAGTTGCACACAACGAAGATTGCACAGGCAGATTCTAAAATAGTGACCAAGGTACAACTGCCAACAGGTGCAAATTAACGCCAATTAACACCAATTTAAACCAATAAGAGGCTGTTAACTCCAATTAATCAATTATTAAAGTTGTGTACACAACTGACCTTATTCTAAAACTTTGGTGCCCAACTTTCACATTAAAGGCCAGATTCTGTAAAAGGTGTCTAAAATCTAGACCCTTCCGAAAAAGGTGCTTGGCACTATTCTATATAACACGCCTAAGTTAGGCACATTGTATAGAATTGTGCCTACGGCTGGGGAACGCATTTACATTTAGGTGCAGCCATTTATGCCACTGAAAACCTGGTGTAAATACCTGCACCTAAATGTAGATACGTTTCTCTGAATATTATAACAACATGCGTAAATTTGAATAACACCCTGACATGCCCACACTCCTCCTATGGCCACATCTCCTTTTCAGCTACGTGCATTAGAACTTACGCATTCCTTTTTTTAGAATACGCCTAAAAAGAAAAATGCATAAATTCCAATTATTGCCTGATGATGATTGGTTGTTATTGGCCAATTATCATCACTGATTGGCTAGTTAATTAAGTAGCATGCTGTGCACCCAATTTAACATGCACTGCTCACTGTGCCTTATATAGAATCCAGAGGTAAGCGTAAAGTTGGGTGCCTAAGTTTATAGAATTAGGGGGGTAAGTGTGGAAATGTGTACTCAAGATTATAGAATCAAGGGGTATATGTATATTGCTATGTTTTTGTGATTTTTGCAACCCGGCTACTTAAAAAAAAGAAATATTCTTCTTTCCAAAACCCTTTTCCTTTTCTCTCCCTAGGTAAGCATTTCCACTTACAAAGCTGCCCACTTATTGCTATTAAAAGTTCCCAAGGAAACTCCTTTAGGCTTTGAACCCTTCACATTGCTCAGCCATTTTGGATCCAAGCTTAAGGTACTGTAAGTAGATATGAAACATACTTTTCAGTTTTGATTGGTTCAATAGCATACCAAAGGCAGGACGGTGGGGCTGGTCCACCCCAGGTACAGGCAGCAATAAGGTGCATGGAGCAGTTGCATGGTTTTCGGCTCCGCCAGTCCCCTGCCCCCTCTGTTGTTACTTCCTGTTCTGGGGCAGGAGACTGGCAGAGCTGACGGCTGCTCAACTGCTCTGTGCACCACCTTGCTGGGAGGAAGGGTGGTGCAATGATGCATCTCAAGAGAGGGGTGGGGGGTGTCAGGTGCCTCAGAAAGGTGATATACCTGGGGGGGCACTCAGTGGTGACCCGCCCCCAGGTGGCAAACAAGCTAGGTATGCCACTAGGTAGTTAGCACTACTGCTCACAAATTTCAAGCTTGTTAAATAATTCAACCCCTTGTTGTGTATGTTGCCAGATGTCAATATATACAAATGTATCTGTCAGAATAGGAATAAGAATTATGGGGGCACAAATATGAAATGACAGATCTGTAACCTGTTAAAATTGTCCAAGCAGTGCTTCATGGAGTTGGTTTGTACTTTTGATAGGCAGAATTTAATGTAAGATCCTTAGTCTACACTGTCAGGTAGATGGTGTGGTTCATGTCTTGTGATCTAGCTGAAACAGCCAAAGGAAAGGTTGGACCCCTCTGGAGTGGCGGAGTGGCCTAGTGGTTAGGGTGGTGGAATTTGGTCCTGGGGAACTGAGGAACTGAGTTTGATTCCTACTTCAGGCATAGGCAGCTCCTTGTGACTCTGGGCAAGTCACTTAACCCTCCATTGCCCCAGGTACAAATAAGTACCTGTATACAATATGTAAGCCGCATTGAGCCTGCCATGAGTGGGAAAAGCGTGGGGTACAAATGTAACAAAAAAAAAAAAAAAAGCGCTTCTCACTGGCTTGAGGAGGTAAAGGGTACCTTAGCTGGGAGAAAGTGTGCTCAAGGGTTTTTTTTATTTCCCTTCAGAATTTAAGTGTTCTGCACTTGTATTTGGGCTTTATTTTCTTTAGGAAGATGGTGTCAGAAGCGGCCCTAAAATGGATGGCTGAACAGATGCAAGCTGAGCAAGAGGCAACAACAGCCCATTTTGCAGCTAAAAGAGGCATAAACCAAAGAGTTGCAGAGACTGGCTGATAGACTCCAAAGGACCATGACTCGACCAGACTCAGAGGTGGGCTGGACTGGTGGGACACAAGGGATAATCCCCCTGAAGTGGTAAAAGGGCTTGACCTTAACCAGGTTGGGGCCAGGGGGTGACCCAGAGGCATTTCTGACCACCTTTGAGAGGGTACCTACTGTGGCCAGATGGCCCATGGAACAATGGGCTATCAGATTGGCTCGGTATTTGATGGGAGAAGCCCAGGCAGCATATAGAGCCTTAGATGTTGGTCAGGCATTAGACTATAAGCAGGTATGAGTGGCGATACAAGACTGCTTGGGTCTCTCTCCAGAGCAGTACCAGAGTTTAAATGAGGGGAACGCCCATGGGTGGTGGCCCAAAATCTCCTAGACCTAGCCACTCACTGGCTGGAGTCAGAACAGCAGACTACCTAAGCTATAGTTGGCCTGGTAGATCTGGAGCAATTCCTGAACATTTTATCTCCAGCTGCCAGAAAACGGGGGATTTGACCTTATGTGTTAGGGAAGTCCTGCCCAGTGCATCCCACTGGGCAGGATAGGGTGCCACCATTTTGGAGGCTACACTGGAAGGAGGAGGGAGTGCTACTCTCTCATCATCACAAGGTATGGGGGAAGGGAGAGCGAGCTGCTAGACCACCAGGGCAGGTGGGGGTGGGGGTATGTTGCCCAATGGGCCACCAGGAAGGTTTTTTTTGTGTCAGGGGTTGGAGGGGGGCTAGAGGTTCACTGGACCTCAGCCCCTTGTGTTGGGGTGGGTCGGGGGCTGGAGCTCTGCTGGACTTCCAGCCCCCTGTGTAAGTGCCCGTGGGTAACACTAGGCTACCAGAGCCTCAGCCATTGGGGGGTCCGGGGCCTACTGAACCCCCAGGAGTGATGGTGGCAGCCCAGGCTGCCTGGTTTGGATGGACGGGGGGGGGGGGGGGCAGAGAGAGCCTTAACCCTATTGTCAGAGGATTAAGGCGCTATTCTGCCTGTACGATCAGAGCACTGTTCTTTGATCATACAGGTGGAATACTGCACAGCTCATTTAATTCAAATTTAAATGAGCTGTGCTGTATTCCCTCGAGCGGGTGCGGTAGACCTCTCTGATCATATATGCGAAGGTAAATGCGGGTGCTACCTTTGTTCATCAGGGCCTCAGTGCAGAAGAGTGAATAGTGGAGTGCTGTCAGGTGCTTATGACCTGATTCAGCCATTGTTGGAAACAGGATACTGGGCTAGATGGACTATTGGTCTGACCCAGTATAGCTATTCATATGTTCCTAGTTATGGAACATATGGATATGTTATGGAAAAACTGTGGCTTGTTTGGTCTTTTTTCTCAATTTTCAGGGTTTTAACATGGTTCTGTTTAATGCATGCAAATCGACTTTGTGCATGTCAGTTCATAGGTTAAAGTGCATTAAATCGATTTTGCATGGACTAAATTTTTAAAGGCATCCTACTTAACTAAAAACAGAGTAGCGAATGCACGTCCGTAATGCTTAGAGCATTCATGCTGTAGGAGGGTTACCCATAGGATCTGAGCTCTGTTTTTAATTTACAGAATGACTTAATGAATCAACGTTGAAATTACTGAGGCCCAAATCAGCAAAGGAATGTTATAAATCTCTTTTACTGCCAAATGATTTGGCTTTAATGATAATTTTTCTAATGTTTTAGTGTAGAGGTTTTAAAAACTTAAAATAAAATGACAAAAACACCAGAGTAATTCAATCCAATAAAAGTTTCTGATATTCCTTAAATAGTAGAGGTTTTGATTTTTGTGAACAAATAGTTTGTAACACCTTTAAAACACAAATACAATTTTGAAGGTTATAGGTTACCAGAAACAGAGAAATGCATGCTTTTAATTTTCTTACACTTGTAACGTATATAGGCAAGTGGAACAGCTACACAATACAAGCAGAAAGAACTAGAACAAAGTGCAAAACAAACATACAGAAAGACAGATTGTTTATATTACTCGTACCTGGATGACAAAAGTAGCTTAAAGTATTCAACTAAAAGTAACAAATGCTTTTCTCTGGGTCCACCATTTTAACATTTCAAAACCATTATTAGGGCCCTCGCTTATGAACGCTTAGCAGACCTTAATGGCATTACTGCGCTCTCTCTGCGGTAAAGCCTATTTTATAGAGAGGTGCAACGTTTATACGCTGCTGTTCATTTTCTGGACAGATTGTCAAGTTTTGGCTCTTTGGTAAAAACTTGTTATTAACTTGTCAATAAAGACCTTCTTTAAATTGAAGAAAAACAAGGCTTTGTGGCAGATAATGCATGATAACATTATCACGCCATGCTAAGCATTCAAAAATAGGGGCCCTGTTTACTAGGCCGTGTTATAGGCGCGTTAACATTTTTAACGCACGTTAACTATGTACACATGTTAACCGTGTACATGCGTACAATATCCCTTTAGGCACCTACACGGTTAGAGTGCACTAATTGTAGGCGTGTTAAAAATGCTAACGCAACTTAGTAACCAGGGCCCTAAGGGCCTAAGAAAGCTGTTTAGGAAAACCTATTTGAATTTTGAAATGTGATAAATTCCCAGTGTCTTATAAATTAATAAAACCATATGTTAATCTCGTGTTATAATTTATACACAGTTTCAGCTAGGTTTTCCTCTCTTATGAGGTGCCACAGAGTTTTCAACATAACAGAAAAAAACCCTGAAAATATGAACCGAATCCTCAATTCCACAAAGGATGCCCGGATCAGTCCTGTATTGCGGGGCTTCCAGCAATTTTGAAGCAGCAGTTCTACCATACAGTAGGAAATGCTGGCTTGCACACTATTTAAACACATCAATGGATTTTCATCACAGTTTCTCCTAGAACACGTCATAGCCTGGGATTGCAGCCAACGAACTAAAGATTTCAATGACGCTTGAGTCTTTCCTTGATGAAGGTCAAGGGGGTGGTACGAATTGCAGGACTCTTGTCCTTACTGTAAACTCGTGATCAATGCTCAGGAAAATAAAATCATCCATTGCATGGAAAAGTGCTTGTATATATCTTAGGCCTTCTCCACACATCTAAAGCATATTAAAAATGTACAAAACAAGCACCTCTATTGTTCCCTGGCAGGTGCCTGCAAATGTGCATCACGATACAGAATACAATCACTTATTGCTAGCTGCCAACACAAGGGAGAAAGAGAAATGTATTTGTAATTTTGTTTATGTTTTTTATTGCCAACCATGACCTGTCTAGCTGCAATAATAATTCCCAGCTTTGTTTTTTTTTTTAAAGTTATTGAATGCTGGATTGATTTGTATAGCTTGCCAATCTTAAGGAGATCCCTTGCATCATCTTGGAGATTCAGCTTCCACTGTATTATTAAAGTTCAGCTTGTTTCAAAGGAATCAAAATGCCCCGCTTTAGGTAGATCGCAACCCAAATGCAATCCCTGAGTAACTTGTTATCATTCTTACAAGCCAGAGTTTCATAATGGAAATACATTCTTCTGTTCACATTGTTCCCACATCTACTGTACAAATTACACATTTTTCTGTTCTGACTTTTTGATAAACTATACAAATGTTTACATGATAATACAACTTTAAAACCCATAAGGCATTCTGAAAATATTTTGGCTTTTTTTGTAAAATCTAAAAAATATAATCAGTATACTTTATTTAGAGTTTTCATATAACTTTGTCGTTTCTCCTCAAGAGGTATATATTATACATTTTTATCCTGTTCATGGGAGGAAACAAGTTGTTTTCAAGGACAACCTAAGACATATTAGGCTGTTTCATAACTGGCAGAATATGTGAAACTAGATTCCCTTCAGACAAGCCCCATTTTGGTGCCGGCTTGATCCATTGATAGTTGGGACTTTAGAAGATGTTTTCTCTGTTCTTTCATCAGGTACCAAAGCTGCTACAACTGAAATATAGCTGGGAAAAATTGAGGGGCATAATTGAACGAAAACGTCTATCTCCATGGGCGTTTATCTCCGAGAACGGGTCCATGAAGGGGCGGACCGAACCGTATTTTCGAAAAAAATAGACGTTCATGTTTTATTCGACAATTTGTGAGCTGGGCGTTTTTGTTTTTCAGTGATAATGGAAAATGAAAGCGCCCAGCTCAAAAACGAATAAATCCAAGGCATTTGTTCGTGGGAGGGGCCAGGATTCGTAGTGCACTGGTCCCCCTCATATACCAGGACACCAACCGGGCACCCTAGGGGGCACTTTTACAAAAACAAAAAAAAAGGTAAAAGAGCTCCCAGGTGCATAGCACCCTTCCCTTGTGTGTTGAGCCCCCCAAATCCCCCTCAAAACCCACTGCCCACAAGTCTACACCATTACTATAGCCCTAAGGGGTGAAGGGGGGCACCTACATGTGGGTACAGTGGGTTTGGGGGGGGTTGGACGACTAAGCATTAAGCAGCACAATTGTAACAGGTAGGGGGGGATGGGCCTGGGTCCACCTGCCTGAAGTCCACTGCACCCCCTAACAACTGCTCCAGGGACCTGCATACTGCTGCCAGGGAGGTGGGTATGACATTTGAGGGTGAAAATAAAAAGTTGTGAAACATCATTTTTTGTGGTGGGAGGGGGCTAGTGACCACTGGGGGAGTCAGGGGAGGTCATCCCCGATTCCCTCTGGGGATAATCTGGTCATTTAGGGCACTTTTTGGGACCTTATTCGTGAAAAAACAGGGTCCAGGAAAAGTGCCCTAAATTCTAGCTACAAACGCATACTTTTTTTTCCATTATCGGCGAAAGGCGCCCATCTCTCCTCGGCTGATAACCACGCCCCAGTTCCACCTTCGCCACGCCTCCGACACGCCCCCGTCAACTTTGTATGCTTCCGCGATGGAGTGCAGTTGAAAACGTCCAAAATCGGCTTTCCATTATACCGATTTATTCGTTTTTGTGAGATAAACGTCTATCTCCCGATTTGGGTCGAAATCTAGGCGTTTTTCTCTTTCAATTATAAGGTGGATTGTGTTGCCAAAACTGTTACCGCATTACAACTTCTGCCTCAATCCAGATGGCCAGTGTGATTCAAGAAGCGGGACTGGTTCTGTGTGCAGACTGGATAGGACATACAGAGGTTAATTCTATAAGGAGCTGCCTAGTTTTAAGCTGCTGAACCGCAGGTAAACAGTGGTGGTATTTTAGTCATTTGTGCATGCAAGTGGTTACTTCTATAACCTCTTATAGAATGCTGACCACTGTTCCCACTAAGCTGAGCGGGGGTCCTCCACGTACAGCTCTGCCAGTAGGGGGTGCTGTTTCACTCACATTTTCAATAGTGAGGGACAGACAAGCTCTGCAGGACACTGGGGAACCTGCCCGTCCCTAGTGATTGAAAATACAATATTGAAGCACCCCACCCCCCCCCCACTGGGAACAATGCAGTTGGAGGACTCCCGCTCACCCAGTCCTCGGGACATATTCAGCCAGTCAGGTTTTCAGGATACCCACAATGATAATGCATGAGATAGATTTGCATGCAAATTTAACTCATACATATTCATTGTGGTTATCCTGAAAAGCTGACTGACTAGGTGTGTCCCAAGGACTGGGTTGAGAATCCTTGGCTTAGCGGGAACAGTGATGCTGACTAGCAGAAAAGTATGTGCTATGCTTTGATGGTCCATACTTTGATGGTGGGCATGTGCATGAATGGAGAGTACAAATATGTGCATGCATTATAGAATACCTTAATTTACTATAATTTACATATGTTGGACTAGATTCTGTATATGGCACCTGAAAAATTAGCACCAAAAATAATTCCACCTAGGCATATTCTGTAAATCGTGCCTAAATTTAGGCATGGTTTATAGAATTACACCAAGCAGGTTTGTAGAATACGCCTAGCGGAAATGCGCATCCATTTATACCAAGTAAAACTTGGTATAAATACCGGCACCTAAGTTAGTCACGGAGCAGGTGTATTCTATAACCATGTGTATAGATTTCTGGAACACCCATTCCACACCCATGGCCATGCCCCCTTTTTGGCAGCACACATTAGAATTTATGTGCACCACTTTACAGAATACGCCTAGTAAGTTGTGCATGTAATTTCTAATTAATGTCAATAATTACCTGTTAAGTAGCAATTATCGGTGCTGACAGGCTTAACTCATTAAATTGAACACACAAATCCAGAATATGAATATGACTAGATCTGCACATGCAATTTCTGTCACACTATATGGAATTGGGGGGGGGGGGGGGTGTTCTGGTATTTACATCAGTCATTGGGACGTAAATATAAGCATGTCTTCTGCCACTTGTGCTAGTATTCTATAGAGAAAAAAAAGCATCAACTTTTCTTTATAGAATAGACATCTGCTCATATCCAAAGCACCTTGTTATAGAATTACCCTTATGGTCTTTATCTGCAGTTATTTTCTATGGGGTAGATATTCGGCCCATGGCAGTAAGTGACTGGTAAGTCACTTCCGTTCCTAGGCTGAACTAACCCTGGATATTCAATGACAGGGATGTGCAACTCCTGGCACTGAATATCCGGGTATGACTGCTGACCTGAAAGTTAACCGGGCACAGGCCGATATTCAGACTGGTGCCCGGTTAACTTGCCATGGAAGTTAGGACAGCAGATTTGCTGTCCGAACATTATGCGGTTACTTTGCTGGTTAACAAACTGAAAATTGCTGCTAACCAGCTAAGTTTCTACTCCTCCCTAGCTCTGCCCCTGGACTGCCCACAAACTAGCCAGTTTTGGCTTAGGTGGTTAGAAGGATATTCAATGGCACTATCTGGTTCAGTGCTGTGAATATCCCCGGATAGCCTTGAACAGAAGACTTAAACAGCCTGGAGCCTCTCCTGACCATTCAAATCACATTGAATATTGACCCCCTATGTTTCTACCTTTTCATAGTGATTTATAAGCCAACACTTAAACTGAAAATGACTCAAGTATTTGGAATGTCGAGGCAGACTCTAGATTCCAATTGTCTATCTCCGATCCTTAAAATGCCTCTATCATAGAATTTTGCCTTCTTCCCTTCCCTCAGCATGATCCACATTTCTGATAAAAAGGATCAACATTCTGTTTTAGAGTATAAATATATTGACCTATTTGGGAATACAGTAACCCATGATGTTCACTCACTGTCTTGTACTGCATTTAGAAGCAAACTAATGTTGCAATCAGTGTTTTGTAAGATACAAGCTCAGAATGGTGCACACGAGTAGACATTTTCAAATTCCATTAAGAACTGGGCTTCAGGAAGTATTTCAGTTGCTGTAAAGGGCCTACTCACTTCTCATCTATCTGTTCTAATCAACTTATTGTACAGCTGATGTTCCTTCTACTTGGCACACCAACATCAATGAACCAAGTCGAGGAAATGAGAGGGGCCAAGAAAGATGAAAACTTAGGATTTCTAAATGTTAAACATCCATAGCTATCCAGGTATGTTTATGATACTGTATTGTAATATTGGATTCTTACAACAAATTACTTTCTTATGCATTATTCTTTGTTATGTATCCTATACTGTTTATTGTAAGCCACATTGAACTCAAACTTGTTTGGGATAATGTGGGATATAAATGTCACAAATAAATAAATAAATAAATATTTCGTATTCTTTTTGCATCAGGTCATGGAAAGCTATACAACATTAAGCTTTTCCCCCACAGCTGTCAAAATCTGAACACTTAAGTACTTTATGGGGTCCTTATAAGACATAGCACATTTCTAATATATTCCTCCAATGACTGAATCAGTTCTCAAGTATCATATCTATGTATGGGTCACTATTACACACCAGCTGCCATGGTTAAAATAAATCCAGATTTATCCCCTTCACTATAGAGAGTGAAGGGGATAAATACATCTAAACAGTACCACAAGACATATAATTCCCTCAAAATACATCTGAAGTACCCAATTTTTTCAATAAATGGCCAAAAAATGGAAGGAAAGATGGTTGCTTCAGAAGGATTTTATGCCAATGGTGAAAAGGATTGTATTGCCTGGAGCTCATTTGATGCTTTTTCTTTCCATCTTTTTGGCCATCTGTTGGAAAGATTGGTACTTCGGATGTATTGTGAGGGAATTGTATGTATTTTGATGCTGTTAAAATAAATCCAGATGTTCAACTCCAGTACACAGATAGTGGTCGATGCTGAATATCCAGATTCAGTGGTGAATGGCGCGGCTATGCAGATAATGGTGATATTCAGCCCATTATCCAGATAAAGTTTGCACAGCTAAAAGGCTGTCCTGATCATATCCAGATAGCTATCTGACTGAATATCACTGCTAACTGGATAACACCAGGTTCCACTCACATTTCGTCCTTGCATTGTCCCAACTCTATACAGATAGTGCTGGGACGGTCTGCAAAGATTTTCAGTTGTATTATCCAGATAATGTTGCAGATAATCAATGACTGGCCCCAGTTAGTGGCACTTTTCAGATACTCAGTTAAGAACTTCTGAATATCAAGCTGGTAGTTTTCATGAATAATCTGCCATCAGCAAGATGTCTGGGGAAATATGTATCCCTACTGGATTCTGTTCATTGATCTCTTATGTCTGGAAAAATGGGAAAAAAACCCAACTTGATTGTCTAGTGAAACACTATGGGCTGTCTGAACTTAGTCCATGTCAGTTCTCAGTTTGTATAAATATACCACCATGCAACTGACTGTGACTTACAGTTCCTTCTTAGGAGAAGAAGGCCAATGGTAAGAAGTACAGTTATGTAGAACATTTCATAGATTCCTGTCTTTGCTATGCCTGTCTTTTGAGACTGTCTTTCATTCATAAGCACTAAAGAATTTAAAAACTGGATAAAAGTACAAGTCTGGCGGTATGAATACCCAGCATAACTAAACTGGAGTAGAATATCTTTAGTTTCTCCTGGAGCAGTCCAACAGCCTGATACTAATGCATCTGGCTTTAAAATGCATACATAAATAAATAAATACAGACATGTATCGTTTCAGTGCACAGTTTTCTGCTCTCAGTGTCTATGCTGAAAAACAATCGGGGCATGCAATAAAGGTTTGAAAATTGCATTGCATTTTTAAGACCATACAGTGTTAAAATTGATTTCAGCTTGTTATACATATCAGTCTTTTGGTGCTATGACAAACAGGAACATTAAGGCTTCATTTATCACAGATTTTCACATAAATGGAATAAACAGAGATAAAACAAAACTAGCTTAATACATTTTTGATTTGCTTTCAATGGTAACTCTTCAGATCAGAAAATCTGATTTGAAGAAGAAGGGTTACCTTCAAAAGCTAATCAAAAAATGTACTGTTAGTCCAATTAAAAAAAGGTATCATTTTCTTCTCGCTTGTTTTATTTCTATTTATCACCTTTAAAAGTGGACTAACATGGCTACCACACCACTTTACACCTAAATGAAGAATAAGAGGAACCCTTGCCATAACTGGTTAATTACTATCTTCTCAACAACCATAATATATTTTATTTGGATGGTAACCAGTTACCACAGAGCTCATGGTTAAATGTTGACAATACACTGGAACAAACATCATAATGTCTACAGTACCTGAATAAAAATGTGTATATTTGTCAAAGGCCTTGTGATCGGAGTTAAAACATTACCATCCAAATAAAAGATGATGGCATTCCTCTCCTTGCTCTATAATCATGCAAGGATCACAATCAGTTGCATTTCTACTATAAATTAATGAGAAACTAATTCCCAGTGGATGACGGGCCTGAGAAATCAGACTCCGTATGTTGCAGTTTCAAGTCATTACATCGAGCCAGTTACCATGATCACAGCCTTTGTATAAACAAGTCCACTCAACCTTTCCTGTGAACAGTGTAGTATATGACATACCAGGCTAAAAATATTTATGTGTATTCCTGTACAGCTTATATTAGTCTAATATAATCCTAGCAGAGGTTGCCAAAAAAGTATAGAATAATTTAATACAAGTGGCAGCAAAAACCTTTACACAAAACACAGTGCAACAGTAAGACCAATATCGTAGCTAATATCCATTATACTACAGTATATTATTTACTGACAAAATGTTGCTTGGTATTAACTGTACAAGAAGTCATATCTTCTAGCATAATAAAATAGTTTATAGTGCAAATTCAATTTCAAAGATAGAATATACTCCAACACATCATAGCTATGGAAAGCTTACTGTACAATTATGTTTCTAACTCATCTGATTTGGTAATTGAGTCTCCTTAGTTGGGAGAAAATGGGGTACACATGTATAATATACCACAGGGAATCATCTCAAGAGGATTATTTACAAGGGAGGTGGATGCTGTAAATTTACTGACCCTTTCTTCCTCTGTGCTTAGCATCACAGTGTGAATGTTGCTCCTAATGGCAGGGATACTTCTTGAAAGCTTTTATAGAGAACCTTTCCAATGCACATTACCCATGGACAGTGAAGCTTCATTCCTGTTGGCTCCTAGGCCGCAAAATTTCAGAGGTGTGCAAATAATTATGCGCAAGAATACATCTCCATGGGAGAGAGCCAAATATCTCCAGATTATCCTGGCATTTATGTGTCTCACGAATTTTGCAGACTAGAAGTCAGTGTTTGGGTTGAAGAAATGCACTCATCATTATAGTACAGAAAGTTTCCTCATATGAGAGAGACAGAGCATCTCACATCTCATGATAAAGTCATGAGGTGCTGGGACAGGGCCTTAGCAGATAAAGTCTGGCAGCATCAATGAATGTAGCTTTCTACGTCACAGTAACTGTAATAAGCCCGAAAGGTGAAGGCTCATATTTTCTGCTTTTCAGATTCCTTGTCCTGATTGTGCAGAGGAAAAATATATACAGCTAATCACATCTCAATCCAAAATGTGGGAACTGGGATCAGTATTCCACATCCTACTCATTCTTGCATGCTCTACTAAACCAGCAAGTTGAAAAGTGCATGCTAGGGGTATTGCACACTGGCCTGTTTTCCTGCACGTTTTTCTCCCATCCCCCACTTGCATGTTCCATAAGGTCTGGCAGTGCTGGTAGTGGCACAGACTCTTGCTGCACCTCCTGCTTGGCCTCTAAACCTATGCATATGTCCCCAGGAAGCCCTGGAAGGATTTAAATGTCTCATCTAGAACTAAGCAGTTGACTACAGCTGGGTCATTACTGGGGATTGCAGTGACGGGAGGAGGAGAAAATGGATACCTACTACTACTACTACTATTTAGCATTTCTATAGCGCTACAAAGCGTACGCAGCACTGCACAAACATAGAAGAAAGACAGTCCCTGCTCAAAGAGCTTACACTCTAGTAGACAAAAAATAAAGCAAACCAATTAATGTGTAGAGGAAAGAGGAGGGTAGGTGGAGGCGAGTGGATACAAGTGGTTACGAGTCAAAAGCAATGTTAAAGAGGTGGGCTTTCAATCTAGATTTAAAGATGGTCAAGGATGGGGCATACCATATCCCTCAGAAGGTGGGCGAGTGGCAGACTCTGGTTCAGCAGTTGTTTCTTCTCCCCCCAGAAAGTGAGCATCTCTCCTTCACCTTTGTCTTTCTTTCTGGCATATCCCCATGCCTCCCACTCCCTATCTATAAGTGAGCAAAGTTGGATGGAGAGTGGCAGTAGTGGCAACACACATCCCCCAGTTTCTCTTAGGTCCTGAGTGGCTGCGAGGAACAACTGCATTCAAGGGAAAACAAGAAGTCTTGACAGTCACACAAATGCAAAGAACGATCAGCAGGAAGTTTAGCAGAGAAGGTGGACAATTTTTTTAAAAGCCTCTTTGCCTGGATAATAGCTTTTGGAAAATATCCTCATTAAGCAAATATGTACAAAACAGTATGATGTTCATTTTGCACAGGATTATTTGGGAAGTCTAATGGAATAGCGAAGGTGACTCAAAGAGACGATGATGCTGTATGTGGTCTAGAAGGTTTATTGGTCAACAATAACGATTCAATGATCAACACAATAATTCAACACAGCTGTGTTTCAGCCCATCGGCCTGCCTCAGGAGTCTTCCTGTGTTGTACAGATGAGCGGATAGATGTTGTTAGCTGTATATATTTCTCAAGCTAAATCACTATTGATCTGTTCAAATCTCGTAGAAACCTTCTAGACCACATAGAGCATCATCTGAAAAAACCCACCTTCTACTATACCTAAGAGATTCCTTCCTTCTTCTCTTTACCTACTTCCATTAACTAATCTCTGCTCAATAATAAATGTACCTGATATCTAAGATTACATGTGTTAACAAACTATGTAAGCCACATTGAGCCTGCAAATAGGTGGGATAATGTGGGATACAAATGCAATAAATAAAATAAATAAAAATATCATTGTCTCTTTGAGTCACTTTTGCTGTTCTCTTTGTGGTTATTTTCCTGCGAGGTTGTTTGATCTTCTGTATCCTTGAAGGTTAATGGAATAATCATGACTGAGGGGGAGAGGAGACAGGAAGTTAATGGGGGGGGGGGAGGGGGGAGAACAAAGCCTAGGGTGCCTAAGACCCTTGCACTGGTCCTGGACAGAAAGGATACATTCCTTCAAACAAGCAGTGAAATGTACAGATTTGTGCTGTACATGTGTACCTTAGAAAATCCTTGTTAACTGGCCAGAATAGTATGAAAGGCAAGGGCAACTAACAACACCAACAACAGATATAATACCCAAAGTCAGAAGAAACTTATAATTCTTCTCTAATAATCAAGCAGACTTAAGTAATAGAATTCATTCAAGACCTCTGAGGCAACTTGTTTCACAAAAACAAAGTATGCTCTTCACTAGCTGTGAATATTCGGCACATCATCAGCTACATTTAGTGGCAAATTGAGCTGCCCAAATAGGCCTAACTTTGGCCACTATACACTTAACCAGCCAGCAGTGGCGTTCTTAGGGGGGCTGACACCCGGGGCGGATTGCTGATGCGCCCCGCCCCCCCCGGGTGCAGCGCTCCCCCTGGATGCAATGCGACCCCCCCCCCCCGCAAAAGAGCATGGAACGAACGAACGAAGGACAGGCGCACGCGGCACCCCCCCCATCGGCGTGAACCCGGGGTGGACCGCACCCCCCCTTAGGAACACCACTGCCACCCAGCGCTGAATATTGGTTTGGCTGGTTAAGTTTAAACTGGTCAAAAATAAACCAGACATTCAATGCCAGTCACATGGAAAAAATGGCCTGGCATTGAATATACGGTCTCACTACCGACCAAGGGAATTAGCCCAGCTGCCTCCCGCAGTCTGAATATTGGCCCCAGTGGCTTTTGGAGCACTGTTTATCACAAAGATGCCCTGTTATAAAACTACTCCCTTGTGAGCAATTGCACAGACCTAAACTATAAACATTTTAAAAGAATGCACAGAAGGCCAGCTGAGCTGTAGGCTTTTAACATTACAGAAACTTGTAGCGGATTACTCTTAAACATCTGGTTTCATGGACACTTGGGCTCTATTTCTATGGAAATCCATCAACATTACGCACTATCCTTGCACCTGTGTAATAAACACAAGAAACTCCATTTTCAAAGCACCGAGAGCAAGAAGTTGGTTCCTTGCGGCTTCAGTTTTGCAAAATGTGTAAATGTGCAAAGGAGAACATCTGTGCTGGATGGAGTCAAACAACAACCTTCCCCCTTTCCAAGATGAATACGTTTGTAGCGTGAGAGAGCAATACTGTGAACCAAATATTTCCAGATACAGTATTTGGCCATTACAGTGGTAAGGAATGTTATACATGTTTTTTATTCCTTAAATCCCACAAACATTTGTTAATAGTCATTCAGGATGACTTTTAACTGTCTCTCTCATATGTAAACCACATTGATTGTAACACAGAAAGGTAGTATATCAAATTCCTTCCCCTTCACATCTCGCTCATTCCTTGAGACCAAGCTATCCTTGGCAGAATGGCACATGTAAGGGCAAACAGATCTCAACAAACCAATTTATGGATGTTATCAGAGACTGTGAGCTACATTGAAGTTTTTTCCAAATGCATTATTGAATACAGAACCAGTGTTTTTTGACTCTTCTTTTCAACACTTGCAATTTTTACACAACAGATACTACCCTTGATGCAGGCATATTTGTATGCCGAAACACAGCTGTGTCGGGTTTATCCTTATTTTTAGTTGCTGAGTCCAATAAAGAATCATCTGGTTCCAACTTCCATCAATTGACTCTACTTTTCGATTGACTTTGTGGTTTGTTGAACAAATTTAAGGATCACAATAAAAGAAGAGATGATGTTTTTTTTCAAGTAAACAGGTCATTTTGCGCCTCCTAATCACTGTGAAACTGTGGCATGGAGAAGTAAAGAAAAAGATTTCTGGAAAATTTTAATACAGCAAAAATGTAAGGTTTTTAATTTGGTCTTGTTATATAAGTTAGAAGGGCCAGAGTCGGGGTTTCTGATGATCCCTGCCACCTTATCTCCACTGTCACACAGTACAGAAGCTCCGATGCAAGTCTCACAGTCTCCAGTCTCATGAGACTTGAACTAGATTTCCTTCCTACACTGCATAGCTTACATCTAAAGAGCCGAACCGAATGTGCTGACAGGGTCAGTGCAACAAAGGTAGTAGAACTGTGCTCATAGCAACTTTTTGTGCCCCCCTCAAATGCTGGCATCCCCTGCCATGCTTACAGTGCTTACAGTGGTGTGCTGGCCCTGGAAGTGAGATCAGGTTGAGGCTTCAGTTTGTTTATATGATCAGTATCTATATTTAGGAAATGATAGCGTTAACTTGATTTCTTTTGTCCTCTTGCTTACATGGGAGGAAAAACAAATTGCAGTCCATTTTCAGAGTGAGTTATCCATTTGGTGAACACATATATGGATAATATCAGGTTATTTAACTCTCTAAATATCCTGGCACAGATTGCACTACAGTAGTCAAGTCTGGAAATAATGAGAGCTTGAATCAGAGTGTGGAAGAAGACATCACCAAAGTAGAACTCGATAGAATGGAGTTGCCACAGAATGAATAATCCTTTCTTCACTACAGATAAGACATGGGTCTATTGCAGGCTTGTCCAAGTTCAGTCCTTGATGGCCGCAAACAGGCCAGGTTTTCATGATATCCCTAGGGATATCATGAAAACCTGGTCTGTTTGTGGCCCTCGAGGACTGAACTTGGAAAGCCTGGTCTATTCTAATACCCAGCTATTTAAAGGAATTGACCACTGGGAAATGAGTGTCCAAATAAGCAGGGCATTAAGGTTGGGCATGTAGAATATGCGGAGATCCAGCAAGCTGTGGTTTTATTGGGGTTCAGGACTAAACACTCTAAATTCATCCACATCGTTACTACATCAAGGTAACATTGAAGCAAGGATAGATCAGGATTAGAGACGTCTGTGTAATGAATCAACACAATATCGTCTGCATGGTAGAATGAACTAATTCTAAGATCCTGAATAATTGTGGTGAAAGGGCTAGGAAACATGTTAAAAAGTAATGGGGATAAAACTGAGCCTTGCGGCACACCACAAGCAAGTTGACAAAAAGAAGAAGTATAAGAGGTTGCCGAACTCTAAAGGAACGGTCATGCAAAAATGAATGAAACTGATTGAGAACTGTTCCTAATAGACCAATGTTTTGGGGACGGTTTCAAAGGAAAGTGTGATCAACTAAAGCAGATAGATCAAGAGAGACTGTGAGGGCCACATGACCACTATCAAGGATTGAGTGCACTTCACTTAAAAAAGTGGTCAATATAGATTTGTGTTGGGTCCTTTTCGAAATCCCGATCACCTGGAGTGTAATACAGCAAAAGTGGATAAGTTGTGAGAAGATCATTCTTTCTGCCAATTTATACAAAAAGGAAAAACTAGAGACAGGATGAAAATTGGCTGGATTAAATTACCCTAGCATAGGTTTCTTCAGAATTGATTGAATAACAGCCCATTTTTATGAGGAAGGAACGTCACTATGATAAATTATTGAGAGGGCCAAAGACATTAGATTAAGAGATAGAATACTTAACCAACTGGAACAAAAAGGATCCAGAGAACACAAGGTTTTCTTAATTCTAGCAAGGACCTTAGTGAAAGAACATAAAGCAGTAGTTTTAAAAGAAGACCAGGGATGAATATTGCCTGGCCAAGTCTCAGGGTTGTCTGTAGAAGAGGACTGGTCGAAACATCCTTGGCTATGTGTGGGGCAAGAGGGATATCATGGCGCTGAGAAGAAAGAGAATGATGTGAGGAGGTTGGAGAAGCAAATCCAGACCTTGGTACAGAAGAACTGCTCCAGGTCCTCAGCTGGTGGAATGTCAATAATACAAGTAGAATTAGTAAAGCAAATGAGCTTGGTTAACAGTGTAAAAAGCCAAATAGCAGGCCTAAACCTAAAAAGTGTTGGTGCGGTCACTGCTTAGACATATATTCTATAGCACTACTGAAATGGATCGTGCTTAATGTATATAAATATTAAACTAATGGTAGGAGACATGGAGGGGCATAATGGAACAGAAACGCCTATCTCCATGGGCGTTTATCTCCGAGAACGGGTCCGTGAAGGGGCGGGGCGGATCGTATTTTTTAAAAGAAAAAGACGCCCATGTTTTATTCGTCAAGGTGTGAGCTGGGCGTTTTTGCTTTTCAGCGATAATGGAATATGAAATCGCCCAGCTCAAAAACGAATAAATCCAAGGCATTTGTTCGTGGGAGGGGCCAGGATTCATAGTGCACTGGTCCCCCTCACATGGCAGGACACCAACCGGGCACCCTAGGGGGCACTTTTACAAAAACCAAATAAAAGGTAAAAGAGCTCCCAGGTGCATAGCACCCTTCCCTTGGGTGTTGAGCCCCCCAAATCCCCCTCAAAACCCACTGCCCACAAGTCTACATCATTACTATAGCCCTAAGAGGTGAAGGGGGGCACCTACATGTGGGTACAGTGGGTTTGGGGGGGTTGGACGACTAGTAGCATTAAGCAGCACAATTGTAACAGGTAGGGGGGGGGGATGGGCCTGGGTCCACCTGCCTGACGTCCACTGCACCCCCTAACAACTGCTCCAGGGACCTGCATACTGCTGCTTGGGAGGAGGGTATGACATTTGAGGGTGAAAGTAAAAAGTTGTGAAACATCATTTTTTGTGGTGGGAGGGGGTTAGTGACCACTGGGGGAGTCAGGGGAGGTCATCCCTGACTCCCTCTGGGGGTCATCTGGTCATTTAGGGCACTTTTGGGGGCCTTATTCGTCAAAAAACAGGGTCCAGGAAAAGTGTCCTAAATTCTAGCTCAAAACTGTTCCATTATCGGCGAAGGGCGCCCATCTCTGTTCGCCCGATAACCACGCCCCAGTTCCGCCTTCGACACGCCTTCGATACGCCCCCGTCAACTTTGTCCGCATCCGCGACGGAGTGCAGTTGAAAGCGTCCAAAGTTCGGCTTTCGATTATACCGCTTTATTTGTTTTTGTGAGAAGAACGCCCATCTCCCGATTTAGGTCGGAACTTGGGCGTTATTCTCGTTCGATTATAAGCTGGAGAGGGTGATGGTAAATGGAACTTGCTCTGAAGAAAAGGATGTCAGTGGAGTACCGCAGAGATCGATCCTGGGGCCGGCTCTTTTTAACGTCTTTGTGAGCGATATTACATAAGTACATAAGTACCGCCATACTAGGAAAAGACCAAGGGTCCATCAAGCCCAGCATCCTGTCTCCGACAGCGGCCAATCCATGCTTCAAGAACCCGGCAACCCCCCCTCCAAAAAATTAATAATGTTCAATGGACTTTTCCCTCAGGAATCTGTCTAAACCCTTTAAATTCCATAAGGCCAGCTGCGGAAGTGCTGTCTGGTAAGGTTTGTCTCTTTGCGGATGATACTAAACTCTGCAACAGGGTGGACACCCTGGAGGGTGTGAATGACATGAGGAAGGACCTAGCGAAGCTAGAGGAATGGACAGATATTTGGCAACTAAGGCTTAATCCCAAAAAATGCAGGGTCATGCACTTGGGTGGCAAAAATCAGAGGGAACGGTACAGTATAGGGGGTGTAGTGCTTCAATGTGCGAAGGAAGAGCGTGACTTAGGGGTGATTGTGTCTGACGACCTTAAAGCTTTCAAACAGGTGGAAAAAGCGACGACCAAGACTCGCTGTGCCTTTCATTTAGCCACCTACTCAAAACAATACTCAAAATGTGGCTCTTTCAGCAAGCATTTAATCTCACATAAGGTGCTATCATTTTCCCACCCAGTTTCTGCAGTATTCCCCTCTTTCTCTTCCCTCCAGCAATGCAAGGAAGGCTGAATGATTGGGATATTTGATCATTGTCCTAAACATTATTGTAGTTCTTTTCTGTTTTTAGAATTCTACACCGCTGTGATCTGCAAGTTAGTTAATGGCGATATAACAAACCCAAATAAACTATAAACTACAGTTACACCCAGGGGCATAGCTACGTGGGACCACGGATCCTGCGCCCCCATAGATATGGCCCTGGACCCCCCTGCCGATGACCCTCTCGACCCCCCCTCCCGCCACCAACTCGCCGTCACCGTCTGCTACCTTTGCTGGCGGGGGACCCCAACCCCCGCCAGCCAAGTCCTCTTCTTCCTTCATTCTGTTTCTGAGCGAAGCTTTGCACGGGATTGGGAAGAAGAGGACCTCGGCTGGCGGGGGTTGGGGTCCCCCGCCAGCAAAGGTAGGCGGCGGCGGGAGGGGGGTCGTCAGCAGGGGGGGGGGTTGGCAATGGCGGGGGGGGGTCAAAGTTGGTGGGGGGTTAGCAATGGCGGTGGGAGTTCAGCAATGGTGGGGGGGGGGGGGGGTCAGCGGTGCTGGGGGAGGGCTAAAATGTGCCCCCTAACCTCAGGCTCTGGACCCCCCTCCCGCCGAAGTCTGGCTATGCCCCTGCTTCATTGTATATATGGCAAAGACTGAGAGGCTGAAATTCATCCCGCAGGAGGCAGCCTGCCTAAGTGCTGTGATTGGTGCTGACCCTAGATATTAACCCATTAGTGCCCAATGTTCCCATAATAAAATCCCATATGGGAACGTTGGGCACTAATGGGTTAAGGGGTCGGGCCATTTCTGGTGACCAGCATTGAATATCCGAGGTTTTTTTTGGCTGGCTCAAACTTAAACGGCTATGTTAATATTCAGTGCTGGCTGGTTACGTTTATAGTGGCCACAGCTAGGACTGCAATTCAGGCGGTCCGATTTGGCTGCGAAACTATGCTGGAAAGTGCTGAATATTGCCGGTTATCGCACGATATAGCTGGTTATCTTTTTTGCTGCTAACCGACAATATTCAACAGAGACAATCAGTTATCTCAAGCTGAATATTAGCAATTAGGCGCCGAAATGCTATTTAACCAGTCAGCGGCCGTTTCTGGACAGTTAAATAGCACTGAGTATCGGCTGGTGTGGGTTTAGGTGTGTTGAAAAGCTCCGATTCACATGGAATACAGCTTGCTGTTTAGTGGATTATTGCTTAGTTACCTAGTTTTAGGATTCTGGATTGTTAAACATCAAACATTTTTTCCCCAGTTTGAACCAGTTCATGTTTTAACCTCTTGAAGATCAAAAGCATTCTTGACTTCATACGTTTTTAGCTGCAAACCATATATGTTTCCATGAATCCTACAGATGTTTGTAATTCACCACATCTGTGACACCTGTTTCTACAGTGGATTCACTGTTTAAACAACTGGTTTAACCCACTGACTTTATAAAGAATTTGTTTAGTTACCATCTCAGCTTCTGGTGGAAATTGTTCATAACCATATTTCAAGGAACTTACTATGAAATGTTGATGAGCACTGGGAGATTTCCCTAGGCACTTTGACAGCAATTTTTCGGTTGCATGGTCCTGCTCTCAGGGAAGCTCCAGACACTGAGGGGTGGATGCACTAACAAAAACGTTAAAGCCCTTCCCTTACCGATTCCTTAGCGAATCAGTAAGAAATGAGCATGCATCAGGGAAATCGCATGCAAATGAGCTTCTCGCTGCTAGCTCATTTGCATGCGATTTCCTTCCAAGCCAGTCAGCCAGCTGAGCATGCACAGAGCAGTCCAGCGTTATGCTGGCTGCTCTGCGCATGCCAAGGACGTCCTTCACTCAAAAAACAACAACAAAAAAGGACGTTCCTGATGAGCAGGACGGGCTTTTCTTCAAACTCAAGAGTGCCCGAAAGGTAGAGACAAATGATTAATGATTAAAGGTAGAGACAATGATTAAAATAAGTAGTAGCCCTTCACTTGGAGAAAGCTGCAAACGTCCAAGTGCTCGTCAGGGACGTCATTTTTTGTTTTTGTGAGTGAAGGACGTCCATGTTAGGCACTTTAGAAGGACGTCCCTGACGAGCAGTTGGATGGTTTTTTTCCAGATTGTCATCCTTCTCAGACGTTTTTGGAGCTCGCTATAGGTGTTGTTCAGCTCTGCAAGAATTTTCCGGGGAGGTTTGAGCAGGAAAATAGACAAAAAAAAAAAAGACAGCTGTAAGGTTTGTACGTTTTTTTCCCCCTTCTGATATCCTCACAGCAGCCCCAACGAGAGGTTTTCCATGGTAAGGGGATCGGAAAACGGTAGTGCATTGCATCGCATACACATTATAATACTAATTTGCTCATCTGCATTCCATTTTCGTTAGCTGCTACCGTGACAGGACAATGCCCTTTTGTGCATGTCCCGGTTTACTACTTGCGCGTTAAACTGGCTAGAACCTGTTTAAAAACCACGTTGCTGGCTCGTTAAGTTTAGCGCATCTGGCCCTGACAGAAGGCAGAGGGTGCCTGCAGAAAAATCCCTAATGTGTGCCTGAGCACTGTGAGGCCTCCCTGGGTATACTGAGAGGGATTATCCTCTGCGTGCTCCTGGCCTTGGAGAAGTTCCAGACACTGAAAGAGGGTCCAGAGAAAGCTTGAAGAAAATCTGTATACAGTTGGCTCTGTGTGTGATAGAAGAAACACACACATGCATGCATAAACGCACACACTCAAAGACTTTGTATAAAGGATTCACCTGGCTTTCTCCTGCTATCCCTACCTAGGTGGATGGATTTACTGTATTTCTCAGCTAATGACCTCCTTAGTTGAATGTAGTTCAGAGATTCCCGACCTGCTTCTCTGGGTGTGCAAGCAAGTCGGGTTTTCAGGATATACATGACTATGCATGAGATAGATTTATTTATTAGGATTTATTTACCACCTTTTTGATGGAATTCACTTGCATGTCCTGCCTCCACTCAGCGGCGTACCTACCTCAGATGCCACCTGGGGCAGAGCACCTCTCTTCTCCGAGCAAGGAGGTGCGTGGAACAGGCGTGAGGCTGTCAGCTCTGCCAGTCCCTTGCCCCAGAACAGGAAGTTGATGTCAGAGGGGGCAGGGGACCGGCAGAGCTGACAGCCGTGTGACTGCTCCAGACACTCCCTTGCTGCGTGCACCCTGGGCAGACTGCCCCCACAACCCACCCTTGGTATTCTAGAGCCCCCACTATATGTGGATCTACCTCATGCATATTGATTGTGACGACCCTGAAAGCTCAACTGGCTAGAGGTGTCTCAAGGTCTTGGTTGAGAGCCATCGGTCTAGTTAAGTTAGAGAATTGAGAGATTCGAACAGGATCCAATGAAAATTGAATGAAGAAAAGAGAAGTTTTCTAGCAAAGGGCAGAAAAGGAACAAGTACTGTATCTCATGATCTTACTTTTTTATAGTATGTGTGTGTGTGTGTGTGTGTGTGTGTGGGAGGGAGCTCAATAGAACCCTCCTGCTTTTAGCTCAATTGGAACCAGTATATGTGGGTGCTCTGGTGCCATTTGCTTCATTTGCAAGTATCTGAGATTTCCCCACATCTTAACTCCTCCTCCCCTTCCATCTAGTCTAGCTCTAACACAGTGGCAGTTCTCAATGGGATGACAGTGCAGCTTCCTCAGGAGGTCAGTACATGTGCACACCAAGTCTGGGTACTAGATATCATGACTGCACAATGGTTGGGACCACTAACTACCACTGACTCAGCAACATTCCTGACCCCCTGGCCAGCTAGAGGAATAGCAGCTGGTTTTGGAATTGAATTTAGGTCTCTTGCATGGTGACACACAGCACTTCCATTGGGCTTCGTTTTTCAAACAGAAATAAATTGCCCTTGAAAGGTTAATCTTTCATTCAGCCTTTTCTACTTTTTATTAACTGCTGATAAAAGATTTCACACAATGAAATTCTCAAAAGCATGTCTATAGACAGGGTCAGCATAACCTTTCGACAGACGAGGTAGTTGCGTAGGGCAGCAGCTTCTTGGGGGTGGCAAGGAAGGGGCTGTATTCAGGGCAAACCAATAGGTCCTGACAGCTACATAAACACAAAATCTACCATCATGTACTTTCATCTGAAGTGAAAGTGGGCAAATTTCAAACAGCCCATTTATCTGGGTAAATAACTTCTGGAAATTGTCCTCATTACGTAAATATATGCAAAACAAAGTATAATGTGTAGATTTGTTCTGGGAAGGGTGATGTTAGTGTAATCACAATGACTGAGTTTAATTATCAAACTTTACGGGGGGGGGGGGGGGGGCTAGGGACATGGCTGGTAATTAGGGGGTGGGGGAGAGTGAACAAACATGAAAGCTTGCCTAGGGCATCTAATGCCTTGTTCTGATCTTGTCTCTAGCTGCCTCTCTGTACTGAAGTACGTTAATACCGTACGTTACATACGACTGAAATGTCTTATGGTGTGGCGTATGCTTCAGAAGGTTTTGGAAGTGTTTTCGTTAGGTTTCAGCTCATGAGGGCAATTTGTTATAAACCATCTCACATCACACGGATTTGTACTGGTATATAGGCATAATGGAATGAAATTAATATTGCTCTTTGCCTTTTTTTCATCGTGGCCTACTTTTCATAATGTGGAAACAAAATAATTTATTTAGAATTTGCAGTGCTAAATCTGATAAACTTGGGTAGGAGCACTTCTGATGGAAACAGCAGTGCAGTTTTGCTGTATTGGGGCGACTCTTTGGTAAGAAGAGATATGGGCTGTCTCTAACTATGGAACAAGCTGAGCATTCAGAACAAGACAACAAGAAGTGTGAGCATTTGTTTGCTCCATAATGGCACTTCGCCAGTTCTCTAAAGCACAAGCAAAGTGTTTGAAGTTACAGTGAATTCTCAGCGGCACACTACAGTGTGTGGGGTTCGTTTCAACAGAACTGTCAAGCTTGCATTACATTGAAATAGCAATTACAATCTTGGGACTGTTTTCTTGCTGGAAACCTTTTTCAAAAAAAATGAGAAGTGTAATAATGTTGGTTAGAGTAAAGTAGTGTGTGGGCTCTATTTATTTTATGAAAACAAATATGTATTTTTCTTTTTTTGCTGATGACTATCCTCTCTTGTGAGTGCTTCTGTTCTGTTTTATTAATTGGAGTTCCTTTCTTGTCTTATTTTGAGACTGGACACCGTTTTGGTGTCTTGTCAGTGAACGCGGTATAGAAAGTACTAATAAACATAAACCCTGTAAGCATAATCTAAGAGGCATATTTTACACAATCTATCTGGAGATCATTGACTTCATTTCATTGCCAAAGTGCAAAGTAGTACATATATATATATATATATATATATATATATATATATATATATATATATATATATATATATATATATATATATATATGTCCTGGTTCAGTGACCAGTCAGCTTTCTGGCTTAAGTATTGTCTCTTCTAGGCCAGGATTGGTGACTTTACCTCACAAACATAGAAAATCACACAAAGAGCTTGAATTATCTTGGGAATAGTAGCAGGGCGTTTCCATATTATAGAGTTTCTTAAGCAGACATTTTTACTGGAATGGTTTAATATTCGCCTAGCTGATATACCCTCCACAAGTGCACAGTTATATATACAAATATATTGTATGGGACTTATCTTCCCTCCACCCATATTAGGTCTAACAAAAAGCAACAAGGAGAATATTTTGCTCCCTGTAAAGCTTGAACGCTAAGCAGCCAACAGCAATCAGCGTTTTTTTTAAACATTGACCACTGCTGTCTAATTTAGCCCGATATTCAGTGCTGGGCTATGTGTGGGCCCTGACACTGGGATATCTGGGGCTAATTTGCCAGATGCTAGGTGCTGGAGTTTATGCGGGTCCTCCTGGCCGATATTCAGCAGGGGCCCACATAACACACAGTTATGTGGCCCCCAACTGAATAGTAGCTGGGATGCATATAACTCTTAAAAAGTTGTTTTTGCCCCCTCTGGCGCACCTCCTTTGTTCCCCCAGCCTGTGAGAGTCACAAACCCTCCCCCCAGAATGACCCCTGACCCCTCCCTGGTCTCAATAGGCCTCCTGGGTCTACCTGAGATCCCTAGTGGTCCAGTGGGGAGTGATGGGAGGGGAAATTCTATCACAGGGTGCCTAGAATTAGGCATCTAGAGGGCTTGTGATAAGAGCCTAATTTATAAAGGAAACTAGTGACACCCCCCCCCCCCCCCGGGGAAGGTTTAATGAGAAATTGGGGAGAGAGACCTTTGGACACAGGGAGTTTCAAAAGCAGATTTTCTCTGTCTGCACTGCATTGAGAAAATAAGAGAGGTGTCTGTCATTTTGCCTGAACAACAGCAGCACTGTGTAATAGAAATGTATCAATTTTGTAAACTTTTACATGGCTGAACTAAACAGAGAGGGAGGTGGGCAGCACCTTAACTATTCACTGAAGGAAAAATAGGCAGGCTGATGGAGCCACATTTATACACTTTGAGGAATATTATCCACTAAAGGGAATAAAAGAAGAATGAGTTTAGTAATGTAAAAACACTGAGGAAGGCTAGCTGAAGCTAATTTGGGGGTGGGGGTGGGCAGGCAGAGGATTTACTCAACATAAGAAAGGAACATACTGACGATGACTGGGAAAGGGATCTGAGTGTTTAGGTCTCTCTTATTCAGAAATTCTGTATTTGGGCTTTGGGTTGAGCCAGAAGGCTGCCCTCTATTGGGGAAACTATGGAACTATTCATAGGCGTAGACTGGGGGGGGGGGGCAAGGGGGCCAATGCCCCCCCAAATGACAACTGGAATGGCGACTTTTACCCGAAGTCGCAGCGACGAACGGGCAGGCAGCACTGCGGTAGTAAAAGCAACAAGGAAGCAGGTTCGACTCCGTCCGTCACTTCCCTGCCCTCTGCGTCCCGCCTTCCTGTGATGTCATTTCCTTTCAAGCGGGACCCTGAGAGGGCAGGGAAGTGACGGACGGAGTCGAACCTGCCTCCTTGTTGCTTTTACTACAGCAGCGCTGCCTGCCCATTCGTCGTTGCGAGAGATGCTTATGGTGTTGCTGGGCTGTGAGCTGATCGGGGTATGGCTTGTGGTCAGGAGGCTGGCGGGGCGCTGTCACCTAGAGGACTGCTTCAGTATGTGTGATGCGAGCGGATCCCTGGTGTAAGTAGATTCTCGCACGTTAGCGAGCGGAGGAGGCAGGTGAATAATAGAGGATACTGGAGTTTTTGGTGGCTAGAGAAAAAAAAACAAAAGAAGGCCTTCCTATATAGGAGGGAGTAGCAGAATGCCAGGTATATTAGATCTTTCTTGCTGTGTTTTTACTCTTTCCTCCATATTAGCATATTCATTTGCATATATATATATATATATATATATATATGCAAATGAATATGCTAATATGCTCCGCCCCATCCTTTGCCCCCCCAAATGAAACAGTCAAACTACGCCTATGGAACTATTGGTCATAGAGGTCTGTTAAGAGCTTGTATTCTGAGCCACAACAGGACCTGTAAAGGCACTTTGAATAAATTGGTGACTCTTGGGAAGTGCTCAAGACAATGATCCTTGGGAGCAGCTCAGAGTAAGGTCTGGGGATCCATTCAGTCCCAGGTCCAGTGGCAGAGGAGGGCTTGAGAGTGGGCTTGAGGTGTATTAGCCCCTGGGAGCCAACACAGGGCAACAGAAGCCCAGCAGAGAAGGTAGCTCCAGGGAGCAAAATTGGTGCCCAGAGCTTGGCAGCATGGTTTTCCAAAACCAGCCTGGCTCAGCTTCCCTTGGATGTCTAGTAGCCATCAGCCCACAGTGCTCCAGCAGGAGAGTGAGACTTGGGGACACTTGGGGATTTAGTGGGGAGGACAAGGGAAGGACATAAGGAAGGAGTAAGGGGTGGGACATAAACCACACTGCCATGCCCACACAAAGATTCAGCCTACAGTGACAGGAAGGAACCAGGAGTTGCAGCTTAGGCAAAAGGACTAATGGATGTAAAGAGTGCTGATTGGTTAAAAGATTACTGGCAATAAGGGAAGTAACTGGTTAAAAGTGTTGGTATTAGACTGTATGATATACGGTTTATGGTCTTCTATGTATTTCAGAGGTTACCTCAAAACAAAGCTTTAAACACTGCTAAATCTATCAACGCTTTTGATATATCTGTACACAGTTCAATAAAACTGTTCAACATTTGCTTGACAGCCTTGATGCTTAAACATTTTTGGGTTTCCAGGGGAGGGTAACTCCACCTGCTAACACTCTTTGTCCCCAGGTGGAGGCACCAGGCACCAAACGTGTAAGGGACTGATAGAGCCTACCCTCAGGAGACTCCAGCCCGGTCAGGCCCCGAATCCAGGCACATCTACAAGGAGGCGTTACACTAGTAACCTACTTTCCATTTTAGAATGCAAGTGTAACTGAGTATTAATACATCTAAGCACTCATGCCAGCCACAGAGCTGGTGTAAGTGCAGCAGATGTGCTTGTATTCTGTAAGTTACGCATGTATGTGGGAGCTCCACATATGATCCCCAATGCCCCTCCTCATGTACATCTCCCTTGCAAAGACATGCTATGTAGGTTGTGGGCATTTGCAGAATAGTGGTTAGGTGGCATGATGGCATACATGTGTATTAAAAAGTTACTTCTATAACTAGGCAGTCAAGGGTATGTCAGTGGCGTACCAAGGGGGGGGGGGGCGGTGGGGGCGGTCCGCCCCGGGTGCACGCTGCTGGGGGGTGCCGCAGCGCGTGCCTTTCGGCTGAGTCCGAGTTCGCTAACTTCATTCGTTCGTTCGCTGCCTGCAGCTCCCTCTGCCACAGAACAGGTTACTTCCTGTTCCGGGGCAGAGGGAGCTGCAACGAACGAACGAAGTTAACGAACTTGGACTCAGCCGACAGGTGCGCGCCATGGCACCCCCCCCCAGCGGCGTGCACCCGGGGGGGTGTCATTTTGCTGGGGGGGGGGGAGGTGTCATTTCTTAGAGGGGGCCGCGCTGCACCCGGGGGGGGGGGGCGCATTGTCGATCCGCCCCGGGTGTCATGCAGGCTAGGAACGCCACTGGGGTATGTGCCTCTTTGCATGCATGGACAACATGCAATCTTCATCCCTAACGACCCGCCACATATACCTCATACGATCACTTTTCAACCTTATACTTGTTATCAACCGACTGGGCAAACGCCTTTGATGGTACTATGTAAGTCACATTGAGCCTGCAAATAGGTGGGAAAATGTGGGGTACAAATGCAACAAATAAATAAATGCAAAGAAAAGTAGAAATCCCATGTGAAAGTACCCTACGTGTTATTTTATAAAAGTATAAGCTATAGCATGCAACTGCAATGGGGCATACATGTGGGCAGAGCATGGGTGGGACATGAGCAGGGCTCTCAGTTACTTGTGTAAGTTATAGAATACTTAATTCAAACGTGCCCTTGTCGCATTTGGGTGCCAGCAGTTACACAAAGGCCTACGGCTCGTGTAGCTGTGGGTGCCTACATGTAAGGCACGTCAATACCGGACACCCAGATGACATTATCGAATAGCCTCCTGCCATGCAGCATTATGGTGCCTGACAGGAGGTGCCCACTTGCTCCCATGTTGCTACAGTAAGACATTTCAGCTAGGCCAGCTTCAGTGCTCCCCAGTTAGAGGTCTCTCTTTATAAAAAGACTGGATTCATTCTTGGATTTTGAATGTAAAGCACCCTGGATCTTATAGCTTTGATGTTTAAAATTAAGAAGTGGAGAATTACAAGTCCTAGAGGGTTTTGTGCTGTGCATTAATATATCAGGATGGGAGCTGAAATGTTTGCTCTTCCGTGGGGGGTGGTGGAAACAAAAATAGTGACAGAATTTAAAAGGAGTAGGATAAACAGAGAGAATCTCTACATTTTATTATTTTTATATTTGGATTTATTAACCACCTATATAAAGAGATTCACCAAAGGTGGTGCACAGCAGGCACAGTTTAATATAAAGCTTACAAATAATAAGAGGATGGAATAAAAGTATAAAGCAGGGGCGTAGCTAGGTGGGGCCACGGGGTCATGGGCCCCCACAGATTAAGCCCTGGCCCCCTCTACTTTAGACCCCCCCTCCCACCGCCGCCAACCCTCCCCCACCGCTGCCACCAGGTACCTTTGCTAGCAGGGGTCCCCAACCCTCGCCAGCCGAAGTCCTCTTCAGTGTCAGTCTCCGGCGCGTTCGCTGATCTGTTTCTGTGAGTCTTGACTCCTGATGTCCTGCATGCACGTCCTGCACGTAGGAATGTGCAGAACTCACAGAAACAGATCAGCGAATGCGCCGGAGACCGGCACTGAAGAGGACTTCGGAGGGCAGGGATTGGGGACCCCCGCCAGCAAAGGTATCTGGCGGCAGCAGCGGCGGAGAGTCGGTGGTGGCGGTGGAGGTGGGGGGTGGCAGCGGCGGGGGGGGGGGGGGGGAAGTGGGGTGTTGGCGGTGCTGGGGGGGCTAAAATGTGCCCCCTCACCTTGGGCTTTGGACCCCCCCTCCCGCCAAAGTGTGGCTACACCCCAGGTATAGAGCATTTCCACTCAAAGCAAAACTTAGATGCCTTTCAGACTTTCAGAAAAGGCATAGAGGGGGTAAACCGCGCAGAGTGGTAGTTTACAACCACAAAAACAAAAAGGCCAGAGGTAATCTAGGGCCGGCCTACGACAGTCTGTGCCCCAGCTCCGCCTCCCCCCTCCCAATCTGACATATCCCCCCCTTCTTCCTTCCCGAAATTTACCTTCTTTTCTGGCTTTACAAAAGTCGGGGTGGCAGCGTTTCCATACAGTGCCCTGCCGCCGGCTTCGGCGTCTTCTCTCTACTGCGACCTATCCTACCTCCGAGGAAAGAGGAAGTACATCAGAGAGGAGGGCTGTAAGACAGAAGGGGTTGGCATCAGGGCTGTGTATGGAAAGCCATAAAAGAAGGTAAATTCGGAGAAGGAGGGAAGGGGGGAGATATCATAGTGTGGCGGGTATGGGGGTGGATGCCGCTCCAAAAGAGTGCCGCCTGAGGCCCCTGCCTCAGGTGGCCTAATGGTAGGGCCACTGATATAATCTACATGGAGTGGCAGGGACAACCTTAGCCACTTTTCTAGGCAGACTGGATAAGCCATGCTGTTCTTTATCTGCTGTCTTTTGCTATGTTATGATGGATTCGATGTGGTCAGCTCCGTCAGGAAAATACTGATTCAGTTGCCACTCCTAGATTCTTTACAGCTAAAAGACTTCAGCCTTCACATGCGGTGCTGGTTGATCCCCTCTGGTTGGGCTTTTCTCTGGGAAAGGTT
Organism: Microcaecilia unicolor; assembly: GCF_901765095.1. Classification (NCBI taxonomy): domain Eukaryota; kingdom Metazoa; phylum Chordata; class Amphibia; order Gymnophiona; family Siphonopidae; genus Microcaecilia; species Microcaecilia unicolor. Next base: position 105,836,195 of record NC_044033.1, read on the forward strand.
AATGGTCTGGTAACTGAGTAGGTTGCAGGCAATCGCTACAGAGTTATCAGGGGCTAAGTAGGAAATTACATGGATTATCAAAATCCGTCACTCAGCACAACCATAGTTTCACAATTTAACTTGTAGAGCATAAGAGGCATTCTGGTCCTCAAATGACTGGTATTATATAATGTTTTTCTTATCTACAGTTTTAGCAGCATAGGTTGTTATGGATCATTTTTACAAATCTCAAACTCCATCCTTTCAATTTCAAAAATGACTTTCAGTAACCAAGAAGTGCACTGGTGTGAAAACTGACCAGAGGGACCTGCCCAACCCAGGTAACAGTTCTAATATTCAGTACTGCCACACCCATTTCTACTTGGCTTTTGAAAAGTGCCAACCATTTTTGTTCAGCTGTAACACAACATATCCAAATGTGTGAGGCAGTGCAAAGTCTCTCCCAAGAAAATCCATCTGTATAGCTCTATAAGGGGCCCTTTTACTATGCCGCATAAGCATCTACGTGAGCCCAACACACGCCAAAATGGAGTTTCTGCCTGGCTACCACGTGGCTCTTGCGGTAATTTCATTTTTGGCGCACATTCGATACACACGTCAGAAAAAATAATTTTTATTTTTGGACGTGCGTCAAGTGGCATTTGATGCGAGTAGGTCATTACTGCCCAATTACCACATGAGACTTTACCGCTAGGTCAATGTCTGGCGGTAAGGTCTTAGGCCAAAAATGGATGCGTAGCAATTTTCATTTTGCTGCACGTCCATTTTCTGCAAAAATTAAAAAAGGCATTTTTTGCAGGTGCGCTGAAAAATGATTCTGCGTGTGCCAAAAACGTGCGCCTACACTAACGCAGGCCATTTTTCAGTGCAACTTAGTAAAAGGACCCCTAAGACCATTATTCTATACAAAATGCATGACAAATATAGATGTCAAAAGCTACCTACAAACAAGGAGTGACTGACCTCCTCATTCACTGGACGAGCGTGTCTCTCTAAAATGGATTATTTTACTTGTGGATATTCTGTAAAAAGCACTAAAAATTGTGCATCTAATTTAACTGAATAGCAAGCTAATTAGTGCCTATAATTGAATTTTAACAAGCAATTATTGGTACTAATTAATTAAAATGTACACACAAAAATTTAGGCGTGTAATTGTACACGTGAGCCAACAAAGGGGGCGTGGAAATGGGAGGGTCATGGGCAGGTCAGGGGTGTTCCTTCAGTTATGTGCATAATTATAGAATAACGAGGGATCCATGCCTAATTTAGGCATGAGTATTTGCACCATGCTTCCATTGGTATAAATGGCCGTGTCTAATTGTAGTCACGGTTACCAGGCATAAGCACTATTCTATAAGCCATGCCTAACTTTAAGCGCATTTTATAGACTAGCGCTGAGTGAGGTGGAGTTTCAGCACTGATTTTTTTAGGTGCCATATATAGAATTTAGATCTGTATTTATAGATTTGAAACTGGAAGGATTTTTTTCCATTTCTTGCAAAATTGGAACAGAGTAGACATGGGTGGAAAATTTAAGGCTGAATTTGAACCTTGAGTTCAAGGTGAACTTTAGCTTAGTTTGAGGTTGACACAATGCTTGTGTTTTTCCCAGGTTTGCTGGGCAAATTGGTCATAACTATCCAGTGAATCTGGAGGAAATTCACCCAGATTTAATACTGATTCACTGTCTATTTGCAGGAATCTGTGTAGACTTTGCCTGCGTTCAAAAATGATGGCGCAGGGGTGGTCTACCCCTACTCCTTCCTTTTTGAACATTGTCTTTACAAAGGGTTTTGTTTTCCTGTTTTTTTTTTTTTTAGAATTTGCCTGCCACAGACCCCTGAAACTGGATTAATTTGCAAGACCTCTGCTACCAGCATAGATCTTCTGTTAAAAAAAAAAGTTTCCTGGAGTAATTTGACAGTTCTGTAAATCTTTTGGGAGTTTAGCAGTCTAGATCTCAAACTTCATTTAAAACTTATCTTGGTTGTACAAATTTTATGGTTGTTATGTTGTAAACCGCTTTGAATTGATGTAAGGTCGGTAACTGCGGTGTATAAAATTTAAATAAAGACAAAAGTTCTCACATTTCTATAGTACAGTGACCATCCATCCATTCATCTATTGCCTATATTGGATAAATACCTCGGTACTCAGCCTTCTCCTGACATGATTAGCAGCATAGTCTAGGCCTGTATGGAAAATACTAGAGATACCCTCAGCAATTACCACAGAAACTTTCAGGGCAATTCTATTAGCTGACCCCTAGAGCTATGCACCATTTATGGGCTTCGGAGGTGCCTTTAATTGGTGGTTTCAAGCATAAGCGCACTAGGCGCTAGTCTATACAGTAGCCATAGTGTGTAACTCCAAGGTGGGTGTAAACATGGGAGGACAATGGATGGATCATGAGTGTGGCGTCAGTTTCGCGTGTCACTTGGTGCAATTAGGAGTGACAATTTACAGCTACCGTTGACATGGTGTAAAGAGTCACGCTTAAGTTGTGGCATGCCAATGTGAATTTACATGACCATTTTATGACTTAGGCAGGTTTAAGTGCTGTTATAGAATTGGTGCTAAGCATGCCCCATTGTAGCACCTAAATTGAGTCACCAAATTATAGAATTGCCTTGTTTGTATTCTATATGGTCCTCTCAGCTCCCTTAAGGAAAGCCAACATGTTTAGCTGCAGCTGAATAATGGGAACCTGAATGGACACCTCCCTTCCCCGTGTATGGGAAAAGGCTGGAACCTCAGGAGAAAAGTTGGAAGGGGGAGGGGAGGGTGACAGCCAATGAGGGTGGGGTTGTTGGGAAGAAGTTTTTTTTTTTTTTACCTCGACCCCATTTTGTGGACCTAACCCACCCTCCCTCCTCCTGTGGCTAAGATGGAGGGGCTTTTGGGGTTGGGAAAGTGCAGCACAGCTTCTGCTGACTTTTTGGTATTAAGCTCCTTCCAGCCTTTACAGTGGGTGGGTTTATGTCCTGAAACATGTCTCTGGAAGAAATTCTCTGAGTAACACTTCTGGAAAATTATTGGGTATCTATTACGGGCACATTAAGAGGTTCCTTGGGGTATACAATTTGGTATCCCTGCAGGTTGTCAGATGGTTAGGGTACTTTTTGATAAAGGTTACCTCATTTGCCCGACTCAATGCTGATTAACCAAATTACCCAATAATGGTAGCAATGCCCTAAAGCTAATCTCACATTGCCTGTGGATTGAGGATACAGAGTGCTACTGATAAGGGTAGAATGTTGCACCTGTACTGGAGGGGTGTAAAGCTGGAACACTGTTTTTCTCATTTTCTATATTGATGTTTTGTGTCATTGTTAATTGAAGTTAGTGATTAAGAAAACCAAGTCACTTAACCCTCCATTGCCTGAGGTACCAACTTAGAATGTGAGCCCTCCAGGGACAGGGAAATATCCAGTGTACCTGACTATAACTCACCTTGAGCTACTACTGAAAATGTGTAAGCAAAATCCAGTTATTTATTAAAATGGCAGGAAAGGAGTGGCGTATCTGGCAATGAAGAGAGGCTTTAGACTGTGATTGCTGGGGCAATGAGTGAGAAGCCATAGCACTCACTTACCCACATACTCCCAAAAGCTGAAACCTTTTCCATTCTCCAATACACACCTGCCCCCAGCAGCTATAATTTTAACCCCTAGTACACCCAGTCCCAGCAACCACAGCCTAAAGCCACTTTCCAGCAATCCCAGCAGCAGCTTTGTCACATCCTGGCCCCTAGCAGTAGTCTCTCTGAATCCCTCAAACCCCCCTCCCAATAAAGATATTCTTTAAAACTTTAAATTGATCCTACCAACAAGGCTGGTGGAGAATCTCCTCCTCAATATCAATACCCCTTATGGGCTACTTCTGCAGTTACCAGCATTCCACATATCCTCCACCACAGCACACACACACTCTTTCTCTCTCTCTGCCTCCTCCACAGACCACAACCCCTCCCCCCCATGCACCCACCTGTGGCATATACTACCTCTCTTCACAGCAGTCTCCTAATGACCAAGTGAATTTCTCTATATCTCTTTCCAGCTTTCTCTCTCTCTGGAATTCATTGCCAGAGAATGTGGTAAATGCGGTTAGCTTAGCGGGGTTTAAAAAAGGTCTGGATGGCTTCCTAAAGGAAAAGTCCATAGAACATTATTAAAATGACTTGGGGAAAATCCACTGCTTATTTCTGGGATAAGCAGCATAAAATGTATTGAACTTTTTGGGGATCTTGCCAGGTATTTGTGACCTGGCCACTGTTGGAAACAGGATGCTGGGCTTGATGGACTTTGGTCTGTTCCAGTGTGGCAATACTTATGTACTCCTCTTCCTGCACATCTTTCCCGAGCTCCTTCATCCCAGCACACATACACCCAGTACGCTCTCCCTCCTGTGGTGTACTGATGCAATAGCTCTCTCCCTATCACCCCCTTACTGGTATGCATACACTCACCGCTTGTTCTCTCCTGCTCATGGGCGTAGACTGGGGGGGGGCGAGGAGGGGCATTGCCCCCCCAAACGAAACGACTGGCATCACGATGACTTACAACTTTCTCACCCGAAGTCGCAGTAAAAGCACCAACAAACAGGCAGGCTCAACTCTGTCCTTCGCTTCCCTGCCCTCTCTGCGTCCCGCCTTCCTCTGATGTCATTTCCTTTCGGGCAGGCGGGATGCTGAGAGGGCAGGGAAGCGAAGGACGGAGTCGATACTGCCTGTTTGTTGGTGCTTTTACTGGCGCTAGCTAGTTCGCCACTGCAAGCCTGTCCTGAAGACGGTACGTGAGTGGAAGTGACTGAGCCTGAAGCCCTGAGCCTATAGTCCTGAGACAGTAAGGATTAAGAAGAAGATGTCATTATTTGGTACCGTCTCATTTTTTCCCACTCCCCCGCGCAGCCGTCGCCATTCATTCAAAACACAGCAAGCAAACCTGTGAATTGCTGCTGCTGCTGCCTGCATCCACGTTGTCGTTCTTTATTGGTTCATCTTTACTAAGTCTACTACTTACAAATGTTAGAGATCTGGCCATCTTTTAAGGCACTGCCTACCCAACAAAAACAGTGTTAGAGATCTGGCCATCTGAATTGATTTATTTTCTCCTGGAGAAAATAAATCAATTCAGATGGCCAGATCTCTAACACTGTTTTTGTTGGGTAGGCAGTGCCTTACAAGATGGAGGGAGTGCTGGGTAAGGAGGAAAGAAGGAAGGGAGGGAGAAAGAGCTGGCTTGATATCTCATACATATTCATTATGGTTATTCCCCAAAAAAGCAAGCTCTTTTTCCCTTCCTTCCTTCCTTCATATTAGCATATTCATTTGTGTATATCTATCTATCTATCTATCTATCTATAATATGCTCCACCCCCATCCTTTGCCCCCCCCAAATGAAACAGTCAAACTACGTCCATGCTCCTGCTCCACCCCTTACCCACACCCAGCACTCTTTTCCTCCCTCCCTCCCCAAAGCATTGATACCACCTCTTGCTCCCTCCTTCGCTCCTCCCCCGTTAGACATATACACAGCACTCTCTCTCTCCTTTCCCCCAAAGCATACAGACACCCACCTTTTCCCCACTCTGCTCTACCCTACTCTCTCCCCTAAAGTTACACATATTCCTAGTGCTCTATCCCTCCCTCCCCATCCCCCTGTAGCGACACAAGCAACAGCTCTCACACCCTTCCTCATCCCCTACAGTGACATAGGCACCAGCTCTCACACCTTCCCCCTCCCCTGCAGCAACACAGGCACCCAAATCTCACTCCCTCCCCTCCTCTGCACTGAGCTGCCCACAGAAAACCAGCACTCTTCCTCCTACCCCCCCCCCCCCCCAACATGGACACAAGCATACGGAAAGGAGAGTAGCTACATGTCAAGTAGGAGCCTCCTCTTCTGACACCCAATGCTGAATACAAAACTAAAATCAAGGGGTTCAAATTTCGCATTCAGCACTGGGTGTCAGAAGAAGAGGCTGGTATGCCTTTACGTGTTTGCGTGCAAGCACCTGCCTGCATCGGAGGTTCTGCAGTAGGAGGTGGAGCAAAAAGAAGAGCACAGCTGGTGCTTCCTGTTTGCAGCTCCAATGGAGCTTCCTGGTGCCTCGTGGTGGTCTGGCAAAACCCAGGTGCCAGGCCTGATTTCTCAGGCGCTATGGCGACCTGATGCCTGGGGTTTGTAAAGCCCTGGCCTAAGCTATTATAGAATACTAACGTAAAAGCTCACTGGCGCACTGAAACTTCATCACGCCCACGTATGGCAGATTCATAGGATGTTTTACTGCTGAAGGATCAGCTTTCCCTTCCTTTGACTATTTTTTGCCTCCCCCTCAACAATTAGCTCCTTTTCCCTTCCCCTCCCCTCCCCTCCCCCTCTTGCTGTATTACCCTAGCTTTTTGGAATGAAATTGGATACTTTTCTGTCAATATATTGTAGTTCTTTTCCTCTCTTCTCATTATTTTTATTGTACACCGCCTAGATCTACCAGTTAGTTTAAGGCAGTGTATTAATTTTCAATAAATAAATAAATAAAATAAATTAATGGCATAGTATTCTAAAAGTTGCACGCTTCACATGGTGACAAGACCATGGCCTACCTGGCTCCACCTACCTGGAGGCCCACCCCTTACATATATGTGCTAAGTGAATTTGGCCCATACTTTATAGAACAGCACCTAGCATTTACTCTCAAAAATGTAATTGCTGGCACCATAACTGTTATTATTCTATAACCTATGTGCATATTTGGCACCTAAAATTAAGCATCAGCTTATAGAATTGCTCTTCGCATGCTTTTCAATATAGAAAAGTGGTTTGGTATTTTCAATTCATGAAATACTGCAACATCAATAGAAGTTCCTATTTGTATTAATTGACAGCACTGCGTTTAGTCAATGGAGGCAAACCAATGAAGAAAATTCTATACACAAAATTTCCATCAAGCCAAAACATAAAGGGCAGCCCTAATAAATCACAAAGAAGGTAATTCTATAACAGGGCATCTATAATTAGGCACCCACCCCCAGACTCTATAAACGACAACTACTTAATCGTTTAACAAGCTAATTGGCCACTAACAAGCAATTATCAGCACTAATTGACACTAATTAGTATTTACGTGCGCAGCTTTCTAAGCATATTCTATAAACAGGTGTGCATAAATTCTAATGTACAGATCTCAAAAGGGCGCGTGGCCATGGGCAGGTCATGAGCATTCCTGAAAATTACACGAACTGTTATAGAATATGCCCGATCTGCGCCTAAATTTTAGTAGCGGAGACAGGCGCTACACATGTTCTATAAACCGTGCCTAACTTTAAAATATTAATGTAACAGTGTGTATATACCAGTATTTAAGAACAAAGAAGAAAAATCTTTCTAAGGCACAAACAAAACAGTACAACAGCAAAGGTGACAAAAAGGAGCCCCGGGATCAATTGTAGTTGTCAGGATTGCTGGACATACTTAAATTAATATGAAACCAGCTTCTGATAACTCCCCCCTCCCTCAGAAAGTTCTGAGGATGGCAAATGGACCAAATGATGCCCATCTGCCTGTTAGCCCTTTTGTTTCTCAAATTACCCCCGCTTAGCATACCTGTGTCCTCTCTGGGCATCTGGGAGCATGGCTCTCTGTGAGAACAATGAAAGCCAGACAGAGAGGCTCCAAAACTGGGGACCAAAGAGTAGAACCTGTGAAAATGGTCACCTTCCTTGCATCAGGAAATTAAACTGGTTTGTAAAGGAAAGAGCTGACAAACAAAAGGCTGGAAAGAAAAGAAGTTTTTTTTATCCCTCTCTGTTCCTGTTAGATATATATATAGAGCAGAGCACATGGCTCTGGGCTGGCAGCTCTTCTTTCTTTCTTTCTCTACACACACATCTTCAGCCACCAGAGCCCCTGGCACTGGCCCCCCCTTTCTCCTTCAGCCCTACTCAGAACACATGGCTCTGCTTTCTTAGGCTCTTTCTCTTTCTCTGCAAACACATACCTTCAGCCCTACCTCAAGGCTTCTCTCTTTCTCTGCACCCCCCTATTCTTACCTTTCTCTCATTGATTCCCATCTAAACCCACACACACAGATACAGCATTGTAATATTTACCTGTACTAAGTGCTGTGAGCCGATATATGTAAATACAATATACTTTCTATATATATCCTAACCCATGTGGATTGTGTATTCTTTGGGAACCCACTGCCTCTGTGAACTGGACCCGGGACCATACCTAGACAACGAATGCTGACATATTGGGGGCTCTGTCTCAGGTTTCGCAAGAGGATCTCCAGCTGGGTAAATAAGGACATTTAAAAAAATGTTTTTCATATGTACTTCTAGGTGTGTTAGGAGGGACTGAAAGTTGAATTAATTTAATGCTGTGTTTGGGGCTGCTCAGAAAAGACTGATAGATCTTCCAACTTTGTATTGGAAGGGGTACGACGTGTAACAGTCCCACAATTTAATACACTACATATCTTTCTTTGGTATAAATAAATCACTTAATTTTCTTTCACTTTGAACTATTTCTCTATCCGGCCAGTCTCTGTCCTGGTGAAAGTCAGCTCAGCCTGACAGGAACTGTCAGTTGGCATATCTTAACACCTGCTTTGCTTAAACTATATTCATTTTGAACTGTCTCTCCAGTCCCTCTTCTCTATAAAACAGGGCATTTCCAACTCCAAGAGCCACACAGAGCTAGTTCCATATATATATATATATATATATATATATATATATATATATATATATATATATATATATATATATATATATATATATAAAGCAACTAGCCAGGCCCCAGTACCAATAAAAAGTATTTTCAGCAGTCTCAAATATGGATGCTTTTGATCTTAAAGAACTGAAAGTAATGGTACAGACCTATTGTAAGAAGAAAGGAGGCCCATATGACGGGGAATTCCCAGAGGATTCCTGGTATAGCATCCAAAAACAAATGGTACACCATTCCCAAGAGTTCAAAAAGAAAGCAAACAAACAGAAATGTCTTTTTATACAAGGCCTGTGTAGGGGGCTCATTAGTCTGAAACAGGAAAATGCAGAACTGACCACTCAGTGCACTAGGTTAACCAGGGACTTAGAGGATGCACAAGTTTGTATCTCTATGCAAAGGGAACAAGTTGTGCAAGCCACAAACTCCTTCTTATATGTAAATGAACAATTGGATGAGGCTAAAACAGAATTAAAACATTTAAAAAGTAAACGTGCCTCAAAGGCCCAGATTAACTCTATGCACTGGAAGGCCCCGAGTATTTCTCCCTCAGCACCTCCCGCCTATAAAACACCCTATAAACCAGGTTTTCAATCCATAGAACCACAAAAGAACACAGAAGTGTGTGTAGTGCACTTGAGAAGTGGGGACAAATCTAAGTCTGAAAACACTGATTTAAGCACTTAGACATGCACAGATGAGGAAACCACAGGCTCAAGCACTAACCTGAGGGACAGGGAGGATTCTGCAGACACAGAGACTGAGTCCAGTACAGACCCCAGAACACCAGTAAACCTGGTACTGTATGACTCATTAAAGGATAGTGACATTGAAAGGATAATACAGAAGGTCAGCCCTATGCCTTTTAATATGAATGAATGGTGCAAATGGGCCACTGATATTCTGATTCACTGGGGCCTAGGAAAGTATAAGAGGAAAACGTCTCCCCTCCGAAGGGACACCACCTTGTAGTGGTGGAGGGGCTTCTGTGTTTCAATGACTCAGAGGGCTATGCTGAAGGGCTACCCATATCAGACAGGCCTCTGAGGAGAAACCAGACAAAGAGTGTCCCAAACTAGGAGAGTGGTGAGATGGTGACCTGGAGTTCCTATGCCCAACGGCCAAGCTGCCCTCTGAGGTTTTGTCTTCTTTATGTAAATTTCCTCTTTGCAATTGCATTTTCCTTAACTGAGAGGAAGGGAACAACCGGTGGTCAGCCGCTGATGGCCAGCGTCTTGTCCCCTGAGCAGCAAGTGTGGGACCGCTGTGCATCGAACTGCCCACGGATGAAAGGGTTGGCGAGTCCTTTGATTAGCGCCGGTGAAGGAGTGTCGACGCTCTTGGACCTGGAAAAACAACTCCATCGCTCCCGAATTATTCAACCACCATGTCCAAAGGAGTGGAGGAGTGAGTTAGAGGCATATGCTGAAACGGAGGACGTTTACAGCAGAACCCGAATCGGCGGAACCACTCCTAAACACCTCAAGAGAAATCATCTTGGAGTTTTTGGCTTCCGTGGAGGTTACATTGAATATCATCTGGAAGGCGCTTCGGGATCTAATGGCGGTAGTAAATAACTTTGTTTCAGATATGATCTTATTGGAGAGTTGCATGGACAATTTGACTGAACCCTCTGAGAGTGAAAAAATTGATATGACAGATGAAGTTCTGTACAAGCAAGAAGTGGTTATGAACTTGAAAATGATAATGGACCAGAAACTTTGAATAATAAGGTGGATGTTTTTGCGGATGATTAATGACGAGATTATAGTTTTTCCCCAGAGTTCCAGGCATGACTCTTAATGTTTTCCTCAGAAATATTTCCTTAATTGTTACTTCGAAAGGAGTGAAGCCAGTGGGATTTGAATTAGAGACTTGAGTATATGTATCGTTTAAATAATTTCTGGTTTTTAAAAGAGAGAGAATGTAATCAGATGTATTATTTCTAACTAAAACCTGGATAATAAGTATGTTCTCAATGAAATGAATTGACTATACGCCATATTTGGTCTTGAGGAAGCCAACCAGATGATCAATGTGGAATAATGAATTAGATGAGTAATATCTAGGGATAATCAGGTTAATACCATGTTTTCTTTTTTCTGTTTAATTGATCTCCTTGTCTTATTTCACTCTCCCTATTTTTCTTCACTTTGTAGTCTAAGAAAGAGAAAGACTGTATATAATCCATATATCTAGTTGGGATTGTTTTCTTCTTATATTATATTAATGTGCAATCATATCTGTATTACCGTTTGCAAGTGACCCTTGTAAAATGAAAAATAATAAATAAATTATTTAAAAAAAAAAAAAAGAGGAAACATCTGACTTTGACAGACTTATGCATGTTGCTTAAGGACCACACTATTTTAAAATAGGATCTCTCACCCACCCATACCAGTTGGTGAAAAAGGGTCTTGAGCAATTATTTTGCTGTACTCATTTGCAAGCATTTAGAACACTTGCACCCCTGCCCCATTACTCACTAGAGCAATCTGCGTACAGATTGTGGGTGCTGGAAGCAGCCTTTTGAGACCAGGAGGGTTGGCCCAAAACAGAAGATTATGGTCAGGAACAGCATAAAGAATTTTTATTGGAAATCCTATCCCCTGATATTATTAAACATCTCCGATTGTTTGCTGAGGATCCCAAAGAAACTCGTTTTGACACCTCTTCATACAAATCAGAAATCCTTCCAATCATTTCTAGGGCTTACAGGGTTCTGCCGTGATTTTATGCACAACTATGCTGAAGTGGCTGCTCCACTATACTCCCAGCTTAAACGTAAAGAATATGTGTGGGAGGCAGAGCACACAGAGGCAGTGACTAAACTCAAGCAGACTTTGACTTCTGCTCCTGTCCTTGCTCCCCCAGATCACAAGCAGAATTTTTTCCTATACCCAGTGGTTGGTGAGAACAGTATAGGGGCTGCCCTGAGGAGGGTCAGACCGGCCAATTGCTTTCTTTTCCAGAGTTCTCACTTCTCCAGAACTTAAAATGGGAACCTGTGAAAAACATGTTCTGGCTGCATATGCTGCTATGCAAAAATGTACGTATATCATTGGTGCTCAAACCACTTACATATGTAGCCACCACACCCCCCCTTAAATTCAATGTGTAGGGCAAGTTGGCTTGTAGTAGAATTAGGACGGAGAGAATAGTCCATTGGACCCTGATGTTGCAGGCACAGAATGTGAAGTTTGAATTACTAAAATAGCCTAAAGTGCAGGTTGCAGGGATCTTACTGGAGGGACAACCTCATGACTGTCAGTCTTCACCCAGTACCCCCAATCATTTGATATTTAAACAACTGGTACTGGACAGAATATCCCCTTTTCTTCCTACAGTATATATTGATGGCAGTAGCCACTGTGAGGGAAGAAGGAGACTAGCAGGTTTTGCAATTGTACAACTGGGCCCAGATAACCAAGTAATTCTGCAGAGGCAGTACTCCTGTGGGTCTGCCTTGGCACAATACTGTGAACGGGCTGCCTTTGTGGCCTGTTTGCAGCAATAGTAAGACTCCCACCCTGAAATACAGATAATCTTAGATTCAGATTACGTATTCAGAAGTCCCATTGCATTGCTGCCATGGTGGTCAAGCCACAACTTTAAATCCACAGATGGGTCCATTGTAAAAAATTCAGCACTATGGGCTATGGCACAAAAACTTAGTGAAAAATTTCAGAAAGTTTATTTAGTGAAGGTGAAAGCACACAGAAAGAAAGGCCCTTTAGTTAAAGGAAACACTTTAGCAGATTCACTAGCCAAGGAAGCATGTCATGTAGGCCCTATATGGCCCTGGTATGAGCCGACCCGGATGGTAGCCATGGCCACACGGTCCCCTGATTATGATCAGGTGGTACCACCAGATTATTTCCGTACACTGCAGGAAAATGACTCGGAGCTTTCCAATCTGAAGCGACTAGTGCAACACACCCCAGATAAAACTTACCAGCATACACCCTTTCTCACACTCACTATACAGAAAGACATGCTGTGTGTGAAGAAGGAGGAAGGATTGGTTATAGCTATCCCCAGAGCTCAAGGGAAAGATTGGATGCAGTGGGTTCATGGAGCAGGTCCCATGGGGCACCCTAAAACTGAAGAGATTCTGGCAACCCTGAATATGTTGGTCTGGTGGCCAGAAATGAAACATGACATACAGGATCATGTGGCCTCCTGTGTGATTTGTGCTTCATTTGGGAGACAACCTAAAAAGAAAAGGGGACAGCTGATGAGAGCGCCACCACGGGGCCCATTTAAGAGACTACAGATAGATCATGTGGGCCCTCTCCCTTTAACAGCTAGGAAAAACAGATTTTTACTCACGGTAGTCGATTCCTTTTCCCATTGGATAGAAGCATTTCCTGTATCCGATCAAACTGCCAGAACCACAGCTGAGGTCTTAACTATGCAATTTTTTACATGTTGGGGAATTCCTAAGACTATTGAATCTGATAATAGTCCTGCTTTTGTTTCTCAGCTAGTCAAGGAATTGTTTGATTTTCTAGGCATAGAACAGCAATTGCACATTTCGTACTATCCCCAAGCAGCAGGGCAGGTAGAACACATGAATCAAACAATCAAAGCCTATCTCAGCCCTATGCTGAATCTGACAGGGAAAAATTGGGATCAGGCCCTCCCTTTGGTCCTTATGTGTATCAGAGCCAATGTCTGTAAGTCTACAGGTTTTGCCCCCTATGAAGCCTTAATGGGAAGGCCAATGCCTCGATGGGAAAACCTGCTGCATCCTTTTTTATTGTGTTGAAAGAAAAGCCCTACATGAATTCATGTTTTGGCCAAAGGGCCCGCATCAGGAGTCTGATCTCACAACTCTATCTCACAATAAAACGATGCTACTGAAACATGCGAATACACCTTCATGAAGATATGGCCAATTGAAAATAAACAAATTCCTGTGGCGAAAACACTCAGGCTTCCCACAAAAAACACAATTCTGCAGTCGCTGGTATGAGATGTCTTTCTTTCAACACAATAAAAGTATTTTACATCGCTACGATTGATCCTGGAACTTTTTTGTCACCTTTGCTGTTGTACTATTTTGTTTATGCCAGTATTTAAACATTTCTATGCGTACCTGGCATGTACTGTAAATGCTAGTGCCTGCTTCATAGAATTACCCTCAAATAGTCTTTACCACATAGTTGTGCACTCACTGGATTAGCAGTGGGATGAATACTGAAGCAGATGAGGACGTTTATATGATGGAAAATTTGATAAAAACGTATTTACTACAGGAGCAGGGCAAAGTCCCAACCCACACTTCAATTTCTTCGGTATTAAGTTGTAATATTTTTGATATTTCTGCAAATAGAAGGTTTTCTTGTACTTTTTGATACTTTCCCCTCTCATTAATCTAATGAGTGCATTAAAACAATTCTTGTGCAGTGTGTGTATAAATAAAACCACCTATCACACATTAAAATATGTTTTCTCTGTCTTAGCTTTCGTAGCCTAGCACATAAATTTTATAAGGTTCAGTAGCAAACGTATATCCAACAAATAGACCATGTGAAAGCACTTGGTTTTTTCAGTGCTTTTAGTGGAGAATGAGAGGGCTCCTAACAGTGAATCAGTGTCCCTGGCTCACTCAGTGCAGGAGAGCTAGGGATGAATGCAGGATTGCAAAAAAAAAAAAAAAAAATCACAATCCGTCGGGGAGGAACGTAGCATAGGAAACTGAAAACAATGAAATTCACACAACTGTATCCATCAGCAAGTCTGCACCCTAGTGGCGTAGCTACAGGGGGCCTTGGGGCCCTGGGATCCCCTAAATTGGATCCAGGGGTCCTGGTTTGGCTGGCGGCGGTTCCCAAGCCCTCGCCAGCTGAAGTCTTTCTCCAGCACTGTTCTCTGTGCATTGCCTGTCCTGCTTCCCCTCACGTTGCGTGCATGCTCGGTTTTAGTGAAACCGAGCATGCTCATGACATGAGAGGAAGCAGGGCAGGCAAAGCGCAGAGAACGGAACTGGAGAAAGGCTTCAACTGGTGGGGGTTGGGGACCCCTGCAAGCCAAGTAATGTGGGGTTGCGGCGGGGTTGGTGTTGCGGCAGGGAGGCAGGCTAAACTGTATCCCCTACTTTGGGCTCCAGACTCCCCCAAATGGGACGCCCCTGCTGCACCCTTATGCTGCTCAGTGAGAATGCTCTCTCTTTCTTGGACTGGGGAGGTGGGATGGAGCCTCAGTAGTTTTAGAACAGGTATGTTAGCTGCAATACACCTGGCCCATGCCCTATACATGCTTGAATAAATGATAAATTCTGACTTTGACAGATTTGCATTTGTGCAAAATATGCTTCATTCTAGAGAAAGAAACCAGTGCTCAGAACTCTTTTCTACAATGCTTGGCTGTTGCATATATCCTGGCCATATCAAACACAGTTTCTACGTAGAGAACTCCAAGGGACCTATAATGGGACAAGGACGCTTATGTCCCTGAGCTCACACACCAGCTGGCAAGCTGGTAAAAACCAGGATACTCTTGTTAGTGGCTTGGTAGTCCTAGGCCACCACTTTAAAACCATATATCCTAAAGTTGAAAATGATAAGAATTATGGTGAAACCCATATATTGTATGTCTGCTTTCAATTTCCTATTGAACCTGAAGAGATGCCTATTCTTCTTTTTGTACAATCTGATTGTATACCAAGCACCCTGAATTTAGTTCCTGTATATGTGACTTCTGAATCATTAACCCTTCCTTATCCAGCTTGTCACAGAGGAGAAACTGCAAGCCAAGTTCTTGATCTCTGAAGAGTTAAATCAGAAATAGAATCCCACCATGATTCTCCTGGAGAAAGCATTCCAATATGATGAATTCTTCTCTGCAGGTAATCTATCCACAGGTTCATGTCATAAATTAGATCAGTGTTCTATTCAAATAACTTAAGAAGGAGGAACTGTAGCAGACATGTTTTGCCTGACTCAAAGAAGTCAGATAGCAGCCAGTTAATCTAAAATCCCCGTCACTGTTCGGAAAACAGAGCTTGTGGAAACCATACGAATATTGAAAGTCTTCACAAAAATGCAGGAGCTTTCCAAAAGATGTTGGGGGTGGGGGGAAGGGGAAAAAAAGGGAAAAGTTAGTGGCAAGGGCACAGGAGGGGTGAGGACAGGATCTCATGAACAGTGAGCAGGACAGACTCCATGACCCTTTGGTGCACCTTCTGATGCCAGCCACGGATTGTATTGCACAGATAAGGAGAGCGCCTGTCCACCAGTCAGCCACGCCCCCTCACTTCCCCCGGCACATGGGCAAGTTCACAAATGTGAACACGTTGAATTCTGTCAAGATGGAGACGCACAAGAAGATGCTGTACAGGAAAAGGCACGCAAATCCCAGTTTCCTATCTAGCTTCCATTTGTTCAGGTGGACTCCACAAACCTACAAGAAATAAAGAACAAGAAAAAAACATTTAGATTACAGGTTCATGATTAGCAATTGCTCAGTTTCCAGTTGCATTCTTATCTCAATAGAAAATAACATCTATGTTATATAGTAATAGATTACAAGCTACTAATTTATAAGCAACTAATTATTTCATGAATACTTAGGTAATATAACTTTTTATATTACTTTTACTGAAGCATCTAAGGCAGTGGCTCTTAGCCTTTTCTGGTTCCTACACCCCTTTAACTGCTCAAAAACTGCTAACATGTCACTTACAGTAGTTCTAATAACTGCCTTCACATTGTCTAGAAAATTTCAATAAATTGCCTCAGATTTCGAGAGCCTTCGCTGTACCCTTTTTGACCTCTTTACACACCCCTTGGGGGTGCCAGCACCACTGGTTAAGAACTCCTGACCTAAGGGCCTTTTACTAAACTGTGAAGGGCTGGCTTAACCATTGGACTAGGGGAGGCTCTGCCCCAGGGCACCAAAATACCCAGTCTCTGACCTCACCTGGTCTCCATGTTAAGCCTTTTCTCCACCTCCCCAGCCAATCTCTTCCCTTCTCTCTTCCCCTCCTCCCCTTGGGTCCAGCACTGCTCCCTCACCTTTCTCACTCACCTGCGGTGCTATAAAGTTTATGTCAGTCGCTGATGGCTATGACAGGCTGCCTTCAGCTAGTCCCTGGGTCTTCCCTCCTCTGATACAATTTCTTGTGGGCGGGATGTGGCAGAGAGAAGACCAAGGGGCTGACCGAAGGCAGCCTGTCATGCTTTACAGGACCTCAGGGGAGTGAGAGAGGTGAGGGTGTAGTGCCGGACCCTCAGGGAGGGAGACAGAGGAGGGGGAAAAAAGACTGGACAGGGGGGATGCTGGCCCAAGGGAGGGAGAGATGCCAAACTCAAGGAGAGGGAGAGGGCACTGGAAGCAATGTGATGGGAGGGAACCAAAGCAAGTTGGCTCAGTTTGCCACTAATCCTCGAGCCAGCCCTGAAACTGTGTTAGGCTAATGCGCGGTATAGCGTGTGATAACATCTAACGCAGGCACATGTTAACCGCTTTTGCGGTAAAAACATCATTAGCATATGGCAAGTCATGAGTTAATGGCATATTTCGTTAAGGGGTGTTACAGGGCAGAGCACGGTGGAGAATGGGGATGGAGAGTGCCCAGCATTTAACGAGCTGGACCTAGCATGTGCTAACTGACTAACATGTCTCCTAAACAGGAAGTGGTCAGTGCCTCTATGGTATCACGTGCTACCGAAAACATTAACTGGAAAATAACAAATCCCTAATTTCACTGGTAAGACAAATAGTAGAACCGAAACAAAAACCAGGAAAAAGTAGTAATGCAATGATCACTAAATAATTTTAAAATTAATTATAAAGTTGAAAGGAGCTCCCTCAGAAAAACACCCATGTGGTAGTCTGATTAGACCACTATCGGGTGGAGTATAGCACTTCATTCATTGGGAGCTCGCTCTCCAAAGAGATGTTATGTGACGCTATGAGTGCTCAATATTAGTGCAATCATGCCCTATTAATCATATATGCACTTTAAAATGTCACTAACGCCAGCTATTATGACAAACCAGATGAACCCCCCCAATTTTTTTATTTTTTATTTTCATAATAAACTGTTCACTTATCTTGTGAGCCGGGCGTCATCAGAACGCTACAGGCTCCATGAAGGTAATCGCTGTCCTCTAATGAACTGCTCCTGAAAGACTGCTCTCCCCTGCCCCTGGGGCACTTCAGGGGCAGATCTGGAAGTTATGCAGGCACCAGTGATATTCAGTGCCGATGCCTGCACAAACTAACCATGAAAACAGCACTACTTAAATAGCAGTCCTAATGTTGCCTGGTTTAGCTACATGGGTCCGACACTGAATATTGTCCATTCTTGCATAACTTCTGGGCAACGTCAATAACCTGGATCTTCACTGCCAGTCGCTGGTACTGTTCCTGCTGTGCAGGAGTCCTCAAATTCATTTCACTGCTCCCAGTCGGGGGTGGTGCTTCAATATTGTGTTTTCAATTGCTAGGGACAGGCAGGTTCCCTGGAGTCCTGCAGAGCTTACCTGTTCCTCACTATTGAGAGTGTGATAGTGAAACAGCACCCCCCACTGGCAGGACTGTAAATGGAGGACTCCTGCTCAGCTTAGAGGAAACAGTGGCGTCTGAAAATGGCCCAGCACTGAATACCCAGGTGTAGTCTAGTTAGTGGCAGTAGCGTTTAAAAAATGCTGACCACTGCTGGCAGAATATTGACCCACTGATTCTTTTCTGTTTTAAAGGAAACATGAATCCTCTCAAAGGAAAGCCATTCAGTATATATTGTGACCATGGGAGGCCCCAAACATCATTCCATGGTGAACAGTAAATTCTTCTATTCCCTGTCCAGGTGAAGACCTTGATGACTCAAGCCCTCAGTGATACTCCTCTGGGAAACAAATTAAAAACCAAATTCTACGAACATACCGTGACAAAAACAGAAGCCAGCAGCAAGCCCACAGAATAGATGAGTCCTCGGCTGTTTAGATGAATCTGGAAAGGAACGGAAAGTTAGAACAGTGAGCATAAGGCCTTGTAATAGAATCTTTTCACATACCATTGCAAGGTCAGTTGCTGGTTCAATCATTATCGCTTATCTCACAATTCTTCAAGTCATGTACAAAATGAGGGGTCAATACTGGAAGAATGTGGTCAGCCTTTCCAAAAATTTCCCTGCCATTCCATTTAAATATTTTACATATAGCCAGAGTCGTTTTCTGCAAAAGCAGCAGTATTGAAGATATGTGTACCGTGAATAGCTGGAGATATCAGTAGTGATGTCACCGGCATTTGTCAAACTAATTGATTTCAACAGATAACGCTTGGGTGTGGCTATTACATCTTTCTGTGATATCACTAAAAGGAGTAGGGTTCAGGATGGGGCTATACATAAAGGGGTGGAGTTTAGGGAGCAGCTATGCAAATCAGTTGGGGCTAGGGGTGTGATTATGCAAAAGGTGTGGGGTGGGCGTGGTTTGAACAGAGTATGGGCATGGCTTGGGTGTGTCCTCGCTCCTGATTGGCTGAGAACCCAGAAATGAGCGTCACCTGTCAAAATCAATTAGTTTGAAAAATGCTGGTGAGATATACTACTGATACTTGTACAGCTATAAGGATACATTGAGCACAGCATCTTTGCTTGTCTAAATTTATCTGCATAGCTGTAGGAGTAGCAGTTGAATAGCACCAGCTATGTGTAGACTTAGGCAGAACATCCATGCTCCACTCCCAATTACCAATGCCAATACAGCTTTTGTTAGCCGCTAATAAGGGTTCAATGTGGCTTACAAATTCAGTACAAAACATATACAAATTTCACAACTAATATCAAACAGAAAATCATTCAAAAAGAATAACATAAGAAATAAAATAAAAAGATACTTCAAATAAAATATTACATATTAAACATGCCAAACAAAACTGCTTTTACTTCTTATGAAAATATAAATAATTTGTTTCAACCCTTATAACACAAGGTAAAGAGTTGCAGAATGATGAAGCAGCTCTACCTGCAAAAGTTTTCAATGGCATTATCCCTATGAAGGGCTATTGTATAACCTAGATGCCTGGATTTATGTGCCCACTGTGCACATAAATATCTAGAATATTGGCTCTGACCTGTGTATATGTGCACATATCTGCATAAGTGGTAGCACGGCACCTAAGCACTGTTCTTCAACTGCTCTCTTAACTTACATAGTGCATATTTGCAAGAGGGGTACACACAGGGGTAGAGCATAGGCAGGACATGGGCAGGGCTCCCACTTATGTACATAACTTATGATGGATTTGGGTTCTTGTATTTATGCCAGCTCTATGGCAGGCACACTGGCATCTCTAAACAAATATATGGAGTGGGAACAGAGGGGCAAGCTAGGTATGGGGTGGGACAAGCTAAAGCAGGGCTTTTTTGAGGGGGTACCTGGGGGTACTGAGTACCGGCACCTTTTCCATTGTCTACTAAAATTGACCCATGGTCCCCAAGTTTTAATGAAAGAACTCAAGCTCTACACACAAATTCTGCCTTTTTTTTTTAGATTCTGTGACTGGTTGCAGGGTGCCTGGCTATTGTGTGTGTGTGTGTGGGGGGGGGGGGGGGGGGGGGCTGACTATTGTGGGATGGGTCCCTCAGTGATCACCCCACCCCTGAAGGGTGGCCTGCCATTTGAGTACTGGTACCTTTTTCGCTAGAAAAAACACACTGATCTAAAGCAATGTTTCTGTACATCATGCCCACCACCATATCCCACACTCCTTCCCCTAGCTTTTAAATTAACAATGTAAGAAACCAGGGCCTTCTTTGCAGAAAGAAACTTTTCCCTCTCCAGCCAATTTTAGGTACCCGGTGAAACCACCATTCTATCTGATAGTATTATTCAACAGTTTCTTCTATGTGGGATTGAACTCTGGATTTTCTATAGAACTGGATGAAAAATATTCACATTGTGATTATCACCTTAGGAACAGCACTCACTCCTTCCACAACCAGACACTTTGTTTGTGTGGTGACACTATAGGATGTGGAGACCACTAGTCTGCAGCATTTTTAATTTTGGGTAAAAAGGGCCACCATTGGTGGCTCTTGAATCAGAACCTGCTTTCAAATAGAGTCACACAAATGAATACAAAACCCTGCAGAAAAGACACTGAAAACCAATACAGCAATAACCCACCATTGAAAACACAGTGCTCTAAATATTACACTGGGCCCTATAGCACTAATACACCTGCTACTGGGAAACTGGAACAAGCTAGACTCTTAT
The DNA here is from genome assembly GCF_901765095.1 of Microcaecilia unicolor. NCBI lineage: Eukaryota > Metazoa > Chordata > Amphibia > Gymnophiona > Siphonopidae > Microcaecilia > Microcaecilia unicolor. The sequence continues at coordinate 105,857,160 of NC_044033.1, forward strand.
ACCTACACAGCCACTACATGCTAGCAGAATCCTTAACCTCGGTCGTACATGCAAAAAACACACAGACCCTCACCTGAAACAGAGAGGACCAGCATTGGGGAGGGGGGGGGGGAATACGGAAATTGACTTAGGCTCCCTTGTTACAGGGGTCCCAAACCTGCCCAGAGAAGAAGGTGCCACCTGCGGTCCCCTCCAAAATTTCTGCCCTGGGCACAACATGTCTAACACCAGCCCTGGATATAGAATAGAGGACCAAAAGACAAGACATATTTGTTTTAAAAGTACTTACTGCAATAATCGTATGCTATACATTGATTTTTTGTTACCTGTTTTGAACCTTCGGCAATTGCTGTACACTAATTGCTGTACACTAATCCACTGTGAACCTTTTTTTGGAAATTGGCAGAATATAAATACCGTATCATGCCATGTCATAACAATGCAGACATAAACTGAAATGGAGACCTCCCCCAAGACTGTCAGACTCTATAAGGAGTGGAACACTGGTAAAAGAGAAAAAGGAATGCATTTTCTCCTGTACTCTGCTAAATACAAAAATAGAAATGTAAATTTCCCAAAGGAGCACATTCCAATCATTTAAAAATATTCTTATTTTCCCTTTTCTATGTTTGCTGTCTGGACACTTAGAGCCTCTTTTACTAAATCGTGCTTGCGATTCCTGCATGGCAATGCCAACGAAGCCCATTTATAGTGAATGGGTTTTGTCAGCATTGCCACACTGCGAATCACTAGCATGATTTAGTAAAAGTGATCCTTAATTTTAAAATTTGGTTGGTCCTAATCTGTTCCACAATTTTTTGTCATTCTTCTGCTAAATTCTTTTCCTTTCCATTTCATCTCTCTTCTTCCCTTCCTTCTCTACATCTTTCTGGAACAGATCGTTTTTATGTTTCTTTTTTCAATTTTTGCATTTTACCCTTCATTCTCCCTTTATTTCAATCTCTAGTCCTTCATCTCCTTCTTTTCACCTCTCATCTACTTGCTGGCTTTTCCCCATCTCCCTCTCCACCACTCCCAATCACCCCTCTGTCTCTCTTCTTCTCCAGTCTCATATTCTCCCTCTGTCTTTCACATATTCCCTACTCCTTAGTCCATTTCCATCCTTCTGTATTCAACCTCTTAGCCCTCACCTACTTTCTACTGCCTTCATCCCCTCACCAGCCTCAGCTCTATTCTTGTTGCTGCTTCCTTTCCATGCCTCAAGGTCATTCTTCTATCTCTCAGCATCAAGACCATCTCATATTACATCTCATTCATCATTTAACTTCATTTCTAGTCTTACTCATCCCCTTCCTCTTTCATTCCCTTCCACAGTACCTCATTCCTTTTCAATGCCATAAGTGCATAAGTATTGCCATACTGGGAAAGACCAAAGGTCCATCAAGCCCAGCATCATGTTTCCAACAGTGGCCAATCCAGGTCACAAATACCTCGTAAGATCCCAAAAAAGTACAAAACATTCTATACTGCTTATCCCAGAAATAGTGTATTTTCCCCAAGTCCATTTGGACTATGGATGTTTTCTTTAGGAAGCCGTCCAAACCTTTTTTAAACTCCGCTAAGCTAACCGCCTTTACCACATTCTCTGGCAACAAATTCAACAGTTTAATTACACGTTGAGTGAAGAAATATTTTCTACGATTAATTTTAAATTTACTACATTTTAGCTTCATTGCGTGCCCCCTAGTCCTAGTATTTTTGGAAAGCATAAACAGACGCTTCACATCTACCCGTTCAACTCCACTCATTATTTTACAGACCTCTATCATATCTCCTCTCAGACGCCTTTTCTCCAAGCTGAAGAGCCCTAGCTGCTTTAGCCTTTCCTGATAGGGAAGTTGTCCCATCTCCTTTCAGGGGCGTAGCCACGGGTGGGCCTGGACGGGCCCAGGCCCACCCATTTTCCCTCCAGGCCCACCCATCCGCATTGCTGTCTCCCTTTTGTCCCAAGGAGGCAGCGCTTCCTTCCTGCCCTGTCTTCTCCTGAAGCTCCGCTGCATCGGTCCCTCCCTGCAAGTAGAATCCTCCTTCGCCGGTCGCGCTGCGCTGCGCTGCCATGCAATTGCACACGCAGCTACGCTCCTCCCCCTGCCGCATCTATCTGGCCCTCTGTGATGTACTTCCTGTTTAGGGCCGGATGAACGCGGCAGGGGGAGGAGCGAAGCTCCATGTGCATGGCAGCACAGCGCAACCGGCGAAGGAGTATTCTACTTGCAGGGAGGGACCGATGCAGCGGAGCTTCGGGAGAAGACAGGGCAGGAAGGAAGCGCTGCCTCCGTGGGACAAAAGGGATAGAGATAGTGCGAAGAATGCGGATGGGCGGACCTGGAGGAAAAATGGCTGAGCTGCTGGGACATGGGAGGGAGAGGAGGAAGGGGCTGGAGGGAAGGGAGAGAGTTGCTGGGACATGGGAGGGAGAGGAAGAAGGGACTGGAGGGAAGGGAGAGAGCTACTGGATATGGGAGGGAGAGGAAGAAGGGACTGGAAGGAAGGGAGAGAGCTGCTGGATATGGGAGGGAGAGGAAGAAGGGACTGGAGGGAAGGGAGAGAGCTGCTGGGACATGGGAGGGAGAGTAAGAAGGGACTGGAGGGAAGGGAGAGAGCTACTGGGACGTGGGAGGGAGAGGAAGAAGGGACTGGAGGGAAGGGAGAGAGCCTCTGGGACATGGGAGGGAGAGGAAGAAGGGACTGGAGGGAAGGGAGAGAGCCGCTGGGACATGGGAGGGAGAGGAAGAAGGGACTGGAGGGAAGGGAGAGAGCTACTGGATATGGGAGGGAGAGGAAGAAGGGACTGGAGGGAAGGGAGAGAGCTACTGGATATGGGAGGGAGAGGAAGAAGGGACTGGAGGGAAGGGAGAGAGCTGCTGGATATGGGAGGGAGAGGAAGAAGGGACTGGAGGGAAGGGAGAGAGCTGCTGGGACATGGGAGGGAGAGGAAGAAGGGACTGGAGGGAAGGGAGAGAGCTTCTGGGACATGGGAGGGAGAGGAAGAAGGGACTGGAGGGAAGGGAGAGAGCCTCTGGGACATGGGAGGATAGGGAGAGAAAGAGGGGAGATGGATGGAAGGATGCAGAGAGAAAGGGGAGAGACTGGAAGGATGTGGAGAGAGAGAGAGGGGAGACTGAACAGAAAAGGGTAGCGAGATAGAGACACTAGATGGAAGGATCAGGAGAGAGGGTAGATGGGTGGAAGGATGAGGAGAGAAAGAGGGAAGACACTGGATGGAAGGGTAGGGAGAAAAAGGAGATCCTGGATGCAAAAGAAAGAGGGGAGCTGCTGGATGGAAAAAGGGAGAGGACAGAGTAGGGAAAGACTGGAGAATAAGAGGAAGGGGCATGTGGAGAACAAGGGTGAGGAAAAGATGAAAAGCCATAGGTGGTGAATGGACAGGAAACCCTGGCAAGAGAAAGACGAAGGAAAGCAGAATCTAGAGACTGGGAGCAACACAATGAGAAAAAGTAAATGGCCATACAACAAAGGTAAAGAAAATAATTTTATTTTAATTTAGGATAAAGTAATATGGTACCTGTGTTAATAAAGTTTCAGAGACCAATACTTCCTTCCTTAGGTCAGGAGAGGATACCATAACAGCGTTATGCTGACCTGAGGCAGGAGGTTTTGGCCTCTGAAAGCTCATTGAAAAGGGTGTTAGGCTTTTAAATAAATTTTCTGAAACCTGATGCACTGAAAAGCAGCACTTTACCCCTATGTGACAAATGCATCTGATTAGTGTGACTAAATTTTGCTGGGGAAGGGGGAATAGAGAGAAAATTTTGTGCCCACCCACTTTAGGTTCAGGCCCATCCAAAATTGGCAGTCTGGCTACGCCACTGTCTCCTTTATCATTTTCGTCGCCCTTCTTTGCACCTTTTCTAATTCCACTATATCTTTTTTGAGATGCAGCGACCAGAATTGAACACAATATTCGAGGTACAGTCGCACCATGGAGCGATACAAAGGCATTATAACATCCTCATTTTTGTTTTCCATTCCTTTCCTAATAATACCTAACATTCTACTTGCTTTCTTAGCCGCAGCACACTGAGCAGAAGGTTTCAACATATTATCAACGACGAGACCTAGATCTCTTTATTGGTCTGTGACTCCTAATGTGGAACCTTGCATGACGTAGCTATATATTTTGGGTTCTTCTTTCCCACATGCATCACTTTGCACTTGCTCACATTAAACATCGTCTGCCATTTAGATGCCCAGTCTCCTAGTCTCGTAAGGTTCTCTTGTAATTTTTCACAATCCTCCCGCGATTTTAACGACTTTGAATAGCTTTGTGTCATCAGCAAATTTAATTACCTCACTAGTTACTCCCATCTCTAGGTCATTTATAAATATGTTAAAAAGCAGCGGTCTCAGCACAGACCCCTGGGGAACCCAGCACAGACCCCTGGGGAACCCCACTAACTACCCTTCTCCATTGAGAATACTGACCATTTAACCCTACTCTCTGTTTTCTATCTTTTAACCAGTTTTTAATCCACAATAGAACACTACCTCCTATCCCATGACTCTCCAATTTCCTCTGGAGTCTTTCATGAGGTACTTTGTCAAACACCTTCTGAAAATCCAGATACACAATATCAACTGGCTCACCTTTATCCACATGTTTGTTCACCCCTTCAAAGAAATGTAGTAGATTGGTGAGGCAAGATTTCCCTTCGCTAAATCCATGTTGACTTTGTCTCATCAATCCATGCTTTTGAATATGCTCTGTAATTTTGTTCTTAATAATAGTCTCTACCATTTTGCCTGGCACCGACGTCAGACTCACCCGTCTATAATTTCCCGGATCTCCTCTGGAAACTTTTTAAAAAATCGGCGTTACATTGGCCACCCTCCAATTTTCCGGTACCACGCTTGATTTTAAGGATAAATTACATATTACTAACAATAGCTCCGCAAGCTCATTTTTCAGTTCTATCAGTACTCTGGGATGAATACCATCTGGTCCAGGAGATTTGCTACTCTTCAGTTTGTAGAACAGCCCCATTACATTCTCCAGGTTTACAGAGAATTCATTAAGTTTCTCCGACTCATCAGCTTCGAATACCATTTCTGGCACCGGTATCCTACCCAAATCTTCCTCGCTGAAGACCAAAGCAAAGAATTCATTTAATCTCTCCACTACGGCTTTGTCTTCCCTGATCGCCCCTTTTACTCCTTGGTCATCTAGCGGTCCAACCGATTCTTTTGCCGGCTTCCTGCTTTTAATATACCTAAAAAAATTTTTTACTATGTGTTTTTGCCTCCAATGCAATCTTTTTTTCAAAGTCCCTCTTAGCCTTCCTTATCAGCACTTTGCATTTGATTTAACATTCCTTATACTGTTTCTTATCATTTTCAGTTGGTTCCTTCAATTTTCTGAAGGATTTTCCTTTAGCTCTATTAGCTTCCTTCACCTCACTTTTTAACCACGCCAGCTGTCGTTTGGTCTTTCGTCCTCCTTTTTTAATACGCGGAATATATTTGGCCTGGGCTTCCAAGATGGTGTTTTTGAACAGCATCCACGCCTGATGTAAATTTTTGACCCTTGCAGCCGCTCCTCTAAGTTTTTATTTTCACCATTCTTCTCATTTTATCATAGTCTCCTTTTTTAAAGTTAAACGCTAATGTATTTGATTTCCTATGTATACTAACTTCAAAGCTAATATCAAATCCGATCATATATATATTTTTTTATTACATTTGTACCCCGCGCTTTCCCACTCATGGCAGGCTCAATGCAGCTTACATGGGGCAATGGAGGGTTAAGTGACTTGCCCAGAGTCACAAGGAGCTGCCTGTGCCTGAAGTGGGAATCGAACTCAGTTCCTCAGTTCCCCAGGATCAAAGTCCACCACCCTAACCACTAGGCCACTCCTCCACTCCACAGTTTCATATTATGATCACTGTTATCAAGCGGCCACAGCACCGTTACCTCCCACACCAGATCATGCGCTCCACTAAGGACTAGGTCTAGAATTTTTCCTTCTCTCGTTGGCTCCTGTACCAGCTGCTCCATAAAGCTGTCCTTGATTTCATCAAGGGAATATTACCTCCCTAGCGTGCCCCGATGTTACATTTACCCAGTCAATATCGGGGTAATTAAAATCACCCATTATTATCGTGTTGCCTATTTTGTGTCCCTAATTTCCTTTAACATTTCTGCATCCGTCTGTTCATCCTGGCCAGGCAGACGGTAGTACACTCCTATCACTATCCTTTTTCCCCTGTACATATGGAATTTCAATCCACAGTGATTCCTAGAAGTGTTTTGTTTCCTGCAGAATTTTCAATCTATTTGATTCAAGGCTCTCATTAATATACAATGCTACCCCTTCACCAGTTGATCCACCCTATCACTATGATATAGTTTGTACCCCGGTATGACAGTGTCCCACTGGTTACCCTCCTTCCACCAGGTCTCAGAGATGCCTATTATATCTAGTTTTTCATTTAGTGCAATATATTCTATCTCTCCCATCTCCCAGTGGAGGTGGTGGAGTCGAAGACTGTTCGAGAATTTTAAAAGGCATGGGATAAATATGTGGGATCGCTTAGGAACAGGAAGAATTAGGGGTTACAGAGGATGGGCAGACTGGATGGGTCATATGGAGGGGCATAATCAAACAACGCCGGCCATCTATATGGCCGGTGCCGCAAAAGGCGGTCCTGAACCGTATTATCGAAAAAGATGGCCGGCCAGATTGAAAATACAGTTGGGGCCGGCCAAATGTCAGAGATGGCCGGGTTTGAGATGGCCGGCATCGGTTTTCGCCGATAATGGAAACTGATGCTGGCCATCTCAAACCCGGCCAAATCCAAGGCATTTGGTCATGGGAGGGGCCAGCATTTGTAGTGCACTGGTCCCCCTGACATGCCAGGACACCAACCGGGCACCCTAGGGGGCACTGCAGTCGACTTCAAAAATTGCTCCCAGGTGCATACCTCCCTTACCTTGTGTGCTGAGCCCCCCAAATCCCCCCCAAAACCCACTACCCACAACCCTACACCATTACCATAGCCCTTATGGGTGAAGAGGGGGCACCTACATGTGGGTACAGTGGGTTTGGGGGGGGGGGTTGGAGGGCTCCCATTTACCACCACAAGTGTAACAGATGGGTCTGGGTCTGCCTGCCTGAAGTGCACTGCACCCACAAAAAACTGCTCCAGGGACCTGCATACTGCTGTCATGGAGCTGGGTATGACATTTCAGGCTGGCATAGAGGCTGGCAAAAAAGTACTTTTTTGGGGTGGGAGGGGGGTTGGTGACCACTGGGGGAGTAAGGGGAGGTGATCCCCGATTCCCTCTGGTGGTCATCTGGTCAATTGGGGCACTTTTTTGAGACTTGCTCCTAAAACTAAATGGACCAAGTGAAGCCGGCAAAATGCTCCTCAGAGCCAGCCTTCTTTTTTCCATTATCGGCTGAAGCCGGCCATGTCTTAACAACACCCCCCGTCTTGCCTCTGTCCCGCCTTTCATAACCTGCGGAAACGCCCACTTTAACTTTGGCTGGCTCTGCGACGGAAAGCAGTTGGCACTGGCCAAAATCGGCTTTTGATTATACCGATTTGGCCGGGTTCAGGAGATCGCTGGCCATCTCCCGATTTGTGTCGGAAGATGGCTGGCGATCTCCTTCGAAAATAAGCTGGATGGCCTTTATCTGCCATCATGTTTCTATGTTTCTATTTCTTAGGCTCCTGGCATTTGCATATAGACATTTCAAACTATGTTTGTTGTTCCTATTTACATCATGCTTAGTACTTGACAGTATTAATTTGCAATCTTTTGTCTGATTTTTATTTAAGGACACCTGATCTACTATGGTCTCTTTTGCAACCTCACTATCAGGATACCCTATTTTCCCTGTTTTGGTGATATCTTTGAAAGATACCTTATCCTGAACCATGCGCTTTTGAGCGACTGTCGGCCTTCCCCCCATTTCTAGTTTAAAAGCTGCTCTATCTCCTTTTTAAATGCCGATGACAGCAGCCTGGTCCCACCCTGGTTAAGGGGGAGCCCATCCTTTTGGAATAGGATCCCCCTTCCCCAGAATGTTGCCCAGTTCCTAACAAATCTAAAACCCTCCTCCCTGTACCATCGTCTCATCGATGCATTGAGACTCTGGAGCGCTGTCTCTTGGGCCCTGCACGTGGAATGGGTAGCATTTCAGAACATGCTACCCTAGAGGATCTGGATTTGAGCTTTCTACCTAAGAGCCTAAATTTGGCTTCCAGAACCTCTCTCTCACATTTTCCTATGTCATTGGTACCCACATGTACCAAGACAGCTGGCTCCTCCCCAGCACTCTCTAAAATCCTATCTGGGTGACACGTGAGGTCCGCCACCTTCGCACCAGGCAGGCAAGTCATCAGGTGATCCTCACGTCCACCAGCCACCCAGCTATCTATATGCCTAATGATCGAATCACCAACTAAAACAGCTGTCCTAACCTTTCTTTCCCGGGCAGCACTTGGAGACATATCCTCGGTGCGAGAGAATAGTATATCCCCTGGTGGGCAGGTCCTGGCTACAGGAGTACTTCCTACTTCACCAGGGTGATGCTCTCCTTCTAGGAGACCTCCCTCCTCCAAGGTAGCACAGGGGCTACCAGACTGGAGGTGGGACTTCTGTACAACATCCCTGTAGGTCTCCTCTATGTACCTCTCTGTTTCCCTCAGCTCCACCAAGTCTGCTACTCTAGCCTCAAGAGAACGGACATGTTCTCTGAGAGCTAGGAGCTCTTTGTATCAGGCACACACATATGACATCTCACCAACTGCGAGATAATCATACATGTGACACTCAATGTAAAAGACTGGATAGCACCCCTCTCGCTGCTGGACTGCTGACTCCATCTTAGTGTTTTTGAGTTTTTCAATAATTTAAAACTTGCTATAGTATTAAGGATATTAGCCTAATATAAAAGTGTCTTTTAGTTTATTTTGAGGCTCATTTTCAAAGCATTTAGCCTCCCAAAGTTCCATAGAAACCTATGGAACTTAGCCTCCCAAAGTGCTTTGAAAATATGCCTCATAGTATATTGTATGATTTATTTAATGTTTCCTTGTTAGATGGTAATGAAATGTATTTAAAACTCTGTAAGAGCACTCCTTGCTTGTTACCCTAATTACAATAACTGACTATAAATGAAGAGTTGTCCTAGGGGTGGGTGGGAAGACTAAACTAGATCCTGCAGTGCCTGCTAGATTCTATCTGTTAATGCTGTGGTACAAAGTATTTAAAGCTAAGTGGAAAAGACTATGGAGATTAGTTGATAAAATTTGCTTTTTATATTTTTAGTTTGCCTATCACTAACCTACAGTTCCTCCTTTAAACCCCAATCTTTAAGTTCCCAAAGCACAAAGCAAAATAGTGTTCACTTACCAGAAAAATGTCCTCTTCTCTCGGAACTTCTCAGAAAAAAAGTTCAGTGGGACCTTTCCTCTTTATATAGTTTTGAATCTAAGGGTCCTTTTTTAAACAGGCTCCTTGAAGCTGACTCAGCAACCTATGCAAGTATTCTACGTCCCCACCCCTTAATTAACAATTAATTGAGGTCGCTGGATGTGCTACCTCTCCAGCAGCCAAGGAACAGAAAATAACTGCCTTTTAGAACAAGAGTTTTGGGCTGTTTAGTTTCTACCTCTATAAAAGGTTTCAGTTTAAAACTATGGGAAAAATGCCTATTTCTAGATAAAATTTCAGTTTAAAACTATGGGAAAAGGGTTTGTACACTATGGCAGCTAGTTATTAATGCTTGCTTTTCTCTCTCTCTCTCTCTCTTTATTCCCCCTTAATACTAAACTAGATCCTGCAGTGCCTGCTAGATTCTGTTAATGCTGTGGTACCAAGTTATTAAAAGCAAGTGCCTCTCATCCTCTCACCAGTCTTCCAGGTCATTCACATCATGTCTCAACCTCTCCTCTCACTTCAACCCCTTTCTCTTACCCCCATTTCATACCCTCACTCATATTCCCAATTCATTAATAGACCCTCCATTCATACCTACCATTTACTAGGTGCTCACTATCCCCTACAAATTCCTACCCATTCTCACATCCATAATTCCCTGCTCTACCCCCAACACTCTCTCACTCAATCACCAAGTCCCAGTGCTTCTGCTCTGCTTTCTTGACTCCCTTCCATAGTCTGCTCTGTTCCCCTCCCCCCTCGAGTCCTATCCATCTGCTGTTCCCCTACTGTCCCCTCCCCCCAATCCTATCCATCTTCTGCTCTGTCTCCTTTCTCCCTTCTCCCTCCTCCAAGCTCTCATCCATCTTCTGCATGATGTCCCCTTCTCCCTCCCATCTTTGAGTCCCATCCATTTTCTGCTCTGTTCTTCTTCAACCCCTCCCCCCCCAGTCCCATTCATCTTCTGCTTTGTTTCCCTTCTTACCTAGTCCAATCGTCTCCTCTGCTCCCCCCTTGTCTCATTCATCTTCTGCTATGTTCCCCTTCACCCCTTCACTGTCTCCCAATCTTATTCCTGGCCCAGCAACTGTAAACTGGTCTGGCTGGGATTGTGGCTCTGGGTGCAGCAATGGGTCAGAAGACCCATCCTTCATTCTCACAAGGGCTAGGCCGCTTGATTCCAACCTGCTCAGTTTTAACCGCAGGGCTCTGTTTATAGAGCCCTGCAAAGTTCAATCATCATTCACAGACACAGAGTGCTACGGTTTAAACCAGGGGCGCAGCCAGACCTCGCGGTGGGAGGGGGCCAGAGCACAAAGTGGGGGGCACATTTTAGTCTGCCGCCCCGCCACCTCGCCGGTCCCCATCACCTCCTCGCCACTTCCCCTCACCACCTCGTCGCTCCCCCCACAAAAACAAATACCTTTGCTGGTGGGGGTCCCCAACCCCCGCCAGTCGAATCCTTCTTCAGCGCTTGTCTCCAGCGCAGCCACGTCCTACCCTGCTCTTTCTTCTCACTGACGTCCTCCTGTGCACACTTGTTTACGTGAAACTGAGCATGCTCGGGTTCACTTAAAGGAATGTGCAGGACGTCCTGCACGTTTCTTTAAGTGAAACTGAGTATGCTCAGTTTCACGTAAAGGAGCGTGCACAGGAGGACGTCAGCAAGAAGAAAGAGCAGGGCAGAACACGACTGCGCCGGAGACTGGCGCTGAAGAAGGCTTCAGCTGGCAGGGGTTGGGGACCCCCGCCAGCCAAACTAGGGGCTCGGATGAAATTTGTGGGGGCCCGGGCTCCCGTGGTCCCACCTAGCTATGCCCTTGGTTTAAACTGGCAAGTTGAACAGTGGCCCAGTCCTTGCAAGAAGCAGAAAGGAGCTGCTGTGTGATCTAGAACCATCAATGCCAGCACCAGAGACACAGCCCCAGTCAGACCAGCTTACATATATTGTCTGGATCTGGATGGGGTAGCAAATGGGTGACAAGACAATTTTTGGAGATGGCAATTACCATCTCTTGTCACCCTTTGGGCTGGTATAACCATAGGCACCTAAATTTTAGGTGTTCCAAATACCATGTTATGCTAATATTCTATAATAAAACCTAGATGTCTAGGTTCCTTTATAGAATAGGCTCCTACTGATAATCCTGGGGTGCCTAAATGGAGGGGCCTGGTTATAGAGTTGCTGAAAATTCATTTATAGGACACTTATCCATAGGATAAAATTCATTTATAGGACACTGCTATACTGGTAAGTACTTTTGAATATCAGTCCAAAAATGCGTACTCTTGTGAGTGCACAGAAAATCAAAACAAAGAAAAGAAACCTCCACAGGCGGTCACCAGTCAAACAAGGAGTAGAAAGTTTTTCATGCCTTTTTGAGATGACATCATCAGCTTCGATATAGCTACACTCATTGATTTGTGTGCTTCAGATTAGCATTTGCTAGCACTCTGGAGACGCCATCGACTTGAACTCAAACTGCTCATATCAATGGCAGGTCCCCTGATGAAGACATATGTACCAAAGCATGGCCTGTGTTGGGATATTTTTTGTCAGCTGTGTCCTGTATACCACATATGATGACTGTACTGTGAATACTTCCACTAGTTTCAAAGAAATAAAAGTTTACCTTGGAGTTTGTCATGGTACCTTCCACTCCTTTTGTTTGACTGTCCTTGTGAGTGGACTGAATCATCTTACACAAATGACAATACAATGAATGCACTTAAGCCATGCTCATCTTCCTATAATGTGACTGGTTACTGAGAAAAAAAAAGTCTGCATAGAGCCCCCTTACTAAGGTAATGTAGTTCACAATAGCAGCAGAGTTAGCCACCAGGTCATTAATAATTATAACCAGGTCTGGTGCGGAACACCAGTAAAGCTGTGCAAACATTACAAGAATTTATTTAGACTAATTTCTTTTGAATTTCTTTGTTGCTGGGCCAAAACAACTCCTGCTCCTCATTACTCTCCCATCTCCCCCCCAAAAAAAGAAAAAGAAAAAGAAAACTGCAGTAAAAGATGTAACTCCAGGAAAAATGCAAGATAGTGCTAGAAAAGACCACAACATTGTGGAATTTTCATACCCCCTAATATTCAACGCTATTTAATTGGCCAGAATGTCTGCTGACTGGTTAAATAGCGTTTAACCGGCTATCTGCTGATAATCAGTGGAGGATAATCGGCTATCCCCCACTGAATATCTCCGGTTAGTGGCTAGCAGATAGCTGGCTATATCGGCTGACATAACTGGCTATCCGCCAATTTATTTTAGGGCTTTTTAACCGCTGCGGTGAAAAGGGCCCTGGCACACAGAAAAACGGTCCCTGCCGCTATTGTATGACCCTTTTTACCGCTGTTTGGTAAAAGGACCCCTTAGTGCTTTAGAAATGATAAGCAGTAGTAGTGGAAGATTATACTTCTAACCCTACCCACATTATTTTCCTTGCAAAGTCTATACACACAAGAAGGTGCAAAAATTTGTAGATACACTGAAGTGATAGCAGATTTCATAGAGAAAGCACACATACACTTTCTTTTCAAACTTAGTGCAAAGTTTACATGTAAAAAAGTATCCACGGACGTTTCTGCAGTGAGAAGTCTGAAAATTGACTCCACTGTGATACAGATGAAATATGGCAACAATCAGGCCTGTCTGTGACCTAACCTAGCAAAAAACAAAATCTAAGAGCAAAAGTTCATGCATTCTTGCTGAATTGTTTTTTGGTTTCTGCGCAGCTGGATTGTTCCTGGATTTCTATAAATTATGCTAAAATCTAATCAGAGGTTTCTGAGGTGAGGTAATTTACACAAGTGCAAAGAGAGGAAATCATGTCATAGAGGCCTGTCCAAGTTCAGCGTGCTGAAGCCCTCAGGCAGGACTTCCAAGAGGAGAACTGCGAACAGAATATTCAGTAGACCACCAGCTCTCTGTAGCCACTTGCATGCGATCGATTTTACTGTCATTTTGTTTTAGGCACCCAGTTCTGAATTGTGAAATACAGAAAATTTATGCATCAAGCTCTAATTTTTATGTGCCTGTGAAGCTACAGATTTCGAGAGGTTGGAGAAAGTGGCAATTCCTACAACTCCTGGAAATTCAGACTACTAACTGGTCAAGTAGATAAAGTTAGGACAGCAAAAAGGCTGTCCTAATTTTAGCTATATAGCTAACTGAGCACTGGTCTGAATATTGGCTGGTGTGTGATTAACTTCCAGGTAGTGGCAAAGAGGGATTTTGAGTGCCCCAGTCTTAATTCCCTCTCAATCTTCAGAGAAAGACCCAGCACAAGCCCCCACCCCTGTAGGCCCTCCAGGTCTACCTGGAATCTCTCTAGTGGTCTAGAGGGTCTTATGGGCAGGAGCAATGCCCACTTGCTCCTGCCAATCATGGGTTTGGTCTGAAAATGGCTGCCATAACCTCTAGTGGCAGTCTCATGGTACCATTAGTCTGCCGGTAGGGGTCACGGTGGCTATTTTGAGACTGGACTCATGATGGGCAGGAGTGGACATTGCTTCTGCTCATATGCCCCCCCTAAACCACCAGGGAGATCCTAAATAGGCCCAGGGTAGGGGGAGGGGGCCCTGTGTGGGGATAGGGAGGTAGGAGCTCAAGCCCAGACAAAATTGTTTTGTTTGGGGAGGATGGAGGGGGAATTGGGATCAGGAGGAAGGGAGGAGGGTTTGAAGGGGCTGAGACATCCGTTTCCTCTTAAGCAGGTCCTGGCTGAATATCAGCTCCAGTGACCAGCTCATTTTGAATTAGTTCTGGATATTCAGTGCCAGTGCTTGGACAACATCAAGTATCCGGAGCTAACTCTGCCTGTGGCCATCAGTGTTTTAAAAAATGTTGACTGAAGAGGACTGAATAGTGACCAATTAGGGGTGAATTCTATAAATCACACCTACAAAAATCAGCACTGAAAAAACCCGCTTAAACGCTATTCTATAAGCCACGCCTAAAGTTAGGTATATAGAATAGCGCTTAATCACAGGGGTTGGGTGTAAATTTAGGCATGTCCATTTGCACCAATGAAAACATGGTGCAAATGCTCCTGCCTAAATCTACACGTGGAATGTCCTTATTCTATAACTGCACGTGTAACTGGAATCCACATCCATGCTCTGCCCTGAAATACCCATGACCCTCCCATTTCTGTGCCTCTTTTCTGGGACATGCCTACATTAGGCACACACATGTTAACTGATTTCAGTTAGCGCCAATAATTGCTTGTTAAAAAGCTAATTATTGGCACTAATTGGCTTGTTATTCAATTACTTTGCATGCACAGTTTTTGGCAACTTTTAAGGAATTAGGAAGAATGTGTGTAATTGGCAAGTAAATGTCATTGCTCGTGTTACAGAATTACCCTCACATGCCAAACATTAAAACTTTGAATAGCCTTGCACCAACATATATGTATGACCATTTTTTGTTGATGAATACAAGTCGACTTCATAAGAACATAAGCATTGCCATTCTGGGACAGATCGAAGGTCCATCAAGCCCAGTATCCTGTTTCCAACAGAGGCAAATCCAGCTTACAAATACATAGCAAGATCCGCAAACTGTAAAATAGATTTTATGTTGCCTATCCTAGAAATAAGCAGTGAATGGGGCGCTCGCGAGTGTGAAAGAAGATGGTTGCTTAATGCCTTTGTCATCCGGACTTTTGTTCTATGATTTACCCCTAAATAATTAAACATTGACAATCTAAGATGCTACATCTAAGAACCCTAAAGCACAAACAAGGATTAAAAGAGCTAATCTTGAACCACCATCGCCAAACAAATATGATGGTAACAAACAGGATGAGATATCTTTACAATCCATCATGTAGGACCCTGATGGCGAACCTATGACACGCGTGTCAGCACTGACACGCGTAGCCATTTTCGATGACACGAAGCGGCGCCGCAGTGTGGTCCGCCCTCCCTCCTCGCTCCCGGAAACTAACCTTAAAGCCTCCTTTCATGTCGCAGCAAGCAGCAGCAGGGCAGGCCACTCCTTCCTTCCGTGTCCTGACCTCGCCTGACGTAACGTCCGCGAGGGCGGAGCACAAGGAAGGAGGAGAGGTCTGCCCTGCTGCTGCAACGTGAAAGGAAGCTTTAAGGTTAGTTCCGGGCCCGGTAGCAGGTGGAGGGGGGGCCCGGCGACCTCGGGTGGGCAGCAATCTCGGGTAGGGGGGCCCGGGGGCGGTCCTAGTAACAGTGATTTTTCTTGAAGTGACACACCACCCGAGTTATGCTCGGTTTTTTGGTGAATTTTGACACACCAGCCTCAAAAGGTTGCCCATCACTGATGTAGGAGATCCTTCATGTTAAGGATATCTTAAAAGAAAACTTAGATGCACTTACAGAAATTAAAGAAGATATAGCATGACTAACATGAAATAGCAACTTTATCTTCTAAAAACAGAAGTTGCTGAAAATAGACTCAACGCTCATGATGTACAATTAACAAGCTCTGCCAAAGTTATTTTGAGTTACACAAATCCTGGAACTTGAAATGGAGGATTTAAATATTCGCTCCAGAAGAAGCAACATAAGGATCCTTGGAGTACCCCAAAAAATGGAAGGACCTGACATGATTTCCTTCTCACCACATAGCTTCCTCAGCTTGTCAACATCTAATTTTTGCCAGCTTTGGAACCGGAATGCGCACACTGAACACCCATCTTCATACCAGCTAATTCCAAATACCCACGTTCAGTCGTGGCCTAAGTTCTACATTTTTAGCATGCCATCCAGATTATCCAAAAAGCTAAAGCGCTTGCTCCTTTAAAACTGGAAGGCAAAACATTACTAATAGTGACAGATCTACATAACCACACCATACAGAGATGCAAACAATTTCTCTCTCTCTCAGACCTGTGCTAAAGAAAGCGGGCGTCAAATATGGCTTTTTTTTCCCAGCAACCATGAATGTACCATTAATAACAACACAACATCATTTGAGGATCTGGATACCCTGAGATCATTTCTGGAACAGCAAGGCATTGACTTAATGGACTCAAATCTAGGTAATTCATCACCCACCTTTTGCTAATCTCACTGAAGTATGCACTCTCAATATTTGCTTTAATACCAATTGCATATTCTAAATACTTGTTATTGTGCTTAAAATACTATATTCAATTATTATCCATTAATAAAATGGTGTGGATATTGAATTCCTGCTTCTTAGAAATATAACGAATCTCCTAGAAATTCATTACTGTATTCAAAATATCTCATATATATATGATTGTCCTAGAACCTGTTGAACAAAAGTCTTAATCTTCCTTACTGTTCCCCCCCCCTCCCGTTTCACAAATTTTGAATCTGAATGAAATTCTGTGTTTCAGAAGTTTTCTCTCTGCTTCACCTGCTGTAGGCACCACCAATGTTATATCTAGTTATGGAATTAGTTCCTTTGGTTAATCATATGAGTATTCTTCTCAATACCTTATATATTTTACTTACTGTTACAACAAGAATCTTTTTCAATAATCATATTTTCTTTCATTTGCATGTCAAACAAACCTCTAAATGTTATTTCACTAAACATCAAAGGCCTTAATAATCCTTGTAAAAGTCAGAGACTTTGGAAGTATCTGAGGGGGTCTTTTGCTAAAGATCAGCTCAAGTTATCTACAGCAGGTCCCATTTTATTCCTATGGGCCCTGCTGCAGATAACACGAACTAATCTTTAGTAAAAGACCCCCTGAATCATCTCTCCCCTGATTTGATTATCTACAAGAAACCCATCTTAACTCCAAAGCTACCCAATTCTTAAATCATTAAAAAATACAAATTGTTAGCTGCCTCCCCTTCAATTGGCAAAAAAATGGAGTTTCAAAAATCAAAGAACTGTAAGAGTGCCAATATTTAATAGAAACTACCTCCAAAAACACTCTATATTATATCTTTAGACTGGGCACTTCGGGATCAAATATATAAATAAACTGTAATGAATAAAATAAGCCTCAAACGTGGGATGACTGGACGGTCAGAAGTTTAGTTATGTAATTGAGTTGTTTACATCCTTAGCGATAGAAGAATTTAGATCTGAGCATTTTGGTGAATAAATTGTTAAAAATTGACATCCTTCCTCTCGTTTTTTACCTACAGAGGTTTTCTTCCAATTATATTGTTCTTGGAAGTTTTTACTCTGTTGGTTTTTTCGGAGGTTGGTGGAGCCTATGATGTTAGCCAATACAGTGGTGTCCTAAGTTGTTGGTACCCTGGGCTTTTGAGGCTTATTTTATTCATTACAGTTTATTTATATATTTGATCCCGAAGTGCCCAGTCTAAAGATATAATATAGAGTGTTTTTGGAGGTAGTTTCTAAAAAAATGGAGTTGCAATATTGAACAAAGCTTCTATCCCCATCACTGTTCACTCACACACTTCAGACTTGGAAGGCCGATGGGTTCTTGCCAATGCCTCTGTTTTTCCACTCACCTGTTTTACTTGGTACTGTATATACTCCCAATACTGACTCCCCACAATTTTTTCACTCACTGGCTGACTCCCTAGTTCAATTCTCTTACAGTCCAATGTTACTCGGTGATGACTTCAACTTAGTCCTAACTGCTATTTTAGACAGAAAGTCTCACTGCCCTCCCTCCACTTCAAAAAATAGACCATTCGTTGTAAATATGATGAAAGATCTAAATTTAATTTGGAGAATCCAACATCCATCCACAAGTGACTATACCTTTTATTCCATACCCCGCAATTCCCACTCTAAAATTGATTTAGTTCTCAACTCAAATTTTCTAGCAGCTTATACTCCTTGCACCAAAATACTATCCACCTCCATACTGGACCATGATCCAATTCAGATAATTATCTCCCTTCCATCCTCCAATACTCCAAACCCAATGGAGACTTAACTCCAAATTTCTCATTGCTCCTGATTTCATTACAATGCTTAAACACATAATAAAAGTGTACTCTGAATTAAACAATCCTGATGATACATCCCTATCTGCTTGGTGGGATGCAGATTCACAAGAGGTCCCCATCATTAGTTTTATTTCATCTTGGCAGAAAAAAAACCAAAAGTTAACACTCCTAGAAGCTGACATCAGATGTTTAGATTTAGAATATTCTAAAAAACCCACTCCATTTATTTTTGAATCCTTAACAAAATCAAGACACAAGTGCAACTCTATCTTTTGCCTTCTAGCAAAACAAGAATTAGCAAATATAGGGGCCAGATACTATGCAGAAAATAACAAAGCAGGCCGTCTGCTAGCTCTAAAAGGTAAAAGACATAAAACTAGAGTAGACTCACTCAAATCACAATCTGACAGTCATCCGATTATCAAAGACTGTGAGATTTTGTCTCAGTTTCAGCAATTTTATAAATCATTCTACACCACCGAATCCACTGCCAATTCATTTCTAGATGTCAACAAGTGGTGAAACTGGATTATCATGTTCAGGAAATACAAAAGAATTTCAGAATCCAATCTATTCGGATTTAGCAAGCGTCACCTCAAATGGAAAAAATTGGACTCATATCTATCTTCATAATTCTGTACTCAAAATCTATCTATCTATCTATCTATCTATCTATCTATCTATCTATCTATTCCCCTTTCAAATATCCTTTACATTCCTTCTACTTATCAGAATTACTTATGTGATTTTATTGTCTTAGTTCTTTACTGTTTTCTTTTTCAAATGCTTTGTTCTTATATTGGAAAATTACAATAAACATATTTGCAAAAAGAAATAAGAAAGAAAGAAATAAGCAGTGGATTTTCCCGAAGTCCATCTTAATAATGGCTTATGGACTTTTCTTTTAAGAAGTTATCCAAACCTTTTTAAAACCATGCTCAGCTAACTGTTTTTACCAAATTCTCTGTCAACGAAATCCAAAGTTTACATACAACTTTTTTAGTTTTTCTTCTATAAAGGGCAACAAAGGCTAAGGATAGTTGACGTCCTTTTTTCTTATCCGGCTGCCAAACATGGGATGAAATTTGCTGAAATTGTTTGTGCTTCCTCTGACTATCTGGATTTTAAGAAATGGTTAAAGACTATTATTTTGCCAATTTGTTCTGGAACTCTATTAATGGCTAGTTTAATGCCGCCTTTTGACATATGATTATCTGATTTATTGTAGTTCTCAGATTATGTCTGGTCTGTTATTATGGTACTCCGCTCTGATTTAGTATCCCACCTTCTCCATCCCAAATCCCACCGTTTGTTTTGTTCTATATGCTTCTTAGAGGCGGAGGCCTGATTTTTGTAGATTTACTTAAACTGGTCTCTCTCTTCAGTTTTGTAATTAAATCCAAATGTCTTGTCTGTAAGTCTTGTTTATCTTTTTGGTGAATCTAATTAGATTCACAGAACATGAACAGTCTCTATGTGTATCTGGCACAGTTTACATCCAGCAGACAATTTCATGGAATGCGCTCCCCCTGGTTATGCTATTATCCAAAAACGCAAGTCACTCAGGGTCTGATGCACAAAGCTTATCGTGCTTGCAACACTTGCTTTAGACCGGTTGTAGCCAGTCTAAAGCAAATGTTATTTAGCATCTAATGCACAAAGGGGCTCTGTGTGGCTTTAACTGTTTGCCGTAGCAGCTATAGATAATCCAATGCAAATGTATTACAATGAGCTCACTAGTATTAAAATGAGCATTCTGTGAGATGCACAGAAAGCAGCCTCTATCTTTAAGTGCAAAATGTTCCGGCAGATCTGGAGGTGTCATTGTGTAAGGGCGACTTCTGGGAGGGGCAGCCTGCTTGCATTTTTCAATAGCAGGAGGAACAGAACAGTGTGGGAGAGCAGATAACAGTTTAGAGGGGTGGAGAAACAAAGCAGAGAACCAATCGGCTGGGGAAAGCCCCTATGATGTCAGCTAGGGGGAGGAGAAATAAAAGCAGACAGCCAATCAGCTGGGAAAAGTCCCTATGATGTCAGCTGGGGGGCTTTTAGCAAGAAGGAGATTCCCAAGTAAGCTGGCAAAATCCATTAGTGGCGGGCTATAAATTTTTAAATAAATAAATAAAGTGAGAGGGAAAACAAATAAGCTGCAGAAGGAAGGTGCAGGAAAGCACTGCAGGGGAATGGAGAGAGTTGGGACAGTGGAACCATATTCAGAGCACTGCAGGGGACAAGTGCAGAAGCGGGACAAAAGGATTCCTTGCCATGCGCAGAACATGGACACTTACTGAGAGACTATTCTGCACATGTGCTAGGCACTTTCCCTACCGAGCTGCCTGCAGAATTTCCATGCATCTCATTTGCATTCAATTCCCTTTCAGCATCGGTCGCTGTTTACGAATTGGTAAGTTCAACTGCAGCTGCTGTATTTAATGATGACCTTTGAGCATTGAGGCTCTACAGAATGACAATACTGTTGACCATGTCAGATAATATATAATATAACGCAAATTGCTAGCTATTTTACAACAATACAAGAAAACTATCAAATAGATGTGAGCTACAAGACATGGTTTCTGGAAATGTTACAGCTCAGTTTTCTAGTTCCTGTTTTCTGTGACTTCCAGCATCTGCATGTGGCTAGTTTTTTGCCCTGATCCCGTGTTTGCAAGATTTTGGTCTGAGAATCTTTACAGTCCTCAACTACAGCGAGCCTCTTGCTTTGAAAGCAGCCATCAGTGTACTTATTTTCTCCTAATACGGAAGTTCTAAAGCAGCAGGGTTGCCTAAATATGGCTTTTATCGGGAGACATGGACCAGTAACCTGACTTGGCCCCGTTCTAAAATAAGGGACTTTAGAAAACAAAATGTGAGAGCTGTTCCATAAATGTGCTGTTACTGAATGAAAAGAATGTTCTCCCTTAAACAGCAAATCATTTGCATTCAATTTGATGAAACAAGGTTTGTAAATAATCCAAAACATTAGCAATAATAGAATCAGTTCTTCTTTCCTAAGATTTGGCATATCTAAAGCAGACTACTTGGAAATGTCTAGAGAGTATTTTTCTAGCTAGTTGGTTAGTTTAATGTTTCTTTTTGAGCTTTCTAATATTAAAGCCATTTGCCAAACATTACATTCCTTGGATTATCTCATACTGTTACTGAAATGCACAATTCCAAAAACATCTATGAACACAGAAAGTGCACGTTCCCGGGGGAAGTAATACTAGCCATGGATTGCATTTCTGCCAGAAAGCAAAGCTGGTTGAAATAAGAGATCACAGCTGTGATTCTTGGCACATATCCTCCAATTTCTTGTGCACAGGCTTTGTTGGCAAGCACCAATCAAGAAAAATCATTAACTGTGGCTTCCACCTCAGTTCCGGAACTAGTCATACACACCCAACGGTTTTATATGCTGGCACAAGCTGGGATCCAGATGCAGTGAATCCCTTCACTCAATAAAAGCTTTGTCTTAGAGTGCTGAATGGAGCAGGAACAGAAATTAAGGAAAGGAATGAAGGTGGCACATCACAGGGAAAAAAAGTGTTATGCAAGTTCATTTTTCAATTCTATCAGTACTCCGGGGTGTATATCATCTGGTCCAAGCGATTTGCTATTCTTCAATTTGTCAAATTGCTCCATTACATCTTCCAGGATAACAGAGATTTGTTTCAGTTTCTCTGACTCTTCAGCATTGAATACCATTTCTGGCTCTGGTATCTCTCCCACATCTTCCTCTGTGAAAATCGAAGTAAAGAATTCATTTACTCTCCGCTATGGCCTTGTCTTTCTTGAGTGCCCTCTTTACCCCTTGGTCATCTAGCAGTTCAACTGATTCTTTTATCAACCTCTTGCTTATAATATACAGTACCAAAAAGGTTTTTACTATATGGTTTTGCCTCCAACACAGTCTTCTTTTCAAAGTCTCTCTCTGCCTTCCTTATCAGCACTTTGCATTTGACTTATCATTCCTTATGCTGTTTCCTGTTATTTTCATTTAGATCTTTCTTCTATTTTCTGAAGGATTTTCTTTTAGCTCTAATAGCTTCCATGGAATAGGGCTTCAGGACTTCTAGGATGGTATTTTTGAATAGCATCCACGCCTGATGTAAATTTTTGACCTTTGTGTAATTTTGTTTTTACCATTCTCCTTATTTTATCATATTCTCCTTTTTGAAAGTTAAATGCTAACATGCTGGATTTCTGTGTGTACTTACTCCAGAGATCATGTCAAATCTGATCATGCTATGATCGCTGTTATCAAGTGGCCCCAGTACCATTACCTCCTGCATCAGATCATGCTCTCCACTAAGGACTAGGCCTAGAATTGTTCCCACTCTTGTTGGTTCCTGAACCAGCTGCTCCATAAAGCATTCCTTGATTTCATCTCCCTAGCATGCACTGATGTTACATTTACTCAGTTGTTCTTGGGATTTACATGGATTGGTTCCGGAATATTTTCTGTCTCATTTTTTGCTTTGGTGCTGTCTCTAAAATCAGAAGGGCTGGCAATGTTATGTTATTTGCCTTCCCTTCAGCTAAGGGAAAGAAGCGATTAACGATTTTTGAGAAATCACTGGCTTTTCAGGCAGCAAGACTTGGAAGGATCTTGCTAAATTTTACTCATTTTTTCAACAGTATCTTATATATAAAAAAGTTCAAACATGTTTATTTAAGAAATTCATTTTACAAGAGGATTAGCATTTTTAAGTTAGAGAGATTTTATGTAAGGTTTGTGTAATTCCCAGAGATTGTTCTTGCTTCTTGTTTTTTCTGACCCGCTTAGAACTATGAGGTGATAGAGTGATAGATGTCAGAAATGTAATGTAAAATATAATGTAATTGAAATCAACCATTATTATGGTGTTCCCCAATTTTGTTAGTCTCCCTGATTTTTGATAACATTTCTGCATCTGTCTGTTCATTCTGGCCATGAGATTGGTAGTACACTCCTATCAATGTCATTTTCCCCTTTACACGTGGAATTTCTATCAATAGGGATTCCAAGATGTGTTTTGTATCCTGCAGAATTTTTAGTCTATTCGATTCAAGGACCTCCTTAATGTATAATGCTACACTTCCACCAATTTGACCCACCCTATCACTGGTATGTTAGTGTCCCATTGGTTATCTTCCTTCCACCAGGTCTCAGAGATGCCTATCATATCTATCTTTTCATTTAGTACAATATATTCTAACTCTCCCATCTTATTTCTTAGACTTCTTGCATTTGCATACAGACATTTCAAACAATATTTGTTGTTCCTATTTACAACTTGCTCACAGTTGATAGTGAAAATTGGCAATCTTGAAAATCTCTGTTCTTTATTTAAAGACGCCTGGAGGGGCATTTTCGATATGACGTCTAAGTCTGAATTTGGACGTCTTACAAAAACATCCAAATTCAGAACAGGAAACTAGGTCATTTTCAACACAAAAAGGGTCTATCTTTCCCTTTTGAAAATACTGTTTGAAAATACGTTTTGTGATTTGGACGTTTTATTTTTTTGGTCCATGTTCGAACAGAAACCGTCCAAATGCAAAACGTCGAAAATAGAGGAGGAGTGGCTTAATGGTTAGTGCAGTGGGCTTTGATCCTGGTAAGACTCTCCTCTGTCCCCAGCTCCCACTCCAGCCACCCAGCGATTCCCCTCTCTCCCTGACTCCCCCCCTCCAGCCACCCAGTGATTCTCCTCTCTCCCCTGCCCCCCCTGCAGCCACCCAGCGATTCTCCTCTGTCCCCGGCCCCCCCCTTCCAGCCACCCAGCGATTGTCCTCTCTCCCCTACCCCCCTCCAGCCACCCTGCGATTCTCCTCTCTCCCATGCTCCCCCTGCAGCCAC
This sequence comes from Microcaecilia unicolor, assembly GCF_901765095.1. Taxonomy (NCBI): domain Eukaryota; kingdom Metazoa; phylum Chordata; class Amphibia; order Gymnophiona; family Siphonopidae; genus Microcaecilia; species Microcaecilia unicolor. The sequence continues at coordinate 105,881,334 of NC_044033.1, forward strand.
CCAGCGATTATTGTTTTTGCTTGGCCCCCCCTGTATCCACCCAGGGATGCTCTTCTCTTCCCTGCCCCCCCTCCTGCCACCCAGCGAGTCTCCTGTGTCCCCAGCTCCCCCTCCAGCCACCCAGTGATTCCCCTCTCTCCCTGGCTCCCCCCCTCCAGCCACCCAGTGATTCTCCTCTCTCCCCTGCCCCCCCTGCAGCCACCCAGTGATTCTCCTCTGTCCCCGGCCCCCCCCCTTCCAGCCACCCAGCGATTGTCCTCTCTCCCCTACCCCCCTCCAGCCACCCTGCGATTCTCCTCTCTCCCATGCTCCCCCTGCAGCCACCCAGCGATTATTGTTTTTGCTTGGCCCCCCTGTATCCACCCAGGGATGCTCTTCTCTTCCCTGCCCCCCTCCTGCCACCCAGCGAGTCTCCTGTGTCCCCTGCTTCCCCTCCAGCCACCCAGTGATTTCCCTCTCTCCCCGTCTCCCCCTCCAGCCACCCAGCGATTCTCGTCTCTCCCCTGCCCCCCTCCAGCCACCCAGCGATTGTCCTCTGTCCCCTGTCCCCCCTCCAGCCAGCTAGCGATTGTCCTTTCTCCCCTGCTCCCCCTCCAGCCACCCAGTGATTTTCCTTTTTCCTCTGGCCCCCCTCCAGCCACCCAGCGATTCTCCATTTTCCCTTGCCCCCCTTCCAGCCACTCACCGATGCTCTTCTCTCCCCTGCCCCCCCCTTGCAGCCAGTAGGCGAATCTTGTCTCCCCTGCCCCTAACGATACTGGCCAAATCTCTCCGCTGCCGTGCACAGCTCAGTGTGCAGGTCCAGTGAACGCTAGATCGATTCGCCGATGTGCGTCCGCCCTCCCACCGCTGGTTGGTCAGGTTTTGCGTGTGACGTACCCTTCCATCTCACTGTTCCGCCCTCGATGTCATCACGTTTTTACGCGAGGGCAGGGCAGAGAGAGATGTGACACCCTTACGAACTTATGAACCCTGAAGCCACGGAATCAGCTTCAGAACGTTGGAGGTGCGTTTTATTATAGTAGATTATGTTGTATACTTGTACATTTTTTATGTGTATTTTAATAAACTCCTGATGCAGGCCTCATTGGCCAAAACACAGCTGTGTTGAGTCCAATTCTCCTTTAATAAACTGTTTTATCAACTGGAGCATTGTCCACCTTTTCTTGTCTTCTTCGCTGTTTTGCTACACAGGTCTTACTGAGGTGACATCAACACTAATTTAATTTTAGTTTGTTTTTCATAACATCAAACATCGTTTTAGAATATTTTGGAGGATTTGATGTTGAATTGTTCCATAGATGTGTAAGGGGTTTAGTGCTGGTAAGTGCTTGAAAAGGATGGAAATAGCAGTGTTTAATAATTGATAACATTTTTGAATAGTATACATTGGTTAATATATGCTTTGAGCAATCACTTTACTCTTTGACGTATGATTTATTTATTTATTTAATACATTTGTATCCCGCGCTTTCCCACTAAAAGCAGGTTCAATGCGGCTTACATAGTATTAGGTTATACAGAATTTTTTTAGATAGGTAGGAAAATTAAATGTAGCATAGGAATAGCTTGGATGGGTCGGTAAATATAGGCGATATGGGGTAGTGATTGGATGGATAAGTGGAAGAATGGATGGGTTGGTAGGGATAGGTGATGTGGGGGGGGGGGGGTGATGTGGGAGATGTAATCTGGGTCAATGTCGTTGCTTCTTCAGTGTTCATTAGATAGATCGGTTCATAAGTTTAATCAGGGTCTTTAGGGTAGGCTTGCTTGAATAAATGGGTTTTTAATGCTTTCCTGAAAGGTAGATGGTCATAGATTGATCGGATATGTCTAGGGAGGGCATTCCAGAGTTGGCTGCCCAGGAAGGAGAAATTGGATCCATAATAAGTTTTGTACTTGAGACTTTTACAGTTGGGATAATGCAGGTTGAGGTAGTTTCTCGAGGATACAGACATGTTTCTAATATCTAAATTTAATAAAAGGTATTAATTGTGATTATTTTACTTTTACTTATTTTTTTTTCTGTGTGTTGTCAGACAATTATGGATATATGCCCCACCCCTGGCACCACCCCTAACTCCGCCCCCTTTAGTCTCCCCAAACAGTTGGACCACCGACCGCCTATGCTTTCCCCTTTCCCCTGGCTGTCTCGGGGGGGGGGGGGGGAGAATGAAAGACAGGATAAGAGGTAGCACAGCCATGCTATAAGTACTATGCACACTGACTTCCAAGCAGTATGTAGCCCTCAGCAGGCAGTCCCTGGCTCTTTGCCAGGTTTGCTCAATAGTGACTACACCATTGCTTCAATAGAACATTATATAAAACCAATCCAGCACCTATAGCACTGCAGACAGCGATGTTCAAAGCAATCCCAAACTAGCAAGCGGTGAATAAGTTCTTTTCTTAAAGCTAGGAGAGTTTTGTGAGTGTTTTTCTCCCTAACCACATGACCTCGTCACATAATACACAATCCAGTTAAGCAACTCAGAGACAGAAAGGCTCTGTTATTCACATAAACCAGTAATCCAAGAAGGCTCATTCTGCCGTTTGTATCTGTGTTCCAGGAAGAGCAGAAATGAAAAAAACAAACATTAAAACAAAACAACCAAGGAGAGAAGCAGGCTACCCAAAAATGAACCCCAGGTCTTCTTATTCTGTAGCTGAGCCTGGCTGGTCTGCAGCAACTTCTTTCACAGCTAGTGAAATGCCAAAGCTCCACAAGAAGTCACTGAACTCTCACTATTTGGCTTGTTGAAAAAAGGATGTTTGTAAAATATCCTTTGCTTTCATGTGCAGTTTGGAGTAGGAGGGTTATGGGAATCCGGAACAAGGACCTGAAGTGGCAGTTCAGTACAGTGCAATAACAGAGTCAGGGCAGCTGTGTGGACGAGAGGAGCTCTGTGGGAGATGGTGCCTGGACCCTAAGCAGCTTCCAAAGTTTGCACGCCTAAATGTTCCTTTCCTTAACAATGTCAGCAAGTATAGCCAACTGCTTGAGTGGTTTTCTCTTCGTTAATTTTATTTCTGAAGTCGGTTACAGTGATAGAACTTCCTTCTCAAATAAAACGTTTATAATTCAGTATCTCCCAGCTACACTTGCAACAGAAAGGTATGTAGGTTGCATGCCTGTAGTATGCATCACTCATGCTTTAAGCATTATACATGCTGCAGCCATGCAGCACTGACACATTGCCTTAGCACTCAGTACCATGGGATCCTGCAGGATGTAGCACCATTTGTAGGTGGGAACTATTTTACGGAGCACAGATCAGAGGCCTCATGTAAGTTCCAGGCTGTAAATAATAACCACCTGTATAAAGTTTTAATAAAGAAAAACACTATACTAATAGTTAGTATACTGTTTCCAGCTGGCTGGTAATTGGCAATCGTGGCTGTTTTTTTTATTAAGGCAGGACGTAGAGAGCTGCATGGGAACGGGGATTGCGGGAATCCCGTGGGATTCCCGCAGGGACGGAAGCAGTTCTGCGGGGTTCCCGCGGGGATGGAAGCAGTCCATGTGGGATTCCCGCGGGGATGGAAGCAGTCCCTGTGGGGTTCCCATGGAAGTGTAAGCTACACCTGCACCAGTCTCTCATCTACCGAGTACCAAGTTCTTTGAGTGCTGTCTCCTCCTCCTCTTCCTCCTTGCTTTAACAGCACAAATGTGGAAAGTCTTCCATTAAGGAGGTGGTAGAGAAACAAATGATGATGGAATTCAAAAAGGCGTGGAATGAACACAGAGGATCTCTAATTAGAAAATGGAAGTTATAAAAAACCTAACCTTAAATGGCTACATGTGTGTGGATGTGTGGATGTGTGTAGATGGCGACTCTGGCTGTGATTAACCAGGGCGAATACCGGGCAGACTTGTATGGTCTGTGTCTAATATATGGAAGTTTGGTTTAGGATGGGCTGGAAAGGGCTTAGACAGGAACTTCAGTGGCTGGAACATAAGGACAGTTCTGGACAGATTTTTACGATCTGTGTCCCACAAATGAGAAGACGCATAGACTGGAGTGGGCTTCAATGACAACTACAGCAGTTGGAACATAAGGATAGGTCCAGATAGACTTCTATGGTCTATGTTCTAGAAACACAAAAGAAAGACCATAATCAAGTATATAATATCGCACTTGTTGATTTAATCATGAATTGATAATGAGTGTGACTATTGGGCAGACTGGATGGACCATTCAGGTCTTTATTTGCTGTCACTTACTATGCTACAATTAATCCTCTTTGCTGATGAGCAGACCTCAGCTCGGACACAGGCAAGAGCATCGGATGTCACCTGACCTACTGGCGCGTGCATGTGGTGACCTCTCAGCACACAGTGCCAGAAATCAGAGACAAATCTTACATGTGCACACCAGAGTGTTCCACGTTTCAGCTTCCATTCCTTCCTTGCCTACAGTGCTGTGGCTCAAATCCAGAGAGAGACTGAGGGAGCTGACTGGAATTTTATTTTATGTACCATTAAATTCTTACAGTGATGGGTGGGGATGCATATATCAAATTTATTTAGGTAGACTTGGCTCAATCACATCCCTAGGTAGGTACTGTGATACACTGGGTGGGTTTATTTTTGAACTGCTTTTCTTTGAAAGCAGAAGCCATTCCTTAGGCCCAGCCATATTGACAACTCTCCCCACAGGCTTTGCCTTCTGTGCAGGGCCGTGCCTAGGGTCTCTGATGCCCCCCCCTGTGTGGCACAAGATGCAAAGGAAATAGGAGCTGAAAGATGGAGTGCATCTTTGTGGGATTACAACCACTTAGCTTTTCATGCTTTCATGTTCACGAAATTAGTAATTAAATCTTTGATATCTAACTGGGTACATATATCATTCTCAATAGCAATCATGGCAAGGCTTACAAGCCTTTCTTGCGAAATACTTGATCGCAAATAATTTTTTATGATTTTTAACCATGAAAATGATCGCTCACCACTTGCCACACTGACAGGAATTGTCAGCAATATTCTTAGAAACAAATTGCTATACATTGCAAAATAAGATAGCAGATGTAAATTCTCAAAATGGACATATTCCAAACGCTAAAATGAAAATAAAATGATTTTTTTCTACCTTTGTTGTCTGGTGACTTTCTTTTTCTGATCATGCTGGCCCAGTATCTGATTCTGCTGCTATCTGTCCTCTTAACTCCGTTTCCAGGGCTTCCTTTCCATTTATTTCTTTACTTTCCTCCTTTCTTCATTTCTTGCTCTATATCCATAAGTAAAAGCTGGGTCCTCCGCAGACTTGACTGTCCAGTGGATCCAGCTTCTGCCTATTTTCTCCATCCATGTGCAGTTTTTCTTCTCTCTTCCTTTTCCCTCATCTCATCTCCTTCCTCCCCTCCATCCATGCCCAGCATTTCTTCTCTCTCCCTTCCCCTCCATCCATGTGCATCTCCTTCCTCTGTCTTCCCTTCCCTTCCCTCCATCCATGTCCAACAATTCTCCTCTCTCCCCTCCATGTCCAGCAATTTCTCCTCTCTCCCTGGGCCCTGCCCTCCCATCCATGTCCCTCTCTGCCCTTCCCTCCTCCATCCATATCCAGCAATTCTCCTCTCTCCCCTCCCCTCCATGTCCAGTAATTTCTCCTCTCTCCCTGGGCCCTGTCCGTCCATCCATGTCCATCCTTGTCCCTCTCTGCCCTTCCCTCCTCCATCCATGTCCAGCAATTCTCCTCTCTCCCCTCCCTCCAGCAATTTCTCCTCTTTCCCTGGGCCCTTCCCTCCCATCCATGTCCATCCATGTCCATCCTTGTCCCTCTCTGCCCTTCCCTCCTCCATCCATATCCAGCAATTCTCCTCTCTCCCCTCCCCTCCATTTCCAGCAATTTCTCCTCTCCCTGGGCCCTGCCCTCCCATCCATGTCCCTCTCTGCCCTTCCCTTACCTCAGCTCCGCGCCGCCCTGGGGGCTTTAAATCTTTTGCCTCCGACGGTCGCAGCAGCTGAGCAGCGTCAGTGAAAGCGCTGCCGATGTCTCCAGGCTTCCCTTTGCGCTCGCTTGTTCGTTCCCTCATTGTCCCGCCTTCTTCTGACGTCATTTCCTTGCAAGGGCGGGACACTGAGGGAACCAACGAGCGCGAAGGGAAGGCTGCAGACATCGGCAGTGCTTTCACTGATGCTGCTCACCTGCTGCGACTGTCGGAGGTAAAAGATTTAAAGCTCCCAGGGCGGCGCGGAGCTGAGGTAAGCGGCGAGGGTAAGCACCGCGGCGGCGCCCTCCAGAGGTCGGCGCCCCCCTGCAGTGCTTACCCCGCTTACTGTGTTGGCACGGCCCTGCTTCTGTGCAGAACGTGAATGTGTAGCAGCTTAGTTTTGGCCTGCAGGCCTTCACATGCCATTGCTCCCACCACCAAAGTCAGCTCTAGGATCGGCTGCTCTCTCCAAAGGTAAGGTTGCGAAGGAGGGGAAGGGTGTTGAGTGTGTGGAGAGGAAAAGGTCCCTGGGGAGTGGGCCGTTTGGGAGGGCAGATGGTCTGGTGGGCAGGGGATTAGCTGAGGATGAGAGGGAGAGATAAGGTGGGGCCATAAAAGCAAGGCACGATCTAACAATCTTCCGAAAACTATTGAAAACCAACCTGTTCAAGAAGGCATACCACAACGACCAATCCTAAATAAAAGATAATTAGACGCCACATGAACTAGACAAAAATGAACTCTTTACATCAAATTAAAACCTTCGCTACCACTCATAAAGTTACACAATACACACTACCCTTTATCTCTCATGCCGAAACGAACTGTACCTCTCATGCCGGAAATGAACTTTCTATATTTGATTATCTAACTTATTTTATAACTCTTATCATTCAGGAACTTCAATGCAATACCTCTTTGTATTCTATTGTACCATTTATCTGCCTTAATGCAATACCACTTGTAATTCTCTACCCAGAAATGGTGATCGCCATTACGGCATAATGTAAGCCACATTGAGCCTGCAAATTGATGGGAAAATGTGGGATACAAATGCAATAAATAAATAAAATAAAATAAAAGGGAGTAATGATGGCTTTTTTTGGAGTGAAGGAGTAGCCTAACAGTTAGTGCAGCAGCCTGAAAACCACAGGAACTGGGATTAATTCCCACTACAGCTCCTTGTGACTCTGAGCATGTCCCTTAACCCTCCGTTGCCCCAGGTACAAAATAAATACCTGTATATAACATCAAACATGCCAAGTCACATGCATTTGGTGTGTGACACACACATGGCTCTTGTCCAGCTCACATGCCTAAATCCATTTGTCATACGCATTTGCTCCCCTGCACAGCAGTCAGCAAGCATTCACCTTTCTCCCATCGCCAGTCCTGCTGCTGTTACTGCTTTTCCTGACCTGCAGCAGCAAAAACAGCAGACAACACTTGTTATTTCTCTTCCCGTGGCTGCTGGTCCCACCCCCTCTGATGCCACTTTCCTGTTTCAAGGCAGAGCCAGCAGCCACTGAAAAAGGAACAATGGCTCCGGGAGTGCTATCTGCTATTTTGCCGCTGGTGCTGCGGGTCAGGAAAAGCAGCAACAGTGGCGGCTGTGGTGTTGGGGGGGGGGGGGGGGGGGAGGGTTAAGGACACAAAAAGGAGGGAGATGCTGGATGGAAAGGGGGGGACAGAAAGAGGACAGAGGGCAGATACTGGATGGAAGGGAGGAGTCATTTACTATGTTACTATGTAAGAAAGGGAAGATGCTGGCTGAAAGAGGGAACAAGGGACAGATTTTGGATGGAAGGGGTAGGAAGCAGCGCAATGCTGGGCCCACCAGTGGTAGGGAGTGCAGAAGGGAAGAATGAGAGAAGGATGCTTGCTGGCCCCCAGGGGGCAAGAAGAAGAAGAAATACCAGAATTATGGGGAAGAAGGAACAGTGAAAGATGCTGGATGTGTGTGTGTGTGTGGGGGGGGGGGGGGGGGGGGGGAGCACGTGGCAGGAGGGAGGGAAGCCAAGGAACAATTGTTGGATCCTGGGGGAAGACAGCAGGAAGATGGAGGAAGGTAAGAGAGAAGGATAGATGCTAGCCTGGGGGAGGGGGAGATGGGACAGACAGGAAGGAAGGAAGAGAGAGGGAGGGATGCTGGCACATGGGGGGGTACATAGAGACACAGAAGAGTTATGGCAAGAAAGGTGCACAGAGATGGGAGACGCGGGAAGATGGGGGCAAGGACACAGGGGTGATGCTGGATCAAACAGGAACATAGAGAGATGTTTGGTGGACATGGAGAGAAAAGAAATGCCAAATGGACAAGGAGACTCTGACAGTTAAGAAAAGAAAGCAGAAACTAGAGACTGGAACCAACACAATACGAAAAACAAAATGAGCAGACAACAAAGGTAGAAAACCCCCCAAAGAATTTTATTTTCTATATATTGATTGGAATATGTCAGTTTTTGGAATGTACATCTGTCAGAACTAGTTTTAGACATGGCTGGGGCCCGCGAGAAAAACCTCACTCATTGGCCTTCAATTTCCAACACTGCAGTGGTAAATCTCCAGCTTTGGGATGGGCGTCTCTGTAATATGTAAACCACTTTGATTGTAACCACAGAAAGGCAGTATATCAAATCCCATCCCCTTTCTCTTTTTGTTTGTTTTAGAGTCTTCAAAACTGCCAATCCTAGCTATAAAGGAACTTATTAAACAATGTCCTACAGCAAATAAATAGCACCAGAATCCTGGAACTGTTTATTGTTTTTCTTCTGCGCTTTGTAATTCTTTCCTTCTATTACTTATATATATGTATTGCTTTGGCACAACTATTACAAAGTTTGAATCTAGCCAGAACACAGAGTCCAGCCCTACGAGGAGCCTGGGAAAGAGTTTGGCTCAAAGGTTACCTCACTTTTCCCTGGGCTCCTGAAGGCTGAGAAAAGTTAGCAATCCTAGCTAGGTGTGGTCCTAGAATCTAAAATTACTCAAACATTTTGGCACTATTTAGAATAAAAGAAAGAGCCTAACTAAAGACTTGTATTCTTTCAATATTTATCATCCCACAGGATGAGGGGCATTGTCGGGTTCAGATGAAATCTCCATTGCCAGCATAGTCACAGTGGTCCCGTTCTGTGTTTTGGGAAGTCTAGAAAAGTAGGGGCACACAGGGGGTAGCTGACTGGTAGATGCTTTTCAGTCATGGAGCATGCAAGGCGAAAAAAGTGCAAATCACAAAAATATGTTCTCTGTGTGCGTAATCTTCAGGGACACAATAGGAGCCACACATTCATATTGTATAAAATAAGACAGACCTAATGATTTATGCAGAGCTTCCCAAATCAGTTCTGGGGTTACCACAGTCAGTCAGGTCATCAGAATATCAACAATGAATATTGTGACAAGTACAGGTTGTGCCCTGTCACAAAGATGCCACTTCCATTTAAGAGAAAAGAAACTAGATCTCCCATGATGTCTGGGAAACAGCAGGGAATGTCCAGGAACCCAGGAAGGGGGGTGGGGTGGGCGGATCATAGGACAGTTAAGTCATGTTAAGTTTTGTCCTATCTAGGGTGAGGAGGCTGTTAGACCAAGCTTCTAATACCTACTTAAGAAGAGTCAGTCTGGATTTTGGATGAAGCTTGTTTTAAGGGGAAACTGGCAAGAGAACCTTCCACATAATGTGCCAACATTCCCAAAGAGAGGAAACTAATTTGCATAAGAGGTGGAAGCTTATGAAAGAGACTGTGAGGTAATTTGCATATCCCAGTAAGTCAAGTACTATGTTTACATGTTTGCCTATGCCAGAAAGAGTTTCGGTTATACAGAATAACAAAGGTGCTACCTTCTTTACAAGAAGGAGTAGTACACTGGTGGGGGAGCCTGTTTGACCAGCAGCAAGAAATTTACCCTGAGTAAGCCACAGTGAAGAGAGACTACTGATACTGAAAGGTACAATATCTACAGACTGTTTCTGATCCTTTTTATTGAAGGCAAGGGTCTTCTGGTACTGAAGGGCTAGAGACCAGTCCTGTTTCTTAAAGCAGGGAGGCAGGCTCTGAAGTTGCCCCCTGAGGGCCTTGTGAGAATATGCATGAGTTCAATGTGCATGCAGAGATTCAGTGTATGCAAACTGATCTCATGCATATTCTGTGTGCACATTCTGAAAACCTAACTGGCTGTGGAATTCCTATGACAAGTTTGGGAAGCCCCACTAAAGAGTTTCCTCACTAGCAGGCACTTTCATTTTCTGTATCCAAACGGACGGCTTTTCGTCCGTTTGGATACAGAAAGTGAAAGTGCCTTGTTGCTTTGTAGCTTTTAGTATATGAGACATGGAGTAAGGAATAACATATTGTAGAGGAATATATTCAAGTTATTCCCCGAGTTTTCCACGTCATCACTGTGACCCCTGACGCAGGTGCTAGCCACTGAAACACGGCCCGTGTCGGGTCTTTTTGTCAAGGCTTATTCATTAAAGAACTGTGTACCATTTTTAAAGGCCCTTGGTGCTGTTTTTTGTTTGGACTTTAGTTTGTACTTCATTCCCTCTCTTTTGCTATATCTGCTAAAATAAGTACCATTGTATAGAAATGTGTTATTTCAACTGGGAGGTGCAAGATATTCCCAGACAGACACAAGATGAACAGATACAAGAGCAGTGAGGAGATTTAAGATCTCCAACATGGTGAAGCATGGTGAAAGAGAAGTAGAACAGCAATAGTAAGAGAATTATGTGGTTACAAATCACAGTGAACTTCTGTCTGTCTGTTGTGGGAGCTTCTCCTTCTGTGGAGGAGACGTTATTGATGTTCAATTGCTATATATTTGTTCATTCATTACCTGCAGGGTATCGAAGACCACTCTGAGAAATTCCATTACCTGTGAGGGCACCAACTTGCTCTTGGACAAGTTGACCACCCAACCTAGCTGCTCCAACAACTGCACCATATGCACTGTGGCCTGTTTGCTCTCCTGCCTAGATTTTGCACAAATAAGCCAATTGTTTACGTTAGGTTGAACCAGAATTCCTTCCCTGCACAACACTGTTGTCAGAACTATCAATATCTTCGAGAAGGTTGTCAGCGCCTTTGCAGGCCTGAATGGCAGGCCACAAAAGTGGAAGTGACGCACCATCACAATGAACTGTCAAATTGGGATGTGCAAGTATGCTTCCATAAGATCGAGAGAGGTGAAGAACTCTCCTGTCTGAACTACCAGGATGACTGACTGCAATGCTTCCATGCAAGAATGAGGAACCTTTAGGTACTGGTTCACACCCTTGAGGTCTAGAGTGGGACAAAAGAAACCTTCCTTCTTGGGCACCACAAAGTAGATGGAATAGAAACCCATTCCTTGCTCAGTGGCTGCCACACCCATCTCAATCTTGCAGACCTCCTGCTTTCCTGAGAAACAGTCTTCCAACGGCGTGTCCGGGGCCTTTTCCACCCACATGAAATAGGCCCTCCTCACTAATGGAGGAGTAGCCTAATGGTCAGTGCAGTGGCCTGAGAACCTTTGGAGCTGGGTTTGATTTCCACTGCAGCCCCTTGTCACTCTGGGCAAGTCATTTAACCCTCTATTGCCCCAGGTACAAAATAAGTACCTGTATATAATATGTTAAAAAAACTTTGACTGTAACCACAGAAAGGTGGTATATCAAGTCCCATCCCCTTTAAACTCCCATAAATGGCTGCTTGCAAGTCCACGGTGGAGATATCAAGGCTGTATCTCTATTAATGGGGAGTGTAGTCCTCTTTGTGATAGCTGCTATGACCGCATCAAGGGTCAGCGGTCTCAAGGCATCCCTAGCCGCCTCTGGCACAGGATAAAGCAGTGTCATAGATCTTCCTACCTTGAACACCACATCCAGAGAGTCCCATCCCTGATGCCTGCAGGTAGGGAAAGGACTTTGCTGACTTCCTGATGTCCTTCAAAAGAGGATCCCCTTTCCAGACCTCAATCTTCTGAGGATTCTCTAGACTCAGGTTGGAAAAAACCTGCTGAATCAGTTTCTGCAGCTCCTCCTTAAGGAAGGCTCACACTACTGTAGGGTTCTCCCCCAGAGGAAGCTCCTCTGAGACACCTTCCTCACCAGGCTCCCCCACCAGAGAGCTTTCTTCCATGGGCACCAAGTCCTTGGGTTCAACACTGTACTTCAGCCTCTGCAGCCTGCAGGCCGACTAGGCTCCATGCAGCTGAGCAGAGCTAGCACCTCCCCAAGCAGCCCCCTGCTCCCAGGGAGCAGATTCACCTGCTTGATAGTAACATTGTAGCATAGTAGTTTACAGCAGACAAAGACCTGAATGGTCCATCCAGTCTGCCCAACATCCACACTTTTTTTTAAAACCCAGCTATAGTAACTGCTCTTGTCATATCCTCTAGCAATGAATTCCATAGATTGTGCATTGATACCCAAATTCTATATATTGCACCTAGAGTTACACGTGCTAAATTGGGCAAAACCCCAATTAATGTGCGTAATGTAACTGAATAATGAGCCAATCAGTGCTGATAATTGGGTGATAACAATCAATTATCAGCACTAATTGGGTTTAATTGGGAGTTAGGCGCACATTGAATCAGCGCTTATGTTACGCGCACATCTGAATCTGTGCCTAACTTCTGTCATGCAGTTACTATAGCTGGGTTTAAAAGAAGGGCTGGACAAGTTCCTGGAGGAAAAGTCTATAAACTGTTATTAAGGCAGACTTGAGGAAAGCGATCGTCTGGGGATAGGTAGCATGGAATCTGTCCACTGTTTGGGATCCTGCCAGGTACTTGTGAGCTGGACTGGCTACTGTTGGAAACAGGATACTGGGCTTGATGGACTGTTTGTCTGACCCAGTATGGCAGTTCTTTTGTTCAATGTGAAAGCACTGAGAGGGGAATGTAGAGTGACAGCTGTTGAACTATTATACTGACCACAAACTGAGTGACCACAGGAATTATCACAGTGGTGCAGTTCAAGGGGTTAGTTAATAATTCCACAAGGAATTTCAAATCACTGAGGAAAGGATGGCTGAATGAACTGGACATCTGGTCTTGTGTTCCTAAGTAAGGAGCAGGAATAAAGGTCTGTCCCCGATGCATCTTTTTCATCCACAGCAGGGGCGTAGCCAGACACCCAATTTTGGGTGGGCCTGGGCCCAAGATGAGTGGGCAGAAGAACCTCGCCCCGTCCCACAGGTGATTTGGTCTCTCCTCTCGCCTGCATGCCATATGGTCTCTCAAACATCCCCCCTCTCCCGTATACCTTTTAAATAGCAGATTTTCATCAGCAGCGAGCAGCAACTAATACACACTGCTCATGTTGGCCCCACACCCTTCCCTCTGATGCAGCTTCCTGTTTCCGCCTAGGCAGAAATACATCAGAGGGAAGGCTGTGGGGTCAGTGCGAGCAGTATGTATGTCACTGCTCACTGCAGGCGAAGATCTGCTACTTACAAGGTATGCAGGAGGGACACTTGTTGGGAGTTTTCAGCTGGTGGGGCTTGGGGATCCCTGCCAGCCACATCATAGGTATGCTGCTACTGGGTGGGCCTGAACCCAAAGTGGGTGAGCCTGGGCCCACCCAAGCCCACCCTTGGCTACGCCACTGATCCACAGAGCACAAGTGAGAAGCAAGTTGAAAGAGAAGTAGGAGAACAGCAATAGTAAGATAATTATGTTTTTGCAAGAGAAGATGAATGATTACCATTCCAGTAAATTACCATTCCAGTTAAGAGGCCAGTGAATATTCAGAGTCATAATGCTAAACGCAACTGCCTGTCTGAGAACAAGGGGCAAGAGTTTCCTGAAGGACTAACCAAGGAAGAGAGATCCAGAAAGTGCCAGAACCTTGAAAACAGATATATACCACCCAGGGCCTCTGATGGGTAACCAGGAGAATTCCCAAAATTTGTGCACATAAATATAGAATCTCGCCTAACTCCAAACACCTACACTTTCGTGTGGTTATATGCTAAGTGTGACTCTATAAAGGGCACATACCCCTTATAGAATTGCGTTGTGATTTTTTTGACACTGATTTTCAGGCTCATTATTGAAAGAGAAAGATACCTATCTTTTGACACGAATCGGAAGATGGGCGTCCTTCTCACAGGGTCGCCCAAATTGGTATAATCGAAAGCCGATTTTGGGCATCCCCAACTGCTTTCCATTGTGGGGATGACCAAAGTTCACGGGGGCGTGTCAGAGGCGTAGCGAGGGCAGGACTTGGGCGTGCCTAACACATGGGTGTCCTTGACTCATAATGGAAAAAAAAGGCGTCCCTGATGAGTACTTGAACGACTTTACCTGGTCCTGTTTTTCTTATGACCAAGGCACAAAAAGGTGCCTGAACTGACCAGATGACCACTGGAGAGAATCCGGGATCACCTCCCCTTACTCCCTCAGTGGTCACTAACCCCCTCCCACCCTCAAAAAACATCTTTCAAAATCTTTTGTACCAGCCTCTATGCCAGCCTCAAATGCCATACTGAGGTTCATCACAGCAGTATGCATGTCCCTGGAGCAGTTTTAGTGGGTGCAGTGCACTTCAGGCAGGCGGACCCAGGCCCATCCCCCCCTACCTGTTACATTTGTGGTGGTAAATGTGAGCCCTCCAAAACTCACCACAAACTCACTGTACCCACATCTAAGTGTCCCCCTTCACCCGTAAGGGCTATGGTAGTGGTGTACAGTTGTGGGGAGTGGATTTTGGGGGGCTCAGCACGCAAGGTAAGGGAGCTATGTACCTGGGAGCAATTTCTGAAGTCCACTGCAGTGCCCCCTTGGGTGCCTGGTGGGTGTCCTGGCATATCAGGGGGACCAGTGCACTACGAATGCTGGCTTCTCCCACGACCAAAGGGCTTGCATTTGGTCGTTTCTGAGATGGGCTTTCTTGGTTACCATTATCGTCGAAAATCAGTAACGACCAAGTCTAGGGACGAACATCTCTAAGGACGACCTAAATTTCCAGATTTGGGCGTCCCCAACCATATAATCGAAACTAAAGATGGACATCCATCTTGTTTCAATAATACGGGTTTCCCTGCCCCTCCACCGGGACGTTTTGCGAGGACGTCCTCAGCAAACTTGGGTATCCCTTTTGATTATGCCCCTCCACGTAGGTGCCATATATAGAATTTGGGCCGGAGTGAAAAAATATTTTCTCTGATTTAAGTGTGCTACTTAGTAACTTCATGGCATGTCCCCTAATTTTTGTATTTTTTCAAAATACAATTTATGTTTACTTGTACTACTCCACTCATTATTTTTTTTTTGTATAAACAGTTTTTATTGATGAGAATTGACATTGCAAACATGTTCAAGCATTTTGTACACATATAAACAGGTCATCGTTGTATATACACTGTATAACAGCATCATCAATGTTTTCTCCCACCCTTTTCTCCCCTCCCCTCCCATTAGTATCCTCACATTAAACTTTAACTTGTTGTATAGTGTCTAGTCCTTCTTTCCTAGTCCAACAATTGACACAAAAGAAAAGAGATCGCCTAACAGTGGTCGAACTTATAGCTATACTTAGTGAACTTTTATATTTAGTATGCAACAGTGAGCGTATACATTCCCCATATATTCCCTCCCCCCCCCCCCTATTTCCCCTCCCTCCACCTCCCCCTACTGGACCTATTAACAGTTTAGAATCCTGCTTCTCCCAACTGGGGTGAGGGTGTCACAAAACGGGGACCATATTTTACAAAATTGGTCTCCCCTTGTAGAAGCCAAGTCTCCCACTCTTTTCTTTTCCAGCATGCAACATTGCATCATGGCTCCTCTCCATTGCTGAACTCCAGGGGCCTCTGGTTGTAACCATAATTGTGTAATTGTCCGCTTGCCCATCAAGGTCGCCCTTTTCAGAAAAGCTTTTAGTCCCTCAGGTGATTTTCCTCGGATGTTGTAAACTTCAAAGAGTTGGCCTGGTGATGGTTGCCATTGTACTTTCCACATCTGAGATACATGTTGTCCCAGCGTTTTCCAGAATTGGAACACCATTGAACAGAACCAAAACATGTGCCCCAAGGAGGCTCCCACCTGTCCACACTTTGGGCAGTCATCTGTAGGTCTGATGGTCGCTTTAAAGGCTCTGTGTGGTGAAATATAAAGCCGTAAAATAAATTTGTATTGCATCTCCTGCCATGCCACATTCTCTGTCATCTGGTATACACCTGTCAGACACAGTTTTATTTGCTCAGAATTGGGTTTCCATCTCAGTTCTTGATGCCACTGTTGTGAGATGTTTGTATAATCTGACGTCCCCTGCGAATCTCGCAGGTGGCGATGGAAGTAACGGAGGGGTATTTTTAGTTGGGCATCTAGGCCGAGAAGATCATTCATAGAGTCCCATTTTTGCTGTGTAAGGTCTGTTGCGGGCAGAGACCTAACATAGTGTTGAAGTTGTAAGTACTGGAAGTGGTCTTTCTGTCCCAGACCAAATTCTTCACACAGGGTTCTGAAGGGTTTAATATTCCCGTCTTCCGACACCACTTGAAACAAGTACTTAATGCCACAATTCTCCCATTTTTTGAACAAGGCGGAGCCTCCCCCCTCTGGGAATGCTAAATTACCTTTAATTGGGAGCAGTGAAGTTACTGCTTTGTTCCATTTGTACCTCTTGCCCAGCCATTTCCATGTTTTACGCAAAGGATTTATAATGTACCCATACTGACCCAATGGTGGGAGTTCTTTTGCTGAAGCATGAAGCCAGTAAGCAAAGTCCATCGGTGCCATCAATGTGGTTTCTATCTTTGTGCAAGAAAAAAACTCTTTTCCTCTAAACCAGTCTGATAAATGTCCCAGGCCACATGCTGTCGCTATGAGTTTTAGATCAAGTAGTCCCAGTCCCCCTCCCGAGCAGGGTTTCATAAGATTTCTCAGTCCTGTGCGTGCCCGTTTACCTTGCCATAGGAATGCAGTGAGGGTTGTATTGAGCCATACCTCCTCTTTATATCCCAATGTGGCTGGAATCATCTGGAAGATGTACGTCCACCTCGGGAAGATGAACATATTATACATTGCGATTCTCCCTTTCAAAGATATGGGTAAACCCTGCCAACCATGTAGTGTTTCCTTAGTTCTAACCTTCAGTGGGCCTATGTTCTCTTTATACAAGTTCGCTAAGTTTTTTGGGATGAAAACTCCCAAGTACTTGATGTTGTCCTCAGCCCACTGAAAAGGGAATGAGCCACTCCACCCCTCCCTCACCTCCTCCTGGATCGGGAGAGCTATTGATTTGTGTAGGTTTAATTGTAATCCTGAGTAGAACCCAAATTCCTCTATGACTTCGAGCAACCGTAAGACTGAGGGCCTCGGCTGTGTGAGTGTAAGGAACATGTCGTCTGCAAAAGCTAGCACTTTTATTTGTTGTCCATGAAGTGTTACTCCTCGTATGTCGTGGTCTAGCAGAATCGTACGTAGAAGTGGTTCTAGGTAGAGGAGGAATAGGATGGGCGACAAGGGACACCCCTGCCTTGTGCCCCGTTCTACTCGAAAGGGCATAGATCTAGTGCCGTTAATCAATATTTGTGCTGTGGTGTTATTATAAAGTGTCTGGATTGCTTGCAGAAACCAACCATTCAGACCAATGTACTCGAGCACTTGGAACAGGTATTCTCCATTAACTTTGTCAAAAGCTTTAGCCGCGTCAAGACTAACCAGCAATAAGGGGTCACCCGTAATTTGCCCATAAGCCACTGTAAGGAGTGCTTTCCGAACTTGTCTTACCGCTTGCCGGCCCTTGACAAATCCCACTTGGTGTTCTCCTATTAGGTTTGGGATATGAGCTGTCAGTCTATTTGTTAGCACTCTGGATAGGATCTTAACATCTACATTGATGAGGGAGATGGGTCTATAGGACTCTACCAAATCTTTTGGTTTACCCGGTTTGGGGATTAATGTTATTAAGGCTTCATTCTCCCTTGGTGAGAAGAATCCTCTAGCCACCACTGCCTCAAAGTAATCTACCAAGGCACCACACACCTGGGGGCCTAGCATCTTATAGTATTCATTAGAGAAGCCATCGAGGCCAGGTGCTGAGCCCGGGTTCAGGGTTTTCAATACGTTGAGAACCTCTTGTGTTGCAAGAGGGGTTAGCAGTGCTTGGCGAGCCATTTCTGTGAGTTGGGGCATTTTTGCATCTTCTAGGTAGTCTCGGGTCATAGGACCCCTAACCCTATCTTTGGCACTATACGTTTCTTTAAAATATTCCTGGAATGTATTAACTATGTCTGGTAATTTAGTTAGCTTATCCCCCTTGGAGTTCGTAATCACTGAAATGAATCGTTGGGAGGTTTGCGTTTTTGCTATTCTTGCTAGTAGCTTACCCGATTTATTCCCAAAACGTTGGAAGTTCAGCCGTCGAGCCATTAATTGCTTCGAGGCTTGCTCGTGGATGAGTGAATTGAGTGCCACCAGAGCCGCTGACATGGAGTCCCTATTATCGGGGGAGGGTTGTGCTATGTGTTTCCTCTTTGCTTTCTTGTATTCGATTTCTAGACGCAAAATGCCCGCTGCTAATCGTTTTTTCCTAGCACTCTGGAACGCTATTACTTCCCCTCTCATGACCGCTTTGGATGCTTCCCAGAATAATATGGGCGAGTCACATGTAGGATAATTCATGTCCTCGTACAATTTCCATTTTCCCATTAAGTGGTCTAGGAAGTGTTTGTCCCTGTAGAGGTAAGCAGGGAATCTCCAATGGTTGGCTGTTCTCCCTCCCTCTCTTATATCGAGTTCCACCCATATCATACTATGGTCTGAGATTTCCATAGGGCCAATAACTGCTTGTTGAACTTTGAAAAACCAAGATTGTGATATAAGTATGTAATCGATTCTAGACCAGGATTGGTGGGCTTTTGACTGATGGGTATAGTCTTTTGTTGTCGGGTGTAGGGAGCGCCACGGGTCAATTAAGTGCAAGTGTTGGCAAAGTGCTGGGATCCCCTTCCCCTTACTTATTCCTGGTACCGCCACAGGTGATGATCTATCCAGGGACGGGTCTTGTACCTGATTGAAATCTCCCGCCCACACCCAGGGGGCATCAGTATATTGCAGCCCTAATGCTATTAAGGACTGGAAGAATCTTGGGTCATAAGAATTTGGTGCATATATCGCACACAAATAAAAGCTCTGACCTTGGAAATTGACACGGATTAGCACTATACGTCCCTCTGAGTCTTTGTGTATCAGGGTATTGGTGCAAGGTAACCCCTTGCGTACTAATATTACAACCCCGCTCTTCCTGTTGCCCGAGGAGGAAAAATGGCTCTCACCCACCCACTGCTGACAGAGTTTTCTATGTTCAGTATCTGATAATTTTGTTTCTTGCAAGCATGCAAAGTCTATATTATGACGCTTTATCTGAGATAGGATCTTATATCTCTTCACTGGCGATGTGATGCCTGAGACATTCCACGACAAGATCTTTACTCCAGAGTGGTTAATGACTCTCTGGCTTTGGGGATACTATCAATAGTGGTTCCTGACCTACCCCCGGGGGCCCAGCCTCCCCCCAGGAGCATGCTGCCTGTATTTGAAGACCAAGATTCAAATTAACTCTCATGTGATCATAGGTACCAGTGATTCCCTCTCTCTTTACCCCACTAATTCTCTTTCCATTAGTTCCCGTTAATGTGGCTTCCCCCCCCCCTAACCCTCCCCTTGTCCTCGTGTTTACCCCTTCTCCCCACTCCCCTTCTCCCAAAAAGTGCCTTGAAAGGACATTCCCCATCAAGGCCTAGTCACACCGTGCTGAGTGCCCCGCTCCCCCCCAGACATATCATTTTACCTTTGGCCTAGGACAGTTTAAGTTCTCAAAAGGTGACATCTGATCTGGCAGAATGGTCTTATCAATTTCAGAGTCTGTTTACCACAGTTTTGGAACAAGTTCACGTTGGTGTTGCTGGTCCTTGCAGCTCCTGATTGATAAATTGTGTCGCAGATTGTTCCGAGGTGAAGGATATCCATTTTCCATCTTTCATAATTTTTAGTGTAGCTGGGTACAGGAGCATAAACCGAGTATTTCTGTCAATAAGTGAGGTGCAAATCGGGTGGAATTTGCGTCTCCTCTCCTGCACGCTAGCTGAATAATCCTGAAATATTCTTATTTGATTGTCCGCGTATCTTAAAGTGTCTCTTTTCTGTCGGTATCCCTGTAGAATCTCTTCTTTATGAAGATAGTTGAGAACTTTTATTATAACCACTCTGGGTCTGGACCCCGGCTGACCCGGTCTCCCCAGTCTGTGGGCCCGTTCGATACAAAGATGGCCTCTGCTGTCTGATATAGCAAATTCTTTAGAGAGCCATGTTTCCAGCACTGTACTTAGATTCTTGTCTGGTATGGTTTCAGGCAGGCCCACCAGTCTGAGATTGCATCGCCTGGTTCTGTTCTCTAGCTCATCCAGTTTTTCTGCCTGGATGGCTAATTGTTGCTTTAGGTTAGTTATATCAGGCTCACATTGCTGCCACGTGTCTTCTAGGTCTGATACTCGTTTTTCAACCTCCGCCGTTTTGCTTGTTATTTCCGCCAATGTGCCATCTATTTTCCCCAATCGGCTCTCTAATGCTGTAAAGCGTGGTTCCAATGCTGTTCCCACCGCCGTTACCAATTGTGCTAGCTGTCGGGCGGAAAATTCAGCCTCGCCTCGCGGAGATGCGGCCGCCATCTTGGAATCGCTGTTTGCCGCGGGGAGTTTTTCTTTGTCGCTTTTCGAGCCTTTTCTTGTGCTTCCGGGCGGCATAGGAACTAAATATTGTTCCATGCACCTTCCTCTGCTCGTTTGTATGGTCCGATCAGGTTTTTGAGGTTGTTTCTACGGCGGTTTCGAGCGGGGGCGGGCAGGGCACTCGGAGCAGCACAGAAACGCTGTTACTGCTTCCACCGCATCACGTGACTCCTCCCTCCACTCATTATTTTATAGACCGGTATCATATATCCTTTCAGCTGTTTCCTCGTGGCAGAAAAGCTCTAACCTTTGTAGACTTTTCTTGTACGGGAATCATTCCATTCCCTTCTCTGTATCTTTTCTAATTCTGCTGTATCTTTTTCAAGATGCAATGACTAGAATTACACACAATACTCAAGGTGTGGTAGTGTTGATACAGAGGCAACATAGCATTTTTGTTTTATTTTCTAATCCTTTTCTAATAATTCCTAACAATATGCCTGCTTTTTAGCTGTCATCGCACACTGATCAGGGGATTCATGTAGCTGTAGTTTGGATTAACTTTCCCTACATGCATCATGTTTCAGTTGCCAACATTAAATTCCAGTAACTGAGTTTCACAAGGAATAGTCTATTGGTTAGTGCTGTAAACTGAGAACATGGGGAATTGGGTTTGATTCCCACTGCAGCTCCTTGTAACCCTGGGCAAGTCACCCAGGGGCTCTTTCACAAAGGCAAATTAGGCATGCCTAAATGAGACTATCACCAGGCTACTGCGCCCCCTGGCGGTAATTTTAGATTTGGTGCACGCTCATAAAACCTCCCATGCATGTTGTTTCCAGCAGTAATCGGTAGTTGGTGTGCGCCGACTGGTCACCGCATGTGTAGCGCATGAACCCTTACCGCTAGATCAATGGGTGGCGTTAAGGGCTCAGGATGGTTTTGGAAGCATGCCGGTTTCAGTTTTACCACATGCCCTTTTCCCGTCCCATTAAAAAAAGCCCTTTTTTGCAGATGCGGTAAAAACTGGCCCGATGCACACCCAATACACGCATCTACATTACCACAGGCCACTTTTTACCACGGCTTAGTAAAAGAACCCCTTAATTCTCTATTGCCTCAGGTACAAAAAATGAATAATTAGATTGTGAGCCCACTAGAGACAGAGAAAGTACCTGCATATCTATATATATAAAGGCACCTCCAACGTTCCAATGAAGCCTCAAACCGGATGATGAGGCGCCCGAGATATCCGGTTTGGCCTGCAGTCACTGTAGCTCCGCCCTCGCGTCAAAACGTGATGACGTCGAGGGCAGGGCGCCGAACGCACAATGCACGAGTTCCACGGTTTGGCCTGCAGTCACTGTAGCTCCGCCCTCGCGTCAAAACGCGATGACGTCGAGGGAGGGGCGCCGAAGGCACAACGCACGAGTTTCACAGAGTGACAGCAGCGGGGACCGGGGAGAGCAATGCGAACTTCCATCACAAACTCACAACCAAGTGAGGGAGGGAGGGGGGGAGGGACCAGAACTCGGGAGGGAAGATGGTGGGTGGGGGGGGGGGGGATTACCCTGCTAGCGCCCGTTTCATTTTTTTCCGAAACGGGCATTTCTTACTAGTAATAATAATTTAAAAAAGCAAACTGCTTTGATTGTAACACAGAAAGGCTGTATATCATATCCCATTACCTGCAATTTCTCACAATCTGTTTGTGATTTAGCAAATCTGAATAATTTTCTGTTGTCTGCAGATTTGATTACCTCATTCATTTATTTCCATTTCCAAATCATTTCTAAACATGTTAAAAAGCTCCAGTTCCAGTATAGATCCCTGGGGCAGTCAACTATTCATCTTTCTGTACTGTTTTCTGTTTTTTTTAACCAGTTTCCATCACCAATTGCTTCCTATCTCAAGACTTTTTAATTCTTTCAGAAGTTTCTAATAAAGAATTTTGTCAAATACTGTCTGAAGAGCCACATGTTTATTCACACCTTCAAAAAAAATGTAGCGGGGATTAAGTGACTCTATATAAAGTAAATGTAGTTAATAAACTGATGGGTAGTATAAAGAACTTATGCGTGTGTTGGAAAGATTTACCTCTATCTCTTATGGGATGTAGTGTACTTTTAAAAAGAATTACACTCTTTCTAAGTTATTGTACCTGCTTTCAAATAGCTCCATTTTGGATAAAAAGCAAGGATGAATGATGGTTCAAGAGTATTCTGTGGCAATTTCCGTGGAGGGGGAAAAATGGTCAGACTAGTTTGGCTAAATTAACCTGGAGTAAGAATAAGGGAGGGGTTTTCTTTGTTACATTTGTACCCTGTGCTTTCCCAATCATGGCAGGCTCAATGCAGCTTACATGGGGCAATGGAGGGTAAAGTGACTTGCCCAGAGTCACAAGGAGCTGCCTGTGCCTGAAGTGGGAATTGAACTCAGTTCCTCAGGACCAAAGTCCACCACCGTAACCACTAGGCCACTCCTAGTGTTTGGGATCTTAGGTTATATAATGTGGCAGCTTTAATGAGATAGATGCATGACAGACTATGAAATTCTTTGTGCTAAACATAGGAAAAAACTTTAGGGGGCTCCGGAGATCCACTGACTTTGCTACATGGTTCAAGGAGATGGGGATGGTAGGCTTGTATGTTTTTTCTACTATATCTATTGAGATAGTGGTGGGAAAATTGTGGAAGTTATCTTCTGATGTTACCACGTTCTTGGCCTTGGAGGGGAACCCAGATTTCAAACCGGGAATAGGACATTGATCTATCAATCTTTGGCAGCACAGGTTTGTAAACATTTAGGAGATCTGATACAATTTGGAGAAGGAACATTTCCATCCTTTGAACAAGTGAAAGACGTGGAATTTGCCAAATGGACATTTGTTATATTATTTGCAAGTGAGGCATTATTTTAATACTTTGCAGTAGAGGGACAGGAATAGGATATAGTTTAGCAAGTGGATGAAGATTTTGACTCTTTCCCTTGGAAATGTGAAGAGCTATCCATTTAGTATCATGATGGGCAGCTAGATAAAAAAAAGCAAACTGAGTTCAATTCCCACTGCAGCTCCTTGTGACTCTGGGCAAGTCATTTAACCCTCCATTGACCCTGGTACAAAATAAGTACCTGAATATATGTAAACTGCTTTGAATGTAGTTGCAAAAACATCAGAAAGGTGGTATATCAAGTCCCATTTCCCTTACAATCTGAGTTTTTGTACCTGGGGCAATGGAGGGTTAAGTGACTTGCCCAGGGTCACAAGGAGCTGCAGTGGGAATTGAACCCAGGTTGCCAGGATCAAAGCCTAGTGCACTCACCATTAGGCGATTTAACTAGTTAGAACAGCTAAGTTGCTTGTGCATATCCCCTAATATTCAGTGGGACTTAACTGTTTAATGCCAATGAATATCACCACTAACCGCTAAAGCCATAGCTGGTGATTTTGTGGGTGGTCCGGGGGCAGAGAGAACACTTATGTGGTTAATTGCTGATATTCCTGCTGTATCTTTGCAGAGAAGCATTTAGAATACTCGTCATGTTTGTTGGAAACTAGTGGTGCTATATTATACATTTTTTGGTCCTTTTTGGATTGTACTATATTGCCATAGTTAGAGGACTGGGCTCCTGACTCAGGCAGTGGTGCCGAACCAAAGTCCTTGTCGGGTCATACCTCTGATTGCACCATAGTTGTGTTGTACTTGGAGTAAACGGATGGACTACCAAGAACTGATTTCCTTGGTTTTTTTCCTCCCTTTTTTGCTTACTGTGAGTTCTTTATACCCGTGAGGTTTTTGTTCAGCACTTAATCGCTTAAGTTAACTGGACAAATTGGACAGCATAAAACTCAGTCCTCTCTTTGTCTGGTTTCACTTAGGCAGCTTTGTGCTGAATATTACACTTAACCGTATAAGAGGTAGCTGGCTGCACATAACCAGATATTCAATGGAACTGAATATCTAGGCATAATGCCAGCAGGAACAACAACAACAAAAAAACATCGCTGACCATTGCTGGCTGAATATTTAACCCATTGTTATCAAGACATCAGTGCTAGCAAATGTTTTAAAATAAAAATATCCTCTTCCGGGGTTGGCGGGTGCTGCAAAGAACCTCATAGGGGGAGGAAAGCTCCAGCTATTGTTCAATAGTGACACCCAGTGGCCAGGCTCAGGGACCACACTTTCATACTCCAGAGGAAGCTGTGATCTGTGGCTCCTGGCCTGGATTGTCATTGCTAAAGAGCTGATCAAATAAGTTGGGAGGGGATGTAAAATGAGGGCTTCCTCCCACCAGGAAATGGTGAGCAAAGACTCATGGGCCTGTGCCTAAAGGAGACCAGTTATTTTTAAGTTGGAACCCTAAAGGAGCAGAAGAACAAATAAAAAAACACCTTCATTTTAAAATTTTGCTTCAGATATTTCATTTATGATATGATATAAAAGTATATAGCCTTTGATAGCTCCTCCTATAGAGCCACTCACATCACACCCTTAAAAACCTCAGAAATTGGGAATGCTACTGTGCTGAATCCCAGTTTATTTTATTTATATTTAAATACTGCACTATTTTATTTTATTTGTATTTATATACTGCATTTATTCATCACCAAGGCATTGTGATATAGAAAGAACATAACAAAATAAAAAAGTTTAAAAAACATAAAAATATCAATAAAATGAACTGTAAAATTTTAAAAATAAAATTAAAAAATAATAACAAGAATATCAAAGCATACTTCCACAATGAGTATGTTATTCTAGTTCAGCCTCATAACATAAATCGTGTCACAGATCTTGCTAGAAATTTATTAAACAATCATGATTTCAGATATCTTCTAAAACTAAGATAATCTTGATATTCCTGAAACTTTGTGGGGAGCATAATCCAACTTTTAGGGGCATAAATACAAATACCGTACTGACAGAAACTGTTTCACTTTTTCTGCATAAACTTCTTTCCAAGTCTATGATTTTCTGAGATTAGATTAAGCCCTCTCTTAGCTAGGGCTGTACTTAATATTCGTATTCAATATGATTTGGCGCCGAATAGAATATTTGTATTTAGCCGAATAGTGATCTAAATTTGAATTTGAATAATCTGGGGCTCTACTGGGCTAAATCCTACTGAAATAAACACTTGATCTCTGATTTCATGTTGCTTCTTTTATTGTTTGTTATCTTAAAGCTCAATGCCTATTATTCATATTTGGTATTTGCATTCGGTCAAATAATATATTTCATTATTCATATTCGGCCAAGTAATAAAATATTCTATTTGGTACATCTCTACTCTTAACGTGACAGTGTTACTAGCACATTCAAAACAAAGTATTTAGGGCCCGGTTTACTAAGTTGCGCAGGCGTGCAAACATTTTAGAATTACTGCATGCTAATGCTAGAGACACCCATAGGAATATAATGGGTGTCTCTATCATTAGCGCACGCTAAAAAGTTAATGCATCTACAGTGTGGCTTAAT
Source organism: Microcaecilia unicolor (assembly GCF_901765095.1). Lineage (NCBI taxonomy): Eukaryota > Metazoa > Chordata > Amphibia > Gymnophiona > Siphonopidae > Microcaecilia > Microcaecilia unicolor. Next base: position 105,907,411 of record NC_044033.1, read on the forward strand.
AAGCAGGACCCTAACAAGCTCATTTTCAAAGCACTTAGCCTCCCAAAGTTCCATAGAAACCTATGGAACTTAGCCTCCCAAAGTGCTTTGAAAATATGCCTCTAAGTGATATTGTACAACTAGGTATAATTATTTAGACTTGCTGTGTGGCACGTGGCATACACAGGACTTACATAAGACCCATAATTCACTGCCAGGGTCTGCAGTGTCCAGGGAAGGCCCAGCCCGATCAGAATATCAAACACATTGCTTCCGATGGAGTTTGACACTGCCATGTCCCCCATACCTGCAAGGTAAGCACACACAGTCAGATTTATGATATACCAGTGTTGGACTCATCCTAACTCTATCTCTGTTTACCAGAACTCATTTACATCTTTACTGCACCATATAGACAAATGTAGGATCATATGAGGACAATGTAGGCCTCTTCCCTGTGATTGGTATCTGTGAGACCATATGTTGATTTTGAAAAGGAAACTCTGTGGAGTTTCCCTTTTAAAATCAGATAGATGGTCGATGCAATGGAAATCCCTTGCCCTGCGTACTGTTTAGGCCTTGATTTGTTTCATCTCCACCCTACCCTCTGACATCTCTCTGACATTGCCAATGCGAGCTTGGGATTTCTGGATAATTGAAAAAAAGTTGCTTTAAGGACACTCCTCATAGGCAGGATTGCATTTATGTTTCCAAAGGATTAAATTGGTTTGTGAGTTTATCTGGATGAAAGTTGCTTTATTATTACTTTTGAGGCATGTAAAAGATAATTTTCAAAGACATTTTCCACAGATAAACAAACATGTGTTTACTCAGAGTCCTTTTCCTAGTTTATATTTGGGTAAACTGCTATGTTCATTCATGGGTGGATTGGGAACTGGTTAAAAATAGAAAACAGAAAGTAGGGTTAAATGGCCAATTCAGTCAATGAAGGAGGTGAATAGTGGAGCACCACAAGGATCTGTACAGGGACCGGTGCTTTTTAACGTGTCTATAAATGATCTGAAAATGGGAATGACGTCTAAGTTCATAAGTAATGCCACACTGGGAAAAGACCAAGGGTCCATCGAGCCCAGCATCCTGTCCACGACAGCAGCCAATCCAGGCCAAGGGCACCTGGCAAGCTTCCCAAACACACAAACATTCTATACATGTTATTCCCGAAATTGTGGATTTTTCTCAAGTCCATTTAGTAGTGGTTTATGGACTTGTCCTTTAGGAAATCGTCTAACCCCTTTTTAAACTCTGCCAAGCTAACAGCCTTCAACACGTTCTCCGGCAACGAATTCCAGAGTTTAATTATGCGTTGGGTGAAGAAACATTTTCTCTGATTTGTTTTAAATTTACTACACTGTAGTTTCATCGCATACCCCCTAGTCCTAGTATTTTTGGAAAGCGTGAACAGACGCTTCACATCCACCTGTTCCACTCCACTCATTATTTTATATAACTCTATCATGTCTTCCCTCAGCCGTCTCTTCTCCAAGCTGAAAAGCCCTAGCCTCCTTAGTCTTTCTTCATAGGGAAGTCATCCCATCCCTGCTATCATTTTAGACGCCCTTCGCTGTACCTTTTTCAGTTCTACTTTATCTTTCTTGAGATGCGGTGACCAGAATTGAACACAGTACTCAAGGTACTGGAGCGATACAACGGCATTATAACATCCTCACACCTGTTTTCCATACCTTTCCTAATAATACCCAACATTCTATTCGCTTTCCTAGCCGCAGCAGCACACTGAGCAGAAGGTTTCAGTGTATTATCGACGACGACACCCAGATCCCTTTCTTTGTCCGTAACTCCTAACGTGGAACCTTGCATGATGTAGCTATAATTCGGGTTCTTTTTCCCACATGCATCACCTTGCACTTGCTCACATCTGCCATTTAGCCGCCCAGTCTCGTAAGGTCCTTCTGTAATTTTTCACAATCGTGTCACAAGTTAATGACTTGGAATAACTTTGTGTCATCAGCAAATTTAATTACCTCACTAGTTACTCCCATCTCTAAATCATTTATAAATATATTAAAAAGCAGCGGTCCTAGCACAGACCCCTGAGGAACCCCACTAACTACCCTTCTCCATTGTGAATACTGCCCATTTAACCCCACTCTCTGTTTCCTATCCTTCAACCAGTTTTTAATCCACAATAGGACATTTCCTCCTATCCCATGGCCTTCCAATTTCCTCTGTAGCCTTTCATGAGGTACCTTGTCAAACGCCTTTTGAAAATCCAGATACACAATATCAACCGGCTCCCATTTGTCCACATGTTTGTTTACTCCTTCAAAGAATTGAAGTTAATTGGTCAGGCAAGATTTCCCCACACAAAAGCCGTGCTGATTTGGTCTCAGTAATCCATGTCCTTGGATGGGCTCTGTAATTTTGTTTTTGATAATAGCCTCTACCATTTTCCCCGGCACCGACATGAGACTCACCGGTCTATAATTTCCCAGATCTCCCTTGGAACCTTTTTAAAAAATCGTCATTACATTGGCCACCCTCCAATCTTCTGGTACCACGCTTGATTTTAAGGATAAATTGCATATCACTAGCAGTAGCTCCGCAAGCTCATTTTCAGTTCCATCAGTACTCTAGGATGAATAAATTTGCAGATAAACACAAAACTATTCAAAGTTGTTAAATCGCATACGGACTAGGAGAAATTGCAGGAGCACTTTAGGAAACTGGGGGCCTCTTTTACAAAGCTGCACTAGCGATTCTCAGTGCGGCAAATGAGAGGAAGCCCATTCACTTCTTATGGGCTTCCTCTCATTTGCCGAGTGGGAATTGCTAGCATGGCTTTGTAAAATAAGCCCTGGAAGACTGGGCATCAAAAATGGCAGACAAAATTTAATGTGGACAAGTGCAAAGTGATACATATTGGGAAGAATATTTCAAATCATAGCTACTTGATGCCAGGTTCCATATTAGGCGTCACTACCCATGAAAAAGATATAGGTGTCATCGTGGACAATCTCCTGCTCAGTGTGTAGCAGCAGCTAAAAAAGCAAATGAAATATTAGGAAGGACTAGGAAAGGAATAGAAAATATGACATAGAATATTATAATGCCTCTGTATTGCTCCAAGAAGCAACCTCACCTTGAGTACTGTGTGCAATTCTGGTCGCCATATTTCAAAAAAATAAAGGGACATTTTTTATACGAGGTACCTCACTTTGGACTTTTTGCTTAAATTTGAGTGGGAAATATAGCGATTTTTTGAAACAAGAAAACGTTTATCTTTTTGTTTCAAAAATGGTCATTTGTTAGATGTTTTTGTGCTTTCTTTGGTCCATTAAAAAAAAAAACGTCCACATGAAAAATACACAAAATCAAGCCACTGGGATGTAGGAGGAGCCAGCATTCTTAGTAGACTGGTCACACAGAAATCCCACTGCAGTGGACTTCATATAAAAGCTCCCAGATTTACATCTCACCATTACCCCTTATATTGTGTGCTGAGCCCTCCAAAACTCACCAAAAGCCTATCGTCCCCAACTGTACACCACTACAATAGCCCTCATTGATGAAGGGGTCACCTATACGTGGGTACAGTAGGTTTTTGGTGAGTGTGGGAGGGCTCACACTTTCCACCACAAGTGAACAGTTAGAGTGGGATATGGGCTTGGGTCCATCTCTCTACAGTGCACTGTACTGAACACCAGACTAATCCAGGGACCTACCTGCTGCTCTAATAGGATTGGCTACAACATCTGAAGCTGTCATAGAGGCCAGTATGTACTGTTTATTTCACATCTTTGGGGGATGGGAGGGGGTCAATTACCACTGGGTGAGTAAGGACGGTCATGCCTTAATCCCTCCACTAGTCATCTGGTCAATTAGGGCACCTTTTTGTGCCTTATTCATTTAAAAAACAGGTCTAGACCAAAATGTTTAGATTGTAGACCTGGTCATTTTTGTTTTGTTCTTGCCCTTGACACGCCCCCAGCACACACCCTTGCGATCTGCACTCACTGCCGATGAACTGCATACCAAAACATTTAAATAACGAGTTCCGTAAATACCAATTTGAACGTTTTGGCAAGAAAAATATCCAAATGCTGCTATGTGACACATTTGAACATTTTTCTGTTTTGAAAATGAGCCCCATAGTGTAATTAGAAAAGGTTCAAAGAAAGGTGACTAAAATGATTAAGGGGATGGAACGCCTTCCATATGAGGAACAGCTAAAGAGGTTAGGGCTCTTCAGCTTGGAGAAGAGGCAGTTGAAGGGGGATATAATAGAGGTCTACAAAATCCTGATTGTTTTCTGTTTCAAAAGGTACAAGAGATGAGGGGATACTCCATGAAGTTACCTGGTAATACTTTTAAAACAAATAGAAGGAAATATTTTTTCACTCAATGAAAAGTTGAACTCTAGAACTTGTTGCCAGTGGATGTGGTAAAAGCAGTTAATGTAACCATGTTAAAAAAACGTTTGGACAATTTCCTGGAGGAAAAGTCCATAAAGTGCTATCAAGGTAGACATGGGGCAAGCCACTATGTTTCCCGGGGGTTGATGTGGAATCTTGCTGCTTTGTGCGTCTGCCAGGTACTTGTGACCTAGGTTGGCCACTGTTGGAAACAGGATATAGGACTAGATGGACCATCTTATGTTCTTATAGTGCCACACATTAACTTTTAATGCAGCAGATAATATGGACCAGTTAATGCCATCTCAGCAGGTTGTGTTAAGTGCTTCTGCATGGTCTGAAATGCAGTTAATGCATGTTAAGTATCAGGGGCGTAGCCAGACCTCAGCGGGAGGGGGATCCAGAGCTCAAGGTGGGGGGGCACAGTTTAGCCTGCCTCCCCCAGCTGCCGCCCCCCCACCACCACCAGAGACCTTTGCTGGCGGGGGTCCTCAACCCCCGCCAGCCAAAGTCTTCTTCAGTGCCGGTCGATTCTGGCACCTTCGCTGATGATCTGTTTCTGACTCCTGACGTCCTGCGTGGTTGTCCTATGCAGGTCGTACGCAGGACGTCTGGAGTCAGAAATAGATCAGCGAAGGCGCCGGAGTCGACTGGTGCTGAAGAAGACTTCGGCTGGCGGGGGTTGAGGACCCCCGCCAGCAAAGGTACCCGGCGGCGGCAGCGGGGGGGGGGGGGGGGGGGGGGGGGGTTGGCAGCAGGAGGGGGGCCCAAAGTAGAGGGGGCAAGGGCTTAATCTGTGTGGGCCCATGCCCCCGTGGCCCCACCTAGCTACGCCCCTGTTAAGTATACTGGGCTGGATTCAGTATACAGAGCTGAAAAAAATGGTGCTGAATGGTATTCTATATAGAGCGCTCCAGGATGGGCACCTTTTATAGAATACCGCTTAGCGCCAGAATCCACGCCCACCTTTGGACATGGGCATTTAATTTACATCAACTGAAACCAGGCATATATCTAGGCGTGCAAGCTGGGTGTGGATCCTTCGAATTTTGTAACACTGTGCACATTGTAAGGGAATTCCCCTGACCTGCATGTCCCTCCCATCATTATGCCCCCTTTTCAGATCCATGTGGAAATACTTAGGTGCTATTCTATAACAGGAAGCATAAATGTAGTTCCATGTTGATCTGCCATTTTTGGGCCATTTTGATGCTTTGCTTCCGTTGTAACGCTTTTTTGTGCCAAAAAATTGGCACAGAAATGGCATATTATGCTAGGCACCTTACATAGAATTCCCTAGATTGTCTCTGCCTTAACTGTACAGGAAGATGCTGGGAACCATCTTAACAGTTAACACATAGAGCCTTTGTAGTTACCACATGCTAATTTTGGCTACTAGCATCCGGTAACTGCAAATATTTTATGCAGCTTAATAAAAGAGGCCAGTGTCCTAATGTGGGCTGGTAAACTGGTTAAATGATAGGCAACAAAGAGTAGCACAAAATGATCAGTTTTCCCAGCAGAGAATAGCAAATAGTGGATTGCTCCCTGGACATTGGGACCAGGATCATTTAACCTATTCGTAAAGGGTCTAGAAAAGAGAGCAATGGGAGTCTTTTACTAAGCCGCAGTAGCGTTTTTAGCTCATGGTAGAAATCAGCTGGCGGTAAACGCCGAGACGCCCATTATATTTCTATGGGCATCCCGTGGATGAAAGTTGCTTTATTATTACTTTTGAGGCATGTAAAAGATAATTTTCAAAGACTTTTTCCACAGATAAACATGTGTTTACTCAAACAGAGTCCTTTTCCCAGTTTACCCCAACACCCTCTCAGATGCCTCCAGACACTACATAACATGGCAGCTAGGCTCCTCTGTTGGTTCAAGAAATATGACCGTATCACCTCCCCTCCCTGTTTATTCAGTTTCACTGGCTCCCTATCCCATTTCAAATTCACTTCAAAATACTTTGTCTGTCCTACAAAGCCTATTACCTAGGTGCTCCATCTTTCTTAGCTTCCATCACAATCCCTTATACTCCCTCAAGAAATTTTCGATCACTTGCCGCTCACCGTTTAGTACTTCCAGACCCAAAGAATGGCCACTATGAATCCACGAGATGTTTACTTTGTATTTTCTAGCTCCCAGACTCTGGAATGAGTTACCCCCCCCCCTTTTTTTTTTTAAGGATAGAACAATCCTTTCCAAAATCCAAAGCCTTACTTAGGACCCATTTCTTTCAACAGGACTTTAATGGCAGTGCAACCTAACTAAATAGCTGACCAGCTGATGACGACTTTACTTGAGATGTTGATTACTCTTGAGTGCTTGGGAACTATCCAGATTATAAATGGTGTTCTTTTCTTAAACTACATGCTATTATTATTGTAAGCTGCTTAGACCTACTTGACAGAGCAGTATACGTGAAGGCAAATTTTCAAAGCACTTAGACTTAGAAAGTTCAATAGGTTATGAGAAGCAAATGTAATAAACAATAAACATGTAAAAAGGAAAATGTTGTTTACTGTTTAAAATAATATTAAGACTAGAGGATACTCCATGAAAGAGGTAGAAACGCTGTTCAGCACAACTAATTCTAAAGTACAACTTATTTGTTTAGCAGCTGAATACTGCTGCCGGTTCCGCTTTCAAACCCCAAATGCAGGCTTCTTATTTCTATGATTAAAAGACGGCTGCTTAATGAGTTAAATGGTCAGATTTTATCTTCTAGGGGCTGAAAATACGTGGCTAAGTGAGTTATGCATTTGCTACCTGCTAACAAATACATAACTCTCTTTGAGATGTAGTTACTAATGTGTGTTAGGGAATAAGGCACAATATTCGCCACTTACCTCTCATTAAATGGCAAAATCATCATGTTACCATAATGTACACTAACCCCCTGATTCTATAAAGGTCGCTAAAAATTGCGTGTGGAAACTTAAGCACATTTACGATTTGCATGTGCAATTTAATAGAATAATTAGCCAATTGATGCTAAGGCTTTTTAACAACTATTATTGGTACTAATTAGATTTAATTGGGACTAACACCCATAAATTTAGGGGTGGGATTTACACCTAAAATTTACATGCGGTCCAAAAAAGGGAGCGTGAAAATGGGAGGGTCATAGGTGTTTTGGGGTGGAGCGGGAGAATGATTTTGAGTTACATGCATAATTACAGAATATGGGTGCTCTGCATGCAAATTTAGGGGCAGGCATTAGCACATTTTCGTTGGTGCAAACGGAAGTGCCTAAATTTACATGTGAACTCTTTGCTTAAGCGCTTATACCAGTGGTGTAGCTACGTGGGGCCACGGGGGCCTGGGCCCCCTTAGATTTGGCCCTGGACCCTCCTGCCGTTGACCCTTTCGACCCCCCTCCTGCAGCCAACACTCCCCCGCTGCTGCCATTGCCTACCTATGCTGGTGGGGGACCCCAACCCCCGCCAGCCGAGGCCCTCTTCTTACGGCGCAAGGCTTCGTTCTGTTTCTGTGAGTCTGACGTCCTGCAAAGGTAGGCGACGGTGGCGGCGGGAAGGGGGTCGAGAGGGTTGTCGGCGGGGGGGGGGGGTCAAGGTTGGTGGTGGCAGCGGCAGGGGGGGTCAGTGGCAGGGGGGGCTAAAATGTGCCCCCCCACCTTGGGCTCTGGACCCCCCTCCCGCCGAAGTCTGGCTATGCCCCTGGCTTATACTATAAACCATTCAGAATTTTAGGTGCGGCTTATAGAATACCGCTCACAAAGGTATTTTTCGCACCAATGTTTTAGGCGCCATATGTAGAATCTAGCCCTTTATGAGATATAAAGCATGTAAAGTACCTCATTATTATGGAAATCAAATAACACAGCATGCATTAAACTTTGCATGCTGCATTAACCATGGAAAAATAATGCCATCTTTGGACTAGTATTATTTTTCTCAACTCCCAGGATCGTCAAACTGTTAGAAGGTAGTCCTATTATCCAGGGGAGGGCTGTATATCCATTGAGGTGGGGAGTCTTCTGTCAGGGGGGAGGACGGGTCAGGTTTTGTGTCGTGGGGGGGGGGGGTGGATGTCTTCCATCGGGGGGGGGGTGTTGGGTCAGGTTGGGTCTTCCATCGGGGGGGGGGGGGGGGTTGGGTCTTGTCCGGGTTGGGATGGGGAGGACTGCTAGCATGCAGATGCATGCAGGACAGGGTTCCCCATTCCTCTCCAAGGTTAGGCAAACCCTAACGCCAGCTCCAAGCTGTCATTGGGTTTGCCGTGGTAGCAACACCCTTGTTTGGCGCACTGCCCGCTGAGCTTTGGGGAGGAATAGTTAATGCCCTGTCTAGCATGAATTTGCATGCTACTTGCAGTCAGAGCCGGTGAGTATGTTGTTTCACACGCTTGCCGGCTCTGATCATGGGATGGGAGGAAATGCGGGCACTAATAGCCTCTAGCACCCGCGTTTGCTTCTGATCATCAGCCCCAAGATGCATAAAATAAGACCCTCACAGCAGGAATCATCTTTACCCATCAATCCCCCTGGCAAATTTGGCAGCTTGATCCCTAGCATTAGGACTGTGAAACTACCACTAGGTTCTGATTAGTGCCATTTTGAATCCAGCTCCTGATGGGGTAGGAGCAACTGAGGATAACTCCTGCCCTGCACCACTAGAGACCAGGGATTGCAGTGGTAGATCTAGGGGTTGCCTATGGGGGAGGGGTATAGCTTTTGTTGGGGGGGGGCAGTGCCTTCTGCTGCCAGGAGTGTTGGTGGTCAGAGGTAGCACTAGACTTGGACTTAATTATGGGCTATAAGGTCTCTTATGGGCCATCCCATTTCAGGCCTCAGCCCTTAGTCACCACTTCTTCAATCATTTATTCTTCTCATATAACTACTTATATGAAAACCTCAATCAAACTTCCTTCCCCCCCAAAAATAATTTTTGATATATAAAGCGATTAAAAATAGCACTTAGCTTAATTCATGCGAACAGCCATCCAAACATAAAGTGTCTTGACTTGACGCTCACAATGTCCACTGCAGGCACCCCGCAGAAATGGTTGTCCTAATAGTGTTTCGGCAGGAAACTCCTGTCTGCTGCTGGAGTTTAAGGACCTTCACCAACTCGATTGCTCATCATCACACCCACTAAGGGACTAATGCTGAATACATACTCAAGGCATTATTTTTTTTCGGGAATGATGTTTGATTGAGGTTTTCATATAAGTAGTTATATGAGAAGAATAAATGATTGAAGAAGTGGTGACTAAGGGCTGAGGCCTGAAATGGGATGACCCACAACAGACCTAATAGCACATATTTATTTGGATTTTGTTCACACTTTATTTTAGTAGTAGCTCAAGGTGAGTTACATTCAGGTACACTGGGGTATTTCTCTGTCCCCGGAGGGCTCACAATCTAATTTTGTACCTGAGACAATGGAGGGTTAAGTGACTTGCCCAAGATAACAAGGCGAAGCAGTGGGATTTGAACCGGCCACCTCTGGATGTCAAGACTGATATTTTAACCACTAGGCTACTCCTCCATTAAGTCCAAGTCTGGTGCTTCTGATACTCTTCTCATTTAATGCTAGTTTTTGGTGACACAATTAAGTGTATACTTCTTATTGAGAGTGGTTGGGAGCACAGTTTTTGGTTTCCACTATTTTGTTTTATTTTGGTTATTATATCTGAAAATAGTGGTTTTGCTACCCTCTTCAACTGAAGTTCTGCAGGGAGGGGGCAGGGAGTGAAGGTGCCTTCTGCCAGGGGGAGGGGGCATATGTTTTGCATCAGCCCCTTTAAGAAGGCTCCCTGGAGCATTGGACAAGCTGTGTTATTAATTTACCATGGGAGTTACTAACCCATGATACTGAGTTACCAAAGGTAGCAAAATGCAATATTTTAGCACAGCTTATTAACTTCTCCCCTTTAAATATAAGGCCCAAGATGTTTGTTAACATTGAAAAAAATAAATGTTTTAGAAAAGAAAGCAGGGTGTGGAGAGAAGATCCACCCTTGTGAACTTAATACTACTACTACTACTTACTACTACTTAACATTTCTAGAGCGCTACTAGGGTTATGCAGCGCTGTACAGTTTAACAATGAAGGACAGTCCCTGCTCAAAGGAGCTTACAATGTAAAGGACGAAATGTCAAGTTAGGGCAGTTTAGATTTCCTGAATAGAGGTATGGTGGTTAGGTGCTGAAGGCGACATTGAATAGATGGGCTTTGAGTAAGGATTTGAAGATGGGCAGAGAGGGTCCTGGCGAATGGTCTCAGGGAGTTTATTCCAAGCATGGGGTGAGGCGAGGCAGAAAGGGTGGAGCCTGGAGTTGGCGGTGGTGGAGAAGGGTACTGAAAGGAGGGATTTGTCTTGAGGGCGGAGGTTAAGGGTAGGAACGTAGGGGGAGATGAGGGTAGAGAGGAAGGGAGGGGCTGCAGATCGATAGGCTTTTCTGGAAATATCCTTGAATGGAATGCAGAATGTGCTAAGGCTTCTCCTTAAAAAACGCTTTCTGCTTTTGTCTAATATACATTAGGTCATGTCATTCTTTCTGAGTACTGGATGTGCTGAATTGATTAGCACAGAAACCTCAGTGCACCATTGACTTCGTGGCGGTCCAGTCCTGCCCCAGGCCCAGCTGTGTCTCTCAGCGGCCTTGGGTGAGAGTCGTGTTACTACTACTACTACTTAACATTTCTAGAGCGTAAACAGATGCTCCACATCGACCCGTTCCATTCCACTCATTATCTTATAGACCTCTATCATATCTCCCCTCAGCCGCCTTTTCTCCAGGCTGAAGAGCCACAGCCTCTTCAGCCTATCCTGATAGGGAAGTCGTCCCATCCCCTGTATCATCTTTGTCGCCCTTCTCTGCACCTTTTCCAATTCCACTATGTCTTTTTTGAGTGCAGCAACCAAAATTGAACACAATACTCGAGGTGCGGTCGCACCATGGAGCGATACAACGGCAGAATAATATCCTTATTTTTGTTTTCAATCCCTTTCCTAATGATACTGAACAATCTATTTGCTTTCCTAGCCGCAGCAGCACATTGAGCAGAAGTTTTCAACGTATCATCTACAGTGACACCTAGATCCCTTTCTCAGTCCGTGACTCCCAACGCTGAACCTTGCATGATGTAGTTATAGTTTGGGTTCCTCTTTCCCACATGCATCACTTTGCACTTGTTCACATTAAACATCTTCTGCCATTTAGACGCCCAGTCTCCCAGTCTGGTAAGGTCCTCTTGTAGTTTTTCACAATCTTCCCGCGATTTGACTACTTTGAATAACTTTGTGTCATCGGCAAATTTGATTACCTCACTAGTTACCCCCATTTCTAGGCTATTTATGAATATGTTAAAAAGCAGAGGTCCCAGTACCGATCCCTGAGGGACCCCGCTAACTACCCTTCTCCATTGCGAATATTGACCTTTTAATCCTACTCTCTGTTTCCTATCTTTCAACCAGTTTTTAATCCACAGTAAGACACTACCTCCGATCCCATGTCCCTCTGATTTCCTCTGTAGTCCTTCATGAGGCACCTTATCAAATTCCTTCTGAAAATCTAGATACACAATATCAACCAGCTCACCTTTGTCCACATGTTTGTTTACCCCTTCAAAGAAAAGCAGCAGATTGGTGAGGCAAGACTTCCCTTCACTAAATCCATGTTGACTTTGTCCCATTAGTCCATGCTTTTGAATGTGCTCTGTAATTTTGTTCTTGATTATAGTCTCTACCATTTTGCCCGGCACCAACGTCAGACTCACCGGTCTATAATTTCCTGGGTCTCCCCTGGAACCTTTTTTAAATATCGGCGTTACATTGGCCACCCTCCAATCTTCGGGTACCATGCTCGATTTTAAGGATAAATTACAAATCAATAACAGTAGCTCTGCCAGCTCATTTTTTAGTTCTATCAGTACCATAGGGTGAATACCACCTGGTCCAGGAGATTTGCTACTCTTTAGTTTGCAGAACTGCTCCATTACGTGTTCCAGATTTACAGATATTTCAATAAGTTTTTCTGACTCTTCAGCTTCGAATACCCTGCCACTTCTTATTTTCCTCATTCGGGTCCTTCTTCCATTTTCTGAAGGATTCCTTTTTAGCACCAATAGCCTCCTTTACCTCACTTTTTAACCACGCCGGCTGTTTGGTTTTCCGTCCAGGACGGTGTTTTTGAACAGCATCCATGCCTGCTGTAGGTTTCTTACCCTCTCAGTCACTCCTCTAAGTTTTTTTTTACCGTTCTTCTCATTTTATCATAGCTTCCTTTTTTAAATACAAACAGCAGAAGTTTGAATATGACACGCACCTTTACTGGAAGCCCCCTCCCAATTCAACCTGGCTGCCACATTCTGCAATACCTGCAGTTTACGTAAGGCCCAATATTCAGCCCGCGGCGGTATATGGCATTGGAACAGCTCACAGCCACAGGTAAACTGATCCTGGATGTTGAACGCTGGGGTATGAGCAGCTCCTGGCATTGAATATTTGGGTATCAGAAGTCACCCAGACGTTAACTGGGCACCGGCCAATATTCAGACCGGTGCCCGATTAACTTTGGTGCATAAAGTTAGGTCAGCCTTTTTGCTGTCCTAACTTTATACGGTTACTTAGTTAGCGGACTGAAAATTGCTGCTAACCATCTAAGTGGGCACTCCGTCCACACTCCGCCCCTAACTTTACCAGTTTGGAGATGGTCAGTTAATGACGATAGCCAGCAGCAGTAACTGGTTACATGCCGCTGATTATCAAGTTATGGGTTGTTCAGTAGGGTTTAACCAGGCAGACCTGTCCAGTTAAATCCTTCTGAATATCGGGTGGGTAGTTGTCTCTCCACAATACCTAACAAAGGGGTTCTTTTACTAAGCTGCGCTGAGAAATGGCTTGTGGTAGTGTAGGCGTGTGTTTGGGGCGCGCACCGATCCATTTTTTAGCGTGTCTGTAAAAAAAGGCCTTATTTTTTTTTGACGAAAATAGATGTGCGGCAAAATCAAAATTGCCGCGCATCCGTTTTGGGTCTGAGACCTTACCACCAGTCATTAACCTAGCGGTAAAGAATCTGGGCAGTAATGACCTACGCGTGTCCGTTACGCGCAGCTGAAAATAAAACATTTTTTTTCAGACACGTGCCAAAAATGAAATTATCGCAAGAGCCACATGGTAGTTGGGCAGTAACTCCATTTTGGTATGCGATGGGCACACATAGACGCTTGCGTGGCTTAGTAAAAGGGGCCCTCAGTGATGTTGCAGTAGACCAGGTATATTAAAACAATCGCTTGTACAATCATCTGTAAGTGACCAACTTCCAAATACATATTTTGTAGGTGGGTCCTAGTCCTACCCAAAATATGCCCAGACCATGCCTCCTTGTCAGATGCATGTTTTTCAAGTTTAGATGTACAGTATATAGCCTGGCTTTGCAAAAATTGAGACTTAATGAAATATAATACTTCTGGGGAAATTCTGTGCAAAAGACTCCCAGAAAATTCTGCAAAATTCTGCACACTTTATTTGTAATTTTCATATGCAGAATTTCTCCGTTGTAAAGGCTGACTTCTCCTCCCCAGGAATGAAATAGCACCACAGCATTTCCTCTCCTCAGGTTCCATCTTCTCCATTACTTCCTTAGTTTGTATTCCTTCTCCTCACCTACTTCCCCCTTCCATGGCATACACCTACCTCATCTGCCTTTTTACTGTATGCCCCCTCCCCCACAATGGCACACACACACACCATCCACCTTTCTCTAGCCCCCCCCCCCCCATGGCACATCCCACCCATCCACCTTTCTCCATTCTTTCATAGCACACACCACCTTCTCCCCCTTATCAATGGCTTGGAAGAAGTGTAGCTGCACATCGGGCTGTGTCCTCCTAGGTCCAATTGTTCCTTTGAGCCACACAGGCCTTCATACAGCCATGCAGCTTAAATGGACAGTTGGGACCACGGTGGCAAGGGAGATGGAAGTAGTCCACTGTAAAGCTGTGCACCTCTGAACTACTTATCAAAACATTATCAATTTCCTTATTTATTTAGATTTTGCTCGCCTTTTTCAGTAGTAGCTCAAGGTGAGTTACATTCAGGTATTATGGATATTTCTCTGTCCCAGGAGAGCTCACAATCTAAGTTTGTACAGGAGGCAATGGAGGGTTAAGTGACTTACCCAAGATCACAAGGAACAGCAGTGGGATTTGAACCAGCCACCTCTGGATTGCAAACCCAGTGCTCTAACCACTAGGCCACTCCTCCCCATTTGATTTTGCATCTTGATTATGAGATCAATTAACTCTATGATGACTGCCTTGTTTAAAAAATGTTTGATTTTTAAGAATTGCTAATACTCCTTTTGCATTTATGACAGTTCAGCTCTGGAATTCTTTTCCCAAATTTTTTTAAATTAGAGAGAAATGATTTACTTTTTAGAAAAAAAGGTTAAAACATTACTGTTTCCTAGCATTGTTAACAATTAGATTGATGTGAATGATAACGTTTATTTGATTTTATGCTGCTTTGTGTGTGATGTATGTATTTTACTGTGATTTGAACTATTGTAGGCCGCATTGAACCCTGAAAAGAATTGATTTGATTGATCATGGCAAAGACCAAGGGGGGAACTGAGGGAAGTTGAGTCGTGCCACACTGCTGAGCCATTACAGCTATATGAACAGAATTCTATGCATACTGGGCAGGGGGGAATTCTGTGCAAATTTTACACTGTGTAGTTACACAGAATTTCCCCAGCAGTAATATAAACATCTAAATGCCAGTTCATCCATGTCCATCACCCAAATAGCCCTTCTAAAATAAGCACTAAAAACAAAATAAAAAGTTCCCTTACTCCTTTTAGGTGTAAGGTATACCTCATATCAAAACAATCTAGGGGCCATGGTTACTAAACTGCATTATAGGCGCGTTAGCATTTTTAACAAGCGTTAACTGTGTACGCGCCTACAATATCCCTATAGGTGCCTATAAGGTTAGCGCATACACTATAGGTGCGTTTACAACCATAAAAATATAAAGGGCATAAGAAAAATAGAGAATGGAAAACTCAAAAGGAAGCTAAGTTATAATTCAGCATAATAAGGAAAGGGGATACATAGCTATAGTGTAAATATATGCATATTTCTCAGGTGTGCTCAGGAAGTTCAAATTACATAGGAGTTTGTCTCAAACTGATATGCATTAACCATGCTTAAGCCTGGAACAGAAAAGCCCTACCTTGTCTTGCCACTATGAGGCTAGCCATGCAATCGGGTACGCTGGTTCCGGCTGCAAGAAACGTGATGCCCATGATCACATCTGGAATGCCCAGGGTGTAACCAATAATGGTAACCTGCAAAAGAGATCCAGATGTGTAAAAGACATGCAGAAGGTGCCTGCACAGAAAAGACAGTTCTCAGAGCTAGAAGAACAGAGACCGATTCAAACAAATGCTTGTTCAAGGCAGGTTCAGCTGTTGCCAGTCAATATGCAAATCTAAACTTGCTTAAAGTGCTGATGCAAATAGAGGAGCTCTAGAGTGCAGCACAGTAAGAGATAAATATGTACGGATTTGGGCATTGAAAAGGGCTCCCAACTGTTACAGAATATCAGCATAGCCCACAGATTGCACCTAACTTTGCCCATTAAAGCCAGGATTATTTTTAAATTATGTATTTTTGTTTTTCAAATATTATATGACCTGACACAGGATTATATGCAGCCCTTAATAATTATCCCCCTATGCAATATAACCTCTGGTTATAGGAACTACCTTAGATGTCATCTTCTAGATTGCAAGAGAGTACTCTATAAGTCAGTTCACTCTGCTGACTTTAGATACCAGGGTGCTAAGTGGTACAATTCACTGCCAGTGGCAATCAAGGGTCAGCCTGATTACTTGGTATTTCCTAAAAGACTGAAAACCTGTGAGAGGTTTCTAACTTTAGTTGCCATGTATAGAATCTCTCTATGAGGTCATAAATTAACCTCCTAAATCTTGCCAAACTAAATTTATAAGTGTAACTTTTAAGTGCCTAATTTAAGGCACCTAAAGTTTGGCTAAAAATAGAGCACAAATTTAAGAGTTAATATAGGAGCCTAAATTTAACAACTCAGGGCCCAATATTAAAAAAAAAAAAGCTGGCTCCCAAATTTAGGTCCCTAATGCCACCCACTTTCTATGCCCCTAAATGTAAGAGTTCTTTGAACATTGGATCCTCAGCTTTTTTTGGAATACTGGGCCCATGTTTGAGATGATGTATAGTGCCATTTTAGAGTTGCTGCTATTACTGTGTCTTTATTTTATTTATTTGGATTTATTAACTACCTTTATGAACAGGTTCACCCAAGATGGTTTCATGGCTGAGTCTTATTTTCTAGCTGGACAGTGTGAAGGCTCAGATTTATTGTGTGTTGTCTGTGGTGTGCTACAGATTGTCAAACTTTTAACTGTGTTATACATATTGATAATATTTTTTATATTATTTTCTTTGAAAGGTAAATGTAAATGTTATTTCTGTTACCTGTTTTGAGTGTTTGTACAGAAAGATGAGATAGAAAGTTGAATAAATGAAAAGAGATGAAATGAAATATTGTAATCCCAAAACAGGAAAGGTACATGCTATCATCACATAAAAAAAAAATCCAAAGAAAAGCTGTGAAGAAGATCTAGACTGGCAGATCATAGCCTCACATCATGAGATCTTCAACAGCACATCTCTGGTTCCATTTCTTTGGGCAAAGGATGTAGCATAGGTAGTTTGTGTGTTGTCCTTAAGAGATTTTATTGTGTATCTTGATTTGCATCTTGTGGCCTCTGAACATGCTTCTTCTCCACTATGGAATGCTTAGACTATGCCCTTGGGTTGGTTTAGTAAAAGGCAGTGGCGTAGGAAGGGGGGAGGGCGGTCCACCCCGGGTGCACGCCGCTGGGGGGTGTCGGCTCCGCGCTGGTGCACTGCCCTCTCTGCCCCGGAACAGGTTACTTCCTGTTCCGGGACAGAGAGAGCAGTGAATCAGCGCGGAGCTGACACCCCCCAGCAACGTGCAGTCGGGGCGGATCGGCCCTCCCGCCCGTCCCTCGCTGCAGGTATGCGCTCCGGGGGGTGCGCTCCGGGGGGAGGAGGGTGCGCCGTGCTGCACCCGGGGGGGGGGGGGGGTGCGCAGCGGTGACCCGCCCCGGGTGTCAGCTCCCCTCGCTACGGCTCTGGTAAGAGGGACAGAGACATTTCTGTGACTAGGTCGGCCTAAACCCTGAAACAGCCTTTGCCTGAACTCACCATCCACACCATGATGTAAGAGAATGCTGCGATCCAGAGGGAGGTTGTTGCGAATGTCACCAGGAACCACTTTTGCCAGCGGGGCTTGCTGCAGTTAGGCACGGTGAAGTACAGGAGCAGACAAAGTGGCCACGTGATAACCCATTTTGCTACATCACCTTTTCCAGCTGTAAGAACAAAAGAGAAAAACAGGGATTCCTTACTTGTCTGCTCTGATATTGCCTTAGATGTTCAATGTGCAAGCTCAACTCTTTCCCCATTTATTTTATTATTTGGATTTTGCTCACACCTTTTTCAGTGGTAGCTCAAGGTGAGTTACATTCAGGTACTCTGGATATTTCTCTGTCCCAGGAGGGCTCACAATCTAAGTTTGTACCTGAGGCAATGGAGAGTTAAGTGACTTGCCCAAGACCACAAGGAGCAGCAGTAGGATTTGAACTAGCCACCTCTGGATTTCAAGACTGGTGCTCTAGCCACTAGACCACTCCTCCACTCCAGGGCCGGTCCTAGGGTCTCTGGCGCCCCTGCAGACTATGAGTTGGCGCCCGCGCGCCCCCCCCCCCTCCGGCACCCGTGCGCCCCCGCCCCCCCAGCATCTCCTTTCTCTCTTCTCCCACCCTGCCCCGGTCCAGCGATTCTCCTTCGCCCCCATCCCCCCCCGCCCTTGGTGCTTTAAATCTCTAGCCTTCCCTCCCTTTGTGAGTTCGTTCTGCAGTCCCGCCCTCGAGGAAATGACGTCAGAAGGCGGGACTGCGGAATGAACTCACGAAGGGAGGGAAGGCTAGAGACGGGGCAGGGCTTTCAAATGATGTGGCTGCTGGAACGGAGGTAAATTAAAGATTTAAAGCACCAAGGGCGGTGCAGTATGGCGGCGCTGCACCGCAGCGGTACCCTTGAAGTCAGGTGCCCCCCTGCGGCGCTTACCCCGCTTACCGGGTTTGACCGGCCCTGCTCCACTCCATTCCCATTGCTGCAGACTAAGGCACCCTGACAATGCTTTGCAGATACTTTTCCCCTTAACTTCTATCAGAAAGCCTCTGTACCCTCAATTTTCTTCCATAAGAAAAATAAGACCACACTGGGGACTGAGATACAATTTAAAACAAACATTGAGGCCTGTGTGATGTTACACTACATTATATTTCAATTCACAAGCATAACTCTTGTTTTTGTAGGGTTCACCCTGCCACAGATTTCCGTTTTAAATACATAATAGTCACTA
This sequence comes from Microcaecilia unicolor, assembly GCF_901765095.1. Taxonomy (NCBI): domain Eukaryota; kingdom Metazoa; phylum Chordata; class Amphibia; order Gymnophiona; family Siphonopidae; genus Microcaecilia; species Microcaecilia unicolor. The sequence goes on from NC_044033.1 coordinate 105,926,259, forward strand.
GGGGCTCCTTTTACTAAAGTGCGCTAATTGCTAAGAAGCCCATAGGAATATAATGGGCTTTTTAGCATTTAGTGCACATTAGTAATTGTTAGTGCACCTTAGTAACCTAAAACAGCACAAGACTGGTTCATAGGTTTGATTGGTCTTTCATTTGTAAACTGCCGGGGCCTGGAGAGCGGTCATAATGCTGAGCTAAGGGTTTCAGCTAGCAAGCAGTGGTGCAAGAAGGAAAGATCATTCAGCATTCAACGTTGATCAACTACTGTTCCTTCACACAGTAGACCATTTCTGAGTCTCATGGAGTGCTTATGCAGCACACCACTGAAAACTGTCAGAAACGGAATGAGCATGAGAAGACAGTTTTTGGATCTGAGGATGGGAAGACAACATCAAGTCTATATTTTTGTCTTTGGATGTGGGGTGGTTCAGTGCCCTACAATTCTACATTTTTGATAAAAGAATCTAACCCAGTGCCTCACAATGCAACTTTAAAAAAAATGACACTTATCTAACATTCAGTTTCAGAGTTGGCCATCAGCCTTCATACATACTTAGACAATGGAGGAAATGAGCGCAAGTCCTGTGTGAGAACACTGATAAGTTACAAAGCAGCAAGCCGCATATTTGAACAATTATTCTAAGCTTATTATCAATAATATCTTGGGGAAAACTGAAAACAGTATAGAGATAGGGCAGAAAACACTGTTTTTTCATCCATCTTTGCAGGTCTGCAGAGCGCCAACTACTGAAATGATTTGTGCTTCATACGTATGATGTTGCATCATACAGTAGCTTTGTGGTACTGTATGATCCAACATTTTATGCAAAAAATGAATGGTAAAATGATTTCATTTGCAGCAACACAAGAGCTTTGTGGCTGGGTGACAGCGTTTCATGTGCTACAATGTTGAAGAATCTGGGTTTGGTTGCCAGGTCAGGACTTCTACTTTTCTGGTCACCTCAGCCTATAAAATAGGGGACCCCCTTCCCCTGGTAGTTGTAAATGAAAGCTCACGGCACCAGATCTTGGCCCTGATTCAAAGTGAGCAGAAGAAAACAACTGGGTCAAAACTCAAAATAAAACTGAGTAGTCATGCCAAGTGGGCTATGCTGTTTGACACCACTGATTTTCTCTCTTAAAACAAGCTGCTCTGCAAATCTGCAATTGAAAAGAATGTCCTTGTTTTGAATGTATAAGAAAAAAAAATAGTGTATCAGATGAGACAGGCCACTGCATGTGTAGACCTGTAATTCCAGTTTCTTAATAAAATGCAAGCACACCATGGGTGTATAACCAGATTGCTGTCTTTTGACATGGAGCAATAGGGTCACCCTACATAGGAGTTCTAACAACAGTAATAAAACTGATGAAGTGATACAGCCCATGCTACCTTTGCTACAAAATTATTAATTTGGTGACATCTGCTGGACATACTGCAATATTGCAAGTGGTAATATATTCCACAGAGTAAATGGACATCTGATATTTCTAAATCCTAGATAACTATAGTGTGATAAAGAATAACAAGGTTTGGGAAACTGTTGGCATTTCCTTGGTTAGGGAGCCAGATGCAGTAAAGGGCTTTTCTCTAGAGCAATGCTGTGGCTAGAAGAGCAGTGGGAGGTGCCATGCTTTCAAGAGGCTTCACCTAAGAAGCCACAGCTGAAGTCAGTCCCTCAGGGCTCTTCTCAGCACTGCAATTTACAGCCATAGCTTTTCATGCCTCAGCATGGTGAATGATAATTAGTGCATAAAGACAGGGCCAGACATCAGCAGCTTAACAGGTCGAGAACTAGAGGAGCCCAGTTCAAATCCTACAAGCCTCCACTGTCTCAGGTACAAACTCAGGGGTTCTTTTTACCAAGCTGCGGTAAAAAGGTGCCCCGCGGTAGCAGCGGTGGCTGTTTTTTGCCATGTGCCAGGGCCCTCTTTATTGCAGCAGGTAAAAGAACCCCTGAGTTTGTACCTGAGACAATAGAGGTTTTCGCCGCGCACGTAAAAAATGAAATCACTGCCCGGCCATGCAGTAGCCGGGCAGTAACTCCAAACTGACGCATGTTGGGCACACGTAGGTGCCTACGCGGCTTAGTAAAAGGGCCTCTTAGTTTTTCTTGCTGCTCCCTTCTATCCATCTCCTTCCCACAGCAGCCATATCAGTGCTTTACAACGCTCCCTCTAATGGCCAAGGAAGCAAAGATATTATCACCAATATGCATTTCTCTGGTAGGCCACTAGGGCGGTGCTTTTATTTATTTGTGTGGTTTTCATATACCGCCATTCATAAAACATCACAGCAGTGTACACCAATAACAATTACAGAGTATAAAACATTCAGAGGTAAAACTGAAAAGAAGCAAAACAAAAACCACAATAAGAGCCAAAAAAAAGGAGAATGAAGTAGAACAATAAAATCAAACCGAAGACAAATGAAAACAAAACAAAAGCCACAATAAGAGCCCAAAAAGAAGGGGAATGAAGTAGAACAGCAAAATCAAACCTAAAACTAGCAATGGCAGAACACATGAGGTAGCAATAGGTTGTGGCCAAATAAAACTGTGTAAGAATAATGATGCACCTATGGAGAGCCCACCCAGGTCGTGACTCCAAATGCAGTTTTTGTGACTCCATTTGGAGTCCAGACCCACAGTTTGGAGTGAGGGGCAGTGGTGTGCTGGAGCAGGCCCTCATGGGCTTGCAATAGCCGTTTGTTAAATTTTTAAGAATTTTGAGAGCCGGTTGTTAAAGTAGACCCCGCCCCACCCCATGGCTACTTTAACAAAGGGCTCCAAAAATGTGGGTTCGGGCCCCCTCCTGAATTTTCTTTTACTTTGCTGGGGGGATGCTGAGCTCCCCCAGCCAAGTAAATAGTCTGCTGCTGCTCCCTGCTCCTTGTTTTCAGTTCTGAGCAGCAAGCTGGGACTTGTCAGGCAAGCACAAGAAGTCCCAGCTTGCTGCTCAGAGCCAGAAACAAGCAGCAGGGAGTGGTGGCAATCCATTTATTGGCTGATGGGGCTCGGCATCCTTGCAAGCAAAGGTATGCCTAGCGTGCCCGGCATGAGTGGGGAGAGAGAGGCATGTGTTGCCTCCCTAGTCTACCCCTGCCCCCCCCAAACTGCAGGGCTAGCTATGCCTGGAGAGAGAGCCCTTTGTTAAAAGTTTACGAACACATCCCTGACTAGGGACTACTTTGAACAGTACAGACAGCTCTCTCACATCAGGGCTGAAAATATACCCCAGCCAGACAGCTTGAAGCTTGGGAATATGATCATGCCACTGAGTCATGAACATCCAGTTTGCTATCCTTCAAGCTATCAAGGCCTCATTTTCAACAGTGATGAGGCTCAATGTCCTTTAAAACAAGGAAAGCCTATACCTGAGAACAGAAAGGTCAAAAGTTACAAGAACCCAGTCACTCACAGGGCACTTCAAAAGGTGTGAAAGGTCCATCACTATCATCGTCATCTTCCTCCTCTTCCTCATCATTTTCATTGTTCTCGTTGTCCTCATTTTCATTCTCTGTCTCATTGCCGGCCTCAGCCATATCCTCATCCCTCCTGGTGCCATTCGCATTCCTCTCCATTGAGTTGCTGGGTCCTGTCCCATTTTCTACCGTGTGCTTAATAGGGATCTTGATGGACACCTCCGATTCTCCATTGGCATATGCTCTGCTGTTTATCAGCCTCTGCCTCTGGATAGAGAGTTGCAAGAATATGAGCTCAATAGCATGCAATGCAGCACTGAAATACAGAAAGCATTAGGGCAGGGGTATCCAAGTTATTTCAGTCATGGGCCACATTACCAGAAATTCATATATGAGTGGGCCACATGAATTTTGTAGAGTGGGCCACACGATCGGAAATCCAATGTGTGCGGGTTGCATGAATAGTTTAGCTTGTAAATAGTAAGGGTTTCTTTTACACTTTGAGGCCCTTTTACTAAACTATGTTAAGTGCTAACATGTGCTTAACATGGGGAAAAAAGGCTTAGCATAACCCACTTTAACGTGTTTTGCGGTAATTTTCTATCAGCACACTAATTGAACATCATTTTTTGGGAGGGGGCTTGTCATTGGTGGGGAATGGGCAGCACCAAAAGACAGACGTTCTTCTGTAATGATGGAACAAATCGAAAATGTCTCGGACCAAAATTAAGACTTTTTGGCTAGACCTGTTTCAATCATGACTAACAGGCTTATTTTCGAAAGACAAGGACGCCCATCTTTCGACACAAATCGGAAGATGGGCGTCCTTCTTACAGGGTTGCCCAAATCGGCATAATCGAAAACCGATTTTGGGCGTCCCTAACTGCTTTCTGTCATGGGGACGACCAAAGTTCCTGGGGGCGTGTCGGAGGCATAGCGAAGGCGGGACTTGGGCATGCCTAATATATGGGCGTCCTCGAACCATAATGAAAAAAAAAGGGCGTCCCAGACGAGCATTTGGACGACTTTACCTGATCCAGTTTTTCTTACGACCAAGGCACAAAAAGGTGCCCGAACTGACCAGATGACCACCGGAGGGAATTGGGGATGACCTCCCCTTACTCCCCCAATGGTCACTAACCCCCTCCCATCCTCAAAAAAGAACTTTAAAAATATTTTGTGCCAAACTCTATGCCAGCCTCAAATGTCATATTCAGGTCCATCGCAGCAGTATGCAGGTCCCTGGAGTAGTTTTAGTGGGTGCAGTGCACTTCAGGCAGGCGTACCCATGCCCATCCCCCCCTACCTGTTACACTTGTGGAGGTAAATGTGAGCCCTCCAAAACCCACCCGAAACCCACTGTACCCACATCTAGGTGCCCCCCTTCACCCCTTAGGGCTATGGTAGTGGTGTACAGTTGTGGGTAGTGGGTTTTGAGGGGGGTTTGGGGGGGGCTGAGCACACAAGGTAAGAGAGCTATGTACCTGGGAGCTTTTTCTGAAGTCCACTGCATTGCTCCCTAGGGTGCCCGGTGGGTGTCCTGGCATGTCAGGGGAACCAGTGCACTACGAATTCTGGCTCCTCCCATGACCAAAGGGCTTGCATTTGGTCGTTTCTGAGATGGGCGTCCTTAGTTTCCATTCTCGACGAAAATCAGAAACGACCAAGTCTAAGGTCAACCATCTCTAGGGACGACCTAAATGGAGATGGACGACCTAAATGTCAAGATTTGGGTGTCCTTGACCGTATTATTGAAATGAAAGATGGACGCCCATCTTGTTTTGATAATACGGGTTTCCCCACCCCTTCGCCGGGGACATCCTCCGAGGACGTCCTCAGGAAAACTTGGGCACCCCTTTCAATTATGCCCCTCCACGTGACCAAAAGGTGCCCTAAATGACCACTGGAGAGATTAAGACATAACTCCCCTCACTCCCCCAGTGGTTACAGACCTTCTCCCAGCCCCCTAAGATGTGACAGTGACAGTACATACTAGTCTCTATGACTGTTTCAGACATTATATCCAGTCCTATTAGAGCAGGTAGGTCCCAGAAGTAGCCTAGTGGTGAGTGCAATGGACTTTAGAGAAGCGGACCCAGGGCCATATCCCACTCTAACTGGTACACTTGTGGTGGAATGTAGGAGCCCTCCAAAAAACACCAAGTACCTACTGTACCTACATATAGTTGACACCTGCAAGCTTGAGAGTTATTGTAGTGGTGTACAGTAAGGTACAGTAGGTATTTTTATGCTCCTGGAGGGCTCACCATACAACATAAGGGGGTTATGGCAAGATGTGTACCTGGGACATTTTACTGCAGTGCCCCCCTAGGCTGCCCCACTGCGCTGCTGGGATGTCTGTTTGGCCTGTCTGTTAAAAATTATGGCCCCCCAGACATCCCAATGGCTGTTTTTTTGGCATTTCTTTTGATTATTTTATTTTCCAAAATAGTAACATAGTAACATAGTAGATGACGGCAGAAAAAGACCTGCACGGTCCATCTAGTCTGCCCACGATAAACTCATGTGTATACCTTACCTTGATTTGTACCTGTCTTTTTCAGGGCACAGACCATATAAGTCTGTGCAGCAGTATTTCCCGCCTCCCAACCACCAGTCCCGCCTCCCATCACCGGCTCCGGCACAGACCCCGTATAAGTCTGCCCTCCCCCATCCTAGCCTCTCAACCACCAACCCCTCTTCTTCCTAAAGAAAAATGCACTGAGCACAAAATGTCTAGGAACAAGGTTTGAAAATGGCTGTGTTCACCACTCGATTTTTGGACATTTTTAGCAAAACATTCAAAATCAGACTTAGATGTTTTATCGAAAATGCCCCTCCACGTGCACATATGCACCTATATCCTAGCATTCTGCCTAAGTGCTAATCTAGAATAGACAAGAAAACAGCAGATCATTAGTATTTCAAATCCAAAACTGTCCAAATGTATTTACCACATTAAAATAAATACATACATAAATAATTAAAAGCCTGACACGGCCACGTTTTGCCCTTTCAAGGGCTGTGTCAGGGGCTGTTAAAAACCCAGTAGTACAGCAGCAGGGCAAAACATGGTTGTGTCAGGCTTTTAATTATTTATGTATTTATTTATTTGAGTGTGGTGAATACAGTTTGGACAGTTTTGGATTTCTGTTACTAACGATCTGCTATTTTGTCGTCTATTCTGGATCTTGTGGATTGCCTGCCCATTTGTTTCTTGGGACCTTACGTTCTAATCTGTACATACCTGCTTACCGTGTACATGGAGGTGGAACATGGATCTCCCACATATGTGTGTAACTTACAGAATACTGTAAGTTACATGGGTAGCTGCTACACTTAAGACACTCATCCTCATATCAGCTCTATGGCTACCATAAATTGAATGCATCTAAAAGTTGGGAACATCAAAACTAAGTTACGCTAGTATTCTATATAACGGGACATAGGCACACCGAGGTTGCTTTGTAGAATATGCTCCTAACGCACACCATTGGGGAACCTAAATGGAGGTACCCAGTTATAGAATTGCCCTCAATCCATCTCCCTGCTGCAATGGATTACATTTGAGGTGGAATATTACACTTGGATTAAAACTGGGATTACATATTGGGATCCTAAATTGTGATTTTTAAGCACATCTCAAGAAAATAATTTTACAGTATGTTATTGTTGCATTACTGTCAACTCAGGAAGACCTATTTATTCTCCTACAGATGCACCAGAAATACAGTAGGGCAAGGTTCCAGTGATGTAATTAGCTAAAATGACAATCTGAGCCTCAATATCCATGTATCCTGCTAATTTGGGCACGCATTTAGCTTCTCTCCAGCCTCTCAAGGCATATTTACCCATCGATGCAAGATTTTGGGGAATTCCTAAAATGAGTGAGTGCACAGATTGTATGGAGAGTGTCATAAAGCTATCACAAGTTACACTTAATAAGATTGAGGCCATCTAGGAGCTGCCCTGAATCAAAGTGGAGCAGGAACACAGAATCCTAGGTGGGGCAAAGCCCAATCAGCCCCAAGATATCATGGCTTGCTTTCACGAATATTGGATAAAAGGCAAAACTATGTGGAAGGGGCAAGTGACTTGGAACACATACCAGATCGAAGTTTTTCTGGATTTATCCCCTATAACATTACAGAAGTGGAAAGACATGAGATACATTAGGCTATGATTTTAAGTCAATCAAGTATTGAATAAACTTGGAAAAGAAGATGTCAGAGATTTTCCCCTTCAGTTTGGCATATGTAATCAAAGGGAAAACTGTGAGAGTGCACCCAAAGACGAAGGGCCAAGTTTTCTCTTCAAGTTACCTAGAAGAATGGCCCAAAGTGGCAAAGTGCCCATATAATCCAGCTGTCTGGTGGAAGAGGACGAATACTCAGAGGAGTCCCTAGCAGAGATCATAGTAGACAATGAAGGATGTTGGGAACTGATTAGGGATCTTATTATGGATTGATTGCAGAGGGTATAATATAATATAATATAATATAATATAATATAATATGATGTTGGTTTACTTGAAGGAATATTTGAGAGGACACTACAGCCTAGCAACTAGGGGTGGGTGGTAAGAATGGTACAGTTGAAGGGAATGGAAATTGACAAGCATATGTAAACTTTTCTGATCTGCAAAGATGGTAAGATGCAGCCTGGAATGGACAGAAGGAGAGGTAGGTGGGAGTGGGAATGGAGAGAGGGTGGGAAAGAAAGAGAGAGGGAGGGAGGGAGGGAAAGGGCTACATCCCTTTACCTTTGCTGGGTGGGATGCTGAAGCCACGCCAGCCAAATAAATACAGTGACTTCACACCTCGTCTTCTTGGCTGCTTCCTTCCCTGTGATGTGGCCTGAGTGCAGTCAGTCACTTGTAAGTCCTGGACCATGACTCCACTCCGGGTTTTCTATATAACCTTTAATAGCTTGGAATCATAGTAGTTAATAAACACAAAGCTTAATTGTCGTGGAACCCTCCTTCCTCTGGTTCATAGCCTTCAATAGCTAAGATTATATGGGTTGCCAGCTTAAAGTCTTTGCTTTACAGAGGGTGCCAGATAAAACCCTCTTTAAACTAGCAGCACCTGAGTCCTTATATCCCCCTTTCCTCACAGAGCTCAATATAGTCCTTCAAAGAAAGCTCATTTTTCTCTAAGAAAGTTCATTCATTATGATTTATCGCGTTTCTCACAGAGTTATTTAATTTCTTTATTGATATTTTATAATATATCACAAAACAATGTGATTATGCAATCGGCATACCATTAAACAAGAAATTCAAGCACAACTTTAAGGAAAAATAAACAACAACCCTTACGTCCACAATTAAAGAAAAATGATTCCAAGATTGAAACAAGCTAATAGTAAAGGAAAAAAGAAACCACACAGTTGCTTCCTCTGTATTCAAACCCCAGCCTGCTATTTGGGAAGGCATACAACATTCACTTCAGCTCTAGCATCTAGGAAATCTTTAAGCTGTTTAGGATCCATAAATTGAAATTGCTTATCCTCAAGCATTACATTGCAGATACATGGAAAACGTAATATAAAATTTGCTCCTAAAGCCTCAACTCTGGGACGCAGTTCCAAAAAGGCCCTGCGTCGCACCTGTTTAGGCTTAGAGAGATCAGGGAAAATTCTGACTTTGGAACCCATAAACAGATTTTCTAAGTGACTTAAGGAAAGTCTTAAAACAGCATTCCGATCTGGCTCCAGTACAAAAGTGACCAGCATAGTTGTCCTACAAGTAACCAGTTCCGACGAATTTTCTAGGAAAGAAGTAAGGTTCATTTATTCACCCATCACTGGGGGATTTCCTAACGTTCCCTTGGAGTTCCAGATGTAATAGGCTCGTGTAATGGGAGGTAATGAATCTTTATCCATTCCTAGAATTTCAGTCATATATTTTGTCACCATTTCCAAAGGAGGAATTAATGGAGATTTGGGGAAATTAAGGAACCTAAGGTTAAGTCTTCTAGCCTGATTCTCCAGGTATTCCAAACGTCTATGCAAGAGATTATTATCGTTAACCAAAGCAGTTTCCAAAGTCCCCATTTCTTGAATCTTAATATCCACATTTTCCATCTTAGTGGATTGCTGTGCAGTCACTTGAGCCTGTATCAGAGCGGCTTCCGAAAGAGTTTTAATGTCATTAATATTTTCTTTCATAATATTTTGCATAGAGGAGTGCGTATTGTAAACCATATCCCACAGAGACTCAAGCGTCACAATGGCCGGTTTAGTTATATCACTTGTTGGTAGAGGAGAGTGTGGCTGAACCTCGCTACGAGAAAGTTTGGCAACTATATCATGAGGCAATACCTTCAAGGCAAGTTGAGTTGAAATTCCTCGAGCCTGGGTCCCGCTCGCATTTGTTGCAGTCCTCCCCTCAACCAGATCAGGTTGCATCCCACCGGTGTCCGTCTCTGTTCGGGCCGCTGCAAACAACTCAGAGAAGCCCCGTCAACGCTCTATATCGACGTCAAGGTATCGACAGCTGCAGAGGGGGTCGAAATACCCGGTTGGCTCTTAGGGAAATGTAGGGTCGTTTGCTTCAACGACGACGAGGCTCCAGGAGCCAAGGGGTACTCCTTCACCTTTCCCCTCCGTTTCCCCATCGATATCGACGGGTCGGAGGCCACGAAGGAAGCTTAGACCTGATCGTCCTCTAAGAGCAGACTCAGGTGCATCTGTTCAGAGCGCCATCTTGGAATCCCGCGTTTCTCATAGAGTTCAATATAGTCCTTTAAAGAAAACTCATTTTCTGTAAGAAAGTTCATTCATTGCAATTATCTCCTTTAAACTCAAGCCTTTTGAACCCTCACCTCAGTAAAACGTTCTGAGGCCAAGGGGACCCCCACCCTTTAACACACCAGCAACCAAACATCTGGTATCCACCCACTTGGTTCAGACTTAAGTACAGTGCTAAGTTTCTATTACACTTCCAAAAATCAAGTTTAAAGCTGGCATTCCACGAGTTGGGTCCCAGCTTCCCAAACCTTCAAGGAACCTTCCTCCACATTTGAATTAAATTAGCAAGCAAGGTAGTTATCAGGCATTTAGGCTTTGCTCTCTTTACCTTTGAAGGGCAGAAATGTCCATAGGTTCTGGGTCAGGTCTTACGGTCTCCCCTTGAAACCCTGAAGACCCATCTATAGGCAACCACTCCATTGGTTCCTCCTCCCTCCCCTTCTGCAGCTGATAATCCTTAAGAACAACCTGCCTGCCAAGGACATGGGACCCACCCTCAGGAACTTGAGAATTGTAGTCATGATTGCCTTCTCTGAAAGTCATGTGACTCGCTCCTGGAATCTTGGGAATGGTAGTGAGGGCTAACCCCTCTACAGGAGTCATGTGACCTACCCCGGGGAAACTGGGAGTTGAAGTCTCTCAAGTCCTCAGGCCTGTGTTTTGGCAAAGGTCTGTCTTTCCAGAGCCTTTTCCCAAAGATATTTTAGGTCTGCCCTGTTCATCACACTGCAGATGTTGGTGGCATGCCTTCAGCTGTTGACACTGGGACTTCACGTGCACAAAAAATCCCAGCGCCACCGATGTCTGCGAGAAGGAAGCAGTTAAGAAGGAGGGGAGCGGAAGCACTGTATTTATTTGGATGGCGAGGTCTCAGCATCCCCACCAGCAAAGGTATAGTTAGCATGTGCAGGGAGAGGAGGAATGCTTTGCCCCCCCCAGCCTGCCCCTGGGTTACCCAAAATTGGAGGTAAGTGCAAGGATGTGTGTGAGTGATGTATTAAGAAGGAATATTTTTGATACACTGGCAGAAAAGTATATGGAGAATGCTGATGAGTGGACTTAATCTGGTTACCCTTTAGTTCAGGGACTGAATAAGCAACCTAAGCACCAATTACTGCTTAGAGAATTAATTGTTTTGATAGACTTTGTTCAGGAGCCACATCTATTGCCTAGGCATGAACACCTGCTTTCACACAGAAAGTACCCACAGATGTATTTGGCTTCCAATCATAGAGGTAGTAAAACAAATGGGGTGGCTCAGTCATAACTGTAATGGGGTGTTCACAGGGGTGGGGCATGGACAGGCATGGGGGGGGGGCTGACATTTACACATCCAAAATGCAAACAGCACTTCTAAAATAAGCACCATAGTCATGCTCATTCTTATGTCTCTGTCTCCAAATGTCAGATGAGATAGCTTTTAACTTACCTCATTGATCAGCATGCGGCTGGCCATGGAGAGTCGGGTTTTAGGAGCAAAGTGGCTGGTGATCATGATCCTGAGTCCAGCCTCCGAGAAGGACAGCTGGTGAGGAAATGCAGAGAGCAGCTCATCCACCATTATAACTGAGGCTTTACGATGGAAATTAGCTGTTGATGAAGCAAAGAAGCAAGGATTAAAACACAGCTTCAAGGCAACATCACCAGAATTGAATTCCCTGGACAGGGAGCATTTGATTAGAAGGTCTGGAGATGATCCCAGACAGAATCCCCAAAAGAAGAAACTTGAGTAATGGCTGGAAAGAATCAGAGAATCTCATGTCTACAAGTACAGTGTGCTCACATTTGAGGACAATTTTAAGCAAACATCATTGTCCCTTGTTTATTCCTCTCTCCCCAAAAGACCATCAGCTATAGGTCAAAGATGCTTTGTATCTTTCTGCATGGTGTTTCAATGTTAAGCTGTTACCTGTATTGTTGCTAAATGCATATGTTTGCGATATTAACAAAACTTGTCTCAGAGTATATACTATTTCCTCATGTTCTCTACTGATAACTTTTGTAACGTATCATGACAACCCAAGCACAATTGTTAGGCTCAATCATATGTTTAGGTTCCTGCCTTTTTCCTGGAAGTTCTTTTCCTTTCCTGCTGAGTAACCAATCTCATGGTTTCCCTTACACCCATATTTTTCCATTATTCATAGGCTGAGCATGTCTTTGCTCTGTATGCCCTTATTTTCCAAGCTAATTGATGCTTACTATATTTGCAGATTTTCAGCTTTCAGATACGATTATCCCATATACTTATCTAATTGGTATTGCACATATGAAAATTGTATAGTCTTCACTGATGCCTCTTTTTTCTCTGCTAAAGTATTGTTTTTGAAGATCAGAATTTGGTTTCAACTTACTTTCTTCTGCTATGGCTAATTCTACACTGATTAACACCAGGTTTGTCTCATGGAATGTGAATGGCCTCAGGCACTCTCTGAAGAGAAAAGAAATTACTCTTGCTCTTAGAAAGTCATAAGCTAAAATAATTTTCTTGCAAGAGACCCATTTACAAGATCTTACTTATTTTTTAAAAGATTCTGGGGCCCTTTTACAAAGTGTGGGATGGCTAATGCATTGGTAGCGTGTGCCCAATCGGCACTACCACCAGAGTAGTACATGTGCCTGGCAATAATTCTGATTTTGTTGCGCCCCAAATCCCGAAGTAGAAAATAATTTTCAACTGGGGGGAGGGAGTTCCGGCAGTAACCGGTAGCGTGCCAATGTTTGATGCGCACTGCATGGTTACTGCATGGGTAGCACATGAACCTTTACTGTTAGGTCAATGGGTGACGGTAAGAGCTCAGGCTGTAAATAGACACATGCTAGTTTTAATATTAGCGCAGGCTCATTTCCTGGCCCATTAAAAAAACGGCCTTTTTCCCAGCCACGGTAAAATGTGGCCCAGCGTGCGCCCAAAAGATGTGCCCACATTACCGCAGGCCACTTTTTACTATGGCTTTGTAAAAGGACCCTTCTATGTGGAACTCTGAATCCTCTTGTTCCCCAGCACTAGGGAAAAGTATAGGGTTAGAAATACAAGTTCATAAGATATCAATGTTGAAATAAAACAAAAACTTACAGATACTGAAGGTAGATGGATCCTATTAAAAGTAAAACTTTTCAATACTGATTTGATATTGTTAAATATATACGCTCCCAACACAGATGACCCTTCCTTTTTCTCCAATAGATCCCAGCAATTGGCTGGTTGTTACCCCTTGCCAGTTATACTTGCAGGTGATTTTAATATGCCCTTAGATCCTTGGCTTGATAGACAGTCAAGGGCTGTCTATCACGCCCCAATGGCACATACCACATTACTCTCCATTATTGATACCTTTAATTGAATTGACCCATTGATAGACTACTACTGCTACTATTTAACATTTCTAAAGCGCTACTAGGGTTACGCAGCGCTGTACAGTTAACAAAGAAGAACAGTCCCTGCTCAAAGGAGCTTACAATCTAATGGACAACATGTGAAGTCAGCTTACAATCTAATGGACAGTATGTGCGGACAGACAAATTGGGGCAGTCTAGATTCATGGGTAGAGTTGAAATGGTTAGGTGCCGAAGGTGACATTGAAGAGATGGGCTTTGAGCAAGGATTTGAAGATGGCCAGGGAGGGGGCTTGGCGTATGGGCTGAGGAAGTTTAGTCCAAGCATAGGGAGAGGCAAGACAGAAAGGGCGGAGCCTGGAGTTGGCGATGGTGGAGAAGGGAACAGAGAGGAGGGATTTGTCCTGTGAGCGGAGGTTTCGGGTAGGAGCGTACGGGGAGATAAGGGTAGAGAGGTAGTGGGGGGCAGCAGATTGAGTGCATTTGTAGGCTAGTAGATTTTGCCTTTTACTCTTCCCCTCATCAGAGCCACTCCAGGATTGATTATTTTTAAATTTCTAATAATCTTCTGGATCATATATCTCATACTAATATAGGATCCCTTTTACTCAAGGGTGGTAGGGCTACTGCTGCCTTGGCACGTGGCAAATTGGGCCTACTGCTTCTGCCGCATGCTGGTGGTTAAATTGGGTGGCAGTAAGGGCTCCCCCGGGGAATGGCCGCAAGGCAAGTGGTTCATTTACCGCAGGACCATTTCCCTTTTTTTAAAAAAACCCCTTTTACCCGCTGCAGTAAAAGGGGGCCTCAGCACACGCCAAATCCACATGCCGACACTACTGCAAAGCCCCTTTTACCGCAGCTTGGTAAAAGGGGCCCATAGAACCTGTCACCATCTCCGATCATGTGGCCATTAGCGAGGGAGGCCCTTACAACACCTATTTTCTAGGTGGTAAGGGCTCGTGTGCTAAGCCCACGCTAATGAGTTAGTGCAGTGATGTAGCTGTGATAACCGATTAGCACTGGGCATGCCTATTCTCTGCCCCCAGTGCTAAAAAATACAAAGTATTTCTTACAAAGTATTTTTTAGCGCATGGGAAGCGCACGCAGAATCAAAAACTACTTTGGGATACCTGAGCACACCCTGCAGTAGTGCATTTTAGCCTGCGGTAGTGCTTATCATAGCTTAGTAAAAGGGCATGGGCGTAGTTTGACTGTTTCATTTGGGGGGGGCTAAGGGTGGGGCGTGGCACATTAGCATATTCATTTGCATACATACATCTTATACATATTAATTATGGTTATTCAAAACACACACAAGCCTAAAACACTGAATATGAAGCCATCGTAAATATATATATATATATATATATATATATATTTTTTTTTTTACTGAAATAAGTCAGCACCATAGGAATATTATGCCTCCTCTCACATTCACATAACACCAGTACACCTACTGGAAAACTAAACAGGCCAGATTAGTACATATTGATCCTGCATCGGCATTCAGTGCCAGCAGAATACCTGGTCTCTTCCACACACACGCAGAATGCAGATCAACCCTCACCAAATATAGAATATGTAACTACAGACTAAAAACAGAAATATGTGGACACAAATTAAACTGAACTCCCAAGCAGCCAGACTTTCTACTCAATACACCAGAAAAACAGTAATGTGTTCCCTCATACTGTGCAAAATATAAAGACAGCAGATATAAATTTCAAAACCTGACATATTCTATATACTACATTACAAATTAAGGGTTCCATTTACTAAGGTGTGCTAATGGATTTAGCACACGCTAAATGATAAGATGACCATTTTATATCTATGGGCTTCTTATCGTGTGCTAAATCTATTAGCATACCTTAGTAGAGGAATCCCTAAGCGTGGTATACTGTCCGAACCAGAAGAAGGTAGTTTAGGCTTTTGAAAGTTAACTGAAAGATGTATTCATTTAGTCCAATAGAAAACTATTACCTCATTTCCACTTTGCATTGTTTGTAATATGCTAGTTTTTAAATTAAAAATATAATTTTTTCTACCTGTGTGGTCTGGTCGTTTAATGTTTCTAATCGTGTTGATTCCAGTCCTCTGGTTTCTGCTAACTCTCTAGCCAGGATTTCCTTTTCCATTTGTCATTTCTCTCTCTCCTGTCTTCTTCACTTCCTTCATTACATCCATATCCAGCACTCATCTTTTTCTTCCAGTTTCTTCCATTTATTTTTCCTGCCTTTCTGTCCAGATTTCAATATTACTAACCAGCCTTCAATTTCCCTCTTGTTACTGCATCTACCTAAAAGTTTCCATCTCTTTCCCTCACCTCTGCCCCCTTCCACATATTCCCCTGACTTTCACTAACTGTCCTCTCCTTCTTTCTCCGCCTATTCCATCCTGTTTCTTTCCATCCCCTTCCTCCTTCTATCCAGTCTCCCCCTCTCTCCCTCTTCGCAGCATCTCCCATCTCTCTCATTCCTTTCCGTCGTGTTCTCTTCCTCCTTCCATTAAGCATCTCCGCCTCTCTCTCATTCCTTTCCATCCAACATCTCCCCTTCATCTCTCCATTGAAATCTCTGCCCCACCCCTCCATCGCACATCTTCCCTTTCTCTCTCTCCAGCATCTCCCATCTCTCTCATTCCTTTCCATTCAGTGTCTCCACTCCCCCTTACCTCCAGCCATCTCTCATCTCTCTCATTCCTTTTCATCCAGTATCTCCCCTTCCTCCTTTCCATCAGTATCTCCCCCTCTCTCTATCTTCCTTCCAATGCCTCCCCCTTTTATTCACTGTCTCCCCCCTCTCTATCCTCTTCACCACTGTCTCTTCAGGCTTTCCCCATTCCATCCAGTGTCTCTCCCTTCCATGTAGAATGTCCTCCCTCATTCTCCTTCTCTGATGCAGCCATCCAGGATCTCATCTCCCCTACCTAACCTGTCCTCTCGCTCACTCTGTCTAGCCCCCCACCCCACCCCTCAAGGTTAGGGACATAGGCACCAAACTACTAACTACTCCTCCCGGTTGCTGCTGTGGCAGCCTGGAGGAACCACGAACTTCTGTGCTTTACCCTGCCCTTCCCTGCCTCTCGCTCATTCCATCCCACACCCGACGCTGCTACAAAACAAAATAAAAACGTGTGCGGGGCCGTGCTCCTGCGTGCGCCGCTGCTGGCTTCCCTCCTTTCTCCAGAAACAGAAACTTACATTAAGGTGGGTGAGGGAGAAAGAAGGAAGGAAGGAGGGAAGCCGTCAGTGGTGCGCGCAGCAGGAATACGACCCTGCACACATTTTCATTATGTTTTGCCAAGGATGAAGGAGAGGGAGGAAATGAGTGAGAGGCAGGGAAGAGCACGGAAGATCGCGGTTCCTCCAGGCTGCCATAGCAGCAGCCGGGAGAAGAGAAGCTAGTGGTGGATTATGTCCAATGAAGTTTCGGTAGGGTCATCTCGTTCTCACCCCCCCCAAACTACGCCCATGTAAAAGGGCCCCTAAATGTCTTATCCAGGTCTCAATTGAAAATTGGCCAGAACCCACATAGGTGCTGGCAGCTAGCTCCTGGCCCAGTCATGTTCTGATATTCAATGTCAGTTCGTTGACATGGCCCAGCACTGACTATCCAGGTCTAATTTAGTTGGCGGCAGTTAGTGCTTAAAAAAATGTTGACTGCCACTTGCTGAATATTGACATATATATATATATATATATATATATATATATATATATATATATATATATAGTCAGTGGCACTGAAAATATGTATGATTACTGCGCTATATGGATAGCAGTGATATTCAACCATTATTTCTATAGCTAAATGGTTTAAGTATAGTACAAAAAGTACAATTATTCTCTACCGGTTGCGTGGAACACCCATGCTTCACCCTTGCTAAAGCCTAGAACTATCCAGACAGTGACTGGGCAGTCTGTAGGAATTTTCAAAGCACTATCTGCACAGTGCCAACAGTACATGGGTAAGTTCCTTTGAATATCAGGCCGATTATAACTAAATCTAAAATAATGTTATAGTTTGCAGTTTCAAAACCCCATTATAATCATATTTATTTTTAATTGTTCATGTATGAAAAATAGAAAGGGCTTCATATTTAATTTGTGCCTAGTTGATTCCTAAAATAGACCAATTTTTATTTCCCAATCTTTGGTCCACACAGCTTTTCAACAGCATGTATGCATGCTGGTACAACACTGAAATTCAGCAGACTGCAAAGCTGAATTTAGTAGCTCCTTTTGCCAGCAGTAAATACCCAAGAGCATGAACAACCAGTGTGGACTCTGAAAATATTTAATATTTCCTCTACTACTACTAAACATTTATTTTCAAGATGTTTTTTTTAATTTTTAAGAGTATAGAAACTTCACTGGCTTCCAATCAGATACCGCATTCAGTTCAAGCTTCTCCTTCTTACTTACAAATGCACTCAGTCTGCTGCCCCTCACTACCTCTCTACCCTCATCTCCCCTTACGTTCCAGCCCGAAACCTCAGTTTACAGGACAAATCCCTCCTCTCATTACCCTTCTCTACCACTGCCAACTCCAGGCTCCGCTCATTCTGCCTCGCCTCACCCTATGCTTGGAACAACCTCCCCGAGTCCTTACGCCAAGCCCCCTCCTTGCCCATCTTCAAGGCTTTGCTTAAAGCCCACCTCTTCAATGCTGCATTCGGCACCTAAATCTTACCTTTCAGGAACTCCAGACTGCCCAATTTGACTGCCCCTATCGGCCTGTCTGCTCACGCGTCTTTTAGATTGTAAGCTCTTTGAGCAGGGATTGTCCTTCTATGTTAAATTGTACAGCGCTGCGTAACCCTAGTAGCGCTTTAGAAATGTTAAGTAGTAGTAGTAGTATAGAAAATATAAGTTGTACACAGCACCATACAGACACATAGAAGCAGGCACAGAGCTAGGTTTTTTTTTAGCACTCCTCCTGCAACTTTTCAATCAGGAAACGTCTTGCCATCTCCCCTATACCCCTCACTCCCACCAGGCCTTGCTGCTACCACTGCTACCCTACCTTCAATCGGGGGATTCCAGCACAGGTCTATTTCAGAATAGCTCTGCATCACCACAGTAAGAAAGGCAAGCATGTTAGGGAGGGCTCTGTTTTTGTTTAGTGCATCCAAATTTGGGTGCACCCTGCCATGCTTACTTTGCTTACTCTGTTTCCCCAGCCCTGCATAAAAGAGACAGTTCCTGCTCCTGTAGAGTATAATATTACTAGATACAACATGCAGTGCTGTGCTGCTTGGCATGTTACCTTTCTTTAGCAAGACCATTGTAGCATCACAGTTGATGTTGTCATCTGTCTCTGTATTGTTTGCTAGACCGTTCACCATATTTGCCCCACTTTTTGATTTCCTTTCGAAGCAGTGCTGTAGGCAGGAATTGTAGCTTGAGAAAAAAAAAGGAGAGAGCATTTATTGACCATTTTTAGGCATATTAACAACCTCATTAAATTTTGTTTTGCAAATAGTTTCAAAATGCTTTAAAATGGTGCAACAACATATGCAGTTGATGATGTTTTTAACCAACTTTGTTCAAATGATTTTTTTTTTTATGTGCAAGATTCATAGGTGGGAAGAGGGAGGAAGAGTGATTCTGATCGATCAGGAATCATTTCAGATAATGCAATGCCCATATTGCCTAGAGGAAAGGACATAGTATGTGCTTAATGAGTAGACCTTGTAAGTTCGGAATATTGGTGATTTAGAGAGCCCCTAACAGACAGCTCAGTCTAATGGTGGTCTCCTCTCCTAGATATATGACATCTTATTTATTTATTTATTGCATTTGTATCCCACATTTTCCCACCTCTTTGCAGGCTCAATGTGGCTTACAGTACATCATGAATGGTGGAGATACATAAGAAAATAGACATTTAGTATTGCAGAAAGATCTTGGGTAACATGATAATGAAAAAACATGATAGTAGTGTAATAAGCAAATATTGTAAGACAGTTCTGGATTCTGCGTAGGAGTTCACATTTGTTGATCTTTGTGGTATGCCTTGTTAAAGAGATGGGTCTTCAATAGTTTGTGAAATTTAGTTAGTTCATAGATCGTTTTTAGGCTGCGCGGTATCGCGTTCCAGAATTGTGTGCTCAAGTAGGAAAAGGTTGACGCATGCGTTAGTTTGTATTTTAGACCTTTACAGTTGGGGAAGTGAAGATTAAGGAATGTGCGGGATGATTTTTTTTAGCATTCCGGGGTGGTAAGTCTATCAGGTCTGACATGTAGGCTGGGGCATCACCGTGAATGATTTTGTGAATTAGGGTACATATTTTGAACGTGATGCGTTCCTTAAGTGGGAGCCAGTGTAGCTTTTCTCGTAGGGGCTTAGCACTTTCATATTTTGTTTTACCAAATATGAGTCTAGCTGCAGTGTTTTGAGCTGTCTGAAGTTTGTTGATTATTTGCTCTTTGCAGCCAGCGTAGAGTGCGTTGCAGTAGTCTAGATGACTGAGTACCATTGATTGCAGAAGACGGTCCTTGGGAAGAAAGGTCTTACTCTTTTTAATTTCCACATTGAGTGGAACATCTTCTCGGTTGTGTTTTTCGCGTGGTTCTCAAGTGTAGGTGTCAGTCAATGGTAACTCCAAGAATTTTTAGGGTGTCCGAAATTGGAAGATTCAGTGTTGGTGTGTTAATGGTGGTCAATTTGCTTGTGTTATGTTGATTTTGCTAAAGGGTTTTGGCCTCATGTTGAAAGCATGAATTTGTTGGATTTCTTCCAGGTTGTACAACATCCAATCTATTTAGCAGGGCATGCTTTAGATTTGGTGAATGAATGCTTGGGTAAACATTTTTCTTTTTTTACATTTCAAAGTTTTAATGGTTTTACCAATATCATGGTCAGGCAGCTATTTGTTTAAGTTTGAGAACAGTAAAACCATTTTTTTAAGGAATTATCCATCTGAAGCTGAGAAAACAGAACTATTAGGACCCATCCTGAAGGAATATCTGGAGCCAGGATTACTAAAGTTGATCACAACATGGGACAGGGAAATAACTATCTTTCCAGTAGTAGCCCAAGGTAAGTTACATCTAGGTTCACAAGGTATTTCCCTGTCCCTGGAGGATTTACAATCCAAGGGCCCGATGGTCAGCTGGTGGCAATCAGCGTTTTGCTAACTGTCATCGGCATTATACCCAGAAATTCAGGGCCCCTTTTACAAGCTGCAAGGGGGCCGGAGCTGGTGTGTGCTTTACACGCTCAACGAGGACCCATTTTACCACAGCTGGTAAAAGGGAAGTCTCACTTTCCTACAGAAATGACCAGGTAGCAAGTAAAGCACTTTACTGCCACCCATTGAGGTGGTGGAGAGGGCTCCCGTGTTAACCTGGCAGTAACCAGGCAGCATGCGGCACTGCCTGATTACCGCCGGGTACACTCCGGCGCTACAAATGTAAATTTTTGTAGCTCCGGAAATGACAGCGTGCTAGGGTTTGGAAGTACCGCTAGGCTGCTGCAGTAGCCCTGAGGTACTTCCTGTATAGCGAGCGGTAAGCCCGCATTGGGTTTATTGCTGCTTAGTAAAAGGAGCCCTCAATGCCTCAAACTGAGGCAATCTCAAACTGAGATTGATAAGATCATATTTTGATCAACCTGCCTATGCCTTACTGGTCCAGATGATGATTCTTCCACATCTGTATTACTGTAACACTCTTTATTTAGGCTTACCAGTCAAACTGCTAAGAAAATTACAGTTCATTCAAAACACATCTATTAGGCTAACTTTTGGCCTTAGGAAGTTTGAGAATATTTCATTATAGATTCGTTTTACATTGGCTTCCAGTGCAGCAGAGAATTCTGTTTAAATCAGCTTGTTTAATAAATATTTCAGGCTATTTATGGCCTTTCCTCATCTCTAGTAACCAATTTAGGGGTCCTTTTAACAAGCTACGGTATAAAGGGCTCTGGCATTGAATTTCCAGAAAATATACTGGTTAAGTGTGATATTCAGCACTTAACTGGCTATAAAGAACCACTTAAAGATAGGACTGCCTTTTATGTGGTTCTACTCATGTCTAGTATCACACTTAATGGGTTAAGTGCCGACTCCTCCCCCCAAATTCCCCACAGTAGCCAGTTTCAGCTTGGGTGTTAACCAGGCATTTTAAGCAGCATTACCTGGTTAAGTGCTGCTGAAAATGCCTGCTTAACCCCAGAAAGACGATTTAAACGACCAGGAGATAGTGCCCGGATGGGTCAAAAATTGAGACATTCAGCAGATGAATATGGGGCTTTACCATTTAATGACTGCCCAGAAAAGTATAGAGGGTGGAAATCTAACTTTAAGGATGCCACAGCAATTATGAAGTTCTCTCCAATGCAAGAGATGAACCTGATGAGAAAGTGGTTGGGAATTGAGTCAGACAGCAGAAAGAGAGGGTTCAAAAGTACACACAATATAATCACAAAAACAAAGCACAAAAGGGCCTCCAGAACTGGAACAATGGGAACTGAGTCAGCCAACTGTATAAAGAGATTACCGGATACATATTTGCATGATCCCTCAAGAGGTTTGAAAGAAATGTGGGAGAGACATGACCAGTGCTATGGCAGCCCAGAAGCTATCCAACAGACACTGATGAAAAGAATAAGGACACCCAGAATACGAGTACCTAACAACAGAGAGCAAGCACTCTCTCTCATCTCATTTCATTGCAAAAGACTCTGAGAAGGAAACCAGAGAGAAAACAGCATTTTACAACATTCATGCAGAACGTTCTGGATAATGGCCATACAGATCCAGCTCCACTGTTATGAGACAATGAAGAATGTTGGTACTTACCTACCTTTGGTGTGTATCATCCACAAAAACCAAGCCAGTTCAGGATTGTGTTCGATTCCAGTGCTCAATTTCAAGGAATCTCATTCAAAAATGTACTGCTTTCTGGGCCTGATATAATCAGCAGTCTTTGGTCCGCTTCAGAAAGGACCCTATTGTCATAACAACAGATATCCAGCAAATGTTCTATTACTTTGCCATACACCCAGTCTACAGAAATTACTTGAGATTCTTGTGGTACCATGACGATGACATCAATCAGGAATTCATGGAATATATAATATATTCATGGAATATATAATGAGAGTTCACATCTTTGGTAACAGTCCACTATTTGCAGTAGAAATCTACGGGCTTAGGACAACCCAAGAAGGTGAAAGAGAATATGGCACAGATGCCAGATGCTTCATTGAGCGAAACATTTATGTAGATGATGGTTTAAAGTCCTTACCTACTGCAGGAGAGGCCACTGACTTGCTAAAGGGAACACAAGCAATGCTGGCAGAGACCAATCTGAGACTTCATAAAATCACCTCCAACAGTCCTGAAGTAATGACAGCGGTTTCTGTGAAGGATCATGCCAAAGAGTTAAAGGAAAATTTAGGATGTTGGGTTGGGGATGCAAGAGCACAAAATGGATGGAAGAGCATAAAATGGATAAGCCATTCCTCCCAAAATAGGGTGGAGGGCTGTACTCAGAGACAGGGTGGAACAGTACCTGCAGAGAAGAAGGTGCAGCCTACCATCATCAATGGGCTTTGCACACAGGCAGAGCTGAGATGCACCCAGCAGATCGACCTGTACCATTGCTGCATAGCCTGCACTGGAGCTGTACTTCATCCCAGGACAGAAGACCTGCTCCTCTGGCACAGCCAGCATTGGGACTCCTAGCCAGAGCTGGAAAACATGTCCCACAATCTAGGAGAATCTGAGGGGCACTGTCAACAGGAGACTACTCCCAACCCTCAAGGACTGAGCTGTGCCCAAGTAACACAGCTGGAGCTGAGGTTCCCGCAGGGATGAAGCTGCCTCGTCTGCAACCATGCCGAAAGCCCAAGACAGAGTCATGCACCATACACTGGGCTGAAGATGCAAGCCACATACCGAGAAGCCACATTCCACATACCAAGAGGAAGTCATGCTCCACAGACAGTGATGAAGCTGGCTCTCCAGAAAGAAATGAATGCTTGTTCCATCTACGGATGAGGCTACGCACTCTACTCAGAGATGACGGTGCACACAGTTTCCAACCTCTGTGCAGCACCAACCGAGAGAGGCTAAGGTCCACCTAAAGGCAAGGTCCTCAGCAGCAAGGAAGATGAGAACAACTACTCTGCACTCTACCTACAAGAAAAAGCTGTGCTTGGCATATCGAGAGAAATCTGTGCCCTCTATACAGAGCCGAAACTGTGCTCTATATCTAGAAGTGCTCCAAACCAGGGAGATGGAGGCCTGGCCACTCAAAATAAGCTGCCACTAGAAGGACTCAGCATCACGGTGCCTGCAGTGTAGCCACGAAGCTGCCTTCCGTGAAGAGTGAGATGAGGTTCATAGCTCTGGGCGCCAACAGCAATTGGAATAGAATAGCCTAGAAGAGAAAGGAGTCCATGGGACCTATCCTGAGAAGTCCAGACCCAAACAGAGGCACAAAAGTTCTCTACAGGTGGGAAATAGAAATGGCCATGGCCAGAGGAAAAGCGGGCCAAGAATCACCCACACGGAGACAGAACTGCCCCTACTAGTGCCTGCAGCAATCTAAAAGTGAAAGACATGAGCCTTGTTTTACAATGTTCCACAG
The DNA here is from genome assembly GCF_901765095.1 of Microcaecilia unicolor. Taxonomy (NCBI): domain Eukaryota; kingdom Metazoa; phylum Chordata; class Amphibia; order Gymnophiona; family Siphonopidae; genus Microcaecilia; species Microcaecilia unicolor. The sequence goes on from NC_044033.1 coordinate 105,950,373, forward strand.
TAGCATGGCTTGTTCCAGAAACCCGAAGAGTGGAGAAAACAAAGGCAGTACTCACAATCTCAGCATGCAATCTCCACAGCATCACAATGGTTTCATACATGGCTGAATACAGCACTGTCAATGGGCAGTGAAACCCCACTGCCACATAAAGCCACAGCAGAACTGCTTTCCTCCATATCCAGAGTCAACTGATCCAGGAAACCCAGAACTGGCGTTAAACAGTAGATGAGACCAGGAGCTTGTGGGAGACCATCCATCCTCCTGCTGGAGATAGAGAATACTGGCTGACCAAGGAGCATACCATCCTATATGACAGAGCTCAGTTTAGTGCTCTCTGTTGCCACCTTCTGGTAGATGGTCATAATCCAGAAGCCTCTGGATTGATCTGCTGTTAATAACAAGGAGTCTTAATTAATGGCAATTTCCAATGAGGTTTCAGCTTTGGTTGGAGTGGGACAGAAGAGGGGGCAGGGGGTAGGGAATGGCTACCTGAGAATGATGGGATAGGGGAAGGGGGCAGAGAACTGGGTTTGAGGGTTGCCAGTGAAAAATGGGGCAGGTTTGGTGTGGGGAGCCCGGCTGTTCCCTTATTGGATTGAGAGGAGTTGAGGCAAGTGTGGCTGGAGCAAGGGAGGACACTGGATGTTTTTGGAGAGTATTCTTCTCCACCTGAACAGGATTTAAGAGTAAGCTTCAGTTGGAAGATTTTTCCTTGTATGCCTATTTAAAACAAAGGGGTGACTGCCTGGGAAGGCAAATACAGCAGGATTTTCTAGAAGCCCAAAAGAATTGCGGGTTCTCTTCAGGAATAAGGAAAAGGGATAGACAGGGTGGATATATGTGTGTGTGTGTGTGTATGTGCAATCATTGTGAGACGGGAAGTAGGAACAAGGAGGGCGGGGGTGGGGGAGGAAATTAGGAGAGGGTTGGAAGAAAGATGTTTCAAAAAACTTGTCATTTGAATGTGTGGTATTGCTCTCTGTATCCAGCAGTTGTTGGGCAACAATACAAGATTTTGATGCAATATATTTAACCCCTGCAAGACAGTGCAATGGGGAGGGTATATAATGATACCTGCTGTAGGGAGTGTTGACAAACAGGGGCCCTCTCACATATTGAGTATACCTGTCCAAGTATTCAGGGTTTTTGGATGGACATCATGCAGGAGTTCAGAACACTCACTCAGCTTCATTTCAATCTTGAACGGTGAGTTCAGCTGTTCTCCCTGTTGATGACCTTACGGAACAGCTATTCATAAGCTGGCGTTGGGAACTAGAATAGTGAGCCTAGTCACATGGCGAAAACTGGTAGTCCCTGCTTTACAAGATTGGTGGCTGGAGGTGTGTAAGATAATGGAGATGGAATTGCTGGCAGCATGAGTCCATGGGAGAGTGAAGAAGGTGCAAAAGATTTGGAAGCCAGTGCAGTGGGGATATGGAAAACAGTAGCTGGGAAGGGTGCTGGGAGAGGGAGAGAAAAAGATACAATGCATGATGGGAGAGGGAGCTAAATCTTGGAAGGGTTCTGGCATTTTATATTCTAGGTACATATTCCATGTATATATGTAATTTGCAATTATAATTTATGTATATGTTTTAAATCATAGGGCTCCACTTTTGGATGGTGGTGAGGCAGTACTTTGATGTGTGGGGGAGGAGATAGATGTGAATTTGTGGGAAACTAGAGATGTGAACTGGGTTATGCCTGTCTATATGGTGCTACTGGGAGGAAGACCATTGGAGTGGTGTGTGTGAGGAAGGGTAGGGTGGGTCAAGATGGATGTCTTGTTTGTTAGAAGTGGAATACTGTATAGATGGAGAAGGTAATGATCTGTGCATTGTGTTTTGAAACTGTGTTGTTGAAAAATCAATAAAAAGTTTTTTTAAAAAGTGTAATTGGCAGAGGTTGTCTGCTCTAAAATGCATACCTGACTGATACAGGGCTGGAAGCAGCATGACCATATCACACCCTTCCTGCAAAAACTGTACAGGCCATGAGTACTTTATAAAGTACTCTCAATTGGATTAAGGGTTTCCTAACCACAAGAACATATCAAATGAAATAAAAAACAAACATTTTGTCACCATGGAAACCAGGCTGCGGAGTAACGCAAGGATCACCACTATCACCGATCCTTTTCAACCTCATGATGACTCCACTAGCCAAGACCTTATCCACCCAAGGCCTTAACCCATTTATCTACGCTGATGACGTCACATTATACATCCCTTTCAAACATGATCTTGTGGAAATCACCAACGAAATCAATTTAAGCTTACACATCATGAACTCATCGGCAAATGCATTCCAACTAAAACTCAATACTGAAAAAACACACTGTCTCATCATCTCATCCCAATACAATACATACAAGCCTACAAACATTAACACCCCAGGATACACCCTCCTTATCTCAGACAGTCTAAAAATTCTCAGAGTAACAATTGACCGTAACCTATCACTAGAGACCCAAGCGAATTCCACCATAAAGAAAATGTTTTTCTCAATGTGGAAACTCAATCATGTGAAACCATTCTTCCTGAGGGAAATATTTCATAACATGGTACAGTCAATGGTACTAAGCCATGCAGATTACTGTAATGGAATCTATGCGGGATGCAAGGCACAAATCATAAAGAAACTTCAGACCGCTGTAGGGGTATTTCCCTGTGATCTAGCCTGAGCTGGTCTTGGCCTATACAAGCCTATGACATCTTGGTACAATAAGATGGCTGCTGCAACCCTCTGACCTGAACATCTCTGTGTCAGCAAGATCCAGCTTCAGCTTGTGGAAAATCACTGACAGGCTTGCTGAAGCCAAGGACATTCTGTGTTCCAACCATCCCCCTTCTATCTCTGAGACGCTGGGAAGGGAGTCATACTCATGGCACCAGAAGTTACCATCTCCAAGGTCACAAAACAAAGAACTCTTCTTGCCCATGCACTGGACTGTACGAGAGGCTAATTGGTCCAGGCTATCACCCGACAGGGAGGTCTGGAAGAACGCAGGGAGAGTGAGAGAAGTGAGTTAGAGGCAGATGCAGCAACCAAACGTAAAAAAATCTAAATCGTTAAAGTCCCTAACGATTTTAAAATAACGAAAAATGCACCAAAAAAAAAAGTCACACATGCTGGAATCGGTATTGAAACGTACAATGTATCAAAGAATCACAATACACATCGTTAATCGGCCCCCAAATCATGCGCAGAGCAGCCAAGCGTTATGTTAGCTGCTCTGCGCATGCCACAAACAGTCAAATCACAAGCACATGGCAAATTGAATTGACACATAAAAAAATAAACTAAAAAAAGGATCGGGAGGGGGCAAGGGCGCTCATCAGGAGCGTCCTGTACGGACGGCCTTGCCCCCCCCCCCCGCCGCTGCTCCCCACTTTCCGCCGCTCCCCCCACCCCGAAAAAGCAAAATTGTAGCAGCCCCTGCCCCCCTCCCTTCCTCACTACTCTCAGCTCCGCCTCCCGACATCCTCCGTCTGTGCCCCGCCCCCTTTGGGGGTCGTCGCCGCCATTCCCCTTCTCCATCGGGCCCCCCTCCCTCTTACCGGGCCCGTGCAGCGCCTCTCTCCTCTGTCCGAAGGCGCTGCACGGGCAAGAAGAAAGCTGAATCAGCTGATGCCTGCCTTCGCGATGGCGCGTCTTTCTCCTGCTGCGCCCGCCCCTGTCTGACGTCAGTAACCTACGTAGGTTACCGACGTCAGAAAGGGGCGGGCCCAGGAGGAGAAAGACGCTCTATCGCGAAGGCAGGCATCAGCTGATTCAGCGTTCTTCTTGCCCGTGCAGCGCCTTCGGACAGAGGAGAGAGGCGCTGCACGGGCCCGGTAAGAGGGAGGGGGGCCCGATGGAGAAGGGGAATGGCGGCGACGACCCCCAAAGGGGGCGGGGCACAGACGGAGGATGTCGGGAGGCGGAGCTGAGAGTAGTGAGGAAGGGAGGGGGGCAGGGGCTGCTACAATTTGCTTTTTCGGGGTGGGGGGAGCGGCGGAAAGTGGGGAGCAGTGGCGGGGGGGGGGCAAGGCCGTCCGTACAGGACGCTCCTGATGAGCGCCCTTGCCCCCTCCCGATCCTTTTTTTAGTTTTATTTTTTTATGTGTTTTCTGAGGTCCTTTGGACCAATCACAGCGCTTTTAGCTCTGCTAATGCGCTGGGATTGGCTCAAAGTTTGTTTATTTTTTCACTTAACACTTTTTCCTGGCACAGAGCTGTCCTAACGAGAGGTCCAGACCTCTCGTTAGTTTTCCTGCCTTTTTCCTGCGTAAAGGCAATCGGAAAAGGTTAGTGCATGTCGTTTCAATGGGGTTTTCACACTAATTGCTCATCTCCATTCCGTTTTCGTTAGCTGCTACTGTCGTCGGAAAATAGGCTTAAGTGCATGGAAAGGATCGGAAATTCTTCCCCGAGGGCTCATTTAACGATGAAAAACGTTTAGTGCATCTGCCTCTTAGTCGGAGACCCTCGGAGGAGGAGTACCTGTGAAGGACCTGAGAAATCCAGCAAGGCTCAAGGTGAGCTAGAGACTGTATGATACCAACCTTGTGACCTGCATAACTGGTGCAAATACCTGTGACAGAGATATTGGCTCTGGATACCAACGGAGCGACGGAAACCTGCTTGGTTGCTGAGTAAGACCTGCACTATATCTAAGACACAGACAGCTGAGATAGCGTCTGGGGAGATTCTGCTCTGGTCTCATCTGAAGCCATCATCAGGACAGCGTGGTAAGATCACAGTGATATATTTCCTAGTCTGGGGTTAGGCAGTGGTTTTATCTAAGTACGACTGGTTTATGTCAGCTCTTGGTCAGGGACAGCTGCTAATGTGTATTTTGAATAAGATGTGATAAGTTTTCATAAGGATCATTAGGATATCATTTGTACTGTTCTAATCATTACTGTAAGTAGTCTCAGGATAATCAGAGTGTAGTTAGACAATATATTTTTTTTAATGTGCATATCAGTAAGAGATATATATATTGCATATAAGCTATTGCAGAGTGTTCCTATTTTTCTACCTATAATAAATTATAATAATAGCATCTGTGACGTGGCTTCGGTTCTTTGGCGGGGAACAAAACACTGGCAGGGCGCCAGCTCCAAGGTTCCTTTATAATATCCCCTAGACTGAGTGAGGAACCTTGTAATAAGTATTATCAGGGAATAATTATTGCCCTAATTACTTATTTTCACCCTACAAATGGGAGCTTTCGTCCAGGATTGTCATTCAATTGATAACAGTTTATACCCGTAGGTTTGTTCTCTGTGTAACAAAATCTGTGTAAAGAAATCCTAAGCTACACAAGTCTGAGCTTTGTTTTTTACATTCTCTTACTGTGTGTTCACTGAAGGCTGTTGAAGCATGTCTGGTAGTTGTAAATCTGTTGCTTTTGCCAGATTTATGACCTGGCAGTGAACCAGGTTTTTTTTTTGTTTGTACTAGCTGTGTTAATTGCTAGCTGTTTTTTTTTTTCTTTCTTTCACTTTCCTGTCCGTTCACCTAGCCATAGGCTCTCGCCTCTAGAAGTAGCAGTGTTTGATGTAATGGTGGCAGGGGGCCAGTCTAAAACACTTACGGAGGGCTCTCTGAAGTCTATGCTGTCCTTATTTTGCAAAGAAGATGTACAAAATTTCAAAGCATATGAGGCAGTCTTAAACCAAATCTTGAAGGTAAAGCATAGATTGACTGTTCCAGCATTAGTGGAGCTCTTATGCACCCTGCTGGCCAAAATGGAAAGTGCAGGTGGTAATCGCTCTACATTGCAAAACGAAATTCAGCAGTTGCGTACTGAAGTTGACGCCCTAAAGAAAGAGAGACTTGATTTACAATTGGCTCTTGAGAGCAAAACTTCATAGGCAACTGGTGGGGGGGGGGGGGGGGTGACTGAGAGTTCCCATGATCATGGTATATGCGCCAAATGTGTGGGCCTTCAAGACAAATGTGCTACTTTAGAGAAAGACAGATTGCATTTGGAACAGACTGCCCAATCTTTACAGACTGATTTGAGGCTGAAAAATGATTCCCTCTCTGCTAAATCATATCAATTAGAGCAGGTGATGCGAACTTTAAGTTCGTTTGCGAACGAAAGAAGTAAATCACACTCACTCCCGGCAACAGGAGGAGAGAGAAATGCATCAGGATATGATTTCTGCTTTGCGTAGGGAGTTACAACATGAGAAAGGGAGTCATAGCTTTGCTCAGCAGGCTTGGCATAAAGCCGAAGGAGAACTAGCGGAGTACTGGGAGAAAAATAATACACTGTCACTGCAGTTATCTCAGGCTTTGCAGGATAAAGAGATGTGTATAAAAGCACTCAATCAGCATAAAGGAGACCTAGAGATGTTGCGGAAGGAGGTATGTGACTTGGCGGATGAGGCTACTGCTACACCAATGGAGTTGCAGGATAGGGATGACGTGAGATCACTCAGCCCTGTGCTAGAGCAATTTTGCCTGCCTGAATGGGTCCCTTGTAATGAATTAGAGCAGGAGTCTAATCCTTTTCAGTTGACAGCGCCTCCCCGGTACAGTACTCTTGGTCCGCAGACCTTTGACAGCATGCCGGAGCACAGTCCGGTCACAGAACACTGTATTCCCTGATGAGGACACTGACACTAGTAATCAGAGACTCCCACCAGTCAGGTCCCGTAATACTATGCCCACTGATGAGATTCATGGTACAATTGGTCCTATGCTCCTCCCAAGAAGGGCACAGCACAATGCAACTCCTGATGAGGTCACTGGTACCATTGGGCCTATGCTCCGCTCAGGAAGGGCACAGCTTTCTGTCCTGCCTGATGATGTCAACAGTACACCCGCACCACCATTTTCGTCCCCTACTGGTGAGCAGTGCTATTCCACTCAGATACTTAAAAATAACACTTTATCTAGGGAACAACACTCCCAAACAATGAAGACTATTCACACTATGATCAAACCTTTTAAGGAGTCTTCTAAGGTATCCATACATGCTCATTTGCGGTCAGTCAATGAAATCTTTAAGACTTTACAGGTCACTGCAGAGTCAGATAAACTGGCTTTACTTAAGTGGACGTTTGACGAAGAATGTCAGGTGTACTTGGAGGCTATAGTGGAAGACAGCCCAGACCTGTTTACTGTGGAACAAGCTTTGAAGAAGCGATATGGTCTGTTTGCAGATGACACAGAAGCAAAACGAGCAGCCTATAATATGCTCTGTGGTCCCAAGGAGAGTCCGCGTGAGTGGGCCTTTCACTTGAAGCAAGCCTTTTTCCAGGGGCAGGCCATACCAGATGCAAAGGAGCTTGAATTTGGTGAATTCAGAAATCTTTTTCTGAAAGGGCTGCCTGAACGAGTGAGATTTCACTTGACGGGACAACAGAAAGAACCTTATTCCAAGCTTCTGAAACATGCAGATGAGGTTTTTGATATGTGTTGCGTCCGGCCCACGGTGGAGGCACCCAAACTCGCATCAAAGCATCGCAGCCCGGGGGCTCAACCCAGTGTTTGTGCAGTCACCTCCACCCTTGCACTGGAAAACAAGGTGTCAAGTCTGTCGACACAATCACGGTCTAGCAATACCCAACCTCACCAGCCAGGTGGCACCACACAACCTGCTGCGCGTGAAGGACAACAACAAGACCCGAATAAGAAGCATTTTAACAAAAGGCAGCGGGCTCAGGATAAGATCAGAAAGCAGCAAGCACAGATTGAGCAACTGTTGGCACAACTTCAACGAACAAATTCTGAAACCGCACCTCAGCCATCCTCTTCACAAAACAGAGGAGGCAACTTTTCGAAGAATAAGGAGAAGCCTTTCGGGCATACCACGACTGGGCCTAGTGTCAACTCCATTGAGGTGGAGCCTCTGTCCATGCCTCAGGAAGACCAGGCATGACTAGGCTTGGATCCACCTACACCACCATCCATGCCCACAGTGCAGGTGGAAGCTGTGTCGGCTGTCAGTGATGAGTCTCCTGTGACCCAGGCTGATATCCACCCCTCAAACCCAGAAGGGCCTCTATTATGTGATTCAATTAAGGAAACCAGGTACTTTATGGGACAACTTACTCCTAAAGGTTACAGATATACCGTGGAGCTGTTGATTCAACAGACATTTTCCTGTCAGGGTCTGCTGGATACAGCCTCAGAGGTGACTTTGATTACCCAAGGCCTGTTTCAGAAACTTGAGACATCTCTAGGGGGGGGGGGGGGGGCGGGATGTGCTGTCACTCCATGTGATTTATCCCTAATGGCCTATGGCAACCAGAGCATCGGTACTGTGGGACAGGTTTGGCTTTCCTTACAGCTCGGTGAGATGAGTATCAAACACCCTGTCATCATTACCACCAGTGCTGGCGAAGAATTCTTAATTGGCAATGATCTGTTAAAAAGATTGTGGCCTGATTTGGATTATCACCATGAAGTCATCTGGACTCAAGTCACAGGTCCCCTTCCATATGGGAAGGAACGGCATATGAGCAGAGTCAGTGGTTCCAGCTCTGTGGGGCTTAGGGATTCTCCATGTCGAATTAATTTCCAGACTACAGAAAACTCTCTCACCTGGGAGATCCAGTTGAGTGGTGCACCAGGGGGGGAAGTCCAGAATGCTGAAGTAATCCAAGTCCAGACAGATCGGATAGCTGACATCGTCATCCATGATGACAAATTGGAGATTGTTTTGAATAACCCGCCTATAACGAATGACTCTCCAGATGATGCTACAGACATACCTCAACAGATCACGGCATCCTTTTCCAGTCATGAGACACCACATCCTCGCCGGTTGACTGACATCCAGCAAAAGGATGATGTTTTCACCATTCCTGTTCAGATAGCTGACATCCAAACACTTCAGTCCACTTTGCTGTTGCCTAGCGATGTCTCCTTCATCAGTGATACTCTGTTCTTCCGTCTGCGCAAGTCTGTGCAACTTCACTTCAGTAAGTGTTCTTCCACTTCAGTGCAGGTACCTGGACAAGGTGCCAAGACGCTCGTGGGAATGTGCAGTCTCCCTTTGACCGTGGGACAGAAGACGTTCACACACCACTTCTCTATTGTGAAAGGCCTCCAACAGCCCTTATGCCTGGGCTCCGATTGCCTTGTGCGACTGGGAGTTTATGTGGATCTGGTGAACCTTGTCTTATGGAGTAGACTTGATGGCAGCCCTGTGGAATCCGAGGTAACGCCTGTTAGCTTGAAGTCTGGACAGACCATACCCGAGGTCTGTGAAGTAGTCTGTGATAAAGATGTGATCATTCCAGCAAGAGTGAGGGATTTTTCCATCAAGCTCCGCCTTGCTCAGGGACAGTGTCTGTTGGACAAAGTGGTGTACTTCAACTCTCATGCTCATTTTCATGACCTAGGGTTGTCCATCGGTGTTCTGCCATGTTTGGAGGTATCTGATGCTCCTTTCCACTTATTGGTCACCAATCTGCAATCAGATGAAGTTGTTGTGTCTAAAGGAGACCCTTTTGGATTTCTGATGGGAGAGTCTTTTCCTGATGTCGAGGTAAGTTTGCCTATTATTGGCAGGCTGCCTTCCTCTTGGAACACCTGCCGGGGGGGGGGGGGGGGGGGGGACTGAGAGTCTGTTTACCTCTCCCAGAGGCCTCATATCTCTGGAGTTCATGTGGCCATATGATGCAATGGATTCACAGGTGAAGTTGGAAGACGACTTCTTGATTTTGTCCAGAAGGATGTCTCTACCCCAGAGGTCTAGAGTGGTGAACTCTGTTGAAACCTCATCTCTGCAGGCAGACATTGAAGAACAAGTGGAAATTCCATCCAACCAACCTTTCTCAGAGTTTGATGCTATGGTGAAAGATCAAGTGGAACAGGCTGATGCATGTACTACTGTCACAGAGAAGATGCAGTTGACTGAGTTGCTGTACAAATACTAGGAACTTTTTGCTGTAGACTCATATGACTGTGGACTTACAGACCTGTATGTCAGAGTGCCTATAGAACCAAATAGCAAGCCTGTCTTTGTGCGCCAGTATAAGATTCCATTGGCTTCCTATGAATCTGTGCAAGAGATTCTCAATACCTTGGAGGCCAGGGGCATCATTAGGCAATGCAACAGCACATACAACTCCCCTCTGTGGCCCATCTTGAAAAAGAACAACAGCTGGAGAATTGCTCTGGACTACCGTCAGCTGAATAAGCGAGTACCGTTGTCCAGGTGGCCGATGGCTCCACTGGATCAGAGTCTTGCTACTATCAAGGGGGCTAAGTATTTCACCAGCTTAGACTTGGCATCAGGGTTTTGGACCATACCTGTACATCCACATGATCAGTATAAACTGGCTTTCACCTTTGGGAAGAAACAGTACACGTGGAACAGAACTCCCTTTGGTTTTCTCAATTCACCGGCTAAATTCAACATCTTCCTACACAAAGCACTTCCAGATGCTGAAGCTTGAGGAACTGTAGTCTATGTGGATGATATTTTGATCAAAAGCCCTACCTTTCAAGTACATTTGTCAGAGATTGAGCACGTTTTCAGACAGTTGACAAATGCTGGAGCTAAATTGACATTGACCAAAGGACAATGGTGCAAGAAATCTCTGAATTACCTAGGGTACGAAATTTCTGCTGAGGGTCTGCGACCTCAGAAGAAGCGAGTTCAGGCCTTACAACAGCTGAAACAACCCAGCAATCTCACAGAATTTCGTTCCTTTCTGGGAATATGCATTACTCCCGACAGTTCATAAATGAGTATGCGGAGATCACCCGACCATTGGTCAAGTTATTGAAGAAGGATGTACCCTGGACTTGGGCTCCAGAGCAGGAATCTGCTATGCAGGAGCTGAAGGAGCAGCTCAGCCACTTTCCATGCCTCGCGTACCCTGAGGGGGGTCGTGAGTTCTACGTTGACCTGGGATACTCCAATCACTCTATGAGTGCAGTCTTGTATCAGAAATATGATTCTGATAAGCGGGTTGTGGCCTATGCCAGTAAAGGCCTATCCGAAGTGGAAAAGAAGTATTCAGACTGTGAGAAATTTTTATTGACCACAGTGTGGGCTCTGCAACATTTCCGGAGTTACATCCAAGGGGAGAAGCTAATCGTGGAAACTTGTCATCAAATTGTTAGTTTCCTGGGTAGCGACCGAATCAAATCTGGTCGGGTGTCCAACAGCAGGATAGTCTCCTGGACACTGGCTGTTCAAGGATGGCCTCTAGAAGTAAGGTATGCTCAAAAACATCGCAATGTAGTAGCCCAATGTATGGCTGACCTGCATGACTGTGCAGGACATGATTCCTTTGCAGGTAATCCTGAAACAGATATCCCACCACCAGAGGTAGAACCTCATCGACACCATCTGTATGATGAGAAGATTTGTACTACCATGCCCAAAGTCTATGTGGATGGTTGCACCTACCGCCATGACACAGACCATGAGTTGGTTGCAGGTGTGGGAGTGGTATGGAATCCAACCGTTCCTGAAGAGACTTTGAAGCACAGCTTGGGTTCACAGACAAATCAGTACGCTGAGATTGCTGCAGCTTTGGTGGCAGTACAGTCTGCAGTTCAGAAAGGAATTAGGGAACTAGTCATCTGTACAGACTCCGATTATGTGAGACAGAACTTTGTCTCATCTACCCAACTGGAAGCAGAACAACATGCTAAACTCGAAAGGAAAACCGGTACATCATGGAAGTTTGATTCTGGCCTTAGATCACCTGGTATGGGAACATGACATGACCATCTATTGGAAGAAGGTTAAGGGTCATGCCAAAGTTGTTAGTCCTGACAAGATAGGGAACGACTTAGCAGACCAACTCGCCAAGGAAGGTGCACTCACAGGAGAATTATGGCAGTTCTCAGAGTCTGAGACATTGGCAGTTCATGCTGTCACTTGACGGCAAACAAAACAGTCGAATTAGACTCCTGTGTTCCAGTGGTGCAGTGAAGTCCCATCATTTGATCTTGTAATGGCTCAGAAATCGGATCCAGTGGTTGGACGATTTTATGAGTACATCCAGAATCCGCAAGAACATCCATTGACAGAAGAGGAGTATCAATCTGAAGAACTGAGGATACTCTATACATCCAGGGAGAAGTTCAAGATCCGACAGGACCTGCTTATTCGGACGAGTAAGCATGGCATTGAGCAATGGGTTGTGCCTCGGACATATCATGGCATCATGTTGCAACATGCTCATGATGAACCATGTGCAGGACATAGAGGGGAAGGCATCACCTATGAGACCTTGAAGCAAGTGGCTTATTGGCCCCATATGCATCAGGATGTGAAGCTGTATACTCGAGGTTGTCTGACCTGTTGTCGGTTCCAGCTATCTTCTCCATCCCATTGGGCACCACTCAGGAAGAAGGGTATTGCTATGCCCTGGTCAGATAACCAGTTTGATTGGGTTGGACCTGTGGTTCAATCCACCCGAGGCAACAAGTACATGCTTACTGTCACCTGCATGTTCACCAAGTGGGTGGAGTGCCTACCTGCACCCAATTGCACCGCCGAGACTACGGCTACCTTACTCCTGAATCATGTGTTCAGCCGGTGGGGTTTGCCTATGCGAGTGGACTCAGACCAAGGATCCAAGTTTACTGCAGAAGTGATCCAACACATGTGGAAGATGCTAGGCGTGAAGAGTAAACTACACATTGCCTACCAACCTCAGTCCTCAGGACAAGTGGAAAGAGCTAATCATACCATCATCACCATTCTGAAGACGTACGTGTCCTCCTCAGGTAAGGATTGGGATATGAAGTTACCTTTGGTCCTCATGGCCATACGTGCCACACCCCATCGGTCTACAGGAGTGTCACCCTTTGAGATGATGACAGGTAGGGAGATGATGTTACCAATTCACTTGCTTTACAGGACTAATGATGTGAACTTGTCCAGTGCTACTTTCTCTCATGAGTATGTCACCCATTTGCGGCAGCATTTGCAAAGTGTCTTTGCCCAAAAGAACTTGGAAAGCAGTGCTAGAGGTAGAAAAGCCTACTATGATCAAGGGACTACCTCCAAAGAATACCAAAATGGCGACAAGGTATTCTATTTCAATTTTGCCAGAAACAAGGTAAAAGAAAAGAAGTTTCTGCCCAGTTGGCATGGTCCTTTCCCTATAGTGGAAAAAGCTTCACCTGTGGCTTACCAAATTCGCCTCTGAAAAAATTCTCAAGGTGAAGATAACCTTAAATGGGTCCATATCAATCAGCTGAGACCATGTCATCCCAGTCATTTGGTTCCAGATACATGCATTGTTGAAATGACACAAACTAACCATGAAGCAGAATAGCTTCGCCTCCTTTTGTTTTTCAGCTACAGAAAGAAAAAAACAAAATCTTGAAGATTCGGTGCAGTTGCCAACCGGAGTAATCCTGTTACCGTTCCTGATGTCATTCTTCAAGATGTTCCTGACGCCCTGCTTCCTAATCCATTGGTGGTTTTCAACATTCCTTCCCCTTGTTCCTCATGATTTCCATTGTTTAGTCATGACTGTTGGAGTTTTTCTTTGCCCAAGAATCATTCTTTGTGTTGGGGGGGGGGGGGGGGGGGGGGGAATTTGTTTGGTTTTATTTTTATTTCATCCGATCCAGTGTTCCTGAAAGTGAAGTTTTGGATATGTTGTTTGTTGTGGGACATTTCATTGACTTTCTTTTTGAACTGTGTTCAATGCTTATGTTTGAAGACTTTCTTCATCATCACCATTACGTTGGACCATTTTGTTCCTGTTTGATGTCTGCTTGATGTGAGAAGTTGTCCATTTACACCTCATCATTCATCACGGTCCACCCTATTGACTTTGGTTTGGACATTATGCTATGGAACTTTGGGAGGCTAAGTGCTTTGAAAATGAGCCTCCATGTCATTTTACAGTCTAAAGACTCTCATATTATTGACTTTGTTAGACTTTGTGGAGGTCAACCATGAGTAATTCTCCACGGTGCAACAGTTTTAGTCTACTATTATATTAAGGACTAATTTGCTAATGCTTTTGCCATGTATTTTATAGTATGATAAGTGATTGTTGATTATATTTTCATGTGTTAGGACATAACTGCTAACACCCTATGATTTGTTCAGGTATTAATGATCTGCTGTTTTAGCATTTGAATTTACGTGTGAACATAAAGCCATGATTCATGAAGTGCATTAATAAAGTGTTAGTATGGAGTTACTGACATTTACAGTTCTTGTTTTATTTGGTCCTGACCACGAGTCTTGATGTCAACTCGTCTAGTTGTTTTGCTAGTTAGGTTGGAGAAGGCATTTACTCCTTTGTAGTAAATTCCATCTCCAAGGGGGGGAATCTGTAGGGGTATTTCCCTGTGATCTAGCCTGAGCTGGTCTTGGCCTATACAAGCCTATGACATCTTGGTACAATAAGATGGCTGCTGCAACCCTCTGACCTGAACATCTCTGTGTCAGCAAGATCCAGCTTCAGCTTGTGGAAAATCACTGACAGGCTTGCTGAAGCCAAGGACATTCTGTGTTCCAACCATCCCCCTTCTATCTCTGAGACGCTGGGAAGGGAGTCATACTCATGGCACCAGAAGTTACCATCTCCAAGGTCACAAAACAAAGAACTCTTCTTGCCCATGCACTGGACTGTACGAGAGGCTAATTGGTCCAGGCTATCACCCGACAGGGAGGTCTGGAAGAACGCAGGGAGAGTGAGAGAAGTGAGTTAGTCGGAGACCCTCGGAGGAGGAGTACCTGTGAAGGACCTGAGAAATCCAGCAAGGCTCAAGGTGAGCTAGAGACTGTATGATACCAACCTTGTGACCTGCATAACTGGTGCAAATACCTGTGACAGAGATATTGGCTCTGAATACCAACGGAGCGACGGAAACCTGCTTGGTTGCTGAGTAAGACCTGCACTATATCTAAGACACAGACAGCTGAGATAGCATCTGGGGAGATTCTGCTCCGGTCTCATCTGAAGCCGTCATCAGGACAGCATGGTAAGATCACAGTGATATATTTCCTAGTCTGGGGTTAGGCAGTGGTTTTATCTAAGTACGACTGGTTTATGTCAGCTCTTGGTCAGGGACAGCTGCTAATGTGTATTTTGCATAAGATGTGATAAGTTTTCATAAGGATCATTAGGACATCATTTGTACTGTTCTAATCAATACTGTACGTAGTCTCAGGATAATCAGAGTGTAGTTAGACAATATATTTTGTTAATGTGCATATCAGTAAGAGATATATATTGCATATAAGCTATTGCAGAGTGTTCCTATTTTTCTACCTATAATAAATTATAATAATAACATCTGTGACGTGGCTTCGGTTCTTTGGCAGGGAACAAAACACTGGCAGGGTGCCAGCTCCAAGGTTCCTTTATAATATCCCCTAGACTGAGCGAGGAACCTTGTAATAAGTATTATCAGGGAATAATTATTGCCCTAATTACTTATTTTCACCCTACACCGCCCAAAACACAGCAGCCAGGCTTGTATTTGGAAAAACACATTTTGACAGCGCCAAACCGCTCTGAGAAAAACTGCATTGGCTACCAATCAAAGAACGTATCACTTTCAAAATCTGCACAACTGTCCATAAAATTATCTCCGGCGAGGCACCGGGATCCATGACAGACCTTATCGACCTGCCAACCAGAAACACCACAAAATCTTCACGATCATACCTAAACCTCCACTACCCAAGCAGCAAAGGACTCAAATACAAATCCACCTATGCAGCCAGCTTTTCCTACCTAAGCGCACAACTATGGAACGCATAACCAAAAGCATTAAAAACCACGATCGACCACCTAACTTTTCAGAAAACACTAAAGACAGACCTGTTCAGAAGAGTATACCCCACCGACTCAACATAAAAATACCTGGACACTTGCGACACAATGTAACCAAAGACCGTAACAGACATTACCTGACCCTTCTTCCCCCTTTCCCTCCTCAAGTTCCCCCCAATTGTAACTACCATACATGTACCTCAATCTACCACAATATCACTTTGTATTCATTCATACTTTGTATTTGTTCAGATCGGAATTGGCTAATGCCGTTAACAGTTACTGTATATGTAAGCCACATTGAGCCTGCAAAAAGGTGGGAAAATGTGGGATACAAATGTAAAAAATAATAATAATAAAGATCAAATCTGAAACTCTATTTTCATTTTAACATTCATCAGACAAAATGGGCCACAGCATCTAAAGCACAGATTAGTCCTCTATATGTGTTTGAGGCCTCTAAGGTCCTCTCAAGGGGCTTCACTATCAAAAGATATTGAACAATGTGATACCCACCAGCAAGCCTTTTCAGTAGAAGTCTCCACATTCCAGAACTCACTACCCTAGGGGCTACGCCAAACTCAAGACTATCTCTAGTTCAGGAATGAAATTGCAGTCTAAGGGAAATCCAGACTTTACATGTTCTTGTTTAGTTTGGACAAGGGCCTACTTCTAATGGATTTAGCTTTGGTTTCAACCATGACAAACAGTTCTCAGATGCTCAGCAGACACCACTTAAGACAAAAGAGAACTATCAGAAAGTGTTTCTCTAGTAGCTAAATATTTGACACTAAAAATTCATTCATTCACTGCTAATACTAAAAGCACTTACACCACAGCTGCAAAATTATTAGTGGGTACTACTCGATTTGAGCATTTGGGGGATAATTCTATGAAAGGTAGAACAACCACAAAAAAATGGAGGAACACCAGTCCCAATGACCGTAGCAATACAAACCAAAGAGTAGGTTGAAGAGATGGCACTTCCAAAAAACACAAGGGAGACGTGACAGTCCTTGTCAATGATGTTTATTAAAAGTACATCAAAAGACTTGACAAAGCAGCTGTTTCGGTGTTCAGGGTGCCTGCTTCGAGAGTCTGAAAATTGGTGTGTTAAAATATTGGTGTGTGAAAAATGATGTGTTGGAATATTGGTTCTACAGAAATGGATACTTAAGCTATCCAAAGTATGCTTAAGGAGACACTCGTGTTTTAAAATGCGAGTGTCTTCACAAATATACTTTGGATAGCTTAAGTACCCGTTTATGTAGAACCAATATTCCAACATATCATTTTTCACACTCCTGAGGCAGACGCCCTGAGCGCCGAAACACAGCTGCTGTGTCAAGTCTTTTGATGTACTTTTAATAAACATCATTGACAAGGACTATCACGTCTCCCTTGTGTTTTTTGGAAGTGCCATCTCTTCACCCTACTCTTTGAATAATTCTATGAAACAGGCATTAACATTTATGTGCCAGTATATGTGCACATATACGCATACATGCTGGAGGTGTGCCCAAGTGCTATTCTGTAAATATCCGGCTGAAATTCAGCCCACGGGAGGCGGGCTGGCTAAATGCAATGATCAGCACTGAGCCCGGATATTCATTGTTCCTTTGATTGGCATTGAATATCCTTTTTTTGGACAGCTTAAACTTAACTGGCCAAGTTTAAAGTGGCCAAAAACAGGATTGCTATTTAGGCAGTCTGCTTTGGCCGCTACACTTAGCCGGCGATGTGCTGAATATTCATGGCTATCCAGTTATATCATGTGATATAGCCAATTAGCCGCTAAGCACTAATATTCAGCGGAAATAATCAGCTATCTCGTGCTGAATATTAGCGCTTAGGCAGTAAGTGCTATTTAACCGGCCAGGAACGGCTGCTGGCTGGTTAAATAGCGCTGAATATCGGATGGAATGTTTATTGTTCTTTATTGTTTTACACTTTATTAATTTTTGTTTTATACTTGGGTTTTAGTTATTTTTACTAGTCGATATTCAGCCTATAGCAGTCAGCGTTTAACCCCCCCCCCCCCCCAAAAAAAAAACCTCAAAACAAGATGGGAAAAGAGCGGGGTATCCCTATAAGAGGCCCTTCATGGCAAGATATTTTAATAAAGGGATTACAAGTCCCAGAGGTCACAGAAGGCTGTAGAAACATTGTTTACAGAAGTAAGGATCTGTGAACAGGAAAAACTATTTAGAAGGGATTGTTCATAACTAGGATGTACTGTTTTCTAAGCTATACCTCAGCGGTGCTAAAAATGCATCTATGTTTTCAGGCCTGTTCCAGGAACCAAAGGTTGCGTATACTAGAATCTTTTGACTCAGGCTAATTGAGCTCTTATTACATGGTAAGGCATATGGATCCCTGGCCTTCAGCACAAGTCACTTGTCTGTTGAGATTATAATGATGAAAATTCTGTATTACTTGGCTGCTGGCTCCTTATACAGGGGAAAATGAGATACATTTGATATCCATCAATCCTTTGCTTTCATGTATGTTGACTTCTTTCTAGTGGCCCTGCTTGCCTATATACCTGAGTAATATCCAGTGTCCCTATAACTGAGCAGAACTGGAGGGCGGCACAAAGTGGTTTGGAAGACGTGATTGCTTGCTTCCTTAGAGTACTAGAAGACACAAGTTGGACTTAGTTTTTCTATACTCAAGGCATTTATTAGGGATGGGCAGTTATTAAGAACAACAGAGGCCATGTTGTTTCCTGTCATTGGCAAATAAATACAGGCAGAGTTTCATTTGCTAATGACAGGTTTGGAAACAACAGGGCTCCCCCATCTGGCCCCTCCCCCACATCTGGCAGGTCCTCCTGGTGGTCTAGTGGGGCTCCATTGGGACAGGAGCAATGCCAGTTTGCTCCTGCCCATAACTGTGGCTGCTTCCAATATGGCAGCTGCAACCTTTGTAGAATTATGAGCACAGTCATGCACTATGGAATGGGTTAAAAGGCCAGAGATTGATAAGTCTGTATGGCTCTGGAATGTATCAGAGATTGACGAGCCTGCATGACTCTGGAATTTATGATCTATTATGAAACCCTTACGGGCAAGGCAGGCCTTGGGAAAGAAACTAGTGTACACAAAAAGGTCTAAACAGGTTTAGGAAAGCAGATGTTGGGAACCAGATAATAATCTGTGAGAAGGATGATTTGCAGAGATAAAGTCTTGTAAATCATTGTCTGAAACAAACGATAAAAGCAGCAGTTTCAGAATGGTATTTCAGAGATGCAGACAGTGAACATCTTTTCATGTAACTGTATTGATCTTTCATGAGAAACTATTGTATTTGTATTTGGTAAGCAAATAAAACTGACTTTCTCATATGCATGTAGCTTTGGTTTCTTTTACCCCTTCCAGTAGAGAATGGCGGGTATATTCTAATTTGGGAAGGGATACAAGCAGCCTAAAAACACCTTTCACCCTAGTCTCATGCGGCCATGGCCATGACCATGGGCAGAAGTGAACCTGCATCATTAATACCCCACAGACCCTTTAAGAAAATGAGGGATTCAGGTAGGGACCAGGGGGCTTACTGAGAGTGGAGTGGGGTTTGAAAGTCAAATGGGGGGCCCTGGGGTATCTGCTCTTGGCAGGAATGAGGGAGGGAGGAGTGTGACAGGAAGGAGGCACAGAACATGTTTGTTTTATGTTGTTTTACTTGATGAGAAATGGGGAGGATCTCCTGAACAAAATGAAAACACAAAACAACATTTTTCTGGCTGCCCATCCCTAGCATTTATTAGAAGCAGTAGCATATTTACACTTTGCACATTCAGATAACTGTGGTCATTGATAGATGGTAATAGATGCTCTAGTTACATGAGTACATAACCTGTGCAGGAATGAGAGTGTTAAACTGAAAACTAACTGAAAACACAAAAAGAAAGCAGCCAGAGTAAAATTATACCCAAAGGACAAAAACTTCAGAAAAAATAAACAATTTTCTCTGGCTGCTAGTTATTCCTTGGGTTATGATAACATCTTAATCCTAACCCCTGAGCATATTTTTAGCTTTAGATTGTATGTTCTGGTACTGTGCTAATCAGATGTTACCATAATTTTGATTTTACTTAACAACAGACCCCTTTTTATGAAAAAGTGTTTAAATAAAGCCTTATAAAAAGCAATGCAGTTATAAAGGGGACTTGATATACTGCCTTTCTGTGGTTACAATCAAAGTACTTTATATATGATATAGAGGTACTTATTTTGTACCTGAGGCAATGGAGTGTTAAGTGACTTGCCCAGAGTCACAAAGAGCTGCAGTGGGCATCAAACCCAATTCACCAGGCTCTCATGCTTCTGCACTAACCACTAGGCTACTCCCAGTGTAGCAAGACCCCATTATGAGGGTAATTCTATAAGTAGGTGCCTCCTTTTAGGTGCTCTGATGCTGCATGTTGAGAGCCTATTCTACAACAGCATCTGGGCACCCACATTCCCTTACGGAATACTAGTATGACCTGGCATCAGTGAACCTTATATTTTGGTACCCAAAGTCACACCAGCCATAGGCCTGTT
Source organism: Microcaecilia unicolor (assembly GCF_901765095.1). Lineage (NCBI taxonomy): Eukaryota > Metazoa > Chordata > Amphibia > Gymnophiona > Siphonopidae > Microcaecilia > Microcaecilia unicolor. The sequence continues at coordinate 105,970,639 of NC_044033.1, forward strand.
GTAACTGTGAGCACCTAAATCCAGCAAGGGTGTGTGTAACTGACTGTATTCTGTAACTTGTGCATGTAAGTGGCAGCCTCCCTTTGCATTTACACTCTATACCATTTACACATGCTCTTATAGAATAATGTTCAGTTGATTTGCTGCCGCTTACATGAATAAATGGCAGTTTTTCCTGTGTGGGGGAGGGGGCTTGTGGCGGTCCAGTTCTGCCCCAGGCCCAGCTATTTCTCTCGGCAGCCCTGGCTGCATGATTATTTGGGCACTCGAAGTACAAAACTTTACTGCACTTTTGAAAGGGGACCCTAAACTGTGGAATCCATTGTTAGAGGACATGTTAAAGGCGACAAACCTAGAGTTGTTCAAAAGAGTTGATTCAAAAATTGTAAGCTAGGTACATATTGATATAACAGCTATAATTTTTTGGATCTGCTGCACACTTGTGACTTGGACTGGCCATTGTTATAGACAGAATGCTGGGCTTGATGGACCTTAGTCTGACTCAACATAGCTTACCCTATGTTCTTATGGAATTAGAAAAGGTTCAAAAAAGAGCAACCAAAATGATAAAGGGGATGGAACTCTCTCATATGAGGAAAGGCTAAGGAGGTTAGGGCTCTTCAGCTTGGAAAAGAGACAGACGAGGGGAGATATGATTGAGGTCTACAAAAAGTAGAAGTGAATTGACTCGTTCCAAAAGTACAAAGATTAGGGGACACTCAAAGAAATTACGTGGAAATAGGAGGAAATATTTTTTCACTCAATGAATAGTTAAACTCTGAAACTCTTTGCTGGAGGATGTAGTAAAAGTGGTTAGTGTATCTGGGTTTAAAAAAGGTTTGGACAAGTTCATGGAGGAAAAGTCCATAGTCTGCTATTGAGATAGACATGGGGAAGCTACAGCTTGCCCTGGGATTGGTAGCATGGAATGTTGCCACTGGCTTGGCCTCTGTTGGAAAACAGGACACTGGGCTAGATGGATCATTGGTCTGACCCAGTATGGCCTTTTTATGTTCTTAATGTCAAAAAGAGATGGGGCAAGAACTTCCAGCCTAGCCATGCCCCTGGGTGTTACCATACTACTACTACTTAACATTTCTAGAGCGCTACTAGGGTTACGCAGTGCTGTACAAATTAACAAAGAAGGACGGTCCCTGCTCTACCATCAAGACATATCAAGGATTTTCCCAAGGCACACTGGTTGAGAAGTACTGCTTTTCCCCAGAAGTCATTCCACTAAAGGACCCAAACAGGAACAGCACATTTGGAAAATAAACAATACTTAATAAGTGGGGAAAGCATGCAGAGAATGGTTCAAGGAATTCTTTCCAACACCACTATGGACCAGATTCTATATATGGTGCTCAAATTGTGCGCACAAATTTGGGCATGCACCCAATTTGTATGTGCAATTTAATTGGTTAATGAGCCAATTAGCTGCAATAATTGGGCACTAACAACTAATTATTGGCATTAATTGGCAAAAAATTTAGATTTATGCTTGCATCTTGCAAAGTGCTATTCTATAACGATGCACGTGTAAATCCTATAGTGTGCAACTGAAAAGGGGGTGTGGCTATGAGAGGGGCATGGGCAGGACAGAGCATTCACTAGAGATGCACGCAGTATTATGGAATTTGGAGGATCTGAGCCTAACTCACTCACCAGTATTTACATCAGCCTTTAGTTGGTGTGAATGCCCATGCCTAAAAGTTGGGCACAGATCTCGGAGGTACATGCTATTCTATAAGTGGCACCTAACTTGGAACTCCATTTATAGAATAGCACTGAGCACAGTTTTGGTTTGGTGCCGAAATTTGGGCGCTTTTACAGAATTCCCCCCACGGGCCAGATTCTATATATGATGCCTAAAAAATCCGTGCAGTAAACATTGCTGCCTAAGTGTATTCTATAAGCCATACCTAGATTTAGGCGCAGTACAAAGAATATGCTTAGCTGATATTCCAATGCCTAAAACTACTTGCATCCATTTATACCAACAAAAACATGGCGTAAATCCCTGCGTGTACATTTACACGCACTGGCACGTATTCTATAACTATGTGTGTAAATTTTGAAATGCCCATGAAACACCCATTTCCTCACCATAGCCATGCCTCTTTTGAACTGCATGCATTAAAATGTAGGTGCAGTATGTTACAGAATGGTGGAGCAGTTGGTGGAACAGTTGGGGGGAAGAGGGGGGTGGTTGGGAGGCGAGGATAGGGGAGGGCAGACTTATACGGTCTGTACCAGAGCCGGTGATGGGAGGCAGGACTGGAGGTTGGGAGGCGGGTAATACTGCTGGGCAGACTTATATGGTCTGTGCCCTGAAAAGGACAAGTACAAATTCAAGGTAATGTATACACATATGAGTTTGTCTTGGGCAGACTGGATGGACCATGCAGGTCTTTTTCTGCCATCATCTACTATGTTACTATGTAGAATACGCTCAGGGATTTGTGCGCTTAAATTCTAATTATTGCCAGTTAGAGAGAGGGTAGCTTTGGGGCTAGGTCATTTGCAGGGGCCAGTTTTTGGATGTAGGGCTGGTTGAAGTTTTGGGGGGTGAGGATGGAGCAGTTTGGAGGATGGGGACAGCAGAGAGCAGGGAAAAGGTAGTTTTACAGGAGCAATTCCCTAATTGCTATGTATCACTGTATGTAAGTTTCTAAGTTACAGAAGCTGGAAACTGCTTCTCTCATATTTTATTTATTTGTTACATTTGTATCCCACTTTTCCCCACTTATTAGCAGGCATTGGGCCATTTTTGTTTTGGGGGGGGGGGAGCTAATTTCTCTGGAACCCCCAGTCTGATCCGGCTCATATTGGAACCTGATTTGTCTTTCCACTGGCTTTTCACACTGACCAAGTTTCATCCCATTCTGTTTAATGTTTGGAGAGTTGTTTTGGTCCAAGATAGACTATAACTGTCAAGAAGCTTAATCAGAGCCTTTGTGCAGTAGGGGTGTACTCTTGTGTGGCAGAGATGTTGGCATGATTTATGTACTCCTTTGTATGCAGTGAGGAAAGCTGGTTTTTGGTTCAGGGCAGGTAGTAGGAGTCTGCCTACCTCTGTGGTATCATCACATGACAACTCTGGGGTCAAGCATCCCACCATTCCTTGCCTGGGCCCTCTCTTGAAATAGTGATGGAAGAACTGCACAAGCTACATACCACAGTCACCATGAGTTATGAGCCAGTCTGGAAACCAAAGCAGAGGTGGAGTATCTGCATACCATTGTGGTGTGCATAAATTAAAGACTAAATCGAAATGAGTTAGAGGCTGCAAAAGCTGCTAATCTACATTGCAACTTGGAGGGCCCAGTGAGGGAAGGCTCAAAGTGATCTGTTTGTTTCACAGACACAAGGTAGAGTGGAGGAGTGGCCTAGTGGTTAGGGTGGTGGACTTTGGTCCTGAGGAACTGAGTTCAATTCCCACTTCAGGCACAGGTAGCTCCTTGTGACTCTGGGCAAGTCACTTAATCCTCCATTGCCCCAGGTACAAATAAGTACCTGTATACAATATGTAAGCCACATTGAGCCTGCCACAAGTGGGGAAAGTGAGGGTTATAAATGTAACAAAAAAAAAAATCTCCCAGATTCTTTATATGACACTCAAAATTGTGATTGGGCATGCACACAATTTAATGAACCAATTAGCACCAAGAATTAGACGCTAATAATCAACTAGAATTCATGCACTCATCTTACTAGGCGCTGTTATACAAAGATGCGCACATAAATTATGTGTGGATCTGAAAAGGGTGTGTGGCCATAGGAGAGGCATGGGCATTTCTACAATTTGCACGCACTGTTACAGAATATGCCTGATCCATGTCTAATTTAGGCGCAAAGGTTTATACCAGGTTTCAGTTGGTGTTCTTAGGTGTGGATCCGGGTGCTAAGCACTATTACATAAATGGTGCCAACTCAGGACACCATTTAATGACTAACGCTTAGCACGCTTTTTTTTGGTGCCATTTATAGAATTTGGTCCAATGTGCGTGTATGCCACTATTTTAATGAAATATATGCATAACCAGCATTTAACTGTGCGTGCAAAATTTATAGAATTGTTCTGCTGGTGCTCTCTGTAATTTCTCAGAGACACGTGGATTAGTAGCTCCTTGGAATTTGTGAAACCCCACTGGTAGGGAGTATACATTTGTTTGCAGCTCCTCACCAATCCTATTTCAGAATAGATTTTTTTTTTTTTTTTTTTGCTGTCTAATTCTCATTTTAGTGTGCTGGCAGATGCATACATTTATCCAATATTAGTCCCAGATCCTGCTGCTACCATAGTGTCGTTACAAGGATTAGTGTCGTTACATGGATGGTTCTCCAAAAGGGGAGATAGGAAATGGAGGTTTAATATTGGGCTGTTTGCAAAAGAATCCTTTAGTAATGCACTCCCTCAATAAAATGAGAATTGTTTTCAGCGAAATGAGACTGAATCATAACAGCACTCGCTACTTATTTATTTGTTGCATTTGTATCCCACGTTTTCCCACATCTTTGCAGGCTCAATGTGGCTTACAATACATCATGAGTAACAGAAATACATGAAAAAGTATACATTTAGTGATAACTGAAGGATTTTGGGTAGCATGATAATGATAAAACATGATAGTATATTAACAAACAAACATATTAAGAAGTATTTAAGAAATATATAACTACCATGGGATGCCTTTAAGTAGTCCATATGTGGTCAAATTATATCATATAGCACCATGATGAGGAACTCCATGCAGACAACTCAGTAGGCATTGGCCAAAGAAATCAAGACATTACAGCTTAAACATTGGGACAATTATCTCAGCTCCAGAATGAGTATAACAAGCTCAGGAGTAAACAAGCAGACTAGTGCTTGTTTCAAGTAAAAGCTAAGTATTTTTTGGAGCAAAACCAAACCAGGAGACAGCTGGCACAATTGTCCAAGGATACAGATCTAGGAATCAGATTCAGGCTGTCCAAGAGGATACAGGGGAGTTAAGATTGGGATATTTTGGAACAATTTCATAAATACATACTCGTATTTTTCCAAGTTGTACTCCTCTGAAATCTTCTCAGCAGAGGGTGAGATATCATATTTTTTGGGACACTGGAAAGCCCCTCTGTCTCCCCTCAAGTGCAAGCTTCACTAAATGCATCTCTTAGTGAGGAGGTGGCAGAGAAGAAAGCCATTAAGGGCTTACAATGTTGAAAGATGCCAGGCCCAGATGGGTTCTCTGCAGAATTCTACAAACAGTTTAGTTGGATACTCTGTCCCCAGTTTATAAAATTATATCAGAGCTTTGTAAGAGGTACAGTTGGTAGAAGGGTTTCAATTGAAAGGATCTTCCAAAGGATCAAATATCTGTTTGCAACTATTGTTGGAATCCATCTTGCCCCAGAGTAACATGATACCTATCTGGCGATGAAAGAACTAGATGGCACATTGTCGCCCTACATTATTTGGTGCAATAAAGATTTTCAAATGAATTGGTCTCCCTTTTGTTGGAAGGAATGGTACCAACAAGGAATTTCTGGGTTGGAGCACGTAGTGCATAATGATTTGGTGAAACTGAGCTATACATTAGACTGAACTCAATCATTGCATTAATGGTAGTAAAATTCTGACAAATGAACTGTATCCTGCTCCTGATGAAGTTGCTGAGCTGTGTTGCATTACTAGTTACCTTTAGTCATGTGGCATCTGGATGATATCTTACATTACTTTCTCATTAGCACAGGAGAACTATTGATCTACGGAAGACTTGGGCCACTGACTGAAGAGAAGTGCAAACTAGAGGATGACCAATGGATCCACTTGCAATCCAAGGTGATAAGAGCATGTGCTCCAGCAAATATTACCCAGCCAAACTACTTTTGTCTTAAAGCATCTTACCCATGATTTAAGTCCTCCTTGAAAACTCAAATGTTTTCGATTGGTTTGATTCAACGTTAACCACTCGCCGCAGTGTACTCTTCCCCTCCTTGGAACAACAGCATTTTATATAATTTTAAAGTATTTCTCTTTTGCATTCTTTCTCTTTTCTTGTTTTTAACTTCTCTATACCATATTATAGATTCTTTCCTACCTTTTTCTTATATGTTATTTTAACTATTGTACACTGCTTTGATGCTTTGGATCCCTTGTGTACATGCTTTTTCACTGTAACTTCTTAAATAGTCTTTTTGGACAGCAGTATGGCAGATGACTTTATCACACGTTCAATATCCACACAATTTATCTTATACAGCAGCCCTTTTGTTTTGGAATGGCTCATGATGTATGAACAAAAGTTGTTGGGTATGTTGTTACATGTGATCCTGCATATTATTTTTTTCCAACTGAATGGTTTCAGCTATTGACGGAATACCAACTGTATGATTTGCAAGTTGTTAAAGCTGATATAAGGTCAGAGACCTGTTCATGAGATGTGGGAACTAGTGGATGCATTTATGTCTAAGGGATAATGGTGGGACTGCAGACAATTTGTTATGGGTTATGTTCTGGTAGAGTATGTTCTTATCTTGTGGATGATAGTGGAAATCAATAAAAAGATTTTACTAAAAAAAAAAAAAGAGTCTTTGTGAAGTAGCTAATCTCTGCCTCAGATCTGCTTGAATGACTTCAGCTCGAATGGATTTTCTTTTCAAATTTAACCTAGCATAGTACTGCATTATACAGCCATCACTCTAAATTGTTCTGGTAACTTGAATGATAGGTTGCTGCACTGAAAATGATAATTTTTTCAAATCCGCCTACTGGGATGCAAGCTTTCTTCATCTCACTTTACATCAACAGTGTTTCTTGACAATTTAATAACAATGTACACATATTTTCTATTCAGTTCTATTTATGTAATGTTAGCCTCTGGCTAAAAACTGTAGTTGTGTTTTGATCAAACAGCTTTTTCAAAATAAGCTCTGTTGCTAAATCTGTACTAGAATTAAAATACTAATATCTGATTGCTGATTAAAGCCAAGAATATTAATTAGCCCAACTCATAATATTCAGTAGCTTTAGAGGTGCAAAAGTATTTAGTTTGGATATTTCAAGGCACATAAGGCCAGATTTAATATGAAGTTTTCTTTTGTTTTGCAGGCATAAAAAAAATCCCTTGGTACATTGTGGATGCTGCTAATCACTTAGAAGCCTAAAAATATATTGTGAGTACTTGTGTAGAAAAGGTACATGGTATGGTTTATTTCAATTGATGGTGTCGCTAAATATCTCCTCTGTCCACCTTGGCACTATCTTGACGGTGCCTAGGTGGTCCATGGGCAGAGGTTGCACAAAGATGGAGGTTATCACTAAAGGGGGAAGTTACCAAAATGGGCTACTGTTAAAGACAGGTTATGTTATCACCAACTCGTGCAATTTTAGCACAGGCCCCATTTTATACAATGGATATCTAGTTACTAACAACCCGTGTTGACAGTAAAATAACCCATATTGACAGTAGCCCAAATTGATAACGTCCCCCCCTAAATAGATTACAAATCTGATAAAGTTACCTTTCTGATTTGCTATCTAGTTAGAGGTCTTGTCTGCACTTCTGGGTCAGGACTGACACTGTATATTCAGCACCAGCCAGTATTCAAATACGGGTGCTAAATATTTGGTTACATTTTAAATGTGGCGGTTGGCACTTTACTTCACCGCTGGCTACTGCTGTTAAATATCAGGCCCTTAGTTTCTTTTTAGTATGTCTTGGGCTTTTGTCCCTGATTGTTCTTGTTTTCATTCCTTTTACACATTCGTGTGAATAAGAAAAATTGAACCTGTGTTATAATGTGTGGAAATCCACTGTAGGTATGTTCATTGGTATGCCAACACATGTTAAATCAATTTTCTACACATTTTTAAGGCACCATAATATCAGGCTTATTTTTTGAAAGTGAAGGGCGCCCATCTTTCGACACAAATCGGGAGATGGGCGTCCTTCTCTCAGGGTCGCCCAAATCGGCATAATCGAAAGCCGATTTTGGGCATCCCCAACTGCTTCCCGTCGTGGGGACAACCAAAGTTCCCGGGGGCGTGTCGAAGGCGTAGTGAAGGCGGGACTGGGGCATGCCTAACAGATGGGCGTCCTCGAACGATAATGGAAAAAAGAAGGGCATCCCTGACGAGCACTTGGCCAACTTTACTTGGTCCATTTTTTGTTACGACCAAGCCTCAAAAAGGTGCCCGAACTGACCAGATAACCACCGGAGGAAATGGGGGATGACCTCCCGACTCCCCCAGTGGTCACTAACCCCCTCCCACCCTGAAAAAAACAACTTTAAAAACTTTTTTTGCCAGCCTGAAATGTCATACTCAGGTCCATCGCAGCAGTATGCAGGTTCCTGGGGGGGGGGGGGGGGGGAGAGGTATGTGTGTGTCAGCGGAGGCATAGTGAAGGCATGGACATCCTTCTTTCAAACATTTTGGACGTCCTGAACTGCCTCCCCCCCCCCCCCCCCCCCACAGGGACAGGCAAATTTCAAGGGAGTGGAGTGGCCTAGTGGTTAGAGCACTGGTCTTGCAATCCAGAGGTGGCCAGTTCAAATCCCACTGCTGCTACTTGTAATCCAAATAAATAAAGGTGATGTCAGAGGCATAGCAAAGGCTTGGACATCCTTCTCACAGAAACATCCACATTTTGGCCGTCCAGGCATAGCAAAGGACATCCTTCACCCATACACTAAAAAAAAAAAAAAGACGTTCCTGACGAGCACTTGGATGTTTTCACCTGGACTTCTGTTTTTCTAAGGTTGTAGATGGCTATTATACATGCAGCTTGTCTGCATGTATGAAGCAGTCTTTGCCATGCATAGAGCAGTGATGCATAATGCTTGGCTGCTCTTCACTGGCTTCCCCTCCTTAGGAAGGAAATTGGGCTTTTTCCATTCAGTTAGTGCATCTGGCTGAAGGTAAGGGAGCTATGCACCTGGGAGCAGTTTGTGAAGTTCACTGCAGTGCCCCCTAGGGTGCCTGGTTGGTGTCCTGGCATGTCAGGGGGACCAGTGCACTATGAATGCTGGCTCCCCCATGACCAAATGGCTTGGATTTGGTCATTTCTGAGATGGGCATCCTCGCTTTCCATTATCGCTGAAAATCAGAAACGACCAATTCCTGGGGACGACCATCTCTGCTGGGGACGACCATCTCTAAAGTCGACCTAAATTTGCTGATTTGGGCGTCCCCGACTGTATTATGGAAACAAAAGATGGCCGCCTATCTTGTTTCGATAATATGGGTTTCCCCGCCCCTTGCTGGAGCCATCCTGCGAGGATGTCCCCAGGAAAACTTGGGCGTCCCTTTCGATTATGCCCCTCTAAGTGTCCTAATACACAGAAAACATGAAAATCTCAATAATACTATGTGTTCTACCATGGTGGACAGTGACCTATCAGCATTCATTTCTAGGTGCTATTGTAGAGGAGATCCTGGAGAAGAAAGGAAAGGCAATAAGCAGTTGAACCACCAATTCCATACTTCAGGAGTGTGGATTTAACAGGAATATAGTTTGAGTCTGCTCAGTAGAGACATGGGACCAAATTCTATAAACAGCACTGAAAAATCAGCGTTGAAAAATAAGAAGCTAAGCGCTATTCTAAAAATGGCACTGAAAATTAGGCATTGATTATAGAATACGCTTAGCACCGGGATCAGTGCCTAACTTTAGATGTGAGGATTACACCAAGTAAACCGTGGTGTAAATTAGGCGTGAATCCCCTTTATTCTATAATAGCACACATAAATTGTAGGAATGCCCCTGATCGATCTACCCATAACTCTCCCATGGCCACACCTCCTTTTGGGGGCTGCATATAAATTTTACGTGCAGATGTCTGCGACTATAAATGCATACATACATTTCAATTAATGCCAATTAGTACAGATAATTGATTATGAGCACCAAATTATTGGTGCTAATTGGCTCGTTATTCAATTAAATTGCATGTAAATTGGGTGCGTTTTCAAATTTGCATGTGCAATTTTAAGTGCTATTTACAGAATTTTGGGGATAGTGTTGCTGTACTGTCACTAGAATAGACTGTGCGGCTGCGGGACATTAGGATTCTCTAAAAGGTTCCAGGGCTAAGACTATAAGAGTCCCTTTTACAAACCCTGTGGGCTTACTGTGTGGCAATCTGGAACTACCACCAGCCCAACATGGTAGTTCCACCCCCAGCATGTGCCATTTCTGGTGCTAGAGAAAATAGTTCCCTATTTTGTACTGAAGCAGTTACTCGGTGGTAATTAGCTGCCTGGTTACCGACGGGTTAGTGCGGCAGCCCTTACTGATAACTCAATGGGTGGTGGTAAGTGCTCTGTTTGCATGGCCACACGGTAAGTGCAATCTTACCGCATGGTTATTTTTTTTTTCGGCCTTTTTACCCGCTGCGGCAAAAAGGGCCTCAGCGCACAGCAAAACCAGTTGCCGCTGCTAATGCAGGGACCCTTTTACTTCAGCTTATTAAAAGGACCCTTTAATGCCATCCTTTTCTATAATTTTGGTCATTTGTGAAACAAGTACTTTGTTAGAAATATACCTTTGTTCCTTTCACTGGTCTAAGGACTTACTTATTATCTAGAGATTGAGGGGCTGAGATAATAAGTTCCTTAATGCACAGTAAAAAAGACACACATCACTCCTGATCCTTATTTTTCATCTTTCATTTTATTAACTTTGTTAAAATTGTTACATACTACCAATACCAGCATCTCTGCTTGTTCAAAGTGGTTTACATAAGTACATCCGTACAATTTAACCTTTAAAAACTTTATGAATGTACACGTACATTTAACTTATTAAAAACTTGAGCTATACACATAACTACTTACACAAAGCATTCCTAACAAGTAACATAAAAATGTTGCAAAGATTTTACTCCACCAAGGGCTACCGGGGGGAAGAGGATGCAAAATTCCCTATGCCGGCAAGCTTCTTCCTTCTTCTGGGTCTGTCTCTCTCCTGTGCCCCTGGACCTGGACGACTGCATTAATGCGATAACCCTGGTGACCTGAGTTATCGCGTTAATACAATCATCCGGGTCCCACTCCCGGCACACAGGAGACAGACCGAGAAAGGTAAGAGGGTGGGGCGGTGGCTCGAATGTGTGTGTGTGTGTGTGGGGGGGGGGGGGGGGTGGGGACGATGACCAGGTAGCAGGCACTTTTGCCCCAGGCCCAGCTGTGTCTCTTGGCGGCCCTGCACCCCACCAAACAGGCTTACAGACAGTTCTCCTCTTCTGTAAGTAACATTTTTTTTAGTAGCTTTCTTAGGAGTCCTTTTACTAAACTGTGGTAACGAGTGGCCTTAGTGCATCCTTACACGGGTCTTTCCCACATACTAAGACCAGTTTTACCGCAACAGTAAAATGGCCAATTTTTGAGTTTTTATATGAATGCAAAATTCAAGAGGGTGTGGATTAACAAAGCACTACAGCAAAATCACTCACTAGAAATCCACTCAATGAAAAATAATCAATGTGCATAACAAAGGAAGGAAAAGCCTTAAAAGAGCTCAAAATCTGAAAAGATTTAGAGAGCTGAAAGGATCTAAACGATCTCTTTCATCATTGGCAAAAAACTTCCAAAAAAACTTAATTAGGTGCTTCACAGTATTCTTGTGAGGCTATTTCCCAATATTCCTTACATCTTATTTCTCATTTTCTTTGTTACAATATATATCCATCTCAAAACAAAGCACCACAAAAACAGCACTTACCTTTGAAGAGCCGAATGATATGCAGGAACAGAGCCTAACCGTCGCTTCCCAGGCAATACACATGCCCTCGGGCCAACGATGGCCAGCGTTTCGCTTAGCTGCTTCAGGGTCCCGAATGGTGAAATGTCTTAGGCTTCATCACAGGACCGAGGAATATTGCATCAGTCCCTGAGAATATTTTCACCACTCTTCAAGGGAAAAGTTATGTGCATACTTTCCCCACTGAAAATCACTTCATGGAAACTACACACACACACATTTACTTATTCTTTACTAGGAATACACTTACTAGCTTATTTTGGGTGAATATGGATGCCTGTTATAAAGTATTACACGTAAACACTAAACCCTTTCCTAGCTCCGACAGATAAATTTATTTGCTTACAAGCAACATGTGTATACTTTTACCAGCATATAGTCAAAGCAATTTTTAAACGAAGCCTACTGTGTATAAATCTATATTTAGGTGCATAAATGTCTTCTAAAATGACTCCCAAGAGATAGTAGGAACTACATTCTCTCCAGGCATCCCTTGGGGTTCTGAAGGTTTCCATAAAGGAATTTAGTAGTACTGTAGTATCAACTTTGGCAATGTTAAGTTTAATCAGTATAATCAACTGATCCTTAAATAAAGGGTCTTTATAAATCTTTTTATTATTATTATGGAATAATGAGAAATCAGTAGGTAGAGAAGGGGAGAAGACAGGCAAATACCAGATTATGTAATTTCTGATGTTTCTACCATTTCACGTTATCACTTTTCATTCCCCTGAAACATGGTTGTTAACTACATCTTCTGGATGTATTTATTCAGTCCAGTACCTGCACAACCTAATAACACTTAAGTACCGCAACACATAGCAAGCACAATTAATGCCTATTATCCAGTGAAGTGTTTGCAAGACTAAATGTGAAAAAGTAAAATCCTCCATATGTGATCCATACAACCAACAGCAACAAGGGACACAACACTATCCTATACGCAGTGGTGTCTCAACAGAAGTATTTCAGGTGGCAAGCTGGAATGACATTTCTGCACATCATTCTCACCACCACCACATCACATCCCCCTGTCTTTCAATTAGCTATAAAAGACACTCCAAGAAAGTGTATGCAGGGCCGTGCCGATGCGGTAAGCGGGGTAAGCGCCGCAGGGGGGCGTCCACCTCTGGAGGGCGCCGCCGCGGTGCTTACTCTCGCCCCGCGCTGCCGAGGCCTTTAAATCTTTTACCTGGTCGCAGCAGCGTCAGTGAAAGCGCTGCCGACGTCTCCCTTCCCTTGCACTCATTGGTTCTCTCAGTGTCCCGCCTTCTTCTGACGTCAGAAGAAGGCGGACACTGAGGGAACCAAGAGCGCGAAGGGAAGGTAGACATCGGCAGCGCTCCGCTTTCACTGACGCTGCTGTGACCTCTTCGTTGCCGTTGCGTCGTCCCACCCCACTTCACGCGATTCGCGAACCGCGCTGCCGCTTAGCACTGCTTAAAAAAAAATTTACACGTCAGCAGGAACAGGCTGCTTCAGCCAATCCCAGGAGCCTTCCTTCAGCCCTCAGGGGCGGAACACGCTGAAGGAAGGCCCCTGGGATTGGCGGAAGCAGCCTGTTCCTGCTGACGTGTAATTTTTTTTTTTAAGCAGTGCTAAGCGGTTCGTGAATCGCGTGAAGGGAGAAGACAATTTGCTGGAAATGGAGGGGAAGGGAGAGAGAGGAGGATTGCTGGCTATGGATGGAGGAGGGAAGGGCAGAGAGGGACAAGGATGGACATGGGGGCCCAGGGAGAGGACAATTTGCTGGAAATGGAGGGGAGGGGAGAGAGGAGGATTGCTGGCTATGGATGGAGGAGGGAAGGGCAGAGAGGGACAAGGATGGACATGGGGGCCCAGGGAGAGGACAATTTGCTGGAAATGGAGGGGAGGGGAGAGAGAGGAGGATTGCTGGCTATGGATGGAGGAGGGAAGGGCAGAGAGGGACAAGGATGGACATGGGGGCCCAGGGAGAGGACAATTTGCTGGAAATGGAGGGGAGGGGAGAGAGGAGGATTGCTGGCTATGGATGGAGGAGGGAAGGGCAGAGAGGGACAAGGATGGACATGGGGGCCCGGGGAGAGGACAATTTGCTGGAAATGGAGGGGAGAGAGGAGGATTGCTGGCTATGGATGGACGAGGGAAGGGCAGAGAGGGACAAGGATGGACATGGGGGCCCAGGGAGAGGACAAATTGCTGGAAATGGAGGGGAGGGGAGGAGGATTGCTGGCTATGGATGGAGGAGGAGGGAAGGGCAGAGAGGGACAAGGATGGACATGGGGGCCCAGGGAGAGGACAATTTGCTGGAAATGGAGGGGAGGGGAGAGAGAGGAGGATTGCTGGCTATGGATGGAGGAGGGAAGGGCAGAGAGGGACAAGGATGGACGTGGATGGGAGGACAGGACCCAAGGAGAGAGAAGAAATTGCTGGAAATGGATATAGAGCAAGAAATGAAGAAGAAAGGAGGAAAGTAAAGAAATAAATGGAAAGGAAGCCCTGGAAATGGAGTTAAGAGGACAGATAGCAGCAGACTCAGATACTGGCCAGCATGATCAGAAAAAGAAAGTCACCAGACAACAAAGGTAGAAAAAAATCATTTTATTTTCATTTTAGCGTTTGGAATATGTCTACTTTGAGAATTTACATCTGCTATCTTATTTTGCAATGTATAGCAATTTGTTTCTAAGAATATTGCTGACAATTCCTGTCAGTGTAGCAAGTGGTGAGAGATCATTTTCACCGGGGGGGGGGGGGGGGGTGGCGTGATCATTTTCACCGGGGGGGGCGCCAACTGATAGTCTGCAGGGGGGCGCCAGAGACCCTAGGCACGGCCCTGAGTGTATGCATACCTTTGGGTGGTGATAGTAGGTAATGTCTGCCTCAACAGAATGAGAAGACCAAGTGTCAGTGTATATACCATGAGTGTGTTAGAAAATGGGTGTACTACCTTTTTCAAGCCATGTCACAACCATCTATATGCAAAAGAGATTTTTAGTTATGAAGAACCAAGCAAGTACTGTTGTAACCATGTGTCTTATCACCTCACTGTAATGAAACGCCTAGCCACCCTCCTGGGGCTACCCCATGGCCATTTAGAGGGTCTGTCCCCAGCACAGCTCAGGTTTGCCTGCATCTGCCTCATGTGCTCTACACTAGAAGGAATGGATCCATGGAATCTTAGCGGACATTGGGTAGCGACGCTGGTAACTGGGAAGCAAAACCGGTGCTGGGCAGACTTCAACACCCAAATCGTGACTGAATAGATATGGATGGGCTTGAGTGTAAATTTTAAGGGGCTTTGACGTTAGCTTCAGAACGTTTAGTACAAGAAGAGTGCTAAGTAGACTTTTACGGTCTGTGCCCTAAGAATGGCAAAGGACAAATCAAACGGGTATACATATAAAGTATCACATACCATGTAAAATGAGTTTATCTTGTTGGGCAGACTGGATGGACTGTACAGGTCTTTATCTGCTGTCATTTACTATGTTATATGTTACTAGCACCCTCCTCCCACCGACTGGGTCCCAACCGCCTCTCAAATTATTCCCTGTGGTTCCTAAGTTAGAGGGTCACACTGCCAGTGGTCCCACAGTTCCTAGAAAGCACCCACAGACCCAACACACAAACCACTAGGATTCTTAGCCAGTCCAGACAAGCAGAGCAATAAACTAAACATGATTATTGTCATGAAAACTTAGAACAATGAACAGAAAAGGTGCAACCAGCAAACAAACAACAGGTAACTGAAATAGGATTACTTATAAAGCTATCTAAACATTTGTTTACTATCTAAATAGTACCTGGGGAGTTCAGGACATATAGCTGTTCACAGGTTATCAAATATAACTGTTCACAGGGCCTCAGCAAATAGATCTTTCTCTCTCTTCTCCCAAACTGAGACTGGGAAAAAAAAGCCAGTTCATCCAGAAACATGCTGCTTGTTGTGGGACTCAACTAAGTCCTGCAGAAAGCTAATGGCAAAACCTGGATTGGATTCATAGGAGCCATTCTGTAGGTACTTGAGCACCCCCAATATTGAACAAATTCCTTAATTGTGTTCAGGGAGAGAGAATTTCTGTTGGGTTTAGCACCCCTAATGATTTTGAAAAGTTGGCTCCCATGATTGGATTCATTTAGACTCTGCAAGTGGGCATAGTTTTTTTTTTGGGGGGGTGGAGCTTGGGGGGGCAGTAAACAGTTTGCCACCTCCTGTATCGCCAGACCTGCCAAGTCTCCCACATTGAGCGGGAGACTCCCGCTTTGGCTGGCCATCTCCCACACTCCCGCAAAAGCGGGAAAGTCTCCCGCTGACAGAGGCGGTCCTGTGAGGCATTCCTTCTCCGGCATCTTTCCCTTTCCACCACAACTTCCAACCCCCCCCCAACCGGCATCTCCTTCTTCCCTCCCTCAACCCTCTTCCCTGAGTACTACCTTTATGTTGTTTCAAAACTTGCCGGGCAGTGACAGCGATTCACAGGCATTGCCCTGCTGCCAAACCGACATTCTCTCTTTACTGTGGTGGCCTGCCATCTCTGAGGTAACTTCCTGTTTCTGCTGGGCGGGCTGCGCTACAAATTAGAGAAGTTGTCGACCAGCTGCAGGGCAGCGCCTGTGAATTGCTGCTGCCGCCAGCAAGTTTTGAAGCAAATTAAAGGTAAGCTCGGGGGAAGAAGGTTGAGGGAGGGAGAAAAAACAATTGAATATCACTAAAACAGCATAAAAAAATTATTGCAGCTGGTATAGAAACAGCAGTTATAAACTGTATTTTGTGCTCATTTTTCTACAATGTTCTATACAATACAGATGGCCAAATTTCAGTGAGGATATACTGTTTCTTGATGGGTTCATCTTAATTGTTGTTATAATCTGCCTTGGGAAGCCTGCTGTTATAAAGATGGAATATAGTGAAATTAAATGGAAGTAAAATTAAACTCTCCTTTCATTGGGGCACATGGAATCCCATCTGCATCTGGGAGAGGTGGGGCAGAGGGAAGGAGCAGAAGATGGATGGGACTAGGAGGGGGTGGTGAGCAGAGGGAAGGAGCAGGAGATGGATGGGACTGGAGGGGTGGGAGAGGGGAAGAAGCAGGATATAGACCTGCCAAGTCTCCTGCTGGACAGCTCCGTTTCCAGGGACAGCAGGAAATGCTTTCATTAAACGTCATCTCCTGCAGCCGCTGGTCTCGCAGCAGGAGGAAATGTTTTACAGAAGGTGTCTACTGCTGTCACTGGAAAGGGAGGCTATGCCAGGGCGGTTCTGGGCAGAGCTGTGTGCAGTTTTCGATAGCGCTGTGGGCGGTTCTGGGCAGAGCTGTGTGCAGTTTTCGATGGAGCTGTGGGCGGTTCTAGGCAGAGCTATGGGCAGGCTAGGTGGAGATATGGGTGGGTTTGGGGTGGAGCTAAGGACGGGCCCTAAATCTCCCGCTCGGGAGGCTGACCCCCTTGGCAGCTCTGAGGATGTGAAATGAGGGATATGAGAAGAAGGGCAAGAAAAGGGGATGATGTAGGGAAAGGTTGAGACATAATGTGAATGACATGGAAGACTGGAGTGAGGATAAGAGGCACTGAAAAGGGATTAGGGTACTGGTGAAGGGTGTAGGAGAAGGGGATGAGTCTCGGAAGGGGGGTTGAGTTAGGATGGAAATGGGTTAAAAAGATGGTGAAAGAGAAGCTATTGGGCATGGGGTATAACAGACAGACGAGTGGCCTTGGAAGAAAGGGAAGGAAGGAGCGACATGGATGCAGCTGGGACCAATAGGATGATGAGATGCTGCCCTACTAATAAAGAGAAGTAGCCTGCACAGATTTCACTCAATAACTGGAAGAAGTGGGTGAAATGAATCTGAAGACCCTAGTAGTTCTGGGACCAGTCGGCCCAGGAAGGAATTCAGGCTCTGCAGGGCTCTGACAAGAACACACAGACAGAGTGGTTGGGAAGCTTATCACCCCAAACTAGAGCTTTATTCACCACTAGTGCTCATGGCATTGCAAAGGGAAGAACTAGAATCAGAATCTCACAGTGATAACTTTTGTAGGGGTGTGCTTTTCAACAGTTTAGCTCTTTTGGCTGTGTTTTGTTTTGGATAATTTGGCCTGGGACTGCAACTGCAGTCATATCCTAGTGATTCCTGTTTCCTGGTGTTCGAAACTACTTTTAAATGCTTTATGTTAATGTCTGTGCAATGCTTAACCTGAAAATATCAATAGGGAACTGGTTCAATCAAATATATAAATCTTCACATATACTGAACGGGCTGTAAGGATAGTCATACTTTGAAAGGTGAATAAGTTAAGATAAAACCTTTTTATGTTTACTATTCTTTTTCTTTCCCTTTTGTTTAGGAAAGATGACCTTTGAAATATATAATTGAATAGCTGTGGTCCTGAAGCAGCGTAATGTGAAACGGGACCCGTTGACCACAGTTTCATTTCGGTCACGAGAGGAGAGAATTTAAAGTCTGCCCAAGCTAAGTAAAAACTTTTCAATTTGGATGGCAGAGAAAAAAATTTTCTTTTGTAAAAGGTAAAAGGAATAGTAAAAGTAAAAATAAAATAATAAATAAATAAAATTCAATATAGGAGGTTTTTTGT
The DNA here is from genome assembly GCF_901765095.1 of Microcaecilia unicolor. Lineage (NCBI taxonomy): Eukaryota > Metazoa > Chordata > Amphibia > Gymnophiona > Siphonopidae > Microcaecilia > Microcaecilia unicolor. The sequence goes on from NC_044033.1 coordinate 105,988,965, forward strand.
ATCGCCCATGATGATGAAATGATAGCCTCTATCCCACTTACAATTGTGGGAGAAGCTTTTTCTTGAGGCGTTTTTCCTCCTTTTTTGAAAGATGTATGCTTACATTCAATGCTTAACCTGGTCATTTATTTTCTTGTAAATACCATTACATGCTGCCTTGTACAGTACAGTTAACTACTATATGCTAGTAAAGTTGTTTGTATTAAATGCAGTCTCTGGTGAATTCTGGGGTGCAATGGGTCTTATCACAGGTCTTGGGGGAACAATTGTTCTTTTTGATAGCACCCATCTACACTTTAGCTATCACAAGTCGCAGAACCCTAACTCCAGGTAATGGAGGGTATAGCCCAAGGAAAACACCAGAAGCATGAAGGTGTAAGGGGCCTATGTCCTGCAATGCACAAGCAGGACATGTCCCCAGTTGCCCAGAGGTCAAGGATTTGATCTTTCTGTGGTACATATATTATATGTAGGTCCGTCCTTAGTGGGCTCACAATCTTTTGTACCTGGGGTAATGGGGGGGGGGGGGGGGTTAACTGACTTGCCCAGAGTTACAAAGAACTGCAGTGGGAATCAATCCCAGTTCTCTAGCCTTTCAGCCCACTGCACTAACCAACAGGCTACTCCTCCACACAAAAAAAACATAGCCACACATGTATTTGGCTGTTCAATAACAGGTATGGTCATATTCTTCTAACTGCTCAAACATCACCAATTAGTTAACATACAAAATAGATACTCAGGAGACTAAGTATTAGCAGTGAATATCAAATTAAGGTGACATAGGGCATGATTCATTACAATGTTTACTCATAGACAAAGAAAAGGAAAAGAAACGGCCTTAGTGAATCAGTTTCATAATACAGCACTTTATGTATCACATACATAATTGTTTCAATGTCTGTAATGCAATGTATTGATAATATCCAAGGGAAATAAAAGATAAGCTGAAAACGTGCTTAAAGTTACTTCAGAACTGCCATCATACACAACCATTGCCCTAACAACACACCCTTAGCTCTCATGGTGGTTTAATTAATAGGGGAGAATTAAAGGCATATTTATTATAGATCAATGTTTGAAAACTAAAGTTATTCTACAGCTTCAGATTACTGTATATCATTCATTACCATGACTCATGGCTGTCCTCCACAAGGATAAGCACGATCTGTATTTCAGTCAGGACCACAGAGGAAAAGTGACCCACATAAAAATAATCCAAAAAGTTTGAAGCAAGAATTTGTTTCTCTCTTATTAATTTATCTCAACTTGATATACCAAATTGTGCAACCAGGTACTAGAAAGTGGTGTACAATAAAATAAAAAAAAGAGTGGAAAAGAAAAAGAGTAGATGGATGAACAAAAAAAGGGTAATTGAAATGATGAATATAAGAGGGAATCATGGCTGCAAAGGAGAGAAGGAAAGAGAACTGGAAAAGATGCTGCTTAGACATCAGGAGAAATTAACGTATCAGACAAAGAATATTTAATTTATGATACTGTAGAATACTTTTACAGGGAAAGGTAACAGTTGAACTTTGTATGAAAGCAGCAGAAGTGTTATATTAAACCCCTTTACCAGCTAGTGCAGAGAGGACTACGTTTACTGAAGTGCATGACTGCGTACACACATCAAAACTGCTTCTGTAATGAAATCATGTCATTATGCTTTGCACTAAATTAGATCTCTTCAGTCCTTTCTGGAAAGAGATGCAACCCAGTTTGATTCACATGCTGGTTTCCAGTCATCTTGATTACTCTAATTTACATTACAATGGAGTTCGACATGTGGCTGCTGACAGACTGCAAGTGCTCCGGAACACTACTTTCAGACCTACCCGAGTTTGTGTGCAATTGTGATTCAGCTTTTTTTCATTCTCATTCCCTTGCTATGGAATTCTATTCCAAAGTATATTCACCTTGAGGTATTGTTACCTAAATTCAAAGCAGGCCTTAAGACTTTCTTTTTCCAACAGGCATTTGAATGTTGATATCTTCTGTGCACTGTGTGCAGTTTTCAAGGCCCTTGGGTTGGGTTATTCCACTTGGGAAGTAGAAACGAACAGGAGACATTAGTAGAATAGACAACCAAACAGTAGCAGCAATCCAAGGAAGGACAAACACAGCAAGAGTTTATCCAAATGTCAACTTTAATGGAAACAGGACCCAACCTGGCCAAGTTTCAGAAAAACCTTTGTTGGGGTTACATAGATCTCAAAAGTATATTCACAGATCCAAGCATGTACTGCAATACCTGCATTTAAAAGAAAAATGAGGTCCAATGCAAAAAAGACTGCAGCCAACAGCATAGAATGTGCACATCAGTACGGGGGGAGGGGGGGGGGGCAAATTATGCACATGCTCTTCTGTCTTTCCGGCAGCCAACAGTAAAGCACATACACTGGAGCTGAACAATCCAATACAACAGCATCAAAAAAAATCAGCTAACAATTGTGCCATTCCGAGGATGCTGTTAGCTGCATTCTTTTACTTTTGACATTGGATCTCATTTTTATTTTACACGCAGGTATTGCAGTACATGCTTTGAATCTGTGAATGTATTGTGGAAATATATGTGACCCCTGACCAAGTTTTTTCCGAAACTTGACCAGGTTGGGTCTTGTTTCCATTAAAGTTGACACTTGGATAAACTCTTGCTGTGTTTGTCCTTCTTTGGATCACTGTTGCTGTTTGGTTGTCTCATTCCTCTTGGGGTCAGCAGGATTGTGCAAACTTTTTTTTCCCTTTCTTTAACTGATTCTTTTTACTTTTCTGTTTCTATTACTTACACTTTCTATTACTGTTTGTAACACTGTGAACCACTCTGATATACTATGAATGGTGGTATATTAAGTCTGAAGAAGGAACAAAAAGTACAGAGTCATTCAAGCATAGGAGAGTCAAGAGTCCTTTATTAGACACAATACGGGCTGTGTTTCAATGACTGCGCCTCTGTCAGGGGTCATTTCAGTCAACGCGACCCAGCGTGGCGACATTAGCGGATACGTTGCCTTTCCAGAGCACCACACACTTTCATTTGGAATCATAGTTTATCTACAAGTTTTCCAACAACACATATCAGGTTTGCGTTTTTATGGGCTTTTAGCTCAGTAATTTATATACATTGACTGCACTGACCCCTGTCGCAGGCGCACTGTCGCTGAAACACGGCCCATATCAGGTCTAATAAAGGACTCTTGACTCTCCTATGCTTGAATAACACTTGGTACTTTTTGTTTCTTTATTGTTGTGTGTGCTTCGACCCTCTCTTTTGTTTTAGGTATATTAACTATGGTAATAAACATAAACTGCAATGCATATTACACAATGGGACATCTTTACTAATAATGTCTGTTAACGGTATTTATGTACACAAAAAACTGTAGTATACTTTATGAAATTTAGAGGCCCTGTTTCTAAGCTGTGCTAAGAAATGCTCATCCTTACGCAGGCCTTTCTTGCCCTCTAAGCCCATTTTTAGTGCATCCGTCAAAAAGGGCTTTTTTCCCCATTTGCTGACTATATGGCCATGAGCTAATATTAGCACTGACATGCAGCCACTGAAAAAAAATTAATGCGGGAGCACTTAGGAGGTGCTAAGGGCTCCTGCATTAAGGACACACTAACCAGTTAGCACTAGGGGCTTCTTTTACTAAGGTGCGCTAGCGTTTTTAGCGTGTGCTAATATTTAGGGTGCGCTAAATGTTAGAGACGTCCATTTATTCCTATAGACATCTCTAACGTTTAGCGTGGCCTAAATATTAGCATGCGCTAAAAATGATAGCTTGCCTTAGTAAAAGAGGCCCTAGCTCATTAGTGCACCCACATCCATTCTTCACCATGGCACACCCCCTCCAAAAATAAAAATAAAAAAATACTATGCACTTACTGTGTGCAAATGGCAAAAGTAATGTAAAATGCTTTAGCGCGTCTTGCACTAGGCCATTTTTGCTGTGTTGTGTGCGCATTAATGCCTAAGACAGCTTAGTAAAAGGGCTCATAGTCCTGTCTGAAATCCATAGAGACGGGGAAGTCAGAAAAAAGGTCCAAATAACATAAAACATAGTGGGCCCAATTTTCAGCCGGCAGAAAGCAGCACTGTTGCTGTCAGCTGCCTGCGTTAAATCTGGATATTCAGTGCTGGGCCATTTCCAGCGACCGGCATTGAGTATCTGGGTATTTTGAAAACTGCATGCAAAGTTAGCCGGTTAAGCCAATATTCAGTGCTAACCGGTTAACTCTTTAGCAGTTAAAGATAGGCCTGCTCCTTCCCAGACAGTGCAAAAGCCAACTAACTGCTTCTCAATCTCGGTGGAACCAGTCTCATCTTCTGGGCTCACACACTCGCACTGAATGTGTCACATGATATAGCTGGTTAGTGATTAGCTGCTAACCATTGATATTTAGCAGGAGATAACCGGTTATCTCCCACTGAATATGTGCGGTTAGGCACCGATATGCTATTTAACTGGTCAGCAGCCGTGTCGCCAGTTAAATAGCTCTGAATATCAGGGGGAGTGTTTCTGTACCAGTCATCCCATTTCAGTATCGAAAACTATGCAGCAGTGATCTTTCCGACCCCGGAACAGAAAATGAGCTTTCACTTACTTCATGATGAGAATATAGATGGTGTACATCATTACTAGGATCACAGACTCCCACCTGTGAACAAACCCACAAAAAACTGAGTTACAGAACAGAAGACAGCCACAGGATCACCTTAATTGAACAATGTCTTACTTGTGTTGAACAGAACTGGCATGAAGAATACCCCTTAAAAGCTTTGTACTGCATGCTACAGTCTTACTAAGAAAAGAAATTCAGCCACAAGCAGTCATAAAGCAAATAATTTTATACTGAATATTGGGTTTAGCATGAAAAATAATGGCGTACATTCAATTTAGATTCCAATTTCTCATCCTCTGTTTCTAGGTCAGGGAGGATTGGCTTGACAAAAAACCCTCCAGGACTCCTAAGTGGAATAGCTCAGGCTTCATCTATATTAATTTGTCAGCAGAGGTTTGCTTCCTTGCAATTTTGACTTGGTTTCATAGAACCAAGATATGACAGTAAGAGTGCTTTAGGAAAGAGTTCAATGAGGCATATTTGCTTTTATTGACTGTAGAAAACAGTGCTGTAGCCAGGACTAATATTTTGGTGAGGCCTGTGGTTAATATGGATGGACACTAGACATTATGGACAGAACAGAATTACAGCACAGGCAAACTAGAAGTGTGCCTAGGGACCAAATATTTAGGAGGGGTCCTCTCAAATATATTCAATGTAGAGGCCAACCACATTTCAGTTTCAGCTTTGGCACCAGTGCATTTTTAGCTTAAACTGCCCCCCCCACACACAACTATTCTCTGCCTGCCCCCTCTCCCAACCTCAAGCACCGCCATAGAATGGATCCCACTGGGCCGGGTTGGCCACCCTGACCATAACCACTCCGCTCTCCCACCACCTGAAGGCCCTCCCCAGGTCTATCTTTAAATACCCTGGTAATCTAGTGACCTTCTCCAGGCAGGAGGATCCCAAATTGGTCCTGCTGGCTCCTCAGTCAAAATGGGCTGCTGAGTGCTGATGGAGGTCCTGGCAGCCATTTTGAACCTGGAACTGGCATGGGACATCCTCAGTCACTCAAAATGGCTGCCGGGACCTCCCATGGCAGTCTTGTAAGGCTGCAATGGGAAGTCTCGGCATCCATTTTGATTGAGGAACAGGCGGGGGTAAAAGAAACTGGCCATCACTTCTGCAAATGATCACTGGTAATGTCTATGTGTAAGTCAGCTCTCCACTTTTGCACCAAGTGGGCATAATCTATATCCAGTGTGGTGTCGAGAAAGTGTCTGTGGTAGAACTGTAATGGTATCAGTAGTTGTGAGCCCAAAGTAAAAGCTTCAGATATCGTCTCCTGAACATCTTCAGTTAGATCAGTCCAATGAGTGAGTGAATATAGTGATGAACTTGCCAATATGTGAAGACATCCATCACCGGAAGAGTAAATTCATGTTGAAGACACGGGAAGGACTTTACCTTGCCCTCTGGGTCCAGCAGTTATAACAAGTAACCTATTACGATCAAACATGCTACCTGTAAAGTGAAGCTGTAAACCACTTAGGTCTAAGCAGTATATAAATACTCAAAAAATGAATGAAAGTCCCCGTTGTTACAAAGTGATAAAAATGGGGTCGTACGAGATGAAAATGTTCACTTCTGGCATATCCACATCCAAATATTCTGGGCATCCTTGAGTATGGGGCGAGCTACATAGATTCTTGTCGATAGCGAGGGCAGGCCATGCAAAACACAACTGAAATGTACTCCTGGAATTTGTTGCATTTACAAAGCATAGTGGGAGAAATAATTTGTTCCTCGATACCAGTCATTGATGTGGCGCATGCCACTTGCCACTCCTAAATATTTCAAATGAAAGAGGCCTATCCCACCATGTTTCAAAGGAGTCTGTAACACCCTCAGTGGTACCCTGGGTCTTTTACCCTGCCACAAAAAAGTGCCTCAAGAATCTGTTCAATTTCAGTTCATCACTGCCTTTCAAGAAGAGGGGTAATATTTGGAAGGCGTAGAGCCATTTGGGTACTAGTATCATGCTGAATAGTCTAATTGGACCCCTAAAGGGATAATGGGTATGTGCCCCAGAGCTGCAATCTTAGGCATGTCTCATTTAACAAGGGTTTAATATTAGATGCATATAGAGTACAGATACCCGCCGGCAGGGTGATGCCCAAACAGCGGATAGCCTTCTGTTCCCATTGTAGCGGGAATGCCTTTCACATGACATTGCACGACCCTTTGGGTATGGACATAGCTCTGGATTTTGATGTTAAGCAAAAAAACCTGCAATGGCCCCGTAACTGGCCACCAATCGAAGAAGGGCAGGCAAGGACCTCTGCGGGTTCATCAAAACCACCAGAATGCCATCTGCGTAAGCCAGGCCCTTGATCTGGTGACCATTTATGTGCATCCCAGAAATTTCCCCATCACTGTTTAAGAAGCTGTGCCTGGGGTCTTTCGTACAAAGAGAGAATTGCTTGGATAATCCAGCCCTGGAACCCAAACCAAGAAAACATTTCAAATAGATAAGGCCAGTGAACTTTGTCAAACGCTTTCTCAACATCAAGACTGACCAGCAAAGCTGGAATCTAATGCGAGTGACCATGAGACATTGCCAGGAGAATTTTATAAACATTGATATTGTGAGAGCGGTTAATATTATTGTTTTCCATTTCTGAACTTTTCATGTGTAAAGTGGTGTGGGATTAGGCAGATCCAGGAGGGAAAGACTTTTGAATATGCCTAGTCCCTTTGTTTGTTAGGCTTCGGGATGAGAGTTATCAAAGCATTACTTGAGTGGGGGAAAAACGTCCACATCTGTACCACTGAAGAAAAGTAAGAAAGGAGTGGCCCTAACACTTGTAACGAGAGCATTTTATAAAGCTTTCCAGAAAATCCACCTGGTCCTGGTGCAAGAGAAGGTCTTAAGGGCATGAATGACCTGTTAAAGTTCTTTAGCTTGCAATGGGTGGTTTAGGAACTCCAAGGCCTCTGGGGTTATAGAGGGGAGATTGGCCGTTCTAAGAAAAATCCCCTATTGATTGCATGGGTATCGGGGAATCCCCAGTATAAAGAGAAGTAAAATGATCTAAAATGATCTGCGTAATGCGCTCATTATTATTATTTGTGATTCCTCCCATTGGGTCTTGTAAAGCAGATATTGTCCTAGGACCACCCCATGTCTTTACCATATGAGCCAGGTGTTTCTTGGATTTGTTCCCGTGTTGATAAAAACACAATTTATGATAAATGGATGATCGGGATGTTTGTTCATGTATAAAGGTGTTCAGTGTCGTTAAGGTGCAGTGATAGCAATCTTGGGCTTCCTGGGTGGGAGCCTTACCAAGAGTCCTTTTGTCTCTGGCTAATTTGCTTCAAGCTCTAATATATTGGCTGCCCATGTGACATTATGTGCGCTAGTAAAAGCAATTATTTCTCAGCATCGCTTTGGCGATGACCCAGAACAAACAGAGTTGATCTAGGTGTTGGCCGTTAGTATTAAAAACCAACTCCCATTTGACTTGTAAGAATTTAAGAAAAAATGAATTGTGAAAAAGATAACTAGGGAAACGCCAAGTTCTATGGGGTTGATAATGGATGGGGGCCTCCAAATGCAACCACACCATGGAGTGGTCAAACACGCCCCTGGGGCCCACTACTGCCACCACCATGCTAGGAAATAAAGAACATTGTAGGAATACATAGTCCAGGTGAGAAAGCATGCCATGGGCCTTGAAAACATGGTGCAAATGAATGTGCCTAAATTCGGTGCATATCCCCCTTATTCTAAAACAATGCATGTAAATGCTAGGAATACCCCCGTTCCGTCATGACCCTCCCATTTCTGTACTTGTTTTTATTTTTTACTCACACGTAAACTCCAATTAAATCTAGCTTGTTATTCAATTAAATGCCCAAATTTGCATGTGCACTTTTTGGCCACGCTTATAGAATTAGGGAGATAGCTCATAGCTGAGAACCAGGGTGGCTAGGATTCAAATCACTCTTCAGCCCCTTGTGACACTGAGAGAATCACCTTCCACTGCCAAGTCATCTAGGGCAGGGAAATAACTGCACTAGCTCTATTATAGCTCACCTGGAGCCTGGATTTAGAAAAGGCAAGTAATTAACATGAGAACTCTTAATCTGCATAGGAACATTAAAGGTTAGAGGCAAAACTTGACTCAATTATTCTTAGCCACTCAGTGTATGTTGAAAATAATTTGGCTCCCCATCCTGTCTTTTCATAGAGCTAAAAAAAAAAAAAAAAAGAATTTTAAAACGTTGTTTAGATTCAGTATTTTTTTTTAACTGTGTGTGTGGTTTTTTTTTTTAAAATTGTATAAGTGAAACACCTCAACTCAGGGTCTACTAGTGCTTGATCTACTCTGCTGTATTCTTGGTTCTAACCGTTCTTCACTAAAACGTAGAGAATAAATATTGCCAATAATCTAGGTGGTCCTATGGCACTCTGGGAAAGCAAGAGAGAAGGGCTGCTTTCTGTTTAAAATAAATCCTGGATCATACTCAGTTTAAAGCAAGATGATAGGATGCAGCGGCAGTTTCACTGTTGCCAACATTTCGACAGCAACCTAGAAACCGAAAGGTTGATGCAAAACAGTTATGACAAGCTTAATATAATTAACGACTGGGATAAAGTTGCGCAACATATCTACGCTATCTTGCCAAGCTGATAAATCCTTGCAAATGAATACTGTAGCTGCAGTAGGTCAGATGTGGGCACTGTTCACATTCTTACTTTTGAGGGTGTCAGTTACAGAAAATTAAGAGACCCAGCAAATCGCAAAAAAGGTTAGAAGGAAAGTTTGACATGCACAGGTGAGACTGCAGTCTATCAGCATCGCACTGGACAGAAGCTACCCCACACTGAGGGACCTAAGCAGATCTCTACCACAGCATGAACATTTTCACCATTACTCATGAAAAAAATAATGTGTATTTTAATAGTTTGTAGCCGGTTTCAACATTTCCTGGATTGGGCTGGAGAGAGGTGGGGAGAGGGTGCTGAAGATGTACAGGGTGAGGCAAAAAAAAAAGTAACCTCCTGTTTTCTCAGCAACCACTTGGGATTTCAATGTGAAATTTTACAGCTTTATTTGATGTTACTATCTATATTTATGTGCTGAGTGAGATGAGATTATCTTTAAACATGGTGAAGTTACAGCTTTTTTAGTATTACCACCCAGCAATTTTTGTGCATTCAAAAATGTTTGCACTGTGAAACTACCATTATATGAAAAAAACCCCAACCAAAACAGAAAATGGGGTACCAGCTTACTGTTAATGGTGTCACAGTGATGTAGACTTTTGTCTGGGGAGACATTCTGGAAGTCTATCACAAACTCCAACCGCCAAACTCAAGGATGCACTGCAGATGATCAGGGACCGATTGACAAGGCTGTTAAGAACTTCCCAAAGCAACTGAAGGCCTGTGTTAAAGCTGGGGGTGGACAATTTGAGCATTCACAGCGACTGCAAAATTCTGACTCATTGTTAACTGTACCGTTTGAATGATGTTATTTTACTGTATTTTAGCTCAAACATTTTTAACACACAAAAATCGCGTGGTAGTAAAGCTAAAATGTCAATAGCATCAACACAGCTTAAGATAATAATGGCGCTCATTTTCAAAGCACATAGACTTATAAAGTTCCATAGTAACATGTAAATTTGTAATTATATGTGATTTAAAATGGAGCCTCTAAATCAGGCTCATTCAACCTACAGCCTGTGGGTCAGAATCTGGCTCACCAAGTGCTTTTTTCTGGTCCTTGGAAGCTTGGCAATTCTTATGATGCTTATAGCAAGTTCTTGCTTCCCCACTACAACTCAGCTCTCTGTGAGCTTGAGCCACTTGGGGACAGAAGTTCAGGTTGGTCTTGTGGTTTCAAGTCTCACGAGACCAACCTGAACTTCCAGCACTGCATAGCCCAAGCTTGGCAGGGTCGGGGAAGCATGAATCCCACTGTTTCTTCTGCAGCTGAAGCCAGGTTAAGACTGGAGAAGGAGGGGTATGAGAGAGAGAGAGAGAGAGAGAGAGAGAGAGAGAGAGAGACAGGGTGAAGTCTGGGAAGGGGACAATGCACTGTTGTGTTGTTTGTTGTGCCACTATTTGATGAAACATGTGGCAAAATATGACAGTACGCGTTTTGGATCGCTAAATGTTACAACATATAAAATGTGGCCCCTGATAGAAAAAGGTTGGACAAGTCTGCTCTAAATGTTGCATGTAAGATTTCTCGTTTCTCGGGGTTGTGTAGAACACTATAAACCTGCTATCTTCACGCTATACTTTACTTTTATCATAATATATTTCTATTCACTCTTTTGATCATATTGGAATGTAAACCGCTTTGATAGCCTGGCCCTAGGCGGTCAATCAAATAAATGCAACCTTGAATTCATTGAAATTCAAAGTGTTTGCTGAGAAAATGGCAAAAAACTCTAGGGTGTTACTTTTTTGTTGTTGTTGTTTCATCCTGTATATGATAGTTATGGGTATTTGCAAATGAAGCTCTTGGCTTTGTATGCCAATAGAAGCCCATTCTGACTGAACTACAAGACCAAAGCAGAAGAAGAGACTACAAATTCACTCCCCCCACCCCTGCTCCATTGCAGCTGGATTGTGAATTTGGATGTTGTGCATTTGGTGTGACTTCAGACTTAGTCTCAGGGGTGGACTGACCATTTGGGCAACCGGACAGTGCCCGAGGGCCCAGAGGCTCTTCCCGGTTGCCTGCCACTGCACACTAGAGTCTCCAAGGGGCCCTGGTGGTCTAACGGCTGCTGCCATTATTCTCCCTATATGCACCACTGTCTTTACAAAATGGTTGCCAAGACTACCATGGGAAGTCTCAGCAGCCATTTTGTAAACATGGTGCTGTGCTGAGCAGAGTAGAGGCAACAGGTGGGCAGGAAATTGGGGATTTATTTCCTGCCCCCGAAGAAGCCACAGCCAGTAAACCACCGTGGCCCTTCAAGGTGGAGGGGGAACAGTGGCAACACGGTGGGAGGGAGGCACCACGGTGGGGGCACTGGTGGTGGTGGCAGCAGCATTGCGGGGGGTGGGGGGGGGTGGCAGTGGCAGCAGCAATATGGCGGGGGTGGGGGTGGGGGGGCGACAGCAGCAGCATGGCAGGGGGCCCAGAGTTGTCTCTGTGCCCGGGGGCCCACAGTACTCTCAGTGTGCCCCTGCTTAGTCTTATCACTTCTAGAAAGTGTCTCCTGTGCAACGTTTCTTAGTCTGCTGCTTATTCATTAATGCCCCAGATTAATTTCTATTATGATAGATGCTAGTCATTTTCTGTCCGATATCGAGTGTTTTTTAACTGGCCAGAATGGCTGCTGATATTCGGCAGATAACCAACTATCCCCCGCTGAATATCCCTGGTTAGCAGTTAGCTGGTTATATTGTGCGATACAACTGGCTATCCATCGATTTTTAAACAAGGTTAACGGCTATATTTGGCTGCTTGAAAACCTGGTTTATCTTTGGCCGGTTTGAAGATAACCGGCTAAGTCTGAACATTGACTTAGCCAGTTATCTTTAAACTGGCCAAAACTAAACCGGACATTCAATGCTGGTCACCAGAAACATCCCAGCATTGAATATCTGGGCTTAGTACTGATTGCGGGAGTTAGCTGGTCTAACCGCTGTGGTCTGAATGCTGGCCCCTTTATGTTTATGTTAATGTTTATTATTGTGCTTAATATACTGCCATTTCTAACAGATCGCAGCGGTTTACAAAAATCAATAAATTAAAATTTGAGAAAGGAACTCCAAAACGGGCAGGAAAGACTCATTCAAACAAGAGCAACAACACACATATAAAATAAAAAATATATATGTTAAAAAATTAGGTATAATATATAATTCTGCCTGTGCACATGCGAGACTGGTGTATTTGAAATTTGCTTTTTGAAATATGCTTTACAAGAGTTAATAAGGACCTGTAAAATTAAAAATAATTGTTTTAAAGTAGCTATGATAAGTTGGCTCCACTGTGTTTGCTCCAGGTGATTACATTTTCTGTGGTATCTTTAATCTTCTGTTTATTGCTCACTCATCTCCCACCCTTTATATTTGGGTATACACAGGATCATAGCTTCCAGCCTGTGGGGTTTTTGTTTTTGTTTTCAAAGAAAGAAAATTTCCAGTCTATGAATCCCTCTGATATTAAAATTATGCTGACAAAATACTGAGGCAAGTGATCTGAACAAAGAGTTTGATTCCCACAGTAGGTAACATTAATATTTCCATGTATTCCTGGCCAGGAATAGTATTGAATGTACTGTGAGTTCACAAGGCAATTGTAAGCCTCGAATTAAATAGAAAATACTGGTGAATTAACTATCTAGATAAAAAAATTGCACTATGAGCCTGATAGGTACTATCTAATGGTGGTGAACAGGTTATGATGTAGTAGTTCAATTTAAAGAATCAAATTGCACCAGAGGATGGGTACTCAAAAAGTTACTGGGGCAATGCATTTTGTAGGTGATTCTCTGGAAACAGAACGGACATGGCACTACATTATTACAGGTAATCCCCATTTCCCCCAGTCTCATCCAGAAATCTCAGTAATTTTTTAAAAATAATTTTAGACTTCACAGTGACCTTCTTCAGTAGTTTCCTCAACCCACAGCTACTAACTTTGAAAGAATGGTTTCATTGAAGAGGTGTTTTGGTGGTTTCCACTTTATAATGACAGCAGGTGAAGTGTAATTTATATACTCCTGTGTCTGGGATGGAGGCTAAAACGGTTTCCACTTTATAATGGCGGACCTCCCAGTACGCCAAACTTAGGATATTCAAACATACTGAATTTCTTATAGCTTTCCCCCAGTCTGTATCTTTGAATAACTTTATCCAGGAGTTCTTTTAGCAGATCTGTATTCAGCATGTTTAGACCTTTGCTTCAAATTCGTTTCATAGAATAGAAACAACTTGAAGAATTAGGGGCCTTGTTAAGGCAATTTTGGAAATGGAGCTAATTTGTTTGTGTGTGTGTGTGTGTTAAACCCCCCCACCAAAGATTATAATTACAACAACCAAGCAAGCATAGTTGCACAGAAATATACATTGGTACTGGCACAAGAAGATATAAGACTCAAAATCAAGAAACAAATGATCTATTCTATAGCAATTATGTATCCAATCCACCACAAGAGGGGGATCAAGAAGTGAAATGTGAGGGAAAATGAAAAACAAAGTCTTACGATCCTTCCAAAATAAGCAGAACATCTAACAAAATCAATCTACCTCAACCAGCGATTAAGCACTGGCACTATTTAAGGAGCAATAAAACTTTTTTTGCTCTTAACAAAATCAGTTTGTAGAACTGGTTCAAAAAATATATTTTTATTTTTTAATTTTTGTTACATTTGTACCCCGCGCTTTCCCACTCATGGCAGGCTCAATGCGGCTTACATATTATATACAGGTACTTATTTGTACCTGGGGCAATGGAGGGTTAAGTGACTTGCCCAGAGTCATAAGGAGCTGCCTGTGCACTTAAAATACTGATATTTCAGAATACATTTATGTAAATATACAGGGAAAAAGCTAGCTAATTTGGGTTTGCTATGACAAAGGGTATGACGACAAATGTAATCAAATGTAATTCTTCATTGCTTTTGAATGGTTCTATAATTGTTGAACGTGCAGAATTTTTTGTGTAGATCAGTAAAGTCAAAGTCCTCTTGTAATGCATTTGCAAAATGTAATTTTTAAGACAGCAGAATGTGAAAGACTTTCATAAGGTACTGTATATTGAGGCCACAGTGGATCTGTACTACAGAAAATCTCTTCCCCTACCTCATCTCTGACTAATCCACTAATCTACTATATGCAATTTCCTGTAGATAGAAGCATTAGGATAAAACAATACTTAAGAGAACTAAACATATTCTTACTTACCAAGAAACCTTTTCATCATAGATAAACTGTGGAGACAAAAAATGCTTTATGTGATGAAATACAGCATGAATTAGACTTTTCATCTTTTCAGAATTATCATTTGCAGAGCACCTGTGAGAAATTACTGGCAAAGAACAGCCTTGGCTTGTGGAAGAACTAGATCTGATATCGTGAATTATGGGGAAAAGTTAGTGTTGGTGAGGGTGCAACCATTGAGGGGTCAATTCTAGAAATGTCGCCTAAAGTTAGGTGTCAAACTTTTGGGCACTTACCCCCAGATTCTATATATGGCACCTAAATTCCGTGTGAAAATACATGCTTATCTTAATTGGAGGAACAAGGTAATTAGCATTTTTTCATAGCACTTAACAAGCAATAACGAGCACTAATTGGCAATAACTACAATTTATGCATGGAAATCACTAAGTATATTCTATAAAGAAATGCGCCTAAGTGTGTAATTCAAAATAAACATGCGTAGCTTAAAAGGGGCGTGTTTATGCAAGTTTCATGGGCGTTCCCAAATTTGCGAGCATAATTACAGAATACGGGTCACCGCATCTAAATCTACATGCATGGATTTACACCAGGTTTTACTGGCGTAAATGAATGCGTATAGATTTAGGCGCTATGTTATTGACTAAGCGTAATCTATATACTGCGCCTAAATTTTATAGAATACACTTAGTTCCGTGCGGATTTTTTAGGCACCATATATAGAATTTCCTCCAAAGTGCACATTGTATAATGGTAATTAAATATGTGATTGTTGGTATAGAATACTACTATAATATGACCACTTACACCATGTCTATGGAAAGAGTAAATGCGGGCCTTTGCATGCATAACTGATAGCATTCTATAAACTGCACACTAGAATAGTCAGAATGCTCATGACCTACCCATACCCCTCACATATGAATGCCCCCTTTGGGCATTATTCTATAAAGGTTATGCTCCAAAATTTACGCTCCTAAAATGTATGCTCCTAAATTATGAGCATACTATGTAGATAGATTATGCTCGTAATTTATGAGCATAAATTATGCTCAT
This sequence comes from Microcaecilia unicolor, assembly GCF_901765095.1. Lineage (NCBI taxonomy): Eukaryota > Metazoa > Chordata > Amphibia > Gymnophiona > Siphonopidae > Microcaecilia > Microcaecilia unicolor. The sequence goes on from NC_044033.1 coordinate 106,004,533, forward strand.
AAATTAGGAGCATAAATTTTAAGAGCTTAAATTTAAGAGCATAATTTTTAAAGATTAAGGCCCTTTGCAGTTATGTGCTAGACAGTTTACACACGCGCTTTATGAACGGTGCCCAGAAAAAAGGGATCCCTTACATAGTTTCAAAATACCTTGCAATTGTTTAAACATTTAGTATGACCTTTGGCAATACATTAGTCCAGTCTTTAGTTGAAAACGCTTTGCGCCAAATGCCTTATTTCATCACAAAAAATTAATTGCAACTTCATCTTCTTTGCTAAACACCATTTTGCTTAAACAGGCCTTAATGGTCACTTCCTGAATGACATCTGTTTGAAAACAGGGACCATCCAGTTTTTAAAGTATCTTGCACTAACACCTGTCAACAATAGTAATAATTTTTTTTTTTTAAATAATGGTATATTTGTTGTTGGGTTATTTGGAAAAATGTTGGACACCGTGCAGAATAGGATCATAATTCCCTTATGCATGTAACTGTAAATTAATGGCAATTCGTGCTAGTTACGGCCAGTCGTACATAGCACCAATTAAGTACTTAAGGGGCCCTTTTACTAAGCTATGGTAAAAAAAGAACCTTAACTAGCGGTGGGGGGGGGGGGGGGGGGGGGGGGGTCATTTTTGCTGCACACAGTAGCAAAAAGGCTGCAAAAAATATGGCCATGTGGTAAGATTGCCCTTACCATGTGGCAATGCGGAGGGAGGGGGAGCACTTACCACCACCCATTGAAGTGGTGGTAAGGGCTCCCATGCTAACCCGGTGGTAACTCCCGCGCTAGAAAATCATGTTTCATTTTCTGTAGCGTAGGAAATGGCACGTGCTGGGGCTGGAACTAGTGCTGGCGCCCGCAATGGGACAGTGCTAGCTCCAAATTGGCGTGTGGTAAGCCTGTGTTGGGCTTTACTGCTGCTTAGTAAAAGGGCTCCTAAGTTACCGGCGTAAATGGTACTATTCTAGAACTACAACTACAACTGTGCACACACCATTTATAAAATTAGAGGGTGAGGGCCTGTCATCACCAGAATTCTTTCATGGTAACATTTTCTCTTTGCATAACCTCTATAAACAAACACAGGGGTTACATAACATCCTATATAATAAAAAGCACCTCCAACGTTCTGAAGCTGAGAAAGTGAAGCCTTGACGCATTCGTGCTTCTGCTGTATCCATCTACTGAACTGACTTAACGTACTTCTGTGTACGTCACACACAGCACTGACCAACCGCACGCTACCAGCACGAGGCCCCGCCCCTGCCGCACTCGCCGCCGCGCCACGCAGGCAGCAGCGAGGTAGAAGGTGGTAAGCGGGTTTCAGCAACTTCACTGCTTTGTACAGCAGGAATACTGGGAATTGTGGGCTGTGCAATAGCGGGTCGCTGGCGCCCCTGTGCACTTCTTTATGACCTCACTGGCGCTACCTACAAGGGAGCGGGATGCTTTCGGCAACCGCAGGTAAGGAATGAGGTCCCGATGGCAGCCTGTCAGTGCTACGGTCTTTGCAGGGAGTAGAGGCCGGGGTACCTACCATATGACCCGCGCGTGGAAATAGGGCCTTTGCAGTGCAATGCTTGCACGCTTTTATGCTGCTATTAGCATGTGATGTCAGACTTCTCTTACAGTATAAAAGTCATGGGTGTAGTGGCCAGCCCTTGTAATTGCAGTGGTGTACCAAGGGGGGGGGGGGGGCGGTGGGGGCGGTCGGCCCCTGGTGCACGCCGCTGGGGGGGTGCTGCGTGCCGGTCAGCTTCCTTCGTTTCCATGCTCCCTCTGCCCCGGAACAGGAAGTAACCTGTTCCGGGGCAGAGGGAGCATGTAAACGAAGCAAGCTGACCGGCGCGCGGCACCCCCCCCAGCGGCGTACACCCGGGGGGGGGTTTCTTTCGCCGGGGTGGGGGGTGTGCTGCACCCGGGGGGCGGGGCGCATCGGCGATCCGCCCCGGGTGTCAGCCCCCCTAGGAACGCTACTGTGTAATTGCATGAGTGCTGTGCATCTCAAAAGCTGTGAGGTGATCTTGTGTGTACGGGGATCCGAGGCTGCTCCAGTCGCACACACTCTCATTCTCACACACACACTCTCTCTCTCACAGACACACTCGCACCCAGTCTCACTCTCTCTCTGTCACACACACACACTCGCACATTCACTCTCTCTGTCACACACAGTCTCTCAAACATACACACTCCAAGGAAAACCTTGCTAGCGCCCGTTTCATTTGTGTCAGAAACAGGCCTTTTTTAGTAGTAAGAACATAAAAACATAAGAACATACTGGGTCAGACATCTAGCCTAGTATCTTGTTTTCCAAACAGTGGCCAAGCCAGGTCACAAGTACCTGGCAGAAACCCAAATTGTGGCAACACTCCATACTACAAATCCCAGGGCAAGCAGTTGCTTCCCTTGTGTGTCTCAATAGCAGACTATGGACTTTTCCTCTGGGAATTTGTCCAAACCTTTTTAAAACCCAGATAAGCTAACCGCTGTTACAACCTCCTCCTGCAAAGAGTTCCAGAGCTTAACTATTTGTTGAGTGAAAAAATATTTCCTCCTATTTGTTTTAAAAGTATTTCCATGTAACTTCCTCAAGTGTCCCCCTAGTCTTTCTACTTTTGGAACGAATACAAAAATTGATTTACTTCTACTTGCTCTACACCACTCAGGATTATGTAGATCTCAATCATATCTCCCTTCATCTGTCTCTTTTCCAAGCTGAAGAACCCTAACCTCTTTAGCCTTTCAGCATAATAATAATAGCAGTACATTACCTCCTTTAAAACATTTTTAGTCCTCTTAAAATTTCATTTCTGTGTTGCAGTGGGTCTATGGAGACGTTCACCATGGTCTGTTGTTGCACAACGTACGGTATCTTCTCCTGAATGTTTTCTGCCATCACTACTACCATATTAAGCCTTAACTCGCGAGTTAAGGACGGGCATCATTTTCTCCTGGGCAATGTACGGCCAGTATATGTCCTTCTTTTCCCTTTCTACCATACTTCCATTAGAATAGATTTTATATGATAGGGTCACCACATGTGATAAAGTAAGACTTTAGGAGAGTAATCTATTCCCCCCCCCCCCCAAAGATGCACATTTTCCAATCCTGTAAGGGGGCAATTCTATAAGTGGGGACCTCCATTTAGACATCCCGATAATGCACAAGAGGAACATTCTATCACAACACCTGGGCACCCAGGTGTCCTTACAGAATACTAGTTTCCAAAAAGATCCCAACACTTAAATCCTAACACAAATGAGTTATCCAATGTCACAACTTATAACTTATTTTTTTTTTCATGAAAAACTTTTTTGGGACCAGTTCGTGGTGGCAGTTTATCCAGAATGACTCGTTTGGAAAAAAAAACCCAATAGCACACCATGCCTCATCAACGGTCCAGTTTTTTCAGTTCTTTCAACTGATAAATATAACACTTACATGTCCACATATCTCCAATCCATATAAAAACCTTATACAGTGATACCTCGGTTTTCGTTGATAATCCATCCGAAAACAATCAGTGAAATCCGAAACCGACGAAAACCGAGGCAATTATTTCTATATGAATAAAAACACTGGAAAGCAATGGAACTGTTTGGCTAGACGCGCGGGGTGATGCTCACACAATGAGAAACAATGTCACACTGAGCAGGAGAACATGTTTTCGCAAAATTAGAAGCGAGGTCAAGTGGGCACACCGACGAAATCCGAGGCAACCGATGAAATCCGAGACAAATCTTTCATGAAAAAAATCGACGAAGACCGAAACCGACGATAACCAAAGTCAACGAAAACCAAGGTATTACTGTACATAGTTCAACTTATCTTATTTATTAATGCCCAGAAAAGCCACAGCCAGGTTTGTATTCAACAGAATACAGAACATTATCACAATACGGGTGCATCTACCATTTGGGTGCCTGCAGACATACCAGCCATAGGCCTGGCATAACTGCGGAGCACCCAAAGTAGCAAGGACACAAGAAACTTATTCTGTAAGATCTGCATGTATGTAGGAGTTCTGTCCATGCCCTGCCCCTGATCCACCAACATGTATGCCTCCTTGCAATGACAAATTATCCCTGGGATTCTACATATGGTGCCTTAATTTCCATGCAGAAATTGAAGCGTATTCTATAACATAATTGGTTAACTGGCTAATCAGTGCTGTCAATTGGATGTTAATTGTCAGCACTAATTGGCATTAATGCATGTGCACAACTCGCTAAGCGTATCCTGTAACATAGTGCACCTAAATTCTAAGTCACATAGATGAAAAGGGGGCATGACCATGGGCGTTTCTATAATCTTATGCACATTATAGAATTTAAGTGTTGGGATTTACACCAAGTAAAACATGAATAAATGGCTGCAACTACATTTGGTCACGTGGAGAGGTGCTTGGCATATTCTATATACCATGCAGAAATTTAAGCCTATTCTATAAAATTTAGGTGTACTTTGAGAATATTTTTTTTCGCATGGAATATTTAGGTGCCATACATAGAATCTAGCCCTACACTTGCATTGCACACTTTCAGAATAGTGTATGGGTCATTTACACATCTACATGATCATTTACTTAGATTTCTGTGTGCAAGGGGTGTGTAAAAATGTGGATACATTGTAACAGAATTGCACGTCACCTGTCTATGTTTTAGCCTCCATCCCAGATACAGGAGTATATCAATAAAATAACCACAAGATGGACCTTTGACTCCATGTTTCATTTTATTGCCAGTAGTAAAGATGCTATGTTGTGAGCAGGGCTGTGGAGTTGGAAAAAATGTACCGACTCAAGAAACGTATCTATCCATATTTTTTGTCCTTGCTCTAAAGTACTGGTAAATATAAAATATGTTATATTTATCACTATTTTAGATCCAGGACAAAAAATTTAGGGGTCCTTTTACCAAGCTGCAGGGCCGCCAAGAGATTGGGCCGGGCCCGGGGCAAGGCTGCCCTCGGGGGCCCGCCTCCGCTGCCACCCCCCTCCGAAGTCGGTGCCGCCGCTCCCCCCTCCACCTGGCCCCCTCCGTCCGCCACCGGGCTGGGCCCGCTGAATTGAAATCACAGCGCCTCTCACCTCTGTGTGAAAGCACTGCAGGCAGCAGCAGATCGCCTCCCTTCGGGCCTCCTTCCCTCCCTATGTCCTGCCCTCGCAGAAGTTACGTCAGATGAGGGCAGGACACAGGGAGGGAAGGAGGCCCAAAGGGAGGCGATCTGCTGCTGCCTGCAGTGCTTTCACACGGAGGTGAGAAGCGCTGTGATTTCAATGCAGGGGGCCCGGCCCGGTGGCAGACGGTCGACAACGGTCGGCGCCGAGATCAGGAACAGGAAGGATGCATGCAGGGCAGTGCTCCGGGCAGGAAAGAGGGGGCTCTTTCCTGCCCCGAAGAGGTCACTAGACCACCAGGGCAGTAGTAAGGCGAGGAGGGTGACGGGGAGGGGGAGTGATGGGGTGTGTGACAGGGGGAAGGGTAAAATGTGACAGGGGTTGGAGCGAGGGCGTGAAAGGGGGCTGGGCAGGGTGTGAAAGGGGGTGTGGCGGTGTGTGGTGCGGGCGTGGCATGTGTCCTCCTTTTTGGGGGACAAAATATGGTAACCCTACCTGTGCTAGTTTAGGTGCGTGAAATTGGTGTGTGTTGCCATTTTTTTTACTGCAATGGGTAAAAAGGCCTTCTTTAAAATGGAGCAGTAAATGGCCATGTGCTCATACTAAAAGTAGAACGTGGCTATTTACTGCCTGAGCCCTTACTGCCACGTATTTATTTGGCGGTGAAGGCTCATGCGCTACTCGTGCATTAATCAGGCATAATGCATCAATGTGGCCACACTGCTGATTACCACCAGGAATGCTCCCTGCGGTAGAAAATAGAAATGTATTTTCTACTGCGGTAAACTGTGTGCACCAACTTCGGAACTACGGTCGATTTAGCACGTGCTACCCACACAGTAGCCCTACCACGGCTTAGTAAAAGGGCCCCTTAAAGAGCAATGGAATGGGGACAGAACTGGTGGATGGCTACCTTTTGTTATCATAAGCATTAACCTCTGTGAGGCACTGTAATTGATGATGTCACTTTGCTTATAAATGGAGGCAGTATATGAGAATGTCAAGCACAGGAAGAACATTTGACATATTAGCTTTTCTTATATATTTATTTAGATTTTGCTCACACCTTTTTCAGTAGTAGCTCAAGGTGAGTTACATTCGGGTACTCTGGATATTTCTCTGTCTCAGGAGGGCTCACAATCTAAGTTTGTACCTGAGGCAATGGAGGGTTAAGTGACTTGTCCAAGATCACAAGGAGTGGCAGTGAGATTTTAACCGGCCACCTCTGGCTTGCAAGACCAGTGCTCTAACCACTAGGCCACTCCGCCAAACAACTAGAAAGATTAGACTTGAAGTCAAGGGATCGATATGTAAAAGGACTTAATTGAGTACCAGCACCTGCTACCCAGATAAGTCCCACAGAGACAGATATTCAACAGCATGATCTGGATACCTTTCTGACTGCCACAGCACTGTACACGTAGGGCTGGATTCAGTAAATGGTGACGAAAATTAGGTGATAAAAAAAACAGAAGAAACCAGTCTTTGCAAAAAACAAATGACAACAAAACAGTGAAGATGACTCAAAAATTTGAGAGGACGACGCTTCAAATGTAAATACAGTAAAAACAAATTTATTGGTCGTTAAACAAACATATAATTAAACACAGAAAAGGTTAAAAATTGCAATAAGAAGGTGGGTGAGTGAGACTCGACACAGCTGTGTTTCGGCCTGTCAGGCCTGCCTCAGGAGTCTATCAAAAAACAACATATATAACATTAAAAAATGTAGAAACCAAAATGGAAATGACGAAAATTAGGTGCCAGGAAAAAGTTAACACTCGGCGCTATTCTATATAGGGCGCTCCAGGATACGTGCTCTTTACAGAATCATATGTAGTGCTGATTCCCACACCCATTTATTGAACCATCGAACTAAAAAGGAACCCTGGCATGCAACTTGGGTGCATATTCTTATAACACCATGCCCCAATTACTGGAACATCCCTGGCACACCCATAACCCTCCCATGGCTACAACCCCTTTCGGGTTGCATGCTATGGGATTTGGGCACCCAGTGTTATAGAACACATGTAGACAGATGAGCACAACTTCCAATTGGTACCAATTAATGGCATTAATTGATTGTTAGCACCAATTATTGCTTGTTAATGGAAATGGGACTTGATATACCACCTTTCTGAGGTTTTTTGCAACTACATTCAAAGCGGTTTACATATATTCAGGTACTTATTTTGTACCAGGGGCAATGGATGGTTAAGTGGACTTGCTCAGAGTCACAAGGAGCTGCAGTGGGAATCAAACTCAGTTCCCCAGCATCAAAGTCCACTGCACTAACCACTAGGCTACTCTTCCATTATGTTTTTTTTTTTTGTTACATTTGTACCCCGCACTTTCCCACTCATGGCAGGCTCAATGCGGTTTACATGTTCTATGCACATCACAGGATCGCACACAAATCTGAGGCATAGTGCTGGGGCAGTCCAGGGGCTGAGCTGGGGCACAGTTCAGAATCATTCTGGCAACAGCAATTTTCAGTATACAACCCAGATAACAGAAAAACTGTCCTAAGTGTATCCAGATAACCTGTCTGGATGGCAACCCAATATTGCTGCTACTTGGACAGTGCCAGGTTCTCGCAGTTGTATCTGGATATTCAGTGCCAGTCGCTACCTAGATACCATGCCTGAATTTCCACATATTTTTGGCTGTAGCATCCAGTGTTTAAAAAAATTCTGACTGGGCTCAACATGAAAGGGTTAAAAATGTATAACTGATTCATAACCAAAAGGCATAGTGGCCCATGTTTGTGTAATGAGATGTATTAAGGATGTTAGAGACCAGTGCCGTAGCGAGGGCGGCTGACACCCGGGGCGGTTCGCCGCTGCGCACCCCCCCTGAGTGCAGCACGGCACCCCCCCCCGGAGCGCATTCTTACCACTAGAGTAGGAAAAGGGGAGGGCCAGTCCACCCCAAGTGCACGTCGCTGGGAGCTGCGTCGGCTCCGCTGGTTCCCTGCTCTCTCTGCCCCGGAATAGAAAGTAACCTGTTCAGGGGCAGAGAGAGCAGGGAACCAGCGGAGCTGACATCCCCCCCAGTGGCGTGCACCTGGAGCAGACTGCCCCACCGCCCCCTTCCTACGCTACTGTTAGAGACACTTCTAGACATTTTCACAATGGCACGATAGCCTAAAGAGAATCAAATATATAGCAATGTGAACCTTACGAACATCACCTTAAAAAAGACAGCATCATTCGGATAATGTAGATGTCAAACTTAGTGTTACCACCTAGGCAAGTAAATAACTTAGACAGGTTCAGCTGGGAAAGGATAAACAAAATGCAAAATGGAGAAGAAACTGAAAATTAATCCAAAGCAGCAAGTGGAAGGCAAACTCAACAAAGGCTACGGACTGTAGACCGGCTTCTCCTTCTCTCTTCTCTTCTACCCCATTCTTCCAAGAAGAAGGATGAGGCCTGATATTTAAAAGCACTAATCTGGGTAGCAGCCCGTACATTCTGGATAAGTGACACTGGTAGCAATTTTCAGTGGCACTATCCAGATAGTGCTAGGCCAGATTGTGGGTAGTCTTAGGAATTATCTGGATAGTGGCGATATTCATTATGATATCCAGATAACTTAGTAGCAATACAAAGTGGGAAATACCAGACAAATGAGCAAATAGTCCAAATGTAGCAACTGTAATGTAGAAACTTATAAAAAGGACTTAAAACAAGTCGTGTTTCGGCACAACTGCCTTCTTCAGGAGTCCATAAACTACACCTCTTTATAATGATGTATAGAAATGAAGAGCTATATCAAATAACAAATGAAGAGCTGTATCTGATAACAAAATCTGTGTTGCAGTGGACCAATAACTGTGACTCATTAAATTCACCAAGGCTTCCTAATGCTGCTCAGATGGCCAGTGATACCTGGTATGTATGGGCACTGTGCTCTAAAGCATCCACCACATTCAAGGTCAGGTTTTGCATAGACAAGAAGAGTTTGCTCCAAAGAGAGATAATAGAGCTCCCTCATCTATAGGAATCAGAAGCAGGACCTCCTTTACATTGTGCTGTTGCAGTGATACCAAATGACAGGGGTCCACGTAGAGTACTCTTGGAAGATGCTTTTAAAAATCACTCTGCAGCCAGCAGTATGCTCACTAATGGTAGCAAGTTCCTCCTTAGTAAGGTCGTCTCCCCATTTGCTACCAAGCAGGACCACAAATGTTATCCAGATAATGGGCTGAATATTGACACTGATTATGCACCTGGAGGGTGGTACATAGTACATAAGTATTGCCATACTGGGAAAGACCAAAGGTCCATCGAGCCCAGCATCCTGTTTCTAACAGTGGCCAATCCAGGTCACAGATACCTGGCAAGATCCCAAAAATGTGCAAAACATTTTATACTGCTTATCCCAGAAATAGTGGATTTTCCCCAAGTTCATTTAGTAATGGTCTATGGACTTTTCCTTTAGGAAGCCATCCAAACCTTTTTTAAACTCCGCTAAGCTAACCGCAGTTACTACATTCTCTGGCAACAAATTCCAGAGTTTAATTACACGTTGAGTGAAGAAAAATTTTCTCCGATTCATTTTAAATTTACTACATTGAAGCTTCATTGCATGCCCCCTAGCCCTAGTATTTTTGGAAAGTGTGAACAGACGCCTCACATCTACCCGTTCAACTCCACTCATTATTTTATAGACCTCTATCATATCTCCCCTCAACCGCATTTTCTTCAAGCTGAAGAGCTGTAGCTGCTTTTGCATTTCCTCATAGGGAAGTCGTCCCATCCCCTTTATCATTTTCATCGCCTTTCTCTGCACCTTTTCTAACACTATCCAGCTTATTTTCGAAAGTGATAGCCGGCCATCTTCCGACACAAATCGGGAGATGGCCGGCCATCTCCTAAAACCGGCCAAATCGGTATAATCGAAAGCCGATTTTTTGACACACTTGCCGGCATTCCGTCGCGGAGGCGGGTAAACTTCAAGGGGGTGTGTCGGCAGGGTAGTGAAGGCGGGATGTGGGCGTGCTTACGAGATGGCCGGCTTCAGCTGATAATGGAAAAAAGAAAACCGGCGATGACGAGCATTTGGCCGGTTTTACTTGGTCTATTTATTTTCATGACCAAGTCTCAAAAAGATGCCCAAACTGACCAGATGACCACCGGAAGGAATCGGGGATGACCTCCCCATACTCGTCCAGTGGTCCAACCCCCTCCCACCAAAAAAAAAACAACTTTAAAACATTTCCTTCCTAGGAGGGGAGCCAGTCGGCCAGCTCGTAAAAAAAAAAGGATCTTGCTGATCAGTTATGTTATGACTTACTTGTTCTGGAGTGCTGTATTTTGTGGTACTGTTTTGAGAAATGTTCAAGAAAGAATTCATAAAAATGAAAAAAGTCCCTGCTGTGCATTTTCCCTTGATGGCCATCTTTCTCTCCAAAAGTGCACTTCTCTTAATGGCCAGCTTTCTCCTCAAACAGGGAAGTCAAAGCAGTTTTTGCTCACAGTTTTTTTTTTTAGTAGTAACGGTGGGATTTGAATCAGCCACCTCTGCATTACAAGAGCCATCACATAACCACTTGGCCACAGCTCCACTTACTTGGGTGTCCCTCCCTTTTGATTATACCCCTCCAGGTCTCTCTCAGCCACTCACAGACAGCTTAACACACTGTGATTGGCAGAGAGAGACCTGAAGGGGTGTAATCAAAAGGGAGGGACAACCAAGCAAGTGGAGCTGTGGCCAAGTGGTTACATCATGGCTCTTGTAATGCAGAGGTGGCTGGTTCAAATCCCACTGTTACTAGAAAAAAAGCAGAGTGCAAAAACTTTTGATTTCCCTGTTCAGGGAGAAAGACGGGCATTAAGAGAAGTGCACTTTCGGAGAGAAAGACGGCTATTAAAGGGAAGTGCACGTCAGGGACGGCCATCAAGGGAAAATGCACAGCAGGGACTTTTTTCATTTGTATGAAGTCTTTCTTGAACATTTCTCAAAACAGTATCACAAAATACAGCACTCCTGAACAAGTAAGTCATAACATAACTGATCAGCAAGATCTAAACATCCAGAAGTACCAGTGCACTACGAATGCTGGCCCCTCCCACGGCCAAATGCCTTGGATTTGGCCGGGTTTGAGATGGCCGGTTCCAGTTTCCATTATCGCTGAAAAACAAAGTCGGCCATCTCAAACCCAGCAATCTGTGGCATTTGGCCGGCCCCAACCGTATTATCGAAACAAAAGTTGGCCGGCCATCTTTTTCGATAATACGGTTCCGGCCAGCTGTTGCCGTGCCGCCAAAATAGATCGCCGGTGATCGATTTCACGGGTGCCGTTTGATTATGCCCCTCCACATCTTTTTTGAGATGCGGCGACTGGAATTGAACACAATATTTGAGGTGCTTACTGTCATTTATAGAGTACTAGTGTAAGAAGGTATTACTGTGTCTAACATGTAGGTGCTCACACTTATGCCAGCCACGGAGCTGGAGTAAGTGGGAGCACCTAAGTGCAGCAGGTGCCTGTGTAACTTTCAGCATTTTGTTTGTAAGTTATGCAAATAAGTTTGAGCTCTGCCTATGTCCTGTCCATGCTCCACCTCTGTGTACAACCCCCTTGCAAATATGTGCTATGTAAGTTCAGCAGATACTTGCAGAATAGCATTTAGGTGCCATGCAAGAACTTATGTGTATATGTGCACACAAATGTGTATAAATTTTAGTATTCTAAAACTTTATATATCTAAATGTGAGCATCTAGGCTACAGAATTGCCCACTATCTGGATAACACCAGCAATTGCTGCTCCAGAGCTCCTTGTTGTGATCTTGGGTATCACAGTCCTATTGTGACTGCTCTTGGTCCTGGCCTGGTGCATTTCTGTCCTGGAGAGGCGACTTTCTGCATCCATGCACGCTGTTCCCTTGGGGAGACTGCCACAGTTCTCTAAACTGGAACTGACATCAAAACAACGGGGGAGGGGTGTGTCTGAGCATCATCGGTGCCAAGTGCTTTTAAGGAAACTCAGCCTCATTTCCAGTGCCTTTGCAACAACTCAGCTTCTAGCCAGCCTTGTCCCTGGTTCCTGCTCCGCCTTGCTCCTTGTACTTGCTTGCCTTGTTCCTGGTTCCTGTTAAAGTCAAGACTTGTTCCTGGTTCCTATTAAAGCCGAGACTTGTCCCTGGTTCTTGCCAGAACTGAGCCTTGTTCCTGGTTCCTGCCAGAGCTGAATCTTGTTCCTGGTTCCTGTTAAAGCTGAGCCTTGTCCCTGGTTCCTGCCAGAGATGAACCTTGTTCCTAGTTCCTGTTAAAGCCAAGCCTTGTCCTTGGTTCTTGCCAGAACAGAGGCTTGTTCCTGGTTCCTGTTAAAGCTGAGCCTTGTCCCTGGTTCCTGCTAGAGCTGAACCTGAACCTTGTTCGTGATTCCTGTTAAAGCCGAGCCTTGTCCCTGGTTCTTGGCAGAGCCAAGCCTTGTTCCTGGCTCCTGTTATAGACAAACCTGTTCCTGGTTCCTGCAAGAGTCGAGCCTTGTTTCTGGGTCCTGCCTGAGCCTGGTTCCTGGTCCCTGCAGTAGTCTTCCTGAGTTCCTACCTGGCCTAGCCCCAGAGTTCCAGCCATACTAGCTTCTTGCTTTTCAGGTCTTGGTGGTGACCTGTTTACCATAGTCAGTCCTGCGACAGTGGCCCAAGGGCTAACTACCCTGTACAGAACATTGGACAAGCCACTTAACTTCCATTGCCTCAAGAACAATCTAAGGGGTCCTTTTACTAAGGTGAACTAAATGATACGAAGCCTATTATACTCCTATGCGCATGTTATCATTTAGCAAGCATTAATTGCTAGCATGCACTAAATCTGTTAGCATACCTTAGTAAAATGACCCCTTTGATTTTAAGTCCTCCAGGCACAGGACAATATCTACTGTACCTGAATGTAACTCAATTTGAACTACTACTGAAAAAGTCATGAGCTAAATCCAAAATCCCTTTCCTTATCTATCCAGATATTCAGTGCCTTTCACTATCCAGATAGTGGTGCTGAATATATGGATTTATTTTAATTGCCATAGCTGGATTAAAAAAAAAAAAATGTTTAACCACGGTGGCTGAATATTGACCCAATATATTTTAGTTGTTCCTTTTGACTAAGATCGAAGTGTGCAGACTGACCAAAGTATTATGGCTGTTGTGGTACTCTATTTGTCTTGTATATCCTATATAATAATTTGCACCTTCAATGTTCCATCGCTGTCTGGCTGCCTGGGTTCGTAACATCTCATGACGTCAGCCAGCCTCCAGCGTTCCATTCCCCCTCACTGCCTCGCCTTCGCGTCAAAACGTAATGACGTCAGAGGACGGAACAGTGAGAGGGAAGGGAAAGCTGGAGGCGAGCTGATGTCAGGATGTTTCCAATGGAAGGGAAGCCAGCCAGGCTAGCCAGAAAATGATGAGGTACAAAGGAAGAGAGAATCACGGCCATCAAGGGGAGGGCAGAGCAGAGCAGAATCGATGGACATGAATGGAATGGGATGGGATGGGAGGAGAGGACAGGAGAGAAGAGATTCACGGGACACAGATAAGAGGGCAGGGAAGAGGAGAATCACTGGACATGGAGGGGAGGGAAGGGAAGAATCGCTGGACATGGAGGGGAGGGCAGGGAAGAGACAAAAAATCACTTACAAGAGAGCCTTTCTAGGGCCCGTTTCATTGTTGAGGAAATAGGTTGGGTTCCACTAGTGTTCAAATAATGGTCAACAAATAAGTTGAATCTGATAGCTTTTTACTATATCTGTGTCAACAACTACAGTGTTATTCCCTTATCAAGTCAGTGAAGAAAGGGTGCAAACTGAGAAATCGCGCCATGAGCATGATTAATACCCTGCCTCCCAAGGTTTGAGGATTAAACATCCTGCTTGAAAGAAAAGCATAACCAATAATCTCGCAAGTTAAACCTATGTCATCTATAAACCCATTATGTATCATCCAGGCAGATTTGCAACCTAAACCACATTCAGACAAGGTTAACTGACGTTTGCCAAATGATTTCAGCTGTGACTGCATGATAAGAATATTTGCCAGGCACCATTTCCTTTATCTCACAGACAGATTGAAAAAAAAGGAGAAGACAGTCTTTTATTTTCATGCAGCTGTTAGATTGACTGCATAATGAGCCTGAGCTAATATAAACTGTGATTATGTAAATTACACTAAATTTCAATCATCTGAACTGGTTAAGGTGGCACGGTGACAGCATAATGTGCTGTCATGGGAGAGAGACAGGTTTAGAGAGCCGAAGCAGAGACTATTACTATTCTCTTTTACTGGGCATAAGACTTAGAGGTGGGGAAGTGTCAGTCTTACCCTTCGTATCATTTGCTGCTAAGTATTTTAGGGCACAGTGCTGAAGGAAGACTAAAGAAGGTGTTGCTTCTCATGCCACTTCTTCAGCTTCAACATTATTCAGGGAGACAGGGGAGGCACAATGCTTAGTACTGCTGAGGTCAATGAAGGGAAAAAGAAAAATGGAACACTGCGCATTTTATTTCATACTAGCCGTTAAGCCCGTTAAAACGGGCGAGATTTCCAGCTACCCTCCTCGCCGCCACTCCCTCCCCCCTCCGTGCCGGGCCCCCTGCACTGACCTGACAGCGCCTCTCACCTCCGTGTGAAAGCGCTGCAGACAGCAGCAGATCGCTCTCGGAGGTGAGAGGCGCTGTCAGGTCAGTGCAGGGGGCCCAATACGGAGGAGGGCAGGAGCGGTGGCGGGGATGGGGGAAGGGTGGAGGTTGGTGCGCGCAATGTTCGTTTCCAGGCGGCAGCGTCCGTCAGTGACTCCTACTCCGTTTCCCTCTCTGTTCCGCCCTCTGACGTCATCACGTCTTGACGCGAGGGCAGGACAAAGAGGGAAGTCTCTACTGTGCATTTGCAGGTGAGTCGGTCACTTGCCGCTTGTGTTTGATAAGAACTTTACCTCCCTAGCAGAAGGATGGAACAAATGTGTAGTATACCAGTGCAGTTTTGTCGGAATTTAGAAAGAAGTATGAAATCTGCCTAGAAATCTATTTTGATGAAGTGAGATGACCTTCTGTCTCCAGGTCTTAAAGAGAAGATGGCCAATCAGTCACTCTACAACTTCTGCATGAAAAATAGACTTGTTCAGGCCTAACGTTTTCATTTTGTTTAGGTTCTGGTGTTGCTTATGGGATTTTGTTTTTCTTTCAATCAGTTTTCTTTATGAGAGCAGAGGAAGCCTCTCAAAGTTACTGTGCTGGGGGATCTGGTGACTTAAAATTAAAACAGATTATATCAGTAAACCCATACATTCTCTTCTATCCCAAGCTTTATTAAAAAAGCAAGAGAGTCTAATATTCTGTTTCCTAAGTTTAAATTTAGTTGATGTAGTTCAAGAACATTATAACGGGTATTAAATTGGTTAAAGGGTCTTAAATTCTTTTACCTCAGTTTAAATCTAGTTGTTCCAGCACTAGAATATTTATTTATTTACTGCATTTGTATCCCACATTTTCCCACCTCTTTGCAGGCTCAATGTGGCTTACAATACATCATGAGTGATGGAAATATATTAGAAAATAGACATTTAGTGTTACAGAAAGATCTTGGGCAACAAGATAATGATAAAACATAATATTTGAATAAACAAGCAGATATTGTTAGATAGTTCTGAATATATGTGGGGGGGGGGGGGGGGGGGTTGTGTATATTTACATTGGTTGGTCTTTGTAGTATGCCTTGTTAAAGGTAGATGTTACATTGTTTAGAGAGTCTTATATTTTGCCTTAGATTAATCTTCTTTCCCATCCACCCTAGGCACATCTCTTAATTTATGGTCAATTATCCCACTTACGTAGAAGGACAAAAGGGAAATTTGTCACCACAGTTTATTTTCAGCAGCAAGTGATTCATTCTAAACATCGAAGCTCAGTCAGAGGCAAACAAAATAAAAGCATAAAATATACAAAATTATCTCTGAAGGTCATTTATATATGTTTGGTCATTCTTACTCCCTTAGCAACTTTAAATAACTAAACAACTCACCACTACTAACATGCAGACAGCAGTGCAGTAGTGAGATGGGTGCTATCCATTCTTTTGCACTGAGTTCCACATATATAATTACCTCCCTGTGGGTGACAGGTCATATGTGAGCATTCGTGAAAAGAGATCCTGATTCTTAGAGAACCAGTCTAATCCCCAGACATTGGCAGAATGAGTCTTTTTTAGAGGAGATCTACAGGGATATAGTACGGAAGTCTCACCTCTATGTTGCCTTGGAGGAGACAGGTAATCTGAAAGGAGAGCATCACCTTGGTGAGGCGTGAAGTGGTCCTGTAACCAGGACCTGCCCCCCAGGGGAAGCAATATTCTCTCTTACCAAAGATGTGCCACCAGGGGCTTCTACTCAGGAGGGAAGGGTTAAGATGGCTGTTTTAGTTTGAGATTTGATCATTAGGTATGTAGGTAGTTGGATGGCTGCTGAACAAGAGAATCACTTTATCACTTACCTGCCTGGTGTGCAGGTGGCAGACCTCATACATCACCTAGATATGATTTTAGACAGTGCTGGGAAACATTGATCTCTCTTGGTATATTTGAGTTTCAGTGGCATAGGAAACTTTGGGAGGGATACTCTGGAAGCTAAATTTAGGCTTCTAGGTAGAAAATTGAAATTCAGAACCTCCAGGGTAGCATTTTCACATGGAGGACCCAAGGGGCAGTCAAATCGCCAAAGTCTCAATATGTGGATGAGATGATCATGCAAGGAAGAAGGATTTAATTTGTTAGCAACTGGGTAACATTTTAGGAAAGGGAAGTCTACTCCAAAATGATGGTCCCTTCCTTATCCGTGGTAGACCCAGGCTGCTGGTGCTACCATTTAAAACAGACAGAGCAGCTTTTAGAAACTGGGGGAAAGCTTACAGTCACTCAGAAATGCATGATTTGGAGTGAGGTATCTTTGAAGGATACTATTGAAACATAGAAATTAGAACATCCTGATATACAGGTTGCAGCAAAGGTAAAAGCAAGCTAGCTGCTTTTAAGGGAAGAGCATACAGAGATTAAAGACTGAAAATTATCCCCGTCAACTGCTAAGCAGGTTGTAGATACAAAAAAACACATTTTGAAATCTCTGTATATAAATGCTAGAAACCTATAAAAACAGAAGAGTGAGTTAGAGTATATGACACTAAATGATCAGGTAGATATAATAAATATCTCAAAAGCCTGGCAGAAGGAAGATAAACAGGGTACAAATCATATTTTGCAATGATAGGGTGGACAACCTGGAGAAGGGGTGGCGCTATATGTTAAAGAGGGCATTGAGTCAAACAGAATAAATGCTCTGCAGGAAGCAATGTCAAAATGGTATAACTTTATTAATAGAATCTCCATGTTTGAAGAGAAGGAGAAGAGTGGTGGGGGTATACTACCATCCACCTAGCCAGAACAAACAGACAGATGATGAAATATTAGAAGAAATTAGGCAAACTAACAAATTTGGCAACACTTTAATAATAGGCAATTCCTATTAACCCAATATTGACTGGATAAATTTCACATCAGGAAATGCTAGGGAAGTAAAGTTCCTGTATGAAATAAATGATTGTTTGATGGAGTAGCTGGTTCAGGTAAAAGTCCAAGAAGTAGGGGTGGACTAAGAAATCTCCTCAGCTGAGGGTCAGTAAAACAACTTTATTCAGCACCATATGTGTATGTGACCCGACATGGGGCTGTGTTTCGACGGAACAACCGTCTGCTTCAGGGGTCAGACACTAGATGTAAAAAATATTTATTTATTTATTTATTGCATTTGTATCCCGCATTTTCCTACCTATTTGCAGGCTCAATGTGGCTTACAGAGTTTGGTTATGACATAATCCTTTTATGATGTCAGTTACAATTAGTAGTGTTCAAAGATTAGGTAAGGGAAGAGAGAAGGAAGTTGTTAGGCAGGGTTGAAGGTGGACTGTGATAACTGTGTGGATTGGTGAGGTAGTTTTGTAAGGCTATGGCTTCTCTTTGTAGACCTTCTGGAAGAGATATATAATGTAAAAATCAAATACATAAGTAACATCCAAATAACAAAGAAAAAAAGACCAGAAGGACTTGAATGGCACACATATCATCAAAATAAATGTAATATAAGAAAGAAGAAGAAAAAGTATCAGTTACAATATACAATAGAAAATATTAAGACATAGAAAAATGATCAATGAAAGGGGTAAAAATGCTATAAAAGAACTAACCTTACATTTGGAAATCACACAAATATAGGTGTAGAATAATGAGATTAAAAAAATCTGGAGGCTCCTTAATTGAGAAGTGTAATTAAACAATACTTCTGAAGCTACAAAGCTTGAAGTATCAATATACTGAGTCACAAAGTGGACATGCTAATATTTGACCAACAGACTAATTACCACAAGGGCAACTACAAAACAGGACATGCCCTGCCCTAGTACAGTACCTAAATAGAAAAAAACGGGAACAGAATACATTTGTGTCTTTGTACCCCAAATTCAAAAATATAATGGTTATAAACTCAGCAATAGAAGCCTTCACTATTTTGTAATCATCCTCGGCTCAGGAAGAGGCTCCCTCATGGAAAACGCCCTTTTGGAATAATTGTGCTATCAGGTTAACAAACATTCCATCTCCTGGAAGCTCTGATAGGATAAAGGGATTTGGACTATTGCACAGCGCACAATGGGAAGCAATTTCACAACTTTCTCTGAACTGTAATCTGAGTTTGGTCTATCATCAAAACTTTCATTTCAACACTTACATTTAATCCACTCTCTTACAGTCAGTAAATTTAATCCCGAGGATCTTATGGATGACTGGGACTTGGAAAACTGTTATAAAATATGCTTTTTCAAGCATTCAGCTCCCCAGTTTTACCAACTCCTTAGAAACAATAATGAATACAGATGTCTAGTCAATGGAAAGTGTGGGAGGAAGAAATTGGTTGTCTGCTTACCCCATGTTAAAAAGAGTATTTTTGGAGTTCTTCAATCAGAATATCTCATTCTGCCTCAATAACTCAGTCCCTGTTCTTTATGGCTCACAGGGAATAACGGACGCCAATAAAAGCCTCCAAGGCAGATAAATCTGTTAACCCCACTTGGCCATGCAGACTAGTGACGGGAACTCTCCCACATATAATCTTCTTCTGTGGTAACCTTACATCTTATTGGAAAGGAGTATGGCAACATATTGGTACTATATTGAACATAGAGGTGCCTCATAGTTACAAGATTTAGGTCTATAAATCTCTTGAGGTACAAACCCAGAAGACTAAGCCCCAAGTCAAAATATTAGATATGCTATTGTCGTTAGTCTTGAAACTAAAATAAACAAACAAACTGGAAAAATAACTCTGAATTAAATACTAATATGTGGTGTAATTATGTTTGTCAAATATATCACTACAAAAAAGTAGCAGCAGCAGAGTGAAGGGGGTCATTAAAATCATTTCTTGATATATGGTCTCCAGCAACAGAATTTCTTTCATAACTGTAAAAATGATGAGTAAGATGTTGCTATTGTCCATTTATTGTTGTTGTTTACTGTAAAATTATTGAGAGTGTATCAATCAAAACATAAACAGAAAAGGAAGCACTTCTGGGGGATGGATCATGTGTAAGGAGGATGATGTGTATGGGGTGCTTTGGGGGATGTGCAGAGGGGGAGAGGATGGTGTTGAGGCTCCAAGGGAGCTGAAGAATGCAATCCCTTGTATCCCCCTCTCTTCAATATGGCCTGATAAGTTTGAAGGTTGCATTGATGTAGTTATTGCTGTAGAGGGAAAGGGGAAGAGGGCAGGGCAAGGCAGCAGTATAGGAAGTGCGGGTGGGGGTGGTGTTCTCTTTTAGAACATTCTGGCAACCCTAATTGTGATGGATACCTGGAAGACTGCAAATATTTAGACTTTTATTATATAGGCAGTACATCAAATAAACTGGACCTTTGAACCTTTAAATTCTATTTGTAAATAATCAAGAAAATTAGGAGTATGATGTGGGAAAGTCAGAAAGCAGTGTGAAAAATATTTCAAGTGCTTATCATCACATTTTATTTTATGGTGAGTTCTACGATTCTGTGATAACTTTAATCAATATCTACTTGCCTATCCTGACACCACCTACTGATGGTTTTTATTTTAGATCCAAATTAGAGAGTTGCACAGGGACAGAAATCTAACCCGTCCCCACCAAAATCTAGACCCACCCCTATCCATCCCAGCGAGAATCTAACCCATCCCTGTGGGAGTCTAACCCATCCCTGCCCATCCCCACTGAAAAATAATCTCTTTCATCCCTACCCCTGGCCCACCCAGTCCTGCCCCCACCACACTGTCACCTTAACCCCTCTCCCAAGAATGCCAGATTTTCATAAATGCATTTTGTTCTGTACTCTGATAAATACAAAATTTTAAAAGATGTACATTTTCAAAAAAAAGCAAACATCCATGAGCAGCATATCCCTCTTTCCTTTCCTTCAGCATGTCCCCCTCTCCTCTCCATCCCCTTCCATACCATATGCTATATTCCACCCTTTTCCCTTCCCTCCTCCATGTACATCTCCCTTACCAAACTTTTTTCCAACCCCCTCCCTCCCTGCACCCACACTCCAGCCACCCTTTTTACAGCCCCCTCCCATCCACCCATCTCCCCTCCCCTCCTCTTCAGCACTGAGTCAGGGTACCCTCCCCAAACATACCTGAATGCACCCTGGTGGTCTAGTGGCTGCTTGGAGACAGGAAAGAGTCCACTCTTTCCTGCCAGCTGTCACTGATCCATTTGCTGCTGCTGCTTCTTTAAAATGGCTGCCTAGAAGTCTCACGAGGCGACTGCTTGAAGTTTCAGCAGTCATTTTGATGAAGTGGTGGCAGTGAGCAGGAAAGAGTAGGGATCTTTCGTGCCCCAAAGAGGCCACTAAACCACCAGGGTGCATTGAGGTATATTCTGGGAGGGTGCCTTCAGGCTCGGGGGGGGGGGGGGGGGAGGGAAGGAAGGCTTGCCTGCATTTCCGCGGGAACCCCACAGGACCTGGGTCCATTCTCACGGGATCCCCGTGGTAACCGCGGGATTCCCGCTAACCCCGTTCCCGTGCAGCTCTCTAATTCAAATGACCTACCCACGAAGCTAGAGCTCCAACCAAAACTCGTTGTTAAGCTTGGGCAGATTGAAAAGGGATGGAAGTCTTGCAGTGAAATCTGTGCAGAAGAAATGTTCAGGAACTTACCACGATGAGTGCAATAACTGATAGTGTGTAGTATACTGAATCCCTCAGCAGACACCATGATGACAGAGCAACAACCTGACAAAAAAAAGCAAAACAAAAGAGGATTTCACCTTGTGCTCATACAGGACTAGATTCAGTAAATGGCACTTAAATTTGAACACCGAAAAAAAAAAGCATGCTGAGCACTATTCTATAAACAGTGCTCTGAGTTAGGCGCCGCTTATAGAATCGCACATATTATTATTATTAGCATTTGTATAGCACTACCAGATGCACGCAGTGCTGAACACCTGACACAGAAAGACAGTCCCTGTTCCAGATCTGCACCCAACTTTGGGCACAAGGATTTACACCAACTGAAACCTGGTGTAAATCCTTGCATGTAAATTAGGCATGGATCCCCTGAATTCTATAATACTGTGCGCATCTTTAGTGAATGCTCCTGACCCTCCCATACCCCTCCCATCAGGGTCAGCCTGACTATTATGGCACCTGAGGCGGGGACCTCCGGTGGCACTCTTCAGGAGTGGTATCTCGGGGAGCAGCATCTCCCCCTGTGACATTTAACCTTGTCACCTTCCAAACCCGGCAACAGCTGCCCTGCCGCCAGCACCTGCCTCTTCCCTTTTACTGTGGCCGCCTCTCTGATGCAACTTCCTGCTTGTCAGAGGCTCAGGCAACCGCAGTAAAGGGAAGAGGCGGGTGCCGGTGGCAAGGTACCATATGGGAATTGCTGCCGCTGCCGGATTTGGAACGTTATGAGGTAAACGCTGCCAGGGGGGCAGCATCTTACCCCGGGGGGGGGGGGGGGGGAGGAGGAAGGCGTCATGTTAGCTCCGCCTCCGACAGCATCTTGCCTTGGGCCGGCCCTGCCTCCCGTGGTCACATCTCCTTTTCAGTTGCTCACTAAAAGATTTACATGTGCATCTTTATAGAATAGCGCTTAGCAAGATGCACACTTAACAACAAATTGTTGCCAATTAACGCCAATAATTGTTACAGCCCAATTATTGGCACTAATTGGTTCATTACTCAAACTGTGTGTGCATGCCCACTTTTGCGCATACAATATTGAGCACCATATATACAACCAAATATTACAAATATTTGTAATATTTGGATACACTTTATGTTTTAAGTTGTTTTGAACATGTATGATTTAATATGTATCATTCATTATCTTTTTTTATGATCTCTTGGCTGGTCGAAACACAGCTGTGTCGAGTCTTATTCATCCTTTAATAAATGGTTTTAATCATCTGGAGTGTCGTCAACGGATTTTTGAGTCATCATCGCTGTTCTTATATACTGTATATTCTTGCGGAGATTTGTTTCTTCTGTGTATACATCGACCAAGCCACTAGTGAACAGATATAACCTTAGTATTCTGTATCCAGTCTTCATTGAATACAGGATTAAGCAATAAAAGGAAACTTAATACACAGGTGAAATGCAGGATGAATGAAAGGATTGCTTCTAGCTTATTTATGCATTGCATCCTTCAGAGCTACAGTACATAATCAGATGTCAGAGTCATAGCTATCACTTACTCGCCCCGATCCCTGCTTTTCCAGCATTTGCCACAACTGGCAGCAGGTCTGATTTCAGTGACAAATGGTTCAGTAGCAGTTTGGAACAACAGGTTTTAAGATAACTGATTAGAAAAATATATTTATGCAAAATATATTTGACTTTAAGTTTTGCACAAGAAGATGTGTTTGCATAAAAATTGGGACCAGTGGGGAAGGGGTACCCTAGCACTAAAAGAAGTCCTCTGTGCTTTGGGTATTTATTTATTTATTTATTGCATTTGTATCCCACATTTTCCCACCTCTTTGCGGGTTCAGTGTGGCTTACAATAAGATATGAATAGTGGAAATACAATTGTACAGCTTGGTTATGGGTTACATTGTACAGGTTATGCGAGACCATCAAAGTATCGTTAGGAATATTACAATGGGACATCAACATTGAAACCTTGGAAGGAGACAATGGGAAGCTTAAGGGCAGTAGTAAAGCACAAAGACATATGTTGGGTGTACATATTTCTGTGAGTATATGTATGGGTGATGTGGAATTAAGGGGGGTGATGCATTGATGAATAGTGAGTGTGGACTCTATGTGTTTTGGCTCTTTCCGTAGATTGTTTCAAACAGGTGGGTCTTCAATGATTTGCGGAAGGAAGCATGTTCGTGAATCATTCTTAGGTTGCGCGGCAGTGTATTCCAAAGCTGTGTGCTCATATGGGAAAAGGTTGACGCGTTTAGCGTCTTGTATTTCACGCCCTTGCAATTAGGGAAGTGGAGGTTGAGGTATGTTCGGGTTGATCTTTTAGCATTTCTGGGTGGTAGGTCTATCAGCTCGGACATGTAGGCTGGGGCTTCACCGTTAATGATCTTGTGGACTAATGTGCATACCTTAAAAGTGACGCGTTCCCTAAGTGGAAGCCAGTGTAGTTTCTCTCGTAGTGGTGTTGCCCTTTCATATTTTGGTTTTCTGAAGATCAGTCTGGCTGCTGTGTTCTGGGCTGTTTGAAGTTTCCTCAGTATTTGCTCTTTGCAGCCTGCGTATAGTGAGTTGCAATAATCCAGATGGCTGAGCACGAGGGATTGCACTAGGTTGCGAAAGACGAATCTTGAGAAGAATGGTCTTATCCTTTTCAATTTCCACATGCAGTAGAACATCTTCTTCATTGTGTTATTTGCGTGGGTTTCGAGTGTCAAGTGGCGGTCGATAGTGACTCCAAGGATTTTGAGCGTTTCTGAGATCGGAAGGTTTAGGTTTGGTGTGTTTATCGCGTTGAATTCATTTGTGTTGTATTGGGAGGTGAGTATCAGGCATTGAGTTTTTTCTGCATTTAATTTCAGATGAAATGCATCTGCCCATGTGTTCATGATGTATAGACTTTGATTGATTTCTTTGGAGATCTCTTTGATGTCTTGTTTGAAAGGGATGTATATTGTCACATCGTCGGCGTATATATATGGGTTGAGGTTATGGTTTGCTAGGAGTTTTGCTAAAGGGATCATCATTAGGTTGAAAATAGTAGGTGAGAGAGGTGATCCTTGTGGAACTCCACATTCAGGTGTCCATGCCTTGGACGTGGTTGAATTTGATGTGACTTGATATGAATGCAGGGTTAGGAACCCCTTGAACCAGTTCAGGACATTTCCTCCAATGCCAAAGTACTCAAGTATGTGTAGTAGGATTCCATGGTCGACCATGTCGAAGGCGTTTGACATGTCAAATTGTAGGAGGAGTATATTATTGCCAGTTGCTATTATTTGTTTAAATTTAGTCATAAGGGTGACTAATACTGTTTCTGTGCTATGGTTCGACCGGAATCCTGATTGGGCATCATGCAGTATTGAGTGTTTGTTTAGATAGTATGTGAGTTGTTTAGTTACCATTCCTTCGGTATGCCATGTATTCTAAGGATCCCTTGAAACATTTTGGAAAAAATACGTAGTGGAATGATCAAGTGACATATTTTATTATATCTTATTGATATCTATTGCTGGGTTATATGCATATTTTTGATTAAGTTACCCTGCTATTTGAGTATTAGTCCTTCACCTTGTGGATTTACCTAGTTACAGCCCTGCATCTTGATCATTACAGGCCAAGTTGCAGTGAACTTGTGGACTCAGAGGAGAAAGATCAGAAAATATCCCAGGCCTTTGCTTCATTAACTAATAATCCTAATCTGGAACATTTCTTTATTTATTTGTAATCTTTGGTTATACTTTATGTAAAATGGACTACATACAACAATACATTTCAGACACAGACTTTAAAGACAACTATGAATACTTTCCTGGTAGACACAGGTAATCAATAGAAACAATAGAAAATAAAGCATAGAAAAGAAAATAAGATTATACCTTTTTTATTGGACTAACTCAATTCCCTTCTTCATCAGATCGGAAATAAGCAAATGTTGATAAGTAACAGTATATATAAGTGAAACATCAAAGAATTCCAGTGACAGTCTCACAGGACGAGGATGGGGTGGGTTAGGTGAAAAAAGTAAGGGTAATGAATAGCACAACAATTTTTAAACCTGCGGGCAATAGTATTGAACTATTAGGGAGGGATTTGAAACAAAGGGATATATAAAAATGATCTAAGTCATCTGTTACAGTCTAGGTCAGGGGTGTCCAGCTTCAGTCCTCGACGGCCAAAGTCCAGCTGGGTTTTCAGGATATCCCCAATGAATATGCATGAGATCTATCTGCCTGCCCTGTCTTCATTGTATGCAAATAGATCATTGTGGAAATCCTACAAACTGAACCTGGTGAGGGCTGAGGTTGGACACCCCTGGTCTAGATCATCTCTCTCTTCCTACTTAATTAAAAATTGCTCAAACAACCAGTTCTTAAGGCCTGCCTTAAATTCCTTATAGGAGACTTCATGCCTCAGTTCTGTTGGGAGTGAATTTCTCAAAGAGATGCTATACGATGTGAGCTTTTTAACCATATCCTATATAATAATTGTCATCACCAATGTTCTAATGTGGGACTGCCTGTGTCTGTGGCTCCTGGAGTTGCTGAGCTAGGCTCCGTAGCCAGGATGACATCACTCACAGCTGATTCCCAGGCAGGGGGAGGAGTAGGGAAACACACGGAGAGGGTGTTTCCCTACTTCTCCCTCTGCCTGGGAATCAGCTGTCAGTGCGCCGCTCCCTGCCACTTCGGAGCAAGTGGCAGGGAGCGGCGCATCATAAAACTACAAGAGCGGCACCACAGAAGCCCCCCCCCCTCGGCGCATCACCCAAGCCCCCCCCGGCACATCAAACACCACCCCCGAAGCACATCAAACACCCCCTCCCCCCACCCAAAGCACATCAACACCCCCCCCCCCCCCGGGCACATCAACCCCCTCACCACCCGCAGCTGCTACTGGTAACGCTGTCCGGCCGCTGCTGATTCTCCTGTTGAGCAGCAACGGCCGCTACAAAAAGAAAAAAAACACAAATGTTTTAAAACCCAGCCCTCCTCTCGCCTCCACGTCACTGCCCCTGGAGTAAGACCCCGGAGGACCGCAGCGACGTGACAGGCGAGAGGAGGAGCGGCTACAGAGACTGTGTTTCAAGACTCGGGCATTTGCGAATGATTTGGGCTGGGTTTAAAAACATTTATCGCTTTTTTTCTTTTTGTGGCGGCTGCTGCTGCTCAACAGGAGAAGCGGCAGTGGCCGGACAGCGTTACCACTGGCAGCTGCGGGTGGCGAGGGGGTTTGATGCGCCGGGGGGGGGAGGGTCGCTGGACATGGGTAGCTGGAGGGGGGAGGGGAGGGTCGCTAGACATGGGTGGTTGCAGGGGGGGCAAGGGGAAAGGAGGGTCGCTGGAAATGGATGGCTGTGGGGGCAGGGGAGAGGGAGGTGGGGAGGGTTGTCCTGAGACCAGAGAGGTGGGGGTGGGGAGGGGGGCCCTGTGAGAGGGGGGGTGGGGGCTCACACTCACTCACTCACTCACTCACTGTCTCTCACATACACTCTCTCTGACACACTCCCTGTCTATCACACTCTCTCTGTCACACACACACAGTCTCACACACAGACACTCTGTCTCTCACACACTCTCTCTCTCTCACACAAACACACACACACACACACTGTCTCTGTCTCTCTCTCATTCTCTCTCTGACATACACACTCCATCTCTCACACACACTCTCTCTCTCAAACATACACACTCCGAGGAAAACCTTGCTAGCGCCCATTTCATTTGTGTCAGAAACGGGCCTTTTTTACTAGTTATCTTATATGATAGCACAGTCAATTAATTTGCTTGTCAAAATGGTAGGGTGCATGTAGGTTGGTAGGTTAGTAATAATGATTGTAAATATACAAGAATTCCTGTATTCTATGGGCAAGAGTCAGAGGGGTCCTTTTACTTAGGTGCGCTGAAAAACGGTCTCTGCTGGTGTAGACACGTGTACTGGATGCGCGCAAGTCCATTTTTCAGCGCACCTGCAAAAATGGCCTTCTTTTTTGCCGAAAATGCGGCAAAGTAAAAACCAGTGCGCATCCATTTTGGGCCTGAGACCTTACTGCCACCCTTTGGCTTAGCGGTTAGGTCTCACACGTTAACCAGGCGGTAATCATCAGCGCGCGTACACTGCCGATTACTGCCCAGTTAGTGCCACACGATAGAAAATAAAAAAATATTTTCTGCTGTGCGTATTGGGCATGCATACAAAATGGAATTACCGGCCGGGGCACGCGGTAGCCGGGCAGTAGTTCCAAATTGACATGCATTGGACGCGCATAGGTGCCTACATGCCATAGTAAAAGGGCCCCAGAATTTCAAATTTTAATCTGGCTAGCACTGGTAACCAATATTGATCTTTTAATAACAGTGTAACATGCTTTGACAGTTTGGCATTATACAGAAGCTTTACTCCGACATTTTGTATCAGCTGAAGCCTTTTTAAATAAAAATTCCCATAATATTCTTAATCAGCCCAAACCACATTCCAATTTAGCACATTCCACGTAGTTCTCACAGCTAAGAAAGTATCTTTTAATCTTTATTTTTGTTATATAGTATATACTGTTTTATAAATGACATTTTCTTAAGTTTTCATGTACTGAGTAATGTTTGGACACGTTTGTTTCAAATTATTATTTATGTAGTTTAAAGCAAGATGGGGTCTTGTTAAAGCTGAGAGAAGTGGAACTATTGTAATTAAATTGTTGGTTCTTTTGTTATTTGCAGATTTTTGTTGCTGTTGATGTACTAATATCACACTTTCACAATGAAACGGTGACTAGAGTTTAAGTGCAGTTCTCCCTCCAAATGCAGAATATTGTGTTGAATCACATTATACAGAACTTCATGCAGGGGCCCTTTTTGTGCTTAACGCAGCAAAATATGAAGTACTGTGGGGCGTAAGAGCCAACTTTTCAAAATGGACATAGTCAAGGGGTTAGCTCAATATTGGGGGTGCTCAAGCCCCCTCAACACCCACAGCGCTGGCTCCTATGTTGTGCGGCATGCTGAAGCGCCCTGTGGTAATTTTGCTATATGCGCACTACCTATGCGCTTAAAAAAAAAATTAAATGTATTTTTTGGTGCAGGGGGCACGTCTGGGGATGGAGAGTGGGAGATCTATGCAAACCAATCAGCACTTCAGCATTGCTGTGTGCTAGTCGATTAGCGCAGGTTTAGCACATGAGTCCCTTACTGCCTACAAAATAGGTGGCGGTAATGCTAATGGCAACGTGCTAATGGGAAAATTAGCATGTGGTCATTAATGGAAAATTCTGAAAACCAGCCATTTGACTCGTGTTAAAAATGGCTTTACTGAGTGACATACAGGGGCATTTTTGAAAGAGAAGGGCGCCTATCTTTCGACACAAATCAAGAGATGGGCGTCCTTCTCTCAGGGTCGCCCAAATCGGCATAATCGAAAGCCGATTTTGGGCATCCTCAACTGCAGTTTGTCATGGGGACGACCAAAGTTCATGGGGGCGTGTCGGAGGTGTACCGAAGCCGGGACTGGGGCGTGCTTAAGAGATGGGAGTCCTTGGCTGACAATGGAAAAAAGAAGGCCGGCCCTGACGAGCATTTGGTCAACTTGGTCCATTTGTTTTCACAACCAAGCCACAAAAAGGCACCCAAACTGACCAGATGACCACCGGAGAGAATCGGGGATGACCTCCCCTTACTGCCTCAGTAGTCACCAACCCCCTCCCACCCTAAAAAAAAAAATTAAACATTTTTTTTGCCAGCCTCAAATGTCATACCTAGCTCCATGACAGCAGTATGCAGGACTCTGGAGCAGTTTTAGTGGGTGCAGTGCACTTCAGGCAGGCGGACCCAGGCCCATCCCCCCCTACCTGTTACAATTGTGGTGGTAAATGTGAGCCCTTCAAAACCCACCCGAAACCCACTGTACCCACATGCAGGTTCCTCCCTTCACCCCTTAGGGCTATGGTAGTGGTGTACAGTTGTGGGTAGTGGGTTTTGGGGGGGGGGGCTCAGCACCGAAGGTAAGGGAGCTACACACCTAGGAGCAATTTGTGAAGTCCACTGCAGTGCCCCCTAGGGTGCCCGGTTGGTGTCCTGGCATGTCAGGGAGACCAGTGCACTACGAATGCTGGCTCCTCCCACGACCAAAGGGCTTGCATTTGGTCGATTTTGAGATGGGCGTCCTCGGATTCCATTATCGCCAAAAATCGGGGACGACCATCTCTAAGGACGACCTAAATGTTAAGATTTGGGCGTCCCCGACCGTATCATCGAAATGAAAGATGAACGCCCATCTTGTTTTGATAATAGCAGTTTCCCCGCCCCTTTGCCGGGACGTCCTTAGGGATGGGCGCCCTTAGAGATGGTCGTCCCCGTTCAATTATGCCCCTCATAGACTGTGTAAGGGCGCACTGAGACTACTTTTGCCGCAGCTTAGTAAAAGAGCTCCACAATGATTGTTTGAAGGTTGCATTACCTCTTAATTCCCAAACAGGCATCATCACAGGGACAAAGTTTCTAGGAAAAGATTCCCACAATCACTTTGTCGAAAATTTGGCATTAGAGGAAACTTTGAAATTTAGAGACCCAGAATCTCTTGATTTCCAAACGAGTGGATAAAATGATCACGGATTATTTTGAGATGTGTGTAACAATGGAGAAAAATGACTTCAGCAGTGGTTTCTCAGCGTACAAGTTACTCAATGCAACAGCTAATGTGACAAACCCTGTTGTGGGATTACAATAGCGCCGCTGTGGATTCCATTTTTATACAGCTGCCATTCCTACTCGTGCACACAATAGAAAAAAATATATACAAAAATCTTTAAAAACCTGGTTGAAATGAATACACTGAGGAAAAAACAAACACAAAGGTGAGACACCCCTGAAAATAGTACTGTGAACATAATTTAAAAGTCACATACGTGAGCCCTTTTGATTTAACAGAAAACAAAATTCCCTCTGAATATTAGCAACAGCTGTCAACTCAAAAAAGAGTCCACATGTGTCTATTGAGGGATGGTAAGGAGAAAGATTTCCTTGGGTTAGAACATAATTCTTCATAATCTCAGGTAAATTAGTGCCTGCCTTGGAAGAGAAAGAACACAAGTGGAGAGGGAAGGGGACTGGTCCTTTAATTTGTGAAATAATGATTTGCCCCTAGTGTTGACAGCGAGTGCAGCAGCTGTGATTAATTTGTAGTCACAGTGGTAAAAGTTCCAGGAAAGTGTAGGAGTTGAGCAGGGACATTCAATTTATTTGTTAACAAGCTTTGTGTGGCATCTGTCTGTTGCTTTGAATTTTCTTTCCTTCAAATACATTTCTTAGTTTGGCCTTTGTAAAGGGGGTGCCTGGAATTAAGCACCTATTCTGTAAAGGAAAGAAGTCACAAGGACTCCAAGAGCTGGTGTGAAATGCTCACACCTAGATTCTGAACATATGCATGCAACTTATAGTATTGTATGAGTTAAGCGGTATCAGGTCAAAATGGCCCTGATAAAAAAAAGCTCAAACATAAAATTGCCCCAAGAAAAAAAAAAGACAGAAAAGCCTCTGACAAATCAGCCCTTTCCAAAAGAGTGGAGTGGAGGAGTGGTCTAGAGGTTAGAGTGCCAGCCTTGCCATCTCAGAGATGACCAATTCAAATCCCACTGCTGCTCCTTGTGATCTTGGGCAAGTCACTTAACCCTCCATTGTCTCAGGTACAAAATTAGATTACGAGCCTTCCAGCAACAGAGAAATGCCCAGTGTACCTGAATGTAACTCACCTTGAGCTACTACTAAAAAAAGGTATGAACAAAATAGACTGTGTTGGCATTACTGCACCAGCAGCCACTAGCATGGTTTTTTGTAAAAAGGGGGAGGGGAGTAAGATTTGAGCTGGAAAAATGAAATGAACTGTTCTGGAGGGAGGGATGGAGGAAGGAACAGCCTTGCAACACAGGTAAAACTGAAGAGCCTGCGTTTGGAAAGCAGGATTGTAAAGAAGCAGAGCTGACAAGTATCTACTATGAATTTATTTGTGTATTATATCAGTAAAACAATACATTTTGAATGTGGCATTTTGCTAAAAACATCCAAAACTTTAATGGGGAATATAGCCATTTTCAAAACAGAAACACATCTATTTGCTAGATGTTTTTGTGCTCTGTGCGTTTATCTTTTTGGTCCATTTTTGAAAAAAGAAAAAAAAAAGACCTCCAAGCGGAAAGCGCATATTGGGATGTAGAAGGAGCCAGCATTTTTAGTAGACTGGTCACACAGACATCCCACACCCTAGGGGGCACTGCAGTGGGCTTCAAATAAATGTTCCCACGTACACATCTCACCATTGCTCCCTTATCTTGTCTGCTGAGCCCCCACCCCCCAAACCTACCCAAAATCCATTACCCCCCCAACTGTACACCACTACCATAGCCCTAATGGGTGAAGGGGGTACCTACATGTGGGTACAGTGGGTTTCTGGTGAATTTTGGAGGGGTCAGTTTCCACAAGTGTAACAGGTAGGGGGAGGTATGGGCCTGGGTCCACCTGTCTGAAGTGCACTGAACCCACCACTACACTACTCCAGGGACCTGCATGCTGCTCTAATGGACCTGAGGCTGGCATAGAAGCTGGCAAGTAATGTTCTTAATCACATTTTTGGGGGTGGGAGGGAGTTAGTGACCAGTTAAGGGAGGTCATCCCTGATTCCCTCCAGTGGTCACCTGGTCATTTAGGGCACTTTTTTGTGACTTATTCATTAATAAAGCAGGTCTAGACTAAAACATCCAACTTATAGCCCTGGATGTTTTTGTTTTGTGCCGTTATGGCAGAAAAATGTCCAAGTGTTAGGAACGTCCAGATCACACCCCCCTTGTGATTTGAACACACTTCTGATGGACTTCATAGAAAAACAACTAAAAATTGAAAAAAACTATTTGGACGTTTTTATCAGAAAAACATCCAAATGCAGATTTATATAACTTTTTAGACGTGTTGTGAAGATTGAATTTATTACTACAGTGGGGAAGACATTTTTTTAAAAATAGCACTCTGCCAGTCAGTTCCATGTAAGTGTTTAAGGTAAAACAATTGTCTGAAGATTTGGGGTTGAGTTTGATTAAATTCATTTACTTTGAATAAATTCTCAGTTATTGTGTAATAATGTGGTGAGTTTATTTTTCTGTAAATTCAGCTTGGGCAGTATATCAGCAGTTATATGATTCCAACTTTTCAGTTCAGTTTTTTACCTGCATATCACTGGTCTGTGATTCCTCATTTCATGTCTGTAGTTTCTGTGTACAGATCTGTAGCAGCTCCTTTTATTCTGCTTCCTCAATTTTGTTACTGGGGCTATTTTGTCTGGACTATTAAGTCGGGGTGCCGAGTTAAGCACTTATGTTTGTGCACCAGCTATAAGCGCAAGATATGCACATAGTCGAAGATATGTACATAAGCACATAGCTGAAATATTGGCATTTGGGTTGTATGTACCAGTATTCTGGTCATTTATAGATATATTTAATGCCTAACTATTGGCATCCACTTCATAAAATTACCCCGTGTGTATCTAAAGAGAGGATTTTGCATCAAAATATAGGAAAATTATTTTTAACTTGATGGTAAAGCTACTTTTTGAGAGTTCATCATTCCCAAGAGCTATGTGATGCTATGATTAGAAGCTTTTGAGTAATGCAGTAGATGACAACATGAAAGGTCCATGTGGCCCATCCATTCTTCCCAGTTGTACCACACTGGCCAAGGTCAGTACCAGTTGTCAGTTGAAGAAGGTTGTCCACTTATAGGATATCCTTATCCAAGTCAGCTTTTGCTTTCCTTCACAGCTGCTCTCCATCATTCTTGGTAGATGAACCAGATCCTACACTCAATCCGACAACTAGTTCCCCCCCATGGCCTAACTTCGTCCTATAACAATCCAAAATGGCTATCCAAGGTAACAAAGCTATTGCCCAAAGAACTATCCTCCTAGTTCCCCATAGCATTTCTAGGACAGTACCTGACTGGTTTCCAGGGAGTTGTAGCCTGCTGGTACCATCTCATGTCTTTTGGTGCCTCTCTCTGGACTTCTTCCAACCTGTCTCTATCCTCTCACTGATTCCATTCTGTTAGGCCCAAGCATGCAGACATTATAAAGCTAAAAGAGGGACATTGTTGCAGGAACCGCTTAACCTTCCATTGGTATTCATTAAGTTTAATCAGCTTTCAGGTTCTCCTATCTTTCATTCCCTCTTCTTCTTGAAGATATAAATAATTTATTTATTTCTACTTATTATAATAATGTCAGAAGCCCACCAAGCATTGTCATCTAGTTCTTGTGGAAGACAAAGGGATTAGCAATAGATCATTTTGTTAGCTTCTGCCCAACAGACCAGAATGAGCTTTCAATGGGCCATTGCTAAATTAAAACTAAATGCAAAGTTAGCTCATCTCTGCTCTACTATTTATAATCAGGCCAATTTTCATCTCATCTAGATGTTTCAATATAGCTAGTATAGTTACACATATAGCTAGTATCACCTATAAATAATACATATAAGTCTGCGTATATAGATGAGTTTAATATCAGAGTTTGTATATATCAGCTATATGTATAAGTCCACAAATTTGGCACCATACATATATGTTATCTATTTGGCTTGGACAGCTCAAGTTAGTCTTAGTTTTTCCATGTTCAAGTCAAACATATAATATATACGTATAGGACTAGATTTATATATCACACCTATAAATTCAGCACCGAAATGAAATTCGCCTAAGCACATTCTATAAAGTACGCCTTAATTTAGGCATACTTTATAGAATAAGCCTAAATTTCCACGCAGTGTGTAGAATATGCTGAGCGGCCATGAAAGCGCCTAACTCTAGGTGTGGCCATTTACGCCAAGTAAAACTTGGTTTAATTACTGCCACCTAAGTTAGGCGCAGAGCAGGTGTATTCTATAACCCTGTGCGTAGTTTTCCAGAACATCCACGACCTGCCCATTCCACGCCCCCTTTTTAGCAGTGCGCATTAGAATTTACACGCACCACTTTGCAGAATATGCTTAGCGGGTAGTGCACGTAACTGAAAATTGCTTGTTAACACCCAATTATCAGTGCTGATTAGCTTGTTAACTAAGTTATGCGCAGTGTTATGGAATATGCTTTGATTTCCGCATGGCAATCTCAGCACAATATATAGAATCCCGGGGGATAGGGGCTCAATGTTAGCACTTATACATGTACAGGTGAATTCTATAAATGGCACTTAAAACTGCTCGTACAAATTTGGACACACACCCAATTTACGAGCACAATTTAATTGAGCTGGGAGAGGAGGTCTTAACTTGTGAGGGGAAATCTTGATTTGTCAAGTGGGGGTGGAATATGGGCGCAAGACTTAAGCGGGCCCCAACAGATATTCAGCTGGTTGCATTAGGCAGGACCTGCCACACTCTGATCAGCTGGTGATATTCAATGCCGGTTGCCAAACATGGGCCAGTATTGAATATCTACTACTACTAATCATTTCCAAAGTGCTACTAGACATATCAGTGCTGTATATATTATATGTAGGTACTTTCTCTGTCCCTAGAGAGCTCACAATCTAAGCTTTTTGTACCTGGGGCAATGGAGGGTGAAGTGACTTCCTTAAGGTCACAAGGGGCTGCCGTGGGAATCGAACTCAAGTTGTCAGGATTAAAGTCCAGTGCATTAGCAATTAGGCTAGTCCTCCACTCTAGGCCTCTCAGGGCCTATTTCTGCCCATGGTGGTCAGCATTTAAAAAAAACAATGACTGCTGCCAGCTGAATACTGACTGGTTCATGTTTACTTTTAATTTATTTTCGTTGTTTGTGTTATGATTTATTTCGCCTTGTGCGTCGTGCTGAGCCTACTTCTGGATGAGCAGTTAACATTCTGAATGACAAATATGTGTGATGGGCTAAAAAGGAAAGGAATAAGAACAATGCATGAATGACAGTAATGGCACCAAGGCAGGAAGGAACAGAGCTGACATGTGTGAGTAATGCACTGGAGTTACTGCTGGTATAATAAAGGAGGACTGCTGTGGCTTTAAGAATATTCCTGTTAAATGAACACTGTAATTACTCAGCATAATTAGGAGCAGCGATTTTGGGAAAGCAGCTATTTAAAAAATTCATCCCTTTCAAAAAACAAATTAATGTTGCACTTTAATCATGGGGATTTTTGCTTTTAAATCTACCCTAGTCATTCAAGAAATCTCTGCATTGTTGCAGTGACATCAGCAGCCCAATTTGAACTGCTACAGTACTACAGCAATCAGTTGAAAGCACTGTTACCAGATCTAAGAAAGACAGATTTCAGACTCACAGCGTCCTATGGAAATGATGGCAAGCTGTATTTACAACATTTATAACAATAACAAAAAAGGACAAGACAGCTGCCCTGGACAGTGTATGGACAGTTCATCATTACATTACTTCATCACCACTCCACTCCACTGCAACGCCTAACACCCAAGTAACCTCCGGTGGCACCTGACCCCTGTTAGCAACCCCCTCCATTGTGACACATCCCAACCCTGAGAACTCTCCTCTTTGAAGAACTGGACCCCCCCCCCCCCCAAAAAAAAAACAAGCATCTCCCCATTGTGGCAGAGACCCCTTTCCAAGGAGCCCCACAGCTGGGGAGACCCCCACAGGTGGACAAGGGTCTGATATGTAGCAGCCTCCCCAGGTTAAACCCCTCCTCTGGGATTCAAGCCTCTTAAACATATACCCTCATCAGGCCCCTACCCCCATCCAAGACCCCAGGCTTACTGGGGGTCCTGGTATCTAATGGGGTGAGAGAATTTCCCAATCACTCCCACCTCATGACGATGGCTTTTCAAAATGGCCACCATGATGGAAGGGTTTGCTGTAACAGAGTGTGGGGTTTGCATTACTTGCAGAGGGCTGTCTATGATAAAAGGGGTTGCTCGGGAGGGGGGCTCAGGGGGGAAAGTGCTGCTTAGGGATGTACTGTGCTGCAATGGGACGGTTGCTGAAGGGGGATTAGATGTTATGATGGAGGTTGCTGGGGGAGAGGAGTGTTGGTTGCCATGATAGGCAATTGTTTGGGGGAGAGTTGGGTGCCATGATGGAAAGGGGTTGCTCAGGGGGGACTTTAAGAAGGATGAGCTGGCACTGGATGTGGAGGCTGGACTGGGGGGAGGCGAAGACAGTTGGCAATATGGGAGACCCCAGATATTGGTATTTACAGCTGCCCCCACAGAAGGTACTTAGATGTGCCTTGGGGCAGTACAGATGTGGATTCCCTATGTGAAATAGGGAGTGCATGTCTGTTTTGTAGGCCCGCATAGACCACTCCCTCTCCCTGCCCTATCCACACCCCATGTCATCTACATGTACCCAGTTTCCCCACATGTGAATGGCCCCTGCTTTGAAATAGCTTTTAAACATCTGAGTCTCTCCAGATGTTTATATGCTGCCATTCAAATGTGGTGATGCTTCTAAAATAAGGGTCTTAATCTATTAGGTAAATGCTCTACTATGGATTCAGCAGCTTTACAATCTGCCCAACTGTATCCAGGACACATTTCCAACAGACAATAACTTCCTTCTCTCAAGTGGTCTGACCCTTAATAATACAGACTATTAACTTGCCATCCTCTATTCCTTAATTGCTTAATAAAATTGGTAGCAGCAACAGGGTCTGCCGTGCGCCTAACAACATTTCTATCTCTGTCTCTCTGCTCCTTTCTGTCCTCTTCTGATTCTATCTTGGCTTTAATTTAATTCACCAGCAGTTTTCCAAATTGTTTTCAGATACTCAGCTAACTTCACCTGATTCCTCTCCCACTGCCATTTTCCTATATGAGCTTCCTCCCATTTCAAGCTCTCACATACCTTCTTGAGCTCCCTCTGCTGGTGAACTGCTATATAATCGGTGATCAGCTGCCACACACACATACACATATACATATATCCTCTCTCTCTCTCTCTGTATGTGTGTGTAGTATAATCTCCCTTTTCTCATGACTACTCTTTTTTCACACTTCAAAACTTTTTTGGTGCATAAAATAAGCCCTGAGTGAATAGGTTGATAACATTTAGGTTAAAAACAACAACAACAACAACAACAACACAACACTGACCTGTAGTAAACAGACTCCATAATTCTTTATCGCCATAGGGAAAGAAATGGATCCTGGTATACAATAGGAAAAAATACAATATGCTGGATTCTGCAGTTTGTTCCATAATGGGAAAAAAACTGAAGAAGGAAGGAAATCCTGCCACGAGCATGTGTTTAAATAGATGACATTGATTTCTTGGGGGAGTGCATCTGAATGCACCACATGAAGCAAAACAGTTCCAATCTCTCAGGCACAAGGTAAAGATCTTTTTTTGAGTTAACTAGTAGTGGGAGGCAGTATGCAGTGAACTATGGAAATAAATGACCCGTGGTAATTCACAAAACGTAAAACAAAACAAAACTCAACAACAAGACTAAAGGTTAGAATGTACAGACCCTCTAACCTATCCATCTGTTGGTGGATATGGGGTAGGGATGGGAGTGAGGTAGAAAATGTTGCACATAACGATCATTTCTTGCTGTTCCTCTCCTTCTGGCAGCTGATACTGAATGGTCATTCCCACCATCGCTCTTTACCACTACAGTGCTGCCAGATGTATGAGTGGGTCCAGGCAGCAGGGACTGTACTTTCTGTTATTGTTATTCTGTTATCTTGTTTTCTGGTAGTTAATTAATTAAATGCGTGGGTGCCCTAACAGCAGCCTTAGGGTGGCAGGGGTTGGGAACACTACAGAAGCTGCATTCATAGCTGCCAGAAGAAAGATAGTCCCACCATCACTCAAGAGCGACACCTACTGGCGGACTCAAGAGCACACATGCACAAGACTCCAGAGGGGCTGGCAGCGTAGTTGAAGGACTACTGCTGACATGGCTGAGCTATGGAAAGAAGAGATAGATTAAAAATTGGGAAAAAGGTTTTAGCCAACAACTAAGGTCCACGGTGACTCAGTCTCAGAATCCTCTATCTATTCTGATGAGTGGAGTTGGGGCTAGTTCCATATCAGCTACTGGCTTAAAAATAATAAATATAAAAGGGACACTGGGGTAAGAGGGGAGGAGCAAGAACAACTCCCCCCATACACATCCAGGTGTATAATGTGCGTACTTTATGTTTATGACAGATGCTATACAAATGATTTTCTGAAAGAGACAGGAGTTTCTCTGTTGAGTGATTCATGGTAGCCCGAGTCTCAGGTTTCAAAGGTTTACAGCAATGTGGAAAAGAGGGAAGTTCAAGGGACAGATATTAGATGCCCACAGCTAAAGGACTATGGTACCACTCCCATGGGTTGATCCCATCAGTGTGAGATGAGTGAGGTGATCCTGGGTAAAGGATTAGTGAAGTTTACAGAAGCAGATGCTTTGGCAATATACGGATTTTACAGCATTTACATTTTACCTTACTGACCTCCTGACCTACCTGACTATTCTGGCTCTGATATGGAAATCTTTACTGGTATTGTAAACCTCTGACTGAATATTAGACAAAAAGGCCCAGATTCTCTATATATAGTGCTTAAAAAATCCATGCAGAAAACATTTCTGCCTAAGCGTATTCTATAAGTGGTACCTAGATTTAGGCGCGATATATAGAATACATTTAGTCGATATCCTAGCGAATAAAAACTAAACACATCCATTTACACCAATGAAAATATGCGTAAATCCCAGTGTGTAGATTTAGGCGCAGTACGCCATATTCTATATCAATGTGCATAAATTTTGGAACACCCATGAAACGCCCTTTTTTCCTGCATGCATTAAAATTTAGGCGAAGTGTGTTACAGAGTACACTTAGGGAGTTGTGCGTGTAAATTCTAATTATTGCCAATTAGTGCTCATTATAGATTGTTACCTGCTGTTAACAACGCTGATTGACTTGTTAAGCCAAGTATTTATTTGTTACATTTGTATCCTACATTTTCCCACCTATTTGCAGGCTCAATGTGGCTAACTTAGTACCGTAGTGGCGATCGCCGGTTCTGGTCTGAACAAATACAGAGTGTGCACAAGTATAAGGTGTGGTTGTGGTAGAATAGGGTTCATATATTTATTTATATAGTAGATACATTGGTAAAACATTAGGTAGGAAGAGGGAGAGTTGGGGTGAGCCCATTACGTTCTTGGTATTGTTGTGTAGCGGGTATTCTGGTTCTTATGTTGGGTCGGTGGTGTATGCCTTTTGGAACAGGTGTATTTTTAGTGTTTTCCGGAACTTTAGGTGGTTGTACGTTGTTTTTATTTTTTTGGCAGTGCGTTCCATAGTTGGGCGCTTAAATAGGAGAATCTGGATGCATATGTTGATTTGTATTTGAGTTGTTTGTTATTTGGGTAGTGAAGATTAAGGTATGTTCGAGCTGATCTTGTGTTTCTGGTTGGCAGGTCTATGAGGTCTTTCATGTATCCTGGGGCTTCTCCGTAGATAATTTTATGGACCAGGGAACAGATTTTGAAAGTAATACGTTCTTTGATTGGGAGCCAGTGCAGTTTTTCTTGGAGGGGTTTGGCGCTTTCAAAACTTGATTTTCCAAATATAAGCCTGGCTGCTGTGTTTTGTGCGGTCTGGCGTTTCTTTATAATTTGTTCTTTACAGCCTGTGTAGATTCCGTTGCAGTAGTCTGCGTGGCTTAATACCATTGATTGTATCAAGTTGCAAAATATTTCCCTCAGAAAGAATGGTTTCACGCGTTTAAGTTTCCACATTGAGTGGAACATTTTCTTTAAGTTATGCAAGTTGTTAGAGAATACGTTTGGATTTCAGTGTGGAATTCTAGGCGTGCTATACAGAATCCAGGGGAAAAGGGGTCATTTTATAAGAAGCCTCCTAGTATCCAGTTCCTCCAGTTTGCCTGCCACTGCCTTGAGAAGGAGCATAGCTGAGACACTGTTCCTCTCAAAGTGCCTTATATACACCACAGTTCATTTATCTGTTAGAGATATATCCATCTTAGGGCATTCCAATGGCTGTCACTAAAACATTATCAGGAAAAGAAACTGGATCTGGAAGTGGTAAGTTGACAAAGCCAGAGAATGAGGGACTTTGTTCAGCAGGTGTCATAGTCCCTCTACCAGACAAGGTTACTTCAGGACCGGGCTTAGAGACCAAAGGATGGGACAAGGTATCATTCCCTCCTGGCCTACAGAGGACCCTGGTTCTGGAGAGGAGGCACTTGATGGATCTAATCCAGCAGGTATAATTGTCACACGCCTATCCACTGATTCACAGTTTTAGGTGAGGAGGCCGGACATTGTAGATCTTCGTTTTCTTTTCCCCCACAATAAATATAGAAACAAAGAAGAAATATAAGGAATCATTAACTTATTAGTAAGAAAGGCCCATTTCTGATGCCAATGAAACGGGCGCTAGCAAGGCGCTTTCGTTCCCATCCCCCTCCCCTTGATGCTGGACTTACCCTCCGTGCTTCAGGGTGGTCGTGGTCGTGGGTGCCCCGCCCCGGCCGGCGACCCGCCCCGTGACGTAGAGAGTGGCTGGCTGGGTCCCTCGCTGCCTGTGAC
This sequence comes from Microcaecilia unicolor, assembly GCF_901765095.1. NCBI lineage: Eukaryota > Metazoa > Chordata > Amphibia > Gymnophiona > Siphonopidae > Microcaecilia > Microcaecilia unicolor. The sequence goes on from NC_044033.1 coordinate 106,045,457, forward strand.
CTACAGCTTGCCTGGCTTACTCCCTCCAATCGTCGTCGTGTAGTACATCGATGTATGCCCCGCCCTCGTGTCAAACGTGATGACGTTGAGGGCGAAGCGATGCGATTGGTCAAGTGTCATAGCTCTGCCCTCAACGTCATCACGTTTGACGCGAGGGCGGGGCAAATAGTAATGGGGCTAAATTCCGATCTCTGGCACCTCACAAACCAGAAGTTGCAGCTTCATTAGAACGTTGAGGTAGGCAATTATGTGCGGAAGGGGCGTGGCTGTGGGTGGGTCTATCAGTGAGAGTGGTGCATGAGTGACAGTGAGTGGTGAGTGGTGACAGCCTAAGTGCAGGGCTCCAGGGTTTCCCTGCCACAGAGTGAGCTTCAGAATGTTTGAGGTGAGAATTATTAATATAGATTATAACCAGACAATTTCTCAGTCCATCCACCACCAAAACACCAACTTATATCCCATGCCAGATTTTTGCAGCTCACTGTGGCTCTTTTATGGCTCCAAGGGGTGTGCCCCTTAGGTTATGCCCCTTCAGGCATGTCCCAATGGCCACGTGTGGTAAATGGCACTTGCTCTTGATGTCACAGATCATCCAGGGCTCTGGCAGGGTAAGCACCACCACATCTGCTGTTTACAATTCTCTCCAGGCTTACAGCATCCAGAAGATTCTCTCCTCCCCATGCTAATATTTTATAAAGTTAAGTAGGTTAAGTATGCCCGTACATGACTTTGTAAAACACGTGCTTGAAAGTGTATATTAACTAGATGCAGCTTTATAAAATTACCCTTACTTGCTTTAAACAAATATCATTTTAGTCTTAAAAGAAAGGAGATATTCTGTAAATGGTCAGATAACCCAGTTTAAAGTTTGCTTTGGTGAAACAAGCAGCATGTAAATCAAAAATGAGATGAAAAACATGTTGCAAAACATTTCTGGTTTATCAAATCAAAATGTAAACTGTGCTTTTTATAATGGCTGACTAATCAACATAAAGTTTCCTCTCCTTTGCAAGTTGATGTGCTGGAAACTAATAATATTGTGAGTAACATACAAAGATGATATTTACTTAATTGTCCGTGACATAACTCCTTAGTCATCAAACCATGTCAGAAGGCAAATTTGATTCCAATACCTTTTTAGGTGTGGTACCCTGAAGCAATAATGCCTTTTAGAGGGTTGGTCCATTTATCTCTGTTTGACCATACACATAAGATTTGTTTCCACATACCTAAAGAAACCTCTGCCTAAAGCACAACAGGAAGTGGCAGGAAGCAATACGATGGTGGGGAGCTTAGGCTCCGCCAATCACAGATCAATGGGATTGTTAGCAGAAGAAAATTGGTCCAGTAAAAAAGGGTCTAGCTGTGCGCAAGACTAAAGTGGTGTGCTGTGGGGAGCTCACACTGCATAGTATAGGATGAGGTGGCCTTCAGCTCTTGCAGCCAAAACTGAAGCAGTGGGAAGCCCAAACCTCATGGCACGGGAATAGGTGGCCTGCTGTTCTCATGTCAAAGACAGGTTTAAATGTCTGTAAGCACAATAAAAGCTGCTGGCTGGCAAAAGGAAGATGGGGGGGGGGGGGGGGGGGGGGGAGGAGGAGGAAGGGGAGTGAGTGCCTACCTATTTAAGCTCAATTTCAAATATTGCTTTACAGTTATGTATTCCAGTATGGTATATACAGCTAAGGACACTCTCTGATACACATATATATCCACCGGCACTGAATTAGGCTAAGACCTGTGTTCTTAGTTCATAGATGTGTGCAATATTTTGACCAATAGGTATAGTTAGTAGGCCTCGGTTCGGCTAGTAAACTAGTATCTTTGATTGCCTTGACTGTGACGTGATACTGATGCCATACACAATGGATATATTATTGTTCAAGTTTTGGTGTAGTATGCAAGCAATGAATAGTTTTGTTAAAAATGTCTGAAAGTAAGTGAAAAGTGAAAGTATATCTTTTTTTTTTTTATTATTGAATATTCAATATATACATTCATGGCAATTAACCATACACAGAATTTAACTGGAATTAACAAGGATAAAACAAAAAAGGAATACAATTCAATCAAGTCCACATCAAGAGGAAGTTATCTGGAGCATGTCATCATATTACAATTCCCAAAAGAGATATAAGAAACACATTTACTAATCAGAGTGCAAGTACAATAGTTAAACTGGAACTGAACTAACTATCCTAAACCTGTAGGAAAACTATTAATATAGCCCTCCAAATAATTGCCTAAAATGTATCCGAAAGAAATTTTTCCAGCTGAGAAGGATCCCCAAAAAAGAAAGCATATCAAGTATTGAAGTAAATTGGTCAGGCAAGATTTCCCCACACAAAAGCCGTGCTGACTCGATCTCAGTAATCCATGTCCTTGGATGTGCTCTGTAATTTTGTTTTTAATACTAGCCTCTACCATTTTCCCCGGCACCGACGTCAGACTCACCGGTCTATAATTTCCTGGATCTCCCCTGGAACCTTTTTTAAAAATGGGCGTTACATTGGCCACCCTCCAATCTTCCGGTACCACGCTCGATTTTAATGCTACCTCCACAGAGTATATGAGGGATCCAAATAAAACATGAAAGAATCAAATTTAAATTTAGCTTTCAAGTGCGAGTGCAGGGAAATGTGTGAGTCATTGGTTCAGCACGCCGACTCTGGCCATAGTTTCATCAACAAATTTCTGTATATTATGCTTTGTGTGTCTCTCCAAAACCCACCCGAAACCCACTGTACCCACATGTAGGTGCCCCCCTTCACCCATAAGGGCTATGGTAGTGGTGTACAGTTCTGGGGAGTGGGTTTTGGGGGGGCTCAGCACACAAGGTAAGGGAGCTATGGATCTGGGAGCAATATATTGGTGTCCTGGCATGTGAGGGAGACCACTGCACTATAAATGCTGGCTCCTCCCATGACCAAATGCCTTGGATTTGGCCGGGTTTGAGATGGCTGCCATTAGTTTCCATTATCGGCAGGAAACCAATGGCAGCAATCTCTAACACCGGCCCAAATGTTGAGATTTGGCCGGCCCCGACCGTATTATCGAAACAAAAGATGGTTGGCCATCTTTTTTCGATAATATGGTTGGGAATGCCTCTTTCCAGGGCCGGCCTTAGCGATGGTCACCCATATATATGGTCGGCCCCAATATCGCCAAAACTTTTATTTGTTATTTGTCATGTGGAAGCCCGTTTAGATAGCAAACCAATTGAAACGTGCAGAGGTGGTACCAGGGTGTTAAGTGTCTTAGGTAAAGCTTCAGTCTTGTGCCTCCCAATTAACTTTCAGGTCCTTGAGTTGCTCAATAATTTGGGTAAATGGGCATCTGCTTAGTTTTACCTAATGGTTGGGCCAGCCCTGGAAAGATGCATAGTTGCAGTGTGATACAAATGTACATTTGCCCTTAGTTTAATCCAGTCTAGTTAATTTTAGCTTAATACTTTTCCAGTACCACCTTTCATTACACATGTCAAAGTAGTTTGTAATAAAAACATTAAAATATATTAGAATCAATTAAATTTTAAAAAGTAAAAACAGAACGTATAATAGAGAAGGACAGAGAAAGGTAAGAGGCATAGCACTTTAACACAGCAGCTCTGTCAGAAAGGAAATTAATTATACGCCTGCACCATTAAGGCTGCTTAATGAATTAGAGCAAAGGTGGTGGAGACGAGAAGTGTATCTGAAGTCAAGAAGGTATGGAACATGCAAAGAGAATCTTTGAGAGAGAGGAAGGGATTGAAGAGTTTAGTAGGTTGGTATGGATGGGCAGAGTGGATAGGTTGTAGGGACTAGCGAGCAGGAAGTTTATGCGTGATTACTTCTGGTTACTCACGCCCGGCACACTGAAAAAAAGCCCTTTTTCCCCAGATGCGGTAAAAACTGGCCCGGAACACCAATAACACGCCCACACTACTGCGGGCCACTTTTAGTAAAAGGACCTCTTGAAGCATAATTTGGAAAGGCGAGGAACTAATCTAAAATCCAATTGTGTAAAGGCACCTAAGCCTTTGAAAATTTACCACAAAATCTGACTACATTTAGGTACATGTGCACATATCCAAAGAAATCTGAAAAAAAAAAAAGAAAATTAAGAAGACTCATAATTTTGTTCCTTGTTATCTAAACAGAAGATGATAGTAAATAAAGACTAGTTTGATCATTTTCCTTATCACAGAGCTTGCTGGATCACTGGCTCATCTTCACTTACCTATGACTAAGGATCACCTGTGCTATCTCATGTTTTCTTGAATTGAGTTTGGGAGGCAGTTCAGGTATCTTCCACTCTTTCTATGAAGAGATAATGCAACTCCCGAATCTACTGCTTCAAGCCTCATACCATGACCTATAATTTTCAATCCTGCCCACTGGAAAATCTTGCATCCGCATCTACACTATATCTATGAGATATCTCAATGCCTCTGTCAGGAAATTTCCAGTGGAGCAACTAAAAACAGACTTGATACATGCTTTGCCCGGAACTATTTTTGGGTTTACGTGCATCACTGGGTTATACTCCAGTTTTCATTATTATTATCTGCTTTAAATTATGTTAATACCAGTAAATAGCTTCTTTGGAATTCTGTTATCTCTTGCGTGGTGCATACTTCTAATCTTTTCAGCTGTCTATTCATGAAGCAATGTTATCATTGGATGAGACAGATCCTGTTGGTACCCACTAATGAACAATCATCACAAAGAACTAGAAACACCTGCGCCAGAAACACTTCCACAAATGCGATCTGTCCCTGCCAACAGTAGAACTCACTGACTTGGATTCTTCACTAGCTACTGAGTGGCTCTCTGTATTCATCAATCATGCAGTCCAGCTCTCAGACACTTATTTTATTCTGCAGTGCACAAGTCATCAAAAAATAAACTTCTTCCCAGCACCTCTGGAGAATTCTACACATTCAGACAATAATCAACAGATATGCTGATAACACCAACAGCCGCATATTATCTGTCAAAAATGAAAATAACAATGCAGCTACAATTATAAGAAGGTTAATTGTATGGTCTGCCCCACAAACATGGTAGAAAGGAGCCCATGAATAATATACTGAGACATCAAAATGACTCTACTGAGTCAACAAAATAAACCTGGTTTCAATCCAAGTATACACATTCCCACAATATTCAGGTGGCGGCGGTCAGTGTTTTTTTCAATGCTGATCGTCACCAGCTAAATTATCCCCTGATATTCAGAGCTGGGCACTGAATATCGGGGGCTAAGTTTGGGCAGGCTGGGCACCAGAACTTATGTGGAACTGGCCGATATTCAGCCGGGGCCCACATAAGAGTTATGCGACCCGGCTGAATATCGGGCCGAGACTCACAAAATTTGTTAAAATGTTTTTTTAAAAAGTGCCCCCTAAACCCCCTCCCACCTCCCCAATAATGCCTCTCTCCTTCCCTTCCCCCAGACCTTGGAAATAAGAAGCCCCCCAGAACACCATCTGCCCCCACTGTCAAGGTAGGTCCCACCAGGCAGATCCAACACTGTTTGCCCTGCATTCCAGTAAGGACTAGATCTAAAATATCTCCCCTCTTGTCGGTTCTTGGACCAGTTGCTCCAAGAAGCAGTCATTTATTATATCTAGGCATTTTACTGCACTAGCACTGCCTGATGTAACATTTATCCAGTCTATAATGGGGTAATTAAATCACCCATTATTATAAATTTGCCCAATATGCCAGCTTTCCTAATTTCTGAAAGCATTTCTCCTTCTGTGAAGGGAAAGAGTATACTGGTAGGGAGGTACTACTGTCCACCAGGACAGAACAATTTTGGGCGTTTCCAACTGCAATCCGTCGCGGAAATGGGTAAAGTTGACGGGGGCATTTTGGAGGCGTGGTGAAGGCGGAACTGGGGCGTAGTTATCGGCCGAGGAGAGATGGGCGTCTTTAGCTGAGAATCGAAAAAAAGACGTTTTTACCGCAATTTTGGGTCACTTTTTTGGACCCTTTTTTTTCACGAACAGGTCCCAAAAAAGTGCCCCAACTGACCAGATGACCACTGGAGGGAATCGGGGATGACCTCCCCAGACTCCCCCAGTGGTCACTAACCCCCTCCCACCAAAAAGACCCCACTTTAAAAACTTTTTTTCCAGCCTGTATGCCAGTCTCAAATGCCGTACCCACCTCCATGACAGCAGAATGTGTTCTATCCTGTGACAGCCTTTCCCTGGTTCTGATGTGGCTCTCGGGTGAGTGTGACACCTTTTCTATTATGCGCACTGCAGAGTCACATCAGCAATGCATTGTGGTGGGTGTAGGGTATTGGGCTCCGTGGATGCTCACGATGTTGGTAGTTGGTAGGCTCTACTCCCATGGTGCTTTCCCCCCTGCTTACTGGGTCAGAGTGTGCCCTGTTTTGTTTCCAGTAGTCCATGAGGTAGTGGCCATTTTTGTAAGCCAGTTTTAGATCCCTTTCACGTGTTAGCCACATTACAGAACTTAGTTCTTACCTTGAATGTGGCTGAAAGAGGGCATTGTACACCATTCTGCCAGCTCGGACCTACTGCTCATCTCAGTACCAGGGAGACTCGTTGCCAGTGGGGCACAACCTCTGATCTGCAGTTAACTGTGAGTAAGCGTGCTTATTCCAATAAAGGACGTTTTCGGAGAGATTAGTCTTCAGGTGTCAACTGGTGTGCCAATGTTATATAGCAGCAACAAGTCCTAGAGGCCTGCGTGTATGCAGGTCCCTGGAGCACTTTTAGTGGGTACCGCAGTGCACTTTAGCCAGGTGAACCCAGGCCCATCCCCCCTACCTGTAACACTTGTGCTGGTAAATGGGAAGCCTCCAAAACCCACTGTACCCACATGTAGGTGCCCCCTTCACCACTAAGAGCTATGGTGGTGTACATTTGTGGGTAGTGGGTTTTGGGGGAGGGGGGTTGGGTGCTCAGCACCCGTGGTAAGGGAGCTATGCATGTGGGAGCGTTGTCTGAAGTCCACCACACTGACCTCTAGGGTGCCCAATTGGTGTCCTGGCATGTCAGGGGGCAAGTGTACTATGAATCGTGGCCCCTCCCATGACCAAATGGCTCGGATTAGGACGTTTTTGAGCTGGGTATTTTTAGTTTCCATTATCGCTAAAAAAAAACAAATGCCCAGCTGAAAAACGTCCATTTTTTCGAAAATACGGTCTGTCCCGCCTCTTCACATACCCATTTTCGGACATAGACGCCCATGGAGATAGGCGTTCACATTTGATTATGCCCCTCCACGTGATTTATTTAGTGTTTGCTTCTCAGAAAGTAATTAAATGTAATTAAAACTCCCCTCTTGTTATCCTATTTAGAATAATGACTTTAAGTTAAGACTATACATAAAGAGATGTGCTAGGAGTGAGTGGGAGTTGGGAAGGGTGGGTGGGTATGAAGACTGAACTAGGCCCTGCTGTGCCTTCTAGAGGCTATCTGTTAATGCTGTAGGCTGTGGCAGAAAGTTCAAGTTTTAAAACTATGGGAAAAAGGATATGGAGACTAGTTAAAGTTTGCTTTTTAAAATTCTGTCTTTATCAATAAACCTACAATTTCTTTTTTAAACCCCAATCTTTAAATCACCAAAGCACAGAACAAAATAATGTCCTCTTCTCTCAAAACTTCTCAGAAACAGAGAAACATTAAGGCAGATAAAGACCATATGGCCTATGCAGTCTGCCCATCCATGCCATCTACTCTCCCCCTGCCACTCCCTTGGACATCCTACGTACCTGTCCCAAGCTCTCTTGAATGCAGATACTGTTTTTGTCTCCACCACTTCCACCAGGAGGTCACTCTGCGAATTCACCACCCTTTCTATGAAGAAGTAGTATTTCCTCATGTTACTCTTGAGTCTATCCCCTTTCACTTTCATCTTGTGCCCCTTCATTACACAGCTTCCTTTCAATTGAAAGAGACTTGCCTCTTGTGCATTTATGCCATGTAGGTATTTAAATGTCTCTATCATAACTGCCACTCCTGCCTTTCTTCCATAGAATACATATTGAGATTTTTAAGTCTGTCCCCATACATTTTATGAGGAAGACCACTGACCAAGATATATACTTAGTTGAAGGACAATGCATGGAAGGAATATTGACAGATATGTGGATATTTGCATATTTGCTAGTATTCTAAACATTTATGCATATCATTGTTATGTAAATGTAGTACCTCCTTGGGTAAAGGTAGGAGTTGGGGGGGGGGGGGGGAGAGAACAGAGGGAGAGATAGATGGGTGATCACAACGCAAGATATGAATCCCAGATCTTTGTTAAGCCGTTTCTTGATAGTGTCAAAGTACTATAGCGTCTTAATTTGAAAAGTCTTATATTCCTGGATTGTTTAAAAATTTGGGGCTCGATATTCAGCCAGTAGCAATCACTGGCATTATACCTGGAAATTCAATGTAGGAACATGTCGGGGGTCTGGCACTGAATTTCCAGATATACAGAACAGGTGAAAACATAGCTGGTTAAGTATGATATTTGGCAATTAAACAGCTATGAAGAACTGCATAAAGACAGGACTGCATTTTAGGTGTTCCTCTTTTATACGGTTATCTTAGCTGATTAAATGCTGAAAATCGTACTTAACCAGCTAAATTAAGTTATGTTATGTTATGTTGGAAAAGTGCCAACTCTGCTTCGGATCACCCTGGATTTCGATTTAGCTCACACCTTTCTCAGTATTCAAAATAAGTTACATTCAGGTACAGTAGGTATTGTCTTGTCACCATAAGGCAGAGGTTCCTAAAGCTGTCCTTGGGGCTCCCCAGCCAGTCAGGTTTTCAGGATATCCACAGTGACTATTCATGAGAGAGATTTGCATGCATAAGGGGCTGATGTAGTAAGCTTGCATTAGAGCCATAGGCTAACGCTTAGCACGTGGCTTCCTAATGCAAGTATAACACAAACGTTTTGCTCCTCAATGCAGTAACCAAATAGAATGCAAATACGCCCAGCATAAAAAATGTACAATAATATAGGAGAGAATACATTGAATGCATGCACAGCGGCAGCGTAGCCACGGGTGGGCCCTGGATGTGGCAGGCGGGGATCCCCAGGCCCTGATAGCTGAAAACTCCCAACACCTCTCTCCTCACAAATAATTTTTAAACAGCAGATCTTCGCTGGCAGTGAGCAGTGACTGATACACATTGCTCCCGGTGGCCCCACAGCCTTCCCTCTGAGATAAATTCTTGTTTCTGCATAGGCGAGAATATATCAAAGGAAAGGTTATGATGGCCAGAGAGCGAACACTGTATATCAGTCGATGCTGGCAAACATCTGCTGTTTAAAAGGTATGTGTGCAAGTGTGTGTGTGTGTGGGGGGGGGGGGGGGCTGATTTGAGAGACTGGATCACCTGGGGTGGGGGTGAGGTTCCTCTACCCACCCACCCTGGGCCCTGGTCCACCCAAAAGTGGGTGTCTAGCTACGTCACTGATGCACACACAGGTTTACGCTAGTGGCAGCAGATCTGAGCACATAAAAAACTGTATCGACATCCAGATTTGCATGAGCATACATCAATGCATGAACTGAAATGCTATCTTGCACATAAAATTCTTGCTAGGCCAATATTTAAGCGCAGAATGGCATTCCCACCTTAAGTAGTTCCCTTACAGTAGTGTTCCTTGGTCTGCTGTGATCGCCGTTGTGCAACCCCCCTCCCCCCCCCCCACGATGCATTGTTCTTACCTCCTGAGGGTGCTGGGAGCAGCTGCGTGGCTACTCCCTGCATCCCACCTGCAGTGTGCACCCAGGGCGGAAAAAGCAATGCTCATACAACAAAGGCAGAAGAAAAGTATTTTTTTTTAAATTTATTAATTGTAATATCTAAGCTTTGGGAAATGTGCATACTTCCTCTCCCCCCCCCCCCCCCCACCTCCCAGAGAAATGGTGTTATAAGGGGCCCATCTCAATTGTTCTGTCTAAGGCCCATTCAGTCCTAGCTACATCACTGATACTGTTATTGTGCTTATTAGTATAGTGGGGACATATTATACAGAGGCATGACTTAATTGATTCCCCCACACACTTGTTTTTGATACTGGGAATTAGATCGCTTTATTATTATGTCATTACTTATTGGAGTGTATATATTAGTGGTTTACCTGGGATGTTGGTGATGTTATTAGAGCATGACATTGAGTTCCTGTAAACAGGGCTCAGTCATTGAAGCTTATTGAACCTTTGACTCTTTAACTTACACACCCCACTTTCCACGTTATAAAGTCTCCCTCTGAATTTTTCTTTTTGGTGATATCTAGACTAATGAAACATTGGTCAAGCAAATTCTGATGCAGCAACACCCCAACAGCTTCAAGAAGATCAGTCATTAAACTGAAGGCCTACACAATATAATTGTTAAAAGTCATATCCTGTTTAAAATTCAAAATTTCTGGTACAAACAGAAGGTCCATACAGCCTTCCAAAAACATAGAAGTAGTGGACATTCATAAATTATGTGTGCAGTATGCCAATGTCTTTGGAACATTGCCAGCAGGCCGATGTCTCCAACAAACCAGCTCGCCACAATTTCCTTGGTGTACAAAAAGCCTGCTGCATTAAGAAAACCAAAAATACTAAAAACAGAGACAGCATAAGTGTTGTGGATAAAGTAGGCCTACTGACACTGCTCCACAAGACCTTCCAATCTACAATCTCTTCATCAGTTCCTGCATCAGTTTCCCAGATTTTAAACTATCATTAACTGGGTAGAATTTATTACAAAGAAGTGTATAAAAGGCAGAATAAAGTGCCTTTAAATCAAAATGACAGACCAAAGATGGTCCAACCAAGTTGGACTCTGAGTTCAATTTCTTATAATGCACATAACCTTAATACAATGGGTTAATTGCAGCCATTGTAAAACATGTAAAGAGGAATGTTAAATCTCTGCCTCAGGGAAAGGCAAAAACTGGTGATTCTCCATTAACTGACTCACCATCCAGACACCTGCCTCCTACCACTGACACCAAGTAGTAAATCACCATAAGCACTCTAAAATAAGTATGTTTTTAATGGTTTTGGAAAGGAGACATGGCTGGACATCAACCTTAAATCAACAGGCAAAGATTTCCACAGAGAAGGACCAGCAAAATAGATGACCAGTATTCCTCAAGCCATATCTGTTTAAATGTGGGTACCTCAATAGATTTTTGATTGCTGTTTGAAGGGACCTAAATGGATAATGTAAACGTAATGAAGCTGGTAAGAGATGTTGGTAATTCACTATGCAACACTTTGTGGATATGTGTTAAAACTTAATTCTCCAAAATATAGGAAGCCAAACCTGAATCCAAAAGAACAATACCAACGAATACAAATAGGTTACACTAATGCCAGATCAGTAATCAAGAAAACCACAACACTGACCGACTGGATCACGGAAGACCACCTTGATTTCCTACTCATCAGCGAAACCTGGATCCATGATTCCAAAGACCCAATAATCTTAGAACTCTGTCCACCAGGATAAAAAAATTTCCCATTGGACTAGAGAAGGAAAAAGAGGAGGAGGCATAGCAATAATCTATAAATCACAATTCACAGTCACTGCAACAGCAGAATCCATCCTACCCTAACTTGAAATAGCCTCAGTTAGAATTAACCACCCCGATCTACTTGATCAACTAAACCTAATCATTTTCTACAGGCCCCCTGGCAACTGGCAAGTTTCACAAACACACTTCATGGACTTCACATCAAATACTTGTGTGTCCTCCCAGAACCTCCTCATAGCAGGGGACATTAACCTACACCTTGAAAACACTAACATAAGGAACGTTAACGAATGCAAGGAATTCATCCAACTATGGGAGCTCCACTGGCCTAACATGCAACCTACCCACAACAAAGGACACACACTAGACATTATAACTCACAAACTTTCATCAGAGCCCATCTTCACTATCACAGACACAAAATGGACAGCTACACCATGGTCAGACCACTACAAAGTACATACCTCCCTCTAATGGAAAAGAAAAGGATCACAACGAAAACAAGAAAAAAGAACCTATACTACAAGAGGCAAAATAGACCCACTAACATTCTGGCAAGAACTATACACTGACGAATGGGCAACTTCTACAAACTCACCCCAATTTCTACAAGAATGGGACAACAGATGCACAGCAATACTAGACAGGGTAGCACCGCTCCAAACTAGATCCTCAAAAAGAAAAAAACCTCAATACCATGGTTCAACGACGAACTGAAAGCCTTAAAAACACAGGTCAGAAGACTGGAAAGAATATGGAGCAAGAAAAAAGACGAACTCATTCTCAACGACTGGAAACAGTTGCAAAGAAAATACAAATATAAAATCAGACAAACCAAAAGAATGTACTGCAAAACCGTAATAGGACCAAACTACAAGGATACACATAAGCTCTTCTCACTCGTGAACAAACTCCTAAACACTACACCGGTTACCTCCAACAACACAGACACCCCATCCGCAACCAACTTAGCGAAACATTTTAACGAAAAAATGATAAAACTCAGACGCATGATACCTTCGAATACCACCAACTATACAAGCATCCTTGAATACCTTGATCCAAAACCTGGGGAATACCCAGCAGATCGTTCATGGACCAACTTCGACAAAATCTCAGTAGATGAACTCTCACAATGGCTTAAAAAATATGGCAAGTCTCAATGCAAACTAGACATTTGCCCTGTTAGCCTAATAAGAGGCGCCCCCAAACAATTCAAGAAAGACCTTTTGGACCAAATAAACCACAGACTCCAAAACAGTTTATTACCCACGAATAAAGGAAACATTCTACTCACTCATCTGCAAAAAGACGCTAAGAAAAGCATAATAACTAATTATCGACCAGTTGCATCTATTCCGCTCATAACCAAAATAATGGAGGGCATAGTTACGAAACAATTCACTGATTATCTAACTAAATACTCAATTCTACATGAGTCACAATCAGGATTTCGATCAAATCACAGCACCGAAACATTACTAGTGGCGGCAATGAACTCATTCAAAAAAACAATTGCTACTGGTAAGAACATACTCGTATTACAATTTGACAAGTCAAGCGCCTTTGACATGGTTGATCATGGAATACTACTTCATGTACTAGAATACTTCAGAGTCGGAGGCCCAGTCCTCAATTGGTTCGAGGGGTTCCTCACCACCAGATCCTACCAAGTAATAACAGACGCCGAAAGATCACCTCCATGGATACCAGAATGCGGAGTTCCTCAAGGATCCCAACCAACCATCTTCAACCTAATGATCATACCTCTAGCCAAACCTTTAGCTGATCAAAACCTTAACCCTTACATATATGCAGACGATGTCATGATCTACATCCCGTTCAAACGCAATCCAAATGAAATCACCAACGAGATCAACCAAAGCTTCGGAACCTTGCATAGCTGGGCAGATTCATTCCAGCTAAAACTCAACACAGAAAAAACTCAGTGCCTAGTACTCACTTCTCAATACAACACAAACAATTACTCCTCTATAACCACACCATACTGCACCCTTCCTATATCAGAAAACCTGAAGATTCTTGGAGTTACCATCGACCAAAACCTCACTCTCGATACCCACGTGAAGAACACGACAAAAAAGATGTTCTACTCAATGTGGAAACTCAAAAGAGTTAAGCCTTTCTTCCCGAGAAACATTTTCCGTACCTTGGTACAATCTATGGTAATTAGTCACCTGGATTACTGTAACACTCTGTACGCTGGCTGCAAAGAACAGACTATTAAGGAACTCCAAACAGCCCAAAATACCGCAGCCAGACTCATATTTGGAAAGTCCAAATATGAAAGTGTGAAACCCTTAAGAGAGAAACTTCACTGGCTTCCACTCAAGGAACGTATTGAATTCAAGATCTGCACGATCGTACACAAGATCATTCACGCAGATGCCCCACTGTACATGTTCAACCTTGTGGACCTACCGCCCAGAAATGCCAAGAGATCAGCCCGCAAATTCCTCAATCTGAACTTCCCCAGCTGTAAAGGACTTAAATATAAGCAGGCATACGCCACTACCTTCTCCTACAGAAGTACACAGATATGGAATGGGTTACCCCCAGCCATAAAAACTATGGACAATCTAAGAAACTTTCGCAAATCCCTAAAGACACATCTCTTCAATAGAGCCTACAAAAAGAACCCTTAAAGACACAAATCACCTCCTAAACTATCCTATCTAATACCATCTTCTCTAATTCTTCATCCATCTTCTGCGCACTTTTGATTGTATCCAATATCCTGTCATGACTTTGTCTTAACAACACTCTGTAAGCCACATTGAGCCTGCAAATAGGTGGGAAAATGTGGGGTACAAATGTAATAAATAATAATAATAATAATAACCTAACCAAGATAGGTGAAATATGTTTTAAATGTGAAATGCCTGCTAGAAAGTGGGCAGTTGCACTTTGAGCAACCTGTCTGACCAAAAACAATACAATAGTAACCTTATATAAAGTGTATTTATTTATTTATTTGTTACATTTGTATCCCACGTTTCCCCATCTATTTGTAGGCTCAATGTGGCTTGCATTGTACCATAAAGGCGTTCACCAACTCCAGTAAAGAACAAATACATAGTGATGTTGTGGTAGAATAAGGTTCATGTGTTACAGACACATTTGGGAATCATAGAGAGGAAGAGTTATGTTATGTCCATTGCGAGCGTTGGTTTTGTTGTGTAGCAGAGTTCAGGCTTTTAAGTTGGGTTGGTAGGGTATGCCTTTTTGAACAGGTTGGCTTTTAGTGATTTCCAGAAGTTTAGGTGGTCGTACGGTGTTCTCACGGCTTTTGGTAGTGCATTCCACAGTTGTGTGCTTAAGTAGGAAAAGCTGGATGCATAAGTTGATTTGTATTTGAGTCCTTTGCAGCTTGGGTAATGGAGATTTAAGTATGTTCTTGTTTACAATAATTAAAGGCGCCCTTTTACTACAGTGTGCTAAGATCTGGGCTTAACGCACTGAAATGCTAGATTTTAACGTGATCAAGTCCAGATATAACATAGCACCTTGGAGTGTTCCCTAAATTTTCTTATACTGGCCATGTATTAATGTTGCTGTTAACATACAGGTCCAATGTGCAGTTAATGCAGATACACCTAATGCCTCCTTGTTGTTTAGCATGCGGTAAGTCCAGTGTATTAATTACAGGGAGTACTCCATGACCTTTCTCCACCCAACCAAAAGCTCCATCAATATGACTTACTACATGCCAATAGCGATTTTAGCACAAAGTCAGGTTAACACAACCTTGCATTAGCTGTTACAGCACACTAAACACTGTTTTAACAGTCTTATACATGAAAAAAAAACCTGATAGTTTAACACCGGAACATATAAAATCCAATTGGCTTCCCCTATCTGCCAGAATCTCATTCACATTATTTTGTATGTTATATAAGGTTCTTGCCCCTCAATGTGGAAACTTAAATGTGTGAAACCATTCTTCCCAAGGGAAATATTTCTCAACTTGATACAATCAATGGTACTAAACCATGCAGACTACTGCAACGGAATCTACGCGGGCTGTAAAGAACAAATTATAAAGAAACTCCAGATCCCCAAAACACAGCAGCCAGGCTTATATTTGGCAAATCGCGTTTTGAAAGTGCCAAACCCCTCCAAGAAAAACTGCACTGGCTCCCAATCAAAGAACATATTGCTTTCAAAATCTGTTCCCTGGTCCATAAAATTACCTACGGCGAAGCCCCTGGATACATGGAGGACCTCATAGACCTGCCAACCAGAAACACAACAAGATCAGCACGAACATACCTGAATCTCCACTACCCAAACAACAAAGGACTCAAGTACAAATCAACATATGCATCCAGCTTCTCCTATTTAAGCGCACAACTATGAAATGACCTGCCAAAAATAGTAAAAACAACATATGACCACCTAAAGTTCCAGAAAAAACTAAAAACGAACCTGTTCCAAAAGGCATACCCCGCCGACCCAACATAAAAACAAGAGTACCATCATACAACAACACCAAGAACGAAATGGACTCACCCCAACTCTCCCTCTTCCCACCTAATGTTCCCCCAATGTATCTACTACATATGATCCCCATTCTACCACAACCACACCTTGTCCTTATGTAAACTTTGTATTTGTTCAGACCAGAACCGGTGAATCGCCACTACGGTACTATGCAAGCCACATTGAGCCTGCAAATAGGTGGGAAAATGTGGGATACAAATGTAACTAATAAATAAATTAAATAAATAAATATTTTGTAAATAGTTTTTTATTCTCTACATTGACTAGACCAATGAGAAATATAAGCGTGTTCATTTTTCCAACCCTAAAGGGTAAAAAGCTCTGTCGAGCAGGGACTGTCTCTTCATGCTCAAGTGTACAGCGCTGCGTACGTCTAGTAGCGCTATAGAAATGATAAGTAGTAGTAGTAGTAGTAGTAAAAAGAGGATACAATTATTGTAAAACTTATTTTCTTTTCAGGCAGGAAGGTTACACAAAATTATTGCTAATTTTCTATTATCTGCAAGTGATTCTATGCAATTTAGAAGTCTGATTAAAACACATTTATTTAGAAAATTCTTATTAGGGAGATAAATGTTTTTGAGATATTTGTTGATTTTGTTTATTTTATTACGATTATTGTATTCTCTTTTTTTGTTGTTGCCATATTTTTATTGTATTGTGATTACTGTATTTCCTGATAATGATCAGTTTCTTTATAGGTGATCCGTACAGAACCGCAAGGTCATTGGTGCAATATAAGACACTATTGCTATTATTATTATTAATGCAGCTTAGTACAAGGGCCCCAAAATGAGCTAAGATCAAGCTTTGAACTACCAACTTTAAAATGATTATAATCCAAAAGGTCTCATAGGCATTGTTTTAATCGCAATTTATAAAACACAGGCATATTCGTCATTTTAAATGAGCCCTCATAGGCAAAGAAGAATTTAACCAAATTCCCAAGTAGAATAGTTCTTTAGAAATCGAAATGGGTACTCACATGGTGTTAGACTGCCAATACAGAAGTTGGTACCTAGCAAACTGAGGGGTCCTTTTACAAAGGTATGCTGAAAAATGGCTTGCGGTAGTGCAAGCGCGCCAATCCGTTTTTTAGCGCGCCTATAAAAAAGGCCTTTTTTGCTAAAAATGGACGTGTGGCAAAATCAAAATTGCCACGCGTCCATTTTGGGTATGAGACCTTACCGCCAGTCATTAACCTAGTGGTAAAGACTCACGCGGTAACCGGGCAGTACTGACCTATGCGCGCCACATGCCACTTGGCACGCATCTGTTACGAGCACCCAAAAATAAAAAATATTTTTCAGACGCGCGTATCGGACATGCACCAAAAATGAAATTACCGCAAGAGCCATGTGGTAGTCGGGTGGTAACTCCATTTTGGCATGCGTTGGGCAAGTGTAGACGCTTACGCGGCTTAGTAAAGGGCCCCTAGGAGATCCTTGAGTATCACCATCTGAATGGTAACATTAGCACTATCATTAAAGTCACTCCTAAAAATGCATAACTGTTGACACTGGTCATTGAAATTAACATGTTTCATGTTGACAGAAGAAGCAGCACCTATTTGTGCATGGGCTCTATGAATCATTTCTCCAATTTTCTTAAGAGAAAATTTCAGCAATCGTTCTGCAACAAATGAAGCTGATTGACAAAAAGCAAATGATACATAATTAAAAGAACTAGCAAAGTCAATGAATAATGCATGCAATATTGTCTGATGTCACTCACTGTAAGCCTTTTAAATCCTTTTTTTTTCACTTGCTCCAAACAATGCTTCGATGTAAAAAAAAAATCTTATAAATGTAATCACAAAAACAGAGATCGGTCACTGAATCAGTATGAATTAGTTCTAGTCAGTGAAATTAAAGCTTAAAGGATTAAGTTTCATGCAAGCTAGATTTATGGAAGCACTATACAAGAAAAAAAAATTGAAAATCTTAATCTCACCAGTGAATTTTATCCTGCTGAAATATTATACTGCATGTCCCAGTATCCTTTTCCTAAAAACTTCACTGTGCATAATATTGCATCTGTTCCTCAGGAGAGGGTTTGCTTCATTTGGGAAAACCTTAAATTACAATACTGTTCTGATAAATTCAACCAACATTTCATACGTATGAAGCCAATTGCAGTTCAAGGACTGTGAACAGTTCTCTTTTCTCTGGGCTTCAAATTGAGATGGTTTGTATAGGATTTCCTCAAAACAAAACATAGGGAGAACATAAGAATAGTCATACTGGATCAGACCAATGGTCCTTCTAGCTCAGTATCCTGCCTCCAACAGTGGCCAATCAAGGTCACAAGTACCTGGCAGAAACCCAAATAGCAGCAACATTCCATGCTACTGATCCCCGGGCAAGCAGCGGTCCCCCCCCCCCTCCATGTCTATCTCAATAGCAGACTATGGACTTTTCCTCCAGGAACTTGTCAAAACATTTTTTTAAACCCAGATATGGAGTTCCAGAGCTTAAGTATTCTTTGTTTTAAAAGTATTTCAATGTAATTTCAATGAGCGTCCCCTGCTCTTTGCACTTTTTGAAAGAGTGAAAAATCAGTTCACTTTTACCTGTTGTACACCACTCAGAATTTTGTAGACCTCAATCATCCCCCTCAGCCATCTCTTTTACAAGCTGAAGAGCCCTAAACTCTTTAGCCTTTCCTCATATGAGAGGAGTTCCATCCTCTGTATCATCCTCTTGTTTGAACCTTTTCTAATTCTGCTATATCTTTTTTGAAATATGGCAACCAGAATTGAACGCAATACTCAAGATTACTGTGTTAGTCAACTTGAATATGCAAAAATAAGCTTTGAGAAAAAAGTAGTAGATAAACCTTTTTATTGGACTGACTCAATACATATTTCAAAAGCTAGCGACTTTTCATTAGACAGAATCCCCAAAAGTAGCCGGATTCCATGCTGACTACCCCCAGGGACAGTATGAGGCATGAAGCTATCTTTAAATGTGAGGAAGGAAGTTGTATATTTCACTACAATTACAACCAGGGCCATTTTAACATAAATGGGGCCCAACATCATCCCCTCAGAATAATTTCATTTCATTTTATTAAATTTGTAACCTGTTTATCAACCACCATCTAAGTGTATAACATAAAAGCATACATAAGTGAAAAACACAACACACAATAAAACCATTACAGAATCCGATCACATTCCTTACTGGGTGACTATACCAAATTTCGGGGAGGAACAGCAGGGGAAGAGATGGTCCTTATTACAAGATGGGTCCACCTGTATAGCCTATAGGGAGGTTCTCAGAGCATTCCTTGAGTGCAACTTGAACTCAGTAGCTTCCATATGGATCATGTGGGACAACCTTAATGCAGTAACTTGGGAATTCTTTAATCAAAATGCTTGTCAAAATAAGCATAAACTTGCGGGACTCATCTCCCAAAAACAAGCTCAAATACAGAGTTTGGTATCCAAGCATAAGCATACAAGTTCCAACTAAACCCTTCGTGCATTATGAGCAACTAAACTGCACTGAGATCATTTAAATAGCACTGAATAATTTGTTTATTTCTGTATTAGCTAAACAAATCCTAATAAAGATCTTGGTACATCAGTTGAGAAAATTACCGATACAAAGGTTTTTCTTTTCACATTAAGGATGCAGCTGGGACATATGTAACCCACTTCTTTTTGATACAGGAAAGATTTAAGACATATTATCAAGCTCTGTATCATAGAGACTCTCAGCTCACAGAAGGAAGTATCAATGCTTATATGCAATTTGCTACTTGAAGTGAGAGATGAGCTGACACTTCCCTATCCTCGTCATCCACCTTAACCCCAGAATCCATCTCTAGCCCCTCCATTTTCACTTTCTCCTGGATATGCCATGTTTCCTCCCTCCAGTGATATCTGTCCTTCTCTTCCTTCTCCCACCACCAATGCCTTCCTATCATCCCTAGTATCAGGCCCATCTCCAAGCCCCAGTCCCCATCTTCTGCCCCTTTGTCAGCCTTCAGCCCCTTCTCCACCTGCTCAATATTCTGGCTGCCAGCACTGCACAGGAGTTGAAAGCAGAGCAGTTCCTGTAGCACACACAAAACAGGAAGTAGATTTTCTTTGGAACTTCCTGTTCAGCAGCTGATTTAGTGGTACTAGGCTAGAGTGAGGCAAATAGTAGAAAGAAGCAGTTGGCACAAATTTTGGTGAGGCAGAAGCCACCAAGCTGGCCTGTGTGCCCTTCCCTCCCCCTCATGTGCTTTCCCCTCCTTCCCTCAGTTCAGAAATGCCAAGGGTGGCTCATCTCAAAGAGTGATCAAAAACAGCGAAGATGACGCAAAAAACGTAAAAAGTGGAAAAAATGAAAACTAAGAATTAAATGAAAAACAGAAAGAAAGGGAATGAGAAACTGAAAAAAATCCACACAAGATAAGAAAAAACACTGGGAACAAGATAAAAACCAAAATATAAAAATCAGAAAAAGACGACACAAGAAAAATAAAAAATGAATCAATTTATTAAGGTGATTTGACTCGACACAGCTGTGTTTCGGCCCAACTGGCCTGCGTCAGGAGTCTGTTACACCATGTATATATTGTGTGGCAATATCAGTCCTTGAAGAATAATGAATTGTGTGGCAATATCAGTCCTTGAAGAATATTGAATTTAAACACACCTTTATTCGATAAACACTCTACCTTTAAAAAGGCTGTGTGTACGGTCTGGTAAAAATCGTTGTGGAATACTCTGGTGCTGTTCTCCAATGAGATATATGTATATTCCCAGCACCAGAGTATTCCACAACGATTTTTACCAGACCGTACACACAGCCTTTTTAAAGGTAGAGTGTTTATCGAATAAAGGTGTGTTTAAATTCAATATTCTTCAAGGACTGATATTGCCACACAATTCATTATTCTTCAAGCGCTGGCCGGTTAAGTTTAGTGGCCAAATTGGACCACCTAAATAGCAGTCCTATCTTTGGCTGCTAAAAACTTTACCGTCCAGCTCTGAATATTAACTTTCCCAGTTAAGTTTAAGCCGGCCCCAAAAAAATGGATATTCAGTGCTGGTCACTGGAAATGGCCCAGCATTGAAAATCCGGGCTCAGCGCCGATCGCGGAACTTATGCGGGCTGCCTCCTGCAGTCTGAATATCGGGCCTATAGAGTGCAAGGCATAGATGTGACCACTACACACAACATTTTGTATGAGCGAGTTTTTGAAATGTCAGACTATACTCAATCTGGAATTCATAGCCGTTACCTTGTTTCCCCCCCCCCTAAAATAGTATATTATATTCTTTACAGTGGTATTCCTTGGTTGGCTGCCACCTGGGGCAGATCGCCGCTATGCACCCCTCCCCCCGGCTGCAGCATCATCCCCATCCCAGGTGCAGCGTCAACCCTGTCCCTGGTGCATCACCACCAAGGCCCCCACCCGGGTGCATTCTTCTTACATGCTGGGGTGCTGGGAGCAGCTGCGTGGCTGTTGGCTCCGCCAGTTCCCTGCTCCCTCTGCCCCAGAACAGGAAATAATGCAGAAGAAGCAGGGAACCGGCGGAGCCGACAGCCATTCCCTGCACCCCTCCTGCAGCGTGCACCCGGGGCAGACTGCCCCCACTGCCCCACCCTTGGTACTCCGCTGATTCTTTATTAATCTGACCTATGATGACTGCTATGTTATTTTAAATTTTAAAGAAGGGAGGGGGTTATGATTAAAAGGAGGCGCATTATTGCATTTCAGTGAGAGATTAACCTCTTAAAACTCTTTTCTTCCCCACATCTCCCACACTGAAGTGCTTCGAGTTGTTGGTATATAGAGCAAATATTCTGCTGAGACAATTTGGAACTCAAAATATAGTTCTACCAGTGTTTCATTTTGCATTCTGTTCTTACCTGCCCGGCAAAGAGTCCACAGACCCCAATTATACAGAGGATGTTGAATACAGCAGATCCAACTATGGTTCCAATTCCCACATCTCCTTTTGTAATAAAAACCCCTGAAAAGGAAAGTCATGGATAAAATTTACAAGACTGAGTAGACGTTATCTAAAGTTACAGAAATAGAAAGACAGTTTATTTATCTGTCTCTCGAGTCTCTCACAGGCCATAAACACATATCATTATGCATCAGAAACAAATTTGTTAAAAAATGATTTAGTCATGCATTTATATATGTCTCAGAGTAGCTAACAACTGACAGGTCAATATTCAACCAGCAGCAGGTCAGCAATTTTTAAAAATGCTGATTGATGCCAGCCAGGCCATTTCTTGGGCACTGGTTCTGAATATCCAGGTATTTGGCAATGCCCAGACCAGGGGCGTAGCTACGGGTGGGCCTGGCTGGGCCCAGGCCCACCCAATTTCAGCCCAGGCCCGCCCAGCGCCAGCGCCAGCCCCAGCACCTATTGCCGGCCACTGCTGCTTTTCCTGTTGAGCAGCAGGGCCGGCGCTACAAAAAGAAGAAGCGCTAACGGCGCTAAGGACGAGAAATGTTAAAAAAAAAAAAAAGCGCGGCACCGGCAGGCACTGTCTAGGCAGCCTTGAGGCATTGGCTGCTGAGGCATTGGCTGCTGGCTCGCAGGCTCCTCCCGACGGGAGGAGCCTGCGAGCCAGCAGCCAATGCCTCAAGGCTGCCTAGACAGTGCCTGCCGGTGCCGCGCTTTTTTTTTTTTTTTTTAACATTTCTCGTCCTTAGCGCCGTTAGCGCTTCTTCTTTTTGTAGCACCGGCCCTGCTGCTCAACAGGAAAAGCAGCAGTGGCCGGCAATGGGAGCTGGGGCTGGCGCTGGCATGCAGGGCGGGCCTCATCGAAGAAAAGAGGGAAAACATGGAAGGATGGGGAGAAAAAGAGGGAAAACAGATGGAAGGATGGGGGAGAAAAAGAGGGAAAACAGATGGAAGGATGGCAGAGAATGAGGAAAAACATGGAAGGATGGGGAGAAAGAGGGAAAACATGAAAGGATGGGGAGAAAAGAGGGAAAACAGATGGAAGGATGGCAGAGAATGAGGGAAAACATGGAAGGATGGGGAGAAAGAGGGAAAACATGGAAATGGGGAGAAAAGAGAGAAAACAGATGGAAGGATGGGGAGAGAAAGAGGGAAACAGATGGAAGGATGGGGAGAAAAGAGGGAAAACAGATGGAAGGATGGCAGAGAATGAGGGAAAACATGGAAGGATGGGGAGAAAGAGGGAAAACATGGAAATGGGGAGAAAAAGAGGGAAACAGATGGAAGGATGGGGAGAGAAAGAGGGAAAACGGATGGATGGGGAGAGAGACTCTGGATGGAAGGTTGGGGAGAGAAAGAGGGAAAACAGATGGAAGGATGGGGAGAGAAAGAGGGAAAATGGATGGATGGGGAGAGACTCTGGATGGAAGGATGGGGAGAGAAAGTGGAGAGACTGGAAGGATGCAGAGAGAAAGGTGAGAGACTGGAAGGATGTGGAGAGAGAAGGGACACTGAACAGAAAAGGGTAGAGTGATACAGAGACACTGGTTAGAAAGAGGGAGAGAGACATTAGATGGAAGGATCAGGAGAGAGGGTAGATGGATGGAAGGATGGGGAGAGAAAGAGGGAAGACGCTGGATGGAAGGGTAGGGAGAAAGAGGTGACACTGGACGGAAGGATGCAGAAAGAAAGAGGGGAGACTACTGGAAGGATGGGGAGAGAGAGGGGAGACTAGAAGGATGGGAAGAGAAAGAAGAGAGCTGCTGGATGGAAAAGGAGAGTAGTGAAAGACAGGAGAAGAAGAGGAAGGGGCATGGGGAGAACAAGGGTGAGAAAAAGATGAAAAGCCATAAGTAGATGAAGGAAATTAAAGAATGGATAGTAAGAATGAATTAAATCAGGACAGAGAGAGAGGCAGAAAAATATTGAAGAAAGCAAAGAAAAAGGAGAGAAAAATGAGAAATGGCCAGGAAACCGTGGCAGAAGAGTTAAGCGAAAACGAAGGAAAGCAGAATCTAGAGACTGGGAGCGACACAATGAGAAAAAGTAAATGGCCATACAAGAAAGGTAAAGAAAATAATTTTATTTTTAATTTAGGATAAAGTAATATGGTACCTGTGTTAATGAAGTTTCAGAGACCAATACTTCCTTCCTTAGGTCAGGAGAGGATACCGTAACAGCATTATACTGACCTGAGGCAGGAGGTTTTGGCCTCTGAAAGCTCACTGAAAAGGGTGTTAGGCTATTAAATAAATTTTCTGAAATCTGATGCACTGAAAAGCAGCACTTTACCCTGTGTGACAAATGCATCTGATTAGCATGACTAAATTTTGCTGGGGGAGGGGGTGAACTGAAGGAAAATGAGTATGAAAGGTGGATTTAATAACAATTTAGTTATAGTTAAAATGGAAAACTAGCATATGTCCTGATTTTAGAAAACTGGGATATACACGTCCAACTTATCAATATGTGCATGTTTCTGTGAGAAGGACGTCCATGCCTTTGCTATGTCTCTGACACCCTCTTTATTCATTTATCTGATTTTGGATCACAAGTAGCAGCAGTGGGATTTGAACAGGCCACCTCTAGATTGCAAGACCAGTTCTCTAACCACTAGGCCACTCTGCCACTCCTCCACTCTACTCTACTCTACTCTACTCCACTCCCTTGAAATTTGCACTGGTCTTGCAATCCAGAGGTGGCCAGTTCAAATCCCACTACTGCTACTTGTGATCCAAAATCCAAATAAATAAATAGAGGATATCAGAGGCATAGCAAAGGCATGGATGTCCTTCTCACAGAAACATCCACATTTTGGACATCCTCAACTGCATGCATAGCGAAGGACATACTCAAAAAAAAAGTTTTTGAAGTTTTTTTTTTCGGGGTGGGAGGTGGTTAGTGACCACTGGGGAAGTCAGGGGAGGTCATCCCCGATTCCCTCCGGTGGTTATCTGGTCAGTTTGGGCACCTTTTTGATGCTTGGTCGTGAAAAAAAATGGGCCAAGTAAAGTCGGCCAAATGCTCGTCAGGGACGCCCTTCTTTTTTCCATTATCGGCCGAGGACGCCCATCTGTTAACCACACCCCGGTCCTGCCTTCGGTACACTGCCAACACGTCCCCTTGAACTTTGGTTGTCCCCGCGACGGAAAGCAGTTGAGGTCGCCCAAAATCGGCTTTTGATTATGCCGATTTGGGCGACCTTAGGAGAAGGACGCCCATCTCCCGATTTGTGTTGGAAGATGGGTGCCCTTCTCCTTAGAAAATAAGCGGCATAGCTGGTTAAGTTAGAGCCAGCCAAAAAAAAAATCAGTCACTGGAAACAGCCCAGCATTGAATATCCAGGGTCAGTGCTGGCAGTGGCAGCTAATTGCACTGCCTGCTGCCAGCTGAATATCGGGGGCAAGTGTATAATTTGGCACAGTGAATCTTGGTGAAAGTACAGCAAAGAGGGGGAACACCGATATCCCATGGGTAAACAACAGCAGAAAACGGAGGAGCGAAAAATAGACCATGCGATCCAGAGACAAATGAGGAGACTTCAGTCGATTTGGAACACTTTATAGGTGAAGACTCGACACTGTGCCGTGTTTCAGCTAGTAGCCTGCATCAGGAGTCTTTATATAAATAAAATATAACACCATCAAAAGGTCAGGGAGATATACGTGGGTACTTAATCAAACTAAACACTGCTTCAAAACAGAAAAAAGTTTGATTAAGTACCCACGTATAATTTACTCAAAGGTTTTTCTAAAGACCATATTGTTCCTCTTTTTTCAACCTACTGTCATTGCACAGTGAATTTTACCATATGTGCACGTTCAAGATTTTATGGCGGTCAGTGGTTTTTAAGCCACTTACAGCTGTGGGCTGAATTAATCCCAGATATTCAATGCTGGGTCATATCCGGCATCCTGCACTGAATATCCGGGTATGTGCTGTCCCCAGAAGTTAATCGGGCACAGGCTGATATTCAGACTGGTGCTTGGTTGTCTTAGTAGATAAAGTTAGGCTAGCCTTTTTGCTGTCCTAACTTTATCTGCTTAGACAGCAGACTGAATATTGCCACTACCCAGTTAAGTTCTGCCTCTTCCCCAGACCATCCCGGACAGTCACAAGCAATATTCAGCACCAATAACCAATGGTGTAGCTACATGGGGCCTGGGGGGGCCTGGGCCCCTGTAGATTGGGCCCTGGACCTCCCTGCCGACGACCTGATCGACCCCCCCCCCCTCCCGCCGCCAACCCGCCTACCTTTGCTGTCAGGGGACCCCAACCCCCCGCCAGCCAAGGTCCTCCTCGCAAAAGGCTTCTTAGTCCTTCTGTTTCTGATGTCCTGCACATTGTATGTGCAGGATGTCAGACTCACAGAACGAAGAGGGGTGTTGGGGTCCCCGCCAGCAAAGGTAGGCGGGTTGGCGGCAGGAGGGGGGGGGTCGAGTGGGTCATCGGCAGGGGGGGTCGACAATGGCTGGCTGGCGGTGTCGGAGGCAATGGGGAGGGGTGGCAATGGCGGGGGGCGGGGGGGCAGCGCCGCCGGGGGGGGGGGCTAAAATGTGCCCCCTCACCTCGGGCTCTGGACCCCCCTCCCGCCGAAGTCTGGCTACACCCCTTCCACTAACTACTTCAGTGCTGCAGAATGTTGCCAGATGGCCAGCTCAATGGGTTTAATAAGGCACGGCTCCAAGTCTTTTTTTTTTTTTGGATAAGGTATAGTTACCTATCACAGATGTAAACAGTTCTGGAGCAGAACTTCCAGCTGCCATGAAAGTTGCACCAGCCACATCTTCGCTGAGATGCAAGCGCTGCAAAGAAAAAGATGAGAAATGCATAACCCATTAATGCCCCAGGATGAACAATTCATGCAGACGTTAAAGCACACACACGGTGATTTAGATTCCTATGTCATATTTTATTTCAGGATTGAGAAAATAATCAAGTCCATATAATTATGGGGTCGATACTCAATGGGGTTTGAGCGAATCCCACTCCGTGGGTTGTCCTTAGGTACTCAGGTTGAGTAAGAAAACATTTAGGGCCCTGTTTACTAAGTGGCGCTATGGGCGCGTTAGCATTTTTAATGAACGTAAATGGCTTACACGTGTTAAACGCTAATGCGCCTATAGAAATGTATACTTATTACCACTAAAAGGGTTAAACATTCCTTGATTAGTCACATATATATCAACCTTCCATCTTATTTGACTAATAATAACTTCAATACATCTTTCATATCTATACATACAAAAATATCAACAATGTCCTTCGTTGTTGTATTTATTAAACATAAACTCTTCCCATTCCCATTCTGCACATTGTTATGGAATACACTTTGATTTCAGCATGGAAATCTCAGCAGAATATACAGAATCCCAGGGTATGTGCCTTTATGAAATAGACTTGAAATAGGCACCTATTTGCCTTCACATATAATTGACATATTATAAAATTATCCTCCCACTGTCCCACCTTCATGGCTACTCCTTCCACAGCTAATACACATCTAAATTGGGTGGAGTTCCTCATATTAATAGAATACATTTTAGCATTAAAGTCAATGCATCTTAATTTCTCCCTCACAAACAGCTAAACAGGGAAAGAGATGATAATTGTACAGGTCCGGGGGGGGGGGGGGGGGGGGGGGGGGGGGGGGGGAGGAAATCTCATCATAGTATAAAGACAAGAAACAAAATAAAAAATTAAAGATGACTGAGGAAAGAGATGAAACAGCATCAAAAAACTGGCAAACTAGAAAATTACTGCTGCTTTATTGTTATTCTGGGAACAGTTTTATTGCAAACAATAAAGCCTAGATTTTATATATGGCACCTGAAAAATCTGTGCGGCATAAATTTCCACCTGTGTGTTCTATAAGCTGGTGGTTCCTGAACCTGGTCCTGGAGGCTCCCCAGCTAGTCAGGTTTTCAGGACATCCACAATAAATATTCATGAGAGAGATTTGTATACGTTGGAGGCAGTGCATGCAGATATCTCTCATGAATATTCATTGTGGATATCCTGAAAACCTGACTGGCTGGGGTGCCTCCAGGACCAGGTTTGGGTACCACTGACCTAAGCATTATACTACAGGGTGCATGTAAGTGGCATAGCTCATAAATGCAATGTGTGTGTGTGTGTCTGGGGTGGGGATGGGGGGGACATTCACATGGGGGAAGTATGGGAAGGGAATGGGCAGGGCTGCCACATGAATAACTTACAGAATACAGTCCCCCCTGAAATTCAGCCAGTGTTTTTCCCTTAGACTTTTTTTTTTAATGGCCCCAAAAGATAGACGCACTGAACACAAAAATGTCTAGTAAATAGCCATTTTCAAAATAAATAGAATGCTTTTATGGTTTGAAAATGGCCATGTTCACTACTGGATTTTTCTATGTTTTTTACATATCAAAGTATGCCAAGTACTTCAAGAAGGTTTCTTTATCAGAAGGTCAATGACAACAGTCTTCCAGACCTCTGAAAGACACATGTAATCACCATGCTAAGTATTCTGTTGACCAAAACTATCTTACTGTATATCCCTGCATCAACACTGATAGACAGAGGTCAAATGCATTTCACCCGTTTCTTCAGTTAGGAGTAAAAATTCAACCAACAATATAGCTAATAGGCAAAACCAGGGAAACCATTTGAAAATCATGATCCAATAGCTTGCCCAAAATGTCTAACCATCGTACAAAAAGGTACGATGTTCCCATTCAATTTTTCCACAACCAAATCGATTCTATTAAGGTAATTTAATTTTTCTGGAACTATAACAACATAAGAACATAACATAGGCTTTGCTGAGTCAGATCAAAAGTCCATTAAGCCCAGCATCCTGTCTCTGACAGTGGTCACTTCAGATCACTAGCAAGCACCTGGAAGATCCCAGTTTCTTGCAGCTCTATGTTTCAGTTTATCACTATTCTGTACTGCAGGTGCTGGAACTACGTCTCTAATAGAAATGAATTAGGCCTTATTCTTTGGGGCTTCTTCTGTTCTGCTTGAAATGATTTAATCAGAACAGAACAACAACAACAACAACAACAACAACAAAAAGAACAGACATACTGGGTCAAACCAATGGTCCATCTAGCCCAGTATCCTGTTTCCAAACAGTGACCAATCCAGGTCTCAAGTACCTGGCAGAAACCCAGTTAGTAGCACCATTCCATGCTACTAATCCCAGGGCAAGCAGTGTCTTCCCCATGTCCATCTCAATAACAGACTATGGACTTTTCCTCCAGGAACTTGTCCAAAACCTTATTAAACCCACATATGCTAACCACTGTTATTATAGCCTCCAGCAATGAGTTCCAGAGCTTAATTATTCATTGAGTGAAAAAAAATATTTCTTCCTATTTGTTTTAAAAGTATTTCCATGTAACTTCATTGAGTGTCCCCTAGTCTGTGTACTTTTTGAAAGAGAAAAAAAATCAATTCATTTGAAAGATAGGAAACAGAGAGTATTTATTTATTTATTTTATTTATTTGCTGCATTTGTATCCCACATTTTCCCACCTCTTTGCAGGCTCAATATGGCTTACATTATGCCGAAATGGTGGTATCCATTTCCGGAGTGAGAAATACATATTATTATAATTAACAATAAATATAAAAAGTATGAAGTACATTAGAAGTAAATGGATATATAATACATTTCATGAATTTGAAATCAAGGGTAATGTATAGCGTTCAGTAAAGAAAAAGAAATTAAAGGACTAAAAGGTCAATATTCACAATGGAGAAGGGTAGTTAGCGGGGTCCCTCAGGGATCGGTGCTGGGACCTCTGCTTTTTAACATATTCATAAATGACCTAGAGATGGGGGTAACTAGTGAGGTAATCAAATTTGCCGATGACACAAAGTTATTCAAAGTAGTCAAATCGCGGGAAGACTGTGAAAAACTACAAGAGGACCTTACGAGACTGGGAGACTGGGCGTCTAAATGGCAGATGACATTTAATGTGAACAAGTGCAAAGTGATGCATGTGGGAAAGAGGAACCCAAACTATAACTACATCATGCAAGTTTCAGCGTACATGCAAGTATAAATGTACTCACTCTGCTGCTCCCCAGTATCTCTCCATACTCGTCCATCCCTACACCCCTTCCCGTGCACTCCGCTCCATGGATAAATCCTTCTTATCTGTTCCCTTCTCCACTACTGCCAACTCCAGACTTCGCGCCTTCTGTCTCACTGCACCCTACGCCTGGAATAAACTTCCTGAGCCCCTACGTCTTGCCCCATCCTTGGCCACCTTTAAATCTAGACTGAAAGCCCACCTCTTTAACATTGCTTTTGACTCGTAACCACTTGTAACCACTCGCCTCCACCTACCCTCCTCTCTTCCTTCCCGTTCACATTAATTGATTTGATTTGCTTACTTTATTTATTTTTTGTCTATTAGATTGTAAGCTCTTTGAGCAGGGACTGTCTTTCTTCTATGTTTGTGCAGCGCTGCGTATGCCTTGTAGCGCTATAGAAATGCTAAATAGTAGTAGTAGTAGTAGCGTTGTGAGTCACGGACCGAGGAAGGGATCTAGGTGTTGTCGTTGATGATACGTTGAAAACTTCTGCTCAATGAACTGCTGTGGCTAGGAAAGCAAATAGAATGTTGGGTATCATTAGGAAAGGGATGGACAACAAAAATAAGGATATTATTCTGCTGTTGTATTGCTCCATGGTGCGACCGCACCTCGAGTATTATGTTCAATTCTGGTCGCCGCACATCAAAAAAGACATAGTGGAATTGGAAAAGGTGCAGAGAAGGGGGACAAAGATGATACAGGAGATGGGATGGCTTCCCTATCAGGATAGGCTGAAGAGGCTGGGGCTCTTCAGCTTGGAGAAAAGGCGGCTGAGGGGAGATATGATAGAGGTTTATAAGATAATGAGTGGAATGGAACGGGTTGATGTGGAGCGTCTCTTTACGCTTTCCAAAAATACTAGGACAAGGGGGCATGCGATGAAGCTGCAGTATGGTTAATTTAAAACAAATCGGAGGAAATGTTTCTTCACTCAATGCGTAGTTAAACTCTGGAATTCGCTGCCAGAAAAGGTGGTTAAGGCGGTTAACTTAGCGGACTTCAGAAAAGGGTTGGATGGCTTCCTGGATGAAAAAGCCATAGAATGTTATTGAATGGACGAGAGAATACAGTATTTCTAGGATGGGTGGGACAAATTGCTTGTTCTTTTGGTCGCTGTCGGTGACAGGGTGCTGGGCTCGATGGACTCTTGGTCTGTCCCAGCATGGCAATGCTTATGTACTCGTTCTACACCACACAGGATGTTGTAGACCTCAATCAGATCTCCCCTCAGCCGTCTCTTTTCCAAGCTGAAGAGCTGTAACTTCTATACCCTTTCCTTATATGAGAGGATTTCTATCCCCTTTATTATTTTGGTTGCTCTTCTTTGAACCTTTTCTAATTCCACTATATCTTTTTTGAGATAAGGCGACCAGATTTGAACGCAATACTCAAGGTGAGTTCATACCATGGAGCAATACCAGGGCCGTGCTAACCTGGTAAGCGAGGTAAGCATGGCAGGGGGGCGCTTCCCTCTGGGGGGCGCCGCCGCACCATGCTCACCTCGCTCGCCCTCCCCCAACATCCCTTTTCTTTTTTTTTCTTTTTAAATTTACCTCCGTGGTGGCGGTTCCGGCAGCGCAGCGTCAGGGAAGGAGGCGGCGCTCCCGACGTCTCTAGCCTTCCCTTCGCTGTGTTCCGCCTTCTTCTGACGTCAAGGATGACGTCAGAAGAAGGCGGAACACAGCGAAGGGAAGGCTAGACGTCGGGAGCGCCGCCTCTTTCCCTGACGCTGCGCTGCCGGAACCGCCGCCACAGAGGTAAATTTAAAAAGAAAAAAAAAGAAAAGGGATGTTGTGGGGGGAGAGAAGAGGGTGGGCAGTTGAACAATGGGAGCGGGAGGGCAAGGGAGAAACGACAGCAAGGATGCGAAGGGGGGCATGGATGCGAAGGGGGGGGAGAAGAGGGCGGGCCAGGCTGGGACATGGGAGAGAGAGAAGCATAGATGTGAGGGGGGGTCATGGAAGGGAGAGAGGGGAATTGCTGGAAAAGGATGAATGGAGGGGGCAGGGGACAGAGGAGCATGGATGGGCATGGATTGGGAGGGCAGGGCTCAGGGAGAGAGGGGAATTGCTTGAAAGGGATGAATGGAGGGGGCAGGGGACAGAGGAGCATGGATGGGCATGGATTGGGAGGGCAGGGCTCAGATTGCAGGGCAGGGCTCAGGGAGAGAGGGGAATTGCTGGATAGGGATGAATGGAGGGGGCAGGTGACAGAGGAGCATGGATGGGCATGGATTGGGAGGGCAGGGCTCAGGGAGAGAGGGGAATTGCTGGAAAGGGATGAATGGAGGGGGCAGGGGACAGAGGAGCATGGATGGGCATGGATTGGGAGGGCAGGGCTCAGGGAGAGAGGGGAATTGCTGGAAAAGGATGAATGGAGGGGGCAGGGGACAGAGGAGCATGGATGGGCATGGATTGGGAGGGCAGGGCTCAGGGAGAGAGGAGAAATTGCTGGACATAGAGGGGAGGGAAGAGAGATAAAGGAGATGAAATGAGGGAAAAGAAGAGAGGAGAAAAACTGCACATGGATGAAGAAAATAGGCAGAAGCTGAGGACCAGAAATGAAGAAGAAAGGAGGAAAGGAAAGAAATAAATGGAAAGGAAGCCCTGGAAACAGAGTTAAGAGGACAGATAGCAGCAGAATCAGATACTGGGCCAGCATGATCAGAAAAAGAAAGTCACCAGACAACAAAGGTAGAAAAAAAAATCATTTTATTTTCATTTTAGCGTTTGGAATATGTCCACTTTGAGAATTTACATCTGCTATCTTATTTTGCAATGTATAGCAATTTGTTTCTAAGAATATTGCTGACAGTGTGGCAAGTGGTGAGCGATCATTTTCACGGGGGGGGGGGGGGGGCACGCCGCCGCCAACTGATAGTCTGAAGGGGGGGCGCCAACTGATAGGCTGCAGGGGGGCGCCAGAGACCCTAGGCACGGCCCTGAGCAATACAGAGACATTATAGTATTCTCAGTCTTAGTTACCATCCCTTTCCTAATAATTCCTAGCTTTCTGTTTGCTTTTTTGGCTGCCGCCACACACTGAGCAGAAGATTTCAGCGTATTGTCTACCATGACACCTAGATCTTTTTCTTGAGTGCTGACCCCCAAGGTGGACCCTAACATCAGGTAACTATGATTTGGATTATTCTTCCCAATGTGCATTACTTTGCATTTGTCCACATTAAATTTCATCAGCCATTTGGATGTCCAATCTTCCAATTTCCTAAGGTCTTCCTGCAATTTTTCACAGTCCACATGTGTTTTAACAACCTTGAAAAGTTTTGTGACATCTGCAAATTTAATCACCTCACTTGTCATTCCAATTTCCAGATCATTTATCAATATGTTAAATAGCACTAGTCCCAGTACTGATCCCTGTGGCATTCCACTATTCACCCTCCTCCACTGAGAGAAATGGTCATTTAACCCTACCCTCAGTTTTTAGAAAAAAATCCTGTTGTTCATCTTGGACCAGGAGAAGGTACCTCTGATGGACCTGCAACCTCTAAATGAGAGAGCAACTGTTCTAACTTCTACATCACCTCAGCTACTAGGATGGTGTATGCAGGCGATGTCTACTTAAATCGTTCTTTGTAGTCTATTCACAGATATTCAGCAGAAATGAATGGGGCCATGCCACTGAATCTTCCCAGAAACAGCAGATGTGCAGCATCCAGGGCAGAGTTTGGGAGGAGCTTGAGTTATGTCAGTGCCGGTGCCTGCATAGCTAACTGGACATGTAGGGCCACCTAACTAGCAGACCTAAATTTGACTGGTTAGCTATGCAAATATTGGCACTGAATAACAACCGGAACCTGCATAACTACCAGGTACAGGCCCAAAGCTGCCTGTGCTCTCCCCTCCCTCCCTCCCTCCCTCTACCAAGAACAAGCCCCCTTCTTCCCTTACTTTCCCCCTTGAAGAGCAACGCCCCTTTCTTCCTTTCCTCCCCACAAATGAACACCCCCCCTCTTCTTCTTACCCTAGAGGTTGCAGAAACCATGTTAACAATGAAGCCGGCCTATGCAACAGTGAGTGGGCATCGCTCTTGCCCTAAAGACAACTTCACCACCAATGACTTGAACAATAGGCCTTGTTCTTTAGGGGGAGGGTGGGAAGAATAGGGAGGCTTAGTTGTTGAGGGGGGGGGGTGACTGTGAGGAAACAATATAGGGGCCCTTTTACAGAGTGGCAGTAAGTCCAACATAGGCTTACCGCTCACTCTTTTGGGACTGCTGCTGGACCAACGAGGCCGCCGGTGGTAGTCCTGCCCCGAGTGCGCACCATTTCCGGGAGGGAAAAAGAAAAACCCCAGAAATGGCTTACGCGGCAGTAACCTGGCAGTAATCGGGCAGCTAACCGCCAGGTTAGCGCAGGAGCCCCTATCGTTACCTCAGTGGGTGGCGGTAAGGACTACTTGTCGCATGGACACGCAGTAAGAGTTCTCTTCCCGCATGGCCATGTGTGCTGGGGGCTTTTTTTTACCTGCTGCTGCACATGGGAAAAATGGCCCCTGCCACAAGCACAGGGACCTTTTTCTTCCAGTTTGGTAAAAGGGCCCCATAGTGGGTCCTGGATGATATCAGGAGTATTTCATTTTCTTTATTGTATGCTAATATGCTTATTTATGGCACCTAGATAGTCTTTATTGGGTGTGATATCAAATACTAAATAAAATTTGCAAAGTTGAAACTTGGAAATGTTTTATGTGGGTCCCAACTGAACATTGGATGGGACCCACAAATCTCAGCATCAAGATGCAGGTCAATCAGCCTTAAATATTCGACGCCAGTGGCTGAACATGGTGCAGCACTGAATATCAGGGCCTAATTTTGCCTGAAGCATTCAGCATTTAAAAAATGTTCACTGCCGCTGGCTGAATATTGACCAGTTTATTTCTGTGGAACACCCCAGCCCAGTCTGGTCCATTTTCAATAATGCAAGAAAATCACAATCGCATAGAAAATAAACAGAGGAAATGTACAACAGATAATAACAAAAATTGAATTAAGTATTGTTTCAAATTATTTCAGAATGCACAAAAAGAAGGATCTCTGTCATCAACCTGCAGACCTCAGCAAAACCCTCTGCAAGACCAAACTAAACATGCTAGATGTATTTATGTTATCACAATCAGTATAATGCTTCTTCAAAAGATACAGCGTTTAAAGGGCATTTCGACATTGCATCTGAGATGTTTCACAAAAGGATGTGCAGAGGACTGCATTGTAGCCTTACAGAAGTCTACAACTTATCCTTTTCTATTTTCTATTTTATTTGTTTTTCTCAGATCATGACATGAGTAGGAGACTTGAAGATTGAACTCTCACTAATTCAGAAGTTTCTTTCTATACTTTCTATACCTTCTGTAAAAGCAAGGTTTTATCCATCTAGTAATAAATCTTTTTGACAGTGGAAGCCCTTTGTGATTGAAACCTTATAACAAAACCCTAATTTCCAAAAATTCTTGGCTCTGTAGAAATAGCTTTAGGCTTCTCTCCTGACCTCCACAGTCTGTAGCTTTCTTTTGTTGAGTCTTTAGGATTAGAGTAAAAAGAAGTTACGACATGCTCTTCAATGAACGGGAGACCACACTGAACTATGAATTAAAGGACACGCAGGAATCATAACCACTTTTTCTTTTATCAAACACTCTTTATGAAAAGTGTGAAGTTCACTAACTTTTTGATGAACTTGTAGTTATCAAGAAAATAGTTTTGACTGAAAGAAAACTCAAGTACTCAATTCAAGATTCCTGAAAGTAAGAAAGCCTGTGGAAGGGTAATTTTATAACAGGGTGTTGTGGGTAGACACAATTTTAGAAAGACAAATAGGCACCTACTTGTCTTTATCAAATCAAACAGATAAATGGCAAGTGACTGACTCACCTGCAAATGCGCAGTAGAGACTTCCCTCTCTGTCCCGCCCTCGCGTCAAGACGTGATGACGTCAGAGGGGGGAACAGAGAGGGAAACGGAGTCGGACTTTCGGACGCTGCCTCTGGAGCCTCGAAACGAACATCGCGCGCACCAACCTCCACTCTCCCCCCATCCCTGCCGCCGCTCCCGCCCCCCTCCGTATCGGGCCCCCTGCACTGACCTGATAGCGCCTCTCACCTCCATGTGGAAGTGCTGCAGGCAGGAGCAGAGCGATCTGCTGCTGCCTGCAGCGCTTTCACACGGAGGTGAGAGGCGCTGTCAGGTCAGTGCAGGGAGCCTGGCACGGAGGGGGGAGGAAGCGGCGGCGAGGAGGGTAGCTGGAAATCTCGCCTGTTTTATCGGGCTTAACGGCTAGTATTAGCGAATTTGACAGAGAACATGGCTTGAACATAGGGGCAATTATTAACACCTGCTCAAGGCACTTACTTTATACATGTACACACATAGATGAAGGTATTTCATACTTCATGTGCGTATGTGTGAACTCTGCCCGTTCTCCATTCAAACTCTGCCCCTGTGCATGCACATCAGCAAAGTATGTGTCATGATATCATAGTAGGTACCTTTACATCAGTCAGCATCATATACGAAGAAGTCACTTTAGTGTGAATATGTTCACCTACGCATGGGAATGACTTTATAAAGTTACCTCCTTAACATCTGATGAGAGATCTTGTCTCCTTTCAGAAATCTTGCAACACCAGAATGAAAACCGAATGATTAATAAATTACTTCTGATCATTTAGATGTAGAAATGGGCCTCGTTGATGAGATCTAGATGATGTGGCAATCATACATATTCAGTACAGGTTTCACCTGTACACTGGCATGATGCAAACTGACACTACCTTGAAGTTGATTTTTGAGTTTTCATTCTAAATTCTATCAACACTTTGACCACTATAGTCAGTCTAGGATTTGTATTATTTAAAAATGTCACTTTTTTCTTTCGCTTTTCTCAGAGATCTTGGAATGAGTGGTTCACAGGGGATCTTTGAAAATGAAAAACAGTAATGCATTTGTGGTAAATCTTGATTTGAAATGACGCTATGCTGAAGGGGACTGGACCCAAAGCAGTTGGAATCCCAACTTTTTTTGCCCATGGTTAAGTTTTTGGTTCTGTGGGGTACAGGAGAGACATAGGATTGAAGGACTGTTTGCTATAGACTTTGGGATCTTCAGATAAGTACTTTTTCTTCTTATTTTCTTTTTGAGCATGCTTGTTTCTTTGACTATATTTATTTCGAACTACTTGAATTAAAAAAATTTTCAGGGCACAGCCACTGTGGACTTTTCTTGGGTTTTAAACAGGGTTTTTTTTTAATCAGTTATTTTTCTCCATAATAGGCGCTTTTTTTTTACACCAATTCTTTTTTCTCCCTTTAGTATTTAGAAACTGATGATAGGACAGGCACTCTTTCTCATGTAGTGGCTTGACAATTCTGTAAGTACCCTACTGGGAGTTTTTGAGGTTTCACTTTTTAAATATTGGTTATCCTGTAAGCCCTCACAGGACTTGCATCCTGTAATTAAACAAATTACTTTAATAGTTTTGGTAGTAACATTAATGAATAGCCATTAATAGAAAAAATGGAAAAATCAGTCATTTTACTATTGCAGTATATATGGCCTTTGTGCATGGGAATAACCCTTATGTGGCAACATTAAAGAGTTAGGGCCCAATGTCCAAGGGAAAAACACACAAAAACAAGCCATTGGGACATATTGGGGGGGGGGGGGGGCAGTATTCTTAGTAGACTGGCCACATAAACATCCCAGCACAGCAGTGGGCCACTCTAGGGGGCGTTGCAGTGCACTTCACATAAAAGGTTTCAAGTACACATCTCACTGTTACTTCCTTATATGGTATGGTGAGCCCTCCAATACCCATCAAAAACCTACTGTACCTAACTGTACACCTCAAGAAGAGCAGGTGTCACCTATATGTGGGTACAGCAGGTTTTTGGTGAGTTTTGGAGGGCTCACAATATGTACCACAAGTATACCAGTTACAGTGAGATATGGGCCTGGGTCCCCTTTTCTACAGTGCACTGCACTAACCACTAGGCTACTCCAGGGACCTGCCTGCTGCTCTAATAGGACTGACCATAACATCTGTGCCGCTTTTCAGACATTTTCCTGTTTCGAAAATGAGCCACTAAACATGACATGTACATGCTTAAATTATAATATTCAGTAAACTAAGCATAAGTACATAAGTAGTGCCATACTGGGAAAGACCAAAGGTCCATCTAGCCCAGCATCCTGTCACCGACAGTGGCCAATCCAGGTCAAGGGCACCTGGCACGCTCCCCAAACGTAAAAACATTCCAGACAAGTTATACCTAAAAATGCGGAATTTTTCCAAGTCCATTTAATAGCGGTCTATGGACTTGTCCTTTAGGAATCTATCTAACCCCTTTTTAAACTCCGTCAAGCTAACCGCCCGTACCACGTTCTCCGGCAACGAATTCCAGAGTCTAATTACACGTTGGGTGAAGAAAAATTTTCTCCGATTCGTTTTAAATTACCACACTGTAGCTTCAACTCATGCCCTCTAGTCCTAGTATTTTTGGATAGCGTGAACAGTCGCTTCACATCCACCCGATCCATTCCACTCATTATTTTATACACTTCTATCATATCTCCCCTCAGCCGTCTCTTCTCCAAGCTGAAAAGCCCTAGCCTTCTCAGCCTCTCTTCGTAGGAAAGTCGTCCCATCCCCACTATCATTTTCGTCGCCCTTCGCTGTACCTTTCCAATTCTACTATATCTTTTTTGAGATACGGAGACCAGTACTGAACACAATACTCCAGGTGCGGTCGCACCATGGAGCGATACAACGGCATTATAACATCCGCACACCTGGATTCCATACCCTTCCTAATAACACCCAACATTCTATTCGCTTTCCTAGCCGCAGCAGCACACTGAGCAGAAGGTTTCAGCGTATCATCGACGACGACACCCAGATCCCTTTCTTGATCCGTAACTCCTAACGCGGAACCTTGCAAGACGTAGCTATAATTCGGGTTCCTCTTACCCACATGCATCACTTTGCACTTGTCAACATTGAACTTCATCTGCCACTTGCACGCCCATTCTCCCAGTCTCGCAAGGTCCTCCTGTAATCGTTCACATTCCTCCTGCGACTTGACGACCCTGAATAATTTTGTGTCATCGGCGAATTTAATTACCTCACTAGTTATTCCCATCTCTAGGTCATTTATAAATACATTAAAAGCAACGGACCCAGCACAGACCCCTGCGGGACCCCACTAACTACCCTCCTCCACTGAGAATACTGGCCACGCAATCCTACTCTCTGCTTCCTATCTTTCAACCAGTTCTTAATCCATAATAATACCCTACCTCCGATTCCATGACTCTGCAATTTCTTCAGGAGTCTTTCGTGCGGCACTTTGTCAAACGCCTTCTGAAAATCCAGATATACAATATCAACCGGCTCCCCATTGTCCACATGTTTGCTTACCCCCTCAAAAAAAATGCATTAGATTGGTGAGGCAAGACTTCCCTTCACTAAATCCGTGCTGACTTTGTCTCATCAGTCCATGTTTTTGTATATGCTCTGCAATTTTATTCTTAATAATAGCCTCCACCATCTTGCCCGGCACCGACGTCAGACTCACCGGTCTATAATTTCCCGGATCTCCTCTGGAACCCTTCTTAAAATCGGAGTAATATTGGCTACCCTCCAGTCTTCCAGTACTACACTCGATTTTAGGGACAGATTGCATATTTCTAACAGTAGCTCCGCAAGTTCATTTTTTAGTTCTATTAATACTCTGGGATGAATACCATCAGGTCCCGGTGATTTACTACTCTTCAGCTTGCTGAACTGACCCATTACATCCTCCAAGGTTACAGAGAATTTGTTTAGTTTCTCTGACTCCCCCGCTTCAAATATTCTTTCCGGCACCGGTGTCCCCCCCCAAATCCTCCTCGGTGAAGACCGAAGCAAAGAATTCATTTAATTTCTCCGCTACGGCTTTGTCCTCCTTGATCGCCCCTTTAACACCATTTTCGTCCAGCGGCCCAACCGACTCTTTGGCCGGTTTCCTGCTTTTAATGTATCTAAAAAAATTTTTACTATGTATTTTTGCTTCCAACGCTAATTTCTTCTCAAAGTCCTTTTTTGCCCTCCTTATCTCCGCTTTGCATTTGGCTTGGCATTCCTTATGATCTATCCTGTTACTTTCAGTTGGTTCTCTTCTCCACTTTCTGAAGGATTGTTTTTTGGCTCTAATGATTTTCTTTATCTTACTGTTTAGCCACGCCGGCTGACGTTTAGTCTTTTTTCCCTTTTTTCTAATACGTGGAATATATTTGTCCTGAACCTCCAGGATGGTGTTTTTAAACAGCATCCATGCCTGATGCAAGTTTTTTACTCTGCGAGCTGCTCCTTTCAGTCTTTTTTTCACCATTTTTCTCATTTTGTCGTAATCACCTTTTCTATAGTTAAACGCTAGCGTACTTGATTTCCTAGTTTCACTTCCTTCAATGCCAATATCAAAAGCGATCATATTATGATCACTGTTATCAAGCGGCCCTCGTATCGTTACCCCCTGCACTAGATCATGAGCACCACTAAGGACTAAGTCTAGTATTTTTCCTTCTCTTGTCGGCTCCTGAACTAGCTGTTCCATGAAGCTGTCCTTGATTTCATCAAGAAATCTTATGTCCCTTGCGTGTACAGATGTTACATTAACCCAGTCTATATGCGGGTAATTGAAATCCCCCATTATTATTGTGTTGCCCAGTTTGTTTGCGTCCCTGATTTCCTTTAACATTTCCGCATCCGTCTGTTCGTCCTGGCCAGGCGGACGGTAGTACACTCCTATCACTATCCTTTTCCCCTTTGCACATGGAATTTCAATCCACAGTGATTCCAAGGAGTGTTTTGTTTCCTGCAGAATTTTCAATCTATTTGATTCAAGGCTCTCGTTAATATACAATGCTACCCCTCCACCAATCCGATTCACCCTATCACTACGATATAATTTGTACCCCGGTATGACAGTGTCCCACTGGTTATCCTCCTTCCACCAGGTCTCAGAGATGCCTATTATATCTAATTTTTCATTTAGTGCAATATATTCCAACTCCCCCATCTTATTTCTTAGGCTCCTGGCATTCGCATATAGACATTTCAAACTATGTTTGTTGTTCCTAAGTACATCATGCTTAGTACTTGACAGTATTAATTGGCAATCTTTTGTCTGATTTTTATTGTTATTTAAAGATACCCGATCTACTACAATCTCTTTTGCAACCTCACTATCAGGATACTCTATCTTCCCTGTTATGGTGATATCTTTGAAAGATACCTTATCCCGAACCATGCTCTTTTGAGCGACTGTCGGCCTTCCCCCCATTTCTAGTTTAAAAGCTGCTCTATCTCCTTCTTAAACGCCGATGCCAGCAGCCTGGTCCCACTCTGGTTAAGATGGAGCCCATCCTTTCGGAATAGGCTCCCCCTTCCCCAGAATGTTGCCCAGTTCCTAACAAATCTAAAGCCCTCCTCCCTGCACCATCGTCTCATCCACGCATTGAGACTCTGGAGCTCTGCCTGTCTCTTGGGCCCTGTG
Organism: Microcaecilia unicolor; assembly: GCF_901765095.1. NCBI lineage: Eukaryota > Metazoa > Chordata > Amphibia > Gymnophiona > Siphonopidae > Microcaecilia > Microcaecilia unicolor. Next base: position 106,087,058 of record NC_044033.1, read on the forward strand.
CGTGGCACAGGTAGCATTTCAGAAAATGCTACCCTGGAGGATCTGGATTTCAGCTTTCTACCTAAGAGCCTAAATTTTGCTTCCAGAACCTCTCTCCCACATTTTCCTATGTCATTAGTACCCACATGTACCAAGACAGCCGTCTCCTCCCCAGCACTATATAAAATCCTATCTAGGTGACGCGTGAGGTCCGCCACCTTCGCACCAGGCAGGCAAGTCACCAGGCGATCCTCACGTCCACCAGCCACCCAGCTATCTATATGCCTAATGATCGAATCACCAAGTACAACAGCTGTCCTAACCTTTCCCTCCCGGGCAAATATAGGTCCTGCCTATGTCCCACTAAAGCCCCTACTCTGTGAACTCCCTCTTACTAAGGGGTCCTTTTGCAAAGCTGCAGTAGATAGTAGCCTCAGCATGCCCTTACGTGGGTCTTTTCATCACACCTTCCACAGAAACTTAGGGAAATGGAACAGTGAAGATTCCACCTACTTAGGTGTCCTTTTACCAAGCCGCGCTCCAGGGCCCTTTTTACAGCAGTGGGTAAAAAGACCCCAGGCACACATGGTCATGAGGTAAGAGAATTCTTACAGTGTGACCATGTGACAGAAAGCCCTTAACACCACCCACTCAGGTGGTGATAAGGGCTCCCACGCTAACCTGGCGGTAACTGGGCAGCACATGGCGATGCCCGAATACCTCCAGGTTACCGCTGCCAAGCCATTTCTGGGGGTTTTCTTTTTCCCCCAGAAATGGGACACGCTCGGAATGGGACTACTGTGGGCAGCCGCATAGGGCTGGTGGTAGTCCCGGAAGATTGATCTGTAAACACACATTGGGCTTACCACCACTCTGGAAAAGGGCCCCTTAGTTTAAAATATACTCTACATGCAGAAGGCAAGCAGCTCCCCAATAGAACGGCAAGGTTTATGATTTTCAGGCCAGCTAAAGTAGTCAGGACGTTCCTTAGGACAGAAATATCTCTCTCCCCACACGATTCACAATATCTGCCTCAAAATGGGCAATTTGACCTTTCCACTGGCAGAGATTTCCCCATCTTATACAATAAGAGCCTGGAGGCTTTGGGGTAAACACAATAGGAAAATGTCTGGTAAATAATTTAGAGAGGTCCATATTTTTGACTACTGTAGGAATAAATTAGAATTAGGGAGGTGTGTGGTGAGATCCAAGATGGCTGCTGTGCGTTAAGAGGCAACAGCACATCCTTCTTTCTTGGTTTTGATTTACTGGTATAGAGAAGTGAAAAGGTGGACAGAAGCACAGGTTTTCCCATTACCGTCCCTGGACTGATTGATACATACCAGAGTCGTGAAGACTCTGGGAATGGTCTGCTGCAATGGCCACTGGAGATTACACTTGTGGAAGGAGGGCAGGAGTGCTCCCTGGGCTTTGAGGCAATGCTGAGCCCTGACAATTGGACCCCACTTCCGCAACCCAGAGTAGCGAGCTCTCCTGCCTTATCTGTGCAGCACTCATTGGAAGAAACATGAGAGGCTGCTGGGCAGGAACAGAGTCAAACTTGGGCTGGAGAGCTTGATGAACTTGTCATGGGACAGCTTCTCAGGGCAGTGGGTAAGGAACAAGTCCAGTATGGGGGAAATCTGTGTCAAACACTGACTGGAGCTAAATAATTCTCTGAGGTGGGAGCTATTAAACTGGATACTCTTGCTCGAGAGCTACCTGTTTTACTTTTGGATAAACCAGCTGAAACGTCTGTTGTAGAATCCATTTGGCAATCTATTTTGGATTTAGCAAAAACACTTCTTAAATAATTTGTCACCTCAAATTACTGAAGTGGAAAGTAAAGTAAAACAATTGGAAACTGAGATATCTAGTATAAACACTTCTGTGAGTCAAGAACAGACTACTCGGCAGATGCAAACAATACAAGCTACATGTGTTTCAGATTTATCTTCTATACGTTTTAAATTGGATAATGTTGAAAATGCTATTAGGATTGCAAATTTGGGAGTATTAAACTTTCCCTTTCTTTCGAATATCTCTGTAAAAGATTTATTTAGGAAATCTCTCCAGGAAGTTTTACATCTGTCTTTGGAATTAATATCATTTGATACTGCAGGCATATTATTTACCCACCCAGATGTGTGATGAGCAACTTTATGGCAGAGATATTACATTAGACTCTTTGAAACATAAAGGAGTAGAAGAACCACTGGGGAGTACTAATGGGAGCCCTCAAGCAATGCTAGTTGTGACATTGTCTATAAGCTTTGATAGAGATTATTTCAGGTCTAAAAAAAAAGACATTTATGAGTGCTAGAATTTAACTTTTTCCAGATGTATCACGAGAGACTAAAAAAAGATGTAAACAATTTTGTTACTCCAAACTGGTGTTTTTCAATTGGGAGCTTCTTTTACCTGACATTTCCCTGTAAATATATTGTACACTATCCTCCTAATTCCAGAAAGCTGCACCCACATTTCTGACTAGCATGCAATTTGCACGAGCAACTTATAGAACAAGGTCAATTGTGTTTGTAAGTTGCTAGATTAATTAGATGCTAATCGGCATAAACAACCAATTATTGGCATTAATTGACAATGCTAATTGGCACTAATTGACAGTTACATGTGTAATTGCCCATAATTGCTATTCTATAAGTTGCTCGCTCAAATTCCAGCATATGCAATTCCAAGGAGGGCCATGGGTGGATCAAGGGCATATCAGGCAGTTAGGCGTATGGGTTACAGAATACTAATATTTATGTGACTAACTGTTTACAGTTAGGTGTCAGCATTTTTGGCTGGCATAACTTCTCATGCTTAAAGTTAGGCACATAAATGTGGACTTATGGTATCATTTTATAACGACAGTTATGCACACAGCTGCTGTTCTAGAATCTGTGCTAAGCACACATTTTATCCAAGTGCCTAACTTTAGAGAATTACCTCAAGGGGTCATTTCAAGACCTACATTTAGGCACCGAAGTTTGGGAACTAACCCCTGGATTCTATATAGTGTGACGTAAGTTGCACATGCAAATGGGCATCTCTAACGTTTAGTGTGAGCTTATTTTTAGTACACGCTAAAAATGCTAGTGTGCAACTTAATAAGCTAACAAGCCAATCAGCGCTGACAACTGCTAATTAACAAGAAATTATTGACACTAACTGGCATTAATTAGAATTTATTAGAATTTATGCGCATAACTGTCTAAGCGTATTCTGTAAAGTAATGCTTGTAAATTCTAAGGTGCATAGTTGAAAAAGGGGTGTGGCAATGGGCAGGTCATGGGCATTTCTAAAAACTATGGGCATTTCTAAAAACTATGCACATTGTTATAGAATACACCTGGTCCATGCCTAATTCAGGCGTAGGCATTTACACCACGTTTTACTTGGCGCAAATGCCCGCATCTAAATTTAGTCGCACAGACAGGCGCTAGGTGTATTCTATAAACCGCACTATACTTGATAGAATACGGCTAAGCATATTTTTTTCAGCACAGGTCAAATTTATTCATTGGTTATAAGATCACATCACTGCTGAACTGGTACTTTAAGGACTGTTAACATAATGGCCTGCTAACCTTATAAAGCCAGATACTTACTTCACAGATCTTTTCCAAAGATGGGACAAAGAAGTCATCACAGACGATCGCCAGAGCATAAAACATATACATAGCCTGGAAGAGAAAACATATTCATAGTTGAGAGGTGCTGAGAAAGCCAAGAGGTATAACAGAACTGGAACAGAATTTTGATTCGTGCAGTTATAATGTTGAAGTGAAGCTTTATGAAGGTGGTTTAAGAAGGTTTACAGGTAAGAAAAGAGTTATATTTACATGTGTAAATCATCACATATGTACAAATAGTGATTTTCAAAGAGGTGTTACTTATATATATGCATAACCCCAGTATACACAGATTTCAAAGGGATGTAATCTGAGCATGGCTAGACAGACCTAAAAAGTATGTATTTATTTATTTCTTCTTACAGTATATCCCACAATTATCCAAAAACAAGTTTCGGTTCAATGTGGCTTACATTTTCCATTTAGCAGATGTTACATTCTTTTGTAATTAGCATTACATTACAATCATTGTGTTTTCTACTTTATATTGCATTCAGTGTCAGACAGAGTGTGTTATGTGTGATATGTTGTTAGCCATAGTATTTCTTGAAGGGGTAGATTTTTAGATCTTTTCTGAATTGGAGGTACTCGGTGATGCTTTTTATCATCTTGAGTATCAAGTTCCACCATTTGGAACCCAGATAACTGCATGGTGGCAATTCGATAAATGGGCGTACCTTTTAGGCACTGTGCTGTTTTGCAGTGAGAACCTATTCTGGAATGTTATCCGAGTGTCCAGATTCTGTTATAGAACACTAGAGTAACCCAGTGTGGGTTCACCTTAGGTTTACACTCTGCAGTTACACCAACCACAGACTTGGTGTAACTGAAAGGCGCCAAAATGCAGCAACGGAGCATGTAACATATAAACATATAGAACTCTGTAAGTTACATGCATAACTGGGAGCCCTGCCCATGTCTCATTCATAATGTCAGGAAGTATTTTTTCACCAAGAGGATGGAAGGTACCTGGAATGCCCTACCGCAGAAGTGGTGGAAATTCAAATGGAAATGGAATTCAGAAATGGATTAATCTGAGCATTCAATCTTTTAGGGGATTGAGCCTTGAAACAGCCGTGGACAAAATATGAATTCATGCTGGCATATTGAGCATAAATATGAAGGTTGCTGTTTATAAAAAGCATTATGGGCTATTTTCAAGATTTTAAAGTTAATCCTAGAGGGGCTAGGAAGGCATGGTATTACTTATACAGTGGTGTAATATGGTCATATTTACGAACATTGCCTAACAGCCTTGATTCCGGCATAACTCATATTTCCATAATCTAACTTCCTTCTCATGGTTCCCCACGCTGGACAGAGGTTATGTCAGACACCCATGCCAGAATCAGCTTTGGGACTCCCCCTCAGCACTCAGGGTCTCAGCAGGGGTTGGGCAACCAAAGACTCATATCCACTAAACACAGTTCTGTTTATTTATCATCTTGCCCTGCCTCCTGAGGCTTGGCTCCCCCCTTGTCCACCCAACTGGCCAGCTTTTCCAAGTTCCATCTCCACAATGACACCCAGGAGATCTCCCTCATTCTGTTTAGCAGCAGAGGCATTCTCCTGGGGGGAGGCACATATAAATTATCACGTAACTGAGCCAAATATCACCAGAATAAAAGTAATTATATAAACAACAAATCCTTGTTTACAAGAATGTAGGGTGAAGGGGAGAAGAGAACAGATGAACTATATAGATTTTATTTTTTGGGTGGGGGAATTATCAATGTGGACTGCTGTTAAGATGGGTTATTTTACCACTAGCTGGCTATTTTAGCACAGGGTCTCACTGCAAACAATGGGACCCTTTGTTAAAATAGCACAACTTGTGGTAAAATAACCCATTTTAATGGCAGCCCACATTGATAACTTCCCCTCTTTGTGTGGTGGCTGTAATCTACTCCCATCTCTGTTTACTAGATGCCAAAAATTTCAAGGTATACCTGACCTGAACACTGGTTGGGAACTACTACTAAAAAACATCTCTAAAATACATAAAATAGATAAGACTTCCCTTACACAGCATAGTTTCTTCTAAACTTAATTACTAATGGTGTTAGTATTGACTCCGAAATATATTCACAACAACATTAAATGTCAGCTTGGTAATTACCCTTAATATACCACAGTATAATTATTTCCCATACTCGTAGACCTGTTGTACAGTAACACTACAGTCACTGCCACTTCCACTTTCAGGTTGCCAGGTGTTTACCATGCCCGGATGGCATGATTATGCACACCTCCCTTCGATCTAGAAGCCATTATCAATTACTTATCGAAAATGTCATAGCAATTACTAAGGAAACAAAGGGACAACATAAACCGTGTTTTATAAATGTCCTAGAATACTGTTGACACTAGATACCTAAAAACAGCCAAGATATAACAGTGGGTAAGGGGGTCTCTTCTTCTTCAACCTCTAAGGAAACTCAAAAACAGAGTCAACCTCTACAGCTCCAAAGCACAAGTCTTTTTAAAGTTCAGGGCAATCTATATCTGTCTGCCACATGTCACTGTCCTCAATAGATATATTTTACTGCAAGCTGTCTGGGAGAACAGAAGAGTGGTTTGATCTTTAAAAATGTTCTTGCTACAGCAGCATGCTGTGTTGCCAGGCAGATAAAAATCTAGCCAGGCCTAAATTCAAAGCTCTCCTACCCCTAGTTGAGAAAGGCAGGGCTGAGCATATTGGGCAGGAGGATATTTGGGAACCCTCTAGGAGCAAGGAACAAGCTTTGTCCTGAATAAGTGGTCCATAGAATAAGGCTGCCAACTGGATCCAGATTTGCAGGACAGGGTTGATCCAGTCCTGGGTTTACCCAGTTGCATACAGGGACTTGTAGTTCTGATTTCCCCATGGCATTGCCTAAGAAAGCAAGACTACAAGTCCCAGCATGCAATGGGGGTAAATCAGGAATGGATCAACCCTGTCCCACAAATCTGGATCCAATTGGCAGCCTTACCATAGAATTTGGGTACATATATGCTTTATTAGAAAAGCCCTTGTTTAATTTGGTAAATTATAATCTTGATGAGTACAAAGCCTGTAGTCTTAGTAAAGTAATTCAAATGCTAGAGGTATTTGTTGTAATAGAAAATACACATTAGTGATACTGAAAACTGAGGAAAACAGGAGGGCAACACAATGGTTGTGGCTCACTTCAAACCAAGGGATAGAGAATGACATGGGGATAGGGTCACGCAATTAACCGCGGGGATGGGAACAGAGCCTGTGGAGACGGGAACAAACTCTGCCCTCATGTCATTCTCTAAAGCTTGAGACCAGCCTTAAACAGACTGTTCCAACTAGATGGACTATCATCTATAAAATGCTCGTATCAATATGTAAAAACTTGGACAACTGGCAACTGATTTAAAAAACCTGCAGAAGCTGCTACTGGATTTAAATGAAGCACTGTTAAATGGAATCATTTGTGTCTTGTCTGCCTTTGATGTGGCAACAAGAGTCTTGTTTGCTGATCAGACTCCTACCATCTGCAATGTCCTTCCATCTCAGGGATGAGAAGAGAAGCAGAGACCACCAAGGAGAGACAAGATTTAAAAAAAAAATAACCCTCTCAAACATTAGGTATCTCAAAATCATCATCATGAATAAATGCAGTTCAAAGTGTGAGGGGGCCAGACACGATTTTGAAGTGGTCAGGCAACCTGGGAAAGATGCTGGTATGCCAATTTCCTATTGCTTCCTGGTTTGAGTGCTGGACAGAGGGACTGGGGGAATGCCAATACTTCTTCTTCTGTGGTTAAAGTAATCAGATGCTAGACTGGGGGGGTGGAAATTGTAGGTTGGGGGCAGGGATGGAGGGATTTGTGCTGCTCCTTGACACAGTATTTGCATGCCAGATACAGGGGTCCTTTTACTAAGCTGCAGTAAGCAGTAATGCGTGTTTACCATAGCAAAAAAGGGGTTACTGCGGGGCGTGCTCAGGTGTCCTGCAGTAGTTTTGTGATAGGCAAACATTACCCACGTGCTAAAAAGTAGAATTTATTTTTTAGAACTGGGGCTGCGTCTGGAGAGTAGGCATGGTCTGTGCTAATCCACAGCTTATCCATTTCTACCCTAGCTGAAATATTTAACCATCTCTCTGACTTCATGTGCACCTTTCTTTAAATTAGTCACCTTACTTTCTAACTCCTCTTACTCTCTTACTTATCTATGGGGCCCTTTTACAGTTTGTGCTTACATTGCTGAGGGAGCTCTTATATGTATAGCTACAGGAGGGGGCCCTGATAGCCCAGGAAGGGGGTGAGCAAACACTTACCTCTCCAACCTGTCCCTTATCTCAACCCAGGCTTCAATGGAGAGAGTCCTAGGAGGCAGGTGGTGGTGGCGAAAAAGAATGCGCCTGTGCTTCAAGCACAGGTGCAGTAGGTACATGGTTTCAGCTTGGCTGAAATTAGGCTCTCTATGCAGCGCCATGTTTCTCAGTGAACAAGTGTTGGAAAGAGTGCATCACCATATATGGACACCCATGCATGATGGACGTCCTTACATGCACAACTCCATATATGGACAGCCATCCCATATATGGACAAGTCAGTATGTGCACGTTTTGACATCTATAATGACTCCACACATGGATGGCCGTGACGCATGAACGTCCATGGACTGTCGTCACGCGTGGGGGCCTACGTGCGGAGCCTTCCTTATATGGATCATTATCAAGTGTGTGAACTTCATATACACACAATAAAATATGTATGTTCCTTATATTTCCCATAGCTGCATGTTCCAGAAGTACAGTGCATGTAGTTGCGGATATGCAGGTACGGGGAAAATATAAGGAACATTGAGAATTATAAAGTACAGTAACAAGGACATGTTTCTCACAGAACTGCCGAAGGACAGCCTTGTTACAGGGCCGCCATCCTTAGGTCGGCCTAGTAAGATGGACGTCGTTCGGCAGTTCTGTGAGAAACGTGTCCTTGCTACTGTACTAAGGATGTCTTTGCAGTATTTTTCCTATACTTTGGGCTTCCCTGATTTGGGCGTTTTCAATTGCGAAAATGGAATGTCTAAGGATGTCATTGCTATTTTTCCATTATACCTACCTGATTTTGGACGACTTCGTGAGGACATCCAAATTCAGATTTGGACGACCTTTCGAAAATGTCCCTCCACGTGTAAGCCCTCTCTTGTCAACTGTGAGCCTAAGGAATGTAAGAAAATGCTAAGCAGGGTGGGTGATAGGGGGAGAACTGTGGAACACCACAGAGATTGTTCCAACTATCTGATAATGTTGTTCTTCACCCTACAGGATCTAGAAAAAATACCCCTTGAACCAGTTCAAAACATTGCCATCAATACCAATCTGATTAAGTTCTAAAAGCATTATATCATGATCCACCAGACTGAATGCAGACAATAGATCAAATTGCAACAGCAATACCTTGCCATTTTCACACAATAGACCTGGAGGGGCATGATCGAAAGGGGCGCCCAAGTTTTCCTGAGGACGTCCTCGGAGGACGTCTCGGCGAAGGGGCGGGGAAACCCGTATTATCGGAATAAGATGGGCGTCCATCTTTGGTTTCGATAGTACGGTCAGCGACGCCCAAATCTTGACATTTAGGTCATTCCTAGAGATGGTCGTCCTTAGACTTGGTCGTTTCTGATTTTTGGCGATAATAGAAACTAAGGACTCCCATCTCAGAAACGACCAAATGCAAGCCCTTTGGTCATGGGAGGAGCCAGCATTCGTAGTGCACTGGTCCCCCTGACATGCCAGGACACCAACCGGGCACCCTAGGGGGCACTGCAGTGGACTTCAGAAAAAGCTCCCAGGTACATAGCTCCCTTACAACTGTACACCACTACCATAGCCCTTACGGGTGAAAGGGGGCACTTAGATGCGGGTTCAGTGGGTTTCTGGTGAGTTTTGGAGGGCTCACATTTACCACCACAAGTGTAACATGTGTGTGGGGGGGGGGGGGATGGGCCTGGGTCCGCCTGCCTGAAGTGCACTGCACCCACTAAACTGCCCCAGGGACCTGCATACTGCTGCGATGTACCTGAGTATGACATTTGAGGCTGGCATAGAGGCTAGCAAAAAATATTTTTAAAGTTCATTTTTGAGGGTGGGAGGGGGTCAGTGACCACTTTGGGAGTAAGGGGAGGTCATCTGGTCAGTTCGGGCAACTTTTTGTGCCTTGGTCGTAAGAAAAATTGGACCAGGTAAAGTCGTCCAAATGCTCATCAGAGATGTCCTTTTTTTTTCCATTATGGGTCGAGGACACCCATGTGTTAGGCACGCCCAAGTCCCACCTTCGCTACACCTCCAACACGCTCCCAGGAACTTTGGTCATCCCCGTGATGGAAAGCAGTTGGGGACGCCCAAAAGCGGCTTTCGATTATGCCGATTTGGGCGACCCTGTGAGAAGGATGCCCATCTTCCAATTTGTGTTGAAAGATGGGTGTCCTTCTCTTTCGAAAATAAGCCTGCTGGTGTCAATGTTTGTGCTGGAAATACACCTATAACATAATATTCTATAAAGCAGGTATGTGTGTGGGTGCACCCCCCCAGACTCCGCCCATTTAAATGCCAACCTGCAAACTATACACTACTGAAAAGATGTGCATAGTTACAGAACAGTATATAGTTGGATTTCTTGCATTTATGTGTATATGTGGCCAGTATTCTGGTCATTAACACATGTATTTGCCATGTAAATGATAGTGACTTCTCATTAAATTATTCCCTTATTTTCTAATAAAGTCAAATATTTATGTGGAACCTCGATGATGCAATATTCCAAAATGGGTACAAACAGTGCACAAGAGAAAATTTACATGGGACCAAGCTGAATAGTCCCTGAGCCAACCTTGCCCCGATACTTATTTTGCCACTGAAGGAAACAGTGATAGCAGCCACATTTCTAGATATTTGGGGATTTACATGGCTCAGGAATTAATTTAGCAGAACAGACAGCGTCAAGGGCTAGATTCTATATATGATGCTGTAAAAATTGGCACTGAAAAAAATGCGCCTAGGCATATTCTACAAACTATGCTTGTCCATGTGATTAAATTTGTCACAGGTATTTACGCCAAGTACAGCTTGGTGTATATACTGGCTAATAAGTTAGGTGTGGACTGGGTGAATTCTGTAACAGCATGCAAAGAATTTTGAACCACCCACAAACTACTCATTCCACATCCATGGCCATGCCTTTATTTGGTTCTGAATCTCAGAATTTATAAGCATCAGAATATGCTTAGCAAGTTGTGCACATAAATTATAATTAATGCCAATTAATGTCAATAATTGCTTGTTAAGTAGAAAATTATCAGCGCTGATTGGCTTAAGATATTTAATTTGCTAACGTAAATCAGAATATGACCTGATTTGCATGCGCAGCTCCAGTCCCACTATATAGAATCCGGGACAAGTGTCTAAAGACTGGATTACTGTAATGCACTCTACAGTGGTCAGACTACAAAGGGTCTGCACCAACTTGAATTGATTCAGAATGCTGCAGCAAGACTAATGGAAGTAGGGTTACCATATGTCTCCAGAAAAAGGAGGAAAGATTGAGCCAGTCTGGGTTTTTCTTCCATTGTTGTCAATGGAACCAAATCCTGGACTGGATCAATGTGTCCTCCTTTTTCTGGAGCCATATGGTAACCCTAAATGGAAGGTTGTAAGCGACGTGACCAAATCACATCATTTTTGCAAAAATTTCACCTGCTACCAGTACAATACAGGGCTATATTTAAAACTCTATATCTGATCTTCAAAGGAAATGGCTCAGAGTACTTGAACAGGATCACCCTCTACACACCTTCAAGGACACTAAAGTCCTCCCTAGATCACTAACCATACCTTCTCCAAAGGACATCACACAATGTGATACCTGACAGCAAGCCTTCTCCAGAGTAGCCTTCACACTCCGGAATGCACTCCCTGAAAGGCTTCACTAACCCGACTATCTCTACTTCAGGAAGCAGGTGAAAGCTTGGCTCTTCGCCCAGGCCTTTAATGGAAGAAGTAACTAACTAACTAGTCACACACACACACAAGGAGTGACACCAGTTGCACATACTTAAGCAGGACACGTTCACCCACTCCTACCCTAGCTAGGATAATATTCAAATACCTTTCTGACCACATGTGCAACTTTCTTTAAATTACTCCCCTTATTTTCTAACTTCTCTTACTCTATCTTATCTATCTATATGTTTCATGTTTGCTTATACCCAATGCTATTAAAATGTTTTGTGTATTGTGTTACCACTTAAATCTCCACACCGCAAAATCTTTGGTAAATATAATCACGCTCTTCACAAATCCAAAGATAAGAACTGTGTGGGTGTGCAAACAGCTTATCTAAGAAATAATTGTATTATATATTTAGTTTATGGTTTTTTTATGTATATATATGTATATATTTTTTTAGGAACCCTCGGACGAAACCACTTTAAGGCAACTTCATTGTTTTATGCCTAGTGGCATAGTCTCTCTTCATTGGGTCATCCTTTATGTGACTATTTATAAATGCTGTTGCAAACACTCACTACAAGGTGCTCAAATATATACGTGCTCTAATGAAAAATAAATGAAATGAAAAACTTATCTTCAATGCCACTTCGTATTTCTTGCTGTTGGAGTCCACTTAGGCTTCCCCTAAATTACGCCCGACGCCGCGGGTTTCACTGCTTTCATCAGGGACTCGGGTTAAAATGGCCCGCTTTGAATTCCCAACAGTCTATGCACATCGCTTCTCGTATTGTGTTGACATTGTAATGAAGCATACTATGCCATACCTTGTATTATTTGAATATTTTTACTGCCGTGATTGCCTATTCATTATGTTTGACTTATTCTTGCTGTACCCACCTTCAGTGAATATCTTCAAAAAGGTGGTTAATAAATTCTAATAAATAAATACATAAATTTATTGCAGCAGTCCACTAAATAATACAGTTTCCCCATCTATTTTGTCTGTAATATCACGTAATAGTTTTCTGTCTGCTTTATACAGTTATTACCAACAATTTCCCATCTGTTAAATCTCTGCCTTTTTATAGCTTGTAGCTCAGAGCATCAGGGATTTTGTTGTTATGGTCTTCACCTTCCCTCAACCTCTCTTCTGGTATTTTTAATTCACAGTACTGCAAGCAGTTACCTACTGCAGGGTCTGATAGAATACAACCCCCACTGTATTAGGAAAATGGAACAGGAACCATAGCCAACATTCAAAGTGTTTTCAGCACTCAGACTATTATGGCTGTCACAGAATTAACAATTAATTTTCATGTAATGAAAATGTTCTTGGAAGTTATTAGCATAAAAAGGTAAAACCGCCAATATTGCACATTAGCTTAATGAATCTCATAATGTGCCATTTGTTATCTCATTTTTCAAAGCACTGCTTGAAACCGTCCCTTTTATTCTCCTGCAGGCTGCTGCTTTTTGTTAATTCTCCAGTCTTGTGTGGTATGCTGTCTGACTTTTGAAGCCTCAGATAAGGTTCCAGAAGAAGAGGTCTGTAGTGGATGTCAAAAGGGACAAGGGCATAAAGGAAAGAATTAGAGTAACAAAAGGCTTACAGTAGTGGAGAAGGAAAATTTGGGTTTTGATCAAAAATATATAGGACAAAGGAACAGTGACATTTTTCCTTAACATTTTTGTCTCGTTCAGGAGCAGAAAGGGAGGAGGGAAAGGGTATGAAGTTGTATTTACTGCAGTTATTGCCTATTCTGTACATTGTATAAAATTTTGTTGTTATTTTTTAAATATTCTTAATATTTCATTTTTACTTAGGGGTCCTTTTTACTAAGGTGCGCTGAAAAATGGCCTGTGGTAGTGTATACACGTGTTTTGGGCGCACGCAGAATCATTTTTCAGTGCACCTGCAAAAAATGCCTTTTTAAAATTTTTGCCGAAAATGGACGTGTGACAAAATAAAAATTGCCGCACGTCCATTTTGGGTCTGAGATCTTACCGCCAGCCATTGACCTAGTGGTAAAGTCTCACGCAGTAACCGGGCGGTAATGATCTACGTGTGCCAAATGCCACTTGGCGTGCGTAGCCGACACGCACCAGAAAATAAAAAATATTTTTCAGGCGCACATAGTGGACGCGCACCAAAAATGAAATTACCGCAAGGGCCATGTGGTAGCCATGCGGTAACTCCATTTTGGCGCACGTTGGGTGTGTGTAGACGCTTACATGGCTTAGTAAAAGGGCCCCTTAATTTGTACTTCCCTTCTATCTTCTTCTCCTTTTCTTTTCTCTCTCTAGACATTCTTCATCCCACCCCCCACCCCCATGTCTTTTCCTAGCTTCTACTATCTCAACAGCTGAATAACTAAAAAGAAAATGTAAGAGAAAACACTCCAGGTATCTTTTACCAAATCGCACTAGTGATTTTCGCTAGACAAGGCCGATGAAACCTATTCAAAGTGAATAGGCTTTGTTGGCATTGCTGTGCCGGGAATCGCTAGAACTGTTTAGTAAAAGGGGCCCTCCATTTGTTATAAAAAGGATATTACAGATGGGAGTGGTAAAAAACCCCGCATTAGTTTCCTACAATTGCATTTCCTGTTTCAATTTATTTTTCATACACCACCTATAAGCAGTATATACATACATATTAAAACCAAAGAGCGACATGAGTCTGGGGAAGCACGGACAAAAGGAGGAGAGCGAGAAGAAAATAAGAAGCAGAAACAGGACCACTACTCTGTCTCCTAAATGCTGTGTAGAAGGTGCCGCAGGTCACTCAGGATGAACTTGGGAAGCAAATGAAAAACAGGATAAATTTAAGATTTTAATCTGCTAAATCCTAAACAACACCATAAAACTAAACTCTGGGAAATGGAAGACACTGAAGTATGTAAATAAAAACAGAAGGTGAGTCAAAAGCACTGGGAAGGAAAATTTCCTAATAAGACAAATGTAATAAAAACTTACAATTAGCGAAAGAAAATGCCTAATTTAAGGTGGTCTGTGGGTCCCTTTACTAGTATCTTATGACTCCATCTAGGAAGTACCTGTGTGGAAGATCATAGGAGGAGTGTAGGATTACTCAGCAGCTGTATTCTGCAGTGTCTGCAGTTTTTTAAATCAATCCTTCATTTAGTCTGAAGGTGGTGAAATTAAGACTGGATCTGATCCTTCTCAATTTCCTCATTGTTTAAAATACCTTCTTTATCGCCGATTTGCTATGTGACTCAAATATAAGGTGTTCATCGAAAATTACACCAAGAATTCTCAACCGTTTTTCTAAAGTAAACGTAATGTAATTTATCATTCATGTTTTTTTTCCAAATAATGTTTGAGTTTCCTAAAACTAACATTTATTTTTTCATAGTGTAATTTTCATTTAAAAGCTGCAGTACATTCATTAAGAATATCTATTCCCTTCTTGATTTGTTGGGAAATATTAGAAGTAATATCAACAAAAGGTATAATAATTGTTACATCATCGGCATAGATATAGGTTTTAAAACTTGATATACAGGTCCATTTACTAAGGTGTGTTAATGGATTTAGCGCATGCTAATGATTAGCATGCAATATATGATAACATATTTAAGGCTCTGTTTACTAAGCCACGTTATAGGCGCATTAGAGTTTTTAACGCGCGTTAACTGTGTACGTGCCTAAAATATCCCTTTAGGCGCCTACATGGTTAGTGCACATGCTAATTGTAAGCACGTTAAAAATGCTAACTCGCCTTAGTAAACAGGGCCCTTAATTAGTTTCTGAGAAGCAAACACTGCAGGGCCTTTTACCAGGCTTACCACATACTAATCTTAATCTGGAACTACTGCCAACCCAGTGCGGGCATCGGCAGTAGTTCCAGCCCTAGTGTGCGCCATTTGCAACACTAGGGAAAATAGCTGACAATTTGCTAGCACGGTGCCAACCTGGATGTAATTGGGCAGTGCTGCATGCTACCTGGTTACCAGTGGGTTAGTGCAGGAGCCCTTACCACCACATAATGTGCTCCCCTTCACATGGCCATTTGGTAAGAGCAACCTTACCACGTGGACATGGCTATTTTCAAGCATTTTTACTGCTGCAGTAAAAAGGATTGCAGTGTATGGCAAAAACGGCCTCCATCGCTAGATGCAGCTTAGTAAAAGACTCCTAATTTAAATTACACATTAGACCATATAATCTTAAAGCTCTTTATATTAATCTAATATATCTGTAGTACCTTAACAAGTTTTAATTAAACAACTCTATAATATTAAGATGCAGACAGTATTACAGAGGTGAGAGAGGTGCTATCCATTCTTTTGCATTGAGTGTCACATGTATGATTATCTCCCACTTGGTGAGAAGTTATATGTGGGTGCTTGATACAAAGAGCTCCTAGCTCTCAAAGAACAAGTCTGTCCTCTTGAGGCTAGAGTAGCAGACTTGGAGGAGCTGAGGGAGACAAACAGGTGCAAAGAGGAAGCTACAGGGACATTGTAGAGAAGTCCTACCTCCAGTCTGGCAGCACCTGTGCTGCCTTGCAGGAGGGAAGTCTCCTAAAGGGAGAGCATCAACCTGTTGAAGTTGGAAATAATCTTGTAGCCAGGACCAGCCCACCAAGGGGTGCAATATCCTCTCACACCGAGGATGTGTCTCCAGGTCATTCTGCCCAAGACAGAAGGGTTAGGCCGGCTATCGTAGTTTGTGATTCAATTATTAGGCATGTAGATAGCTGGGAGGCTGGTGGACATGAGGGTTGCCTGGTAACTTGCCTGCCTGATGTGAAGTTGGCAGACCTCAAGCGTCACCTAGATAGGATTTCAGATAGTGCTGGGAAGAAGCTAGCTGTCTTGGTACTTGTGGGTACCAATGATATAGGAAAATGTGGGAGGGAGGTTCTGGAAGCCAAATTTAGGCTCCTACATAGAAAGTTGAAACCCAGATCCTCTGGGGTAGCATTTTCAGAAATGCTTCCGGTTCCATGTTCAGGACCTAAGAGACAGGCAGAGCTCATTGAGACAATGGTGCAAGGATGACGGATTTAGATTTGTTAGGAACTGGGCAACATTTTGGGGAAAGGGGATCCTGTTCCAAAAGGATGGGCTCCACCTTAACCGGGATGGAACCAGGCTGCTGGTACTAATATTTAAAAAAGAGAGAGAGCTGCTTTTAAACTAAAATGGGAAGGGGGGGAAGCCAAGTGTTGCCCAGGAGTACATGGCTTGGTGTGGAGTATCCTTGAAGGATACTATTGAAACAAGATCTTTAGGGAATCTCAATAAAGAGGTTTCAATAACGGTGAAAGAAAGCCAGGAGCGTTCAATAGGAGAACAGAGTAAATGATTCAATTTATCCTCATTAACTTCAAAACAGCCTGTAGATGCAAGGAAACAAGACAATTTGAAGTGTCTATATACAAATGCTAGAACCCTTAAGATAAAATTGGAGAATATAGCAGAGGTAGATATAACAGGCATTTCAGAGACCTGGTGGAAGAAGGACAATCAATGGGACACTGTGCTAGCAGGGTACAAAGTATATCACAATGATAGAGTGGATCACATTTGAGGCGGGAGGGGGGGGGGGGGGGTTGCCCTATATGTTAAACAGAGAATTGAGTCAAACAAAATAAACATTTTGCATAAAACAGATAGCAGCATGGAATCTTTATGGATAGAAATTCCAGGTGTGAAGGGAAGCAGTATACTGGTAGGGCTGTATTACCATTCGCTAGGACAGAACGAACAGACAGATGAAAATATGTTTACGGAAATTAGGAAAGCTGGCAAATTGGGAAGCATTATAATAATGGGTGATTTCAATTATCCAAATAATGACTAGATAAATGTTACAACAGGGAGAGCTAAGGATGTAATAAACGACTGCTTCTTGGATAAACTGGTACAGGAATCAACGAGAAAGAGAGTTCTTTTGATCTAATCCTTAGTGGAATGCGGGGTATAGTACAAGAGGTAACAGTGTTGGATCCTCTAGGAAACAGTGATCATAACATGATCAAATCTGAGCTGATATCTGGAGTGAAGTCACTAATGAAATCTACTGTAGTAGCTTTTAATTTTCGAAAAGGCAACTATGACAAAATGAGAAAAATGGTTAAAAAGTAGCTGAAAGGGAATGGAGGCAAGATAGCAGCCTGAAGGGAGCAGAGAGAAGTCGCTCTTAAACTGACCTCAGGCTTCTTGGAGAACTGAAGATTTTTCCCCTTTTCCATATGCCTAAGAGGAGGGACAGACAATGTGCTAGCTCCGCAGCGCCAGCCTCGTCCACGGTGGGGGCGTTGGACCATTTGTTTGGTCCAGGAACAACACCGGGATTGGCTTCGCTGCTGGAAAGCTCAGGGAGAGGTCTGCCGCACTCCCATCCAGAAGCAGAACTATTGTTCAGTCCCGAGGTACGGAATCCTCCTCCTATGCCGGCGGACGCACCGAGAAGAGACCAGGAAACCCTTAGTCCCCAAGAGGTGAGGGGGCCTCCTGGCGCAGGCGCTAACTTGAGTAATGCAATGCCAGGCACTTCCGCACAAACAGCTGCAGGCTACAATAGAGAGAGTGCTCTTGATAAAAACAGCGCAACGAGGGAGACACAGCTGTCAAAGGATCCTGTAGCTGAGTTTGGCTTATTAATTAAGTCTTTTTTGCCCAAAAAACCAGTTACAACACTTTAGACACTATCTGGGAGGCTCTAATGGGCTTAGAAATTTCCTTTTCACAAAAGCTTATTCCCTTACTTCAGCAATCTCAAACTCCTAATTCCTAAAATAGAAGAAAAGATTGCCACAATGGATAAAGAGATTGGGAATAACTTTAGAAATATACAAAACTGCCAACAAATTCAAGTACATTTGATCTTCAGAATAAGATTGAAACCCTGGAAAACCAACAGCGCTCTAACACGTTGAGATTAATACATTTTCCGAAACAGGTTTCAATTGCTCCTCTTATAACTTTTAAAAAATACTTAACTGAAATTCTGAAGATTCCAGAACAGGCATATCCTCCGATTTCAAAAATTTAATATCTGTTACCCAATGTAAAAAAGGACTCTGAACAAGAAGTAGGGGCGGAAGTGCCCTTTGAGACTTTGGACTTGAATATAACTCAAACACTTGAAGATGAGGGTTTAACAGCAGCAACATTAATAGTGACATTTATATTACAGCCTGATAGAGATTGGATATTGAAGCAATTTTTCCTTCATAGAGAACAACTTCTTTTGAACTGTAAAGTTAGAATGTTCCCAGACGTTTCTAAAGTAACTCAAAGGAAACGCCAAGAGTTTCTTAAACTACGTCCAAAAATTTTACAATTGGGCTCCCTTTTCTGGTTAAATTTTCCTTGTAAATGTGTATTAAAGCTAAACTCAATTAAATATGTATTTTTGATCCTAAACAATTAAGTTCCTTTTTAGATTCTAAGATAGCTGGGACACCTGCATCACACCCAAGAGTTGTAATTACTTCAACCCCGTAATTAGAAGTAATAGCCCTGGAATCTCTTTTTAAGCCTTCTAATCCTTATTGGTAGAGTTTTTCTTTACTATTTCCACTAAAATTGTGAATTGTCTCCTTTATTGTGGACTATAGATGAGTAAATTGATAATGTGATATTGAGTATTTGTGATAGAATTTGCTTTGATAATTGTCATCTTTTCTGTTTCAAGATGTGTTCTTGAATTAATATGTAAATGCTTTAAAAAAAGTAGCTGAAAGGATTGGCCACAAAGGTTAGGACTTTAAATCAGGTGTGAACGTTGTTTAAAAATACCATATTGGACATCCAGACTAGATGAATTCCATGTATTAAGAAAGGTGGAAAAAAGAGCAAATGACAGCCAGTGTGGTTAAAAGGTGAGGTGAAAGACGATATTAGAGCCAAATCAACATCTTTGAAAAAATGGAAAAACAATCTGAATGAAGAAAATAAGAAGTAACATAAGCACTGTCAAGCCAGATGCAAAGCATTGATAAAGAAGGCCAAAGGAGAATATGACAAAAACCTTGCCGCGGAGACAAAAAATCATAACAACACTTTTTTCAGGTATGTCAGAAGTAGGAAGCCACCAAAAGAATGTGGGACCATTAGATCAGGAAGGAGCAAAACGGGCACTCGGGGAGGACAAGGCCATAGCAGACAGTTTGAATGGATTCTTTGCTTTGGTCTTTATGGAAGAAGAAATACGAGATCTACTGATGCGGAGGAACTGAAAAAAATCTTGTTCAACTTGGAAGATGTACTGAGCCAAATTGACAAGTTAAAGAGTATTAAATTACCTGCACCGAATGGTATACACCCCAGGGTATTGAAAGAACTCAATACCCTATACTCACAGAGTATTCGAGGTGCGGTCATACCATTGAGCGATACAAAGAAATTATAACTTCCTTATTTTTGTTTTCCACTCTGGCTAGATGGACCATTGGTCTGACCCAGTATGACTATTCTTATGTTCTTATAATTCCTATGGGCGTCATTTAGCGTGAGTTAAATCTGTTAGCACACCTTAGTAAAAGAACCCCATAGAGAGCAGAATACCTAGCTATGATATTAAAATATTGAATAAAATGAGGGAAAGGGGAGAACCCTGTGGGAATTCATATTCCGATAGCCATGAGAAAGAAAATTTGTTTGCCTTTTTAACTTGATGAGACCTATGTTTAAAAACAAAACAAAACCTCTGAACCATTTGAGCACCATACTACCAACACCAAAATAATCCAATAAATTTACCAACATTTTGTGATCTACCAGATTGAAGGCAGCTGACATGTCAAATTGAATAATTAAGACCCTGTGACCTAAACCTGGCAACAGACAGTAATGAAGTTAATATGGTTTCAGTGCTGAAATAGCTTCTGATTCCCAATTGAGAACTAGAAAGAATATTACCGTCCAAGTCAGATTTCTGATGTTTTGCATTAAATGTCCAAAATTTGAATAGGAAATACATTTTCAGAAAACCAAAATGTCTCTTTTTTTCCTGAAAATACTGTTTGTAACAAGGTTTTGTGCTCTGTGCATTTATCTTTTCAGCCCATTCCCCTCCCCCCCCCCCAAAAAAAAACTACAAGTGAAATACGAAGAAAATAAAGCCATTGGGTTATAGGAGGGGCTAGCATTTTTAGCAGAGTGGTCCCCCAGACATCCCATGAGAGCAATGGGACATCCTAGGGGGCACTGCTATGGATTTCATATAAATGCTCCCTGGTACACATCTCACCATTGCTCCCTTATTTTGGCTGCTGAGCCCTCCAAAACCCACTCCAAACCCACTATCCCCAACTGTACACCACTATAATAGCTCTTATGGGTGAAGGATCACCTATATATGTGTACAGTGGGTTTCTGGTGAGTTTTGGAGGGCTCACAGTTTCTACCACAAGTGTAACAGGTAGGGGGAGGTATGGGCCTGGGTCCATCTGTCTACAGTGCACTGCTCTCACCACTGCACTACTCCAAGGACCTGTATGCTGCTCTAATGGACCTGGCTACAACATCTGAGGCTGAGGCTATTTTACTCACATTTTTGGGTGGTGGGAGAGGGTCAGTGATGACTGGAAGAGTTGGGGGAGGATATCCCTGAATCCCTCCAGTGGTCATCTAGTCATTTAGGGCACCGTTTTGTGTCTTATTTGTTAGAAAAACAGGTCTAGACCAAAACATTGAAATTTTTGCTCTAGACATTTTCATTTTTGCTCCATTATGGCTGTACAACATCCAACTGTTAGGCCCGCCCTAATCGCGCCTTCATAATGCCCAACACGCCCCCCTGTGATTTGGATGCATTGCAGAAGAAATGCATAGATAAATGTCTGCAAAATAGGTTCTGAAAATGCTGATTTGAATGTTTTCAGAAGAAATCCATCCAAATAGTGCTTTATGACACTTTCTTGGAAATCTTTCTCCTTCGAAAATGAGCCCCTACGAGTCTCTAAAAACTCAGGGCCTCTTTTATCAGACTGCACTAGCGGTCCCTGGTGCGGTAATTCCGACAAAGCCCATTCATTTTCAATGGTCTTCATCGGCATTACCGAGCAGGAACCGCAAGTGCAGCCTGATAAGAGGCCTCAATTAGTTGCTTTACCACAATACTTTCCATTAATTTAATTAGTGATGAGATTCATGCAATAGGATGATAAATTGATGTATCAGTAAATAATAAATTAGGATTTTTTGGAATGAGGTGATCATTTTTCCAGCCTCCTAAGGAAAGATCCTGAAGTAAAAATATCTTTGAGATATAGATATACAGTGGGGGAAATAAGTATTTGATCCCTTGCTGATTTTGTAAGTTTGCCCACTGACAAAGACATGAGCAGCCCATAATTGAAGGGTAGGTTATTGGTAACAGTGAGAGATAGCACATCACAAATTAAATCCGGAAAATCACATTGTGGAAAGTATATGAATTTATTTGCATTCTGCAGAGGGAAATAAGTATTTGATCCCCCACCAACCAGTAAGAGATCTGGCCCCTACAGACCAGGTAGATGCTCCAAATCAACTCGTTACCTGCATGACAGACAGCTGTCGGCAATGGTCACCTGTATGAAAGACACCTGTCCACAGACTCAGTGAATCAGTCAGACTCTAACCTCTACAAAATGGCCAAGAGCAAGGAGCTGTCTAAGGATGTCAGGGACAAGATCATACACCTGCACAAGGCTGGAATGGGCTACAAAACCATCAGTAAGACGCTGGGCGAGAAGGAGACAACTGTTGGTGCCATAGTAAGAAAATGGAAGAAGTACAAAATGACTGTCAATCGACAAAGATCTGGGGCTCCACGCAAAATCTCACCTCGTGGGGTATCCTTGATCATGAGGAAGGTTAGAAATCAGCCTACAACTACAAGGGGGGAACTTGTCAATGATCTCAAGGCAGCTGGGACCACTGTCACCACGAAAACCATTGGTAACACATTACGACATAACGGATTGCAATCCTGCAGTGCCCGCAAGGTCCCCCTGCTCCGGAAGGCACATGTGACGGCCCGTCTGAAGTTTGCCAGTGAACACCTGGATGATGCCGAGAGTGATTGGGAGAAGGTGCTGTGGTCAGATGAGACAAAAATTGAGCTCTTTGGCATGAACTCAACTCGCCGTGTTTGGAGGAAGAGAAATGCTGCCTATGACCCAAAGAACACCGTCCCCACTGTCAAGCATGGAGGTGGAAATGTTATGTTTTGGGGGTGTTTCTCTGCTAAGGGCACAGGACTACTTCACCGCATCAATGGGAGAATGGATGGGGCCATGTACCGTACAATTCTGAGTGACAACCTCCTTCCCTCCGCCAGGGCCTTAAAATGGGTCGTGGCTGGGTCTTCCAGCACGACAATGACCCAAAACATACAGCCAAGGCAACAAAGGAGTGGCTCAGGAAGAAGCACATTAGGGTCATGGAGTGGCCTAGCCAGTCACCAGACCTTAATCCCATTGAAAACTTATGGAGGGAGCTGAAGCTGCGAGTTGCCAAGCGACAGCCCAGAACTCTTAATGATTTAGAGATGATCTGCAAAGAGGAGTGGACCAAAATTCCTCCTGACATGTGTGCAAACCTCATCATCAACTACAGAAGACGTCTGACCGCTGTGCTTGCCAACAAGGGTTTTGCCACCAAGTATTAGGTCTTGTTTGCCAGAGGGATCAAATACTTATTTCCCTCTGCAGAATGCAAATAAATTCATATACTTTCCACAATGTGATTTTCCGGATTTAATTTGTGATGTGCTATCTCTCACTGTTACCAATAACCTACCCTTCAATTATGGGCTGCTCATGTCTTTGTCAGTGGGCAAACTTACAAAATCAGCAAGGGATCAAATACTTATTTCCCCCACTGTAAATATTTTGCAAAAGTATACGAAGCATGTTTTAGTAAAAAATTAGGGCCACTGTCTAAAATACAGTGTGAGGAGGCGTGTTTTTTCAAAAGAGAAACAAATTCAGCTGAATTAGGAATACAAAAAGATGTCCAATTTATGTCAGATATTATTCCTTCAGAATGATCCATATCATGATTAAGAAATACTGATGGACTCATTGAATGGTGTTTCAAAGGATATTTAATTTTCTCTATTTTAGTTTTGAAAAACTTTGCTAAATCATCAGAGGATGGAGTAGAGTTGTTTTCTTCCAATTATTTTCTTCCAATATGGTCTGATGATGTTATTATTTTGCTAATCAATTGATACAACTTCTTTGTATCCAGCTTCTCATCTCCAAATATCAGTGTAAAATATGTTCATTTTGACTGTCTAAAATGCCACTTATTCTTATTTATAGCCCTTCTCCAAATATCCTTATCTTGATCTGTAAGTGTTTTTTACGCCACTTTTTCACTAGTGTCTTACACTTTCTTTTTAAAATAAGGCTTATTTTCGAAAGAGAAAGGCACCCATCTTCTGACACAAATCGACAGATGGGCGTCCTTCTCTCAGGGTCACCCAAATTGGTATAATCGAAAGCCAGGGGCGTGTTGGAGGCGTAGCAAAGGCAGGACTGGAGCGTGCCTAACAGATGGGCGTCCTCGAGTGATAATGGAAAAAAGAAGGGTGTCCCTGACGAGCACTTGGCCGACTTTACTTGGTCCATTTTTTCTTACGACCAAGCCTCAAAAAGGTTCACGAATTGACCAGATGACCACCAGAGAGAATCAGGGATGACCTCCCCTGACTCCCCCAGTGGTCACTAACCACCTCCCACCCTGAAAAAAACTTTAAAAACTTTTTTTGCCAGCCTGAAATGTCATACTCAAGTCCATCACAGTAGTATGCAGGTCCCCGGGGGAGGGGGGGGGAGGGGAGGTATGTGTGTGTCAGCGGAGGCATAGTGAAGGCGTGGACGACCTTCTTTCAAACATTTTGGACGTCCTGCACTGCTCCCCCCCCCCCACAGGGATGGCCAAATTTCAAGGGAGTGGAGTGGAGGAGTGGCCTAGTGGTTAGAGCACTGGTCTTGCAATCCAGAGGTGGCTTGTTCAAATCCCAATGCTGCTAATTGTGATCCAAGATCTAAATAAATAAAGGGGGTGTCAGAGGCATAGCAAAGGCATGGACATCCTTCTCACAGAAACATCCAGGCATGGACATCAAACAGGTGGGAAAATGTGGGATACAAGTGCAATAAATAAAATAAAATATTCTCTCAGAAACACCCACATTTTGGACGTCCTCAACTGCCGTCGCAGGGACAGAGGCATAGCGAAGGACGTCCTTCACCCATACTCTAAAAAAAAGACATCCCTGACCAGCACGTTTTCACCTGGACTTGTATTTTTCTAAGGTTGTAGATGGCAATTTATTTAAGGTTGTAGACGGCTATTATACATGCAGCTTGCCTGCATGTATGAAGCCGTCTTTGGCATGCGCAGAGCAGCCACACATAATGCTTGGCTGCTCTGCACTGGCTTCCCCTCCTTAGGAAGGAAATCGCATGCAAATGAGCTAACATTGAGCAGCTCATTTGCATGCGATTTACTTCATGCATGCCCATTCCTTTCCGAATCGCTAAGGGATCGGTAAGGGAAGGGCTTTTTCCGTGGTTGCCCGGTTGCTGTCCTGGCATGTCAGGGGGACCAGTGCACTATGAATGCTGACTCCTCCCATGACCAAATGAGTTGGATTTGGTCGTTTTTGAGATGGGCGTCCTCGGTTTCCATTATCGCCGAAAACCAGGGACGACCATCTGTAAGGTTGACCATCTCAACATTTATGTCGACCATCTCTAAGATCGACCTAAATGTTGAGATTTGGGCGTCCCTGACTGTATTATCGAAACAAAAGATGTCCGCCCATCTTGTGTCGATAATACGGGTTTCTCCGTCCCTTCTCGGGGACTTCCTGCGAGAATGCTCTCAAGAAAACTTGGGCGCCCTGTTCAATTATGCCCCTCCTTGTCTTTCTTTTAGAAGGGCAATTTCATCTAGAATTTATTTTAGTTACATTTGTACCCGGTGCTTTCCCACTCATGGCAGGCTCAATGCAGCTTACATGGGGCAATGGAGGGTTAAGTGACTTGCCCAGAGTCACAAGGAGATGCCTGTGCCTGAAGTGGGAATTGAACTCAGTTCCTCAGGACCAAAGTCCACCACCGAAACCACTAGGCCACTCCTCCACTCTGATTCCAATCCAGTAAAGAGCAGTCTCCTGTTTTCAACTTTGTCCCATAATTCTTTCTCATCTATTTAGTCATGTGTCAATAATTATACTCCTTACATTGAGGTTTAACCTTATCTACTTCCTGCCAATGTAAGTTAAAGTGCATTATAAAATGGCCTAACCAAGTAAATTGTTCCCATATGCAGTCCAAAATAAACAAACTTTCTGAATTAGTAAATTTAAAGGCAAAGAAATCGAGTTGATGACCTTTAATATCTGTAGGAGTAGATTCTTGCCAACTGAAATCTAATGATTGTAAAAAATCAAGCACCTGTCTAATTTTAATATCAGTTTGATTTTCCAGAAGTAAATTAATGTCACCCAATAGAATTACATTACAATCTACACTAAATCTAGTTACAAAATCTGTAAAATCGACTTGTGCCTGACTCCATTGATTGGGTGGGCATTTGAATAAAGTAATACCCAAATAGTATCTTGTAATGTATTGTCTTGGACTGTGCATGGAAGAATTTCTAAGGAGGAAGATGTATAATGAGAATGAGCATGTACTTTGAAAAAAAAAGACTTATACCACCTCCTTTCTTCATTTCTCTGGTAAGATGACTGAGCTTGTAACCAGTTGGGCATAGATCTTCAAATGGCTGGATCTTCCTGAACTTGAAGCCGTGTTTCTACTATAATAACTAGTCCCAGCTGTTCCCGTTTGATCCAGTCTCTAATAATATCTAATTATTAACTACCAATCTAGCATTTACATAATGGGTTGGAACCAGAACATATACAGCTGTATTAACTTGGACACACTGAACAGCAAATAGGTTACTAGTAGAATGAATGTTTGACACAGGAGGGGTTTCCTGTGTCTATATCTGGAGATAACCTTAATCTTCTAAAGCATATAAAGTGCACAATCTAAATTTCCTGAGAAGCATCTGGTACTATCTTGAATAGGGATTAGCATTAGAATCTGTTGACTAAAACCTGCCTATGCAATACTCTCACTAACAAGTAAGGCAATTATGGTGTAATATAAGAGTTTATCTATAATTGAGTAATCTTATCACAAAAATTAATATAAGAATAAAACTATCTCCTAAATACCCAAAGTTAATGTTTTAAAAAACAAAAACAGTAAAATCACCACATATATAAGAAAATGATTCAGATTACAATATAATTGTCCAGCTCACTGTTGCTATCACAACAGATGCATAATAAATTGATGACAATTAAGAGGGATGAAGTCCAGTGTAGTATTCATTTCGAAAAGCATTAATGTCCAGAACTAACTCATGGGCAAATTTTCTGAACCCATGAAAGAGTTACACACAAAGTTGCACGTCTCACAGTCAATTATAGAATGTGTATCACTCCTTCAAAGTCAGAGAGGACAACTCATGTAGTTATGTCACATTCTCTCCAGCACTGACTTAAGGCAGCTCATCTTACAAAGTAATTGATATCCAACTCTATGTTCTGTCTGCTGTGTGTTGGGTTTTGCCTCAATCTTTGACTCTTAGAATACACCCAGCCAGTTGGTTCTTCAGCATATCTACAATAGATATGCAAGATATAGAATGCCCTTTTTCCATTAAATTCAAATGTATTTCATGCATGCCAATCCTGAAATCAGAGTGGCTGGGTGTGTCCTGAGGGCTGGTTTGAGAACAACTGCTTAGAGGCAGGCCCTTCAAAGGAGAGTCACTGTGGCACTCTAGACCCCTTCCACTCCCTTCTCTCCAGTCCTGCTGTGGGCACCAAAATCTTAAATCTGGCCCTGTTCAGACCTCATGGGTATCAAAGTACTAGAAGATGGTGATATGGAAAATTTCACACAAAGGACACTCTACCAATGTGTGTTAACATCAATTGTTAATATACATTAATTCATTGACGTTAGTAACATACAAATGAGTTTTGCATTGATTTTACCACTGGCATTCCCACTGGGTTTGATGGACAGGGCAAAGGGAAGATACTGGTGTTTGAAATTAATTGTAATACTGAAAGTAAGAAGGGAATACACTTAGGGGTCCTTTTACTAAGGTGTGCTGAAAAATTGCCTGTGCTAGTTTTGGACATGTGCAGATCCAATTTTCAGCGTGCCTGTAAAAAATGTCTTTTTAAATTTTTGTCCGAAAATGGAAATGCGGCAAAATAAAAATTGGCACGCGTCCATTTTGGGTATGAGACCTTACTGCCACCCATTCACTTAGCAGTAAGGTCTCACGCGTGAACTAAGCGGTAAGGTCTCATGCATTAACCAGGCAGTAATCGTCAGCATGTACACTGCTGATTACCGCCCGGTTAGTGCATGTTCAAAAATTTAAAAATATTTTTGGACGCGCATAGCGGATGCGCGTAAAAAACAATTACCGCCCGGGCCACATGCTAGCTGTGTGGTAGTACCAAATTGATGCGCATTGTGCATGAGTAGGCGCAAACGTGGCTTGGTAAGAGGCCCCCGTAGAATCTTGCAGTGTAACCTGGTATTGTCAGATTGGAGGATCTGCATAAACGCCAGCAGCAAGGATATATGTTAATACCCATACAGTGAAGCCTGAAAAGTGTAATTCAAAGCTATTGGGCTAGGGATTTATATAAGGCAGAACACTATTGAACTTAGAGGAAAACAATCTGGTATCATCAATAAAACTAAGAAATGGCAGAATCCCATGCTCCAGACTTTTGATAAGAGGAAGCTGTGCTAGGGAAGAGCAGGGAATGTATTTAACACCACTTTGGCCAAGTTGACTGACTGCCAGCCTGACAGACTGACACCCTGCACAATGGAATTCCAGAACATGATAAAATCCAAATAAGAGAGGGGGAGACCATACTCTTCTGCTCTCTCTCTCTCTCTCTGTACCACAATTTGCTTCCTTCAGTATACTCTCCCCTCCAAAAAACTTCCTCTCTACCCAGTTTCTTATCCTATACTTTCTTTCCCCATTACATACTCTGCCCCAAACCCATCTAAATTCAAATTTTTTTATTGCTCTGAATGATCTTCCTCAATGTCAATGTGGAGATAGCGGTGTCCAAAGTCTTAACTCTTTCTGTTGAAGTGATCCGTGTTGAATCTGATTGAAGGGGTAGGATGCATTAAATGAGTTAACATTTGATAGTCTCTTCTCCCATAGTCCACATCATAAAATGTCATCAATATACTGGTAATATTTGAAGGGTTTTATCTGAAATGTATTAAAAATGTATCTTCCAGTTCTGCCATGAAACAGTTGGTATTTTGTGGTGCCATCCTAGTGTCCATGATCTACAGATTCTGAAGGAAAGCTGATAGCAGACGTTGCCTCTGCTGACAGGTAAGTAGGACTTAAAGGGGGGAATTCTATGTATGATGCCAAACGTCAGGCGCTATTTCCATGCCAAATTTTCAGCGCAGAAAAGCATTCTAATATTTGCAAGGTGCCAAAACAGGGCAGAAATGGTAGTTCCACCTGAAAACACAGTTACGTGTCCATTAATAGAATACCACCTACTGTAAGTGTTTTTATGTAGATCTGCAAAGAGGGCATGGCCATGAGAGGGGCATGGGTGGGTCAAAGGCATTCCCTTAAAATGCATGTAGTATTATTGAATAGTGCAGATCCATGCCCAACTTGCATGCCGAAATTTACACCTAGGGCCCCTTTTACCAAGCTGTGGCAAAAGGGGGCCGGCACTGGCATCGGTGCATGTTTCACAAGGCCCTCTTTTACTGCAGCTGGTAAAAGGGAAGGTCTCGCTTTCCTGCAGGAAACGGTTGGGTGGCAAGTAAAGCAATTGCCGCACGACCATTTCGGGAGGGAGCCCTTATCACCACCCATTGAGGTGGCGGTAAGGGCTCCCGCGCTAACCCAGCGGTAACCGGGAAGTGCGCAGCACTGCCTGATTACCGCCGGGTACAGTCTGGTGCTACAAAAACAATCGGGGTAGGAAGTACTGCCGGGCTGCTGCGGTAGCCTGGCGGAACTTCTGTTATACCGCCGCTTAGTAAAAGGAGCCCCTAGTTTCAGTTGGTATAACTCCTCTACCCGCAAATCCC
Source organism: Microcaecilia unicolor (assembly GCF_901765095.1). Classification (NCBI taxonomy): domain Eukaryota; kingdom Metazoa; phylum Chordata; class Amphibia; order Gymnophiona; family Siphonopidae; genus Microcaecilia; species Microcaecilia unicolor. The sequence continues at coordinate 106,116,820 of NC_044033.1, forward strand.
AGCACTAAGTGCTATTCTATAAAGGGCGCTAATCCCAGAATGCCCATTACAGAATACCGTTCAGCAACAAATTTTGAGCACCATTTACTGAATCCAGCCCAAAATATGCTTTCACAGAGAGAAAAAGGTTGTTTAAGTTTGAAAAGAGAGAGCAAGATTGCTTGATTCTGAGCACGTGCATGTTTTTGAAAAGCATGAGTACCTGTTCTAAAAAAATGGAGCCAGTGGCTATCCTATTTGAAGGTTCCAGGCAATATTTTATGAACAATTTTACTTCAAGGGTAATATTTCATAAAGACAGTTAAAGCTGACTGCTTATATGTTTCAATGATTTGTCTCTTAAAATCCAATAATAATGTCTGTCCATAGCAGATTGAATGTCGCCCATAGCTTTGGGAAGAATACTGTACTTTAACAACATAAATGTTTTGCTTATGATCCCTCTGGTAGACGGAGTTAAATGCACATATAAATCAGTGTCTGGCAAAGTCATTGAAGGTTTTGAATGTCTGCAATGTATTCTATGAATTTATTGTGCTTGTGTTATATGTTTGATTTTATGGAAATTTTATGATTGTTATGTGTTGTAAACTTCATTGGATGGTATTTATCAGTTGTGTGGAATATAATGGAATGAATAAACAAATCTTGCAGTGTTTGCTACACTATTTGCATTAATACATTCATTTTCCACAACTGTGTATTTCTGAATGAATTCTGGGTATCTTTGTAAAACAAATACATGCATTAATTCACTTGCAATAAGCTCAAAATGAATCCTGTCAGTGTTTCAAGGACATCACATGAAAAATGGATGTCACACTCATTTGAAGGCAAGATAAACGGGCACTGTCATAAAAATTATGGGCTGGATGTGTGGTTAAAGACAGAAAGAACAGCATTGGTAAGAACCATTCAGGGTCACAGAGCTAGGACCTTAATGTGTTAACAACACATTGCTGCAAAGATTCAAAGCATTAATAAAGAAAGCAGACATGCCTCTTCATTTCAGTGTCAGGAAGAGTGTTGCAAACTATAGGAGTAGATATTCAAAGTGATTTAAAAGGCTAGAAACGGATTCTGGCTGTTTAAATTGCTTGTTCGGAGCTAACTGGGCATATTCAGTGACAATTAATCGGACAGTGCCACCGAAAATGCCTGGTTAGGGGGAGATTCTATATATGGCACCTTAATTTTGCATTCCAAAATTCAGGTGCATTCTAAAACTATGGGGCCCTTTTACTAAGGCTCCTATGCGTTTACAACGCGCGTCAAATTGGAACTACTGCCCGGCTACCGTGTGCCCCAGGCGGTAATTCCATTTTTGACACGTGTCCAAAACATGTGGTAGAAATTTTCTACCACGTGGCGCTTACCCGGCAGTAATTGGAAGTACGTACGCTGACAATTACTGACTGGTTAACGTGTGAGACCTTATCGCTAAGTCAATGGGTGGCGGTAAGGTCTCAGGCTGAAAATGGGCGTGCGCCGGTCTTAATTTTGCCGTACTCCATTTTTGGCCACAAAAAAGGCCTTTTTTGCAGGTGTGCTGAAAAATGGACCTGCACGCGTTTAAACACACGCCTACACCAGCACAGGCCATTTTTTAGCACGCCTTAGTAAAAGGGCCCCTATGCGTGTAACTTAATTGGCTCAACAAGCCAATCAGCGTTTTTGAACAGCACTTAACAATCAATAATAAGCACCAATTGACAACAATTGAAAGTTACTCGCACAACTCGGTAAGCGCATTCCATAATGAACTGCACCTAAATGTTGAAGTGCGCAGTTCAAAATATAAGCACACAGTTCAAAAGGGGCGTGTTTATTGTAGACGTTCCAAAATTTACACACGTAGTTACAGAATACGGCCCAGTCCGCCTAAATCTACACGTCAGGATTTATGTCAGGTTTTTTTGGTGTAAATGGGCGTGCACAGATTTAGGCACAATGATATTAACTAAAAATATTCTATATACTGCATATAAATCTTATAGAATACGCTTAGGTGAAACTGAGTTCCGCGCAGATTTTTTAGGCGCCACATATAGAATCTGGCCCTTAGCGCCTAAGCTGGAACTGGCTATTTTGTGGGCAGAGTTGGACCTGGCCAGTTCAGAGCTGATATTCAGCACTTAAGTGGCTAGGATAACTGTCCTATCTTTATGCAGTTTACCATAGCCACTTAAGTGTTGAATATCGCAGTTAAGTCCTATCTTTATGTAGTTCACCATAGCCACTAATGAACATCACAGTTAGCCAGCTACATTTTCACCGCCTGCATATGCCTGGAAATTCAGTGCTGGAGCTGAACCAGCATTGAATTTCCAGGGATAATTCTGGAGGTTGTCAGCAAAACGTTGATTATCTACCCTAAAAAGTCTTTCACACCCCAAACGTCCATGTACCTATTCTGTCCTTTTTTAGTTCCTGCTTGGATTATTGCAGTATTATTTATGAAGAATTACCACATTCAACACTACAGAAATTACAAACACTCCAAAATACAGCCATAAGGCTGTTATGCTGTGCTCATCACAAATCACATTTCACCTCTGTTGCAAAAACATCATTGGCTTCCTGTTGAATATAAAGTTGCTTTGCTTACCTATAAGGCTCTTTAAATTGGTGTTCCCGACTATCTCCATTCCCTACTGCCCTTCAAGGCTCTTTGGTCTATAAATGATCATCGACTGGCTATTTTTCTCCTTCTCTTTCTCTCAACTCCCCAGTTCAGCATCTCACTCCTTTCCTCCCTCCCTCTCCCCCATAGTGTCCGTCTCTCTCCTTATGACATGCTCAAGACCTACTGGTTCCCACCAACTCCGAACTTCCTGTTTTGGAGGGGTCAGAAACCAGCAGGCCTTGAGAATGCGCAAATGCTCAAGGACCCATGCTGGCTGGTCAAAATGTCTTTCTGCAGTGTTGCTGCCCCAGAAGAGGGAGGTAAAAAAGGAAACCCCTTGCAGGGGAGCAAGGAAGGAGGGAGACAATGTTCTCTCTAAGGAGTGAGTTGACATGAGCAAAACGTTTCCATTACATTACCCTGTGAGCACTTCTCACAGATATATACACAGATGTGCACATTCACACACATACATAAAAACTCGCAGGGAGGTTGGAAAGAATTCCATGAGCCATTCGCTGCATGCTTTCCCTATTTGTTTTCCTGTAGTTTAAATATAGCTACTCTCAATTTTACTCAGCTACTGGATGTTTAGAGCAGCTTTACTATCAGTTGCCTCTCCCAGTACTTCTGTTACTGATGGTATTATGCACACTGAATACACTCCAGGGAATGATGTAACAAAAACAAAACAAGACAAAATAATGAACAGCAAAATAATACAACATATTAGTGTTCACAGTATTCTGGAAATATATGCAGGTACTTTAACACTTGGCTCTCAGTCAGCCCTAGCTCCCCAGTCCAGCATCTTCCTGTTGGCCATGTGAACAGTGATGTAATAGAAATCCTGTGGTTACAAAACATACAAATTACTCGGGACCTACAAAGCAATTTTATCATATGATAATAGCAGTAGCTTCCATGAGTCACACTGTTGCAGGAATTGGGATAGGAATTTGTGATGCTTCAGGAGTCAGACAGCACACACCAGAATGAGAGAGAAATCTTCTTTATTTGCCAGCAAACAAAGCAGGACATCAGTTCTAGCTCTCTTCTCCTCTCTTAGCTCTTTGTGTCTTTCTCTCAGCTCTCTGTGTCTTTGTCTCAGCTGCTTCTCTTCTTATGCTGTCTCTCCTGTTGTCTTCCAGCTTTCTTCCTTTCTTCTGAGCTCCTTCTGACGTAAACTGCTTCTGCTCCTACTTAAATAGGGTCCTAAGCCCTCCTCCTAGCCTAGCCCCCTTTACTCCCAATTGGTTTAAGGAATAGATTGGTTACCTTGCCTCAACCAATCATTACTTTTGAAATATCAGTTACATAGGTTTGGTATTCCTCAAACTGACCCAGTCCTACACTTAGCTTATAATTAATCAAGGAGACGAGAGCTAACTAGCCCTGACCTCGTTCACCTATCAGCTTATATATTAAACCAGCCAGAACTGCAGATAAGTCTAACCACATGTTGATCTCCTCAACTGCAGTCTTAAACAGCAGACAAAGAGTAATACAGAATTTAACAGACATTCTACATTTAACTACACAGAGTAAACATATTCTAAATATCAAAAACTTGTAAATACTAATCTATTGCCTCTCTCTAAACAGTATTTCTTCTAAGCATTTTAAACTAATCCTAAACAAACAGCCTGCTATATACCGGCTCATAATAGAATACATGTGTTTGCTTAGCAATCCATCCCTCACAAGGTTGAAAGAAATTCCTGTGTCTGACCTTTCTAACCCAGCCCAGCAAATGTAAATAACTTAAACCAGATAACATTCCTTCACTTGCTAGCAGAACTGAGAATTTAAAATAATATCTGAGCACCTTTAAACAAAATTAACCCTTCATATGATTTCTCAGAATTATTCAATTTCTTTTGCTCACTGCCTCATTCCCCCCTTTGAGACTAAAATCAGCTTATGCAGAGATAAGTCTCACAACTCAGACTCTGGAGATTATAGTGGTCCTAACTAGGAATAACATTTTCTTTCTTCCTAATCTAAAACAAATACAGCAAACTAATTAAGCAGTAATATTTCAACAGTCTGTGCTAATCACAGATTACTCTCATATAATGTTCTCAGTCTTTGAGTTCTTATACCAGTTGGGATAGACCCTCAACTGACAAGGATCAAGCTTTCAAATTCCAAGAAAGCCAGAATCAGGCAAGAAAGAGTCTCAGTATGAAGCCGAAGTTCAGCCGCTCCTGCAGTATGCAGTTGACCCTTCTTTTCAGCTAGTAGATTCTTTGATTCGGGTCAGGCGCAACTTCAATGGCTCCGCTGGATCTCTTTCTGCTCTCCACTGTTTAGGCTCCGTCTGATCCGTGCTGGGCTCAGTCTGGTCAGCAGACTTAATTCGAGACCAATGGACCCATGGAGTTATCCCTGCGACCTTCACAGCTGTAGGGGTAGAAAGCAAAACAGTAAAAGGTCCTTTCCATCGGGGCCCCAAAGGCTGGAGCCTCCAGTCTTTCACCCAAACTCTATCCCCTGGCAGGAAGGAATGTACCTGAGCCTGGAAGGGGACAGGGTTTATTTCTCTCACATAAGACTGAAGCTCAGAAATTATCTTACCCAGGAGGGCTACCTGCTCCTGCACCTGGGCAGACCCTAAAATCCCTATGTCTCCCTTAATTCCCTGTAAAATGGCTGGGGGCTTCCCATACACAATTTCAAAGGGAGAGAGGGCTGTTCCTTTAGTTGGAGTGCATCGGAGACGGAAAAGGGCTAGTGGCAGTGCCTGTGGCCATTTCAATTGGGTTTCCTGACAAATCTTTGCTAGGCTATTTTTCAAGGTTCTGTTTGCCCGCTCAACCTGCCCTGAACTCTGGGGACGATAGGCACAATGCAATTTCCAGGTAATGCGCAAAGCGCGGGACAGGGCCTGAAGTGTAGCTTCAACAAAGGCGGGACCATTATCTGAACCTATGGCAAGAGGCAGTCCATACCTGGGGATGACATCCCTAAGGAGGGCTCGAGCTACTTCTGTGGCTTTCTCAGTGACTGTAGGATATGCTTCCACCCACCCAGAAAAGGTACAGACCATGACTAAGAGGTATCGGAACCTACCACTCCTGGGCATTTCTGTGAAGTCTATAACTAGGGACTCAAAGGGTGTTAGTCCTCTAAACTGAACTCCTGGTGGAATACGGGGTCCCTGACGAGCATTATTCTGGGCACAGAGAGTACATCGGGCAGAGGCAGTGGCAACCAGACTATCCAATCCTTCCAGCACCACTACTCGATTGAGTAGGCGGGCTAGTGCTGTTTTCCCTAAGTGTGATAGGTCATGAGCTTGAGACACTACAGGCCAAGCTAGGTGGCGTGGCACCAGAACTCTGGTATCAGGGAGATGTAACCAGCCATCAGGTCTCCTTACTGCACCTTCTTCTTGAGCCCATTTCTCTTCCATTTGGGTATACATAGGTGTCCATTCTTGCAATCGAATTTGGAACAGGGGGGTCACAGTACTTGCTGGGGGTCCTCGAGCAGCTTCCTTGGCCACCCGATCAGCATGACGGTTCCCTCGGGCCACTGGAGTATCTATTCTTTGGTGTCCCCTGCAATGAATGACAGCTACCTTCTTAGGGGCCCACACAGCCTCTAGCAACTGAAGTATTTCAGGTCCATACTTAACAGGTTGGCCTGCAGCATTTATGAGTCCCTTTTCCTTATACAAAGCTCCATGAGCATGTAGAGTTGTGAAGGCATATTTGGAATCAGTATAAATGTTGGTTACCAGTCCTGCTGCTAACTCCAGAGCTCGTATGAGGGCCACAAGTTCTGCTTTCTGAGCTGAAGTTCCTTGGGGCAGGGCTCTTGCTTCTATCACCTTGTCTTCTGTCACCACAGCATAGCCTGCCAGTCGCTTGGAGTTCTCCACATAACTGCTTCCATCTGTGAAATAAATTACATCTGGGTCCCTCCATGGAACATCTTTAAGATCTGGTCGACTGGAATACACTTCATCCATGGTTTGGATACAGTCATGATCCGGTGGTCCCTCAGATGCTGGCAAAAGAGTGGCGGGATTGAATGTAGCCACTGTTTCCAGGTGTATCCGTGGATTCTCACACAAACTAGCTTGGTACTTAACCATGCGGTTATTTGTAAACCAGTGGTTGCCCTTATACTCCATGAGGGTGAGAACTGCATGGGGGACTTTAACAACCAGTTCTTGCCCCAAGGTCAACTTATCAGCTTCCTGGACCAGTAAGGCTGTTGCTGCAATGGCCCTCATGCAGGCTGGCCATCCTTTAGCCACTCCATCCAGCTGTTTAGACAGGTATGCAACAGGCCTCTGCCAGGATCCCATCATCTGGGTCAGCACACCCAGAGCAACCCCCTGTCTCTCATGGACATACAATGAGAAAGGTTTCTCCACATCAGGAAGGCCTAACGCAGGGGCTTGGAGTAGGGCTTTCTTTATGGCAATGAAGGATTGTTGAGCAGTAGATCCCCATTCAAATGGTTCCTTTTCACCCCCCTTTGTGGCTTGGTATAGGGGTTTCGCCATCAATGCAAAATTTGGAATCCAAATTCTGCAGAATCCGGCTGCTCCCAGAAATTCCCTAACTTCCCTTCTGGACTTGGGTTGGGGAATTGCAGCTACTGCTTGCTTCCTACTAGCATCCAATCTCCGACTTCCCTGGGAAATGCAAAAGCCCAGATACTTCACTTCTGACTGACAAAGTTGGGCCTTTGAGCGTGAGACCTTATAGCCTGCATCCAAGAGTAGCTCCAGCAATTCTCTAGTAGCCTCAAAACACTCTTCCTGGGTCACTGCTGCAATCAGAAGGTCATCTACATACTGAAGTAAAACTCGCCTGGAAGGCTCAGATTTAAAAGTCTTAAGGTCTTGTCCTAGGGCTGTCCCAAAAATAGTGGGGGAATTCTTGAACCCCTGTGGCAGGCGGGTCCATGTATACTGAAGCTTCCTTCCTGTTACTGGGTTTTCCCATTGAAAGGCAAAAAGCAATTGACTGGCGGGGGCCACCCGAATACAAAAGAAGGCATCTTTTATATCTAGTGTTGTGAAATGGGTAGCTCCAGAAGGTATCAATCCTAGCAGGACATATGGATTAGGCACTACAGGGTGTAATGAAATAGTGGATTTGTTAACCACTCGTAAGTCTTGGACTGGCCGGTAATCCTCAGTCCCTGGCTTCTGAACTGGCAATAGTGGCGTATTCCATGGAGACTGGCAAGGTCGAATAATTCCATGGGATAACAGACGATTCAAATGTGCTTGAATCCCTTCCAGAGCCTTTCTGGGAATTGGGTATTGGCGAAGATGGATTGGCCGGGCACTTGGAAGTAAGTCTACATGTACAGGAGGAATATTTCGGGCCAACCCTGGGGAATTATCTTCTGCCCATACCCCACTGACCTGAAAGCTGTCTGCCAGGGGTAGGTCAACTTGGCCCTGCGACTGATGCAGCCGCCATTCTTCTTCAAGAGGGCAACAGAAACTCAGTATACCCTTAGGGCTGGATGTTGGGGGCCGAAAGGAGACTGAAGTCTGGCCATCAGAGTCAAAGGAAATTTGGGCCCTAAGCTTGGACAGCAGGTCTCGACCTAACAAAGGGATTGGACAGTCTGGCATATACAGGAATTCATGAGTGACTATGTGTGAGCCCAATTGGCATCTACGGGTTGTCAGGAAGGGCCTCCGGTTCTGCACCCCGTGGCACCCACCACTCGGACAGTTTTTCCAGACACAGGCGCTAATCGCTCCGTCACAACAGAATGTTCCGCTCCTGTATCAATCATGAATGGAATTGAGCGGCTCCCTATAGTTAACTTGACCATAGGTTCCTGGGAGCCCAGTTTGTAGGAACCCGGTCTGTCCTATTCGTCCCATTCTGCCATCTCGGCTATCCCGATGATGTCAGATTCAGGAGGCTCATATCTTCCCTCTCGAACTCGGCCTCGGCTTCCTCGATCTCCTGGTCCCCTTCTCAGTCCCTGGCGCCTCTGGGGGCATTCATCTTTCCAGTGCCCTCTTTCCTTACAATAGGCACACTGATCCCTCTCCAATCTTGGTCTGGGATTCTCCCCCCTTGGCCGGGATTGATTGAAGGAATCTCGGAGCCTGGCTGGTGGTCCGGGGTCCCACTTTGGCTTCCCATTAGCTAGAGGTCGACCTCGATTAAGAGTGGAATTAGTAATGGCTGCCGCTAAAAGGTCGGCCTTCTTCTGCATCTTCCGGTCAGCCTCTCGGCGCACCTCCTGATCTCTATTAATGAAAACCTTGGTTGCGATCTCAATTAGCTGGGTGGTATTCATCCCTGCGAATCCCTCCTGACGCTGCAACTTCTTCCGGATATCTGGCATACTCTGGGCCACCAATGCGCTATTCACCATTCTCTGGTTTTCTTGGGCTTCAGGGTCAAATGGGGTGTATGTTCTGTAGGCTTCAATTAGTCGCTCTAGAAAGGCCCCAGGGGATTCAGTTGCCCCTTGGAGAATTTCAGAGACCTTTGCCAGATTAATGGGCCTCTTTATGCCTTTCCTCATACCTTCCAGTAAGTCCCGGCAATAGCCAGACAACAGTTCATAGTGCTGCCCATCATTTGGATCCCAATCTGGAGCTGCGCGAGGAAACCGAGCTCTAACCCATCCCTCTGGGTCCTGTATCCCCCCGGGGACACGCTCTCGCGTGATGGCCTCAGCATTTTGCAAAATCTTCCGCCTCTCCTCAGTTGTGAAGAGGGTCAGGAGAAGTTGTTGACAATCAGTCCAGGTTGGGTTATGGGTGGCCATAATGCTAGTCACTAGGTCCACCACCGCCTGAGGCTTTTCAGTATAAGAGGGATAATGCGTCTTCCAATTCAGGAGATCGGTGGTTGTGAAGGGTACATACTGATAGGCCTGTGCCTGTATAACCTGACCCTGATTATTAGGATCCGGTCGAGTGGTAGTTACCTGACGAAGTGGCAGAACTCTCGAGGAGGTGGGAATGGAACCTGAGGTAGAGCTAGGAGCTACCCTCCTATCATGCTCAAAGGTAATTGCAGCAGGTCTAACCCATTCAGTGGAGGTGTGTTGAACCCCTGAGGGATGGGGAGGGGTACTCATAGACTGAGAGGTGGTCACAGGTGAATCAGTCCATTGAAAGGGATGCCGGGCCCCTGATGAGTGGGTAGGGGTATTAGAAGGAGAGGCTGGGCTGTCGGGAGTTGAGGAGTCAGGGAGTGGAACCCAAAACGGGTCTTCAGAGGTTAACAGGAGAGGATTTGGCACAGAAGGGTAGAGGCCAGGTGAAAAGTCCAACCTAGGGTGTGGCAGGTTTGGCACAGGAGGGGAAGAACTATCCGGAGAAGCCTGTGCTGGAGAGGCTTGGGCTGGGCGGCGTGGATCTCTGGGGGTAGCACGGAACCCCAACAATGGGCCATAAGGTGGTGGCTCAAGATCTGAGGGGTCATCAGAGAGTATGGGTTTCTCAGACAGGGTAGGGGCGGAGGCCACCGATTGGGTGGTAGGCTTCCTAGGGCTCTTTCCCTCTTCTAGTTTAGATTTTCTAATCTTTCTTTGAACACGGCCTAACATGAATTTTACTGGGGATCCCATATAAGTTTTCAACCAAGAGGGAGGGTCAGTCACAAGGCTGTCCCAGGAATCTATATAAGGGAGTTGTTCAGAATATTCTGGTCCTCCTACTACTATGCTGTAGACCTTCCGGATTACTTCAATATCTAAGCTGCCACTAGGGGGCCACCCCACTCCCATAGATGGCCACTCAACTTCACACAAGGTTCTTAAAGTACCTGAGCTTAAAGTCTGTCCATAGTCATTAATTAAAAATCCTTTTTTGAAATTTCTAAGCATACAATCTAGGGGGGGTAGCAATTGTTCTAGATGATGTCCCACCCATAATGCTTACAGTTACAACACACAAAGAGGGAAGGAGTTTTTGAGAATGCAGTAAGAGGTCTGCACTCTTCTAACATTCAAGCATCACACATCCCATACAGAAAATCCCACCCAACAATTTCAAATTTCTCAGATACAGATAAGCTCAAGCGTTTCGCTTCTAGTCCCCGCGACTAGAAGGTACTAGGGCCTTTGCTGAGAATTGATCAGATTCTCCTTCCCTCTTTCTTGAGGGGCTGGTTTACAACTTCCTAGCTAGGATTACAATACAAAATACAGAATACATACCCGGCAAATGTTCTCCAGTCAGTTGGGTGCTGGGATTAATGCAGGATTTATCCCACCGCTGCCACCAAGAATTGTTGCAGGAATTGGGATAGGAATTTGTGATGCTTCAGGAGTCAGACAGCACACACCAGAATGAGAGAGAAATCTTCTTTATTTGCCAGCAAACAAAGCAGGACATCAGTTCTAGCTCTCTTCTCCTCTCTTAGCTCTTTGTGTCTTTCTCTCAGCTCTCTGTGTCTTTGTCTCAGCTGCTTCTCTTCTTATGCTGTCTCTCCTGTTGTCTTCCAGCTTTCTTCCTTTCTTCTGAGCTCCTTCTGACGTAAACTGCTTCTGCTCCTACTTAAATAGGGTCCTAAGCCCTCCTCCTAGCCTAGCCCCCTTTACTCCCAATTGGTTTAAGGAATAGATTGGTCACCTTGCCTCAACCAATCATTACTTTTGAAATATCAGTTACATAGGTTTGGTATTCCTCAAACTGACCCAGTCCTACACTTAGCTTATAATTAATCAAGGAGACGAGAGCTAACTAGCCCTGACCTCGTTCACCTATCAGCTTATATATTAAACCAGCCAGAACTGCAGATAAGTCTAACCACATGTTGATCTCCTCAACTGCAGTCTTAAACAGCAGACAAAGAGTAATACAGAATTTAACAGACATTCTACATTTAACTACACAGAGTAAACATATTCTAAATATCAAAAACTTGTAAATACTAATCTATTGCCTCTCTCTAAACAGTATTTCTTCTAAGCATTTTAAACTAATCCTAAACAAACAGCCTGCTATATACCGGCTCATAATAGAATACATGTGTTTGCTTAGCAATCCATCCCTCACAAGGTTGAAAGAAATTCCTGTGTCTGACCTTTCTAACCCAGCCCAGCAAATGTAAATAACTTAAACCAGATAACATTCCTTCACTTGCTAGCAGAACTGAGAATTTAAAATAATATCTGAGCACCTTTAAACAAAATTAACCCTTCATATGATTTCTCAGAATTATTCAATTTCTTTTGCTCACTGCCTCAACACAAGGACCTACCTAGGAAAAGCCAGCACTATAACCACTGCATTGAGTACTAGAACATCAATAAACCTATTGAAAAACTAAACAAGCCACATTTGTACAGATCAATCCTGCACAAACAATGCTAACAGAAAACCATGCCTCTTTTGTACACGCAGAACACAAACAGATCCTCAACCAGTATAGAATAAGTAATCACAAACTAAAAATAGAAACATGCAGACAAAAATTAAACTGAACTCCCTAGAAACCAGACTCTGCATATACTGAACGCCAAAGAAAGAGAAACAGTGATGCTTCTCCACCTGTATTGTGTAAAATATAAAGATAGTAGACATAAATTTCAAAAACTGACATATTCCAATCACTACATTACAAATTAACAAATACAAATAAAACAAAACAAAAAAAAAATGGAAACTGCGAGTTTACTCCCCAGGAACGAGGCAGGAGCACAGGTGTACATGAATTAAGATGTTCTTAATATTCTTTTAATGATATAACTGATTATTGTCCTGTCTATTTTATGGCATTCTTTTCTTTGCTTCATTAATATTTATGTACACTGCTTTGACCTGACCTCCGATAAGGTGGTATAGCAAATGTAACCAATAAACAATACACCACATGGCTAAAATACTGCCACTCTGGCATCTTTCATATCTCTAGATTCTAGGGATGAGCACAGGCATATAAAACTTTGGTTATTTTTCATTCTTTTTCACAAATTGCTCCCAGTTTTCAGGTGTTTTAAAGGAATTTTTAGTGTGTGCTAAATTAATTTAACACACATTAACTGATGAATTAAGGTGTGCTAACAAACTGAGGAGTCCTTTTACCAAACAGTGGTATAAGGTGGCCCGCAGTGGCATTAGCCGTGTGGGATTGCCATGCACTGAGGTCATCTATAAAAGTTAATTTTCTTTAAAGGGCTAGTAAATGGGTATGTGCTAATGAAACACATTGGCACACAGCCATTTGCTGGGGGACCCTTACTGCCTACGATGACTGCTGGGCACGCCCCCAGCACTAGAAAATTTTTTAAAATTTCCTAGTGCCAGAAACATCGCATGCCGAAAACCACAACTACTGCTGGGCTACTGAGCGAACCCAGTGGTAGGGCCACTTTCCTATGAACAAACCTGGCAGTAGCCCTTCCACCGGTAGCAAAAGGGCCTCTGAATGTGCACTGGAAAAGAAAAACAATCAAACCGAGGGATCTATGAGGTGAAAGTGAGATCGTGATGCACCAGGATAGCTCTCTCTTAGCAAGTCTTCCTTGTTATGATAGCGGGGTATGAAATTAGATCAAGCAGAAGGGCTTCATGGTTAGAGTACTTCTGATCAATGCTGGCCTTTAAAATTACTCAAATATACTATCACCGAGCTATGTTGAGCAAACTGTACCCATGCTAATCCTCCTGACAAACTGGACTTCACTGGTGATTGTAAATTATATCTTGTGAGGTACAAGCTGTTCCTGCCAGTGAAAGACACTTCATTTTGGTCCAGCAACTGCAACCAGAATGTTTGTTTAAAGGATCAGCTAAGTTAATGGAACAGGATAAGTAATATAGACATAATCTGGGGGAAGGAAAGAGAAAACTGAATATAAACAGAAACGACAAAAACTCTGCTTATTCTTGTTGCACAGATTACCGATTTCAGATGCATGCAGGTTGCATGCATATGTTATTATGTTTAATGCTTGCAATTATCAATAAAGACATAAAAAAAGAAACTCTGAAACTTCAAAGAACAGCTATTCAAAGTGGACTGTCTGAAAAATATTAACGAAGATGCTTTAATACTCTTATATCATTTTTCTTTTTGCCTGGCAGTTTCCTTCTGCTCCTTTGTAAAACCAGCTTCTACCAAACTACAGAGACATAGGAGTAACTCTATAACATTTCATCTGTAAATAGGTACCTAGAGGGCAGCTAATAGGAGCATTTATATAGAGGAAAATAAATACTATTGTAACTGGGTACATTTGTGCATATATGCTTAGTCATGAGCACATATGTCAGCCACAGAACTGGCCTGTGTGCCCATAAGTTCCGGTGACACACACCACACACACACATAACTTGTGATATGCTCCATCCATGTGCATGCATACCTGTAAAATATGCATGTATTTACAAAATAGTACATAGGTGCATGTCTGGCATGTATTGCATATATCATCAAAAGAGGAATGAAGAAAATCAATTAACCACAAATCCCACTTCACCAAGTCTGTGTTTAATATTTTTTCTATTATAGTAGGAAGGAAAAGGTCTCAGATACGTATAGCCATTTTTTTGTGCACCTCAGTAAAAGGACCCCTTAATGTACAAAAAAAGATTTATAAAATTATCATCTAAATGCTGTACATTTAAATTTATACATTGTTGGGGTTAGGTCAACTCGGGTGCTAATGATCTCCTGGTTCCCCTCCCGAATGCAAGTTTGAAGAAGTGACTCCTTATCGATGGGGAACACGTTTTATTATACTGCCTCATAGAAAGACAGTCTTCTTGTGAGCTGCTGAGTTTGATCTGCAGTATCCTAGTTGGTGCTCCCAACACTTCGCCCATGTAGATTTCTCCCTCCCCACTTGCTCTCCCCAGCTGTACCTTCCCACCATACAGTCTGGGATAGCTGGTTGCTTTTCAAAACCCTTAAAGGGCATTAATATTTTGCAAAAACAAACAGTCTCAGCTTTCAGAGACAGGTCTCAAAAGGCCCCCACCGTGTTCCTCAGTCAGTTATCCCTGGGTTCCTTTCTCTCAGGGAGCCTCTGTCGTGGGGACTTTAACCCAATATTGTGTTGGGGGGGGGGGGGGGAGATCACCCTTTTCTTTTTCTCTCTCTTGTGGATTAGTAGGCCTTTGCAATATATAAAGTCCAAAATCATCCAGTTTAACAGGTCCTTAGCCTTTTTGTTGTAAGTTTTAAGAGGTTATACTATTTAGGATTACACTGTAAAGTAAGATTGAGACTTTTAACTAAACAATAAATATTGAAGTTATATTGTGAAAATAATGATAATAAAATTTGATATGCAAATGTATTTTGGAAAATGAGTCATGCTAATAATATATATATTCATTAGGGATATCCTGAATACCTGGTCTGTTTGAAGCCTTGGAGAACTGAACTTCATCCTGTCTAGTGTAGGCTCACTGAATATATGTATAACTTCTAGATGATAATTTTATAGATCTTTTTTGTGCATGAAATGCTGATTTATGCATGTAAAAGACCTCTTATAAAAGTGCATATGGTGCAAGCTGACATATACTTATAGAGTAGATGACCTAAACATATAACTTTAAGAAGGTAATTTTATAAAAGGGCACCTAGATTAATAAGGCAGGAAGGCTCCTATATTTTGCATATTTTATAAAAACACATAGATGCTTTTTGCCTATTTTATAAACATACTTCATAGGCATCCAAGTATCTTTATAAAATACTAGTACAAAATCCTGCAGAAACTGTTTCTGTATTAAAGGCCAAGACGTTACATCTGCTTGAAAGTAGGTGTAAATGTACATATGTACAATACATGTGATCACATGTATTTTATACTGTAATATAATATATGCTGTGCCCAAACTCTATTCGTGACCATGCCTACTGTACAAGAATACACCAGTTTGCACACTAAGGAAAGGAACGTTGCCAGTGATATGCCACAGGGATCAGTTCTTGGGAGGGTTCTTTTTAACAGTTCTGTAAGCCATATTGTGGAAGGGCTATGAGGTAAGATGATACTAAAATGTAAACACCCCAAATGGTGTGGATAACGTGAGGAACGATCTGAAGCACGGTCTAGATTTGATAGCTAAGATTAAGTGCTAAAAAAAGCAACATCATCCATTTGGTCTGCAAAAATC
This sequence comes from Microcaecilia unicolor, assembly GCF_901765095.1. NCBI lineage: Eukaryota > Metazoa > Chordata > Amphibia > Gymnophiona > Siphonopidae > Microcaecilia > Microcaecilia unicolor. The sequence continues at coordinate 106,132,533 of NC_044033.1, forward strand.
CAAGAGAGCAGTACAGTATAGGGGGTGAAGTACTTCTGTGCATGAAAGAAGACTGGGAATTGGGGGTGGTCATATCTGTTAGAAATGTGATGGCAAAAGCCAGAAAGATGCTTGGGTGCTTAGGGAGAAGAATGGCCAACAGGAGAAAGGAGGTGATGATGCCACTACATAAGATTCTGGTGAGACCTCATTTAGAGGACCGTGTACAGTTCTTGAGACTGTACCTTCAAGAAGATATCAACTGGGTGGAGTTGGTCCAGAGGGCAGCTACTCAGATAGTCAGTGGCCTTCGTCATGAAGCATATGGTGACAGACTTAAACATCTCAGTATATATATACTTTGGAAAAATGTACACTGGCTCAACCACCAGCCTATGTACTGTAAACATACAACTTACTGGAAGATGGAATGGAAGAAAAATCACCTGTCACAAAATCTCTGAGATGAATATGTTTTGGTCATTTTCATTTTAATGGGCATTATTCTTTTTAGTAGGCACTAAAGGAGTAGTTTTAGAACTGGGTGCCCTCATTTATGCATAACTGGAGCATATAAGTATATAGAATATTGTCATTTGCCCAGAATCTTTTGTTATGGACCAAGAAAGGGATCTGGGTGTCGTCGTCGATAATACACTGAAACCTTCTGCTCAGTGTGCTGCTGCGGCTAGGAAAGCAAATAGAATGTTGGGTATTATTAGGAAATATATGGAAAACAGGTGTGAGGATATTATAATGCCGTTGTATCGCTCCATGGTGCGACCGCACCTTGGGTATTGTGTTCAATTCTGGTCGCCGCATCTCAAGAAAGATATAGTAGAATTGGAAAAGGTGCAGCGAAGGGCGACTAAAATGATAGCGGGGATGGGACGACTTCCCTATGAAGAAAGACTAAGGAGGCTAGGGCTTTTCAGCTTGGAGAAGAGATGGCTGAGGGGAGACATGATAGAGGTATATAAAATAATGAGTGGAGTGGAACAGGTGGATGTGAAGCGTCTGTTCACGCTTTCCAAAAATACTAGGACTAGGGGGCATGCGATGAAACTACAGTGTAGTAAATTTAAAACAAATTGGAGAAAATATTTCTTCACCCAACGCATAATTAAACTCTGGAATTCGTTTCCGGAGAACGTGGTGTAGGCGGTTAGTTTAGCAGAGTTTAAGAAGGGGTTAAACTGTTTCCTAAAGGACAAGTCCATAAACCACTACTAAATGGACTTGGGAAAAATCCACAATTCCAGGAATAACATTTATCGAATGTTTGCATGTTTGGGAAGCTCGCCAGGTGCTCTTGGCCTGGATTAGCCACTGTCATGGACAGGATGCTGGGCTCAATGGACCCTTGGTCTTTTCCCAGTGTGGCATTACTTATGTACTTATGTGGTTAAGTGGCATATATGCAAGGGGGCATTTACATGGGCTGAGCCAGGGAGGGGCATGGGTGGTGCTGTCACTTATGTATGATGATTATAGGACACTAGGTTATCACTCAAATTCTATAAAAAGTGATAAAAGTTATGCGCACAAATTTGGGTGCGTGCCCAGTTTGCACACATTAATGAGTCAATTAGCCCCAATAATTAAGATCTTAACAAGCAATTATTGCTGCTAATTGTATTTAATTACAATTTACGGGATCTGTGCATACATTTTACACACAGATCCAAAAAGGGGCCACGGCCATGGGTGGATCAGGGGCATTCCTTTAATTTATGCTCGTTTAGAATAATTCCATTTTTAATGTGTGTCCAAAACACGCAGTAGAAATTTTCTACTGCATGGCACTTACCCGGCAGTAATCGGCAGTATACATGCACTGACGATTACCACCCGGTTAACGCGTGAGACCTTGCCACTAATTCAATTGTGGCGGTAAGGGCTCATGCTGAAAATGGAGAGGCGCTGGTTTTAATTTTGCCGCATGTCCATTTTCGGCCACAAAAAGCCCTTTTTTGTAGGCATGCTGAAAAATGGACATGTGTGCATCCAAAACATGTGCCTACACCAGCGCAGGTCATTTTTCGGCACGCCTTAGTAAAAGAGTCCCTAATAGCCTGTGCACTGATGTCTGCAGTACAAGAAATTTACTGCCAGATCTGAGGTGGCATAGAAGGGTTAGGGGGAACCCCCAACCCAAACCTCCTGCCCTTGATAATCCAGTGCCCTCCCTCCACCTCAGAACTGATCCCACCCCTTCCAGCTCCCCCCCCAAATATAACCAAAATGTTCCAGTAGTTTAGTGGTTCCCTCCCCCCCCCCCCCCCCCCCCCGTCCCTCACACCCCTAGATTACACATCTCTGGTAGTCTAGTGGCCCTCTCCCTCCTCCTGATCCAACCCCTTGTTCCTGATTGAAAAATATCCCTGGTATCTAGCAGCACCCTTACCTCTCCCCAAGCCTCCCCTGAGGCCCACAGACCTCCGTACCTCAAAAGAGACAGGCGTGATGCCCACTCATTCCTATCTCTGGCATTGCCCTCTTCAAAATGATGGTGCCCTGTCCTGTGAAGTGCATTCCCTTATATGGCAGTCTGGCCCTGCCTGGTGCATTTTGCAGATAACAGTGCTAAAGGAAGGAGTGAATGGGCATCATTCCTGCCTCTTTTGAGTTACAGGATCTAAGGATCATTGGAGAGGCTTTCAGGGGGGAGGGGCTAGACACCAGGGATTTCTTTACTCTAAATCGGGGACAGGGGATCAGGTTGGGATGAGGGAGGGGGCCACTAGACTACCAGAAATATGTAATATTGGGAGGAAGGGGGGAAATAGAGAGGGAAAGAGCCACTGACTACTGGGGCATTTTAGTGAGGGGTCAGAGGGTGGGGGGAGGTCCTCACTAGACACCAGGGACTGCTTTATTTATTTACAGAGAGGCAGGGGGCTGGTTTTGCCAGTGATTTGCTTTTTTTCTTTAAATGTCACCCTACCTGTCAGTGCATGAGTCACTCAGTACTCACACCCTGACGTCAGTGTAGGATGACATTTTTTTACTCAGTTGCAGATTATTGTCACAATTTTAATGCAGCAGTAGTTTGCATGCTCATTGAATACTGTATCTCATGGCCAGTTGTTTGTGGCAAGCTTACAGTAGAAGTCGTGTGGTCAGCGCTTCTGCCATGCAGCGTTCTGCATGGGCTCCTAAGTTAGAGAATGAGCGCAGGAAGGCTCCAGTGGGAATAAATAGGATGGGTTATATGCAGTATTTGGCCTATGAGGATGGAATTAAAGGTTATAGGATTTCTACAATACTGGAAAGGACAATGCAGTAAGTTAGCACGGGCAGCAAGACGTTTGCATGCAATTTTATGGCTACAGAATGCCGAGAAGTGTTTCACACAGAAGATAAGGCTGCATGAATCTGTGAATAGAACACTGGCACATAGCATATTAAAATAAGTGGTAATAAGGCTATTAGCTATTCAGCCCCAATGCAGAGAAATATGCAGAAGACTTTAAGAGGAGCACAGTGCTAGAATATGAATGCCAGGTCTGAGGAGATGTAAAAGTAGAGTCTGAGAGGATTTAAGGGGAAAGTTATCAACATTGGCTACTGTTAAAATGGGACCCTGTGTTAAAATAGCCACTGGCACACAGCCCTGACACATTGCATTCTGCATTGGTCCCTCAGTTACTCTGTGAGGCACAGGCTGTCAGCATAAGACAAAACATGCAAACATAAGCTGTGTAGATAGAATAGTGTTCGGCTGTATGTGCCCATGACCAATGACACAGCGCTCTGTGAGCACAGACAAGGGAAGGACTGTACACCAGGTGGCAGATTTTAGGGATATTTCTGCAGGAGCTGGTTTCCAGAGAACTGAAAATGAACTCCTTGCATTTGCTAGGAACAATAAATTGCAATATCATTAACTGTGTGCCCTCTGTCAAACAGCATTATTCAGATTTGGTTATGATAAACAAGAAGCAAAATTGAACTCCGAGTTAATCATGATGTGTGGAGCTTTCGTGCAGGCTGTTAGCCTTTTTTGTTGCGGTGGCTGTTTCCTGAGATGGTTGCTCCTTCCTTGCATGACTTCAAAAAAAGGTTTCTATAAATTTGAATGGTATTTGTTAGGAAATTGTAATTAATAAATTGTGCATTACTTTTTACAGATCAGACAGCAGAGTATCCAGGAGGATGTGGTAATGGCGGTTCATGTATCTGGGTTTAAAAAAGGTTTGGACAAGTTCCTGGAGGAAAAGTCCATAATCTGCTACTGATACAGACATGGGGAAGCCACTGCTTGTCCTGGTATAGGTAGCATGGATTGTTGCTACTAATTGGGTTTCTGCCAGGTACTTGTGACCTGGATTGGCCACTGTTGGAAACAGGATACTGGGCTAGATGAACCATTGGTCTAACCCAGTATGGCTATTCTTATGTTATGCTGTTATGATTTTTTTCACTGGAGGAACGTCTTTCCCCCCCTCCCCCACCCATACCTTCAAATCAGTTCCACTCCAGTCTTGCCCAGGCATAGGCTGCCTGTGTCTGCACCTGGACTTTCGCTCACTCTGAACCATCCCACCCTTCACAAAACAGGAAGTCGCATCAGAAGGAGCTAAATTATTTTTATTTATAAGCATTTATAATTTACAACTAAGAAAGTCCTCTACAGAAATAAATGAAACAATCCATTAAACCAAAAGGAAATTGAGAAAAAAACCTCAATCAAAATACATATATCATATATCACATATGTTCAATTTATCAGTCCACAAATATTGGGGGCACAATTCAAGGAAATTTAAACCAATGGATAAGCTGTAAGAGGAAGAATCCGTTCTAAATTTTTTTCATTACAGAGTACATGTAGATGGAAGCCCAAAAGGAGAAGCTGAAGAGCCTACCGGCCTAAAATTCAGGAATATAATCTGAATCATAGAAAATATATTTAACAAAAATTAACTTAATTACACACTTACATGGAAAATTCAACCAAATTGAATAACTCATGGTCATAACCTCAAAAACTGCTGATGCTTTTCTGGATATACCTTAATCTTACAATTCAAAAACAAAGTATCATGATGGCAACAGAAAAGCTTTAGGATCCAGACAAGATCTGGATTCAACACAAAATTAACAATCAACACTGCTGGAGAAACACCTGCTATTTCATCTTCTAAATCCAGTGTATCAAAAGAAACATCTGCTGGTGGCACAATTGGTTGAGCAGTTTCCCTTTTAACATAAGGTGGCAAATAAATTCAAGAGAGAGGTGAGTAAGGAACCTTGGGAAAATATATAAAGCGTAAAGTCAGTGTAAAGGATGATTTTTATGTCTAATGTCATGTGACTACAGTAGTGCATTTAAGTTTGTCTGCACTTCAAGATTTGTTTCACTAAAAATACATCTGCAAGAAGGAGAGAAGTTTGGTAAGTTTCCCTTTGTTTTTTCCCTTAATACTGACGTTTACAATAGCTATTTCTACAAGCTTCTACTTTTTGTTTAACCAGTTTGATGAATGGTCTCCAATATAGTGCCTTTGTCGTTTGTAGTTGTGTTTTTGTATATGAGTTGGTATTTTTCCTGTCTTCTAAGTTGTTTTTATGAATTACGTTATGATTTTTATACTAACTTTTTAACAGATATGGTTTGATTGAGTTACTTTTAGATTTGATTTTTTTAGCTATATATGTTTTGATATGGTGCCTATATTTATGTTAATATTTTACTAATATTTATTTAATTTTAACAGTATTAAACACCCCTAATGCAGCCCTACTAGTGGGCAAAATGCAGCCACTTTGGATGATTTGTATGTTACACCATCAAGTGTTGTTGAATAAAAGTATCTTTTGGACTTCTACATACTTTGATTTGCTTATTTATTCTGTTACTAGAATCCCAAAAGTAACAAGATTCTGTGCTACCTATCCCCAGGGATATGCAGTGGCTTTCCTTAAGTCTACCTTAATAATGGTTTAAGGACTTTACCTTCAGGAATTTGTCCAAACCTTTTTTAAACCCAGCTATGCTCACTGGGTTAACCACATCCTTGGCAACAAGTTCCAGAGCTCAACTATGCATTGAACGAAAAATTATTTTCTCTTATTTGTTTTGAACTTCATGGTGTGTTCCCTAGTTTTGTACTTTTTTTTCTCCACTTTCAAATTTTTTTTATAATAATTTTGTAACAGTCATGGCCATTTCTTTTTTTGGCATTTTTATCACTGCAGTAAAAAGGGCCTCACGCACAAATGGGAAAACTAGTGTACAGCCATTAATAGAACAAAACCAAAATTCAGCCATTTTACCATGTGGAAAAAATGGCCTTAGTGTATGAAAATGACCTGCATAAGCAAGCGCTAAAGCCATTCTGTACCGCATTTTGGTAAAAGGGCCTCTTAGTATGTCCTTTTAAAACCCATTAGTATAATGGGGGGGGGGGGGTGTTCTTAGTTAATTCATAATTGGTGTTCAAAGTGTCCTCCTTCAACCTTGACACATTCACAAAGTCTTTGACACCGCTGAACTGTTGGCTCAATGAATTCTGGGGTTTCATTAATTAGGAGATCAACTGTTTTGCAAGCTCAATATGCTGGAGCTCCATCGTTTGAAAAATAAAGTACTCAGAAATGTCTTGAATTGCAGGCAGAAGTTTCCGCTGCAGCAGGATGTTTTTGAGTTATTTGGAAAAATGTTGGGGTCCCGTTTTTTTCTGGACACTGTGTATGTTCCATCTTTTGTAATATAAATAAGCACAAAAAACATATTAATGTGTTATATGATCATTCTTGCTGAGTAGTCAAGTCTTAAAAGTCAGTTCTATAGAAGGAACATTGTGTTATTAATTTTGTGAAGTACAATTGTTTCCTCTTGGGAATTATATACTTTGGATAGCTCAAATAAAGAAAGCAGATTGGCAGGTACTACTGAGCCATGCTATTGCTATTGTAGGGATTACAAGATAGAGCCCTTCTCAGCAGTGTAGTGAATGTAAGGCATGCATTTGACTTGGGGACACAAAGAGGGGTATAATGAAACGGGGCACCCAAGTTTTCTTGAGGGCGTCCTTGCAGGATGTCCCGGTGAAGGGGCGGGGAAACCCATATTATCGAAACAAGATGGACATCCCCGGTTTTCGGCGATAATGGAAACCGAGGACGCCCATCTCAAAAACAACCAAATCCAACTCATTTGGTCCTGGGAGGAGCCAGCATTCATAGTGCACTGGTCCCCCTGACATGCCAGGACACCAATCGGGCACTCTAGGGGGCACTGCAGTGGACTAACTGATGCACTAACTGAACGGAAAAAGCCCTTCCCTTAGCGATTCGGAAAGGAACGGGCATACATGAAGGAAATCGCATGCAAATGAGCTGCTCGCTGTTAGCTCATTTGCACAGGATTTCCTTCCTAAGGAGGGGAAGCCAGTGCAGAGCAGCCAAGCGTTATGCGTGGCTGCTCTGTGCATGCCAAAGATGGCTTCATACACGCAGACAAGCTGCGTGTATAATAGCTGTCTACAACCTTTAAAAAAGCACAAGTCCAGGTGAAAATGTCCAAGTGCTCGTCAGGGACATCTTTTTTTTTTGAGTATGGGTGAAGGATGTCCAGGTGTTGGGTGCCTTTGCTATGCTTCAGTCCCTGCCACAGGCAGTTGAGGATGTCCAAGATGTAGATGTTTCTGTGAGAAGGATGTCAATGCCTTTGCTATGCCTCTGACACCCCTTTTATTTATTTAGATTTTGGATCACAAGTAGCAGCAGTGGGATTTGAACTGGTCACCTCTGGATTGCAAGACCAGTGCTCTAACCACTAGGCCACTCCTCTCCCTGTGGGGGGGGGGGGGGGGCAGTTCAGGACGTCCAAAATGTTTGAAAGAAGGTCATCCACGCCTTTGCTATGCCTCCACTGACACTCACACACCTCCCCCCCCCCCCCCCCCCGAAGGGACCTGCATACTGCTGCAATGGACCTGAGTATGATATTTGAGGCTGGCAAAAAGTTTTTAAAGTTTTTTTTTCAGGGTGGGAGGGGGTTAGTTATCACTGGGGGAGTCAGGGGAGGTCATCCCCGATTCCCTCCAGTGGTCATCTGGTCAGTTCGGGCACCTTTTTGAGGCTTGGTCGTAAGAAAATATGGACCAAGTAAAGTCGGCCAAATGCTCGTAAGGGATGCCCTTCTTTTTTCCATTATCGCTCGAGGACGCCCATCTGTTAGGCACGCCCCAGTCCCGCCTTCGCTACGCTTCCGACATGCCCCCGGGAAGTTTGGTCGTCCTCGTGATGGGAAACAGTTTGGGATGCCCAAAATTGGCTTTCGATAATGCCGATTTGGCCGACCCTGAGAGAAGGACGCCCATCTCCCAATTTGTGTCGAAATATGGGCGCCCTTTTCTTTTGAAAATAAGCCTGATAGTTATTCAAAGAAAGGGAAAGGGACTTGATATACCACCTTTCTGTGGTTTTTGCAACTACATTCAAAGTGGTTTACATATTATATACAGGTACTTATTTGTACCTGGGGCAATGGAGAGTTAAGTGATTTGGTCAGAATCACAAGGAGCTGCAGTGGAAATCAAACCCAGTCCCCTAGGATCAGAGTCTGTTGCACTAACCACCAGGCTATAATAGACAGAGAGGAAAAAACAAGGCTAAGAATTAATGGGTGCTTGCCATGACATAATTCCAGAAAAAAGCAAAATACAAATTCATCCCCTGAAGGTTCATCTCTGTGGTCACAGCAATTTAATATGAAGTATCAGTACTCTTGGAGTTGAGAGTAGTTAAGACGGAGTTACTGTACTTGATCATATATTGAGGGCTCCTTTTACTAAGTAGCAGTAAACCCAACTAACTATAACCAAAGTACCGCCAGGCTACCGCAGCAGCCTGGCAGTACTTCCCACCTCTACCGCACCATCATTTATTTATTTTTGTAGTGCCAGACTGTACCCGGTGGTAATTGGTAAAACACACGCTGACGCCAGCACCGGCCCCTTTTTGCCGAAGCTTGGCAAAAAGGGGTCCTGAGGTTGTTAACTTGGTTGTTTTTTTCAGGCAGGTAAGAGGTCTCCATAGCAATAATGGTTAGGAAAACACTATTTCTTCTGTAGGATATCATTAAATAACTGGTTTGGCTGAACATAGATACCAGTCCATTGAGGGAAGAATGAAATTTATTGGATACAATGGTAAATGTCATGATTTTCTCAAATATTTGTGGGTTACTAAAGAACTGTGGAAGCCACATCACTTGCCTGTGGTAATTCTGTCCCATTACTATTTTGCTGAATTTTCTAGCTTAGTCTGTCACATATTTAGAAGAACAAAATCAATCATCTACAATGTTTCTGCTGACAGGTCATTCTTGCAATCCTGAGATACATCACTTTGCAAAAAAATAAAAAAGATTTTAAAGGTCAAACTAAGCAACAACTTTTTGGTAATGAATGTTATCAAAGAAATGTCAAAAAACAGAGATTTGAAAAAATAAACAGGATCAATTCATTAAGGACTATTTTTCCTAAAGCATTAGTGTGAGTTAAAGCCATTAGTGTGTGTTATTAGTAAATAGGTCACACTGAGACCTATGGTAAATAACACACATTAATGTATGCTAGCGTACACGAAGGCTTTTTTTTTTCTATTTCTGTGCCTATGGAGAAACTATTTAGTACGTAGGGGCCTTAAGTTTTAAAAAGTTGAGATTTTACAGCTCCATTTAAAAATATGTATCTGATATTCTCAGTTCTAGCTAAATTTATAAAGCCTTTTTGCAAATATACCATAGTCATCCAAAAGCGTGTTTCTCTGACCTATAAGAGTTCCCATAACAAGTTTCCTCACATATTTTAGGGCCATCTGCTGATGACTGAAATTTTTGTAACTTTCTAATCCTGAAGAGGTTAATATCACTGAAGTCTCTTGACATGAATGAAGTTATCAGACATGTCTGCTTTTCCATAAGGGAACTGCCCTCACAGTGAGATTGATCCTTCCCAGTCACAACTAACCAATAATGATTTCGTCATATAATTTGACAGCAAAACCAAAAGTCTTCTTCATCAGTACCTACAGGTAGTTCCATTGAGCTTTCCACCAGATAATGAAGAGAACGCTCCCTCATGCCCCCTTCCAACTGCAACTCATTTAACCAGGTAACAGAGGAGGTTCTCAAAAAAAAAAATCTGAAAAGGCCTATGGCCAACATTCTGCCCGCTTGACCCCAGTACAGTTAGGAAGCAAAGGCCTCATTGAATGGGCCACTGAAATTGTTAACTCCTCTCTAGTCAGAGGGCAGCTGCCTATTAACACTAAAAAGGGCTGTTTAAGTGGGTTCCTGTGACAAAGGAGATGGGGCTAATTATCTATAGATTTCTTAAAGTTAGGAACCAGGATGCTGCATGCTAACCGTGAATTCTATGTCATCAACTGCACATACAATTGCCGTTATAGAATACTAGTGTAAGTCCGAAGTTATGTGCCTAATTTGAAGCGTGAGCACCTGCACTAGCTCAATGGCTGGTATAAATGCTTACACATGGCTAGTAAGTGCTGGGCATGCTGCTGACTCGCCCATGCCCCTCTCAGATCCACAGCCTCTTGCATTTATGCCCTTTGGATTTTACATGCATATGTAACCCTGGTCCCACTCAAATAGTCCTGGCTGCCGGCTAAGCTCTTTGGGGTAGGTACCTGGACCAGAATCTACAAAACCTGGTTGTGTCTGATGAGCTGGGCGCAGGCTGGGACTGGGCTAATTCCTTGTAGGCTGGGGGGTTTTCATCACCACCTCTCTGTCTCTCAGTCAGTTCTGCTGCACAAATTTCACTTGCACACTGGGTTTTATAAGAAACACAGTTCAACTTTAATTAACAGGGAAAAAAACCTCATGCAAATAGTTCTTATAGTTTGTAGTATAGTAAAAATATCAAAGCTGATAACAAGTTGAATTTCTCCTCCCATCCAAAGTTATTTCTCCCAATCCTAGTGGGCTCAATCATATCCTGCTGGATAGAATAACCTGGGGCTGCTTTCACTGTCTCTCAGTAATGTCCTACTGGGCTCTTTCCCAGCTGCCAGACTCAATTGCAGCCCGGACCCTCCTCGTCTATCTGCCTCCTTGAGGTGTGGTACTCCTCACCCACCTCAGCCAACCTGCTTCGCTCTTGAGGTTTCCAATCCCTGTGCTCCAGAGCCCTTGTGACTTTGCCTCAATCTACATCCTCTGCAGCCCCTGCTTCTTATGCCAGGATAGGACAGACACCCCCTTAATTTCTTGGGTCTCAGTTGGTGGTGTGGCCATCCAAACACCCTGCTCTTCCAAGCATAGACAGTTTGATTCCATCCAAAACCCACCCCCATATATAAATACTGTCAATCATATTCAAAATCTTAGGTAACACCCCCTTGTGGGCATCTCTGTGTCTGGAGTTTAACCTGGCTGTAGTCCCCCTAGGGTAGGTTCTGTTTAGCTCAGCCATGTAACATTTTATGAAATGAATTTATTTTAGAAACCTCTCTTATTTTCTCAATGCAATACAGACAGAGAAAATCTCAATTTAAAACCCACTGTAACCAAAGATTTCCTCTCTCCCCAAACTCTCATTAAACCTTCCCTTTTGCGGGTGGGGGGTAGGTGCCTTCATATAGGTTACAGGACACCAACCTACAGCAGTTACATGCACCAATAGGAGCTAATTGCTCAATTAAGTTACATGTGGAACTGACAGTATTCTACAATTTGCACCTGCAACTTTGCTAGCTAAGTGTAAAGTTGTGCACACAGGTTTATAGAAGTAGAGGGATAGTGACTTGCCCAAGTTAGTGGCAAAAGGTGGAATTGAATCCTGGCTCCCCTGCTCCTCAGCCCATTGGTCTAACCATTAGGCCACTTAAGAAAGTGTCCCATCCTTAACACTTCCAGTGAATCTCTGGTACTTCTAGAAATGCATTAATTGTGAATTCTATGTGGTTTCAAGTTTCACATGTAGCTAGAAGACATGTGGAACACTACTGGAGCCCAAACCAGCTCGAAGCAAGGTGATATCCTCCTGTTAGCTGGCTCAGGCTGTTCAGGGGACGTGCAGAGATATGTCAGGGCAGACGTGTAGTCTGAAGAGTGGGTGGGTGTTAGAGGTTGGATATGTAAAAAGCACTGTCCTTTGAGCATGTGACCTGGATTGGCCACAGTTGGAAACAGGATACTGGACTTGATGGACCTTAGGTCTGTCCCAGTATGGCAACGCTTATGTTCTTTAAACACAATAAAAATGGCACCTTTTATAGAAAGTCCCACAAAAGCAAAAGACAAACAGTCCTACAAAGTCAGCACGACAAAGGAACAAAAAGTGGGAATGATCAGGGGATGGAACAGGAAGGGCAGTTCAAATCTTTATTTGCAGGCATCCACTGAGCACTGATTTTTCTGGCACCTATTTTTCGGTGATCAAACAATAAGCAAAATATTATGGCAGATGAGAGAACACTGCACAGCCACTACATACACAAAAATATGTGAAGAAAAAAAAGAGAGTCCTCAAAAAGAACATGGGTCAAAAAAAAAGCTACATGCCAAAATAACCATCACAGGACTCCGAAAAAAACTCCACTAACAGCAGAGGTACATTAGATGCTTCAGGGATGTGGATAAAGACAGTAAATGCAGCTGGGGGGGGGGGGGGGCGTTAAAGTTGGTGGGGGTGTTCTGGGAAACAGGTACTGCTTTTGAAAAGCTACCCCACATAATGTATGTGTGTGTGTGGGGGGGGGGGGGGGGGGGGGGGGGGAAGTGTGTCACATTTTTTACAGAGACATACACATGCACTCCTGAAAATTGTACAAGAGGCTCTATGTTTGGCACAGCGTCTTGTAATCTCCCTGAGCCCATACGCCAGGCCCCTTCCCTGCCCATCTTCAAATCCCTGCTAAAAGCCCATCTCTTCAATGTCGCCTTTGGCACCTAACCACTATTCAAGAAATCTAGACTACCCCAACTTGTCATTTTGTCCTTTAGATTGTAAGCTCCTTTGAGCAGGGACTGCCTCTTTTTTGTTAAATTGTACAGCGCTGCGTAACCCTAGTAGCGCTATAGAAATGTCAAGTAGTAGTAGTAGTAAAATACTATGGGAGTTCTTTATATTCTCATCTCGACATGTGAATACCCCTCTCCATGCAAATTCTAAACTTTACCTCCACGTGTTTCTTTACTTTTTGTTACACACAAATTGGAGTACCATGTTCTGCAGTAAAAATTCCTATTTCACATCCTACTTATTCTGTGATATACTTATCCTATAACAGGATTCATGGGACTTTAAACCAGCAGACGGTGTCTGGCATTAATCCTCCCTCATCAGGTGTACAGCTGTGTCTCTGATGACTCACAGTCCTTTTACATGATGCTCTCTGAATAGGTTCCCTGCTGAAGCACTGCACCATAGTGGCATGGACTCCTGGGGTGCTGATATTTGGGAAGAAAGACTGCTCATAATTGGTGGCAAGTGTCACCACTGCCCTGCAGTCAGTTTCTCTCCATCCTGCCACTTCAGCTGGCAGGAAGCAGGAGAGAGAAACTCTCAGAGCTGACAAAGAGTATCAGTCCCAGTATTGCAGGAATAAGTGGAGGGAGAATACTATTCTTGTCAGCTATAGCCTGACAGTATTACTATGAAATAGCCAGATAATGACCTCATGGACATGATATGTTCTTACTACTCACAGGGTGAATGTAACATAACAAACACACTATGGAAATTAAAATAAGCAAAGAGCTCTCACCCATCACACAAAAATACTGACTCTAACAATATGAAACAGAAAGAAGAACAAGTAAATATTACTTCTTACACATACCAAAAGAAAGGCCAATCAAGTCGAGCACTGAAAGTATTGAAGAAGTTTGTGCCAATAATTTATGGTGTTGCGACTTAACACAGATATATGTTTTCAGCTATAGCTTAACTGAATTATATGTTAAAACAAAAATGATAAATGTGTGGAATTATTTATCAAAACTGTAGAAATGGAATGCTGCAGGGAAAGGAATTCCATAATGGCGGAACCCAGCAGATGCTTGGTAACTGTGCTTCAGTGTAAATCACTTTTATCCTTTTTTTACATCTAGTTTTGAGGCATTGATAAAGAAAGCTAAAAGAGAATCTGAAAAGAAGCTTGCTTATCTTTATTTCCTTGTAACGTATACTATCGGTGGCTGATTTTCTGTACAAGTATAGTTTATTGTGAAATTTTGATAAATAAAAGCAAAAACAAAATGAAAAGAAGCTTGCTGTAGAGGCACATTAGAAGCAGAATGCCTGTGCAGGAGTCAATTGGATTGTTAGATCATCAAGGAGTTAAAGGAGCACTAAGGCAGGATAAGGCCATAGTGGAGAGTCTAAGGGGCCCTTTTACTAAGCCGCGTAGGCTTCTATGTGCACTCGATGTGCGCCAATTTGGAGTTATCATCCAGCTACTGTGTGGCCCGGGCGGTAATTTCATTTTTGACGCGCATCCAAAAAATAATTTTTATTTCTGATGCGTGTCAGCTACACGCATCAATTGGCATTCTATGTGTGTAGGTCATTACCGCTCGGTTAACGCATGAAACCTTACTGCTAAGTCGATGGGTGGTGGTAAGGTCTCAAACCCAAAATGGATGCGCACCAATTTTTATTTTGCCACGTGTCCATTTTTGGCAAAAAAAATTTAAAAGGCCTTTTTTACAGGCGCGCTGAAAAATGGATCTGTGTATCTGTGTGCACTCAAAACCTGTGCCTACACTACCGCAAGCCATTTTTCAGCGCAGTTTAGTAAAAGGACCCCTAAACGAATTCTCTGCTTTGGCCTTTAATGAGGAGGATGTAAGACGCTACCAGTCTCTTTAATGGTATTTAAGGGTGACAATACAGAGGAACTGAAAGAAATCTCATCAAATCTGGAAGATGTACTGTACCAAACTGACAAGTTAAGGAGAAGCAAATTACTTGGTCTGGATAGTGTATATCTACTAGTACTAAAAGAACTCAAAAATGAAATTGTAGATCTGTATGGTAAAATCTGTCATTGAAAGTGTCCATGGTACCGGAAGACTGAAAGGTGGCCGACGAAATGCCAGTTTTTTTAAGGGGTCCAGGGGTGATCTGGGAAACTAAAGACCGGTAAACCAGACTGTAGCATCAAGTAAAATGGTGAAAACTATTATAAAGTACAAAATTACTTAACAGATTGATAAATATGATATAATGGGACAGAGTCAACATGGACTCAGCAAAGGGAAGTCTTGCCTCAGCAAGAAGGTGAGAAAAAACACCACCTCCCACCCTCAAAAAACATCTTTACAAATATTTTGTGCCAGCCTCTATGCCAGCCTCAAATATCATGCCCAGCTCCATGACAGCAGTATGCAGGTCCATGGAGCAGTTTTAGTGGGTGCAGTGCACTTCGGGCAGGCGGACCCATGCCCATCCCCCCCTACCTGTTACACTTGTGGTGGTAAATGTGAGCCCTCCAAAACCCACCACAAACACACTGTACCCACATCTAAGTGCCGCTCTTCACCCATAAGGGCTATGGTAGTGGTGTACAGTTGTGGATAGTGGATTTTGGGGGGCTCAGTACACAAGGTAAGGGAGCTATGTACCTGGGAGCAATTTCTGAAGTCCACTGCAGTGCCCCCTAGGGTGCCCGGTTGGTGCCTTGGCATGTCAGGGGGACCAGTGCACTACGAATGCTGGCTCCTCCCACGACCAAAGGGCTTGCATTTGGTCGTGTCTGAGATGGGCATCCTTGGTTTCCATTATCACCGAAAATCAGAAATGACCAAGTCTAGGCACAACCATCTCTAAGGACGACCTAAATGTCAAGATTTGGGCATCCCTGACCGTATTATCGAAACGAAAGATGGACGTCCATCTTGTTTCAATAATATGGGTTTCCCTGCCCCTCCATCGGGACGTTTTGCGAAGACGTCCTCAGCAAAACCTGGGCGTCCTTTTCGATTATGCCCCGCCATGTTATGCAAGTTGATATAGAATGTGGCCAAACTACATTTCAGCCTGCTCATAGCAGACCTAATTGCAGCCACCTACAGTTAGGGCACAGTTCATGCCTAAGTGTGATTCTATAAAGGATGCATACTCTTTCTTTGTTCTGAAAGTGACCACAAGCTAAATTATTTAAGTTGAAATCAACACATATAATTAGCTTGTGGTCACTTTCAGAACACGTATGCATGTTATGTTCACATATGATTCACTTATTATTTATGTAATCTTTGCTTCATTTTATCATTATTTTAATTACCATTTCTGTACATTGAGTGATTGCTATCACAATGCATGACTGTTGCCTTTTGTGATCACGTATATTATTGAAACATGACACTTATTTTTAATGTATCATTTTTTGACACTTATTTTTTGATGTATAATGATTATATGCATGGTTACCAATTTTTTTCCTGACTATTGTATTCTAATATATATGTTTCCATTGTATTGTAATGTTATTTTTTTGTCAGACCCCTGAGGCATGCGCCACTCTGCGCCGAAGCACAGCCGGTGCCGGGTCTTTTGCATTAAAGATTTCTCCATTGTTCCAGTCTTGAGGATTCTTTTGTGCTTTCTTTGCTGTCTTGGTTCATGTACTCTTGGACTCTCTCTTTTGCTACTTGGTGAGTTTCATAACCAGCAGCTTTACAGAACAAAAAACTGATCTCTCTCTCTTCAAGTAAACACTCGCGCAATCTTTGAACGTACACACCAGACGTTCAAAGAGCATGTATAATTCAGAGCTATATCTTTTAAAATGTGTGTGTGTGGGGGGCATATACTCAAACACACAGACATATGTTAATAATAGTACCAATGACTCCATGGGTCAGAATTTTCCTACTGCTAATGCCTTGGTGATTTAAAAGCCTGAGGCTTTGCCGCTGACCCCCTGCTCTCTCGTAAGAGTAATCCTTTGGTAGTTCTTTCCATGTCAATCATTATTTCATTGAAAACACAAATATATATCAGCAGCAGATTTATTTAATTAAAAGAAAATTATATCATACAGCGAATCATACAGTGGCATTATACAGATTAGTGGGTCAATTGCTGGGAGATTGTCATCATGTTGTAGGAGATTGGGGTGGGCTAACTTTTGATGGAAAAATCCTGGAAATTAAGGTGCCATTCTGGGTTAGGATAGTTTGCCGAAAAGATGGAGATGTTATTTTGATTGGGCAAGGTATGCAGCCACACAATCACCTTCTGTCTTTGTTGGTGCTGAAACACTTGGAGGATAATTTGATAAAGCTGCACCTCATTAATGCACGTAGTGAACACACTTATTTTACTGTCGGATATGCACCTTCTTGCCTTTATAAAATAATAGCATTAGTGCATAAGAATGCGTGTGCATGCATGCACTCGCATAGATACCAGCCCAAGGGCACACGCGGGAGGTGGTGGAAATGAAAACGGTATCGGAATTCAAACATGCGTGGGATAAGCATAAAGGAATCCTGTGCCGAAGGAATGGATCCTCAGGAGCTTAGTCAAGATCGGGAGACGGGGCTGGTGGTAGGGAGGCGAGGATAGTGCTGGGAAGACTTATACGGTCTGTGCCAAAGCCGGTGGTGGGAAGCGGGGCTGGTGGTTGGGAGGCGGGGATAGTGCTGGGCAGACTTGTACGGTCTGTGCCAGAGCCGGTGGTTGAGAGGCAGGGCTGGTGGTTGGGAGGCGGGATAGTGCTGGGCAGACTTATACGGTCTGTGCCCTGAAGAGCACAGGTACAAATCAAAGTAGGGTATACACAAAAAGTAGCACATATGAGTTATGTTGTTGGGCAGACTGGATGGACCTTGTAGGTCTTTTTCTGCCGTCATCTACTATGTTACTATCCACCTTATAATTGAAAGAGAAAAACGCCTAGATTTCGACCCAAATTGGGAGATAGACGTTTATCTCACAAAAACGAATAAATCGGTACAATGGAAAGCCGATTTTGGATGTTTTCAACTGCACTCCATCGCAGAAGCGTACAAAGTTGACGGGGGCGTGTCGGAGGCGTGGTGAAGGTGGAACTGGGGCGTGGTTATCTGCCGAGGAGAGATGGGCGCCTTTCGCCGATAATGGAAAAAAAAGTATGCGTTTGTAGCTAGAATTTAGGGCACTTTTCCTGGACCCTGTTTTTTCACGAATAAGACCCCAAAAAGTGCCCTAAATGACCAGATTACCACCAGAGGGAATCGGGGATGACCTCCCCTGACTCCCCCAGTGGTCACTAACCCCCTCCCACCACAAAAAATGATGTTTCACAACTTTTTATTTTCACCCTCAAATGTCATACCCACCTCCCTGGCAGCAGTATGCAGGTCCCTGGAGCAGTTGTTAGGGGGTGCAGTGGACTTCAGGCAGGTGGACCCAGGCCCATCCCCCCCTACCTGTTACAATTGTGCTGCTTAATGCTTAGTCGTCCAACCCCCCCAAACCCACTGTACCCACATGTAGGTGCCCCTCTTCACCCCTTAGGCTATAGTAATGGTGTAGACTTGTGGGCAGTGGGTTTTGAGGGGGATTTGGGGGGCTCAACACACAAGGGAAGGGTGCTATGCACCTGGGAGCTCTTTTACCTTTTTTTTTTGTTTTTGTAAAAGTGCCCCCTAGGGTGCCCGGTTGGTGTCCTGGCATGTGAGGGGGACCAGTGCACTACGAATCCTGGCCCCTCCCACGAACAAATGCCTTGGATTTATTCGTTTTTGAGCTGGGCGCTTTCATTTTCCATTATCACTGAAAAACAAAAACGCCCAGCTCACAAATTGTCGAATAAAACATGGACGTCTATTTTTTTTCGAAAATACGGTTCGGTCCGCCCCTTCATGGACCCGTTCTCGGAGATAAACGCCCATGGAGAAAGACGTTTTCGTTCAATTATGCCCCTCCACGTATGTAAATTAAAGAGTTTTATCATTTACATGTGTAAGTGCAGAATCTATCTACAATTTAACCAAACTTGCACCTTTGCACGCCTACAGCAAAATTATGCCCCATGACATCTACACACGTATTTTCATACTACTCACAGTATGAATCCACTTATGCATGTAAATTACTAAACTGCTAGCATGTACACATGTTCTCAGCACTCAAAACTAGGTGGCTCCTTAAAAAATTACCCTCCAGATGCCTATGCTGAGGATAATAGGCCCTTATGGCCGTCTTTTCTT
Organism: Microcaecilia unicolor; assembly: GCF_901765095.1. Classification (NCBI taxonomy): domain Eukaryota; kingdom Metazoa; phylum Chordata; class Amphibia; order Gymnophiona; family Siphonopidae; genus Microcaecilia; species Microcaecilia unicolor. Next base: position 106,151,701 of record NC_044033.1, read on the forward strand.
CCAGTGGTTCCATTGGAGATTTGTCACATTGTATAAAGTGAAGTGCCACGTGGCCCATAATGGACATTAATGTGCATGAAGTGCTAATGGCCCAAAAGTATAAAATAAGACGTGTAGCATTTTGCATGTGCTAATGTGTGTTAGTGAATACGAAGCTTTAGGAAAAGGGCCCTGTAGACAAGTATTCTAGCCTGGATGGCCAAACAGTTGATTGATGACATGACTCCTGTAGTTTCTACTTTCATAAATAAGTTGTTACAGGTGGGTCCGATTCCCCAATCCTGGAAGCCAATAGTCATTGCCCCAATATTGAAGAATGGGTATAAGGAAAGGGAATGTTGTGTTCTTTGAGGTGGTCTTTATTTCAGTCATGGGCCAATTGGATGTTGGATCCCATAGATGTTGGTTTTTATCTCTTATGCTTTTCAATCTGTATTCTACCCTACTAGCTGCTAAGATGGAGAAATTTGGGGTAGACGTCTGTATATTTGCTGATGTTATATAGTTGCTGACTCATATGTTCCAAGGACCATCATATGGGCATATAACAATTAAATAAGTATTTGAAGATGATTGGCTTCAGCAAAATCATCTAAAGCTAAACCCTGAAAAAACAGAGGGAATGTGGTTATCCAGTAAATGTAGGCAGTAAATTGATTGGCCAAGGAGTAACATCTCCACAGATAACATCCTGTTTTTATCAGTTGTCTGCATACAATGTGCTCCTTTCTTGAGCAAAGAAATCTTCTACAACTGGTCCATAATGTGATCCTCTTGAGGATAGACTACCATAATATTCTTTATAATCGTCTCCCAACTGTAGGTTTACAAAGGCTACAATGATTGCAGAATGTGGTGATAAAGATGATTACTGGAGGTAAAGGATCAGATCATGTGATTCCATTATTGCAGAGCTTTCTTTGGTTTCCTACGTAAGCTAAGCTAAATTTAAGATGCTTTGTCTAGGTTTATATGCTATTACATGGGGACTCTCAGTTACTTAGAGAAAAGGATTATGTCTTATAACCCTACATGTATGTTAAGTCACTCAGGAAGGGTTACTGTAGCTTCTTTGTTTATCTGTGTCTTCCAGGAAGGGAAAGGGAAAGGGGGTGGGATTTGATATGTCTTTCTGTGGTTGCAATCAAAGTGGTTTATGTATTATATATAGATACTTATTTTGTACCTGGGGCAATGGACGGTTAAGTGACTTGCCCAGAGTTGCAAGGAACCACAGTGGTAATTCAAACTTGATGCCATTAGGCTAATCCTCCAGGTTTTCTTATGCAGATCCTCAGTTATAGAATAAGATACTTCCATATCTTAGGGATGATATCTAATATCTTTCTTTTCCAAAGCTGCTCAAGATCTGGCTGTTCACTAAAGTTTACAGAGAAAGAATTATTATTTAGTGGCTATAGTGGCGATTTTTAAAGGTGCTGACTGCTATGAGCTGAATTTGACCCAGATAGTCAATGCTCAACCTAATCTGGACATTGACTCTGAATATCTGAGTCTCGCCTGGCTGCCAGAAGCTATCCAGGTACTGGCCAATATTCAGAACTGGTACCCAGATAACTATCCAAGCCAAGTTAGGACAACTGTTTCTGAGGTGGGAGAGAGAGACCAAAAGAGGGTGGGAAGAGAGGGGGGAGACAGATGCTAAACCAATGAATGAAGGGAGGGAGAGATAGAGATACAAGAACCAGCTGGGGGGGGGGGGGGGGATAAACGAAAGGGAAGAGAAAGAGAAAGATACCAAACCGGGAAGTGGGTTGGCTCAGGGTGCTACAATCCCTTGAGCCAGTTCTGATACAATAAACTATGTGAGTCTTCTGTTTCAAGCAATGTATAAAACATAAATACAACACACATAAAAGAAGAAAAAATAAATAAATGCACAGGAGAAAACAGAAGGTTGAAAATTCTGAGTACTCTCAACTCCTTTGGGTACAGATCTAGCCTTAACCCTAGAGACACTAGTGATCCACAAATAACATCGTGCCTACTATTTACTGGTAGATGGTCTTGGGCAATCAGAAGGTTCACAGCAACTGTGATCATAGCTTAGCAGCACAACTTTGAGAAATGAGGAACATCTCAGATGACAACAGGTTGATGTTTGACCTACTCAAATATGCTAAGGCAACCTTCATTAAAGGAAAACTGAGCAAAACTAAAAACATCTTTTATCTGAAGCTTATAATACATGTATTGAACATGGGAGCTTAAGCACATTTCAGATTTGATATACCACAAAGAGCTGCAAGACGATGGGGAAAAGATGAGTAAACACGTAATGAAGGCTAAATTACAATCAAAATTTTAATATTAAGTAAAGAGAAAATTATACATTTCTGGTCAATATTCAGCCTGTAGTAGTCAGTGTTTTTTAAACGCTGACTGCCATGGACAGAATTAGCCCCAGATATTCAATGCCAGGCCATGTATGGACACCAACACTGAATATCTGGAGGTAATTCCTAATGAGATGGCCACCAGAACTTATGCAGTCTCAACTGATATTCAGCCAGGAACTGCTTCTCTGGTACCCAGTTAGCTTTGCCACTAAAGTTAAGACAGCCTCTTTGATAGGGATCTGAACTTGGCTGCCAACTAGGCTCCAACAAAGGCCCACCCATGAACCACCCTGGTACTAACTCGGCAGTATAGGGGCGATCTTGCTCAGCTTTCTTGAATTCAGATATTTTTTCTTCTCCACCCATTCCACCAGGAGGCCATTTCAAGAATTCACCACCCTTTCCATGAAGAAGTATTTCCTCAGATTACTTCTGTCTGTCCCCTTCCACCTTCATCCTATACCCCTTGTTCCAAAGCTTTCTTTCAATTGAAAGAGACTTGCCTCCTCTGCATTTAGGTCGAGTGGAGGGGCATAATCGAACGCGAACGCCTATCTCCATGGGCGTCTATGTCCAAAAACGGGTACGTGAAGAGGCAGGACAGACTGTATTTTCGAAAAAATGGACGTTTTTCAGCTGGGCGTTTGTTTTTTTTTAGCAATAATGGAAACTAAAAACGCCCAGCTCAAAAACGTCCTAATCTGAGCCATTTGGTCGTGGGAGGGGCCAGGATTTGTAGTACACTCGCCCCCCTGACATGCCAGGACACCAACTGGGCACCCTAGAGGTCAGTGCGGTGGACTTCAGACAATGCTCCCACATGCATAGCTCCCTTACCAAGGGTGCTGAGCACCTAACCCCCCTCCTCCAAAACCCACTACCCACAAATGTACAACACTACCATAGCTCTTAGGGGTGAAAGGGGTACCTACATGTGGGTATAGTGGGTTTTGGAGGCCTCCCATTTACCAGCACAAGTGTTACAGGTAGGGGGGATGGGCCTGGGTCCACCTGGCTGAAGTGCACTGCGGTACCCACTAAAAGTGCTCCAGGGACCTACATACACGCAGGCCTCTAGGACTTGTTGCTGTTATATAACATTGGCACACCAGTTGACACCTGAAGACTAATCTCTCCAAAAATGTCCTTTATTAGAATAAGCACGCTTACTCACAGTTAACTGCAGATCAGAGGTTGTGCCCCACTGGTAACGAGTCTCCTTGGTACTGAGATTAGCAGTAGGTCAGAGCTGGCAGAATGCTGTACAATGCCCTCTTTCAGCCACATTCAAGGGAAGAACTAAGTTCTGTAACGTGGCTAACACATGAAAGGGATCTAAAACTGGCTTACAAAAATGGTCACTACCTCATGGACTACCGGAAACAAAACAGGGCACACTCTGACCCAGTAAGCAGGGGGAAAAGCACCATGGGAGTAGAGCCTACCAACTACTAACATCGTGAGCATTTGCCACAAGCTAGTGGAATCATGGAGCCCAATACCCTACACCCACCACAATGCATTGCTGATGTGATTCTGCAGTGCACGTAACAGAAAAGGTGTCACACTCACCCGAGAGCCACATCAGAACCAGGGAAAGGCTGTCAGAGGATAGAACATATTCTGCTGTCATGGAGGTGGGTACGGCATTTGAGGCTGGCATACAAGCTGGAAAAAAAGGTTTTAAAGTGGGGTTATTTTGGTGGGAGGGGTTAGTGACCACTGGGGGAGTCCGGGGAGGTCAACCCCGATTCCCTCCAGTGGTCATCTGGTCAGTTGGGGCACTTTTTTGGGACTTGTTCGTGAAAAAAAGGGTCCACAAAAAGTAACCCAAAATCACGGTAAAAACGCCTTTTTTTTCCGATTATCAGCTAAAGACGCCCATCTCTCCTCGGCCGATAACCACGCCCCCGTTCCGCCTTCACCACGCCTCCGACACGCCCCCGTCAACTTTACCCGTTTCCGCGGCGGATTGCAGTTGGAAACGCCCAAAATCGGCTTTCGATTATACCGATTTGGGCGCCCACGGGAGAAAGACGCCCATCTCCCGATTTGGGTCGCAATATAGGCGTTTTTTCTCTTCGATTATAAGCAGGATAGGCATTTAAATGTCTCTACTGTATCTCCCCTCTCCTGCCTTTCTTCCAGAGAATACATATTGAGATCTTTAAGTTTGTCCCCATATGCTTTATGACAAAGGCCATGGACCATTTTAGTAGCCTCCCTCTAGACTGATTCCATCTTATTTATACCTTTTTGAATGTGTGGCCTTCAGCATTGTATACAGTATTCTAAATGAGGTCTCACCAGAGTTTTATACAGGGGCATCATCACCTCCTTTTTCCTACTGGCCATTCCTCTCCCTATGCATCCAAGAATTCTAGCTTTTGCCATCGCCCTTTCTACCTGTTTGGCCACCTTAAGGTCATCATATACAATCACACCCAAGTCCTGCTCCTCTTTGTGCACAAAGGTTCTTCACCCCCTAAACTGTACTGTTCCCTTGGGTTTCTGCAGCCCAAATGCATGAATCTGCATTTTTTTTAGCATTAAATCTAAGCTGCCAAATTCCAGACCATTGCTTTAGCTTCGCTATGTCCTTCCTCATGTTATCCATACTATCAGGGGTGTCTACCCTATTGCAGATTTGGTATCACCTGCAAAGAGGCAAACCTTACCAGATAGCCCTTCAGCAGTATCGCTTACAAAATGTTAAAAGGAACCGGCCCAAGAACTGAACCTTGCGGCACTTCATTGGTAACATCCTTTTCCTCAGAATGAGCTCCTTTTACCACTATCCTTTGTTGCCTTCCACTCAGACAGTTCCTAACCCAGTCAGTCACTTAGAACCCATACCAAGGGAACTAAGTTTATTTATTAGTCATCTTTGTGAAACCATGTCAAAGGCTTTCAGTTAGTATAAATCCTCGCACCCAAAGTTGGGCGAGGATTCTGTCACTACGCGCTCTGGTCCCAGAATGCTTATTATAGAATACTGTTCAGCGTCAAATTTTTTCAAATTTTGAGCACCATTTATTATTATTATTATTTATTGCATTTGTATCCCACATTCCCCCACCTATTTGCAGGCTCAATGTGGCTTACATAGGTTTGTTAACATTTTCATTTCAGGATATTAGATACAGTTAGTAATGTGTAGTGATGGGGAAGGGAAGAAAGAAGAAGGAGATTAGGGTAGTTGTAGAGTTGCGTGTTCATAATTGAGTGGGTTGGTGAGGTGACTTAGTGAGGCTATTGGTTCTCATTGTAGGCCTTGTTGAAGAAGAATGTCTTCAGAGATTTTTGAAAGACAGTTGTCTCGCTGATTGCTTTCAAGTCTGTAGGTAGTGCATTCCATAACTGCGTGCTCATGTACGAGAAGGTAGTTGCATGCATCAGCTTGTATTTAAGTCCTTTGCAACTGGGGTAGTGCAGGTTGAGAAATTTGCGGGATGATCTTGTGGAGTTCCTGGGAGGTAGGTCCACGAGGTTTAGCATGTAGATTGGGGCGTCTGCACGAATGATTTTGTGTACAATCGTGCACATCTTGAACGCAATGCGTTCCCTAAGTGGGAGCCAGTGAAGTTTCTCTCTTAAGGGTTTTGCACTTTCATATTTAGTTTTTCCAAATATGAGTCTGGTGGCTGTATTTTGCGCAGTTTGGAGTTTTTTGATTGTTTGTTCTTTGCACCCAGCGTATAGTGCATTGCAGTAGTCCAGATGACTTATTACCATTGACTGTACCAGGGTATGGAAGATGTATCTCGGGAAGTAAGGTTTTACTCTTTTGAGTTTCCACATGGTGTAGAACATGTTTTTCGTCGTGTTTTTCACGTGGGTATCAAGAGTGAGGTTTCGATCAATGGTGACTCCAAGAATTTTCAAGTTTTGTGAGGCGGGAAGGGAGCAGTATGGTGTGATTATAGTGAAGTTTCTTGTGTTATGTTGTGAGGTGAGTACAAGACATTGTGTTTTTTCTGCGTTAAGCTTCAGTTGGAATGCATCTGCCCAAGTGTGCATTATTTGTAGGTTTTGGTTGATCTCGTTGGTGATTTCATTTAGATCATGTTTGAATGGGATGTACATTGTGACGTCATCTGCATAAATGTGGGGGTTGAGGTTTTGACTGGCTAGTAGTTTGGCTAGCGGTATCATCATTAGGTTGAATAGTGTTGGTGAGAGAGGGGATCCCTGGGGGACTCCACACTCTGGTATCCATGGGGGTGATCTTTCCGCATTTGTTGTTACTTGGTATGATCTTGTGGCCAGGAATCCTTTGAACCATTTGAGAACCGTGCCTCCTACTCCGAAGTATTCTAGTATGTGTGTTAGCATATCATGATTAACCATGTCAAAGGCACTGGACATGTCGAATTGCAGAAGAAGGATGTTGTTACCAGTCGCAATTGCCTGTTTGAATGAGTTCATTGCGGACACTAGTACAGTTTCGGTGCTTGATTTGACCGGAATCCCGATTGAGACTCGTGCAGAATTGAGTGTTTGTATAGGTATTCAGTGAGTTGTTTTGTCACTGCGCCTTCCATGAGTTTGGTCATGAGTGTAAAAGATGCTACTGGTCGATAGTTGGTTAGGTCCACTGTGCTTTTTTTTAGCATCTTTCGGTAGTGGAGTGAGTAGGATGTTTCCTTTATCCGTGGCTGAATTCAGCCTTTATTTAGTGCCTCCTATTTAAGAGGTAAGTGGTCCTGTGTTAAATTTGCATTAGGCAGTTAGCCTCCAGTAAGTGCAGCACATTAACTGCCAAATGCACTCCATGGCCACTCTCTATCCATGTCACACCCCGTGACACAAAAAGCACTTAACACGAGTTTACCACGTGCTAACTGCAAAAATACTGGAAAGCATTTTACCATGGCTCGGCACTAGCTCTTAATATGGGGTAAACCAGGTATTAAGTGCTTAATTCGGTTTAGTAAAAGAGCCCTATTATCTATCTATCTATCTATCTATCTATCTATCTATCTATCTATCTATCTATCTATCTATCTATCTATCTATCTATCTATCATTACTCCAAGACACAGCAGGATGGAAGGTAGTAAACAAAATACAAAACTGTGGTCAGAAGGAATTACTACATAATAGCACTGCAACCAGCAACCAGCAACCAGCAGCCAGCAACAAAGCGGAAGCTAAGAATTATGGCCTAATTAAACAGAAAGCCTGCAGGAAGTAATGCATTTTATGAGTAAGAAGGTATATAAATAACTAGGTGCCACAATTCAACACAAATCACTGAGACAAAAGATCAGCAGGGAGTACACCAGGAGATTGAAACTGATATTGAAAAGTGCTTTAAGTGCACAGACGAAAGATACAATCCATCAATCGACTTACAATCCCTGCACTTTGGAACTCTAGAGTGACCCAGAAAATTCTGACCAACTGAATGTAAGAACAAGCAAATAACTTTGCCCACCAACTAAACCAGTGAATCTCAACTCTCTCCTAGAAGCACATCTAAGCCAGTTGGGTTTTCAGGATCACCATAATAATGAATTTACATGAGGTAACTTTTGCATATAGCCAAGATTCATTATCTGCAAATCTATCTCAGGCATATTCATTGTGGTGATCCTGAAAACCTGATTGATAAGGTGTGCCTCCAGGAGAGGGTTGAGAAATACTGAACTAAACTATAAGAATCAGTATATGTTGCGTCTGTGCATCTCAAGAGCTAAAGGAAATTTGGGTTTTTGAGAAACAGAAAACATATACAGGGCAACTAGAATCATAGGCCTCGACAGATAGCATTAACAGACTCAGAGAAGTGCTGAAGTACGAAAGTGAGTGCCCAAATAGTCTCCAATCAAGCTTGGACAGGTATTGTGAATTCATGAGCACATGTGAGGCAAGACACAACAGAATTTGCAAGCCGAGAAAAAAACTTTATAGAGTCTTATCAAACACACAAACAAAAACCCAATTAACAAAATCACAAATACAGTGGGAATTACAGTTACTTCAGAAAGTACACATAGATAAACCTGACATTGGGATGTCTAAATGGAGGAGAACTTACTTATTTTTGTTACATTTGTACCCCACGCTTTTCCCACTCATGGCAGGCTCAATGCGGCTTACATGGGGCAATGGAGGGTTAAGTGACTTGGCCAGAGTCACAAGGAGCTGCCTGTGCCTTAAGTGGGAATTGAACTCAGTTAAATCTAAGTTCAAAAACTAGCAGAGTTAAAAAAGTGGTAACAGACAAAAACAGATTCTAGAAATCAGAACTAGAAATGGTTACGCAATGCATTACCGAGTGTATGCAGCACAACTTATTCACTGGAAACTGTACAAATACCAAGGACTTGATTTTACAGCAAGACATCTACGTGAAAAGATTTTAAAAAGCACCTTTTTAAAGCCTTTTTTTTTAAAATAAAGGCCATACATGAAAGTGGTTCTGCTTTCAAACAATACAAATATGCCCCTGAACACATCAGAATTCTAACATCTTTTTTATAACATGAAAATGTCACTTTAAATATCCACAAAACATCTCTTTCTGTCTCCATATATATTTGTGTATTATGAACACTGCACTTTGAATACCAAAACATTAAATGGAGATGACAAAAGAGCTCATTCACTTGTGCATTACAAGGTCAAGTTTAAACTTGTTCATGTGAACTCATTAAATGTCTCAAAAAGATACTCATATGTGTAACCCTCGGTTGCCCGGTGATCATCAGGGTGCGCTGCCTTGAATATTTGTAAGACTGTTTTGGGGGTCAGAGCCAGGGACAGGAAGCTGGAAGGCCAGGCGACACAATACATCCACTCACTCCATACTCGCTCCTCTCATCCAGCAATACAGCCAGGCCCAGCAGCTGCAAACTTGGGTTTATGGATAAAACTTGGGACAAATTCATCTTACAACTATTTATAGTGAAAATAAAGTAGAATACGACACTTACAGTGACCTTGCAATAGCAATAGTACTTCTGATAGATCCTCTGTCTTAGAAAGAGATTCATTACAGAAATGTCTTTCACAGCTGTTCACTCTCTGGACCCTTTGGAATTAAATAGGTGTTTTCATAGTTCAGGGTTCTGAGCACATGTGGGGCAACAGAATAGGATGATCACTCTTTAACCATTTGCTACATTATTGTATCAGATCAGGTCAGTCGTATTTCAGTCAATTGATACTATTATTCTATGTTGTTTGTTGTGTTTCTGTATGGTTCATATTTCATCGCACGGGTTAGTGGTAAAATAACCCACCTTAACAACAGTCCATGCTGATAACTCTCCTACTTAGGCGGTTATATCACATAATTGTCTAAATCCAATATACATGTCTACAATTTAAAATGTGTATCCGGCAAATGGGTGCGATGATAAGTACATAAGTATTACCATACCGGACAGACCAAAGATCCATCAAGCCCAACATCCTGTTTCCAACAGTGGCCTATACAGGTCACAAATACCTGGGAAGATCCCAAAAAAGTACAAAATATTTTATGCTGCTTATCCCAGAAATAAGCAGTGGATTTTCCCCAAGTCCATTTTAATAATGGTCTATGGATTTTTCCTTTAGGAAGCCATCCAAATCTTTTTTAAATTCTGCTATGCTAACCACCTTTATCACATTCTCTGGCAACAAATTCCATGGGCATGTTTTTGGTGGCACTTGGGTTGGCATAAAAAATAAATGTGTTTTCTCCATTTCAGAATGGAAATGCTTATCCATATTGAACAAGATCTATGTCGGGATTTACACCTATTACCTGGGATGTCTGCTTTTCAGTAAAGTTCTCCTATTGAGCAGCGTACATCTAGAGCAATGGTTCTCAACCAGTAAGTCACGACATACTAGTGTGTCATGAGCACCTGGGAGGTTTGTCGCAGGGCCGGCACATAGTAGCGGGGTTTTGTTTTTTCCTCACCTCTCCCATTGCACAGACCAGCACTTCTCTATTAGTGCTGCAGAGGCTGGCAGACAACGCAGGTTTGATGGACTGAGGTGGGGAGGGAGGAGGGAGAACAGAAAGCACACTTGGGGAGGATTGAAGGAAGAAGAGGGAGTAGCGTTGGACTAGTAGGGCGGGGGGGAGGGGGTTGCGGGAAACAGAGTGAGTGTTGCTGGACTCACGGGGAGGGGGGTTGAGGGAAATAGAGGCAGTGTTGCTAGATTCATGATTTTGACAGTGAAAATTCATCATATATAGAGTTCCTGAAGAAGTTTTTCGAAACCCTGCAGAGTCGGACTCATTATGATTTCACTTTGAAAGTACTGTAACATCTAAGAAGAAAGGACAAAAACGCTGGAAACTTTGGACTCGTTGTGTTTTTCGTTTTCAGGATATCATTGTATCTGGAAGTGAGAGGAACACGCTGCACATTTTGCTACAGCTCCATTAAAAACATCTTTTGGGCCAATCTTTTCACTGGTTGTAGTCTCCATCATATCATATCATTCTCTGGTTTTTTATGTTGACATTGTTTTTTTACCGGAGATTACTTGGGAATTGGTTGTTGATTATCCAGAAAAAGAAGGACAGATTGAGCCAGTCTAGGTTTTACTTCCATTGCTTTAAATGGAAGCAAAATCTGGACTGGATCAATGTGTCCTCCTTTTTCTGGAGCCATATGGTAACCCTACTCCCACTCCCTGCACCGCTGTCCCTCAATTTTTCGGGCCACTGATAGTGTCAGTGAGGTAAGCACACTGCCTTCGGTTGCCCAGAAGCTTTCCCTCTGATGCAATTTCCCGACAGTGGGACGCTGTAACAGAGGGAGAGCTTCTGGGGTGCTGGTGGCTTGAAAATTTGAAGAAGGGCAGTGGTGCAGGAAGCCGGAAGGGTGTGAGTAGTACCAGATTCCACAAGAGGAGAACATGCAAGAAGGGCTGCAATGGGGGGGGGGGGGGGGGGGGAGAAAAAGCCACTACATCATCAGACCATGGAGGAGGAAAAGGAAGGGAAGGAGATAAATCCCAGACAATGCCAGAGGCGGAGGGGGGGTGAGGAGAGAGCTGACCAAAGAAGTTAGATTAAGAGCAGGAGATGTCAAAAAAACTGGACAATTAGAGAAGTCTCCCTTTCCCTCTCATCCATGTAGCCATCATCCCCATTCACCCAAAACAAAGCAAGCAAACCTATGAGCTGCTCTATTCACGTTGTCGTTCTTTATTGCTGGCAGCATTTTTATTTGATTCCACTTATATTTTCAAACATGCAGGCTTCTGAAGCATAAGAATGTACACAGAGGAAGTATTGGTTTCATCGGTTACAGCAGTAATTAGTTCTAAATTGTAAAATCATTGTGTCATTTGGAGGAGCTGGTTATAGGGACTCCCTGTATTCATGCAGAGATGTTTTCACCTAGTAAAGGGCCACCATAACAGACATTATATTATGAGAATCAGGTGCTTAACAATCAGACTTACTATTTATAAGTACAACTTAAAAAATGAAAATAACATTAATGCTCCCAGGATGAGACCTGGGAGCATTTAATATCTTTTTTTCCCTATGTCTACATCAAAAGATGGCATGTGTGAACTTGCTCCTTTTGTTTTGTGGAATGCAGTGGTATATTATAAAAATGCACTTGCCTTTTTTTATTATTACTACTATTTTACAGAGAGATATTGCATAATGAGGGAAAGGCTTCCTTCACGCAGAAATTCTATCCAAGGGCAGTCTAAATGTGGCAGCATTGTCCAGTTCAGCACATTATTAGCCACCAAGTTCATACAAAATTAATTATATTCTGTGTAAAATATATCTGTTGGCTCAGGCTGCTTGCTGTGTGACTATTCCATCATTGTTTCATTATTGCTACCACATATTATATATGGGCATTTGCTTTAAACTTTGTTTTAATTTGATTATCCAGACCTTACATACACATGGTTTGCTTTTTAAACCCAAAGGTGAATCCTAAGAGTCGTTGAACAATTAGGTTATTATAAACTGTGTTGTTTCTGACTTTACTTGGTTTAGAATGCTTTTGGTCCTGCTGATCTGTACATCTCCTGTCTGGAATTTTGGAAGATGGAAATAAGGAAATGAAAATTAAATTTTGGATGTACTCTGTAGAAGTTGTTGTTTACTTTTGCAATTTGTATATAGATGCCTGTTCTGGTATATGAATGTCTATATATATGGCTATGATTTCTGAACATGCAGCATCATTAAAGGCCAGACTTTTAAATGCTCAGTTGGGTATATATGCTAATCTCAACTTTGTTAAATGTTTCAGATATATCCATCTATTTGCTCCTATGATTTTTGTAGTTATGGATTTTAGAACATCTCAAGATATTTTTTGAACATTTTTTATCTGGTGATTTTTTTGTTGTTGTTAACACCTTCATTTTAGAACAACATTGACCTTTTTAAAGCAGTCAGCACTTTTTAAAATCGTTTTTATGAATGTTTACCACTGTCACTTTCTTAAGTTCTATTTATTTAAATGATGTCTTTATGCGTTTTTAGGTTTCATACGTTATTTATGTATGAATAATATGTCTAGTGTATATAAGGTAGGTTGCCACAGCAAGTTTGTTTCACTATTTGTACAAACACACCCAGGAACAGGAGCATGTGAGTAGGCATTTTTTTACTGTTGACTTGTATGGTTTAGAGATGTTTCTAAGCTACTGATTGTTTTAACCCCATGGTGGATATTATTTTACTTTGCAATCCAGTGCTTGCTTCACTTTTATCTGTTGCACTGTAATACCAATTGGTGGAGCATAGCATACACCTTTTTACAAGCATTTCATAGTGAAGATTATAACATAGCCCTGATGCAGCCCTGCTAGGCGAAACATGGCTTTTGTTGGGCAACATATATTTGTGTGCAACTCTACTAATAAAGTTTATATATATATATATATATATATATATATATATATATATATATATATATATATATATATATATATATATATATATATATGCTACTGATCTTCCACTTTGGAGTCTGTGGATCGTTTGCCTTATTGCTTCTTGGGTTTTGTGAAAGCTTCAGGAAAAATAAATTTTTATGTTTCAAAAATGGCTAAGATAAATGTTTATATTCCAGCACAAACATTCATGTTGTGATTTCAGTAACAGATACGCTTATGTGCTGATACATAACTATTTATGTGGCTAAAATGGATGTTTTTGGTGCACGCAAATTGTCCATTCTCCTTGTACTTTAAAACAGACTCTACTTAAGCAGGTCCTATTCCATAATACTAGTTGAACTTGAGGCATCCTGACCTGGACATCTCAAGTCCAATTTGTAACATCCTTTCTAAAACGCTGCTCATTATAAAGTTCTAATGTGTACTCAAAAATTGTTATTAGCTAAATAGTTTGAAACAAGCTAAGCAAAATGTCCAAAATTTGAAGGAAACATTTTTCCTTGCATTTCCCTAATGGATACATAACCCTACCGCCCCTCAAGAGTAAGGCACAGAGACAAATAACAAAAGTGTTAATATGTTGATTTCTCTATGATTGATGTGCTTTAAGGGCTCGGTGCTAATGCATGTCAAAATGGCGTACCGTGGATATGCTCAGCCCTGCTGCGGTGGTGGTGGGTATTCCAGCATTAATCAGTTAGCGTAGCTACATTACCCTGTGCTGATTACCACAGGAATAGCATGTGAACCCTTACCACCTACAAAATGGTTGGCAGTAAGTGTACGTGCACTCATTTTATTTATTTATTTCATTTTTTATTTTTAAATTTTATCATTTACATTCATTAACATTCATGCATAAACATAAATACAGGAAATTCTGAAAAATACAATTTTTAACAATATCAATTAAAGAAAAATATTCTGATAATAAGTCCACAATATTATCCAAGATCAAGAAAAATATATTAATATTTGTTATTTTAAAAAAACCCAGAAGCAGAAGGCATCTTCTTTGAGCGCAGCCAATGCATAGTAATACATTCAGGGTTTACATCGCTATTCTTTACTAGAAATAAACTCAAGAAGTTTCTCAGGTTCAAAAAATATATATAATTTAAGGAATTAAAGACTACAACACATCTACAGGGATACTTAAGCAGAAAAGATCCTCCTACATTAAGCAACCTAGATTTCAACAAAAGAAATTCTTTCCTCCTTTTCTGAGTATCCCTAGATAAGTCTGGAAACATTTGAATTTTTGATCCTAAGAAATCTTCATTTATATGGCGGAAATATAGTTTAAACACATTATTATGGTCAAGCACGAGCGCAAATGTCACTAGCATAGTAATTCTTTCTGTTATTATTTCCAGTGAATTTTGAAGAAATTCAGTTAAATTCAGATTCAGTAATGGAGAAGATCTCGCATTTCTAATTCCAGTTATATATTGTATCTTTGTTATTGGTGGAATATTCTCCGGATAAATAAGCAATATATCCATTAAATATTTCTTAAATATCTCTATTGGGGAAATTAGAGGCACTCATTTTTTTTAATGGCTGTGCACTAATGATAACATTAGCGCATGGCCATTACTACTACTGCTACTACTACTATTAAACATTTCTATAGCACTACTAGACTTACGCAGCGCTGTACAAATTAACATGAAAAGACAGTCCCTGCTCAACAGAGCTTACAATCTAAATTGGACAGACGAACAGACAGCTAGGGGTGGGGAAATTGCAGTAGTAGGGGTGATAAGTGAGGGTGTTGAGTAAGAGAGTCATGGTTAGGAATCGAAAGCAGTAGCAAAGAGGTGGGCTTTAAGCCTAGACTTGAAGACAGCCAGAGACTGAGCCTGACGTACTGGCTCAGGGAGTCTATTAAGGACCCCTTAAATGGTAAATTATGTTAGGAATCAGTTTGGATAAAAGTTGCTGTCTAAAACTTAGCAACTTCTATTCAACATTATAAATTCTATCATACAATCCTGGTAATGAATGACCTCAAGACTTACGATGCACACTGATGTTCAGGCACTTGCGTTTCCAGGACACAGCAAGTGACAATGAAGATGCTGTATGATCTGGGTATTTCTCCATTTGTAGGTGTGCTTTGAAAGACCTTCAAGTAAAGGTACAAAGCAGTGCTGGATGACAAAGCTCATTTGTCATTTTTAACTCATGACCTTCTTTCAAAAGATATTAGCTGTAGGTGCTAAGCAGGAGAAACTTCTACAAATAAGGCATTTTTTGCACTACTGTCAAAAAACGAAACATGCTTCTAGTACCATATGAGAATCCAGATCTCATTACCTACTTACAGCCTAAAGAATCACACTGGTAACATATTTACTGAATGATAGGATAAGGTTTAACACAGTTGGGCATGGTAGCTGAAAAGCACTTGGTGGTTTACACAATTTAAAATCCAAAAAGCAAATATACAGACATTCAAGGCATGTATTTATTCCTTATTTATTTCACAACTCTTATATACCACTATCTTGTCACACTTCAAGGTGGTTTACAAATGGCACATACAGAATGTAAATACATAATTAAATTTATGTAATTACAATAAATATAATCCCCCCAATATTCAGCAGGCAGTGGTCAGAGTTTTTTTTTTTATGCTTACCATTGCCAGCTGAATTAGCTCCCGATATTCAGTGCTGGGCCATGTCCAGTATCAGCACTGACCCACCCTTGTCCAAGCCCCCTTGCAATCGTGAACTCTGGAATTTGTGTGCTCAATTTATAGAATACTGACTAGGGGCAGTTATGAACATAACTGCTAATTACTGCCAATTAGTCCCAAAAGCAATTATAGCCAATAATTGGTTGTTGATATCAATTCGCAGCTCGTTAGCTAATTATGGGTTCCTTTTACTAAGCTGCGGGAAAAAGGGCCCTACGCCAGGGGCCGTTTTTCCCACGTGCCAAGGCCCTTTTTACTGCAGAGGGTAAAAAGTCCCCCCCCCCCCAAAAAAAAGCCATGCGGTAAGAAAACCCTTATTGCGTGACCATGCAGCAGGGGGCTCTTACCCATTGAGGTGACGGTAGAGGCTCCCGCAGTAACCCGGCGATAACTGGGCAGCGTGTGGCAATGCCCGATTACCGCTGGGTTAGCACCATGCTAGCGAAAAAAAGCGCTGAAAAATTGTGCACACTCCAGCCAGAATTACCACCGGTGGCTGCGTTGGTCCAGCGGTAGCTCTGTTTTAGCATGTGGTAAGCCCGCGTTGGGCTTACTGACACTTTGTAAAAGACCCCCTACGTGCCCAACTACCTTCCTATATAATAATTTTCATCTCCAACATTCTATGCGTCTTGCTGCCTGTGTCCGTGACCTCTTTGGAGTTGGTCTGCTAGGCTCCGTAACAGGCTGAAGTCACCAAGAAAAAAGGCACCCATTGGTCACGGTGATGATGGACGTCACTGCGAAAAAAGGCGCCCATTGGTCATGGTGACGATGGACGAGCAAGGGAAGAAGATGAGCGCCGTCAACAGCAGCGAGTAGGGAGAAGTAGATGTGGATCACGCAGGGATGGCGATGGGAAAGAGCAGGGCGGGCAGCTGCAGTCAGGCCGCGGCGATCAAGAGCCGCACCCGCCGCCGACTCATCAGGTGCCCGTAGCGCAGCGGGAAGAACACTTGGAGGGAGGGAGGGAGGGAGGGAGGGAGGGACCCTGAAACTTGGAGGGAGGGAGGGAGGGAGGGACCCTGAAACTCAGAGGGAGGGAGGGAGGGGGGACCCTGAAACTCAGAGGGAGGGACCCTGAAACTCGAAGGCAGGGAGGGGACGACCCTGGAACTCAGAGGGAGGGAGGGAGGGGATGATCCTGGAACTCGGAGGGAGGGAGGGAGGGGGCATGACCCTGGAACTCGGAGGGAGGGAGGGAGGGGATGACCCTGGAACTGGGAGGGAGGGGATGACCCTGGGACTGGGAGGGGGGGCCCTGGCACACAGTCTCTCTCTCTCACAGACACACTCGCACCCAGTCTCACTCTCTCTCTGTCACACACACAATCGCACATTCACTCTCTCTCTCACACAGACTCACTTTCACACACACTCTCTCAAACATACACACTCCAAGGAAAACCTTGCTAGCGCCCGTTTCATTTGTGTCAGAAACGGGCCTTTTTTACTAGTTATTCTATAATTTACACATACAACATTTTACCTTTGCATGCCATCTCAGACCTGGTAGTAAATTGCTCATATTGTGCCCGCCTGGCACACATCAGTGAACAGTTTTGTATTGCTGCAGATTGACTAATGGCCTCCTTTACCTACATTTTATTACACTGTGCACTGATGTCCACCATACAAGTTAACTGTAGCAATAAAACTTTTTCTGCATGGTTCAGCCAGTAACGGGTACATAGACCACTCGGTAACCATGCTTCTGCCTGTGGTAGCTTTTTGCATTTTCCCCTGAGAAAGCTATTGAAAACTGTGACTCAGCTAAAAGCTGCTTAAGTTATAAAACCACGGCTGCTGAAGTAAATATGCAAACTGAGGCAACAAATACTCTAAATGCAGTACATAAATAGTGAGATTGGATTCAGCAACGGAAGGAACACATTAACCCCCTAATTCTATAAAAGTCACAAAAATTGAGCATGCAAATTTGGGTGCGTGCACAATTTAATTGAATAACAAGTTAATTAATGCAACTAATTGACTTTTTAACAAGCAATTATTGGCAGTAATTAGATTTAATTGGAATTTATGCAAGTAAATTTAGGTGCGGGATCTGTGTCTAAATTTTATGTGCGAGTAAAAAAAAAGGGGGCACGGAAATGGGAGGGTCATGGGCAGAACAGGGGCATTCCTAGAAATTATTTGTGTTGTTATTGAATAAAGGGAGATACATGCCCAATTCATGTGAACACATTTACATTTCTCCCTCTCTTCCCTCCCACTCATAGTCCAGCATCTCTCCCTCACTCCCTTCTGCTCCTGGATCCAGCATCTCCCATCTTCCCCCCTCCTGTGCAACATCTGTCCTTCCCTCTCTTCCACCCTCATGTGCAACATTGTTCCCTCTCTTTTTCCTTGTCCCTCTCTTCCATTGTCCATCATCTCTTTCTTTCTTTCTCTCCCTCCCTTGCATCCCAAATATAACATCTCTCTCCCCCTGCAGCATCTCTCCATCTCTCCCTCCCCTTCACCACCATTTCTCACCCATCTCTATCTCCCCTTTGCAGCATCTCTCCCACCCTCTCAGGTCCAACATTTCTTCCTCTCTTGTCCTTCACCCCTCCTGTGTAGCATCTCTCCTTCCCTCCCCCCATCACCCTACCCTACCCTACATCCAGCAATTATCCCTCTTTCTCCCTCCCACCTTGCAGCATCTCTCCCTCTTTCCCCTTTCATGTCCAACAATTATTCTTCCAAGTCCATGTCCAACAATTATCCCTCTCTTCTACCCACACTGTACAGTATCTCTCCTTCCCTCCACCCCCATGCCCAACATTTTTTTCTCTTTCCTACCTTTCCCCTCGTGTAGCATCTTTCAAAGGGTTGCTGACAGAGAGTAAGAATCGCTACTGCTGTTGCTGGCTGACCCGGAAGCCTTTCCTCTGCCGCGTTCCTCCCAGGAAATTGCATCAGAGTTTGGAGGGGATGCAGCAGAGGGAAGGCTTCTGGGTCAGCGGCAGCGATTCTTACATGCTACCAGTGACCCTTTAAACAGGTGCCAAAGGAGAATAAAAACAGTGGTGGGAGCCTAGCTTGCTTTCTAATGCCAGCATTGGCAAGGGTGCACCACTGTTGGATGGGCCTGAGCCTAAACAGAGTGGCTATGCCCCTGGACATGGGTGTCTTACTACATTGCTACTACAAAATAGGCTTAAAATAGGTGTCTTTTTGGACTTCTCACATTGGAGCCTTGTTATGAAAATACCCCCATTCTGGCCAATATTCAGCCAGTGATGGTCAATGTTTTTATGTCTGTCACTAGCTGTACTCCTGGATATTCAATGCCAGGCTGTGTATAAGCACCAGTAATTAATATCTGGTTGCATGTTGGCCACAATATTTAGCCCTGAACTGCATAAGATAGGACTGCTTTTTATGTGGCCTAATTTATGTGATTATCTTATGCAGTTCAGGGCTGAATAGTAACACTTAACCTCAAAAGTGCCAACTCTGCCCTGGATCGCCCACAAGTCCGCTGGTTTCCGCTCAGGCACTAACAGTGAATATTCAGCAGCACTAACTGGTTAAGTGCCACTGAATATTCACGGTTAGCCATAAGAACATAAGAGCAGCCATACTGGGTCAGATCAATGGTCCATCTAGTCCAGTATCCTATTTTCCAAACAGTTGCCAAGCCAGGTCACAAGTACCTGACAGAAACCCAAATCATGGTAACACTCCATACTACAAATCCCAGGGCAAGCAGTTGCTTCCCATGTCTTTCTCAATAGCAGACTATGGACTTTTCTTCCAGGAATTTGTCCAAACCTTTTTTAAACCCAGATACACTAACCACTGTTACCACATCCTCCGGCAAAGAGTTCCAGAGCTTATTTATTGAGTGAAAAAATATTTCCTCCTATTTGTTTGAAAAGTATTTCCATGTAACTTCCTCGAGTGTCCCCTAGTCTTTGTACTTGTGGAACGAGTAAAAAATCGATTTACTTCTACTCATTCTACACCACTCATGATTTTGTAGACCTCAATCATATCTCCCCTCATCCATCTCTTTTCCAAGCTGAAGAGCCCTAACCTCTTTAGCTTTTCCTCATACGAGAGGTGTTCCATCCCCTTTATCATTTTTGTCGCCATGGACAACAATTTAAACAGCCAGAGACCTCACCGGGCCTTTTAAATTGCTTTCAATATCGGGCAGATTGTGTCTATACAGATCATAGAAAAATGATATTTCACTCAAGTCCCCCCCCCCCCCCCCCCCCCCAATAAGTGAAAAACCACTGGTCTGCAGTTTGGCTGTTCAAGACTGTCATTAACCTCACACAGTTCAGGGATGTCACAAGACTCTTAACAGAGATTTCAGCATCTCTCTCTAAACTCTCATCCCTCTTCATGTCTGCAAAACCTGTACCTGCTCTATGTATGAAATCAGCTCACTTACAGAGACCACTTTTCAAAAGCATAGTCTCTTTCTTCTTATGGAAGCAATTCAGAAGCACTTTCTCCTCCTAACTGGCCCCAAGGGTGTACTTGTACAGTGGGAGGAATCCACTAAATCAAAGCACTGAATATTAGATGGTTTGCTTCTTTCCTCTAAGACAGGAGTTTTCAACCGAGACCTTGGGAAACACCCAGCCAGGCATATTTTCAGGATACCCACACTGAATATTCTTGAGAGAGATTTGCATACAATGGAGGCAGTGCATGCATATTTATCTCTTGCATATTCATTGGGATATCTTGAAAAACAGTCTGGTTTACTGGGTTGAGAAACAGCCTTTGGTTAATTGAATCTATGATACTTTGATAAACCAACCCAGCTGGAAATTGTACTGTATTGAATATCAGATAGTATCAAGAAATTTAAAGGACTCATTCTTTTCACCAAGGGGATACCACTGAACAGCAACTCCTTCCTGCCAAGGGCAGTGGAAAAGCTCCATTTGTCAATGGCAACTCCTGGCTCTGGCGAACTCCCAGGGATGCCGAGTGACCCAGTTTCTGGAAGGAGACTTTTGATTATCCCTTACTTTTGAGCAACTGTTCTCATGAGTTAGGATACTTGCAGTCTTGCTTATTCCGTTTTAAAATGGCACTGTAGGTACAGATAGCATGACATGTATCAGGTAGGAAGTGTTAAAATCTGGAACTAGTCTAATGTTTCTGTCCAGAAACTGGGTCACTTGGCAGACTGTACTCTTGATTTGATTTTTTTTAAAGCTTTTTCCTCTGTACATTTGCCTCTGATATTTCATTGTTTCTCTTTATTGTTTTTCTCTATTTCTCTTTTCTCTGTATCTCCACTCACTGCTAGATTTTACTCCTCATTCTCCCCCTTACTCATCCTCCAGTCCTTAGTATCTCTCTCTTTTCACCTCTCATTTACCTACAACCTTTACATCTTCCACTCTCACCCCAGCCCTCATTTATCTTCCTCCAAGTCTCATTCCCTCATCAGCCTCAGTTCCTTACCTGTCATTGAACTTCCTGGCATCCACCCCATTTCTTCTTTCACTTACCTGCTACTCAGTTTCCTCATTCCTTCATCTCACAACCTTCACAGATCTGTCCATTTTGTCTGATCCTTTACAGAGTACCTCAACCCTTTTCCAGCCCCTCAAGATCCTTCAGACAATCGCTTTACCCTTCCCTTCCTCCTTCCTTACATATTTACTCTTCTCACCCCCTGTTCCTCCATTCTGATATGACTCCACTCTCTCTCTTCTCCCACTTTACCTGCAATCTGTGCCTCTTCTCACCCTCAGCCTTCTCCTATCACCCATCTCCAGTCCTCACAACTCTAGCCTCTACTCTTAGTCCCAGTATCAGATTTATCTCCAAACCCCAGTGTCCTTCTTTCACCTTCCATTGCATCAGGTACAATGCTCAGATTGTGAGCCCAGTAGGGACAGAAAATGTACCTGGATATAATGGTTGTAAACTGCTTTGATTGTACCACAGAAAGGTGGAATAGCAAATCCCATTACCCATATCCATATCCAATTGGAAGTGTAGTGTAAAGCTCCTGTTTCCCACAGGTGGCTGGCAGAGTTAATTAGGTTCTCCAGTCACTGGAGGAAAGGGTGGTGGGGCTGAATGCATCCCTGAACAGTGTAGCCCACATATAAGGAGGCGGCCGACAGAGAAAGAGACATAAGGAAGAGAAAAGAAGCAATCAGTAAGAGGAAGGTGAAAGGTAGATGCGAATTCTATGGGCAAAGATCCCAGAAGAAAGTAGAAGGAGGAAAGTCCAATGGAAGGCCTGCGGGGAGAGACCTGAGGTGCTCCTGTACTAGCTGGGGTGGTGCTCAAAGCCCACCTCTTCAATGTCGCCTTCGGCACCTAACTACCACACCTCTACTCAAGAAATCTAGACTGCACCAACTTGACATTTCATCCTTTAGATTGTAAGCTCCTTTGAGCAGGGACCGTCCTTCTTTGTTAATTTGTACAGCGCTGCGTAACCCTAGTAGTGCTCTAGAAATGTTAAGTAGTAGTAGTAGGAAAAGCCCTAGTGAACCTGATGACAAGGAGTGAGCTGAGGTGCTTCCTGAACACGAGGTAGGGCTTAGCAGCTGTAGTGGGGCTGTTGGATTTTCTTCCTTCAAGAACCAATATAAGATCAGTCTGTTGGAAGGTGGGCCAGCTACAAGAAGAAAGGGAGACCTAGAGGGGATTAGAGCCTTTGGGAAGCTGAGCTGGTGGTCCTGGGATAGGAAGGAATTCACTGAGCTGGAAGTAAGGACCCAAGAAACTGGTGAAAAGGGAAAGGGAAATTTCCTTGGTGAAAAGGGGAGTTGCCTTAAGTGAGAAGAAGGCAAGCCCTGGTAAATGGGTTTTCTTGCTAAAACAAATCCAGAAGGAAAGCTTGGAGGGAAAGGTTTTGACAAGGGTTTGGTTTGCTAATTTAGCTGCTGAGTATCAGAGAGCCTTGCCATTACCTGTGGCCGAAATACCTCCAGCTCACAGCACATCTCTGAGCTCAGAGACATTTAAACTAACCTTGTCTCCAAAGTTCTAAACTAAGGAAACATAGGAATGGAAACTAAAAGGATTTTGAGACCCAGAAAACAGACAGATGGTAAAGTATAAGTTACTTTGTTTATTTAAACCCAATTTGGGGTACAGAAAATGTGTTTGCTAACAAAATTGATTCTTTTGCTGCATAAACTGGCATCCAGACATTTCTTCTATTAGAGCAATTTAACTAACAATTCAAATCTATTTAACAGGCATAGCAATACTGTTCTGACACAATATGATACATCAGATAAGTATTAACCAAGTGGTCTCACTTCCTCTCTTTTACTCTAGAACCATAACTCTTTGTTGCAGTGTATATCGTAAGAATTGATTCTTTGTGATGTTTTATGTTTTTCAGGTGCAGATACCCAAAACCAGTCTCTAAAAAAGGTAAGTTTAACTAAACTCTGATTTCTCAATGTCCTTTCCTTTGCTGTACGTGGAGGTGCAGACTTATCTTTACTTTGGTCTCTCTTTCTGCTTCTTTGCTTCACCTTGCTTGATCAGAACCTATTGCCTCACACTTTAAAACAAATCAATAAAAAAATATTTTCTTCCTGTCTAATATTATGAACAACCCTAGCTGGTACATGGGGATTACTGGGGCTTTCTAGCTAAGAAAATAAATGTTAATTTTGCAAACCTAAATAATTATCCTGTACTTTTCACTGTATACCCTAACTGAAGAAGGGCATTCATGTTTGAACACTGCAGTTCATACAGCCCACAGCAACTCAGTCTCTCCAAAATGGTGTAAAACTCCCACACTGTCACACTAGCAAATCATGCATAACACACATGCAGTTTTACTTCAGGCCTAACCTTAAGCCTTGTAGACCAGCTTCCCTTGGGACTTAACTGGGTCTAATCTGCTTAAATAAACCTGTTTCACACAGTCATACAATTGGTTTCTCACCCTCAATCTTAATTACAAAACTTTCAAACAGCACACAAGTTATAAGAAATCAGTTTTCAGATATTTCTTAAACAAATCCCACACCTTCACTTCCATCTCACTTTACCCTCACTCTGTACTTAAGCACTTGGAGAAAAACTAAGGTTCAAACACTTCCTGGCTCAAAAAACTGTCATACAGTCAGAGCTCTCTCACACATGTCCTCACTCTTGGATGTCTTCAATTCAGTCCCTCTCCCCACTGCCAGGCAAGCTGTATCATCAGCAAAGAGGCAAATCTTACCAGACAGCTCTTCAGCAATATCACTTACAAAGATGTTAAAAAGAACTGGCCCATGACCTGAACCTAGCAGCACACCACAGGTAATATTCTCTTCCTCAGAATAAGCTCCAATTACCACTACCTTCTGTCACCTTCCACTCAACCAGTTTCTAACTCAGGCAGCCACTTTGGGGCCCATACCGAGGGCACTGAGTTTATTTATTAGTCGTCTATGCAGAATCGTGTCAAAGGATTTGCTAAAATCTAAATACACTACATCTAGTTTTGCAGTATGATACGGTTGGGGTGTTGGGGGGGGGGGGGGTGGAAGACACTAGTGTCCTCTCCTTCCTCCTGCTGCATCTTCTGAAGTTGGTAGCTGCTTCACAAAATTTTTCTTGACTTTCAGATCATAGCAAGAGGAGAGGCAGGACCAAAAGAAAAAGTAAGCCCTGCTACTTACACTCTTCAAATTGTGGTGATCTAGGCAGCTGTCTAGTTCACCTAGGGCTTCTGCTGGCCCTGATTACTCAGACCTGTGTAAGTATAAGTAGTGGTACTTGTACAAATAAGCAGCTCTTTCATGTATCTACATAAGCAGGGCCAGCTCAAGGCATGGACCAGGTGAGGCACTGGCTCAGTTCATCAAGCCTCAAGGGCACCAAAAAGCTTGCCTCACCTGTTCCCCTGCAGTGGCCAAAACCTCTGCCAAAATCTCCCTCTCTCTTAGGCCACCTTACCCTCCTCACCCTGGTCTATCTGAATGCAGCTGTCCCCTTCCAAGCCCTGGCAGTGTTTCACCTAATGCTTCCAGCAGCAGCTCCGGTGTCTTCCCTCTGTCATGCCTCTGCAGAAATAGGAACATATGTCAAATTGGGGTGGGGCAAGGCAGAGGGAAGATGCCAGAGTTGGTGCAGGTAGCATTGGGTGCAGGTGCTCGGGAGGGGGCAACTGCATTTATAAAGGTAGATTGGGGGGAGGGTGGCCTGAAAGAGCGAAGGGGGAAGTGCACCACTGGGTGGGGTGACTCCAAACCAAAATTTGACCCAGGGTGCCATAGTCCCTTGAGTTCGCCCTGTACATATGTTGGGGACAAAAACTGTGATGGACTTCAAAAAGGCATGGGATAAACAAATGGGTTTCCCTATATAGCAAAACTATAAATTACTTTCACACCTCAAAAAAGTCACAGAGGCAGAGCCAGCTCAAGGCAGGGACCAGGTGAGGGCACCAAAGCTCAAGAGTGCTAAAAGCCTGCATCACTGGCTCATCCTTCACAGTGGTGAAAGCTTTTTCCTTTGTTCTCACAAGTTGGCGCAGGGCATCTCTTGAGCCAGACCAGCAGAGAAGGGTGTAAGCTGAACAAAGTGGCAAGTACAAATTTAGCCACCATACTTGAGAGACTAGATAGACCATGCTGGTCTTTTATCTGCTGTCTTTTATTATGTTACTATGCTATAAGTAGATTTACAAAACCACATGAGTAAGGTGAGTTAAAGAAGCCAAGCACACGTTTTGCATTTTGCACCATTTTCTTACCCCAGAGAGGTAAGAATAATCCCCGCTTCCCCCAAGCTTTCCTCCAAATCCATCACAAAAAGAAGTTAGAGGCGCAACCTAATAGTTAGAGTAACAAGCTGAGAACCCTCACTTATGCATGATTTGAAGCAAATGTACAGGCGAAGGAGGTTTGGTATCAGGAGAAGGCATAAGCCTATCTGGCCCATTATGTGGGCTGAAGCCAGTAGGCAGAGCTTGTCACCCTATCAATATCATAGTTTGGGGTGTACCAAGATGGTGGCTGCATCGAGGTGAATTAAAACCTTCTTGGGTGGAGTAGGTGGAGACCGGCTTCAGCCTTGTGACATTATGCCGTCTTCTGTTATCAAGCCTCCTTGGTACAGGCCAACATGAAAATGTGCTCAACTCTTTAGGGGTAATTCTCAAAAAGACACTTATATTTGGGCGCTGGGATGCTGCACACTATGCGTGGGTTCTGTAACAGCAACTTGTACACAATCGATGTTATAGAATATTAGCATAAGTCCATATTTATACACCTAACTTTATGTGCAAGTACTTACACCAGCCAAAGGACTGGTGTGAAGCTTGCATCTAACTGTTGGCAGTTAGGCACGTAACTGTAAGTATTCTATAACCCATGCATGTAACTGCAAGGCACACCCCTGAATCATCCATGCTCACCCCCTTTGTGGTTGTATGCTCTAGAATCTGCATGCACGGGTTATAGTATACCAACTAGGCGCAGTTATCTGTGTAACTGCTAATTACTGCCAATTAGCACTAACACCAATTACTGCAAATAATTGATTAACCCACTTAGCAGCTTGTTATTTAATTTAAGTTGCATGCATAAATGACTCTATTCTGTAAACCGTGTGTGCATAATATTACAGAATTAGGGAGTACATGTATTGTCATTAACAGATATAGAATATCTATAAGCTTTCAAGATCTACTTGAAACACACCTTCTTCATATGTGTGCATGCTATGGCACACACATATAAGTAGCACATATTTTATATGTGCATGTCCATTTACATATGTCTAATCCTTTTAGAACCCTTCTAAAATTACTGCCCTCTCAACTAGGGTTTGGGACAGAATGAGCAAAAGATACCTTGTTTGTATAAATTATTTGCACTTAGCTTGTGCTTTTTCATTGGAAGCTCAAAGTGAATTATTTCCCTGTCCCCAGAGGTCTATGAGAAAAAGTGAATTACAAAAAACATTCCAATCATAGTCTTAAGGGGAAAGGCAGTGGTGGGAAATAAAGTTAAACAATATATTAATGTTTCTGCTAAATGTGCAAAACTGTATATTTAAAGCATACAAAATTAGTTGAGTTGGAAACTAGGAGAAAGCAGTTACAAAGCCAGTTTCTAGTTTTGTGTTGTACAAGCAACAGGATAGATCTGGCAAATTCATCATCTATATTGGGAGTGATACTAGATTCAACTCTAACTATGGAGAAGTATATCAATGAACTAATCAGGAAATCTTTCACCAAACTAAAATTATTATATGAAACCATTCCTAGAATCCTCCCAACTGCAAAAGGTACTTTTGGAAACAATCATGAGTCGAATTGACTATTGTAATGTTGTCTTGCTAGGTCTAGCTGACTCGCAATTTAGGTGATTATAGATTGTCCAGAATGTAGCAGCCAAGTAGATTTTTGGGGTCGTGCTAGAGACCTCGTCACTCCATTGTTGACAAGATTAAACTGGCTCCCAGTCAAAGCAAGAGTTCATCTTAAGTTGTTGATGTTCATCTTTAAGATATTATATGGTCTTGTGCCCGAGTACCTTTCGCCTTCAATTGTATTGTACTCGGCCACCAGAACACTTTGCTCTACAGAGGAAATTAGACTCTCAATACCATTTAATACCGTTTGTCATAAAGTAAAGAAATCTGCTGTGGGTTGTGGTCCTTTATGGAATAGATTACCTCGTAATATAAGATCAATTACATGTTACTTGGTATTTAGAAAACAGGCGAATGAGTAGCTATTCGACCTTTATTTGATAAATAGTTAGGAAGTTATTGCTTTATGTTGAATTATCTACTGGTGATTTTGTAATTCATGGGACTATGCCCACTGTCTTTTCTATATCTATTGTGATCTGCTTTGAGCCATGTCCACGTTAGGCAGAATATATATACCTACATTAGATTAGATTAGACTTACACAGAAGACGTGTAGGACAATCGCTCCATGCCTTCTGTCCTCATTTGAGAAGATGTCACTGGGGAATTCATGGAGAGCTAAAAAGAAAATGTGAAAAACACTTTAAGAAACCATGTACAAAACTCTGAATTTGGTAAGACTGGAAGTATTAGGGCAGTAATATCCTTTAGTGAAATACAGTTTGAAGAGTGTTTTACCAAGTTGTTTTCTTAGCAGCCAATTTAAAAGTGGTTGACTCTGCAAAATCTTTTCCAGTAGCTACATGGCATCTTATTTCATACAGTCTTCTCTCTTTTCATTGCATATTATTCATAGAGAGGTAATAGATCTAACAATCTAAAAATCAAACTTTATAAAAAGTCTAATTAATATTAAACTGTAGCTATCTTTTCTTTCATCTATGAGCCATAAATCTTTGTTTCGAGTTGTTTCCTGTGGCGTTTCTGGGAATGTTTGTTTTTAATTTGGATTTTCTTGGTCAGTTTTTTGTAAGTTCCAGAAGCAATGTTGTTAGGAGTGCACACCCTCTTTACAAATAGTGCACACGCATGCATGATGCTTGGTGCATGTGTGCACCATCAGAAAAGAGTGCATCCTTTTTCCAAAAGAATATGCCCTCTTAGCAATTAGTATGCAGTATTTGTAAGAGCTCACAATATGCTCAGTAAATGAAAGAAAAACAGAAACCAGCCAGATTCTATATAATGTGCCTAAAGTTGCGCACATGAATTTGGCAGTATGGCCAAATTGTGCATGCAACGTAATTGGTTAACAAGCCAATTGGTGCTGATAATTGGCCACTAACAAGCAATTATCAGCACTAATTAGAATTTATGCATGCAACTTTCTAAGCATATGCTGAAAACTAATGTACGTAAATTCTAACACGTGACTCTCAAAAGTGGGCGTAGCCATGGAAGTAGAGTGGACATTCTTAAAAATTATGCGCACTGTTATAGAATATGCCCAATCTGTGCCTAAGCTAGGTACGGGCATTTACATCAGCTTTTAGTTGGTGTAAATGGTCGTGCACAAATTTCCATCACGGGAATGGTACTTTCGTGCATTCTATAAACTGCACCTAACTGTAGGTGAGGTTTATAGAATAGTGCTAAGCGTGGGTTTTTTCGACACTGATTTTTTTTTTTGGTACCATATATAGAATTCGCCCCCAAATATCTTTTTTTATTTTTCTGCTCATTTTCATTTGATAATGACATGGGATATGCTGTTATTTCCCATGTCTTTGCAAATGACAGCCCTTACCTAATACACTGTACCACATGTGCACATACCAAAACAATGCATACAGACTAGCAATGGGAATTCAAGCTGTCATCTAGGCTTAACAGGTCTGGACAGAACAAGCCTGACAGACAGATTGCTAGATGGCTTCTTACAGGCATTCAAAATATCCCCGACCCTTAAGATGAGGATTCCACGCTGGCAGAGCTGTGCGACTATCATAAGTCTGTACTGATAGAGCACAAGAGACGCACAGACAGAGCAGCATTAACATAAATGTTATCTTTCTAAAGCAATACAAAATAGGGATGTGCATTTATTAGTGCACATTCAGTTCATTTGTGTGCCTTAAACAATATATTGCCTACAAAATGAATTTAATGTAGATTAAACTATGAACACACATAAAGTTGATTAGTGCAAGTAAGTGAACTGAAAAAAGGTCCATGTTACACACACACACACACACAAAAGCTAAACAAACTGAAAGTGAACCAAAAATATTTGCCCTGTACTTATGCTGAATCAGTACTTAGGTTGTAGAGAAAAAGGAAATGGGACTGTAGAAGAGGTGGGCCAGGGACAGGAGCAACAGGGGATGAATTAGGGAGACACTTTTTCGGCTCTGCTCTTCTCTAGGCTCACCACTTCCACTCCTTCCATGCAGGGAATGGAGGGGCTGCCTGGAGCTGAACATCCCCGCTGCTCTGGAGTCTGAAAAGAAGGAGTGGAACCTCATTCCAGGTCAGAAATTAAGCCCTGCCCTTAATATCCACTTCTTTTTACAATTAAATCCAAAAGTCATTATCAGTACTGAGAAATATTTAGCAACCAATCCATTTATGAGTAAAGCAGATGTGTCCTCATGGCCATATCTAATCACAATGTGCAGCTACTCAGACCCTTCCATCCCAATTATCTTTGTCATCCATTCCAGTTCAGCAACTCAATAAAAGTGGGTTTTACCCTTATTAATCAGCCTACTGAGATTTCTGTGATGATGTATCATACATTAATAGGGGGATTTGACTGCAAGGTTTTCTATATTTTTAGTAAAATAGCAAATGATGGCAGATAAAGACCTCCATGGTCATCTAGTTTGCCCAGAAGTCACGTTCATTATCAAATTGTTATTGAACCAACAATCCAATAGTAGTATTATAACATTTTGCTTGCTAAGTTCCGCTATACAATGTCTTCCCCTCCCCCACTGACATATATAAGACCCATACAAATACAATATGAGTGTGTTGTAAAATATGCATACTTGCTCCTGATCCATCCTTGCCATTTTTAGGGCTCAGACCATAAAATCTGCCCTGCACTGGCCCTACTGCCAACTACTGGAGTTGCCGTCGCCTACTCCAGCCCATCCTGATCTGTCTTGCCATATACAGTATGTAGAAGTCCGTCTGGCATTGTCTTCTTGTTGCAACTACTGGACTTGCCATTGAAGCCCTCTCTAGCACATCTTAATCTGGCTTGCTAGAGAGAAGGCCTCATAGCCTGCTGGAGATTGACTGTGTTAACAGCTGTGGCTGACAGCTTCGGAAGGCAAGTTTTTAAGGACCACATGAGGGGAAGGAGAGTAATGCTAGACACTGAATAAGGAATCAGAGATAAATGAATAGAAAGTGAGACTGGACCAGAGAGGAGAAGCTTTAATTGCTGAAGCTGCTAGAGACTGAAGGCAAATTTTAAGGATCCCATGGGTGAAAGCGGGTAGGGTGATGTCAGAGCCGTGTAAAAAGGAGGATGGGGAAGAAAAATTGAGTGCTTCATCCTCTTACTTGTAACGAAGCAGCATGTAATGAGATAAACGTACTTAAAACTGGTTCAGATCATACTTTGTTACAAGTAAAAGTGCTCATTCTTATCATGTACTTGGTAACAAGTAAAAGTAATGGAATGTTTACTTAAGTACTGTAATGTGTTACTTTTACATCATTGCTATACAACACTGCTTGCCATAGACGGGACACAGACTGTAAAAGTCTGTCCAGTATTGGCTGCTGGAGCTGCCATTTCAGCATTATTCCTGCCTATCATAAATGAACTTATAGCTGTTGATGTTTTTGTTTTGATACTGTCCTCTTTCTATTTAGAGACCTGCTGTGTCTGTCTCATGCATTTTTGAATTTTGTCACTCTTTTTGTCTTATCCACCTCAACTGGGAGGGTATTGCAGGCATCCACCACGCTCTCCATGCTCCTTGTGCTTGCTCTGTCCCTGTGAATGCCCCTGTAATAGTTACGAACTATACAAGTTGAACACCTAATTACAGAATACTGATTAGGTACGATGCTAGCATTTATGCGGGGAAGTGTACGCTTATCCATGAGAAAGAGCACACAATTGGCGAGTAAATTTATGCAACCTCTTATGGAATAAAGGGATAAAGCTGAAGTGGAAGGAGATGTACAGTGTGACCTTGGATTTTTTTAAAATTAGGATATATAGTTACATTTGCATATATGACATACTGAGAAGAAGTGAAAACTAAATCAGAAAATATAGGTCAAGAAAATCCAGGAAAACCTTCTTAATCATTAATTCATACAAGAACAGCCAATGACACTCCACCCTTCTAACAGAGAAAAGAAGAAAAAAAGTGATAAAATAGAAAGAGGGTTATATTTTCCTACCTGATAGAAACTTTTCCAGATGGGCAAGATCACAGAAAACATACTTCTTACCCTGATAAGTGATTAAACAATTACAGGGACATTTTAGAAAAAAAAAAGAGGAGACCAAGTTTTAAGTCTGCTAGTTTTCATCAGGAAAACTCATCAGTCTCTGTTCTCAGAAAAATACCTTCTTTTTAAAGTAATATTCCACAAACTTCCATCAGTTCCACTCTCTGCCTGACTCCCTGAAAACTCCATAAAATATGGCTTAAGTAACACCAACGGAAATAAATGTGAACTTGAAATTGAATACATCTTTTATCTCGATATACTGCCGATCAGTATTCTTGCTAACCAGTTTACAGAGTAATAAACAAATAATTGAGAGAGATAAAAGATGAATATGAAGAGGTTGGAGAGAAATTTACACTTTATATAGGATAGACGTAGTCAGTACCAGATCTGTCTACAGTCTATTCCTGCCTACAGTCTATTTAAAAAAATAAGTCTTTTTTCTGTAGGGAGGACTTAAGATGGAGGTACAGTGGTACATTTTTCCATAAAATAGACAAAGAGGGGCATAATCGAACGGGAACGACCATCTCTAAGGGCACCCATCTCTAAGGACGGCACCGCGAAGGGGCGGGGAAACCCGTATTATCGAAACAAGATGGATGTCCATCTTTTGTTTCGATAATATGGTCGGGGACGCCCAAATCTCAACATTTAAGTTAACCTTAGAGATCGTCAACCTAAATGTTGAGATCGTGGACCTTAGAGATGGGTGACCTCGGTTTTCGCCAATAATGGAAACCGAGGACATGCATCTCAAAAACGACCAAATCTAAGGCATTTGGTCATGGGAGGAGCCAGCATTCGTAGTGCGCTGGTCCCCCTGACATGCCAGAACACCAACCTGGCACCCTAGGAGGCACTGCAGTGGACTTCACAAATTGCTCCCAAGTCCATAGCTCCCTTCCGTTGTGTGCTGAGCTCCCCCAAAACCCACTCCCCACAACTGTACACCACTACCATAGTCCTTATGGGTGAAGGGGGGCACCTACATGTGGGTACAGTGGGTTTTGGGGGGGTTTGGAGGGCTCAACATTTACCACCACAAGTGTAAGAGGTAGGGGGGATGGGCCTGGGTCCGCCTGTCTGAAGTGCACTGCACCCACTAAAAACTGCTCCAGGGACCTGCATACTGCTGTAATGGAGCTGGGTATGACATTTGAGGCTGGCATAGAGGCTGGAAAAAATGTTTTTTAAAATTTTTTTGGGGGGTGGGAGGGGGTTAGTGACCACTGGGGGAGTAAGGGGGAGGTCATCCCTGATTCCCTCCGGTGGTCATTTGGTCAGTTCGGGCACCTTTTCGAGGCTTGGTCGTGAAAGTAAAGTCGGCCTAATGCTCGTCAGGGACGCCCTTCTTTTTTCCATTATCGGCTGAGGCCGGCCATCTCTTAAGCACACCCCCATCCCGCCTTCGGTACGTTGCCAACACACCCCCAGGAACGGTTGTCCCCGTGACAGAATGCAGTTGAGGGCGCCCAAAATCGGTTTTCAATTATGCCAATTTGGGCAACCCTGAGAGAAGGACGCCCATCTCCCGATTTGTGTCGGAAGATGGGCGCCCTTCTCTTTCGAAAATTCATCTGTAATGGTACTAAAGAGGTTGAAGCAGGCAAAATCATATTGGATCTGTTGGAAGGAGGGGATTACTAAAAGACATTGATTCTGGGAATGTAATGATCTCGACAGTCAATAAGGAATTAAGAGACACAAAAACAAAGTGTAACCTGAGCTTTGTATTTTGTGTGGTTTAAATAGGATATTTCTACTACTGGTAACCAATGCTCTTATTTTAATAGCATGGTGATGATCCTATTTGTGGGCTCTTTTACTAATCTAACTGTATATTCTGATTAAACTGCAGGCATTTAATGTTGGAGATCCTTAAGC
The DNA here is from genome assembly GCF_901765095.1 of Microcaecilia unicolor. Classification (NCBI taxonomy): domain Eukaryota; kingdom Metazoa; phylum Chordata; class Amphibia; order Gymnophiona; family Siphonopidae; genus Microcaecilia; species Microcaecilia unicolor. The sequence continues at coordinate 106,185,376 of NC_044033.1, forward strand.
CTTGATAGAGTGCATTACAGTAGTCTAGTTGATTTAGAATGCATGAAAGAGGAACAGGACTTGAGTGTGATCATATGTGATGATCTTAAGGTGGCCAAACAGGTAGAAAAGGTGATGGCGAAAACTAGAAAGATGCTTGGATGCATAGAGAGAATGGCCAGTAGGAAAAAGAAGGTGATGATGCCCCTGTATAAGTCTCTGGTGAGACCTCATTTAGAATACTGTGTACAATTCTAGAGACCGCAACTTCAAAAAGATATAAACAGGATGGAGTTGATCCAGAGGGAAGATACTAAAATGGTCAGTGGTCTTTGTCATAAAGTGTATGGGGACAGACTTAGATCTCAATATGTATTCTTTGTAAGAAAGGTGGGAGAGGGGAGATTATGATAGACATTTAAATACCTACATGGCATAAATGCACAGAAGGTGAGTTTTTCCATTTGAAAGGAGCTCTGGAAAAAGGGGCATAGGATGAAGGTGAAAGGGGAAAGACTCAGAAGTAACCAGAGCAAATACTTCTTTACAAAAGGGTGGTGAATTCGTGGAATGGCCTCCTGGTGGAAGTGGTAGAGACAAACAGTATCTGAATTCAAGAAAGCTAGGGACAAGTATATAGGATCTCTAAGGGAGTGATAGGGAGAATAGATAGCATAGATGGGTGGACTGGATAGGCTATAATGGTCTTTGCCTACATTTTTCTATGTTCCTAAGGAGTGAACCAATATGCGTAGAGATTTATGGTGCAATAGGAGGCGAATGGACTGAAGCATCTTAAGATTAAAAAATTATTTCTGTATAAAGGAATATATGTGTTGATGGTAGGATCATTGAGATTTACTCCTAGTATCTTCAGTGTCTTAGTAGGTGTAATTTTTGTATCAGCAAGTGAGAAGGCAGTCGCAAGTTGTGTCTCTGGGTGCCGGAAGAAAATCAATGCTTTAGCTTTATCCTTTGAGTTAAAGCTTGTGAGATTTCAGCCAATTCACTAGAATACTGAGTTCATTGTTTAGAGCTGAAATATCAAGAAATTGGGTGGGGTCAAAAATTTGCGAAAATTTGTAAACTATCATCATTTATCTATGCAGTCAGGTCCAGTAATTGTATCAGTCCTGTTAGTGAAGCAAGAAGGATGTTAAATAAAATGTGGGCTAGAATTGACCCTTAGGGAATGCCACTTGTGAGCAAAAAAAAAGAAGAAGATGGTAAGTTATTGAATAGTACTGAATTAGACCTATTGTTTAATTATGAGTGAAACGGGCTTTGTGCTGTTTGTATTATTCTGATTTCTAGACTATGGAGTAAAAGTGAGTGGGTCAAGGGAAATGAGGGCTACCATTTTGTCTTAATCAAATATTGTAGTGATACCAAGGATAATAGTTTCTGTATTATGATGTGGTATGAAGCCTACTTGGTGTGGGAGAAGGCAATTTGTATTACAGGGAACTGCAAATATTGTAGATTCCAAGTTGTAGATTGCTGTTCAGGAACCTCTAATGCATGATACAAAGAAACTCTCTCTTATTCCAGACACAGAAGCCGCATGAATAGTTGCTACCTGTGGTTCCAACACCTTGGCTCTCAGTGAGGAGGAGAAAGTTGACCTTTTTATATGTTAAAAGCAGAATATATATTACGATTTAGAAAAGTTTGTTGTATTATCCCTCTGAGAAATGCCTATATTAAACAGTACTGTTACCCTCACAGCAATAACAGAGGGCTCAGTAAGGAAAGAAAAAAAATTTGGGACTGAAATCAGGAAATAAAAGGTATAGAAAATTAGGTGAGCTTTCTAAAGGCACAACTGCATTACTGCATGTTAACACATGTTAACATTTATTAAATGTAATGAGACACATCTCCTATTAATATGCAATAACAGCATTAGCACACATTCATGTTTAATAAATCCAGCCCTTTGTATATCTAATCTGGGGTGGCTGTAGTGGCTGACTAGCTTGACTAGCTTTCTATCCCAACTTGAAGACGGTTCTAGCCTTTGAAAGCCAGTCAAAAAAATGTACTTAGTCCAAAAAAAAATCATCTTACATTCCTTGTTATGTTTTATTTCTATTTATTAACAATAAAAAATACCCAGGTAAATAGTCTTGAATATCTTTTCAAATATGGGATAATGCAGCCATCTAACAGCAGTTTAAACCAGCAGTACTGTACTACTAATATAGATAAGGCACATGAGGATAAACAGGATTAATTTAAAGAAAATATGATAAAATGAAAAATGCACCAAAATGTGACATATATAATTGTTTTGGAATGTGATGTCAGTTTGTGGAAATGAAAATGTGGGGCTCCTTTTTCCAAGAAGTACTCAGTACAGAAACCTAACCAGAAGGGAAGTTGGTACAGAAGAATGCTCCTAGGGGCACTTTTTTTTGTTGTTACATTTGTACCCCATGCTTTCCCACTTATGGCAGGCTCAATGTGGCTTACATATTGTATACAGGTACTTATTTGTACCTGGGGCAATGGATGGTTAAGTGACTTGCCCAGAGTCACAAGGAGCTGCCTGTGCTTGAAGTGGGAATTGAACTCAGTTCCCCTGGACCAAAGTCCACCACCCTAACCACTAGGCCACTAGGCCACTCCTCCACTCTTTTACTTTTACTAAGCTGTGGTAAAAAGGGCTCTGCGCTAGCAGTGGGCTCTGTTTTGCTGCTCGTTGAGGCCCTTTTTACCACAGTGGAAACAAAGGCCAAAAAAAGACATGGCCATGCGTTAAGATTGCTCTTACTGCGTGGCCATTTGAGGGGAGAACTTACCACCACCCACTGAGATAGCGGTAAGGGCTCCCACACTAACCCAGTGGCGCTGCCCGATTACTGCCAGGTAACCCCCTGCAGAAATATTTTTTGAATATTTCTGTTAGCGCTAGAAATGTCGCACGTAGGGGGTAGAACTATTTATTTATTTATTTATGGCATTTATACCCCGCTCTTTACCGCTCGATAGCAGGCTCAGTGCGGTGCCCATGTTGGGCCGGTGATAGCTCAAGATTGGCATACGGTAAGCCTGTCAGGTCTGACATATAGGCTGGAGCATCTCCATGGATGATTTTATGAACTAGGGTACAGATCTTGAACGTGATGCGTTCTTTGAGTGGGAGCCAGTGTAACTTTTCTCGTAGTGGTTTGGCACTTTCATATTTTGCTTTTCCGAATATAAGTCTGGCTGCTGTGTTCTGGGCTGTTTGAAGATTCTTGATTGTCTGCTCTTTACATCCAGCGTAGAGTGCATTACAGTAGTCTAGGTGACTGAGCACCATTGATTGTACCAGGTTGCGGAAGATTGTCATTGGTAAGAAATGTTTTACTCTTTTTAATTTCCACATTGAGTGGAACATCTTCTTGGTTGTGTTTTTCGTATGTCTCTCTAGTGTAAGATGATGATCGATAGTCACTCCAAGAATTTTTAGGGTGTCCGAGATAGGGAGTGTCAAGTTTGGTGTGTTTATGGTGGTGAATTTACTCGTATTGTGTTGAGAGGTAAGTATTAAGCATTTGGCTTTTTCTGCATTAAGTTTCAGCATGAAGGGAGCAATGTCAAAATGTGCTTTTTTTCCTCTACAAAGCACTCATGTGCACTCTCAGCAAAAAAAAAAAAAAAAAACAACAACAAACAAATTGTGCTTTTCTGTACATTTTTGTTTGTTGACATTTCCAATGTCATCCAGACAGCACCGGAACAGTATGAGGTAATTTTCAGTAGCATTATCCCGGAAATACTGCTGAAAATTACAGATTGCTCCAGTTAACACTACTTATCCATGTAGCAGCACTTGTTACCCAGGTAAATAATATTGAATATCATTTCAAATATGGGATAATGCAGCCATCTAACAGCAGTTTAAACCAGCAGTTCAGTCTGAAGGACAATTGTTTACAAATCTGGCTAGAGACATGCAGCTTTCATGTCTCGATAAAAGGCAGGATACCAAATTTAGGGCCCTATTTACTAAGGCACGCTAGCATTTTTAGCGCACGCTAATGCTAGAGACATCCATATATTCCTACAGCACGGCTTAGTAAACAGGGCCCCTAAAAAACATAAACATGATATTTTGGTGGACAACTGGACAACCCAATTGTTACATTTTTTCATGAGGTTGGAAAGGAAGTTTGAGCTTTGGCATTAATAGAATCCTAGAAAAATGTATTATACTGCTGTGAAAATCTAACACGTTGAATGATCTTTTAACAACAAAAATTAAAGTTGAAAAAACAAAAGAATCCTAGGATGATGAATTTGCAAGGCTCCTCAAGGTCACCTAGTCCATTGTCATTCCTCCCACATCCTCCCCCCCCCCCCCCAAGACTTGTTCCACTGTGCCTCCAGCCAGATGTCTCACTAACCTGCTCTTAAAACATCACCAAGATGAAATTTCTATCAGTTCCCTAGATACTTCATTCCATATTTAGCTATGCTCAAGGTCAGAAAGTACTTCCTAATGATTAATCTAAATCTCCGCTTCATGTGAAATGACAAATCATTTGAAAGTTCTGGTAAAACTTTATACTGAAATGTACCTAATTGCTAAATCTGATACAGTATGTCAGGCTGTTTCACCAGGGGAGAAGCAAGTATAGCCACAAATGGAATAAATACACAACAACTAAACCATAAATAGAAGCATTCTAAGGAATGATGACAAGCGAATCAAAGAAACAAAGACCAAGAGTGTATTTATTTATTTATAAAACCTTGTACACCTATAATCAAAAGACATTCAAGCCACTTTACAAAGAAAAAGCTCCCTTAATACAAAATATTTAAAAAAATTTAAATGGTACAATAAAAATATAGGGGATCGATATTCAGAAGAGTTTAACTGGGCAGGGGAGAACTAATAGGAAGGCCAAAAAGAACCAGAGCGATGGTAGGTTGTGGTAAAGGGCCTGTTATCCAACAAATAACTGTCTTATATGGGTTAAGGACCAATTTGTAGTCTGATAACCAAGTTGAAAGGGAATCCAGACATCACTGAAGTGGGTCTAGAACGATATTAACAGGTGTTGTAACAAAAATAAGAGAATATCATCTATGTAAAAATATGCCTTAATACTGAATGATTAAATAAGTAAAGCAAGAGGACTAAGGAATGGGAGGAGGGAAGAATAGAGCTCCGTGGCACACCACAAACAAGGTAATGAGGATTAGAGGTGAGATTGGAAAGCTACAGAGAATGATCTCTTAAGAATGAGATGAAACCAATTGAGGACTGTACCTGTGAGACCAAGTTGGGATAGTCAAGCCAAAAAGAGAGAATGATCAACTGGGTCAAACACAGCCGAGAAATCTAGAGAGACAACCAGCATGATATCGCCAGCATCAAGGATCCTATATAGCTCAATAAGGAGAGCTGTGATCAGTCTTAGTGCTGTGAAATGGGCGAAAGCCAACCTGGCTACGGTGAAGAATAGATGAACTCTCCACATGTGAAGAAAGCTGCCCACAGACAAGCTTTTCCAGAAGATTAGAAATAAAGCACAAATTGGAAACAGGGTGATAGTTGGAGAAGGCAGTGGCATATAGGTAAACACATATGCACGTATATGCCACAATCGGCTGGTTGGGGTGCCTCCAGGACCAGGTTTGGGAATCACTTCAGTATAGTATTTATCTATTTAGGTTTTTGTTCTTTTCTTTATGTAATTATAATTTCTGCAGTTCCTTTTATTCATTGCATTTCTTTGTCATATGCATAAGTAAAAAGGGATCATTTTACTACAGCGCATTAAGAAGTTAAAATGTCAATTACCCATGTGCTGACTGCTGCAAGAGCATGATAACTATTACCACACTGGCATGATATATAGCAGATCATAGCAGATAAAGACCTGCATGGTCTATCCAGTCTGCTCAACAGATATAGTGCGTAATACCATATGCTATGAGTTTAACATATACCGTATTTTAATCTTATCTCAAACACTCTTTCTTATTGTATTCACAGTCAATGCTACCACCATTCTAACTAAGATATACATTCATAGTTCAACATTATATGATGAACGGGGATCCTCAGGGTTTTATTTGACAACATGCACCTTCTAGGAAACTTGTTCCAACATTTTTAGTGGTGGTGTTCACATCGTCATCGATCCACCCGCTTACTTTTTTTCTATAACGATCTATTTTTTTCAAGAAATTATATTTTACTTTTTCATAAAGTTCTCTTCATAAATCAACATTTTCCAATAAGTCTTCCTCAAATCTTAAAATCAAAATATATAATACTCATAACACTTAACTTTAGGTGGCTTTCAGCAGCGATTTTTCTCCCTAGTCAAATCCCTGCCTTATGTATACTTTATCTTGATCTGTCCTTGCCATTTTGGGGGCACAAACCATAGAAGTCTGTCCAGCACTGGACTTATTCCCCAAATACTGATGTTGCCGTTAAAGCCCCCATCCAAATCTGTCCAGTCATGATCGGGGCATAGACTGAGGAAGTCTGGCCTTATTTCCTAATTACTGAAGTTGCTAAGTTTCTTTTGCTTCCATTTTCTTTCCATATAGAAATCCTTTGTCTTTATCCAACACGTTTGAATTCTATTACCATTTTCATCTCCACCATCTCCTGCGGTAGGACATTCCAGGCATCTACCACCCTCTCCATGGAAAAAGTACTTCCTGACATTACTAATAAGTTGACCCCCCCCCCCCCCCCTGAAACCTCAGTCCATGCCCTCTAGTTCTATTGCTTTCCCATCTTTGGAAAAGGCTTGTTTGGAGATTATCTTTCAAATTTTTAAACATCTGTATTATATCACCCCTAGCCCTCTTTTCCTCTAGGGTATACATATTCTGGTTGTCATGTCTCTTCTCATACATCTTGTGACATAAACCATATACCATTTTTGTCATCTTTCTCTGAACTGCTTCAAGTATTGTTACATCCTTAGTGAGATATGGCCTCCAAAACTGAGCACAATATTCCAAGGGGCGCCTCACCAATTACTTGTACAGGAGTATAAATACCTCCTTTCTTCTGCTGGTTATCTCTCTCTCTATGCAGCCTAGCATCCATCTGGCTGTGGCCACCGCCTTGTCACATTGTTTGCCTCCTTAAGACTCTCAGACACTATCACCCCAAGGTCCTCCTGAAATTAGCTTATCAATCTCTCACCTTCTATTTTGGACATCTCCTTTGCATTTCTGCACCCAAAGTGCATGACTCTGAACTTCTTCGCATTAAATTTAATTGCCAGAACTCTTCTTATGTTTTCTACTCCTTCCGGGGTGTCCACTCTGTTGACAATCTTCATGTCATTTTCAAAAAGGCAAATTCTTCCTTTTGACCTTTTGGCAATGTAGTTCACAAATATATATTAAATAAAATCAGCCCCAGTACTGTTTCCTGAGGCCCTCCAAATGGATTCCATTCACCACCACTCAACCAGTTTCTAATCCTATTCACTATTTTGGGTCCAAAATTCAGCCCGTTCATCTTATTCATGACTCCCCTGTGAGAAACCATATGAAAGGATTTCCTGAAATCCAAGTAGATTTCATCTAGTGCATGTCCTTTATCCAGTTCTCATATCTGTTTGTGTTCACTGCATGCTGTGTTAGGGGGGACTGGAACTGGACAGATTATAGGTGGTTAAATGCACACTGCAATAAACATACAGTATTTACCATGCATTGTCACCTGTCCTCAAAAGGAGGCGATAAGTGTATCCATGCTGTTTTAAATAGCAGTATAAAACATTTAAATGTAGTAACTGCAGGGGACATGCTGGACATGCTCTCAACAATTACTGCACAGCCTTTGCTTATACCGCACGTTAATTTGTGCTGTTATACAAGACATCAGTTACTTTTTTTATTTATTGATAAGTTTTTCATTTTACAAACAAGATTATTCTTTCAAGGTTAAACACTTGAAACAGAAATGCATTATAGACTTTCAAATTAGTTACAAGAAATAATATCACTAAAGATAATACATATACATTTTAAAGCTATTAAGTTTTAGCGCTCAAGCCCACAATAATTGGATCCAAGAAGCAATATAGAGGCATTCAGAAAGGAAAATTAGCAACAAAGCTCATTCAGGCAATTATTACCTAGTACTAGACAGACATTTTAATATTAGGCTCCAGTTGGACTTTTGGAGGCTATGAAGGTTGTCAAATGCGAGGGGTCCGTAAACACATATTTTATCATATTATACCACACTATACATTTACAAGGGAATCGTAAATGGAATATTCCTCCCAATTGGAGAACTGCCGGTTTCAAAAGTAAAAATTGTTTTCTCCTTTTTTGTGTCTCTTTCGAGACATCAGGAAACATATTGATTTTTAGTCCGAGAAATAATTTGTCCATATTTCTGAAGAACAATCTAAAAAGCCATGCTTTATCAGGTGTTAAAGCCAAATTGGCTATTAAAGTTGCAGGTTTAGCTTGTTCTGTTTCAGATGTCTCTAGTATTGCTGATAAATCTAAAGTATCACTTTGTTGTTGCTGAGGCAGCTCTTTTTTTGTGGAACATAAACTTGGTTAAATGGTGGCAGATTTACTTGAGGAATTTCCAAAATTTCTTGTAAGTGTCTTTTCAACATATCAATCGGCTTCACCATTTTGACCATCGGAAAATTTATAAACCTTAAGTTATTATGTCTCATATGATTATCATAAGTTTCCATCTTTCTCCTCAGGTTTAAAGTCTTTCATCATAAGAGATTGTAAATTTTCCATATGTAGAATCTTTTTATCCATATTTTCTCCCTTTTCAATAACTGAGTTTAAATCAACTTCATTTTTATCCAATCTTTGTTCAATCTTATTAACTTTCTCAGATGTAATATTCGTTTGATTAGTAAAGGTTTGAACAGATTGGGATATTAAATCTCATAAGGAATCGAGGGTTACCTCTGCTGGTTTTTCCAAACGTTTGAAGGGAATATTCTCAGTCTGTTCCGGACTCCTCTGCTCTTGTACTACTTCCATTCCTCCTGACCCCGTCGCTTGCTCCACAGGATTTGTCGTCCCGGGAATTTGCAATTGGCTTGCTGTCTCTCCCCTAAGTTGGTTCAGCGCTTCACTCGATGTGCCCTCTAAGCTCAGTGGCGGAGGCTCCATCAATCCTATGGAAGGAGAGCTGGTCAATTGAGGTTGCGGAGGTGGAGTTCTCTGGTCGGGGCTTAACGTGATGTCTTGCCCGAAAGACGCCGAATGTGCCTCCATCGCGCCGGTGCCTGTCAAGGGTCCACTCTCGATCGGCTCATTCTGTCCTGGAGCCCTCAGATATCGGTCAATCGACCGCAAGGTAAAGGGAGGGGAGGCAGGGAAGCCCGGGGCTGCCGCCTTCCCTCGTCTTTTCGGCATATTTCAGAGAAAAGAAAAAAGAGGTACTCCACGTAGCTAGGTAGTGGTGGCCATCTTGGATCCCCACAAGACATCAGTAACATCAGTAAAGCTGTGTAGGACTCCAGCCATTGCACAGTAATCTGGCTCCAGTGCTCAACAGGCCAACTACTGGCCTGCCGTCTAACCCCAGATAAGGGTGTGTTATACAAGGTTAGATGAGTTGAATCAGTTGCCAGTATCAGGTGGCTGAGTCAATTGGGATGAAGTGCTCCGCCAATCCACTGCAGAGGGAATCAAGATCTTTGCTCAAGGGTGACACCTAGTGAATTGATTCAGGGTCCATGATTCTAGGGTTCTGGTAGGGGCCCTGGTACATGGCGTCTGGCCCTGAATTGCTGTGGTAGTGACCAAAGTGTGGGTGTAGATGTGTTTGGGGGTGGGGGTGGGGTTGAAAATAAAATAAAGGAAAAAAATCCCTGACTGGCTGCCAATGCAGGCTCCTAATGCCAGGATCCTAAAGGAGACTAAAGGATCATGAAAAAACTGTTGGGTCAACACTCCTCCCCCTCCCCCTCCCCCCCAACAGATATAGCCTTTTCATTGTGTGGCATTACACCTAAGGAAAAGGAGGCACTTAAATGAGATTCTCTTTTCAATTACAATGAGAAACTACTGCGGAATGTCGCTACCCATATGCATAGCATCTCTGATACAAGAGAAAAAGGGTCAGTGCTTTCATCTCTAAGAATGTGGAAACAGTATTTTAATAAATGCTCTAATTCTTGAAGTACATTATTAAAAACATTTCCTAGTTAGGCAGAGAAGGCTCATCATTCTCTGTACGAAGCCATGGTATTCATTAAATTGCGATGAGTGATAAATATGTGTTATTCATCTATATTTGGAGTACCAGCTGTTTAAATAGAATGACAGTCATTTTTTTTACATCTACATTAACTTAAAAGCAAGCAACAGCTCGCTGCTTTCTTGTTCAAGGGATTTTTACATATATGCAACATGCAGTAGCATTGTCATGTTCACACAACCAAAGTATACCTCCTCCTGACATGCACAGGGTACGGAGTAGAGATCAAGTGTTTATTTCAGTAGGACTTAGCACAGTAGAGCCATGGATTATACATATTCAAATTTAAATTGCTATACGGCCAAATACGAATATTCGGTACAGCCCTAGTACAGAGAACCCAAATATCTGTGCCGAAGGAATGGATCCTCAGGAGCTTAGTCAAGATCGGGAGGCGGGGCTGGTGGTTGGGAGGCGGGGATAGGGCTGGGCAGACTTATACGGTCTGTGCCAGAGCCGGTGGTGGGAAGCGGGACTGGTGGTTGGGAGGCAGGGATAGTGCTGGACAGACTTGTACGGTCTGTGCCAGAGCCGGTGGTTGGGAGGCAGGGCTGGTGGTGGGGAGGTGAGGATAGTGCTGGGCAGACTTATACGGTCTGTGCCTGTGCCAGAGCCGGTGGTTGGGAGGTGGGGCTGGTGATTGGGAGGTGGGGATAGTGCGGGGCAGACTTATACGGTCTGTGCCCTGAAGAGCACAGGTACAAATCAAAGTAGGGTATACACAAAAAGCAGCAAATATGAGTTATCTTGTTGGGCAGACTGGATGGACCGTGCAGGTCTTTTTCTGCCGTCATCTACTATACTATCTGTTCTTTTCCATGTCAGATCACCAACATTCAGTAAGCTTTTAACTCTGTTTTATGATGTCACAAACCTTTCATTGTCTGCATCTAGCTAGGCCAAAGGAGGAGCTGGGGAATGCAAGTTCTTGCAGTGGAAATTTTGGGTGAAGAAAAGGTAAAGCTGCAAGCAACAATCGCCTAGTTTTATATTGTCAAAAAGGAAGCTACTTTTAGTCCAGCTGAAGAATGGCACTGTGATGTGTATCTGAGAAGTATATATATGTATAAATAAAAGGAGATGCCGACAGTGGCGGCTTTACCACACCCAGTTAGAAACCAAGGAATGCAACCGACAGATTTTTCTTGGAACACTGGAATAGGAAAACCTTCCTAATGAATCCAAGATCTGAGGAGTTGTTGAATTTGTGTCAACCTATTCTCTAGTGTCTCTAAAAGAAATAAACTAGACATTAGAATAATATTCTCAGCTTGAAAAGCATCAGCAGTTCTCAGAGTTACAATAGTATGCTGAAAAATGCATTGCACTAGCCAGATTACTAACCACCCAGACACGCTGCAGATTTGATTGTCTATTGTATGGCTATCAACTTGACAGAAGTCTGTTCACTGTAAATATGTCCATATTCAAATATTATTAAAAAACCCCAAAAACTGTAGGTGATAAGGAGCTGTACCCTGCACCTTAGTGTATCACATTAATATAAGAAGATTTGTACTCTAAAGATGGTGTGTGATACTAGTAATATTTGTTCATCGTATTCCAGTCCTTTGTTCACCTCTTCATGTTGTTATATGAGCAGGACCAGAATGTGTAAAACAGTTGGATCATGGTAACTCAGAAACTGATGTCTAACAATTACCAACTGAAATTTTAGAGAACATTCTTCAGCAGACATGCATCTGAAAGTTCTTTTACACATATAGAAACATAGAAACATGACAGCAGATAAAGACCATATGACCCATCCAGTCTGCCCATCCTCTGTAACCCCTAATTCTTCCTGTTCCTAAGCGATCCCACATGCTTATCCTATGCCTTTTTAAATTCTGGAACAGTCCTCAACTCCACCACCTCCACCGGGAGGCCATTCCACGCCTCCACCACCCTTTCTGTGAAATAATACTTCCTTAGTTTACTCCTAAGCCTATTCCCTCATAACTTTGTCATATGTCTCCTCATTCCAGAGCTCTCCTTCATTTGAAAAAGGCTCTCTTCCTGTACATAAATGCCCTTGAGATATTTAAACGTATCTATCATGTCTCTTCTCTCCCTCCTCTCTTCCAGCGTATACATGTTGAGGTTCATAAGCCTGTCCCTATAATTTTTGTATTCAAGACCGCTTACTAATTTTGTAGCCGTCCTCTGGACCGACTCCATCCTGTTTATATCTTTCCTTCGATACGGTATGCAGAACTGCACGCAGTACTCCAAATGAGGCCTCACCAGAGACTTATACAACGGCACTATCCACTCCTTTTTCCTGCTGGTCATGCCTCTCTTTATGTACCCAAGCATCCTTCTGTCTTTGGCCGTCGCTTTTTCTACCTGTGTGAATGCTTTAAGGTCGTCAGACACAATCACCCCCAAGTCCTGCTCTTCCTTCACACATTGAAGCACTACACCCCCTATACTGTACCGTTCCCTAGGATTTTTGCGACCCAAGTGCATGACCCTGCATTTTTGGGATTAAACCTTAGTTGCCAAATATCGGTCCATTCCTCTAGCTTTGCTAGGTCCTTCCTCATGTCATTCACACCCTCCAGGGTGTCCACCCTGTTGCAGAGTTTAGTATCATCCGCAAAGAGACAAATCTTACCAGACAGCCCTTCCGCAATTTTGCTCACAAAGACGTTAAAAAGAGCCGGCCCTAGGACTGATCCCTGCGGTACTCCACTGACGACCTCCTTTTCCTCAGAGCAAGCTCCATTTACTACCACCTTCTGTCTCCTACCATTCAACCAATTTTTTACCCAATCAATTACTCTAGGTCCCGCACTGAGGGCACTCAATTTATTTATCAGTCGCCTGTGTGGAACCGTGTCAAAGTGATACATGTGGGAAAGAGGAACCCAAACTATAGCTACATGGTGCAAGGTTCCACATCAGGAGTCACTGACCAGGAAAAGGATCTAGATGGACATCGTTGATGATCCTTTGAAACCTTCTGCTTAGTGTGCAGCGGCAGCTAAGAAAGCAAATAGAATGTTAGGTATTACGAAGAAAGGCATGGAAAGAAAAAATGAGAATGCCTTGAAAACATGATCTACTAGGTATGTCCCGAGGACCTGGTTAAGAAGCCCTGCTTTATCTGGATACTGCGCTGTGTTGGTTATCTGGGTAGAGCTTAAATATTCAAACCACTATCTGGATAAAGATAGGAGAGCACTTTTTCTGACCTAATGTTACCTGGATAGTGGCTTGAGATTGCTGCTCTTTGGATAACTTCTAGCTCCACCTCATACCATCTTGCCACTTCTTGATGAAAATCCATGGATAGCTCCTGTAATGGCACCCCTAATCAGATATTAGCTTTTGATTATGTGGCTCATTGTTTTTTGCCTATGTATAAGCTGTTAGGCCAGGTAGGTTTGCTGAATGCTACTAGAATGTCTATATTAAATAATCTTTCTGCATCATTTAGAGTCCCTACATACATCAAGCTAAATAAAAACATAAGACATGCTGAGTCAGATCAAGGTCCATCCAGCCCAAAATCCTGTCTTCAACAGCAGCCCATCTAGCTTACAAGTACCCTGCAGATCTCAAAATGTAGCTCTATTTCCCGTAGCTCATTTCTAGGAAATAGGGATGGCTTTCCCCAAGTCTGCAAGTAATTTTTAAGAACTTTTCCCCCAGGAACTTATCCAAACCTCTTTTGAACACTGGTATATAAGTCATTTTGACCACATCCTCCAGCACCAGGTCACACCATGTCTGTGTTCCATGAAAAATGCTTTCAACAGTTTGTTTTCAATTTGATGGTTGTTAATTTGAAGGAGTTTCTACTCTTGATTTAGGGCTTCTTTTGCTAAGCTACGCTAGCGATTCCTACGCAGCAAATGAGAGCAAGCTCATAGGAATTGAAAAGTAAAAGAGGCCTTTAGTGTTATTTGAAAGATTAAACTATTCTCTATTTAACCACATCACTCCACTCATGATGGGCAGATTAGATAGGCCATATGATCTCTGTTTTTCTGTAAACAAGGTGAATAGATCTCTAACACCTTGTAACTGCGCCAGACCCTCATCCAGTGTTTCTGTAAAACTCAGAAAGTAGGTCACTTCAAGTATAAGAGTAAAATTCTCAGTCCATCTCTACAGTTCTAACAGTTCCAATAATTGATGAAACAATCATTTCTTTTTAAATTTAGCTAGCAGAACTGATTGCCTGTTTCAAGGCTGACAGCTCACCATGAGTATCACACGTTCATGTATTAAAAATATATAGTCTGTATTGAAATGTTAAAAATACAGCAAATGTCATACTGCTGCCATAAAACGATGTAGCTAAAAGATTCTTGCTTAATTTTATTTAATTAAAATAATAAAATGAAAAGCATGGCAGTCCAAGGTTGCTAATTAGGTATTTTGCTGTACGCAGAATCTTGATGGATTGGACACCTACTATAATTCCAGGGTAGAAAAGATATAAAGTAAAGCTCTATCAAAAATTATGCATCCAAGACATTTCCATACAGTGGAGACAGTGGACATGCAACTATCTCTCATGCATATTCATTATTTATCCAACCCCTGTGAGAAATTTCTTCAATAAGTTACACTGTATATATATTGACTTTCCCCAGTAACTCTGATTATTTTGGATATTTAACAATTCTTTATTTGTTTATTACACCATCACAAATTTACAAATCTGTAAAAACTCCCTTGTCCTCACTGCTTCAATCAATTTGTGATAGTGTAATAAACAAATAAAGATTTGTTAAATATTCAAAATAATCAGAGTTACTGGGGAAAGTCAATGCATATTCATTAGGGATATCCTGTGGCCCTTGAGGATTGAATGGTTCTTAGCCCAGTCCTCAGGTCGAACCTAGCCAGTCAGGTTTTCAGGATACCCAGAATGATTATGCACGGAATACATTTGCATACAATAGAGTTAGTGCATGCAAATTTATCTCATACATATTCATGGTTATTTTAACACTCCAGGTTTTAAGTTTCTTAATTATCGGTTAATTAATTTATCTCTCTATTTCATAACCTAAATTCACACATCCAGATTACAACATTACTATTATACCAACACACATAACTTTATTACATTTACACATATATTTAACAAGTGGAGATTACACAAAACACTGGAGTAAGATATTTATCAACACTGGCACTCTAAAGATTTTCTCACATCACTATGTATTACATAATTGACTTATCTTTTGTCCATTCCAACTTGAAGAGATGTTGTATAATCTCACATCAAATTCAACAATAAGTGTCAGAATTATGTTCGTTGATAAAAAAGATTTGCCAATGTCCTCTTGATAAAACAGTGTTCTTGAAACCAATGATTCCACCGAACCAGATCTTCCATCAAGTTCTTCTTACAACAGTGTTAGAATCCCACACATATCCACAATTATCCACAGATCTCAACACAGGCCGTGTTTCATTACTACTTCTTCAGGAGATCCAGCCACCTTTCGGCGCTAAGCACAAAAACAGAGACTTCCGTTCTGATAGTCTACAACGTCATATCCGATTGAATCTTTTTTATCAACGAACATAATTCTGACACTTATTGTTGAATTTGATGTGAGATTATACAACATCTCTTCAAGTTGGAATGGACAAAAGATAAGTCAATTATGTAATACATAGTGATGTGAGAAAATCTTTAGAGTGCCAGTGTTGATAAATATCTTACTCCAGTGTTTTGTGTAATCTCCACTTGTTAAATATATGTGTAAATGTAATAAAGTTATGTGTGTTGGTATAATAGTAATGTTGTAATACATATTCATGGTAGATATCCTGAAAACTGGACTGGCTGGCTGTGTCCTGAGGACTGGGTTGAGAGTTCTTGGTTCAGAGCAAAGGTATATTGAGGGGCCCTTTTACTAAGCCATGGTAAAAAGTGGCCTGCGGCAGTGCGAGCACGTTTTTTTGTGCACATGCCAGACCAGCTTTTACCGTGTCCTAGAAAAAGGGCCTTCTTTTAAGGGGCCGGAAAATGTACATGCAGCAAAATAAAAACCAGAGCGCATCCATTTTTGGCCTAAGACCTTACCACCACCCATTGACTTAGAGGTAAGGTCTCATGCGCTACCCGGACAGTAGGCATACAGTGCGCGCCTGCTGCCATTCACTGCTGGGTAAGCACCACGTAGTAGAAAATAGAAAATATTTTTTTACCACGTGTTTTCGACATGTGCCAAATTCAGAATTACAGCCCATGGAATGCAGTAGCCGGGCAGTAATGCTGATATGGCACGTGCTGGACGCGTGTAGGGCCTTATGCACCTTTGTAAAAGGGTCCCTGAATGTTCAGTAGCCGAGGAGCATTTGGAGAACTTGGTTACTAGTATGATATCCAGTGAGCAGCTGCAGGTGGATAGTATAGCCATAGCAGGAGCAGGTGAATGAGACATGTCCCTGGTGTTTTATCAATTCATGCACCCTCAAACCAGCTCTAACAGCAGTACCCAAGGTTCTCCTGCTTGAAGCAGAAGTGTAGAGGCACTTTAGTGTGATGGTGGATCAGGATTTTGCTGAATGCCTCACTGTTGGAAGACCATCAGAAGAGGAAAAAATATTGGACCCACTTTGAAAAAGTGCCATGCAATATCATTTGCAATAGCAATATATCTTAGTGTTGGCTGGTTAGAGGGGAAGCTGAAGTCTTGCTCTCCACTCAAAGCAACAGCATTAATAGCAGTAGCAGAAAAATCGCAGGAGCTGAGAGTCATGGGAAAGATGATATCCATCCCTCAAGCTGATAGCAGGAAGCTTGATCTCCAATGAGACTGCAGACCTGCCACCCAAATCAGCAGCAGGCCATCAAGGAGCACTTGAGATAGTATGTCACATTGTTATTCCGAGACAGGCAGGCAGCATCAAAGGTGGTGATATCTTACATCAGCAAAGTGACTGCCATGCTGACCAGCCCCTCTGCTGGTTGAGAATGTGAGATTTAAGTGGCTGCACCACATTTTTCCCCTAAATTACAAAGCACCATGTAGGATAACTTTAGTAGATGCATAATCCCCACCCTGTACACTTATTTCCATGCCTGGAGGCATTTTCACTGGACAAAGTACAGGAG
The DNA here is from genome assembly GCF_901765095.1 of Microcaecilia unicolor. Classification (NCBI taxonomy): domain Eukaryota; kingdom Metazoa; phylum Chordata; class Amphibia; order Gymnophiona; family Siphonopidae; genus Microcaecilia; species Microcaecilia unicolor. Next base: position 106,202,673 of record NC_044033.1, read on the forward strand.
AGTGACAGCTGGACAAGGCTGGGTAAGACAGCAGGTCAAACAGGGTATAGGTGGTCTATACTGGACACCCTGGTCATGAACCACAGCCATCCCTATATCTAAGAGATGATCAGGTATATGAATGAGGGCTGAATAGACCAGAGAGACATAAATATTATTGTTTTCCATTACACACAGTGGCAAGAACATAAGGACAGTGGATGATAAGGGCTATAATGCAATTTGATACTTTGCACATTTCCAAAAACTGGAGTATGGGATAACTGGGCTAATGGGACAAAAAGGGCATCAACTATTTCTGTGGCACTTGATAAGAAGTTATAGAAAAAAGGCAGGGCATTGTAACCAGACTGTGATGGGTGGACAGCATGTGTGGGAGAGCAGGAAACAGTCAGAGTGCCTGTGAACCCCCTTATTCAAGAAGTGGGCATCAGGTAGAACCATCTGTTTCATGATGTAGAGTACAGAACATAAGAACATAAGTTTGTATCGTCTTCTAGGTCAGTGCTTCTCAACTGAGTCCTTGGGGCACACCTAGCCAGTCAGGTTTCCAGGATATTCACAATGAATAAACATGAAACAGATTTGCATACACTGACTCCTGTGTGTGCAGACCTATCTCATGCATATTCATTGTGAATATCCTGACAACCTGATTGGTTGGGTTTGCCCTGAGGACTGGGTTGAGAACCACTGCCCTAAGTTGTCAGAATACATGTCTTGAAGCCCATCAAAGATGCCATGGAGGACTCTCAGAAGCATGGAATGGCACCAGTTGTATTGGTGTTCATGGAAGGTTTGCGAAGAGAAGCAAAAAAGAGGGACCAATCTCCACAGGTCAGAAAGCTGCCAAACAGCAGAGATAACCAAGGACCAGTGTGCAGCCAGAAAGGTCTTTTAAAAATCTTTTATTAACAGCAGTTTGCATGAAACACATGAAGATGTACACAATTGTGAAAAGGACTTGACACGGGCTGTGTTTCAGCTATAGTACCTGCATCTGGAGTCCATAATACATAGTCCAAAAGCGAATAGATCAAATGCACAAGATAATATATAGCTGGCAAACTGTAGTGAAAAACCTATAGGGGGGACTAAGATAACACCTTCAATGAAAACAGTTGCAGTAGAGTCACACCAGCAGCACTTCTCTACAATGTGGTCAGAAGTTTTGCAGCAGAACTGCAAAATTGGTTGAAACCCCTCATCCAGTAGAATTCTTACATAATAACTCTGTGTGACCTGAAGTCCAACATACTGAGTAGAAGCAGAAGCCAGTGGCTGGACTAGAAATGTACGCTCAAGAGGCAAGAGGAACAGTGAAGACACAGACAAGAGTGGGCTCCCCTGGCAGTACTATCAGCATTTGCAGAGCCCTTTTCACTACCACTTCCTCACCATTTTTCTACATACTTCAGACACAAGGTAGTTTGGATAACCCATCAAGATCACAGCTATAAACTCATTGGCATACTGAATGCCAAAGATTGTGGTCTGGCCAGACATCACCATAATTATTCAGCATTTTCTTTCCTGGTTACCAACTAGCATCCCTAGTAAATGGGTAATTTGAATGGCATAGGACATTGAATCTGCATCATCTATAGTTGGCACCAATGTTAATATAAAAACCTGCTCTCATTAAAAAAAAAACTGATTTTGCTGGATTTCCATAAATTTCCTTCTAAGTCTGAGGGACTGCCATTGCATTTGTTTAAGGTTTTTGGTCCACTGAACACCAAAGGTCAAACGTTTGGTGCAAAGCTGGCAGGGCATCCAGGGGCCCTTTTACTAAGCCGCATAGGCGCCTACGTGTTCCCAATGAGCACCAATTTGGAGTTACCACCCGGTTACCACGTGGCCCTTGTGGTAATTTCATTTTTTGGCATACAGCCGCTACACATGTCCAAAAAAATACTTTTCATTTTCTGACACGCGTAGGTCATTACCGCCCGGTTACCGCGTGAGACTTTACCGCTAAGTCAATGGCTGGAGGTAAAGTCTCAGACCCAAAATGGACGTGCGCAAATTTTTATTTTGCCGCTCCTCCATTTTTGGCAAAAATTTTAAAAGGCCTTTTTTATAGGCGCACTGAAAAATTGGATCTGCGCGCACACAAAACCTACGCCTACACTACAGCAGGCTATTTTTCAGCACACCTTAGTAAAAGGACCCCCCAGTTTGGGGAGGAAGATTTTAGGCCATTTCTGGAATTCTGACAGCACTAGCTTGATGCTTTATGGGACAGCATCACCAATTTCAGTGAATAGAATAATATCCATCCAGTCTGCCTGACATGCTAGCTAAAGTTGTATCTGGTGTATCATGTAAGTTGTACCTCTTAGTGATTAAACACTGGCATCACAAATGGGGCAGTCAGCAGTTTGCCACCAAACTAACCCCACGTGGAGGGGCATAATCGAACGGGGTGCCCAAGTTTTCCTGGGGCCGTCCTCACAGGACGTCCCCGCGAAGGGGCAGGGAAATCTGTAATAGATAGTAACATAGTAGATGATGGCAGAAAAAGACCTGCACAGTCCACCCAGTCTGCCCAACAAGATAAACTCACATGTGCCATTTTTTGTGTATACCTTACCTTGATTTGTACCTGTCTTTTTCAGGGCACAGACTGTATAAGTCTGCCCAGCACTATCCCCACCTCCCAATCACCAGCCCTGCCTCCCACCACCGGCTAAGCTTCTGGGGATCCCTTCCTTCTCAGGAGGATTCCTTTATGTTTATCCCACGCATGTTTGAATTCCATTACCGTTATTATCGAAAAAGATGGGCGGCCATCTTTCATTTCGATAAAACGGTAGGGGACGTCCAAATCTCCACATTTAGGTGGACCTTAGAGATGGTCGTCCCTGATTTTCGGCGATAATGGAAACCAAGGACACCCATCTCAGAAACGACCAAATACAAGCCATTTGGTCATGGGAGGAGCCAGCATTCATAGTGCACTGGTCCCCCTCATATGCTAGGACATCAACCGGGCACCCTAGAGGGCACTGCAGTGGACTTCACAAATTGCTCCCAGGTGCCTAGCTCCCTCACCTTGGGTGCTGAGCCCCCCCAAACCCCCCAAAAACCCACTCCCCACAACTGTACACCACTACCATAAACCTAAGGGGTGAAGGGGGGCACCTACATGTGTGTACAGTGGGTTTGTGGTGGGTTTTGAAGGGCTCACATTTACCACTACAAGTGTAACAGGTGGGGGGGGATGGGCCTGGGTCCGCCTGCCTGAAGTGCACTGCACCCACTAAAACTGCTCCAGGGACCTGCATACTGCTGTCATGGAGCTGAGTATGACATTTGAGGCTGGCAAAAAAAACCTTTTAAGTGTTTTTTTGAGGGTGGGAGGGGATTGGTGACCACTGGGGGAGTAAGGGGAGGTCATCCCGGATTCCCTCTGGTGGTCATCTGGTCAGTCTGGGCACCTTTTTGAGGCTTGGTCGCAAGAAAAAATGGACCAAGTAAAGTCGGCCAAGTGCTCGTCAGGGACGCCCTTCTTTTTTCCCATTATCGGCTAAGGACACCCATGTGTTAGGCACACCTCAGTCCCGCCTTTGCTACTCTGCCGACACATCCCTGGGAACTTTGGTCATCTCCGCGACGGAAAGCAGTTGAGGGTGCCCAAAACTGGCTTTCGATTATGCCAATTTGGGCAACCCTGAGAGAAGGACGCCCATCTCCCGATTTGTGTCAGAAGATGGGTGCCCTTCTCTTTCGAAAATAAACAGTAAAATTTTTTTAAAGTATATTAGAAGCAAGAAGCTGACATAAGAATCAGTTGGACCACTAGATGACTGAGGGATACAAAACTCAGGGAAGATAAGGTCATAGTGGAGAGATTAAATTAATTCTTTGCTTTAGTCTTCACCAAGGAAGATTTGGGAGAGATACCGGTGCCAGAAATGGTATTCAAAGCTGATGAGTCAGAGAAACTGAATGAAATCTCTGTAAACCTGGAAGATGTAATGGGGCAATTTGACAAATTGAAGAGTAGCAAATCACCTGAACCGGACGGTATTCATCCCAGAATACTAATGGAATTGAAAAATGAACTTGCAGAACTATTGTTAGTAATATGTAATTTATCTTTAAAATCAAGCATGGTGCAGGAAGATTGGAGGGTGGCCAATGTAACGCCGATTTTTAAAAAAGGTTCCAGAGGTTATTCGGGAAATTATAGACCAGTTAGCCTGATGTCAGTGCTGGGCAAAATGGTACAGACAAAATGGAGGAGTGGCCTAGTGGTTAGGGTGGTGAACTTTGGTCCTGAGGAACTGAGTTCAATTCCCACTTCAGGCACAGGCAGCTCCTTGTGACTCTGGGCAAGTCACTTAACCCTCCATTGCCCCATGTAAGCCACATTGAGCCTGCCATGAGTGGGAAAGCACAGGGTACAAATGTAACAAAAATAAAATACAGCAATCTCTACCTGAAGAACTGAAGTCTATACAATCCTATTACATGTTTAGGAAAAATTTGAAAACTTGTCTATTCTGAAAATTCTTAATGTAACCCATTATTCTGTTATTTTTTTTAATTATTGTGCAATCTGCTTTGAACTTTCTTAGGGAGATGGTGGAATACAAATACTATATATCATATATCATATCAGGTACTGCATGCAAATTTATCTCATGCATATTCATTGTGGGTATCCTAAAAACCTGACTGGCTAGGTGTGTCCCAAGGACTGGGTTGAGAAACCCTGCTCTGAGTTGACTGGAAGTCCTCCACCTACAGTCCTGCCAGTGGGGGGTGCTGTTTCATTATCACTTTAAATGGTGAGGGACAGGCAAGCTCTGAAGGACTCCAAGGAACCTGCCTGTCCCTACTGATTGAAAACACCCCCACTCCCCACTGTCAGTAGTGCAGTTGGAGAACTCCTGCTCAGTAGAGGGAACAGTGATTATTACACATCTTAAAAGGAATGTTTCTTTTTGTCCTTCTTCTTGGGATTTGTGTTGCAAACTGTATAAGGAGAGATTTGCTGACCTGAACATATATACCTTGGAGGAAAGGAGAAACAGGGGTGATATGATACAGACGTTCAAATATTTGAAAGGTATTAATCCGCAAATGAACCTTTTCCGGAGACGGGAAGGCGGTAGAACTAGAGGGCATGAATTGAGGTTGAAGGGGGACAGACTCGGGACTAATGTCAGGAAGTATTTTTTCACGGAGAGGGTGGTGGATATATGGAATGCCCTCCCGCGGGAGGTGGTGGTGGAGATGAAAATGGTAATGGAATTCAAACATGTGTGGGATAAACACAAAGGAATCCTGTTTAGAAGGAATAGTTCCGTGGAATCTTAGCGTAGATTGGGTGGCGACGCCGGTAACTGGAAACAAAACGGGAGCTGGGCAGACTTCTACGGTCTACGCCCTGATCATGACTGAATAGATAGGGATGGGCTGGAGTGTAAATTTTAAGAGGGCTTCAGAACTTAGTACAAGAACAGTACTGGGCAGACTTCTACGGTTTGTGCCCTGAGAAAGGCAAGGACAAATCAAACTCGGGTATACATATAAAGTATCACATACCATGTAAAATGAGTTTATCTTGTTGGGCAGACTGGATGGACCGTACAGGTCTTTATCTGCTGTCATTTACTATGTTACTATGTTCTTTGTCACTTCACACTGCCTTGAAGTGTTCATGCCACTGTTATCGTTAGCCTTTTCCCCTCTCCAGTGCATAGGCTGTTCCCGCTATCGTTAGAAGCAATGTGTCCCTTTCATAATAACTTAGTGTATTTGTCCTGCTATTGGTTTGCTGTGCTTCTCTCACATTGCCTTGAGATGTTCATGCCCCTGTTCAGTCACTTTGCCTTTTCCAGTGCTGTGGGGTGTTCATGCCACTTTTTGCACTGCTATCTCCAACTTTGGGGATGTAATTTTATGAACATTTTTCATACATAAAAATGACTTATACCCATAAAAAGCCTCTTATAAAATTAGGTCATATCTAAAAGGCCATGCTGTGCATGTAGATGTGCACTTGTAGAGTGGGCATACATGAAAGGATCTTCGGTAGAGTATGGGCAGAGTTGTAATTTTCACTCGTATGTTATAAAATACTCAGAGCTGAAAACAAGGAGCAGGGAGCAGCAGCAGTCTATTTACTTGGCTGGTGGGGCTCAGCATCCTCCCAGCAAAAGTAAAACAGAAATCAGGAGGGGGCCCGAGCCCACATTTTGGAATAAGTCCTTTGTTAAAGTAGCCATGGGTGGGGCCTACTTTAACAACCGGCCTCTCAAAATTCTTAAAAAATTAACAAACGGCTCTCGCGTGAGACCCCGCTGCGGCACACCACTGGATACATTCCTCCTCTCCACCACCTCCGCTGGGAGGCCATTCCACATGCCCACCGCTCTTTCGTTAAAGAACATATTTACTTAGGGGATAAACACATGAGTAATCATTCACCTTCATCTTATGTTCCCTTGTTCCACAGCTTCCTTGTCATAATCCCTGCAGTCACCCACAGGTTGAGAAATGAAAAACAAAAATGAAAAAATCCAGCCTGTCCATGCATTTAAATGTTAGATTTTAACTATGGTTCCCCACAATTTCCTTGGATGTCCATTGACATTATAGCACTACTGTTCAGGGTTGTAACCATCACTCTGTGCAAGTCAACCAATGGCTTCATTACCATCCTTTTCCCCACTAGGGATCTTCTGTGCTTATCCTATACTGTTTTTAAAATTCTGTTATTGTTTTTCTCTCCACCATCTCCTCCAGGAGTCCAGTCCAGGAATCCATCACCCTTTCTGGGGGGGGGGGGGGGGGGGGGGGGGGGGGGAATACTACTTGGGGTCTTTCTTCTATGTTTGTGCAGCGCTGCGTACGCCTTGTAGCGCTTATAGAAATGCTAAACAGTAGTAGTAGTAGTAGTAGTAGGTCTCATACTTTGACCCCTTGTGCTGGACCATTCTTTCATCTAAAAACAGTGTGCTGTGCTCACACCTACCATAAATCTATTTGATCATCACACTGATATAAGTAAACTGTTACTGTAGAATGAACAAGTGAAGATTGGCCTTAGGAAGAGAGACGCTTAGAGAGGAGTCACAATAAAAAGCAAATTCTTCGAGAAATAGTGGTGAATGCAGCATGCTGTGAAATCTGGCGTTTTACCAAGGCACAGCCGGAAGAGACTTAAACTCTTATATCCATTAGAAGTACAGGGTCACATTTATTGTATATGCAAATACGGTTGCAGAATGCTGCATCAGCCTTTAGATTCAATAGTAATGAGCTGAAGGGATTTATTTTGAATTACTTTTCTAAATTGCTACGCTTTTGCTCCCGTGCTAGTGGGGTTTAAGCAAATTGCTTTTCTTGACCGAGCAGAACAAAATGATGGTATCACATACAAATTCCTCTGCCAGCTCCGACAGCTGCTTTAAGGAATACAGTAAAATCAAATGTCATACAAAGAAAGCTTTGAACCTGATTTACAAAGGGCTAAATTTACTACAGTGCGCTACTCCATTCACACACGCTAATGCTGTTAGCACGTTAGTACTCACTTCGGGGGTCCTTTTACTAATGGCCTGTGGTAGTCTAGCCGTGTGTTTTGGGCACGCACAGAATTATTTTTTAGCGCACCTACAAAAAAATGCCTTTTTTTGCCGAAAATGGACGTGTGGCAAAATGAAAATTGCCATGCGTCCATTTTGGACCTGAGACCTTACTGCAAGCCATTGACCTAGCAATAAGGTCTCACGCGGTAACTGGGCAGTAGTGGCATTTGACGCGCGTAGCTGCCATGCGTCAGAAAATAAAAAATTATTTTCAGACACATGTAGCGGATGCACGCCAAAATTGAAATTACCACAAGAGCCATGCGGTAACCGGGCGGTAATTCCAATTTGGCATGCACTGGGTGAGCGTAGGCGCCTACGCGGCTTAGTAAAAGGACTCCTAAGTCTTGCTGCATAAAATGGGGTCTGCAGTTAATTACTTGTATTAATGTGTGCTATTTTATTTATTTATTTGTTACATTTGTATCCCACATTTTCCCACATATTTGTAGGCTCAATGTGGCTTACATAGTACCGGAGGGCCTTTGCAGGCTCCGGTGTGAACAAATACAAGGTCTTGTCATGGTAAGATAAAGTTCATGTGGTACAGCCACATTAGGAAATCATAGAACGGAAGAGTTGTGTTAGCATACAGTAATGTGGTAACACATTTTAGTAAATCAAGTCCAGGTGTTCTCAATCCAGTCCTCAGAATACACCTAGTCAGGTTTCCAGCATATCCACAGTGAATATACAAGAGACAGATTTGCTTGCAATGGAGGTAGTGCATGCAAATTTTATCTCATGTTTATTCATTACTCTATAGTCTATTGCGAGATCGCTACCTTCTAATCCAGGCACTAAAATATATTATCAATTACGTGACTGCAATTAAGTTTTTACAATAATTAATTTATTAACCTTTCAGTATACATTTCAATATACCTTTTGCTCTATTGTTCCTATATCTCTATTCACATCCCTCATTCATTCTGACTCATACTCCACTTTCACTCATACACATAATCTGTGTTCAAGGTAAATACATGAAGCCCGGAATCCTTGAGGATTTAACCTTTTGGACAATACCATCGGAGAGTCTATTGGAAAGCTTGAAACTTAAAAGACTGATATAACAACTTACAAATTAAGTGACCACTTGAGGATTTCTCTATGTAATTTTGTGAATTCCGGGCTTTATAGAATAGAAAAAAGGTATATTGAAATGTATACTGAAAGGTTAATAAATTAATTATTGTAAAAACTTAATTGCAGTCACATAATTGATAATGTATATTCATTATGGATATCCTGAAATCTTGAGCGGCTGGGTATGAACATCTGATCCAGTCATTTGTGTCTACAAGAAAATCCTTCTGGAAATAAGTCCAAAATTTGTGACTTCAGTACATGGATATAAAGGAATGGATCGATGGAGAGACAGAAGGATGAATGTACCCTTGACAATAGTGCATTACCAGGATTTCTATTCTGCTCACACTAAACATTAGTTCGGAGTGGATTACATTATAAATAAAAAAAAAACACTGAGAGCATACAAAGGATCAAAAACAGTTATAACAAATTAATCTGAAAGTACATACTTCCTCAATAGAACAGCCTTAAGCAATTTACAAAAAACATATGAGAGAGGAAAATAACTGAAAGTGGTAAAAAATTCCAAATTTTGGATGCCTGATCAGAAAAAAAGGCTAGAAAAAAAGATTCTTTTAGAGCACAAACCTTTATTTGAAGATAAAGATAATCGCAAGTCGTTTCAAGTATTATATTTTGACAACAGTATTGTAATCAAAAGACATAAATATGCTGGGGCAATAACCTGAATAATTTTAAAAACAAAACATAGCTTTAAAATGTATTCAGGCCTCTACCGGTAGCCAATGGAACTGAACATAGTGAGGGGAGGCTCTATCAGATTTTCTCACACCACAAATAATTCTAATGGCCATATTCTGAGTAGTCTGAAGTTTTCTAATTAAGGGGTTCTTTTAGAAAGCTGTGCTAGCGATTCCCGCGCTGCAAATGAGTGGAAACCCATTCAATTCCTATGGGCTTCCTCTCATTTGTCTCGCCAGGAATTGCTAGCATGGTTTAGCAAAAGAGGCCATAAGTGTTTTGTGCATCCCAGATATAAAGTATTACACTAATCGATTTTGTTCAAAATTAAAGCTTAAACCAACAACCTAAACTTCTCTCGAGTGAAATATTTTCGTACATGTTTCAGGTTAGACATAAGCCAAAACGGCTCTTTATATAACCATTCACCTAAATCTCCCATGTCATATTTTGGTCTATAATAATGCCTAGAATTTTTAATGATGATTCCAATTTATAAGTTAGCCCATTTACTATCAGAGAACATGTCTTTGGAAGAACTTTCTTATGAGTGACCAGAAGAAACCTGATCTTCTCACTGTTAAGTTTTAGGCAGTTATAAACAATCCATGCAGAAATCATTGACACACATCTTTCTATGCGGTTTTATATCTTCCAAACTTGTCAATACTGAAATTAAAATTGTAATATCATCTGCATACTTGATTACTTTAAAACCAGCCAGATCTAATTCAAAACCTAACGATGCCATAAGTACACTGAACTAGACAGGAGAACCCTGCAGAACTTCGCACACTGAATTCCATTTCTCTGAATAGACACCATCCATCTTAACCAAATATGATTTAGACATAAGAAAGCCCCTGAACCAACTCAGAATGTGTCCATGATACCAATATTGTCCAAAATATTCTGTAATAAATCATGATCAACAACATCAAAAGCACTCGACAAACCGAGTTGCATGATTAATGCCCTTTTTCCCTTGCTTAACAGTCTATTTAACGTAAGATGTTAATACACATGGAGGGGCATAACCGAACGGGGTGCCCAAGTTTTCCTGAGGGTGTCCTCACAGGACGTCCCCGCGAAGAGGTGAGGAAACCCGTATTATCGAAACAAGATGGGCGGCCATCTTTTGTTTCGATAATACAGTCGTGAATGCCCAAATCTCAACATTTAGGTCAACCTTAGAAATGGTTGACATAAATGTTGAAATGGTCGACCTTGGAGATGGTCGTCCCCGGTTTTCGGCGATAATGGAAACCGAGGACGCCCATCTCAAAAACGACCAAATCCAACTCATTTGGTCGTGGGAGGAGCCAGCATTCATAGTGCACTGGTCCCCCTGACATGCCAGGACACCAACCGGGCACCCTAGGGGGCACTGCAGTGGACTAACTGATGCACTAACTGAACAGAAAAAGCCCTTCCCTTACCGATCCCTTAGCGATTCAGAAAGGAACGGGCATGCATGAAGGAAATCGCATGCAAATGAGCTGCTCGCTGTTAGCTCATTTGCACACAATTTCCTTCCTAAGGAGGGGAAGTCAGCGCATGCCAAAGATGGCTTCATACATGCAGACAAGCTGCGTGTATAATAGCCGTCTACAACCTTAAATAAATTTCCATCTACAACTTTAGAAAAGTACAAGTCCAGGTAAAAACGTCCAACTGCTCGTCAGGGACATCTTTTTTTTTTTTTTTTTTAAGAATATGGGTGAAGGACGTCCTTTGCTATGCCTCCGTCCCTGTGACAGCAGTTGAGGATGTCCAAAATGTGGATGTTTCTGTGAAAAGGATGTCTATGCCTGGATGTTTCTGTAAGAAGGATGTCCATGCCTTTGACACCCCTTTTATTTATTTGGATTTTGGATCACAAGTAGCAGCAGTGGGATTTGAACCAGCCACTTCTAGATTGCAAGACCAGTGCTCTAACCACTAGGCCACTCCTCCACTCCACTTCCTTGAAATTTGGCCATCCCTGTGGGGCGGGGTCAGTTCAGGACATCCAAAATGTTTGAAAGAAGGATGTTCATGCCTTTGCTATGCCTCCGCTGGCACACACATACCTCCCCCCCCCCCCCCCCAGGGACCTGCATACTGCTGCGATGGACACGAGTATGACATTTCAGGCTGGCAAAAAAAGTTTTTAAAGTTGTTTATTTCGGGGTGGGAGGTGGTTAGTGACCACTGGGGGAGTCAGGGGAGGTCATCTGGTCAGTTTGGGCACCTTTTTGAGGCATGGTCGTAAGAAAAAATGGACCAAGTATAGTCGCCCAAGTGCTAGTCAGGGACGCCCTTCTTTATTCCATTATCGCTCGAGGACGCCCATCTGTTAGGCACGCCCCAGTCCCACCTTCGCTACGCCTCCTACACGCTCCCGGGAACTTTGGTCATCCCCGCTACAGAAAGCAGTTTGGGATACCAAAAATCTGCTTTCGATTATGCCGATTTGGGCGACCCTGAGAGAAGGACGCCCATCTCCCGATTTGTGTCGAAAGATGGGTGCTCTTCTCTTTCGAAAATAAGCCTGAAAGTGGGGTTTCTGGGCTGAACTTTGGCTGAAACCCTGATTGGGAGCAGTGTAGAGCATTAAATCTATCCAGGTAGTTTACTAACTGAATAGTCACTAGTGCCTCCATAAGGAATCTCTCATATAAGCAGTGGGGAAGGAGTCTAATTGACAGTGTGATCTCAAAAATTTGTTAAACTATTCATATCGAACCATTGAATTTTATGAAACTTACTCCAGAACATATCTACAGGAATTGCAGTATCATGTCTCACTGACCTTACTAAATTGTGTTCTAATATTAAAGATCTTATCTCTATCGCTATTGCAGATAAGGAAAAGTCATGCATATGTTTACACTACGTGGCTGTTGGTTGATCCATGGCTGTGTGAATAGGAAATCTGGACAGACTTGAAGAGTCATTATTTACTATTACCAACTTTGTCTCTTAGATATACCTGCAGCAGCAGCAGGCATAATTGTGAGATAAAAGGAAAGAAAATGCTGTGAAATGTGTTCAGCCAGCAAGAAGTTTTCTTGGCGATGTTAAAGGAAACTAGTTAAATTTGAGTTTCGAAGACCGTTTTCAGATGACTTGACTCAACAGCATCTGCAGGCTGTACCCTAATGCCAGAGAATACCACCTTTTTTGAAAAACATTTAACAGTGATGTTGCTCTAAGCAACGCATCTGAGATTCTGTCACAGTAACACACACAGAACAACCGTGGTATTAGCAGAGGGTAAGAACTAAAATAGAACAGCTTACATCCTTGGTTTTCAGAAGCCCACCACGCTTGCTTTTTATTTCAAGGCTAGCTGGTGGTTGTCTGTACATTCTGCCCATATGCTGCAGCCTTTCCAGCTGTTCTTGACGTGAACTAGTTACAGGCAACAATTACACCAGACTGCATGGGGCCCAGAACTTGCTAAAAGTGTTTCTCTAAAACGCATATTCCATGTTATATAAATAAAATGTGTCCGATATTTCAAGAGCTGCTGTATGACCAAAGTTCTCACTTTTAATCCTTTCTAGCCTGGCAGCTTTCACCTCTTTTTTTGCACTTCTACTTAATCAGAACCGGCCTCTACTGGGCTGTGGCTTCAAATATTTATGTTTCTAAGCTCCCTAGGATACCCCCCCCCCCCCCCGCCACTTTAGCTCAGCTATCACTGTAACAAGCCTTGACTAATGTTGTTTGCAAGTGATGACTGGGACCATTCCCCAGGGGGGCAGTGAACCTGCCTCTGCAGTACCTTCATTCCTGACTGGCTTGGCATTCCTTACTATCTTTTTGAGTACATTGTAAACCGCTTTGATATGCCTGTTTGTGAGAGGTTTTGTATTAAACGATAAACATTTATGGGCTGATATTCAGTCACTGGGAGACAGAGTGGGGTGTTTTTGTTCACCACCAGCACTAAAACTAGAAATTCAGTGCCAGGCCCTATGCTAGCTTTGACATTGAATTTCTGGGTTTTTAAAATCTGGCTAGCGCATGACCAGTTAATATTCAGACTCAACTGGTCATGGGTTAGTGCATAAAAATAGGGCAGCTATTTATGTGGTCTTATTTATGTGTTAAACCTGGCTGGTTAGGTCTGAATATCGGGACCTAACCAAACTCCACCCCTGACATAGCTGGCTTTAGGTTTGGCGCTAGCTGCTTATTCTCAGTGAGGATGACTGGTTACACAGGAGTGGCCTAGTGGTTAGGGTGGTGGACTTTGGTCCTGAGGAACTGAGCTCGATTCCTGGCACAGGCAGCTCCTTTTGACTCTGGGCAAGTCACTTAACCCTCCGTTGCCTGCCGCATTGAGCCTGCCATGAGTGGGAAAGCGTGGGGTACAAATGTAACATAAATAAAATACATGCCACTGAAAATGACCGGATAGCCACAACCAAGCAAGTGAACCAGTCGGTGGACATTTCTAGCAGGTTAGCTCACTTTTAATATCGGTCGGTTACCTAGTTAATGGTGAAATTCTGTTCTGGTTACTTATCAGGTACTCAAATAAGTAGCAGTGGCCAAGTTATAACCAAATATTCAGTGTCAGCCGGTGTCCAGAACATAGGCGTAGGGTGTGGGGGGGGGATGAGGGGTGCACTGCTCCCCCAAATGGCTTGCCATCTTCAGCATTGCCCTGAGTGATATGGCATCCCCCTCTCTCCTTCCCTGCAGGATCCAGTATCCCTTCTACCCACTGATCCACACTGCTGTCTTTCACTCTTTCCGGGTTGCTGGCAGCATTAGTGATTTAAGCACGCTGTCTTTGGCCTGCCCTAGAAGCCTTCTGTCTGTTTAACTTCCTGTTCCTGCGTTAGTGGGATGTTGCAGAGAGAAGGCTTCTGGGGCAGGTCAAAGGCAGTGTGCTTACATCTCTAACGCTGCCAGTGGCCCAGAAAGATTGAAAGCTTGGAGAGAGTGACACTGGAACTCATGGGGGGGGGGGGGGGGGGGGGGGGAGGAGAGCAGCACTGGACCTTGAGGGGACTGGAGGGAAGAGGGAGAGCGGCACTGGACCTCCCGAGGTGGGAGGGAGGAGAGTGACACTGGACCTAATGGGGGAGAGGGGAGGGGAGGGAAGAGAGAGGGAGATGCCCTACCTGCAGATGGGAAGGAGAAAAAAGGATTAGGGAGAGGAAGCAAGAGCTTGGATTAGGAGCTGGGGAAGAGATGGAAAGAGAAACTGGACCCATGGGGGAGAGAGAGTAAGACATGCTGGAATGGGGAAGAAAAAGATGGGATGCATGGGGGGGGGGGGTGAAAGAGGGACAGATTGGGAAAGATGCTGCATTTGGGGAGGAGAAGAGAGAGAGATGCAGTACCATGGGAATGGGGCAAGAGAGAGAAGAGGGAGAGATGCTGGCCCCGAGGTGGGAGTCCAAGAGAAAAGGGAAAGAAGGAGAAGTGGAACTGGGGAATTGGTGGATGAAGACACCAAGAGAAAAGGGACAGGGACACAGAGGGGAGGTGCTGGGCAGGACAGGGCCACAGAGGGAATGACGGTGGACATGGAGAAAGAAAAAAGTCAAATAGGAGATACTGGAAAGCAGAAAATGGATGGGACTGAGGGAGGGGGAAAGGAGCAGAAGATGGATGGGACAGGGGGGTATGGTGGGTGGAGGGAAGGAGCAGAAGATGGATGGGAGTGCAGGATGAGAGCAGAGGGGGAAAAAGCAAGAGATGGACAGGGCTAAGGGGTATGGTTAGAGGGGAGGGGAACAGAGCAGAAGATAGATGGGGCTAGGGGGTATGGGTGGATGGGAGAGGAAGAGGAACAGCACAGGAAATTATGGATAGGAGAGATGGAGTGGGAGTTGGAGGGGATAGTGAATACTTGTCAGTTTTAGATATAAGTAGGAGCATATTGATGTTTGGGAGAATAAGTGAAGGTGTGAAATGAGGGATATGAGAAGAGGGACAAGAAAAGGGGATGATGTGGGAAGAAGTTAAGAAATAATGTGAAATGACCTGGAAGACTGGAGAGAGGATGAGAGGGATACTGGGGAAGGGGATGGGTTTCTGAAGGGGTTGAGTGAAAATAGAAATGGCGTTTAAAAGATGGTAAAACAGAGGCTGTTGGGCATGAGGTGTAGGGTAAGAGATAGAAGAATGGCCTTGGAGGCAAGGGAAGGAAGGAAGGAAGGAAGGAGAGACAGGGATGGAGCTGGGACTGATAGGGTGATGAGATGCAGTGGAGGGTAGATGAGGACTAAGCGGGTAAGTACAGATGATGGGAATGGGGGACTAAGGAAATGGGTGAAAGATGGGGGAGAGGTTTAGGAGACTGGGAAAGAAGAGAGACAAAGGGGTAATGGGCGTGCTGGAGAGGGAATGAGAGGGAGATGGTAAAAGCCAGTAGGTAGATGAGAAGTGAAAAAGGAGACTAAGGACTAAAGGGTGAGAGAAAAGTGAGAGAAAAAAAACCAAAAAATGAAAGATCAGTGCCAGACAGATGTAGAGAAGGAAAGGAAGAAGACAGGAGGAAAGAGAAGAAATGGAAAAGCCAACCTGGAAAAGAGAATGACCAGCCCAATTAGAATACTCAGAAAACAAAGGTAGAAAAAAAAATATTTTTAGTTATTGGACTAAGATGTACCTGCTTTGTGAAATGTACATTTCTTCTATATTTGTATTTTGCAGAATACAGGAGAAAATACATTTCTGTTTCTCTTTTACCAGTATTTGCACTGCTTACAGAGTCTGGCTTTCTTGAGAGGATCTCTATTTCAGCTTTTGTTTGCATGCTTTTTGTGGTTCCCTATTAAGTATCGCGTGAGGGTCTGTCCATGTTCTGCATGTGTGACTAAGGTGACGGATTCTGCTAGCGTGTAGTGTCTGTGTAGGAATGTGTCCAGCTTCTTCCAAGTTTTCCAGTAGTAGGCATACTGGTACACTAGGGTCCGGGATAATTCATTTATTGAGCTTTATTAACCGCCTTTATGAAGAGATTCACCCAAGGCGTTGTACAGCAGGTACAGTTTAACATAAAACTTACAATTTTGTTAACAGCATAACAATAATAAAATAACCAGAATAAACATAAATACAATAAATGAGGAAGTTTGTTTCAACAAGATTATCGCTTACAATCTACTAAACTGTTATTAAGTAGAGCTAAGGAGAGAATATGAATATATTCTCAAAGGAGAGTTGGAAGGGAGATAGTGTAAATACTATTTCATTGCATTTTCTGCTAAAATGACTGCCTTTGCTATTGTTATCCAATTTATTTGCCAAAACAGAAATTAACTTGGTTCAAAGCACTATCTCTGGAATGACCTGACTTACGGTCTCTGTGACGTGAGCAGTGTGTGTGGACTAACTACCTATGGCCTCCCAGTTTCCACCGATCCCAACCCTATTCCCAAACCAATAAATCTGTTATCTAAACGATCACCCCATACAGTCTCCATGCATATACAAGGTACTGCCCTTGCACTTACATGAGCTAACCATGAAATCTAGGGGAATAAATCCCCTAGTTCCAAGACTAGAAATCACGGGCTCCACTTATCAAATGCTTTTTCTTATATCGTGTTTCCCTGGAGAAAATCCTAAATTAATCAACCCAGTGGAGTCTTAATTTAAACACACTGATTCTCACTTTCTCACTCAAGTTGTGGGGAGCCAGTTAAACTAAAAGTAGGCAAAACGATGGGGCATGATGGGATATATCTTTAGGTACTCAAGGAACTGGAAGAAATTCTGGAGGCTCCGATATCTGACCTCTTCAATACTCCTGTAGAGTCTGGAGTGGTCCCGGAGGACTGAAGAAGGGCAGATGTGGTCCCTCTGCACAAGAGCAGAAGTACTGAGGAGGTTGGGAATTACAAACCTGTCAGTCTAACCTTGGTGATGAATAAACTAATAGAAACGCTTCTAAAGCAGAGGATTGTGAGGTTTCTCAAATCAAATGGCCTGCAGGCCAAGGCTTCACTAAAGGCAGGTCATGTCAGTCAAATCTGATTGATTTCTTTGACTGGGTGACCAAACAGTTGGACGTGGGAGGTGTGCTAGATGTGGTGTACATGGAGTTTAGCAAAGCCTTTGATGCGGTTCCACAAAGGTGACTGATAAATAAAGTGACTAACTGGGTTAAAAATTGGTTAAATGGAAGGAGACTGAAGGTGGTGGTAAATGGAGCTTGCTTTGAGGAAAGGGATGTTATAAGTGGTGTACCGCAGGGATTGGTCCTCAGGCCGGCTCTTTTAAACATTTTTGTAAGTGATATTGCAGAAGGGCTGACTGGTAAGGTTTGTCTCTCTGAGGATGATATCAAACTATGTAATGGGACAGACACCCCGGAGGGACTGGATGGCATGAGGAAGGATCTAGCAAAGCTTTAAGAATGGTCCAATAATTGGAGTGGAGGAGTGGCCTAGTGGTTAGGGTGGTGAACTTTGGTCCTGGGGAACTGAGGAACTGAGTTTGATTCCCGACACAGGCAGCTCCTTGTGACTCTGGGCAAGTCACTTAACCCTCCATTGCCTGCCGCATTGAGCCTGCCATGAGTGGGAAAGCGCGGGGTACAAATGTAACAAAAAAAAAAACCTAAACTTTAATGCTAAGAAATGCAGGGTCATGCACTTGGGTTACAAGAATCTAAGGGAATGGTACAATATAGGGGGTGAAGTGCTTCTGTGTATGAAAGAAGAACAGGACTTGGGGGTGATTGTGTCTGATGAATGAGGGGGTATACGATGAAATAAAGAGGAAATAGGCTAAGGAGGAATCTAAAAAAATACTCTTTCATGAAAAGGGTGGTGGATGTGTGGAATGGCCTCCCGATGGAGGTAGTGGAGAGAAGGACCGTGTCAGAATTTAAGAAAGCGTGAGACAGTTACGTGGGATCTCTTTAGGGGTTACTGAGGATGGACAGACTGGATGGGCCATTTGGCCCTTACCTGCCATCGTGTTTCTATGTATGGCCTCAGCTTCGGGGGAAACACCCAGCCAGGTGGCTTTTCCAGTTGGTGAGATGGCATTGGAGTCTTCAGGGACAGGGGTGTCGGATGACTCCTCGGAGGAGAAGGATTGATCGCGGAGACTCTCTTACCATCTTTGACCGTTTCTCCCCTGGTAAAGCCTGCAGTTGTCACCTTAGAAGACCTATGGAAGGCAGATGGACTCTATGCACAAACTCTGTGGAGTCCGTGCACAGTTTGCCTCTCAATCTTTGGCTAAAGCACAGGTGATTGAGTCTGAGGCAAGTACACTCAAGGAAAAGTTTCCTGTCCGGACCAGGAGGTAAAAGGTATTAAAAGTATATATCTTCCCTGGTGGTGGACAAAATGGCTTTACATTGGAGATTAGAACTTATGGAAAACAGGCATGGGTTCCAAACTTTGAAATATTAAATTTTCCTCGTGTTTTTTCAGTGGCTCATAGAGAGGTTTTCCATAAGTACTTAAAGGATATTTTGAACATTCCAGAAAATACTGTGCTCCCATTGAACAATATATATTATATTTTGCCTGCTGGAAAAGATCAAGGGAAGCCGAAGCAAACTGAGGTTTCTACACTTGACGTTTCAGGCCTATTGGAAACTTCTGGAGACTTTGTGACTGGGACTGCTACTTTGCTGGTGTCATTTGGTTTTGCACAAGACAAGAACTCAGTTATGTGCTTGCATTTTCATTTTCAAAATGTGGATTTTCTTGGTTATAAGATTAGAATCTTTCCTGATGTGTGTATAAGAAAACCCAGGAGCGTAGGAAGTAGTTTCTTGCTTCGAAGCAGGGGACCCTTGCCCTGGGAGCAAAATGTTTTCTTAGGGTCCCCCTGTAAATGAAAGATTCAGCTGCATGATCCTGCTCAATTGCAAAACTTCATTCAGAGTAAGAAATCTGGTGTTGGAGCACTCACTATTAACGTGTGAGCTTATGGACAACTTATTCCTTTTTTTTTCTGGTTGGGGTCAGCGTTTAATACAACTGAATGTCTATTTCTTTAGTTGAATATTTTCTGTTTAATTTCTATTCTTTGGATCCTTCTCAATGTGGTCTGTAATTTCCCTATGTTATAGGGTGCTGTTTTGCATGCCATAATCATTTTTCCTCCTTTAACTTTTCTTACAGTGTTAAAGAATTTCTATTCAAGATTGTTTTCTTGATGTATAATTATAAACTTAATAAATATTTAAAATTAAAATACTCTTTGTGTGAACATTTATATACACCTGCTCCTGAGCAGGCGTAAATATTTATTTATTTATTGCATTTGTACCCCACATTTCCCACCTCCTTGCAGGCTCAATGTGGCTTACAATACATCGTGGATAGTGGAAATATGAAGAGAATAGAGATTTGGTGTTACAGAAGGATTTGGGGTACATGGTAATAGAATACATGATAGTAATATAACAGAAGGCATTATTAACATTTCTGGATATATGTGTGGAGTTTTACGTGTGTTGATCTTTGTGGTATATCTTGTCAAAGAGATGGGTCTTCAGTAGTTTGCGGAAGTTGGTCAGTTCATGGATCGCTTTTAGGTTGCGTGGCAAAGCGTTCCAGAATTGCGTACTCATATAGGAAAGGTTGATGCGTGCATTAATTTGTATTTTAGACCTTTGCAGTTGGGGAAATGAAGATTAAGGAATGTGCGAGATGATTTTTTAGCATTCCTGGGTGGTAGGTCTATCAGGTCTGACATGTAGGCTGAATTCTTATGTATACAACTTTAAAACACAAATCAAGCAGAACGCTTGATAAGGAATTTCAGAGTGTATAAGAAATAATGAGAGAGAAAAAAAAACCCTACTATTATACAGCTGAATTTTAATTCCAATTTCTGCAGCTTTGCTGGGGCACTTTTATAGGAATAAATAGGTACCTTCTTGCCCTCTCAACCTAAGCGGTCTCTTATAAATTACCCTTAAAATGGAAAGAGCTCTTTAATACATCAGGTCCACTTAAACTGTGCACATTTCCCTAGGACTGTCAATACGTCTGAACCCAGACTGTGCCACTTCTATCTCTTCTAAGCATGCAGTTATTAAATGTTGTTGTGCAGTGCTCGTTTTCACATATGTATCACAGTAGAACAAGAAACGTGGTACAGATGTTCTACCTTGCATTGCACAATATCATCAACAGATGATCCATTAGACTCCTGGGACAGCAGCAAATCTAAATCTTTGATAATTACTGTTCAGTTGAGTGACTTTTATATTTTAATAAGATGCCATTTCTTGACTAATATCTCTATTAATTTTGCTGTCACTCTCTCTTACGATGAATATGTTCTGTCATTACTAGAGTCGGCAGTGGTAGCTTTCTGAGGAAAGCACAGGCAACGCTATCTTGTGTGCAGTTATTAAGAACTAGAGTAATTCTTTGTTAAAAGATGAATAACACTAGAAAAAGATTTATTTATTTAGTTCATTTTACAATTCACTTTTTATTAAAGTAATAATAATAATAATAATTAAAAAAAAAAAGAAAAGATTTACTGAAACCATACAAGGCTCCCTAAAAGCTAAAGGATCAATATTCCAAAAACTGCTGAAACCCTGTTTAGGACATCTTAGAGGAAGATCTGAGGTAAAGGGGTCTGTATTTAGCTCACATTTTCCCCAGACGTTCAAGGTGAATTACAATCAGATACAGCAGGCATTTCCTTGTCCCTGGAGGGCTCACAGTCTAAGGGGCCAGTTCTATAATTGGTGCCTCAAGTGCACTGATGCAATACACTGTGCACCAATTCATTTTTTTAAATATCTTTATTGAAATTAAACCAGCAACCATACAAAACAGTTTAGGTGTACAACAGTATGTGTGCGCCAAGATGCCATTATAGAAAACTAGCGTAAGCCTGCATTGGTGTGCCTACATTTAGGCGCATTCACTTATGCCAGATCAACGGCTGGAATCAACCACCAAGGTGGAGAAACAAGGCCTGCTACGAAAAAAAATAATATAGAAGCAAGGGAGTAGCAAGACCAACAGGACTCTTCCAAGAACCGAGGGAGACAAGAAAATGATGTAAAAGAAGGGTTCTTTATTGAAGTAGACTCGACACGGCACCATGTTTCAGCAATAGTGCCTGCTGTTCACAGCACTTCACTTTGGCATTCTGGATGTAAGCACTTTAAGTTCTTAGTTTACAGTTTGTGGAATTTTTCATTGTGTCCTACAGTTTACCAGTGCATCATCAGTCTTGCGCTTAGTAATACATTCAACACTGAATCATAACAACAAATAGACTCCTGAGACAGGTACTACTGCCAAAACACGGTGCCGTGTCAAAGGACCCTTCTTTTATATCATTTTCTTGTCTTCCTCGGTTCTTAGAAGAGTTCTGTTGCTCTTGTTACTCCCTTGCTTCTATATAGATCAATGGCTGGCATAGCATGCAACATCCATAATTTATCCGTAAGTGTAGCCATACTGGGTCTATCTAGCCCAGTATCCTGCTTCCAACAGTGGCCAATCCAGGTCACAAGTACCTGGCAGAAACCCAATTAGTTACACACATAAGTTGGAGACACAACCGTGCCCCTCCCATGCTCCGCTCGCATATATGCCCCCTTGCAGTTACACATTGAGGTACATGTATGCTATCATATAGAACAGCATGCAGTGCATGACGAGCGTAATTGCACGTGCATGATGAGCGTAATTGCTGGCATCCAGACCATGTGCTATTACATTATCCATCGTCTGAGGTACAAAATAAATGAGAATATTTAAAATTTTGTTTACTTGCATTGCAGCAAGAATTTAGAATGACTTGCCTAGGGATCTTTTTGTATATTTTATTGTGAGCCGCCTAGTGGTAGGCGGCATAGAAATGTTTAAATAAATAAAATAAATAAATGAATGCAAATGTCTATCTATCCTTTAGACTATTTGAAAAACTTAGCTATTTAAACACTTTGAATATCAACCTCATAATTTATAGCATTCTATAATTTATACACATAATTGAGAACCCTCTGTCTATGTGTACACCTACCTGTGAAATACACACTGTGCAAGATACATTTATTTATTTTATTTATTATGTGTATTTACAGAATAATTCTTAGGTAGGTTTAATATCGGCACCATGAGTGTGGTACAGATATCTGCATTACACAGAGACAATGACCCCTGACGCAGGCATTGTGCTGAAACATGGCCATGTTGTGTCAATCATTAATAAAGAATCCGTATTTGGACCTCTGGTTTTTTGCCACCTCCACTTTTTGGTTTCTTCTGCTGAAGGAGTAAGCAAGACTTATAAGTAGTAATTTATCTGCTGGGTAGTTGTGTTCTGCAGCTGACATCTGAACTCTATTTCCAGCTCACAACTGTATACCATTTACCTCACACCATTATTCTCAAGTAAGTACACTCCTCTTGTTCAAATTCTAAATGGTTACCACATCTTAAACTAAGCCTTATCAAATTCCCAGGCAGGGCTGCCAAAAAAACAAGAACTCTTTTGTCAGTGCACACCATACTACTGCAAGATTAGTTAGCAGAGAGACTAGGCACGTGCATTCCCTGAAAAAAAAATTTAGGATACTCTTCATGGGGTATCTATTTACAATCATTTGAATATTTGTTTTGTTGATATTGTCTATTGCCTATGTTCAGATTGATCTTGCTGTACACTGTTTTGGGTGAATTTCATCAAAAAGGCAGTAAATTAATCCTAATATATAAATAAACAAACAAATAAACAAATAAGTGGGTGACGCCATCTGATGGGAGCAGGATGGAACAGCTGTCTTAGAGCTGAGAGCATAGTGTAAAATTCTGAGCACGTGCAACTTTTCCCACACACAGGTCTTCTCAGTTCCTCAGTTTAGTTTTTTCCATTCAGCCAAATGAACATGAAATAAAACTCTCCCATTAAAATCTTAAAATTAACCCCCTCCCCCCTCTTCTATTGAGCCTGTGATTTAAGTTATCCAGATAAACTTATTTTTCATGGTTTGGCTTATCTAGATTTGGCGGCTAAAGTAAACCCTCTCATCTGTAATACACCAAGCTTTGCCACAAAATAACTGGATAAATCTGTCCAGCTAATAGTCAAAGGTATGCCAGAAGTGAGGAGATTTAGGGAAAGAAGAAAGAGGAAGTTCAAAAGCAAACAAAGATTTGTCCAAGTCCTGAAGTTACCCAGACAAATCTTCTGAATATTGGACCCCATTTGACTATACCAGTTTGCTGCAGGGAAATGCAAGCACTGATTACTGAACCCATGTAGGTCCATTTAACTCTCTGTTTAAACAGGAAGGATGTTTTCTTCCAGAAAGGAAGTTGCAGAATGATCTCTTAAAAGCACAATCTAAATCCTACCATTACAAGTGGGGCATGTCTAGAGTTGCCAGCTTTTTGACAGAGAAGAACACAACACTTGCCCCATTTCATGCCCCTCCATTGCCCTGCCCCCATGTCTCACCCTTGCCCCGCCCCATGCTCCACCCCAAGTCTCTTTCCATACCTATCGTTGCAGCCTTCCCCCCACCCCTCTGTAACCAACTGTCCCAGTGTCTCTTTTCTGCATTTCGCTTTTCCTGTCTTTGTGAAGGGTAGATAGTGGGGTTCCACAGGGGTCTGTGCGGGACCACTGCTTTTAAACATATTTATAAATGAACAAGAATGGGAATAACTAGTGATTAATTAAATTTGCTGATGACACAAAGCCTTTGTAACGCTCCATGGTGTGACTGCACCTCGAATGCTGTTTGCAATCTGGTCACCACATCTCAAAAAAGATGTAGAGGAATTAGAAAAGGTTCAAAGAAGGGCGACAAAAATGATAAAAGGAATGGGACGACTTCCCTATGAGGAAATGCAAGTGGCTAGGGCTCTTCAGCTTGGAGAAATAATGAGTAGAATGGAATGGGTAGACATGAATCACTAGGGGGCACGCAATTAAGCTATAATGTAGTACATTTTTTAAACAAATCAGAGAAAATATGTCTTCACTCAACGTGTAATTAAAGTCTGGAATTCGTTGCCAGAGAATGTAGTAAAAGCAGTAAGCTTAGCAGGGATTAAAAAAAGATTTGGCTAACTTCCTAACAGAAAAGTTCATAAGCCATTATTAAGATGGACTTGTTGAAAATGCACTGCTTATTTCTAAGATAAGCAGCATAACATGTATTTTACTGGTTTGGGATCTTGCCAGGTACTTACAACCTGGATTGGCCACTGTCGGTGACAGGATGCTGGGCTAGATGGACCTTTGGTCTGTCCCAGTATGGCAACACTTATGTACTTATGTAACACTTATGTACTTATTATATGTACTTTTTAAATCCTGCTCAGTTAACTGCTTGTACCACATTTTCTGGCAGTGAATTTGAGAGGTTAATTACACATTAAAGGGCCCTTTTACAGAGCGGCAAGTAAGCCCAATGCGGGCTTACTGCAAGCTAATCTGGAACTACCGCCGGCTGACCATCGGAGCCAGCAGTAATTGCAGCCCCGGCACATGCCATTTGCCGCGCTAACCCGGTAGTAATCGAGCAGAGTCGCACACTACCTGATTACTGTCAGGTTAGCGTGGGAGCCCTT
The DNA here is from genome assembly GCF_901765095.1 of Microcaecilia unicolor. Taxonomy (NCBI): domain Eukaryota; kingdom Metazoa; phylum Chordata; class Amphibia; order Gymnophiona; family Siphonopidae; genus Microcaecilia; species Microcaecilia unicolor. The sequence continues at coordinate 106,227,616 of NC_044033.1, forward strand.
AACGCCACCACAATGGGTGGCGATAAGTGCTCCCCTCCCCCATATGTTTAGCAGCTATATATTTCTGCTTACACATATGTATAATTAGACATGTAACTGGCACTGCCCATGGAATGCTCCAAATCATGATCCCTTTTCTGTATAATTCTGGGTGTGTAATGATTTGTATTTCCAGAATTATACATTTATATGTAAAAACACGTACGCATTTGGCACTACAGCAAAATGCATAGTGCTTTTCAGTGCTGGCCTGCTTGTGTTTTAAAGACCAAGTGATTCTCTTCATATCAAGTAGAAAAAAGAAATCTTTACCAAGAAGAGCTGGATAACCACTGCTTAAGAGACACCTCAGTAAAATATGAATACTTTCCCCTGCTTAAAAAGGCAATAGTTTAAAAGACATCACATGGATACTGCACCTGGCAGATGTTATCTCCCAGAGGCAATGTCTCCAAATGGGTTATTTTTGTGCATACCACAACAGTAATGAACCTCACTCCTAAACCAGGGTATGTGGAGTGTGATCTCAGCCTCTCAAATTTACTACTAACGCTCGCCATGGTACTTGCATTATGCCAAATTGAACTTCCTTCTGAAGTTCATAAGATGTAACACGGATAGGGTTTATTCAGGTACATTTGGAAGTTCATTCTGATCAAGTCTGTGGCACCAAAATGATGGGAAATAGTTCTGTATCTTTCTGCCACATTTTCTTGGACCCACCAGATGTTACTGTTTGGGATGTCTGATGTGCCGGAAAGCAACTTTTGAACATATGCTTAAAAAAAAGTATGAAACACTTTACTGAATGCATCACTTAAAGCTGTAACTTCATTCTTTAGCCTGCCTGGCTCCCGGTTTGCTGTAAACATAATGCAACCCAAAATGGGGGGTCTTTGTCTGTATATTCACACTTGTAGTAGAATAGCAGCCAAACAGGCATGTGGTAACAATCTTAGGGGGCCTTTTACTAAAGCTTAGCTTGAGTTACCTGCACCAGGGCCCCTAGGAATAAAATGGGCCCTGCTGTAGATAACTTGAGCTAAGCTTTAGTAAAAGACCACCTAAGATTTTTACCACATGCCTTTTTGGCTGCTATTCTACTACTACAAGGGAGTGTTAGTCTGTTGTGCAATCAGATGGGCAAAGTGCCTCCTGGTCTTTTATAAAGTTTGCTACAAGCTCATTTTTTACAGGGGGGGGGGGGGGGGGGGAAGCAAAAGTAATAATTCTAGTGGAGGACAAATAGGGGAGGAGTCACCCTTGATGGCCTAGAGCCCGAGAGGAATTAAGTTTCAAGAAATTGTCAATCAAACAGTCAACGACAGAATCCAGTTTACCAGAGATGATAGTATAATCAGAAAAGAAAAAGTTGTATGTTGTCTGCGTATATAAAGAAAGTAAACCCTTAAGATTGAATTAGGGAAGTTAAAGGAGCCAAGAAATTATTAAACAGAGTGGAACTGAGGAACACTAGAAAGTACAGGATGAGAAGATGAAGAGGAACTAGTTTAATGTAATTGCTGATCCCAAGGAGGGAATGTTTGGTAGAGTGATGGGTACAGAAGCCAGTTTGATGGGGATGCTATTAAGCATTGATTTGATCAAGATGATCAGAGAGCTTGGAGAAATGAGTTTTTCAACAATCTTGGACATAAAAAGGAGGTTTGCGATCTGGTGGTAAATATTTACCATAGAGCTATCTGATTTGGGACCCTTCAGGAGAGGGGTAACAATGGCCTAAGAAGGTTAAAAAAAATGTCATAACACATTTATAAGGATATTCTAAAATTATGTTGCACCTATCTGTAAAACCCTTGGATGCAAGATGAGAAACTGTTGTCCATTCTTCTGTGTGACTCGGGCTACATCCAGAAAAACACTAATCTTTAGACCAAAAAAACCCAGAATCTTTATAAAGAAAAAAAGTTCTTAAGAGTCTTTCATAATCCACTTCTGATGTTATAATAATCAGCGTTGACAGAGTAGCTTGCAGCTGTAATGAAGTTTCTAGAAAAGAAGTAAGTCATACCTCATCCATTTCTACTAATGTTCTATTGCTTCACCAGAAGACTGAGATTTAGGCTTCACTGGAATAAGCTTTAATTTCAAATTTTTAATATTTCCAGAAAATATTCCTTAATATCTCTCTAGGAGATATATTTGGAATATTTGGAAAATGTATCATTCAAAGATTTCTATTTTGCAAGACATCCTCAACTGTCTCAAGTTTATTGGGAAAAGTATTATCCTTAATAATTGCAGCAATTTTTGTTGAAGAGCAGATTCTATCTTTGTCTCAGAATGCTGAAAACATTCAAAGATATTTTTCAACTCTTGATCACGTACAGCTAATCTTGACTTAAATTCTTGATTCTGCTTATTCATTAATGTAAATTGTAAGGGCAGTAGCTTACCAAGTCCTTCAACTGGAGTCCATGTCAGATCAAGAGCTATTATAGCAGGATGCTGAAGAGCTAATTCAAACAACAGTGTTGTCTCTTCCATGAACCCTACCCCAATCTCCAGTCTAGGTTCTCCCACAATAGCGACGGGAGGGGCAGAGTTGCTACGACATTGGAACTGCCTGGTTTCCAGGGCCAATATCAAGTGCTCCAGCAGAATTTGGACCACAAGCAATGCCAGCTCTTTATATCTTTCCAATGCAGAATTCAGGGTGGGTTGTCTATCACACAGGCTCAGAACTGCCTCAAGCGCAAAGGGAGCTGCCCCTAAAGGCTCCTCAGGTGCTCCCAGCAGTCATCTGAGCGTCTCAGCCAAACTCGAGCACAGCACATGATTCATAAGACCCAAGGTAGGTGCAGACGGGGATTCTCCCTCACCTCCTTGGCTGGAGCATTTCCTTCTTAACCCATAGGAAACATTTTTGAGGAAGAACACGTGACTCTCACACTGTGCTGTCAGGCATATTCCCCCAGATTCTATAGAGTGCACCAAGAGATCCACGCCAAAATCCAAGCAGATTCTACACAATGTATGTAACTTAACAAGCTAATGAGCGTTGTTAACAGCACTTAGGGGCCCTTTTATAAAGCAGTGGTAAGCCCAACGCGGGCTTACTGCACGCTAAAAGGGAAGTACCACCGGGCTACTGTAGCAGCCCGGCAGTAGTTCCCACATCCAGTGCTCACCGTTTGCAGCGCTACGATAATATTTTTATTTTTGTAGCACCGGTGTATACCCGGCGTTAATCGGGCAGTGCTGCACTCTGCCTGGTTACCACTGGGGTAGCGCAGGAGCCCTTACCGCTACCTCAATGGGTGGCAGTAAGTGCTCCCACCCAAAATGGATGCGTAGCAAGTGCTTCACTTGCTACACATCCATTTCTTTTTAAAAAGACCTGCCTTTTACCCACTGCAGTAAAAGGGAGCCTCGGCGCGCATCAAAAACATTCACCTATGCCAGCAGAGGCCTCCTTTTGCCACAGCTTAGTAAAAGGACCCCTTAACAAAAAAGAGCATTAATTGGCACTGATTAGAATTTATGCACACAACTCACTAATCGTATTCTATAACAAAATGTGCCACATTTCTAACATGCGCAGGCAAAAAGGGGCATGGTTAAGGGTGGGGAAATGGGCATTATGTGGGCATTCACAAATTTACGCACGTAGTTATAGAATATGACCCTGGGCAAGTAAATCTACATGCCAAGATTTATGCCACATTTTTGTTGGTGTAAATGGATGCGTGTAGTTTTAGGCGCTGAGATATCAACTAAGCATATTCTATAATTGGCACCAATTATAGAATATGCTTAGTCGGCAGATTTCACCACCGTTTTTTAGGCACCATATATAGAATCTCCCCCATTGTATGCATTTGGATTTGATGACACTGCCTAGAGGCCTATGACAGTAGATCGATAGGAATAATCTATGAGACCCATTCCTCCTTTAGCTGGGGAATGTACAGTCTTGGCATACACTGATTCTTATAAATGACCTCCTGGGCACGGAGAAATTTTCTGGTTCGTACAGCAAGTTTTTCAAGATTTTTAAGAGGCCAGTCCACAATTCCAAAGCTGTATGAAAGTGCAGGAATTTCCAGCTGATTAATATCTGGTATCTTATTTCATGATGTTAATGTATTCATCAATATTAGTTTTAGTCTCCTATAATATTCTTTACTCATATTTTCTGCCAGTGATTTATGCTTGATTGTCAACTTCCTGTTCAAGTTCCTTTATCTCACTCATCAAAGGGATGGTTTTAGTTTTACTTAATCTTCCCCCAAGAAAGGTTGTCTTAGCATTTCTCCAGACCAAAAATCATCTTAATGTTGAGAAGCTTTTCATTATCTGTAATTGTCCTAATTGTTGGTCACTGAAACTGTAGAGTTTCAGGTCATCTATAAACAGTTAAGTGTGGCGTAACCTCCAGATTACTGCCATACTCTTCTGTATGAGGGTTTCCTTGTACTATCAATTGGTAATTTGATAAATGAAAAGATTTTTTTTATACATCTCTTTATTGGTCAATGCACAGGGAAACAACAGCATCAATCATTGAACAAAGAAACGTAAGGCACTGCAAAGATCAACAGTAAGATAAAGAAACAGTCACAATGACATATTTTAAAGTTTATAGTCCTGTAACACATAAACAATACCCAACCTAACCCAACATCATCAAATATCCCCACCACCCCTCTCAGCCTGTGGATATCCCCATATTAAGCCCTAAATTACAGGACCAGCAAGTAAAAGGAAAGAAAAGCCTTTGAGAAGCAGCACACCACTCATGATGTACACATCCATTGATGATATAACATGAACTTAACAACCCTAAAATTGAAAATCCCCAAAGATCTCCCCTCCCCTCTTCCCAAAGGGTGTGAGATCAGTATTATGGAGTAATTCTATAAGTTGCACCTAAAAATCAGCTGTGAAAATTGTACATGCTAAGCGCTACTCTATAAAGGTTATGCGTCTTTTATAGATAGCGCTTAGGGCATAAACCACATATAACTTTAGGTACTGGCAATTACACCTGCTAAAAGCAGGTGTAAATGCTGGTGCTAAAATTAGGCACGGTTTGGCTGAATTCTCTATTTAAGGGCTTCTTTTACAAAGCCGTGCTAGTGATTCCTGCACGGCAAATGAGAGGAAGCCCATAGGAATTGACTGGGCTTCCTCTCATTTGCCGCACCGAGAATCGGTAGCAGGGCTTTGTAAAAGAAGCCCTAATTGCGTAAAATTTTGGCATGCCCCCAGAACACCCCTAGCCATGCCCCAAAAACTGTATGTGTGGATCGTTACAGAATATGGTCTGAGTGCAAATCCTAATTAAGGCCAATTAACACCAATATTGGTAGTTGGCAGCCAATTATTGGCACTGATTGGCTTGTTAACCAATTAAGTTGCATGCGCAAATTGGCTACATTTGTTGATTTACATGTTCAACTTTGGTCACCATTTATAGAATCCGGGGGTATTTGTCCAAGATCCTATTTCTAGCTATAGCAGAAGTGTTCCAGTAGGGCTCCCAAATGTCCTGAAAGTGTCGCCAGTGAACAGGTTGGGAGTCAGAAACATGCAAGTGCTCCAAAGAAAGCAAATGTTATAAGCTGGACTTGCTGATGACTTAGGGGCCCTTTTACCAAGCTGTGAGGAAAAAGGGCCCTGCACTGGCAGCGGGAGCCATTTTTACCGCAGCGGGTAAAAAAGCCCCCAGGCACACATGGCCATGCAGTAAGAGAACTCCTACCGCATGGCCATGCAACGGGGAACCCTTACCATCACTCACTGAGGTGGTGATAAGGACTCCCTCGCTAACCCGACGGGAACAAGCAGCACACGGCAATGCCCGATTACTGCCGGGTTACCGCTGTGCAAGCCATTTCTGGGGGTTTTCTTTTTTCCCCCGTAAATGGCGCACGCTTGGGGCGGTTGTGTTGGGCTGGCAGCAGTCCCAAAATATCGAGTGGTAAGCCCTCGCTGGGCTTACCGCCGCTCTGTGAAAGGGCCCCTTAGTGTTGGATAATCAATTTAAAAGAATACACTTATGAGCCTTACGCAAAGCTGTATATATAAAACAAAAATATGCAGGCAGAGCCAGTCCTAAAGTGTGCAAATGCCAGCACACACATCTATTCTTGCACTGGTTAGTGTATATGAGTATGTGTGTATTTTTTAAAATGTACATGTACATTGCAACTTTGCCTCTCATCTACTAAACGACTCCCCTTAGAATGCCTACATGGAGCGCACAAATCAACTTGTTACCATGTGTAAAATAATATGTACACATAACACAGTACAGAAACTTTATAAAATTACCCCCTCCCCACAACATGCACATATATTTTTTTATATAGAAATGGACAGCTAATACAAATTACTGGACATAAGGTGAGGGGGCAAAACCACCACTCAGCACAGAACTGTCAACATTGCGGAATGGAGGTTAGCCACTCTTCTTTGGGATAAACACAAAGGAATCCTAATTAGAAAGAATGGATCTAAAGACGGTTAGCGGAGATTAGATAGCAACACCGCTAATTGAGAAGCAAAGCCAGTGCTGGGCAAGGCTTCTAAGGTCTGTGCCCTGATTGTGGCTGAATAGTTTTGGATGGGCTGCAGTGGAGCTTTTCAGGGGCTGCGACAAATTCAGAAATGTAGAACAAGGACAGTGTTAGACACTCTTCTATGGTCTATGGCCTGAAAATGGCAAGGCAAATCAAGATCAGGTATCCATATGAAATATCACATCATAAACTCATTACCTGTTTTTTTTTTAATACGAGTTACAGTTTCCCTTCATTGCTTCATTGGGCAGGAGAGCCCTCTTTTCCTTCTGGAAACTGCAAAGGTATTCACAAGTTAAAATCCAATATTTCAGTACAGCCACTAGAGGTCTCTGATAACCATAGAGAGTAGAATCATAGAGGTCTCTACAATGAAAGCATAAAACTTCTACAGTAGAGGAACTAATAGAAAGTAGTATCAGCGATTTCTCAAGTGCTGAAAAACGCAAATGGGAACAGAAGAGTGCAAAGGAGAAGGGAGCAGAGAAACAACTGGGTACTTCCAGTTGTGGCTTGACCTACACAGAAAAGGAGGAACAGCTCCTCCTTTTGTGGCTAAGGTTCTGCAAACTGGAGCTTTATTCTTTCTTAGTTTCCCTGTAAATGTATAATTAGATATAATGCTAAGTATTTTTTTTATCCATCTCAGTTATCTTGTATCTAAGGATAAACTAAGGAAGACATCAACTAGTCTGACAAGTCAGCTCATATGCCTAGTCAAGTAATCTAGAGGATATGCCCTCAAATTAAACAGGACGTGCCCATTGCAGGATAAATTCTTTTTTCACTTTTAATAATATAATTCCTTTGTGGGCCTACATGAAACTGTATGGGTTTGATGAAGGTACTGAGGTAGGACGATGGCCAACAGGCAAGGCAGGGGGGCACCAGTGGGCCAATCACAAAGGGCACAACTATAGCTCAGTACAGTGCTAGGGCTCAACTCTGTATTCATTATTATTTCCCTGAACAAATTGTAACCTGGTAATTATTTGGCAATTTATAAATAAAATAAATCAACAACAACAACAAACCCACAGGTGTAATGTGATCTGAACACACCCACAGTATCTCTCATTTAATCCACCTCTAATGGAACTGGGGTTTTTTTCAAATTTTGTATTGAAAGGAATGGCAAATGTGAATTTATCTGTTAGAAAAACAGATGGTGAGCCTAGATCTTTACAAACATCAATTTCCTTAACTTGAATTAAAGGAAACATTAAAAAAAGTGGTTTCATTGAATATACAATGGCTATCACAGCATTGCCAAAGGATCCTTTTACTAAGCTGCGGTAAAAAGTGGCCTGCAGTAGTGTAAGCACATGTATTGGTCACGCGCCGGGCCAGTTTTTACTGCATCTGCAAAAAAGTTTTTTAAATGGACGGGAAAAGGGCACGCGATAAAACTGAAACCAGCGCACATCCAAAACCGGCCTGAATCCTTAACACCACCCATTGATCTAGCAGTAAGGGCTCACATGCTACATGCGCAGTGACCGGTCGGTACACGCCAACTGCTGATTACCTCTGGAAACAACGCATATGGGAGAAAATAAACAAATCATCCAGGTGTTATGGGCGCACGCCAAATCTAAAATTACCGCCAGGGGGAGAAGTAGCCTGGAGGTAATCTCCTTTGTAAAACGCGCCTTTGTAAAATGAACAACAGGGCTGGATACAACACAGAGGTTGCTATTTGGTGACCTCTGCTGGCAAAAGGAGTAATATTGAGGATGAACCAAGCAGAAGACTTCTTCCATCCTCCTGGTTGGGGAGGATACTTGAGTCACTCTGTGCATGACATCTGAGTAAGAACAAGAGGGGTCTATAAAGTAGAGAGCATAGGATAGAAACAAAAGTGTAAAGATACAGTAAAAAAAAGTCATACTACACAAAAAACAAAACAAACATCTCTGTCTTGCTTGCAAGAATGCAGGGCTCTATTCTTCAAAATGTATTCTACTTGGGGGGAAAAATACAAGCATACTTTCCTTTCAGAAATTGTGCTGAGCAAGCTGAAACACTTGAAACAAGTACAGCTAATTGGTCTGATGCAGAAGCCATAACGTTTCAGTTTCAAGTAATCACTGTGTATTATTATCTGCATACCACAGAGAGACAGTGATATTTATGTAGGGGAATCTGTCTAGCCTGAAGCGCCATTTTAATTTCAGCATGTAGAAAGTGTTTCTGTTATAATGAAACTGCAAACTCTAAGATGTTAGATAGAATGCAATATCGCCTCTAGATTACTCAAGATAATAAACAGACATAATAATAACTAAGACCTAACAACACCTTTTTGGAAAAGAAGATGCAGGGACAAGCCAAAACTATGAGCCAGATGAGAAACTGGAAGGCCAGAACTGATGGGAAGGAACTCTGACTTATTTGATACATCATGAAAATATTATAATGCATTTAGCAATTGACTTTCTATGGTCTTCCGAGAGGTTCTGTTCTGGAATCTCTCAAACACTGAGGTTTTGGAGATCAATCTTTCTGTTCACTGCATTTAATAAGAAGCCAATTAGGATGTTGGAGAGACACAGTACATCTGTAGCAGGCAATACATCATTTCTACTAAATGGAGTTTCCTGTCCAACTAAATAACAAGTTATGAGAAAACTCAAACATTTCTGTCTATATGTACCTTCTTTTCAGAGTTATTGTGCATGAATCAAATTGTCAGTATTGTGCCCGATGCACACATCATCCACTTTGAAAATATATTCATGCCTTTATAGGGATTGGTCCTGTTCCTATAAAAGATCTTCTCCCAGGCGGTAAAATAGTGATTGTTTAGTTGTTAAAGAAACTGTAAAGGTGCAAGAGGACTGGAGGAACCCAGACCAACTCTGGCTGAAGAATTCAAGTTCCAAAAATGTTTTAATATTCCAGAGGAGCACTGTGGGAGCAAACAACATTGGCAATCCTGATCCAAGACCACACTGTTTCTACCTACATCTAGAATGATCATCTTAACCTTGATCTCACATTTATTCAATTCACCTTATCCTGAATCCTAGCAAATCTATAGCATCTTAGATTACTGGCCATCCTTTTTACCCCTCCATATTGCTTAAGTACCTGAATATGTAAACCGCTTTGAATGTAGTTGCAAAAACCACAGAAAGGCGGTATATCAAGTCCCAATTCCCTTTCCCCCCCCCCCCCTTTCTATCTCTGGTACCCCAATCACATTCACTGATACCTTTCGGGCATTTAGATGTTCACCTTGATCATCAATTTATGTTTGAAACCCATATTTCCGCAGTTGTCGGGTGTTGTTTCATATCTCAGTGCCGCTTTTGTATTCTAAGCAAATACCTAGATGGTTCAGCCTGTGTTACCCTTCTCCATGCCCTCATCAACTCCTGACTCATTTACTGTAATGCCATCTATGCCGATCTTCCCAACCATCTGATTAAGTGCCTGCAATCAGTACAAAATACCATGGTTTGACTTCTCTCCCATGCCAAGAAACACGATCATGTCACTCTCCTATTAGCTTCTCATTACTGACTTCCTGTTATTTTTCAAATTCAATTTAAAATCCATGCCCTGGCATACAAGGCTGTTTATACAGACACCCCATCTTATTTGGCATCCTTGATTATGCTTTATATCCCAGGCCGTACCCTTCTCTCTGCCTGAGACTTTAGACTCTTCATCCCCTCTATTCATTATGCTGGTCTCAAATCTACTCAACAATCTGTTTTCATTTGCTCCACACCCTTACTGTGGAATACTCTTCCTGTGCCTTCCCACCCCAGGATCAGATTGGTTTTAAAGACCTACCTGTTTATGAAAGCTTATAGGCAATCTCTAGTCGATGTGGGTAGTTATGGTAGCCTATAGTCTTCTCATTAGATTCATTTTATTTGGCCTCCTCTTTGAGCTTTGGCATAATTTATTTTTCTCTCTGACCTTTCTTCTGTCCTGTTATTCATATGGCATTCTTTTGTCTTTTTCATAGGTGGGAAAATGTGGGATACAAATGCAATAAATAAATAAATAAATGACACGTTGTTACTGTAAACCATATTGCTTGGTTCTCCTGAAAGGTGGTGTATTAAGTCAAATTAAACACAAACATCTGTATATTGTTTCCCTGTCAGGTGGGCCTTAGGAAGGTTTCCTCACCCCACCCATCATGACCCACCTTTTTTCTTAATAGTAACTCCTAAGGAGTGGACCATCGAACCACTGACAAGACCAATGGCTGCATCTATATATCTATTTGTGTGTGCTTAACACTTTGGGGACAATTCTAGAATTTAGCACCTCAATTTAGGCACCTTGATGCTGCATGCTGAGCTCCAATTCTATACCGTCATTTTGGATCCAAGATTCCATTGTAGAACACTAGTGCAATTTGGCATCAACACGCCTGCATTTAGACATGCCCACTTACATCAAGTCTACGGCTGTGGTAAGCTGGTGTACCTATTATTCTACAGGATGTCCATGTAAGTAGGACACACGCCCATATCCTACCCATACTCCACCCATGTGTGCACCCCTTGCAGTTAAATACTAAAGCACATACAGGCTCCCTTACAGAATACCATTTAATACACTTGAACACATAAATGCCAAATAAGACTCCACTTATGGACGCAAGGTGCTCATAACAGCACCTCCCCATATCAAATTGCCCTTTTTATTTTCAGAATGTGATTGGGTCCAGTTACATCTTGCCATGCGACATCAGACATGTTTACTGTCCATACTCACGACTCAAAAGTGCATCAATCACTGCCTGTGCAATATTCAAAGATAAGAATGTCAGCCCTCATTTTACACATGCATTGACCCTGGAATAAGAGACGATGCTTACTAAGCTGCATTTCCGAGAAGCCTTTTATCTCCCTCAGTACCTAAAAGACCCCTAAATATAGGATTCCTATTAAAATTTCATGAGTTCTAGCAACTATTTATCAAAGGCATGGGAAGAAGTTATTTCCATCCTGATGAATGGTTTTTTAACATTCATTACTAATAAACAACGTACACATTATTACCATTTTAAAGAGAGCAGTGTTTCTGATATCCCAGGAACACATAAAGTATTATTATTACGAGGAATCTGCAAAAGAGTAAAGTCTGATGATTGAACTTTATGGTTCTGACCAGGCCGATTAGAAACTCTTAAAAGACATTGGCAAAAACATAATGATTTGCATAGATATCCACAAGTGAATACATTTTTCTTCATTCCCATATCTTTCTTTCAGCTCCTTTCACCTACTAGAGATATGGAGCTTTCACATGTAAAGGGTAATGCTTAAAAAAATGTATTTATGCAATTTCAAACAAAAACACACAAGTATCCACTTGCTATAGCAAAACAGACAAGTAATAATACCAAAGGAAAATAAAATCTATTACGGGGGAAAAAAAGAAGGGGGGAATCTTGTCTTCCTTAGATTGCAATTAAGAAAAAGAAGGGGAGTAAAACCTGAAAATAGGAAAAGGATATCCCAAAATAGAAAAGAAACAATCACTACTGCAACAAGGCTTGACACCCACTACAGTCAATGTATCTCTAGTCAGCCAGAATCTTAAACAACCTTCTTAAGATTCAGGAAAGCCTTCAATTGTTCTGGGAGGGCGGAGTAATATATTTAGACCCCCAACCTAACCATACCAAACATTTATAGGGATCAACCAATTTAAAGGTTGCTCCAAGGTTAAGCACTTCCTGTCTAAAGGCTAGGGTTACCATATTTGTTCCCCCCCCCAAAAAAGAGGACACATGCCCCGCCCCCTACCACACCCCACCCTACCCCATCACATACCACCCCCTTTCACATCCCCACCCCCCCAGTCACACCTCCTAAGGGTGTCCTATCCTCCACTCCCCTCCCCTTACTTTACTGTACTGCCCTGGTGGTCTACTGATCTCTTTGGGGCAGGAAAGAGTCCCCTCTTTCCTGCCCGGATGGCTGAAGACTGTCTTGCTCCCTCCCGTATCGGCACCAATTCAAAATAGCTGCTGAGAGTGACCTTGCAAAATTTCTGCTGAAGTCTCGTGAGGCTGCCACTTCAACTCTCGGCGGCCATTTTGAATCAGCGCCAGGACCAGAGGCAGCAAGAGACAGTCTGCAGCCACTCTGGGCAGGAAAGAGGGAGCTCTTTCCTGCCCTGAAGAGGTCACTAGATCACCAGGGCAGTAAAGTAAGGTAAGGAGAGGGGAGGATAGGATAGGATAGGATAGGACACTACTAGGCCCGCCTGCCTGCCAGCCAGCCCGTTTGTCCACAAATCCGGACAAACAGGCAGGCTGGCAAAACCCAACTGGTTGCATGGCCATGTCCTCAAAAACAGGACATGTCCTGGTAAAACCGGATGTATGGTAACCCTACTAAAGGCAAGAAAAGTTTTTCTACGTTCTTGTGTACCTTTTCTTATATCCGGATATATCCATAATTTATGTCCACAAAATAAAGTCTGTGAGTTGTGAAAATAGAGTTTCATAACCTCTCTGTGGATTTACAATGTTAGCTGTCACTTCAAGAATGCAGCAAATTCAGCCATTGTAAAAGCACTGTGGTTTCTAGTTTCAGTTTTCACTAGCTGCAGTCCATGTATGTGGAGGCCATTTTGCTTGGAGGAAATATGGCTTTTATTATTTAAATTATATTCTGTCTTGGTTACTGTGGGTTTAGCAGAAGGACACAGACTGCAAGCTCTGACAATCCCCAGTGGCCCTCACTGGTTCACATTCACACAACCAAACTTGAGCTGTTGGTTTCAGATAGGTTTCAGTCGCAGTTTTGGTTTCAGCCAAAAGCTTTCAGACAGTTCTGGGTTCGGCCAAAATTGAAAATAGACAGTTTTGGTCAACCTCTAGGCTGAACTGACTCCAGATATTCAATGCCAGGGCATGCACAGCTCCTGGCATTTAATATCTGGGTATGTGCGCTCACTCAAAAGTTAATTGGGCACCGGTTCTTATTCGAACCAGTGTCTTTTTGCTGCCCTTACAGCACTTACAAAAGAGTCTCCAATAGGCATAAATAACTGAGGAGCCCTTTTACTAAGCAACGGTAAGCCCACCGCGGGCTTACCGCATGGCAATCCAGAACTACTTATTAAGATATCTAGAAAAGCGGGAGATTCTATATGTAGAATAATGGTGTATCAAACTATGACATTTATTATTTGACCGCTCTGGTGTTTCTGAGGAAAAAAGGCCTCAAGAAGCCCCCAGCTCAAGTTTAGCTTCAGGGGCAGGACTACTTCATCATTGGCCAAAAAAACCTCATTAATTTTTTCTTTTACTCAATATTTTATTATTTATTTATTTATTTATTGCATTTGTAGCCCACATTTTCCCACCTATTTGCAGGCTCAATGTGGCTTACAGAGTTTTGTTATGACATAGTCATTCCAGGATATCAGATACAATTAGTAATATACAGAGATTAAGAAAGGGAAGAGAGAAGGAAGGTGTTGGGCAGGATAGTATAGATGGTGGGTTGGTGAGGTAGTTTTGTAAGGCTATGGGTTCTCTTTGTAGGCCTTATTGAAGAGATGTGTCTTCAAAGATTTGCGAAAGTTAGTTATTTCGTCAATGGTTCTCAGGGCTGTAGGTAATGCATTCCACATCTGTGTACTCATGCTTGCTTGGTTCACTTTGTTTAATTATAGCAACTTACTGAGCATAAATTAGCTTAAATCAACTTAGCTTGTCTGTTGCTTCTTCTCCTTCAGGTACTTCCTGTTCTTCAAGTCCTGACCACGACCGGAACTACTGCCAGCCCGACGCAGGCACTGGTGGTAGTTCTACCTACAGCACATAGCATTTCCGGAACTAGCGGAAATATTTGAAAAATATTTACTCAGGGGATTACAGGGCGGTAATCAGGCTAGCATGGGAGCTCCTACTGCCACATTAATGGGTGATGGTAAGTGCCCCTCCCCCGCATGGCCATGCAGTAACTGCAATCTTACCGCATGGCCATTTCTTTTCTTCAGCCTTTATACACGCCGTGGTAAAAAGGGCCTTTGCGTGAGGCAAAAACAGCCGCCACCGCTAGCATAGGGCCCCTTTTATCACAGCTTAGTAAAAGGTCCCCTGAAGGAATGACCACGTTTGGAGCTGAACAAATAAATGACTGTAGATTCTTATATTAATAAGGGATGTAAAGCTCCAAATATTGATAAATTCAGATTTGTTCCTAAAGATTATTGATAGTCCTCTGTTTTATTTTTTTATCAGTACTTCCAGATTTTTATAGAATAATTATACCAAAAGTAAGTTAATTTATGATTACAGATATGAAGAATGGGAATGAAAAGATGAGGCTCTGTAAGGTAAAGAGCAGGATTATCTACTCTGCTCTAAGGTAAAATAAAGTGAATGAACTGATCATGAATGAGATGCACGTAAAAGATCTGATTCAGGCTGAGGATTCACAATTTTAATTAGAATGAGATGAAGAGAATTTGGTAAGAAACATTATGCCCGTTACACTACATTTTTTTTCTTTTAGTGATGAACACACTTGCGGTAACATCGGATTTTGATTAAACCTTAACTCTTCCAAGATACTGGATATAAAACTTGTTTCATAATGCACTAGGATCTAGTTAGACTGCACTGATTGAGACTTGAGATCAATTAATTTGGAAGCTTTTATATGTAATACTGGCTGTAATTTTACTTGATTGTCTAGATAACGTTATGCATGCACTTTCAATAAAAATCTGAAGAGAAAGGAAAAGGAACCACTCTATACAAAGGTTCCTTATAAATGTTGTATATATGATCCAATGCAAAAAATGTGAAGAAGGATGCTACATCTGTGAAACAAGCCAAAAACTGAAGACATATATCAATCTTCATAGGCATTACATAAACTATTATAGAAAACAAACCCAAAATGACAGCTTAATAGGTGAACTATCTCAAAGGAAGCTCACTCCCTCAATGAGCACATAGGAATGGAAAACTTTCAAAATTAAAATGATCAAAAACTTTGAGATTGACCCAAAATGATTCAATAGAGACAGTGGCTTTCTCATTCACTGTCAAATATAGGGTCACTGAACTATCAAGTGTTACTTTCTCATCACCTCTGTCTGTTCCCCCCACCCTTTTCATTGAGCTCTACTAACATATGTAGACAACCTAAAACTCAGTCTGTACTATTTAAACTCTGTCTAATTGTAATTGCATTGTTCCTTCATCAACCTGTTGAGGATAGGATAACTCTTGAAAGCTTTTCAAAGGTACATTAAATTAGTCCAATAAAAAAGTATCACCTACAACTTGGTTGTTGACCCTTATTTCCACATATCTAAGTGGACTAACATGGCAATCATCAATTCTCTTTTCCAGGAAGATTTTGATCTGGATTGAGTTACACCGTGGAATGGAAGAGAGACTTCTTTTATAAGACATTTATATAACTACATAAGCATTGCCATACTGTTCAAAAAGAACACCTATCAAAAAATGGATAGTGGATCAAAATGAAGAAAATAGGAAAAGCATGTGGCAAGGGGACATATTGTGAGCAGGGCAAGGGTAGAACAGAAATCAACATATGAACTTCAATTTTCAAATAGGGAATACACGTGTAGGTCCCAACAGTGGAGTGGAGGAATGGCCTAGTGGTTAGGGTGGTGGACTTTGGTCCTGGGGAACTGAGTTCAATTCCCACTTCAGGCACAGGCAGCTCCTTGTGACTCTGGGCAAGTCACTTAACCCTCCATTGCCCCATGTAAGCCGCATTGAGCCTGCCATGAGTGGGAAAGCGCGGGGTACAAATGTAACAAAAAACAAGCAGAAAAACATCAGGATTTACACCTGCTGTTCCTTACAAATAAGAGCTAGTAAGGTGCAGTAACAGCTGCCCGCTTACTGGCTACCCTTGCATCCCAACCTCTATGGAAGGACGGGTTGGTATTGGGAGGATGCCCTCTTGTGGAGAGCTGATTGAGGGGCAGTTTCAATGGAGGGTTATGAGCAAGGGGGTGTGTGATGGGGAGATTCAGATGAAGACCTCTTTGAGGGGGTGTGATGGGGAAGATGTGCTTGCAGGTGGGGGGGGGGGGGGGTTGATAGCTTTATTTATTTATTTTAAAGTTTGAATCCACTTACAACTAAGCAGAGTACAATAAAAACATGCATAATTAAAAAAAAAAAAAACAATGAAAGCAAACTTCATCATCAGTCCAACAAACATCTGGGCTCAACCCCACATTTTAACAAAAAACTGCATTTTCAATCTTTTCCTAAACTGTTCCATGCTCCCACATATTCTCAAATATCCAGTCAGCCCCTTTCCATGCAGGAACCTGGTCTACCATACACAACTTAATAAATATTGCAGACACATAGAACCTCGTTTACTAAGTCGCGCTAGAGGCACGTTAGTGCTTTTAGTATGCACTAACCATTAGCGCGCGCTGTGTAGGCGCCCACAATATTCCTATGGGCGCCTACACAGCGCATGCTAATTTTGTGCATGCACTAAAAATGCTACAGCACCTTAGTAAACAGAGCCTATAATCTGTTACACACAGACAGCACTTTGCTTCCTGGCTAAAAGAGAACTGATTAGTTCTCAATGCAGAGAAGACTACAGTCTGTTGGATTACTGATCATAGCACCTCACTATCTTTAGTTCCTACTACTACTACTATTACTACTACTTAACATTTCTAGAGCCCTACTAGGGTTACGCAGCGGTGTACAGTTTAACAAAGAAGGACAGTCCCTGCTCGAAGGAGCTTACCCTCTTTGGTTGGCAGATTTCCACAGTTGAGTCTTCCCATTATTTAGGTGTTAGCCTTGATTCCTATTTAACCTTCTCTCAACAGATTTTGACAATTTTAAAGCTGGATTTTGTTTTTCTCTGTGACAATTACATTCGATTTGCAACTTTTTAAATGCTGAAGCTTTATAAATTCTTTATTATGATTGTGTGGGCTCTCAATTAGATTGTTTATCATCTAGGCCGGTATTTTGCAATCCAACCTAAAATGGCTCCAATCCCTACAAAATACTGCAGCCTAGTTTCTTTGCAGAGCTAAACAGAAGATCGTCACCCTCCTTTTTTTGAGACTACATTGGCTCCTTGTTCAATTATGGATTACATTCAAAATACTTACTTTGGTATTTAAAGCAATCTATGATGGTACCTTGAATTAGCTGTCTACTTTGACAATTCTGTATATTCCCTCTCACTTAGTGCATTCTATTTATGATCATAGATTGGTCCTCTCAAGTCCCGCACGAGTTTGATGGGAATTGACAAGGAATGGCGCCTTTTTTTCTTTTTAGCTCCCTTTCTCTGAAATAACCTATTTTAGGAACTACAGTCAGAGCTGTCCTATAAACATTTCAGAGCTATATTAAAGACTCACCTGTTTCATCTGGCATTTGGCGAGTCCGGAGCACTGTTTGATGGGTGACGGTGATATCAATGGTACTGTACTGAACTATATTGTGTGATAATATGAATGTCTATGCTATCTTGGAATGACTGTGTCTTTCCTTTCATTTGAAGGAGTTCTATTTCTATTATTTGGTTTTATTTTTGAATGTAAATCACCTTGATTTGGCATTTGCCAAGGCTGGCAATACAGCAAGTTTTAAATAAATATGGGATAGAAGGCAGTGTCCTACTGTGAATTATGAACTTGAAAAAAGATAGGAAACAGAGGGGTCCTTTTACAAAGAAGCACCTAAAAGTGGCCTGCATTGGTTTAGGAGCATCTTTTGGATGCACGGAGGTCAATTTTTTTTGTGGCCGAAAATGGACATCTAGCAAAATTAAAACCAGTGTGCGTCCATTTTCAGGTTGAGACCTTACCACCATCCATTGACTTAGCAGTAAGATCTCATGTGCTAACTGGGCAATAAGTGGTCAGCGCGTATAAACTGCCAATTACTGCCGGGTAAACACCATGTGGTAGAAAATAGAAAACATTTCCTAGTGCATGCTTTGGACATGTGTCAAAAATGGAATTACCGCCCGGGGCATGCGGTAGCTGGGCAGTAGTTCCAATTTGGCATGCGTTGGAAACACATAGGCGCCTATGCGCCTTAGTAAAAAGGGCCCCACAATAGTTTATAGTTTAATAGTGCTTACTATACTGCTCTGACTATGCAGGGCAAATCAGTGTATATAGTACAAAAATTTTCAAGAAAAGGGAAAGGAACTCCATTTTCGATAGGAAAGTAAATTCAATCACACTGAGAGGGATAGAGGGAAGACAGGTGGAGAAAGAGAACTGGGGAAGGCGAAATAAAAGCGTTATATAGTAGGAAGGGGAACAAAAGGAGAGAGGAGCGGCTGGTGAACTCTAACTGTCTGGAACTCCAAAAGCCTGTATAAAGAGCCAAGTCTTAAGTTCAGATTTGAAGTTTGGAAAGGAGAGATCGCTATGGAGGGAAAGGGGAAGACTGTTCGAGACATGATGTGAAAGAAAGAAAAATGCCCAATGTCTAGTTGATTCTAAATATGCAAATTTGGGACTTGGAAGGATTAGACGATGATCATTAATGGAGCGGAGAACTCTTGTTGGAGAATAAGGAATTGTGAGGCTGGAAAGGTAGTCAGGTAAACCTTGAATGTTAGTGTTGCTACTTTGCAAAGGATACGTTGTTGGACTAGTAACCAATGATATTGCTTTAACAGAGGTGTAATGTGAATTAAATGGTTAGGAGTCCTTTTACTAAGGTGCACTGAAAAATGGCCTGCGGTAGTGGGTGCGCGCAAAATTATTTTTCAGCGTACCTACAAAAAATGCCTTTTTAAAATTTTTGCTGAAAATGGACCTGCGGCAAAAATGAAAATTAACGCGCATCCATTTTGGGACTGAGACCTTACCACAAGCCATTGACCTAGCGGTAAGGTCTCACGTGGTAACCGGGTGGTAATGGTCTACACAATTCAAATACCACTTGAAGCGCATAGCTGCCACTCGTCAGAAAATAAAAAATATTTTGCGGACGCGCTCCAAAATTGAAATTACCACAAGGGCCACGTGGTATCCAGGTGGTAACTCCAATTTTGTACACATTGGGCGTGCGTAGGCACCTACGCGGCTTAGTAAAAGGGCCCCTTAGTTTTCTCAGTAGAGAAAGGTAAATAGGGGAGTGCCCCAGGGGCCTGTACTAGGACTAATGCTTTTGAACTTAGTTATAATTGATCTGGAAAAGGGAACAATGAATGAGGTGGACGAATTTGCAGATGAGACATTTTTTAAAGTTTTTAAACCCCAAGCGGGTTGTGCAAAAATGCTGGATGACCTTATGAGAATGGGACACTGAGCATTCAAATGGCAGAGGAAATGTAATGTGCAAAGTGATGCTCATAGAGAAAAATAATCCAAACCATATTTAAATGAAGCAAAGTTTTATGTTTAAATCTGTTTTATTGACGATAAGATCAACACAATTATTATTGATATGTACAGAAACTAAATCATGATATCAAACATTCAATCGATAGTTATATGCGTCAATAGTTTCCTTTTTGTTATTCCCTCCTCCCATGTAACCCTTCCCCTTCTTAAATGGTCCACACAGAGAAAAACTATCACTCTAATAAGAACTTTCTTAACCAAAACAACCTCTTCTTTCCTATTTATTGTCCAAAGAACCAAATCCTATCCCAATTCCAAGTTACCCCCCCTTATATTACCGAGACCAGTATAGGTCCAAGTTGCCTTGTTTAAGGGACCCAACTAGGAGAAATCTCCATCTATCCCCGACAATTCATAGCCTGACATATCTTCTAAGGGATGTCTTGACTCTGATGACATCCCCGGTCGTTTGTCAAGGACAGAGGGTAGGATGAATGACCGTCCACCTCCTTTCCCAGCGTGCGACCCTCCCTCTTACACCCAACCCTACCTCCTTCTTGACTTTGTGGCCCTCCCATGATGAAGAGAAAAAAAAAACAATTTTACAGCGCCCCAATCACAGCCTATCTTCATATGTTCTATATGATCTGGTCCTCCTCCCCAGTCCCTAAACCTCCCCATATTCCTTACCCCTCCATACATATAGTCCCTCTACAAGTTAAAAGGAGTTCAAGACTAGACTGCGGGCCCTATGGGGCAGAGATTGGAGATATTTATCCCAAGTGGCCAAGAACATTTGCTTTCGCTTGTATGAGGAACGTGCATATTGCTGGTCCATTAACATCAGATTATGTAATTTACTCCTCCATTGCCAGTAAGAGGGTGCTTGATCGCTGACCCATACTGCCAGGATAGTACGTTTGCCAACATTCCTGCTTTACGGATCAGTAGTTTAAAATGTCTGTCTTGTACCCCCAAATCTTCATATCTGTCTAGAAGAATGCCCCTCGGTGACATCCGGATTACCATTCCTCCTAATGTCTCTAAATACTGAATCACTTTATTCCAGAAATCTCTTATGACCTTACATTTCCACAATGCATGAAAAGGGGAGTTAATTTCTTGATGACATTTCTGACAGATCGGAGACTCTATCCCCCCTGCCTTGAAAATTCTTTCTTGCGTAAAATAGGCCCTATGCAATACTCTAAATTGGCATTCCCGTATATCCGCATTAACCGAAATGGTAGGAATTCTCCATATTAACCGAAGGATATCTAGGGCTCTTCAGTTTGTAAAAAAGATGGCTGAGGGGAGATATAATAGAGATCTATAAATTATGAGTGGAATAAAATGGGTTAAATACAAATCCATTGTTTACTCTTTCAAAATGTATAAAGACCAGGAAGCTATTAAGTAGTACATTTAAAAATAAAATAAAAATATTTTTCATTCGATACATAATTAACCTCTGGAATTCATTGCTGGAGGATGTGCTTAAAGCAATTAGCAACAGTGGCTTTAAAAACAATTTGGACAACTTCTAAGAAGAAAAATCCATAAAGCATTATTAACCCCTGATGGGCTTGGGGAAAATTACTGCATATCCCTAAATTAGGCAGCCTGAAATGTATCTACTCCTTCAGAACCCGTTAGACACCTATGACTAGGACTGTGGGTTTGATAGGCTCTTGGTCAGATCCACTATAGCAGTTCTTACAGTATGTGTTGGCTACTATTACCATCAAACCTACTTAACAAACTTTAGAAATCCTGCAACTTCCTCAGAATGTTTTTGGGGCTTACATTTTAAGTTATTTGAACATCTCAGGGGCTAAGTTTTTAAGAGGATGTCTGTGTAAAAGTTGGGGGAAAGATTCCTATTTTAAAAGTTTTATAAATGTAAAAGACACCAGAAACCAGCCCCAGTAGCAAAAAAAAGTTGAGCTGTGGTATCATGAGCCTTCATTTGTAACTACCCGGGTTGCTCCCCCCACCCCCAATTTTATATCTTCCTCCCTACTCATTTGACACAGCGATTACACAACAATCAACAAACAGAGGCCAAAGCTCAGGGATCCTTCCCAAACTCTACAATCTTAGGCCTTCTATCTTGCCATTAGGTGTCACCAAGAAAGGAAAGACTCCCTCTCAGGAACTAGTGTGAATATACCTCTGGAGCACCTTCAGCATTGCTTGGCTGTGGAAATGGAAGACTTGATTATGGAATCAAACTGAAGTCCTCCACATAGCAGCACTGCCACTGATCCACTGAGTTTGATAAATTTGTAACCCTTTTTATTTTTCCATCACCTTAGTTATTTCCCTTCAATCTTCCCCTCTCCCTTCCTTCAGTCCTTTACTTACCTCCTCCTACAATCTTAATTTCTCCTAATCTCAATTCCCCCATCTCATATTTTCCTTATCGTCTCTCTCCAGCTCTACCTTCCAGGTTTCTTTCTTTTTCTTCTCACTTCCATCTCCCCCATCACTTTTCTTCCAAATCTTCTACCTACTTCCTTTTTCCCCCATCTTCACACATCTTCTCTAGTTTGCAGCCCCCCCCCCCCCCCCTTCTTTCACCATTACTTTCCCTTTACCATCTTCAGAAAAGAATCACTATTTTCATCTCTCAAGTCTCAGTTTATCAAATCTTGTATTTTTCTTATAAAGGATTCTGGGAAGATCGGCTATATTTTATAGAAAATATCTTTGATCTGCATCTAACATGACTGAATTGGAACTATACAAGGGCAACCAAAACGTCATTTCTACATGAATCTGCATGGATTGTCTATTTTCTCCTCTTCTTCATTAGGATCTGCAAGTGAAGAATTCCTCACAGAATAGCAGCAAGTGCTGACAGCTACCGTGTGCATTTGAAAAAGAGATCTGGAAGCTGCATGAATTCTCTTGAGATGACAGATCTATCTGTTCCAATTATTTTTGCCCCCTGTTGAGCTCAAGAGAATGCCATGTGCAGGGACTCTCCAAAGCCCTCAGCTGTCCCCCCCCCCCCCACACACACACATTCTTACACATAAACAAAGCTAAAGACATTAATCATTATTCATCTTATGTCCTAGGAGAAATATATTCTTTTTCATACAGGCATGCCTGCAAAAACAATTAAATACACGTATTCGTTTAACACAAAAAAGAGCATATCAGTGATCACAAAAGGGATTCTCAGACCTGTTCTTGTAACCCCACAGCCAGCTGGGGTTTCAGGGTATCCACAATGAACATACACAAGATACATTTGTGCTAATTTTTCTTATGCATATTTATTGTGCATATGCTGAAACTCCGACTAGCTTCAGTATTGCACAGAGGGGTCCTTTTACTAAGGTGTGCTGAAAAATGGCCTTTGGTAATGTAGGCGCGTGTTTTGGGCGCACACAGATCCATTTTTCAGAGCGCCTGCAAAAAATGCCTTTTTAAAATTTTTGCCGAAAATGGACATGCAGCAAAATAATTGGTGCACATCCATTTTGGTTCTGAGACCTTACCGCCAACCACTGACTTAGCGGTAAGGTCTTACGCATTAACTGGGTGGCAATTACGCGCATCAAATGCCACCTGGCATGTGTAGCGGATGCACACCAGAAAATAAAAATTATTTTTCAGATGCGCATATTCGACGTGTGCCAAAAATGAAATTACCGCAAGAGTAATGCGGTAGCCGGGCGGTAACTCCAAATTGCCACGTGAAGACACTTACACGGCTTAGTAAAAGGGCCCCAGTGATTTGGGAAGCCCTGTACTAGTGGCATATCCATTTTAAAGACATGCATACAATTACCAATGTCCCACAAAGCCTGGTGGCATGAGTTACTAAGAAGTGTTGCACAATCATGAAAAAGATGATTGTGTTTTGAAAGCACAAAAGAAATCTGTGTATCAAAAGTCTGCTGTGAACGTTTTCATATCTTTGTACATTTTTCACATTCTGCTGCCTAAAAAATAAAATTCGCAATGAATTAAAGGAGGTTTTTTACTGATATATATATATATCATAAGCTACACCCCTAGATAACTGCAATTCTGTATCCTGTACATTGGTCTCCTCAAGAAGTTCTTTAGAATTTAGCACAGAATACAACTTCAAGAATGGTGATGTGGACAGCAAGGTAAAAGATGACTTTGCCACAGTGGCAATGCCACAGTGGCAAGTCTTACAATGGCTCCCTGTGCCAAAAAGGGATTGAATCAACATGTTATGTTTAACATTTAGGGTTATTCACATGCATAATTTGTCATATCAATAAACGTTTTTTGAATCTGAATTTGTATAGGTCAGAACAATGGTTCTCACTGCTGATTTTCAAAGTATCAGAACAGGTCTGGTTTTGATGGTAATAAAAATGAGCCCGATATTTAGAAAATGATGAGCTCCTAAATTTGTGCCCTATTTTCAGTCAAACTTAGGACCATAAATTCTTAGCTGAAAACTTATCTTAATTTAGGAGCTTAAAATGTATGCTTATAAAATGTGGGCCTGTCATTAATTTGCCTAAGTTATGGATCCTTATTGGACTTTTATCACCACCCCCTCTTTATTTCTTTGTTGCTTTTATTTATGTTTCTTATATGCCTACTACTATATTGTGTATTTCTATTTTACCGAACCGGAGCCTGCCTCTATGGTATTGTGTAAACCACATTGAGCCTGCAACTAAGTGGGAAAATGTGGGGTATAAATGTGTTAACTAACTAACTAAATAAATAAATAAAATAAGTGCTAAACTCCTAATTTATTTTCTCCACCTTAAATCCACCCCAGTTGCCACCCAATTTTTATGCTCCTAAATCTAAGAGTTTAGTGAAGTCTTGAGTAAAAATATATGCGCTCAGCCCTAGTAAATTTTCAAAGAGCTTAATTTATGAACATAACTCTCAAAGAGGCCCTTTTTTTTTTTTAATTTGTACCCTGCGCTTTCCCACTCATGGCAGGCTCAATGCAGCTTACATGGGGCAATGGAGGGTTAAGTGACTTGCCCAGAGTCACAAGGAGCTGCCTGTGCCGGAAATTGAACTTAGTTCCTCAGTTCCCCAGGACCAAAGTCCACCACCCTAACCACTAGGCCACTCCTCCACTCCACGGTAGAGCTAACCGCAACATCGGCTCGCGCCAATCCGGCACTATTGCCAGCTGTATGACTGTAAATATTTTTTTTTATTTTTACCACTGGGTAAGGGCTCCCCCAGGAAATGGTTGCGTGGCAAATTTGTATTTACCACCCAGCCATTTCATTTTTTTTTAACCTGCTATGGTAAAAAGGGCCTTGGCACATGGCAAATACACGTGCCGATGCCACCACAGGGCCATTTTTACTGCAGCTTGATAAAAAGGCCCCAAAGTTAGGAGTATAAATCCTTTAAATACTGGGCCCAATGTGCACATTAATCAGGTTCTTTACGCCACATGTATGCATATGTATCACAGAAATGGCCATTAGTCAGGGGCCTTTTTCCTGAAAGTCTACTTCAACTTGACAAGTTGAAGCTTGGCTATCTTATGATGCTTTAATAACAAAACACTGTGCTACAATATACTGCTACAGATCCTTTTTAGAGGCTAAAAGAATTAAAATGTCTAAGCATAAATGTAGTTTTTGGGATAGCACCTATAGAGAAGTGCTTCATCCTTAGGGTTACCATTCGTCCGGATTTCCCCTGACATGTCTTCTTTTGAGGGCATGTCCGGGGCGTCCGGCGGGTTTTGCCCGCCTGCCTGTTTGTCCATATTTCTGGACAAACAGGCGGGCGGGTGAGCGAGCGGCGCCGTGGGTCTCCCCTCCCCTCCCCTTACTTACTATCTGCCCTGGTGGTCTAGTGACCTCTTAGAGGCATGAAAGAGCCCCCTCTTTCCTGTCCAGAGCACTGCCTTGCCCTTCATCCTTCTCAGTCTCGGCTGGGGATTCAAAATGGCCGCCGAGAGTTGAAGTCTCGCGAGGCTGCTTCAACTCTCGGTGGCCATTTTGAATCCCCAGCCGAGACCGAGAACGATGCAGGGCAAGGGCAGGCAGCACTCCAGGCAGGAAAGAGGGGACTTTTTCCTGCCCCAAAGAGGTCACTAGACCACCAGGGCAGTAGATAGTAAGTAAGGGGAGGGGAGGAGAATATGTGAGAAGGGGGAAGGGAGGTGACGGGAGGGGAGGTGATGGGGGCAGGGGAGGAGAATATGTGACCCGGGGGAGGGGAATATGTGACAGGGGGGCGAGATGAGGATCCGAAAGGGACGTGGTGTCGGCGGGGCAGGGGGGTATGGTGTGGGTGAGGCAGGGGGCGTGACATGTGTCCTCTTCTTCAGAGGACAAAATATGGTAACCCTATTCATCCTCCCAAATAAATCTTTGTCTCTACAGAGCCTTACTAGAAAGTCTGCACTCTTTTGGGACACAGGGTAACTTGGTATCAACGTGCCTAACATTTAGGCACTGCACTTAAGCTAGCTGTAGAGCTGCATAAGCGTGCATGGTTAAATACAGCAGGGATACTCGTAACTTATAGCATTGTGTAAGTTATGCATGTAAGTGGGAGCCCCGCCTAGGTCTCATCCACGTTCTATCCCTGTGTACGCCCCTCTTGCAAATCCATGCTATGTAAAATAAGCTGGAATTTTCAGAAGAGAGCTTATGCAGAATTTTGGTATTGTGCATTTTTGTATACATACACACACAGATATGCTAAGCTAAACATTTATTTGTGTAAGTGTGAGTGCTTACTTTATAGAATTGCTCTTTTTATGATACAGAAAAGCTCAGAGAACATACCAAGTATATAAACAAGAATTCCTTCTGAAATTAGACAGGAAATTATAGGAAGCAACATTTTGGAAAAGGGTGTAGAATGGTGCATATGCTCTGTGAAAGTACATAGGAAAATATAATAGCATATGTTAAGCAGGTGATTCAACACTCATTTCCTCCAGTTCTTGTTCTTTAAGTCTTTTTCTACTGCATACAGACATTTGGAAACTTCCATTTATTTTATTTATTTATTTATTTGTTGCATTTGTATCCCACATTATCCCACCTTTTTGCAGGCTCAATGTGGCTTACATTATGCCGTAATGGCGATCGCCATTTCCGGAATGAGAAATACAAAGTAGTGTTACATTAAAGTCCATAAATGTTAAAGTAAGTTCTAAAGTAGGTTAGATAAACAGTTCATTACAGGCATAAGAGATAAGGGGGTAATGCATTAATGTTCATTGGTGACAAATTGATTGATGCAATCAGGTATAGAGAATACGGTTTTATCTGGTTCTAATAGAGTTTTGATGTTAGGTCATTTATGATGGCTCAATATGATATATCTTCTCGAACAGGTTGGTCTTTAGTAACTTCTGGAAGGCTGTTAAGTCATGCATTGTTTTTAAGGCCTTTGGTAGTGCATTCCACAGTCGCGAGCTAACGTAGGAGAAGCTAGATGCATATATTGATTTATATTTAAGTCCTTTGCAACTGGGGTAGTGGAGGTTCAAGAATGTGCGTGCTGATCTTTTTGTGTTCCTAGTTGGTAAGTCTATGAGGCCCGACATATATGTCAGAGCTTCGCCATGAATGATTTTATGAAAAGATTTTATTTTAGAGATAAAACCCAGAATAGTGCACTCCTGAGACACCACTATGCACTTGCTTCAGACACTCCTATCTGCACCCATGTTCACATCCCACACCCCCATCCTCACATCCACCCTGTACACCCAAGAACTCCCTGTATTCAAGACACACATATATGTCCCCCCCACCCAACAGCATCAGACAGCCTCTGGCTGAAGTATTGCCCTAGACACCCCATCTACCACAAACATTTGCAAAGACTTCCTCTATCCTAAATATTCCCCCACACTAGGAGTGGCCTAGTGGTTAGAGCACCGGTCATGCAATCCAGAGGTGGCCGGTTCAAATCCCACTGCTGCTCCTTGTGATCTTGGGCAAGTCACTTAATCCTTCATTGCCTCAGGTACAAACTTAGAATGTGAGCCCTCCTGGGACAGAGAAATAACTAATGTACCTGAATGTAACTCACCTTGAGCCACTACTGAAAAAGGTATGTGCAAAATCTAAATAAATAAAATAATAAATAACACAAATATAGTCCCTGCTCCCACACACTGGATAGCTACTGAATGGAATGAGTAAATAAGAAAGGGGTTTTTTTTTTTACCTTTTTAAATATACCAATAAAGGGTACACTCTATAACACTAATAAGAAACAAATTGAAGAAGGAGAGGAAGAGAGATCATACTTGAGAGAGTTATAGATACTGTTCTGGTTTGGCTGCCCAGAGGACCAAAGGGGGAGGACCTGACTAATCCAGGTTCTCAGGAAGGAGGAGGTGTCCTTTGGTGAGGTCAAGTGATTTGGCATCCTTATAAAAGCTAGCATCCTCTATGACATATGACCAAAGGTACACGGCCAAAGGGGCACAACTGGCCCCTTGAGTGCCCCTTCAGTACCATTCAGTGCCAAGGTGCTGTTGTTCAATAGATCCTCTTTCGAGTGAACTCATTGTGGTTACTGAAGATGGAGAAGAGGAAAATTAAGAGGAAGGGTGTAGTGCCTGGGCCTAAATCTAGGTCTATGACTAGCCATCTTCAGGCTCTGCTAACTACATCTGGGCCTGAACTGCTACCTTCTCTTGGGAGCTTCTATTAGCTCCCCTCACAGAACTCCTCCACCTCCCCCTCTAGGTTCAGTGGCCTCCCCTATAAACTCTAGAGTTCCATCTTTAAGGTCTGAAACTCTAGGGTCAGCAGGCTCAATTCCCATTCCTTGAGTAGTACTAGTCATCACTATTCCCTCTAAGCTGAGCAGGAGTCCTCCACCTACAGTCCAACCAGTGAGGGGGGGGGGGGCTGTTTCACTATCACATTTTAAACAGTAAGGGGCAAGCAAGCTCTGCAGGTCTCCAAGGAACCTGTCTGTCCTAGTGATTGAAACCCCAATATTGAAGCATCACCCTTCGCTGACATCAATACAGTTAGAGGACTCCTGCTCAGCTTAGAGGGAATAGTGTTGTCTAGTACTACTGAAGGAATAGGAATTGAGCCTGCTGAAGTTAAATTAGTAGACGACTGGAAGATAGTCTCTCACAAAGATTCATTCTTAAAGGCTTATGGATGAAGTTTCCTCCTTTTCTAAGAGTATGGTTGCCAAATTGGCAGACCATGAAAATAGAAATCTCAGTCTAATGTACATCAAATGACTGGTGCTGCTCAGATTAAGGATAGTTTAGTGTCACATCGACAGGTGGAAGTAATGGAGAACTTGATGATATATGACAACCTTAGGTCTTTCCATTTTCCTAAATCTCGGTTACTATCTCCCTTAGAAATGATTAAGAAATATTTTCTAGAAATTTTTAATTTCTCAGATGATGATTCCATCATTATAACCAGGCTATATTATTTGCCTGTTAGGGGGATCACAAGAGATATGAAGGAAGAATGTCAAGATGTTCTAGAAACTCCTGACAATTTGGATGTCTCTATTTTCTCAAAATCCTCCTCTCATAATATCCTTAATAGGGATACTCAAAACATTTCCTCAGAAGGGTGATAAAGTCAAGGGGTATGTCTACTAAAGAGCATTAAGCCCTAATGCATACTTAGCACAAAGCACACTAAAGCATTTTTCAGTAAGTAATCTTTTTGCACACACTAAGTGCTCATTATTTATATTTTTGTATATATAATTTTGGAGAGGGCATATCAGGGGCAGAGAATGGGCGTGAATGCACTATTCAGCTAGCACACTTACATGACCCAGGAAATTATAGACTGGTGAGCCTGAAGTTGATGCCGGGCAAAATGGTAGAGCAAAAATTACTGAGTATATACATAGGCACGGATTGGTGAGACAAAGCCAACATAGATTTAGTGAAGGGAAATCTTGCCTCACCAATCTACTACATTTATTTGAAGGGGTGAATAAACACGTGGATAAAGGCAAGCTGGCTGATACTCTGTATCTGAATTTTCAAAAGGAATTTGACAAAGTACCTCATGAACGACTCCTGAGGAAATTAGAAAGTCATGGGATAGGAAGTAGTGTCTTATTGTGGATTAAGAACTGGTTAAAATTTAGAAAATAGAAAGTAGGGTTAAAAAGTCATTATTCTCAATGGAGAAAGGCTGGGACTGTTGCTTTTTAACATATTTATAACTGATCTAGATATGGGAATAGCTAGTGAGGTAATTAAATATGCCAATGAAGCAACGTTATTCAAACTTGTTAAATCACGAGAGGATTGTAAAAAACTGTAAGAGGACCTTACAAGACTGGGAGACTGGGCATCCAAATGGCAGATGTCGTTTAATGTAAAGTGATGCATTTAGGAAAGAAGAACCCAAACTACAGCTACACTAGGAGTCACTGCCCGGAAATAGACCTAGGTGTCATCGTTGAGGATACATTGAAATCTTCTGCTCAGTGTTTAGCAGTGACTAATGAAGCAAATAGAATGTTAGGAATTATTAAGAAAGTAATGGAAAACTAAACTGAGAATATTATAATGTCTTTGTATCACTCCATGGTGCAACCGCACTGTGTGCAATTCTGGTCACCACATCTCAAAATAGATATAGCAGAATTAGAAAAGTACAGAGAAGGGCGATGAAAATAATAAAGAGGATGGGACAACTTCCCTATGAGGGAAGACTAAAGAGGCTTGGAGAAAAGATGATATGATAGAGGTCTGTAAAATACTAAGTGAAGTAGAATGGGTAGACGTGAACCATGTGTAATTAAACTCAAATTAAATGTGGTTAGCTTAGCAGGGTTTAAAAAGGTTTGGCTAATTTTCTAAAATAAGTCCATAAGCCATTATTAAGATTCACATGGAAAAATCACTGCTAATTTCTAGGAAAAGCAGCATAAAATCTGTTTTACTCTTTTGGGATCTTGCCAGGTACTTCTGACCTGGATTAGCCACTGTTGGAAACGGGATACTGGGCTTGATGGACCTTTGGCTTTCTTATAACCAACAGACAGCTTTCTTGTAACCCTCATGTTTTAGCTGCAGATGCAACTTTCCTCCTCCAATTTCCCTATAAGCGTCCGGTTTTCTTTCAGGGAAGCAGATATGCCTTTTAGAGGCATTACAATTGGAGTATCTTCTAAAGTGAAAAACAATTTTAAGAAATATTTTCTGAAGAAAATTTAGAAATTTTGATTTTCCTTTTTTAGCTTGGGAAAATGATGATACTTGGTGGGTGGAACTGGAATCTATTAATCTGTAGTGTGTTTGGGTCCTATTTTGTCGGGTTTTTTTTTACTTTTCTTGATTGTCTTTTTTTTTCTTTTTCTCCTCTCCATAATGTGGGCTAGTCGATTTGTATAATTATTATATATTGTTATTCCATAGTAATGGTTGTGTTTCCTTATGATTTTCTACTTGGATTTTTTTTGTTTATTTCATATGACTACATTGACAATACTAATAAAAAATTAGAACAAATTAGAGAAAGTATTTTTTTTCACTCAGTTAACAATTAAGCTGTATAATCTGTTGCCAGAAACATGCGATCAAAGCAATTAGCACAGCTGAGTTTAAAAGGGGATTAGACAAATTCCTGGAGAAAAAGTCAATAAACCATTATTAGCATAAGTTACTCATTATCTCTAGGTGTGAACAATAAGGAATGGATGTGCTTCTCGGGATCCCAGCAAATACTTGTGACCTGTATTGGTCACTGTTGGAAACTTGGTAGCTGTGCCAGCATTAGAGGGATCCAATCAAGGCAACTGCCACAGGGGCCCCCAAGCCTGAGGCTGAAGGAGTCACAGCCTACTGGTAGGCTTTGGGGCTCCTTCTCAAATTTCTTTCCTGGGCTCCAATATGCCTAATACCAGCCCTGCCTAGTACACATTTGGTCTGATCCAGTACAGCATATATATGTTCTAGAATAGGCACTGAAAAAACAGGAACGGAGCAACAACTTTAGAATTCTTACAGCCTTATCCAAAAAGGATTTTTTGCCTAAGGAAAAGAAGAAAATCTTTTTTCATTAAAGTCTTTTGGTCAACCTGAAATAGCATCATATGCTTCAGTTTGGTCAATTGTGTTAAGTACGGCTGAAGAAAAGGACATCAGAGGCACTCACTGTACGGCTGAAGACATGAATTAATTTTTCCTGGTTGCCCTTGCTGTTTCTCCTTTGTAAGGGAAGCAATTTGTGAGATGCCTTTGAAACAACTTTTTCTAGTTTCAGCTATGCTCTCTTGGTCTAGTGAACAATGAAAATAGCTGTTTTATGGCATCCTGAAGACTGGCTGAATACAGGCATAAAATAAATGACAGAAGCTGTGCTACACTGAGCAGCAGATTAAAGGCCCAATGCATTAAAACGTACACACACACACACACACACAAAAATGTTATCCGTATTGTACACTCTGCATTCAGTTTTAGCATTTAAGCAATACGTGGTGCTTCCGAAAAAGCTGAAGTTATAGTGTACATGAGATGGCACCAGCAGTATTTAGAGTAAGTTTCCAAACTGTGTTACACAGCAAACCACAAGTTACTCAAAGGGCATGGGATAAGTACATAAGTAATGCCATACTGGGAAAAGACCAAGGGTCCATCGAGCCCAGCATCCTGTCCACGACAGCGGCCAATCCAGGCCAAGGGCACCTGGCAAGCTTCCCAAACGTACAAACATTCTATACATGTTATACCTGGAATTTTGGATTTTTCCAAGTCCGTTTAGTAGCGGTTTATGGACTTGTCCTTTAGGAAACCGTCCAACCCCTTTTTAAACTCTGCTAAGCTAACCGCCTTCACCACTTTCTCCGGCAACGAATTCCAGAGTTTAATTACACGTTGGGTGAAGAAAAATTTTCTCCGATTTGTTTTAAATTTACTACACTGTAGTTTCATCGCATGCCCCCTAGTCCTAGTATTTTTGGAAAGCGTGAACAGAAGCTTCACATCCACCTGTTCCACTCCACTCATTATTTTATATACCTCTATCATGTCTCCCCTCAGCCGTCTCTTCTCCAAGCTGTATAGCCCTAGCCTCCTTAGTCTTTCTTCTTAGGGAAGTCGTCCCATCCCCGCTATCATTTTAGTCGCCCTTCGCTGCACCTTTTCCAATTCTACTATATCTTTCTTGAGATGCGGCGACCAGAATTGAACACAATACTCAAGGTGCGGTCGCACCATGGAGCGATACAACAGCATTATAACATCCTCACACCTGTTTTCCATACCTTTCCTAATAATACCCAGCATTCTATTCGCTTTCTTAGCCGCAGCAGCACACTGAGCAGAAGGTTTCAGTGTGTTATCGACGACGACACCCAGATCGCTTTCTTGGTCCGTAACTCCTAACGTGGAACCTTGCATGACGTAGCTATAATTTGGGTTCTTTTTTCCCACATGCATCACCTTGCACTTGCTCACATTAAACATCATCTGCCATTTAGCCGCCCAGTCTCCCAGTCTCGTAAGGTCCTCTTGTAATTTTTCACAATCCTGTCGTGATTTAACGACTTTGAATAACTTTGTGTCATCAGTGATAAACACAAAGGTTCCCTAAATGGCAAGAAAATGCTTTAAAAAAAAAAAGCAATGGGATAAACTGTATGGAAATGTGGTTCAGCCCCAAACAGCAGTAAAATAATTAGACTGTGTTTCCAAAAGTGTTAGGGATCATTGTTTGGGATGTGGGCAGACACTATAGATGAGATCCTGAGGACCAGTGCTGGTGTAAACTAAGGATCGGCATTAGGAACTGAAAAAGGTTGGTTTATGCATCGTTATACATTAAAGTACATAATCCAAAACAAGGCAAGCAAGGCCAGGAATGACAAGGTCTAGGAAAGTATGGACCGGTGCAGAGCTCCATGAGCACAGGAGGCAGGCCATGCACCAGAACAAACACAAGAAACAATGAACCAGATAGGAGCAGGCTCAGAGGTGGGGAAGAAACACCACAGCCAATCTGGGCTGGTGCCTGTTGATCCAGTTGATCCAGAATGGCACATGGAAGAGATGGGGAAGTAACTCACATAACATAATGTCAAACTTTAAAAGGGGTTGTGATGAAGTGCCTGGACTAGGATGAGTTTCCTTAACTGCACTCTCTCACTAGGCAAGTTTAAGGATAGCCAGAAGGGCAGGCAGAAAGGAGTGAGAACAAAGCAGAGAGGCTCCTAGCGAGCAGTAAGGGATCCTCCAAGGATGTTCCAAGCTGGGTTGCAGTGTCTGAAGATGAGCCCAACTGAAGGCAGGCGCCGCCCCTCCAGCAGATGTCTGTACCACATAGCTGTAAGCAGCAGAAGCGTAATTCAGGTGGGCCTTAGAATCTTCTGAACTGCTAATCTTTGAGGCCAGGCCACAGATAGGCCTGATTTTGATTAACGTTTAACACAAAGTCCAGTGTACACTGAGACTGTGGGGCCCTGTCAGGGACAGGGCTGCACGATTAATTGTACTTAAAAGAGATTTTTGTTCCTACTTTATGCAGTCTGTGAAGTGAAAAGGCTTTACACTTCTCTGAGTGACTGCATTTTTCAGGCTCCATGCTTGGTTGCCAATATCACTACCACAGAGGTATTGACAAATTGTGCCTGGTGAACTGTAGAATATCATTTATCGTTTATACATGTGATATACGCTTCATTCATACACGAGTTGAAGCAGTTTACAAATATTTTTTTTTAAAACATACATTGAAAGAAAACAGAAAGGAGCGCCATAAAAATGATAGGACAGAACAACCAATCACCAATACAGAGTAAAGAAATCATACGTGAACAAAGTCTTCAGAAATAAACCTCTAAAAAAAACGCTGTAGTCTTTAAAAAGACCTTTGCTACATGTAGTGGTGCCTAGAAACGATATCATTAGCGATATTTTTCACTACACCTAACAAAGGTCTTTTTAAAGACCACAACGTTTTTTAGAGGTTTATTTCTGAAGATTTTATTCATAAGGATTGTTAGACACATTTACCAACACTCCTGAAGAAGGCACTTTCAGTGCCAAAACATAGTACTGTGTTGAGTCATCCTTTAATAAATTTTAGATCTACGTTGGATGTCTCTGGTCTGTTTTTTGAAGAGCCTGATTCTGTTCCCACTCTTTTCATGTTCCCATAATTTGGGCACCATGTTATAGAAGTACATAAGTACTGCCATACTGGGATAGACCAAAGGTCCATCAAGCCCAGCATCTTGTTTCCAACAGTGGACAATCCAGATCACAAATACCTGGCAAGATCCCAAAAAAGTACAAAACATTTTATACTGCTTAACCCAGAAATAGTGGATTTTCCCAAAGTCCATTTAATAAAGGCCTTTGGACTTTTCCTTTAGGAAGCCGTCCAAACCTTTTTTAAACTCCGCTAAGCTAACCGCCTTTATCACATTCTCTGGCAATGAATTCCAGAGTTTAATTACACGTGGAATTAAGAAAACTTTTCTCAAATTCGTTTTAAGTTTACTACATTGTAGCTTCATCACATGCCCCCTAGTCCTAGAATACTTGCATTTGTGTGCCTAACTGCCATCAGTTAGATGTGAGAATTTACACCAGCCTTTGGCAGGCATAAGTGCTCACACTCAAACTTAGGCATGAAAAGCATGCTACGGTAGTATTCTGTAATGGGCACAGAGCACTCTTTACCAACTCCTTGCTTAGTGCGGATCATAAATTCAATATGGAGACAGAAGTGCCTTGGCTTAGAATGTATAAAAGGAATCTCGTCCCTGACACAGTGATACGAAACACGATATCATGCTGGGAGTTTGCCTGTACTTGAGGAGCACTTAATTAAGCTAAGTAATGATTGAAAGTTAAATTATAAGACTTTTTGGATACAGAAGGAATATGGTTTTTGGTAGTAATAAGTGATTTACTTAGCCCACCGTCTGATGAGCCAACGGGAAGTACACATCTGTATGGTGAAATTTGGGGTTTAATAGTGAATTCTCATCTGAACATTATATATACAATGGGCCTCTATGTTTGCCACCTGCTTTTCACTGGACCAGTGTAAAACAATGGTAGATACTGGGGCTCATTTTCAAAGCACTTAGACTTACAAAGTTCCATAGGTTACTATCCGCCTTATTTTCGAAAGAGAAAGACGCCCATATTTCGACCCAAATCGGGAGATGGGCGTCCGTTTTCCGTGGGCGCCCAAATCGGTATAATTGAAACCCGATTTTTGGCGTCCTCAACTGCAGTCTGTCACGGAGACGAACAAAGATCATGGGGGCGTGTCGGAGGCGTGGCAAAGGCGGGACTGGGGTGTGGCTATCGGCCGAGGAGAGATGGGCGTCTTTAGCTGATAATTGAAACAAGAAGGGCATTTTTGACGAGAATTTGGTCCGCTTTATTTGGACCCTTTTTTTTCAGGTCCAAGTCCCAAAAAAGTGCCTCAACTGACCAGATGACCACCAGAGGGAATCAGGGATGACCTCCCCTGACTCCCCCAGTGGTCACTAACCCCCTCCCACCAAAAAAAACCCACTTTACAAACTTTTTTTCCCAGCTTGTATGCCAGCCTCAAATTCCGTACCCACCTCCATGACAGCAGAATGTGTTCTATCCTCTGACAGCCTTTCCCTGGTTCTGATGTGGGTCTCGGGTGAGTGTGACACCTTTTCTGTTAAGGGCACTGCAGAGTCACATCAGCAATTGTGGTGGGTGTGGGGTATTGTGCTCCGTAATTCCCCTTGCTTGTGTTAAATGCTCACGATGTTGGTAGTTGGTAGGCTCTACTACCATGGTGCTTTTCCCTCTGCTTACTGGGTCAGAGTGTGCCCTGTTTTGTTTCCGGTAGTCCATGAGGTAGTGGCCATTTGTGTAAGACACTTTTAGATCCCTTTCATGTGTTAGCCACGTTACAGCACTTACTCTTACCTTGAATGTTGCTGAAAGAGAGCATTGTACACCATTCTGCCAGCTCGGACCTACTGCTAATCTCAGTACCAAGGAGACTCGTTGCCAGTGGGGCACAATCTCTGATCTGCAGTTAACTGTGAGTAAACGTGCTTATTCAAATAAAGGACGTTTTCAGCGAGATTAGTCTTCAGGTGTCAACTGCTGTGCCAAGGTTATACACCAGCAACAAGTCCTGTCCCTGGAGCACTTTTAGTGGGTACTGCAGTGCACTTCAGGCAGGCAGACCCAGGCTCATCCCCCCCACCCGTAACACTTGTGGTGGTAAATGGGAGGCCTCTGAAACCCACTGTACCCACATGTAGTTGCCCCCTTCACCCTTAAGAGCTATGGTAGTGTTGTACATTTGTCCCTCCCACGACCAAATGGCTTGGATTGGGACATTTCTGAGCTGGGCATTTTTAGATTCCATTATCACAAAAAAAAAAAA
Organism: Microcaecilia unicolor; assembly: GCF_901765095.1. Lineage (NCBI taxonomy): Eukaryota > Metazoa > Chordata > Amphibia > Gymnophiona > Siphonopidae > Microcaecilia > Microcaecilia unicolor. The sequence continues at coordinate 106,264,859 of NC_044033.1, forward strand.
ACGCCCATCTCAGAAGGGACCAAATCCATGGCATTTGGTCCGTCCAAACTGTATTTTCGAAATGAAAGATGGATGCCCATCTTTTTCGATAATACGGTCTGTCCCGCCTCTTCACATACCTGTTTTCGGACGTTCAATTATGCCCCTCCACATGTAACTTTGTAAGTCTAAGTGCTTTGAAAATACTCCCCACTGTATCCTAAATGAAAAGACTGAGGTCTGTGAGTTTGCACTAAAATATAAACCATGAGGCAAGGGACGTTATTTACACAGGATGGCCATTATATAAACAAGGCGGTAGAATGGAAAAACACACTATTCACCATTGGCTTTCAAACATTTAGCACAGCATCTGAACAGGACTACACAGCACACAGAAGAAAGCAAGCAATAAATATTTCAAAGATGTTGTAAGGGATCGCCTATACAGTCTAACATGTCAATAAGTTAACTTTATATCTAAGTAGTAGGCTAAGCTTTAGCTAATATTGTAGGTAGCAGGCTGAATAAGTGACTAGAACACAAAAGAGGATCAAGGTCTACCATAGGCAATGATGTGAAAGCTTCAAATCATTTTTACATATTTAACTACTGGGGGCCCTGAAGATGCACTACAGGAATCAGGTCTGCATGAAATTAAGGAATAAATTATCTCCGTTTTATCCATCTGCAGGCAGTCAGATTCATTATATTCTTCATATATGGAAAGACAGTCATGCTCTCTGTAACTGAAATGAAACATGAAAAAGAAAATAGATGGATTCTAGATTCTTTTAAAATCTCAGTTGGTTCTGCCCCCATATGGTTTCACATGTTTTCAAATAGAGTTAACAATTGCCAACAAAACAAGTAATTAAAAAAAAAATCATAAAAGCTAAATTTAGAGCCATGTCTGACCTTAATAAGCTGACCACAATTACCAGCTTTCTTTCTCATTCAAGGGCCGATGAAGAAAGCTACCACAAACTCAACCACGTGGATATTGCGAGGTACATGCCGGCGAGCAAAGAATGATGCGATTTAGTTCAGATGTACCTCAGCGTGGCATGTATGGCTACATACTATATTCAAATTAATGCATATAAGGCCATTAAGTATGCCATACTGATGTAGAAAACAAAAAACATTGTCTTTACCATGCGGTTACCGCACACATTTTTTCATCAGGTCCAGGGCTGATGTAGCCCAACCGGACCTCCCTGCTGGCTAGCTTTCTACACCGGCTCCCTCCTTACTGTACCCAACTGGCTCTCCCTCCCTCCCTCCTGGTTAAAAGCCCCCCCACCCCACACATACAAATTCCCTGGTATTTAGGGCATCCCCTCACCTGACCTGACCCCCCTCAGCAACTTTTTTCTTAACACCTCTGGTGTCTGGGGCACCCCCACCCATTACCCTTCCATTCCCCAGACTAAAAAAAAAATTCCCTGATGTTTAGTGGCACCCATTCTTCTCCCCCCCCTCCCCGCCACACCCCTACCTGATCTTTCTTCAGATTTGTAGAAAAACAGTCCCTGGTATCTAGTGAAGACCCTCTCCCCACCTGGCCCTCAAAAAAGGCCCTTCCAGACCCTGTACCTTTTAATTAGGCAGGAGAAATGCCCACTCACTCCTACCTCCAGTGTTGTCATTCTCAAAATGATGGTGCTCTGCCCAGTGCATTCTGGGATGCACCGGGCTGTGCCAGGATGCCATATAAAGGAAAAATTCCCTTTTCCATCAATGAACTGAGCATTACTGCCGCAATTTTAACATGGCAGTAATTTGCATGCTAGAGTGTGGGTTCTACCACAAATCTTTCTGCATTGGCCTCTCAGATAGCTGAGGGTAGGTAAGTCTATTTCCATATGGAGGAAGTGAAGCATTCCCACCAGTCTTGGAGTCACACCCTGGGCAAGTGTGATTAACTCTTAAGCCCCCATGCTCAGGTTACAGCTCTCCTTCACTCTCATTCTTTTCACTAGGGTTCCCTTGTTCTCCATCTATCCATCCCCTACCTCATATTGACCACGAAAAAATAGGCAAAATGTCTGGTAGTTCAGGATGCAGAAGATCCCTTTCTTCCTTTACCTTTTTGGAGATAATTTTGGTTGGTTGGTTTAACATATATATATATATATGTTTCTTAAAGCCAGATGCACCAGGAATCTAGGTTTCAGTTGCATTCCTTGCTATTAGCAACACCAGACAGCACATAGGTGGCCTGAAGAAAATAAGGTCAAGGAGGTGGGACCAGTTCTGCCAATCCTCACACCAAAGACAGAAAGCAAATAGATATCCTTGAGAAAGACATGGCTCTAAATTTAGCTTGCTCTTCAGGACCCTTTGGAAATTGAAATTTAACCCTTTCCTAGACACATCAGCTTTCAAGTCTTACAGTGATATGGAACGGAGGAGTAGCCTAGTGGTTAGTGCAGTGGACTTTGATCCTGGGGAACTGAGCTCAATTCCCACTGCAGCTCCCTGTGATTCTGGGCAAGTCACTCAACCCTCCATTGCCCCTGGTACAAAATAAGTACCTGAATACATATAAACCACTTTGAATGTAGTTGCAAAAACCTCAGAAAGGCAGTATATCAAGTCCCATTTCCCCTTTAGCTGCTCCAAATCACTATCAAAGAAGGCTTCTGCTCAACATCCTCCTCAGTAATGAATGAGGTACACAAATAATTTAAATATTGACCATATAGATGGGTTCAGCATAGTTTTAGCAAAGGCAAGTTTAGATTTTTTTATGGTAAATAACAAGCAGATGGTGGATGTGCAGTCCCATTTTAGATAGGACCCAAAATCAGAATTAATAAACCCAGATCAGGATATGTGCAGGTTCAGTAATATTTTAGAAAAGAATCTACCCACGTAGAGCCTGTTATAAGATATATGCAGGGCCCCTTTTACCAAGCTGCTGCAAAAGGAGGCCGGTGCTGGCGTCAGCACATATTTCACACGAGCACCGAGGACCACGTTTACCGCAGCTGGTAAAAGGGAAGTCTCGCTTTCCTACAGGACATGGCTGGGCGGCACATAAAGGGAAATGGGACTTGATATACCGCCTTTCTGTGGTATTTTGCGACTACATTCAAAGCAGTTTATTTATTTGTTACATTTGTATCCCACATTTTCCCACCTTTTTGCAGGCTCAATGTGGCTTACATATTACTTTTAATGGTGTTAGCCGATTCCAGTCTGAACAAATACATGGTGTGGATTAATTCAAGGCGGTTTTGTGGTAGAATGAGGTACATGTGTGGTAGATACAGTTGGGGGAGCTTAGAGAGGGAGAGGGTAGGAAGGGTCAGGTAATGTCCAATATGGTCTTTGGTTCCATTGTGTCATAAGTGTCCAGGTATTTTATGTTGAGTCGGTGGGGTATGCTCTTTTGAACAGTTCTGTCTTTAGTGCTTTCCAGAAATTTAGGTGGTTGAGCACAGTTTTTACTGCTTTTGGCAGTGCGTTCCACAGTTGTGCGCTTAAGTAGGAAAAACTGGATGCATAGGTGGATGCATAGCTTTACATATATATAGGTACTTATTTTTTTTACCTGGGGCAATGGAGGGTTCAGTGACTTGCCCACAGTAACAAGGAGCACTTGCCACATGGCTATTTCGGGGGGAGCCCTTACCGCCACCCACTGAGGTGGTGGTAAGGGCTTCCGCATTAACCTGGCAGTAACCAGGCAGTGACTACCGCCAGGTACACTCCAGCACCACAAAAATAAATACATTTTTGTAGCGCCGGAAATGACGGCTCGCTAGGGGTGGGAAGTACCACCGGGCTGCTTCGGTAACCCATCAGTACTTCCTGTATAGCAAGCGGGAAAACCGCATTGGGCTTACCACCGCTTAGTAAAAGGAGCCCACAGTGCACTGTGCACAGTCATTTTCAAAGATTCACAGTGAAAAACTGAACAGAAGGACTTGGCAATTTACACATGTAAGTTACACTACTACTACTACTACTACTTAACATTTCTAAAGCGCTGCCCAGGTTACGCAGCGCTGTACAAATTTAACAAAGAAGGACAGTCCCTGCTCAAAGGAGCTTACAATCTAAAGGACAAATGTACAGTCAGTCAAATAGGGGCAGTCAAATTGAGGCAGCCTAGATTTCCTGAAAGGTATAAAGGTTAGGTGCCGAAAGCAACATTGAAGAGGTGGGCTTTGAGCAAAGATTTGAAGATGGGTAGGGAGGGGGCTTTGCGTAATGAGAGAGTGGATGAGAGTTCAGGTGGTGTGCTCAGAGAGGAAGGGGTGAATTTGGCTGATGTTATAGAGAAAGAAGTGACAGGTCTTGGCTGTCTGCTGGATATACGCAGAGAAGGAGAGGGAGGAGTCGAAGATGACTCCGAGGTTGCGGGCAGATGAGACGGGGAGGATGAGGGTGCAAGTAGGTATTTTACAAGCATGTGTAGGTTTGCAAAATGGCAGGCATATACATGTAACTTACACACGCAAGCTGAGAAACACCAAACTGGCATGTGCAAGTTTCAGCTGCAAGTAATGCATGTAAGTTGGTGTTTCACTACTTGCATATGCAAGTTGCACATGTGTGCCTGTCATTTTGCAAACCTACATGTATACATGCCACTAATAACGATAGAGGTTGCAATTTAAAATTAAGCCACAGGGGTAATCGTTCCTATAAAGGTCTGGCTTATACAAGCAAGGAAACAAGTGTAAATCCTGATGTCGATATATTGGGACATATATATGCATTCCCTTCCTGATATGGAGAATACACATGTAGATTTTGCTTCTGACCAAGCCACACCCAAAGGACGGCCCCTTGCAATCTACACATAGTGCAGTTATACACATGGAAAACCCCACTTTCTAAAATCAGGTTTTACACATGGATGTGATATAAACTTGTAAATGCTGGTATTTCTAGGTGTAAATTGCAAGCAAGGGGGTGCGCCCAGCAGATGTGTGGCTGTCGCCTCTGCCGGTCCCCTGCCCCCTCTGACGTCAACTTCCTGTTCTGGGGCAGGGGACTGGCAAAGCCAACAGCTGCGCACCTGCTCTGCACACTCCCTTGCTGCCAGCACCCGGAGCAGACCGTACCCACCGCCCCCACCCTAGGTACGCTAGAGTGTACTGGGACCTGTGCTGCTTAACATATCCATAAAGAAGAGCCAGACTTGGGGATGATCTTAAGGTGGCCAAAAAGGCAGAAAAGGTGACAGTAAAAGCTAGAAGAATGCTTGGGTACATAGGGAGAGGAATAGCAAGCATCAGAAAGGAGGTATAAGTCTTGTGTGAGATCTCATTTGGAGTACTGTGTACAATTCTGGAGACCGCATCTTGAATAAGATACAAAGAGGATGGATTTGGTCCAGTGGAAATGGTCAGTGGACTTCATTATAAAGCTTATGGAGACAGACTACAAAATCTCAGCAGGGGCGTAGTTGGAAGGGCCAGAGCCCAAGGTGGGGGGCACATTTTAGTCTGCCCCCCCCCCCCGCCGCGCCGCTCCCCCACCGCCCTGCTGCACCCCACAGCAGCAAATACTTTTGCTGGCGGTGGTCCCCAACCCCCTGCCAGCTGAAGCCTTCTCTAGCGCAAGTTTCCTGCGCCGCCGCATTCCCTGCCCTGCTCTCTCTCTTCCTCATGTCCTGCATGCTCAGTTTCACTTAAAGAAGCATGCAGGACGTGAGGAGGAAGAGAGAGCAAGGCAAGCAACGCAGCGGCAGCGCCAGAGACCGGTGCTGAACAAGGCTTCAGCTGGCAGGGGTTGGGGACTCCCGCCAGCAAAACCAGGGGCCCAGATGAAATTTGGGGGGCCCAGGCCCCCGTGGCCCCACACAGCTACGCCAGTGGATCTCAGTGCATACCCTGGAAGAAAGGTGGGGAAAAGGCAGATGGGACAGAGAAGATAAAGGCATTAATACCTCTGTGACATAATTCACAGGAGTCAGGCATCTTTCAATTGAAAAGCTGTGGAACAAGGGGACATTGGATGAAGGTGAGTGGGGATAGGCTCAGGAGTAATCTAAGGAAATATTTCTTTACAGAAAGGATGGTGGATGTTTAGAATGGCCTCCAGCAGAGGTGGTGGAGATGAGGACTGTATCTGAATTCAAGAAAGCATCAGATCACAGCACAAAACAGTGTTGCTTGATATAGACTAAAATTTTAGCACTAAAGAAATAGGTTCTAAGAATATACCACCTTCAGGGACCAAAGCTTTTTCCCGTTAGACACAACATTTTACTTTCCCTTAAAATAACAAAACACATCCACAGTTTTGTCTTTTTTTTTCCCCCCCATTCAGATATATTTAGCAATGCACTTTCCTTTAATATTCTCCAAGACCAAGAAAGATCAGTGTGTCACTATCTGCTTAGCTTGTGCACATAAGGCAATTAACGCCTTGCTAATCTGTCATAAGCAGATTGTAATTAAGAAACAATTGGAGAGTGAGTGGGAACATGGTACAAAGAAGAATTCAGGCCAAGGTAATGAAACAAGGAATGAAAACAGAGTAATTAGCACCTTCCCACTTATTCAGCAGGTCCCTTTTCTTGCGACTAGAATGGCTCACTTCAGGCAATCTCATTCTTAATACACTTCTAGCTCAGTAAAATCTGCTCGCGCTATGTAATAGGTGAAAATAAAAATACATCAGTGATTAATAATATAGAGGGACATTTTTGAGATGACATCTAAATCTAAATCAAGTGGCGAACATTGCCATTTTCAAACCAGAAAAATGAGTACTTTTTGTTTCAAAAATGGCCATTTGCTAGATGGTTTTCTGATCAATCCCCCAAATTCCATAAAGAGCGCCTTAAGTTGTGCGTGCTAATTTGGCCGCATGGCCAAACTGCATGCACAACTTAACTAACAAGTCAATCAGCGCCAATAATTGGCACTTAACCAATTAGCGGCACCAGTTGGCTTTACTTAGAATTTACGCGCACAACTTTCTAGGTGTATTCTACAACGTGGTGTGTTTAAATTCTAATGCATGCAGCCAAAGAGGGAGCATGGGCATGGGCATGGAATGGGCAGGTTGTTGGCATTTCAAAAAACTATGCAAACTATTATGGAATACACCCAATCTGGGCCTAAGTTAGGTGCAGGTATTTAGGCCTGGTTTTAGGTGGCCTAAATAGGTGCGCCTAAATTTTAGTTGTAAGGAAAGGGCGTAGTTCATAAAATCATGATAAGTGCATGGTTTTTCAATGCCATTTTAAAGGTGCCATTTATAGAATTTGGCCCAATGCCTCTATCTTTTTGAACTAATTTTGAAAAAAACAAAAGTCCAAGGGAATAATGCCCCAAAACAAGTCATCAGTATGTATGGGAGGGGGGCAGCATTCTTAGTAGACTGGCCACACACAGACATCTCAGCAGAGAATTGGGGCATCCTAGGGGGCACTGCAGTGGACATCATATAAAAGGTCCCAGGTACACATATCACTGTTACCCCCTTATATGCTAATAATTAGTGCATGCTAATGCTAGAGACAACTATGGTGTCTCTATCGTTTGCGCACCTACAGCATAGCTTATTAAACAGAGCCCATAATGAAATGATTTTTTATTCTTTTTTTTTTTGCAGATGAGGAGAGCTTATGGGGGGTGGGGGAGAGGAACCATTTGCCCTTGATTACAGAATCAAGTTTAAATGTTTCCATAGTTTAAAGTTTAAATGCTTGTATCACTCCATGGCTCCATGGTGTGACTGCACCTCAAATATTGCGTTCAATCTTGGTCACTGCATCTCAAAAAAGATATAGTGGAATTAGAAAAGGTACAGAGAAGGGCGAAGAAAATAATAAAGGGTATGGAAAGACTTCCTTTGTGAGGAAAGGCTAAATCGGCTAGGGCTTTTTGGAGAAGAGACAACTGAGGAGAGATATGATAGAGGTCTATAAAATAATGAGTGGAATGGAACGGGTAGATGTGAATTGCTTGTTTACTCTTTCCAAAAATACTAGGACTAGGGGGCACGCAATGAAGCTACAAAGTAATAAATTTAAATGAATCAGAGAAAATATTTCTTCACTCAACGTGTATTTAAACTCTGGAATTCATTGCCAGAGAATGTAGTAAAAGCAGTTAGTTTAGCGGGGTTTAAAAAAGTCCATAAGCCATTATTAAAATGACTTAGGAAAATCCACTGATTAATTCTGGGATAAAAAGCATAAAATGTATTGAACTTTTTTGTAATCTTGCCAGGTACTTGTGACCTGGATTGGCTACTGTTGGAAACAAAATGCTGGGCTTGAAGGACCTTTGGTCTGTCCCAGTGTGGCAATACTTATGTACTTATACATTCCTATGCCAGGAACACGATCTTTAGACAGTCATAATTTTTTTTTAGGTTCAAAAGATATTCATAAGAGAAAATTAAGCACTTTGAGACAAATTTCAACTGGTATGTCTAAAGTATATTTTCCTTCCCTTTACCTTCCCACACAAGCAACTCAATGATTCATGTTGGAAGAACTTCGCCATATCTGATTTTCATATTAAATCAGTCTTGAGCAGTTTTGTTTAAGCTCCAGGGGGAGGAGAGTCTGGGAGTTTGAGTACAACCTTTAGTGGACATCATTCCATATGAAATACTACACAATTTGGCACAAAATAGCACAAAAACAATCTGGGGTTTTTCCCCCATTTTTTATTGGAAACTCTTAAATTGAATAGCATGGTAAAAGAAAACAAAATTGAGTAAACAGGAGAAGAAATGGAAAAGAATCACAGTAGTGGTCATCAGAAGCAGTAAAATATGTTTTTATTCCTTACCAATAATAGAAAGTCCATGTCATTTTGGTACTCATCCCTCCAAATAAATAAATCAATGCATGCATCTACCTTTTCCTATACGAGCACGCAGCTCTGGAACGCGCTGCCACGTAACCTGAAAACGGTCTATGAATTGACCAATTTCCGCAAACTATTGAAAACCTATCTCTTCGACAAGATATATCACAAAGATCAACATGTGTAACTGTATAATCTTTAAAACTTCCAGAACTGCCTTGTAATGTCTTTCTGCTGTAACACCATCATGTTTTTCACCACCATGTAACACAAAACCCTCTGTAAACCAAATGTATACTCACTTCTATTTCCAGTACCCATGATGAATTGTAAGCCACATTGAGCCTGCAAAGAGGTGGGATAATGTGGGATACAAATGCAATAAATAAATAAATAAAATTAATTGGTCGTCCTTTGAAGAGTTACAGATGGGACTAGATCAGAGATGCTATTCACTGGGGACACTTACTTCTCGCAAGTTCTGGTTAACCTTTATTTGCTCTTTTTTGTTACAGTAGTGTCCCACTTATCCAAGTCTCTGTTAGCTGACATGATTAAGTGTTTGGAATGCGCTAAGCTTGTGCTTATTGTTATAAAGGAACAGTCCTTAACACACATTCGACGAAGCGTAATCATGTTGGACAGCTAGTCCCCACCCGAATGATACTTTACATCTTTAAGAGGACTATACATTAAAATGATAATAACAGATGTCAGAATTTTAGATGTGACAATTGGATATGTATAATTAGTGGCATAAATCTGCTCAAACCGATGAGGAGGTGGGTGTGTAATTTTAGGGCCTTAAAGTTGCGATAGCCTGTGAGTGTCACGGCTGAGGTTTTCAAACGTTAAATAATTTCCCCCTGGAAGTACTGTGTTTAGGTGTGTTTTAAAATATATGCGTTCTTCATGACTCTACCCATGCTCTGCCCAAATTCTTCTCCAACCATACCTACACTCAGATCACGTAAAAGTTAGGGATGGGCTCTCATTTGTAATGACGAAACCAATGTCATTGCAAGACATTACTAAACAAATACGAGCAGAAAAAAACAAAACATTTTAGGCCAGCTTCTACATAAGATGCCTAGAAAATCCACGGGAAAAATATTTCTGCCTAAGTATATTCTATAAGCAGTGCCTATATTTAGGCACGGTAAATAGAACACGCTTAATTGATATTCTGACGCCTAAAACTATGCACCGCCATTTACTCCAACAAAAACGTGGTGTAAATCCTGGCACGTAGATTTAGGCACAGAGGGCCATATTCTATAACGGTGAACGTAAATTTTAAAACGCCCATTCTCTGCCCATAACCATTCCCCTTTTTGCTTGTGCACATTAAAATTTAGGCACAGTACATTACAGAATACGCTTATGGAGTTGTGCGCATAAATTCTAATTATTGTTAATTAGTGTACATTATTGCTTGTTAAGTGCTGTTAACAACGCTGATTGACTTGTTAAGCCAATTAAGTTACATGCTTTGTTACAGAATATGCTTGGATTTCTGCGCAGAACGCTAGGCATGCTATATAGAATCCAGGGTTTGTGTTTTTTCCATTTGCCGACAACAGTGTGCACTGTTTACAAAGAGTATGCACTTTTTTGCAGAGAAGCACAGTATTTTGGAAAGAGTGTGCCTTCTTTCCCGATAGTATGTGAACGCACGAAGCATCGCATATACATGCATTAATGCAGAAAGAGTGTGTACTCTTTACAAAAAGGTGCATCCTCTTTGCAACTGGTGCGCACTCATTGCAAAGAGCACACTATGGGCCAGATTCAGTAAATAACGCCGAAAATTAGGCACTGGGAAAAAATCAGTGCTAAGCGCTATTCTATAAAGGGTGCGATGGGATGAGCACTTTTTACAAAATAGCACAACTTTGGGCATGAGGACATGCGCCAGCTGAATTCTGTAAATCCTGGCATAAAAGTTGGGTGTGCTTCTGTGGAATTCTATAACACAGTGCGTAACTTTTCAGAACACCCCTGATCCACCCATGCCCCTCCCAGGGCCATGCCCCTTTTGGGTTGTGTGCTATAGGATTTGGGCAACATGTGTTACAGAATAGCGCGCAGTGAGTTGCATGCACAAATCTCATTTGATACTGATTAACACCAATAACTGTTAGCATTCAATTATTGACTGTTAATTGCAGGTTAACCAATTGAGCTGCCTGTGCAACTCAGAATCACACCCAATTTTGGGCGCACAACTTTCAGCAACCTTTATAGAATCCAGGAGAAATTGCAAAGAGGGTACACTCTGGGGGGAGGTCTTTTACTAAAGCTTAGCTCGAGTTATCTGCAGCAGGTTCCATTTTATTCCTACGGGCCCTGCTGCAAATAACTCGAGCTAAGCTTTAGTAAAAGACCACCTTAATGACAAAACCCCCTCAAACAAAAATATTGATCAGTAACCAAAACAAATGACAAAGGGAATGAACATTCTTCACACCTATTATATGTGAACATATATATAATAGAGTTTACCTGTGAAAAAGAGGTTAATAAAATGGTTCAGCAGTATTCAGCCTAGATTTCTTTCAGGGGTAGATACTCAGCCCATGGCAGCAAGCGGCTTGTAAACCACTCATAGTCGTGGGCTTTTCAATGCAGAGGCATTTCTGGCCTCCAGGCATTAAATATCCCGGTTAGTTCAGCAACCTTGAAGTTAGGAGCCTCTCCTGTCTGGTTAAACCCTTTTCAATATCGACCCCTTCATTTTCAGTATGATAATTAGTTTATCTCTTTAATCTGGTTTTAAAAGGCAACTCCCAAGTAATTTCCACCAGCTTTTTTAGTGTAATAATTATGTCTGCTCTATTCTGTTTATATCAGAATAATCTAGTCACTGATCATGTTTGTTTCTCATACAGGAGTTCAACCAGCAGATCTGGCAACTTTATGAATAGTTTTCCTCCTGAAAATCAAGTTGTGTATTTGTCTCCCCCATCCGTCATCAACAGGAATCACTCCAAATTCTAACTACTGATTTCATAATTTTGGGCAGGCAGGGGAAGGTGAAAAGAATGTAGGCAGTTTCCAAACAGTCTGATAATCTATGTCCAAAATGTACAGGGTGTGGGGGTCAATGTTGGAACCTTTATTTATTTTTATAGACAAATTTCTACAGCCTCTTGTGACCCAGACCCCATGCTAAATCAGGGACTCCTGACGTGCTCATATTTACTAAGCACTCCTTCAGTGATGACCTCTCTCCAGTAGTCTATAAGATTAACTTGTAAATGTTAGACCCTCCCACACCCTGCCAATGCCTCTCTCTTGTGAATGCCCCCTTGCATTTGCATGCTAAGCAATTTGTACACTTAAGTGATAGAATAACACTGAGTGCTCTGCTAGCAATTAAGCACATAAGCGTACAGTCATGAGTATGTGCTCATATTCTATAAATTTAAGTGCCGTGATATAGAATGAGGGGGATACTGCCCTTACCCATATAGCATCAAACTGCTGTGGTCAACAAGAGATTGGAAATACTCTATTGAACTTCTGTGTGAACTGCCATAGACATTTTTATGTTTCAAATGTTTACTGATTTGCATATGTGTCTTTGCAGTCTCTTTTGAGACATTCCCTTGAAGCAACATGACGGCAAAACACAAATGTTGGGAGATTGCTGGCATCTACTCAAACATTAATATCTTGTTTATACCACTTATCAATGGAAGATAGAATCATGAACACTGGAAGTCATCTAAACATGACATTGAATAAGTATTTTGCTTAGATTACAACTTGCATGTGTTTGTGATTGCATATCCACGGTTTACATTACTGGACATTTATTTGCTGACTGCCCTGGTGTCTAGGACCATGTGTCTTTCATAAAATCCATAATGATTACACTGTTTCACAACTCACCTCTGCTGTGAGATGGAGATCAGAAGGATGTGTGATTCATGTTGATTATAGTCTTTCGAAACATACTTTTCTTTCTATCTCTTTGAGCTGCGAATGATTTGGGCTCTGTGAGATGAATTTGTTCATGAGAACTTTTTTTGTGAAAATTGCAACTCGGACTCTTTATTATCTCTGACATTTCAGCGACATGTTTCATTAGGTGGCAGAGAAGATGAGGCCAACTACAGGCCCAATATTCAAAGTATTTATGTTTTCTAACATTGACAGTTATACTCCTATAACATAAGAACATAAACATTGCCATACTAGGAGATACTGAAGGTCCATGAAGTTCAGTATCCTGTTTCCAATATTGACCAATCCAGGTCCAAGTACCTGACAAGATTCTAAGTAAAACAGATTTTATGCTGCTCATCCTAGAAATAAGCAGTGGGTTTTCCCAAGTCCATTTTAATAATGGCTCATGGACTTTTCTTTTAGGAAACTGTCCAAACCATTTTTCAACCTTGCTAAGCTAACTGCTTTTACCACATTCTCTGGCAATGAATTCCTAAATTTACTAGGCCCAAGTGACTAAACTTATACTCATAATTTCTCTAACCTCTTAAATTTAGGTGTATAAAAAGTGAGTGGCAACAGATGCGCATTTAGGGCAGGGAACAAAACTTAGGATCCAATATTCAACTGTGACAGCCTGTGGTTAAGTACAATGCTATTCACCATGGTTAAACTAAAACTAGATAATCAGTGCTGGTACCTGAATACCAATCAATGCTGAATATCCGGCTTCAGCACTGACCTGGAAGTAGGGATAGGCAGTCATTTCCTGTGGCATCCCTTTCGATCTAAAGTTCCCCCTCTCCCCCACACCTGCCTTGGGCCTATCTCCCTGGTGGTCTAGCAGGATCTCTTAGAGCAGGAGCGATGCTGATCCACTCCTACCCCTGACCACAACCCTTCTTCATAGTGGTACCATATTGCATGCTGCTGTGGCCATGCACAGGACTGGATCAGCATTGTTCCTGCCCCAACGGATCCCATTAGACCTCCATGGGGGCGAGAGGGTGGCTTGGATGGCAAGAGGTGGGGAGGAGTCAGAAAATTTCATTTTGTGTCATCTCCCCTGAATAAACTCACATTCCACTGAACAACACAGAAAATGTCGTGAAATTAATATTTTCTGGCTGCCCATTCCTACTCGGTTAGCAGCCTATTTAGGCTACTAACCAGATAGGCAAAGGGTTCATGATATCCAAGATGGAAACAAAAGAGAAGCAGACCTTATAAGAAAATAGCCTTTATTAACTCTTTCAAACTCCAAGGTGTCAAACAGCATTTCCTGACATGGCCATGTTTCGCTAGACGGCGGTGTGTAAATCTCAGGTTCCACCAAAAATCTGATAAAAAACTTTAAATAAGTGCTCCCTTCTCTAGCGTCTGCTGTTTGACAACTGGGAGTTTTAAAGAGGATGTGGTAACAGCAGTTAGTGTATCTGGGTTTTTAAAAAGTTTGTACAATTCCTAGAGGATAAGTCCATAGCCTACTATTGAGATACACATAGGGAAGCCATTGTTTACCCTGGGATTGGTAGCATGGAATGTTGCTACTAATTGGGATTCTGCCAAGTACTTGTGACCTGGACTGGTCACTGCTGAAAACAGGATACTGGGCTAGATAGACCACTGGTCTGACCCAGTATGGCTTTTCTTATGTTCTTATTTTCTTATAAGGTCTGCTTCTCTTTTATTAATAACAAGATAGGACAGCTAACAGGTTTGCTAACTGTATCTGGTTGTTATTCAGTTAGCAGTCTGAAAATGTCTGCTAACTGGCTGTTATTCACTTATCGGTCTGAATATCTCTGCCCAAGCTCCACCCACAGACCATCCAGCAATGTCCAGTGACAAGTTGATCAGATGGCATTTTCATCAGCAATATACAGTTAGCTCTCTTGCTGGCACTTGGCCAGTTAACAATGGGAAATGAATAAGTGACTTTGAATATTGGCCCTTAGGAGCTCAGAACTGATTAGGATCCTAAAACTAGACAACTGAAGTTCAGGTCTTAAGCATTTAAGCTAAAGATGAATTTTCAGCTGAAAACCTAGGCTCCTAAGTTTGATTGAAAATAGGACACAAATTTAGGAGCATAAATTTAGGAGCTCAACTTTATCTGAATATCGGGCCCTATATAGTTGTGTTTCATTGCATTGCCGTAAGACTATTTTTTTGACACACGGAGGCATACACATATGGGAAAATGGCAGCAGCATACATTTAGAGATTTAATAAGTCATTTTCAGTTATGATTTTGCAATAAGAATAATTTTTACAACCCTCATATGTCCTCATCAGCACTAGCAGCAAACCAGTTCTTTTCATTTCATTCCTGTGGTTAAAAAAAAAAAAGCCATTTGAAGTATTTGAAAGCTACTGCATCCAGGATGTGACTATGTTAATCTCTGACAGAAACCTGCTCTAGATCAATAATGGTACTAAGGTATGGTTATAGTGTGAACAGTTGAAGGGCAATAGAACAGGGAGGTGCCCTAATTAAACATGCAAAGATGTAAGGAGTGAAATTCTATGGTCAAAAAAAGGAAATAAAAATTAGGTATAAATGCAGAAAAAGAGAGAGGAGAGAGCTGAAACAAAAATAGTTTGATATTTTGAAGAAATAGGTTGTATGCTGCTCCTTTAGAGCAAACTGAACCACGTGACACAATCATGGAGTGATTAGTGCAGGAATATTGCATACAAATTCTAAGAAATTGCTTTAACCAGTCTGCTGCTTCTTATGAGATAATGTCAATCTGATGTACAGTAATTTCTTTATGAATAAGTTCAAATTACTAACGATACTTCACCATGTATAAAAATTCTTGAATAGCTGAATGACTACAGGTGCACGGTGAAGCCGAATGAATATTAGTGCTATAATGTGCCAGAACCAAGTCTAAAACAGGAAAAGGGAGGAAAGACTGAGAGGTCTGAAAGCACCTCAGCTGGAAGGCAATGTGAGAAGAAGTACGCTGAGAACTCTGTTCTGTCCTGGAAAACTTGTCAGTTGACGCAACAGTTTGCTGGGACTCAGCTTAGCACTGAGAAAGACGGAAGAGGTGGTAGGGCTCTGGAAAATAGCTTATAAATAGCTTACGGATTGAAAAGACCTCTTATAAAATTAGGCCACATTTAAAAGTACACACAGTGCAAGATGACATGCTCAGGGGAGGAGTTAAGGCTTAGAATTGATGGAGTACCAGTAGAGGATACCAAGTATTCCATATTGGATTGCCATTTTTTTCAGGCGCTTCTGTGTCTGTCTGACACTAAAGACGGATTTACTTGGCTGTGCTAGCGTTTTGCACCAGGTTTCCCTGTTTTTTTAACATTGCTTGGCAAGTTGCATTGTGACTCCTGAAGCAGGAGGTTTCACCACCGAAACACAGGCCGAGTCGGGTCCAGTCACTGGTGCTTTGAATAAAAGACTTTTACTTCATCCCATTGGCTGGTTGTGTTTTGTGGCATCCTCTCCTCTTGCTTTTGACTACACGTAGAGGTTTCTACCTGTTTGTGTTTTTGGCTTCTCCAGAGCATTGCTGGAATCATGAATTACGTGTGTGTTTATTAAAAATACACGTGTATGTGTATAAATTGCATGATAACATTTACTGTTCTCAAGCAAGATAAAGTCTATGCCTTCGATCTAGGTATCACTTCTGCAGGATTTGAGCTAGAATTTGAGAGACATATCGGTGCCTTTGGGGATTATTTTAGAAGTCCTATTCTTGATTTCCATGTGGAAATACTGGCATTTACACATGTAGATCGCATACACGTTTCCAAGTTTAATAAAATGTGATATACCATTCAATCAAAATTCTAGGCAGTTCACAACAATAAAATCAAACTGGAAAAGAACGCCATTATTAATAGGAAAGACAAAAGAAAGTGAACAGAAACATACTACTGTAAACACCTATATACAAATATATATACATATACATATCCAGCAGATCCTGGGGGCTCCCTAGAGACCACCCCCAGAGAAACGAAACAGGGGAAGCAAGAAAAGACCACAATTCAGGAGGCAAAGGTAGATGTAATCAAGAAAGCTGCTGTTTACAAATGGAAATCCACATTATGTAGAGATTTTAAGGGGCCATGATTTGGGTGTAGTGTGAGCAGGGCTTGGGCAGGACTAAAATCTATGGGGGTAATATTCGTAAGTACATAAGTAATGCCACACTGGGAAAAGACCAAGGGTCCATCGAGCCCAGCATCCTGTCCACGACAGCGGCCAATCCAAGCCAAGGGCACCTGGCGAGCTTCCCAAACGTACAAACATTCTATACATGTTATTCCTGGAATTGTGGATTTTTCCCAAGTCCATTTAGTAGTGGTTTATGGACTTGTCCTTTAGGAAACCGTCTAAATCCTTTTTAAACTCTTGTCAAGCTAACCGCCTTCACCAAGTTCTCCGGCAACGAATTCCAGAGTTTAATTATGCGTTGGTGAAGAAACGTTTCTCCGGTTTGTTTTAAATTTACTACACTGTAGTTTCATCACCCACAGCAGTCAATGGTTTTAAGCCGCTGACTGTTGTGGGCTAAACTGAGCCTGGATATTCAATGATGGGCCATGTCCAAGAAACTGAATATCTGGGTCATAGCACTCACCCAGAAGCAAGCCTCATATCGGTCGATATTCAGACTGGTGCGCAGTTAGCTTGACAGATAAAGTTAGGACAGCCTTTTTGCTGTCCTGTTCTGCTTACTTAACCAATTAGCAGACTGAATATCACAGCTCACTGGTTAAGTATTGGCTCCACCCAAACGCTGCCCATGGTTCGCCCCAGCATTAACCACACAGTGCCGCGGTAGTCAGTGCTGATATTCAGCGGCACTGGTTATTTGCTGCTGAATATCGGTGGCCAGGGCACTGAGAACTATATAACCGGACAGGAGCCTCTTCTGCCTATTAAGCCCGTAATTCTATAAAAGTCGTCAAAAATTTCCTCATAAATTTGTGTGTAAGCCCAATTTTCGCATGTATTTTAATTGAATGAGCCAATTAGCCTTCTACGGAGTAGCCCCCACATTCTGGAATGCGCTGCCTGAAGGACTCCGCTTAACACAAGACTATCTCTGTTTCAGGAAGTAGGTGAAAGCTTGGCTCTTCAACCAGGCCTTTAATGGAAGAAGTAACCAAAGTGTTAGTCTCACTCACACACTGTCACGCCCCTTATCTCCAGTCCGGCGGGACGTCTCGTCTGCCGGGAACGCCCGCTATCGTAGGGGGCCAGCGCTCTCTTTGCCGGTGCGGTGCTAGACCGATGCTCCTCCGGCGATGCTGCACCCGCGCTAACGCTAAAGCCAGTGCTGCCATTTTTGACACTGATTAACCCAAAGAGAAGAGGCAGTGCACTTAGTGCAAAAATGTTGGTAGATAAATGAAATGAGACCAGCTGATGGGCCATGGGAAATCAGCTGACCAGAATATGATAAGGAGCAGTTGCAAGCTGCTAGATTACATGATTTCAAAGATGTACAACCCTCAGCTGTGGATTAAGTAAATTTCCAAAAACCTAGGGTCAGATTTTACCATTTTTTCCTGTCTGTACCTATGAGGATAAAATAGTACATATATGGATAAGCAGATTTTAGCTAACTGAAATCACATTGAACCTGCTTTTAGTGGGAAAGTGCGGGATACAAATATAATAAATAAATAAATGTATACTTTCAGAATGTGAACTTTTCCTCCAGGAACTTGTAGAAGCCCCTTTTGAACCCAGATGTGCTAGATCTCTTGACTACATTCTCCGACAACAATACCATTCCAATGCAGTTGGAGCTCTACTCTGGACAGCTCCAGTTAAATTAAAATACTGCTACAAGCAAGACAGAAGTCTTATCTGAATCTAATTAAACTGTTTCTAAAAGAGAAATATCAAAAGAGCATATTGAAACCCTCTGTTGGAATTTTACCATGATGCCAGGAGAAATCACCATGGAATCTTTGATATTCCCACAGCAGACAGGCTCTTATTTTAACATCTGACACTTCCAGTAGCAGAGATCAGCTTTAGGTCATGCTGGGACATTGTTTCACTGGTAGCTCAGCTTCAGAGAGAAGACTAAGCCATGCTGAGCTCCTATCACCACTTCCTGTAGCACTCTATGCTCCTGGGATGTTTCCTGTTCAAGAACTATCCACAGGCGTTGCTTCATATGGAATGGAGTCTCATCCAGTGATGTAATTTGTTACATTAGAGAAAATGAAGACTAATTTGAATGAGGTAGTCTGGGTCATTCTTGATAACATGGGAGCTAAAGGGATTGCTGGGAATATAGAAATGATTTCACTGGCCTAGTGTTACTATTCCTAATCTAACGCAGAGAACTTGTAGCAGTACTCACAGGGCAGCCCGCACAGATTTGAAGGTTATTACCTATATTACACCAGTTTTACAAAGGGAAAGCATGCGTGGGCATTTCCTTTGAAAAATTCCCATCAAAATAACACCTTCCCTGCTAATTTGTGTGAACAGCTTTTTCTGGAAAATCTACTTGTTTGTCTGATGGTCCATTATAAATGAAGAAACATAATGGGTAAATATTCAGCCAGCTGAGGTGAGCGTTTCTGGGCCTCAGCATTGAGTATCTGGTTTATGTGGTGCTGTCTAACACAGCTGGTTAAGTCAATATTCAGAACTTAACCAGCTATGGGTTGCTGTATAAAGACAGGGCTGTGTTTTATGTGGTCCTATTTATACAGTTACCCTGAACGGTTAAGTGCTGACTCCACCCTCGGAATGCCACCAAAATAGCTGGCTATCACTTAGGCGTGCTGATAATTTTCAGTGGCGATAACCATTTAAGTACCGCTGAAAATTAGCGGATAGCCCCAAACAGGCAATTTAACAGGTCAGTGACCATTTCTGGCCAGTTAAATCGTTTTGAATATTGACCAGAATATATATATTCTAAAAAAAACTCCTTTGAGAACCTTTTCGTATTTACATACTGAGATGTTTGTTTGAGATCTGTTTTATATTCATCTCACTAGGATATTTTTTTTGATAGCCTTTATAAATTAGGCATAATATAGGCACCTTTTCAGATTTTTTACAAGTGCCCTGTTATAGAATTATCACCATTCAATGGAAATGACCCGACACGGACCGTGTTTCGGCTCTAAGGCCTGTGTCAAGGGTCTGCAGGTTCAACAATACAATGTAAAGTCCATATAATAGTAACCAATAAGAACATAGAGTCTTTAAAAAGACTACAAAGTTGTCAAATACGATGGAATTCTGGCGGAAGGAGACATTTGGAGACAGTGTTGTTCTGATACCAGAATTGCATCGTATTTGACGTCCTTACAGCCCGTGTCCAGGTCGTTTCCACTGAGTAAAGATCTTCTGCCCACCATTGTTTCCTTTGCTGCTTTTTGTGCATCTTCTGTGTTCTGCGGAGTGAGCTCTCCTTGGCTTCATTGCTTATGCAATTGTCATCCACATATTTATTTTTCTCCTCATATAAAGTGGGCAGTTTATAGAAGGTTATTTCTATAGGCAAATCACTGTTTCACCTATAAAAATGGCTTTGAAATGTATTCACACAATTTGAATGAGAGTAGCAATATATTTTGGACTGCTCAGAGTACGTGTAATATCAGTATTGGATTCTATAATAAAGTTTCTTTTGTGTGACAGTATATCTGAAGTACTATTGCTGATTGGTTATTCTGCAATTCTGCAAAGTTCTGTGACAACAGTGCCACGGACTTCCAAGTACAGAGAAAAGTGACAAAAATAATAAAGGGGGATGGGACAACTTCCTATGAGGAAAGGCTAAAGAGGCTAGGGAGAAGCGTGGAGAAGAGAAGGCTGAGGGAAAATATGATAGAGGTCTATAAAATACTGAGAGCTGTGGAATGAGTAGATGTGAATCGCTTGTTTACTCTTTCCAAAAATACAAGAATTAGGGAGCATGCAATAAAGCTACTAAGTCAGTGGTTTCCAAACTTTCTGGAGTCACGGAGCCCCTAGGTTACACATTTCCTCTCAGGTCTCACCCCTCCTGCTGCTGACGCCACCACTACCGATGCTAATGTTGGTAGGCCCAAGCCCCACCAGCAAAAGAGGTCCACTGCCCAAGTCCCGAGCTCCAGAGTGTTATGTCTGTGGCAGTGACCACCCTCAGACTTACCCTGTTTCTGGGAGTCAGTGGCTGTGCTGGCTTCTGCTTGTCTCTGTGTCTGTCTTAGTTTCTCTCTGGCTCTGTGTGCTGATTGCCCTACTGAACCTCACCTGTGTGGGCTATGCCTTTTCCAAGATGGCTGCCGCCGACTCCTGTATGCCAGGATCCAAGATGGCTCCCGCTGGGCTGGCTTCTCTGTGTGTCAAGCCTCTGTTTGGATGCAAGGTGATTGCTGCAGCTGTGCCTCTGGTGTGGAAGGGCTTTATTCATCACTTAGAGACTACAGCCCTGGCCTTTGCATTTCATCTAGGGCCCTGGTGTATAAAGTGCTCTGTACACTGTTTCAGTGTTTGCTCTGTGTGAGTTTCTATGTTTGACTAGATAGCTTAGGCACCGTGTGGCTTGTTAGCCTGTGTATAGCTTTGCTAGTGCTCTGTGTTTGTTTAGATTAGCCAGCTTAGGCACCGTGTGGCTTGTTAGCCTGTGTATAGCTTTGCTAGTGCTCTGTGTTTGTTAAGACTAGCCAGCTTAGGCACCGTGTGGCTTGTTAGCCTGTGTATAGCTTTGCTAGTACTCTGTGTTTGTTTAGACTAGCCAGCTTAGGCACTGTGTGGCTTGTTAGCCTGTGTATAGCTGTGCTAGTACTCTGTGTTTGTTTAGACTAGCCGGCTTAGGCACCGTGTGGCTTGTTAGCCTGTGTATAGCTTTGCTAGTGCTCTGTGTTTGTTTAGACTAGCCGGCTTAGGCACCGTGTGGCTTGTTAGCCTGTGTATAGCTTTGCTAGTGCTCTGTGTTTGTTTCCAGTGCATGACTTGTTAGCTTGGGCACAGCTTTGTTGTTAGCTGGTGTATAGCTTTCAAGTCTCCTGAGTGTGCTCTGTGTATGTTTCTTGTGCATGACTGGTTTGCCTGGGTATAGCGTTTCTATTAGCCCAGGTACAGTTTACTAGTCATTGTGTTTAAACCTGCCGACTGCCAGAACCCGGACAGTCCCTGCCTGTCGGCCTTGCCTGCGCCTAGGTGCCAGGGGGCACTCCTGGATCTTCATTCCTGCTGTTCCTGCTTGCAAGTTCCAGTTCCGGGTTTTCCTGTAAGTCCTACCGGCTGCCAGAACCTGAGGGCTCAACCCTCGGGGAAAGGTGGTCAAGCGTAGGTGAAGCCTAGGTCCAGGGTGTTCCAGTCCAGCGGGTTTCACTCCTGTATGTTCCAGTCCTGTGGGGCCCTCCAGTGTGTTCCAGTCCAGCGGGCTCCACTCCAGTGCGCACCCGTCCGGTGCGTTCCAGTTCCGTGTATTCCGGTGTAGAACTCCAGTCCGGGGTTCCGGTCCAGATTTGTCTCATCTCTACCTTGGAGGTGATCTTGCCTGCCACGGCCGCTCCACGGTAGTGGCCCATGGGCTCACGAACCCATTGCTCCCGGGGAAGAAGCCTGACAGTATGCCAAGGTCCTCGAGCACGCGACAGAATGCAAAGGCCATGAGCCCGGCAAGAACCCCCACCCAGCTGACCCAGCTGGGGTCCAGCTCCATCGTTGTTCTTGATCCTTTTATGACTCTTCGTCAGTATCGTGGGAAACTGTTGTCTCATCCTGTTTTGAAGAAGACCCCTGAAGCGGCAGCTGAGAGAAAACGTGTCCGGTGGCTTGGAATCACTGAAAGCCCAGTTTCAGATATGGACCCTTTTATCACGCTCTCAGAGTATCGCCGCAGCCTTGTCCTGAATCCAGCTTTGTGGGATACTCCGGAAGCTGTCGCTGAGAGAAGATGTCTTGGGAATTCCACACTCTGGGCCCAGCAGGGGTCCAGTCCCATTCAAGCAGAGCGTCCAGACAAGCCTCTGAATCCAGTCCGAGCAGCGCGTTCAGCCAAGCTTCAGAGTCCAGTCCGAGGGACGCTGCTGACCAAGCCTCCGATCCCAGTTCAGGTGGCGCTTCCACTCAAGCCTCTGAGTCCAGTCCGAGGGGTGCTTCTGACCGAGTCTCCGATTCCAGTCCAAGCAGCACGTCAAGCCAAGTCTCTGCGTTCAGTTCAAGTGGCGCTGTCTACGGAGTCTCCTAGTACCAGTTTGGATCCCAGTTCCAACCCCATTTTTGAGCTGGATCCGTTTATGACGCTCCAGGAGTACCGGGTTGCACTTTCGTCTGATCCAGCCTTGAAGAATACTCCTGAAGCTGCAGCAGAGAGAAGGCGTGTCTCCTGGCTTGGGTTCGAAGAGAACCCAGTTTCTGCTATTGATCCTGCTACCAAGCTCTTCTTTTATCGCTTCCAGCTTCTCTCGGATCCAGCCCTGCGGGATACTCCTGAAGCCCAAGCTGAAAGAAGGTGGCTTCCTGATTTTGCCCGCCGAACTTCTGAGTCCAGCCTGAAGGGCTTTGCCAGCCGAGATGCTGAGTCTGGATCGAGTTCTAGTTCCAGCCAAGATGCTGAGCCTGGATCGAGTTGTAGTTCCAGTCAAGATGCTGAGTCTGGATCGAGTTGCAGTTCCAGTCAAGATGCTGAGTCTGGATCGAGTTGGAGTTCCAGTCAAGATGCTGAGTCTGGATCGAGTTGCAGTTCCAGTCAAGATGCTGAGCCTGGATCGAGTTGCAGTTCCAGTCAAGATGCTGAGACTGGATCGAGTTGCAGTTCCAGTCAAGATGCTGAGTCTGGATCGAGTTGCAGTTCCAGTCAAGATGCTGAGTCTGGATCGAGTTGCAGTTCCAGTCAAGATGCTGAGTCTGGATCGAGTTGGAGTTCCAGTCAAGATGCTGAGCCTGGATCGAGTTGCAGTTCCAGTCAAGATGCTGAGCCCAGATCGAGTTGTAGTTCCAGTCAAGATGCTGAGTCTGGATCGAGTTGCAGTTCCAGTCAAGATGCTGAGTCTGGATCGAGTTGCAGTTCCAGGCAAGATGCTGAGTCTGGATCGAGATCCAGTTCCAGTTACAGTCAAGGGGTTGATTCCAGTCCGGGTCCAAATCCCGGCTCCGTTTTGGATGCCAACCCAGGTTCCAGTTCCAGATCTGCTTCTGTTCAGACTTCTAGTTCCTGTCAAGACTGGGATGCCACTTCGGGCCCCAGCCCAGCTTCTGATGTCAGCTGGGGTAGTGGCTTCAGCCTTGCTCTTGCCGTTACATGGAATTGCCAAGAGGTCCAGGACATTGTGGGTTCCCTCTGGGAAGGGTTACTTTTGAATTTTGTTCCTCTTGATGCATCCATGTTCCTGAGGTTGCCCCGTGGTGATTCGAAGGAGCCTCCTGGTCACAGGTTCTACTTTTGTCTGCCAGTTTTGAACTTCCTTGTGACTTCCAGTCCAGTGATCTATGTCTGGCTTTTGAGACCCATCAGGAGGTTTCACCATAGTTACCCCTGGACACCTGAACTCCTCAGGGAGACCGAGAGGGGGGTCTTGAGGAGGGGGTACTGTTACGTCTGTGGCAGTGACCACCCTCAGACTTACCCTGTTTCTGGGAGTCAGTGGCTGTGCTGGCTTCTGCTTGTCTCTGTGTCTGTCTCTGTCTTAGTTTCTCTCTGGCTCTGTGTGCTGATTGCCCTACTGAACCTCACCTGTGTGGGCTATGCCTTTTCCAAGATGGCTGCCGCCGACTCCTGTATGCCAGGATCCAAGATGGCTCCCGCTGGGCTGGCTTCTCTGTGTGTCAAGCCTCTGTTTGGATGCAAGGTGATTGCTGCAGCTGTGCCTCTGGTGTGGAAGGGCTTTATTAATCACTTAGAGACTACAGCCCTGGCCTTTGCATTTCATCTAGGGCCCTGGTGTATAGAGTGCTCTGTACACTGTTTCAGTGTTTGCTCTGTGTGAGTTTCTATGTTTGACTAGATAGCTTAGGCACCGTGTGGCTTGTTAGCCTGTGTATAGCTTTGCTAGTGCTCTGTGTTTGTTTAGATTAGCCAGCTTAGGCACCGTGTGGCTTGTTAGCCTGTGTATAGCTTTGCTAGTGCTCTGTGTTTGTTTAGACTAGCCAGCTTAGGCACCGTGTGGCTTGTTAGCCTGTGTATAGCTTTGCTAGTACTCTGTGTTTGTTTAGACTAGCCAGCTTAGGCACCGTGTGGCTTGTTAGCCTGTGTATAGCTTTGCTAGTACTCTGTGTTTGTTTAGACTAGCTGGCTTAGGCACCGTGTGGCTTGTTAGCCTGTGTATAGCTTTGCTAGTGCTCTGTGTTTGTTTAGACTAGCCAGCTTAGGCACCGTGTGGCTTGTTAGCCTGTGTATAGCTTTGCTAGTGCTCTGTGTTTGTTTAGACTAGCCGGCTTAGGCACCGTGTGGCTTGTTAGCCTGTGTATAGCTTTGCTAGTGCTCTGTGTTTGTTTCCAGTGCATGACTTGTTAGCTTGGGCACAGCTTTGTTGTTCGCTGGTGTATAGCTTTCAAGTCTCCTGAGTGTGCTCTGTGTATGTTTCTTGTGCATGACTGGTTTGCCTGGGTATAGCGTTTCTATTAGCCCAGGTACAGTTTACTAGTCATTGTGTTTAAACCTGCCGACTGCCAGAACCCGGACAGTCCCTGCCTGTCGGCCTTGCCTGCGCCTAGGTGCCAGGGGGCACTCCTGGATCTTCATTCCTGCTGTTCCTGCTTGCAAGTTCCAGTTCCGGGTTTTCCTGTAAGTCCTACCGGCTGCCAGAACCTGAGGGCTCAACCCTCGGGGAAAGGTGGTCAAGCGTAGGTGAAGCCTAGGTCCAGGGTGTTCCAGTCCAGCGGGTTTCACTCCTGTATGTTCCAGTCCTGTGGGGCCCTCCAGTGTGTTCCAGTCCAGCGGGCTCCACTCCAGTGCGCACCCGTCCGGTGCGTTCCAGTTCCGTGTATTCCGGTGTAGAACTCCAGTCCGGGGTTCCGGTCCAGTTTTGTCTCATCTCTACCTTGGAGGTGATCTTGCCTGCCACGGCCGCTCCACGGTAGTGGCCCATGGGCTCACGAACCCAGTGCTCCCGGGGAAGAAGCCTGACAGTATGCCAAGGTCCTCGAGCACGCGACACAGAGCAAATTGGTGGCATGCTTCTGCTACTGACACTGGCATTCCCACACATGCTCTCCTTCTCTTACCCATTTCCATCCAGTATCTGCCCTCCTTCACTCCCCCTGCATCCAGCGTTTACCCTCCTTCACTCCCTCCCAGCTCCATCCAGCATCTACTCTCCTTCTCACATTGACCACCATCTCTCTCTCGCCCCTCCTTTGTGCCCCAGGTCCAACATCTCAGGCAGCATCTCTCCCTTCCACCCCTCCTCCATCATGTCCATCTCTCCCTCCTCTCCACTCCTTTGTCCAACATTTCTCCCACTCTCATGCCTCTTTCCTCTCCGTGCAGTATCTCTCCCTCCCCTCCACCCCCATATGCAAGATTTTTCCCTTTCTCACCCTCATCATTCCTTTGCTGCATCTCTTCCTTCCTCCCCCACCCCAACAATTCTACATTTCCACCCCGTTCAGCATCTCTTCTTCCCTCACCACCCATTTGCTGCATCTTTCCCTTCCTCCCCTCCATCCCAATAATTTTACCCCTCACCCTCCATGCAGCAACTCTCCTTCCCTCACCACCCCTTTGCTGCATTTCCTCCTTCCTCCCCCTCCACGCCAACAATTCTGCCCCTCTTTCCCCCATACATCTCTCCTTCTCTCCCCACTCCACCCACAATTCTCCCTCTTGCTTCAATGGGTCCCCAACAGCGGCAGCGATTCTCACACACTACATGCTACTAACCCTGAAGTCTTCTCTCTACAGCGTCCTGCCCTTGGATTAGTGACAGGCAGCATGTGGGAAATCGCTGCCCCTGCCGTGAACCTTTCTTCTGTTGCTCCTCATCCTCCAGCAGCAAGGGGGGCAGTATTCACTGCTCCCTAGCAGCATTCTACCTCTTCAACCTCCGGTGTCAGGGCCAAGGATTCACTGCGGCCATGCGTACATCTCCCAGCTCCCTCTGTGGCACACCTGTGACTTCGCAGTGGCACACCAGGGCGCCGTGGTGCACTTTTTAGGAAATGCTGTAGTAAGTAGTAAATTTAAAACAAATCAGAGAAAATATTTCTTCACTGAATGTGTAATTAAAATCTGAAATTCATTGCCACAGAATGTGGTAAAACCAGTTAGCATAGCAAGGTTTAAAAAAGGTTTGGACAAGTTCCTAAAACAAAATCCATAAACCATTATCAAGATGGATTTGGGAAAATCCACTGTTTACTTCTGGGATAGGATTGGATTGGCCACTACTGGAAACAGGATACTGGAAATGATGGACCTTCAGTCTGTCCCAGTATGGCAACGCGCTTATATACATAGGCAACTGCTATCTCAGTCCTGACCACCACAATGCAATTCTTTAGCAATTCTGGGGGGAATATTCAGCTGGCAGCATTTTTTTTTAAACGCTGATTGCCACTACTGAAATTATGCCCAGATATTTAATGCTGGGCCTGTACAAGCATTACATATCTAGGAATGTGTGGACAGATGACCGGCTTTGAAATTCGACCCCCCCCCACCCCACCCCCTGTATTTTTGTACCTCAGAGATATGTGACTGTCGGATTGACTCTAAGTCAGCATTCTGCTTTGTGGCATCTCTGATCCAGCTGTTTTTTTGAATCAAGATGATCTTCTTTATATTCATTATAGTATATTGAGCACATATCTATTATACTTGACAGTAAACGATTACTGTGTAGCCCCTGAAGCAGCCCTGTTGGGCGAAACACGGCCTGTGTCGGGCTGTTTTTGTGTCGTGTATACATATACTGTATTTGTGTTATATTAATAAATCTTGTTTTGTTTGCCTACGATCTGCTCCGTTTGTTTTCCACCAAGGGCTGGGAAGAGAACATCTTAAAAGGAAATTTTGTTCGGGTTTAGAGGAATCTTTTTTCAAATGAGATAAGGAGGCCTTGGTGTATTTGATAATTCCATAAGTCAGGGACTTGCTGGCAAAAGATTGGAATTGGGAAGGATAATTTGAGCTCATGTGAAAACTAGAATTCCCCAGTTAACTACAAACATGGCCTTGATGGACATGAAGTACAGGGTGATTCATCAAGCGTACTCAGGAGTGGTCCAGGGCAATCTGCCACCTGAGGAAGGGATGAGATGACACCCCAACACCCCCAGACCAATATCTTTCCACACTCTCTGCCAACTCCCTCCCCCCCCTCCGGCAGCGGTCCGGCATCTCCCCCCTCCTTCCTCAACCCCACCTGAGGCAGTTGATTCTAATGTTTTAATTTTAGACAAAAAACATAATGTCAGGTCTTCTGCCATTGGAACATCATTTGATGGAGTAGATTTAAAATGATTAGATGATGTGAGTCTAGAGAAGATAGCAAACAATAGCTTAGAGGGACTTGGTGATGTTTTAATTAACTTTCAGAAACAGTCCCTCTTAGCCTTAGATAGCTGAGTTGCACACTCTTTTTGTTGACATTTATAGAAATGTGCAGCTTTTGTGGGAAAAATCTATACTGTTGCCTTGGGTGTCTCTGGATTCTCATTCAAATTGGCAGTAGAGAAGTACTCCACTCCAGCATATGAGGATGGATCGCTCATGGGTTTGAGGGGATCAGAAATGATGGCAGTTTTTTGTAGGAGTTTGGAGGATTTACTTTAATAACCTGCCCCCAAGGACGCAAAGTCATGTTTTCAACTTCCCCTAGATGACTAAGATTTGGAGAGGGAGGGAGGTGGGATACTTGAGGAATTCGGGATGCTTGGACTCCTCAAGGGTGGGTGAGGTGGGAGTGGACTAGAGGATGGGGTAGAGGGCAAAGCTTATAGATGTGAGTAGAGAGGGGGGGGGGGAGAAAGGGACTAGAGGAAGGAAGGGCAGAGGTTTGAACTGGAGGGGGTACCTGGATGATTTAAGTGGATTTTCTTTAAAATTACTGGGGTCTAAGAGTCCAATGCCTGGCTATCCCTTGTGTTTGCACTTGTCAGATTATGTATAGTTGAAGGAGATGAAGGGATAGGCGTGGGAGGGAGGAGGAGGGAACAGGGGAGATGAAGAAAAGCATTTTCAGTCTTGTTGTCAGATGTGAATTGTCAGTAAGTCAGTGGAATAATAATTTGGCTCAAAGTTGATTTATATATTTTACTTTGTAGCTGACATAAGAGTGTGAAAAAGAGAGTTTAGAAGTAAAAAAAAAGTTTTAACATGTTTAAAATGTTTTTTAAAATGAATTTGTGAAACAAACCATATAAACGTCTAAAAATCGGGAAGAAGTCCAAAACTTGACCTGAAGCTGCTTTCCATGTACATCTCTATTAAGAAGTAATCTTTTGGACAAATTACGTTTTTCTGCATTTTATAATTAGAAGTCAGAAAAGGGAACTGGAATTCATTTTAGATTAAACTAAACACTTATTGTGGTTTTAGGTTCTAGGTGATTTATTTAAGCATTTGTGCTTCTTGCTGTGTACAGTGTCGACCTCATGCAGTACAAGTTTATGCAGAGTTAGCACGTATGCTGTAGCAATAGCATCACTGCAAGAGTCACCCTTAGACTATTAAAGATTAGTTTACTTGCCAAGAGGGTGAAGTGCTTTGACATGTTGAGTCTTGCTTGCTGAAAATTATTTACTCTGTGGGAAAGCAGAGTTTGATACCCTTTGTCAACCTTTCACAATAAGCATAAAAGCTTGTCAGTGCATGCACTTATAAAACAAAAGAAGATAGATCAACTTTAAAAGGAAATAGTACTTTCAAACACACAGCTCACGCTCCAAACATAACAGGGAAAACATTTGGGAAAATTCAAGTGGTGTGAGACCTTCACATTTATTTAGAGCAACTAGCTTGTCATTTTATGCCTTGTGATTTCCCAGTTGAACCACTGTTAATACCCATTTTCAAGGCATTTCTATAACTGCTGCCCAATTTCTGCGCCCCTTGCATGCTTTAATAAGCAGACTGCTAGAAGTGTACACTTGCACGCGAAAGTGCCAGCAGGGGGTCTAAGTGCAATTCTGTAAAGGCGCAAGTAAGTGGCATACGGGGGAATTCTACATATGGCGCTGAATGTTAGGTGCTACTTCTAATGGATGCAAGGCACCAAGGACTCCTTTTACTAAGCGGCAATAAGCCCAACGCGGGTTTACCGCTTGCTCTACAGGAAGTACCAGCAGGCTACCACAGCAGGCTGGCAGTACTTCCCACCCCTAGCGCGACATCATTTCTGGCATTACAAAAATGTATCTATTTTTGTAGTGCTAGATTGTACCCGGTGGTAATTGGGCAGTGCTGCGCGCTGCCCGGTTACCACTGGGTTAATGCGGGAGCGCTTACCGCCACCTCGAGTGGCGGTAAGGGCTTCCTCCTGAAATGGGCGCATGGCAAGTGCTTTACTTGCTGCGCAGCCATTTCCTGTAGGAAAGCAAGACTTCCCCTTTTACCAACTGCGGTAAAATGGGGCCTTGGCGCGAGTGTAAAACACGCACCAACACCGGACCCGGCCTCCCTTTTGCCGCAGCTTGGTAAAAGGGGCCCCCAAATGGGGCAGAAATGGCAGATCAACACAAAAATATACTCTTGTGCTTCCATTTATAGAATAGTGCCTAAGAGTTTCCACATACATCTGCAAAGGGAGCATGGCGGTGGGAGGAACACAGATGGGTCAGGGGCACTGCTCTAAAATACACGTAGTGTTGTAGAATAGTGCAGATCTGCGTACAAGTGTACACTTGGTTTCAATTAATGTAACTCCTTGCTCCCAAAGCTGGGTATGTATCCCTGCGCTCCGCACTATTCTATAAAGGGTACTGCTCCTAGAACACCTGTTATAGAATGTTGTTCAGTGCCGATTTTTTTCCAGCACCGAATGCTGAGCACCATTCACTGAATCTGTACCATAGCATGTAAATGCAAGAGTAGTGTACACATGGCTGGGACAAAGGTGGGGCTTCCACTTACAGATGTAATTTACTGAATACTATCCGCCCAATATTCAGACCATGGGAGATAGCCGGGTTGTCTCCCGTGGTCTGCGCTAAACCCAGATATTCAATGCTGGGCCGTTTCCAGTGACCGGCATTGAATATCCAGTTTAACTTTGGCCGATTCAACTTTAACCGGCCAAGCTGATATTCAGCGCTTATTCTACCTATTGTGGCGGCCGAACTACCTTTAAAAAAAATCGGTGGATAGCCGGTTATAATCCACGATATAACAGGCTATCTTTGAGCCTCTAATTGGCAATATTCAGTGCCGGATAGCCACCTAAGTCCGTTTTAGTGGGCATTTTCTTTTAAATATCGGGCAGTAAAAGTCATGTGCATCCCTGCTGCATTTGGGCACCTGCACTTATTCCAGCTCTATAACCGGTGTAACTGCGAGCATGTAAATGTAAGGCACAACAATAATGGGTTACATTAGTATTCAACAGAATCCAGGTGCCCAGATGCTGTTAGAGAATAGGCGCTCACCACACGGCACTGGGGGTCCACTTATAGAACTTAACTGGAGGGTGCTGCTGGATAGCCCCACAGACTGCCCAACTGAAAAGTGGTCAGGTCAGGAGGAAAACTGTATGCAGTGCTGGGGCGGAGCCATGGGTTAAGTGGACGTTGGCGATATTCAGCGCTGTAACCCGCATTGCTCACCAGGTGAAATTAGAACATATTTTGGGTCCTCCCTAGTACCTGCCAAAACATGCCCAGGCCACATCCCCTTTCCATATAGACATACTGCACTGTTAGACATCCATATCCCGCCTTTGTAAAACTGAGATTTTGACATCCATGCAATAGGGACATCTAAATGCTAAGTTTCAGGCGTCCAAAACAAGAATAGAGCTTCTAAAATAACCACCATAGGCACCTATCTGTCTTTACAAAACAGCTTTAAAATAAGCAACTACTTGGCCTCTCAGCCTAGGCAAACTGTTATGAAATTACCTTCTCAACAGGTGCCTATCTGGAGCCTAGTCTGTAATGGAAATAAGTGCCTACTTTCCTTTCCAGGATACTAGCACAGCAGTGCAAATATGTGATTATAATTTAGATATGACCACTTATACCAGCCATAGAGCTAGTGTAAATCTCATGCCTAGATTGGTAAAAAAAAACAGTGCATATATTATAGTATCCTATAACTTACATGTGTAAGTCAAACTCCAGCCATGTGTATACTCATCTTCAAACGACAAGCCTTCACAATCGGGTGCCATTTTATAGAATAGCGTGTAAGCAGAACACTGGCATTTATGCACACATGTGCTGGTATTTTCATCATTTGCCCGTGTTCTTCTTGGTGCCCAAATGATGGCATCCCCTTTATAGAATTATTCATTTATATGCAGGTAATTAAATTTGCTGACGATACAAAGTTATTCAAAGTTGTTAAATTGCAAGAGGATTGTGAAAAATTACAAGAGACTGGGCATCAAAATGGCAGATGACGTTTAATGTGAGCAAGTACAAAGTGATGCATGTGGGAAAGAGGAACCCGAACTATAGTACTACTACTACTACTACTTATCATTTCTAAAGCACTACTAGACGTATGCAGCACTGTACAATTGAACATGAAGAGACAGTCCCTGCTCGACAGAGCTTACAATCTAATTAGGACAGACAAACAGGACAAACAAGAGAAAAGGGAATATTAAAGTGAGGATGATAAATTAAGGGTTCTGAACAAGTGAATAAGGGTTAGGAGTTAAAAGCAGCATCAAAAAGGTGGGCTTTTAGCTTAGATTTGAAGACGGCCAGAGATGGAGCTTGACGTACCGGCTCAGGAAGTCTATCCCAGGCATATAGTGCAGCAAGATAAAAGGAACGGAGTCTGGAGTTAGCAGTGGAGGAGAAGGGTGCAGATAAGAGGGATTTACCCAGTGAATGGAGTTCCCGGGAGGAATGTAGGGAGAGATGAGAGTGGAGAGGTATTGAGGAGCTGCAGAGTGAATGCACTTATAGGTCAATAAGAGGAGTTTGAACTGTATGCGGAAACGGATAGGAAGCCAATGAAGTGACTTGAGGAGAGGGCTAATATGAGCATAATGACACTGGTGGAATATTAGTCGTGCAGCAGAATTTTGAACAGATTGAAGAGGAGAGAGATGGCTAAGTGGGATGCCTGTGAGATGCAAGTTGCAATAGTCTAAGCGAGAGGTGATAAGAGTTTGGATGAGGGTTCTGGTAGTGTGCTCAGAAAGGAAAGGGCGAATTTTGGTGATATTATAGAGAAAGAAACGACAGGTTTTAGCAGTCTGCTGAATATGTGCAGAGAAGGAGAGAGAGGAGTCGAAGATGACCCCAAGGTTACGAGCTGATGAGACAGGAAGGCTCCACAGAAATAGAGAATGGGGGAAGAGGAGAGGTTGGTTTAGGGGGAAAGATAAGAAGCTCAGTCTTGGTCATGTTTAGTTTCAGATGGCGGTGAGACATCAGGCAGCAATGTCAGACAGGCAGGCTGATACTTTGGCCTGGATTTCGGCTGAGATTTCTGGTGTGGAGCAGTAGATCTGGGAGTCATCAGCGTAAAGATGATACTGAAAACCATGAGATGAGATCAGAATACCAAGGGAAAAGTATAGATGGAGAAAAGAAGAGGTCCCAGGACAGATCCCTGAGGTACACCAACTGACAGTGGGATAGAAGTAGAGGAGGATCCACTAGAGTATACACTAAAGGTAAGCTGGGAGAGATAAGAAGAAAACCAGGAAAGAACAGAGCCCTGAAATCCAAGTGAGGACAGTGTATCAAGGAGTAGGCTGTGATCAACAGTGTCAAAAGCAGAAAATAGATCGAGAAGGATGAGGATAGAATAGAGACCTTTGGATCTGGCCAGGAACCGATCATTGGAGACTTTAGCAAGTGCTGTTTCAGTTGAATGAAGGGGGCGAAAAACAGGTTAAAGTGGATCAAGAATAGCTTGACATGAAAGAAAGTCAAGGCAACAGTGGTGAAGAGCACGTTCAAGTATCTTGGATAAGAAAGGGAGGAGGGAGATGGGGCGATAGTTGGAAGGACAGGTAGGGTCCAATTAAGGTTTTTTTAAGGACTGGTGTGACTACGGCATGTTTGAAGGCATCAGGAACAGTTGCAGTGGACAGTGAAAGCTTGAGGATATGACAGATAAAAGAGATGACAGTAGGAGAGATAGTGTTAAGTTGATGGGTGGGAATAGGATCAGAGGAACAGGTAGTTAGTTTCGAGGAGGAAATAAGATGTGTAGTTTCCTCTTCAGTGATTTCAGAAAAGGAAGAAAAGGAGGCAGGGGTTGGAGGGTTGAGAGAATGGACTAAGGGAAGGAGAGGTGGAGGTGACCTGGTTGAGTATTCAAGTTTAATCTTGTGAACCTTATCATGAAAGAACTCAGCCAGAGTCTGGGGGGAAAGTGAAGGCACTTTGAGGAGAGAGTTCAGTGTGGCAAAGAGACGTCGAGGGTTTGAGCCAAGAGAATTTGTCAACTGGATGCAATAGTCCTGTTTGGTAAGTAAAAGAGCAGACTGGAAGGAGGTCAGCAAGAATTTGAAATATATGAAGTCAGCATGGGCACGGGATTTCAGCCAAAGGCGTTTGGCAGAGCGGACACAGGAACGTAGACAGCGGATTCTAGAGGCCAGCCAAGGCTGGGATTTGGATGCAAGGTTCCACATTAGGAGTCACCAAACCAGGAAAGGGATCTAGGTGTCATCGTTGATGATATATTGAAATCATCTGCTCAGTGTGCGGCAGCGGCTAAGAAAGCAAATAGAATGTTAGGTGTTATTAGGAAAGGAATGGAAAACAAAAATGAGGACGTTATAATGCCTTTGTATTGCTCTATGGTACAACTGCACCTCAAATACTGTGTACAATTCTGGTCAACGCATCTCAAAATAGATGTAGTGGAATTAGAAAAGGTACAGAGAAGAGCAACAAAAATGATAAAGGAGATGGGACGACTTCCCTATGAGGAAAGGCTAAAGCGGCTAGGGCTCTTCAGCTTGGAGAAAAGACAGCTGAGAGGAGATACGATAGAGGTCTATAAAGTGATGAGTAGACGTGAATCGCTTGTTTACTCTTTCCAAAAATACTAGGACTAGGGAGTATGCAATGAAGCTACAAAGTAGTAAATTTAAAACAAACCAGAAAAAATATTTCTTCACTAAACGTGTAATTAAACTCTGGAATTCATTGCCACAGAGTGTGGTAAAACCAGTTAGCTTAGCAAGGTTTAAAAAAGGTTTGGATACCTTCCTAAAAGAAAAGTCCATAAGCCTTATTAAGATGGACTTCGGGAAAATCCACTGCTTATTTCTGGGATAAGCAGCATATAATGTATTGTACTGTTTTGGGATCATGCAAGGTACGTGTAACCTGGATTGGCCACTGTTGGAAACAGGATGCTGGGCTTGATGGACCTTCAGTCTGCCCCATTATGACAACCTTTATGTTCTTATGTATCTGAATACAAGAAGCTTGGGACAAGTACATAGATAGGATCTCTAAGGGAGTGAAGGGGAACTTACATGCCTTGAATGGGCAGAATGGATGGGCCTTCATTTTTCTCTGTTTCTGTGTAAAAATATTCATTTAGCTTACTTTTCCATTTTATTTGGGTTTTTACATTTGTTTTGTTTTGGGAGCAATGTCATCAATAGTGTGTCCTAGTGCACAAATAGTAGACATTTTGGGTCTTTCCTTAAAAACTGCATAATGCACATTTTCTTACTTCCTAGAGGTAATGCAAATAAATAACAAACACTTAGATCATCGACAGCGGTATGGATTGGATAATATATAATGGCTGTACTTTAGCTATAGATTTTATTCTCTCTGCTCCCAAATGAGGAAAGTTTTCATACTCCATCTACAGTGATTGATAGCACACACACACACACTGCAGGCAATTTTATGAAACCCAAGCATAAAGAACACTGAAAATGTGCATTTCCATTAAAAGAAACATACATGTACGCATGATCAGTAGAGAATGGGCAGATTGAGGGGCAGAATCCACTCTTATGCATGTATCATGTAAAACACACACATTCTAACTGGTATAGCCTTACCATATTTGCTCTAAGAAAAAAGAGGACACATGTTCTGCCCTCTGTCACATTCCACCCTGCCCCTGCCACACTCTAACCTGCCCCGTCACACCCCGCCCTGCCCCTTGTCACTTTGACCCCCACCCAAAGAAATCCAGATTCCCCCCATGTAGATCCCATCCCCAATTTTCCAGCCTCCCTCCACCCACATGATTCCATTCACTACCCACTCCACTCCCCTCCTTTACCTTAGTGTGATGCCCTAGTGATCTAGTGACCTCTTTGGGGCAGGGAAGAGCCCTGTCTTTCCTGCCCGAGGCATCTGCAGACTGTCTTGTTCACGGCGCCGATTCAAAATGGCTGCCAAGAATTCAAGCAGTGACCTTGCAAGACTTCTGCAGAAGTCTCACGAGGCCACCACTTGAAATCTCAGCAGCCATTTTGAAGCGGCACCGGGAGCAAGACAATCTGCAGATGCACCAGGCAGGAAAAAGGGAGCTCTTTCCTGCCCCGAAGTCACTAGACCACCAGGGCACCACACTAAGGTAAAGAAGGGGAGGCTAGGACACTCTGAGGCCCGCCTGACCGTCCGCCCGCCAGCCTGCCCTTTCATCCGCAAATCTGGACAAACAGGCAAGCTGGCAAAACCTGACCGGTTGCCCAGACATGTCCTCAAAAAGAGGACATGTCCAGGTAAAACCGGACGTATGGTAACCCTAAACCAGTACATGCACACACACAAAGTTACTGCTGCCTTAGAACACTTAGGGGCCCTTTTATTAAAGCTGCGGCAAAAGCTGACCTTAGTGCGCCCCTGTGCAGGTTTTTCCCACACACTTTTACCACAGCAGTACAATGGCTGATTTTTCATTGTTGTTATTTTGGCGGGTTTGACAGCGTCTTTGCAGACACTTCAGCATTCCAGTGATTGTGGTATTCCATTGTTTCCATCTTGCACCTACTCATTAGCAATCCATCTCGTGTTAAATGAGTGACCCCTGAGACAGACGGGTGTGAACCATCGAAACACGGCCCTGTGTCGGGTCTAATACACGAGTGGTGCCTAATAAACATTCCTACAACTACCCATTCGGCTGCAAGAGTCCTCTTGGTCCACTACTACGTCTGGATTTGGTTGTTTTGTCTGTAGGGATTCCTTTTTCTTTTTTTTTTTTTGATCCATTAATATTGCCACTAGTACACAGCCATTAAAAAGAATTACTGCATGATCACTTACCAACACCTATTTTGTAGGTGGTAAAGACTCATGTGGCAATCCTGAGCTAACCAATGAGTGTGTGCTAATGTAGATGCACTAACTGATTAGCACTGAAATGCACATTCTCTGCCCCAGATACGCCCCCTCAAATAAAATGTTTTTAACATTTTTTAAAGCACAAAGGCTGGATTCTAAAAAATTATGCACCGGAAAACATTGGACCTAACAGCTATTCTTTAAAGAGCGAGCATCCTTAATAGAACAACGCTTAAGCGCAGATCTTGTGCCTACCTGTGGGTGCCAGATGTATGCTTGCTGAAACTTGGTGTAAATGCTGATGCCCAAGTCAGGCACACTGACCCAATATTCTACAACTGCGTGTGCAAATTTTCGGAACACCCCTAACATGCTCATGCTCCTCCCATGGCCACGCCCCTTTTGAGATATGCGCTATGGGAGGGGTACTGCCTTACAGAATAGTGTGCAGCCAGATGGGCGTGCAAATCCTAATTGGTGCCAATTAACATCAAAAACGGATTGTTAGCAACCAATTATTGCTGTTAACTGTCTCATTAACCAATTAAGTTGCGTGCGCCTCTCAGGATTGTGCCCCAAATGTGGCATATAAATTTGGGTGACCTTTATAGAGTCCGGAGGCTAGCGTACACACATTTGGCCAATACTGCAGGATGCCTGAGTGCATCCCATGGTACAGCATTTTCAACTGCGTTAGGCGCATTAGTGCTTAACACAGATTAGTGAGGGAGCATTTGGGTGGGCTATTTCATAGAGGCACATATATTGAATTTATAAAATATCAATTAGAGATTAGCTACACTCAAATAACTGGGAAGAGGACCAAATAATGCCTTCAACACAATATTAAGCAAAGAGGGGAGTGGGAGTGAGAACTAGGATTTCCAAAGACAGGACCACTGGAGTAGTGAATTGAAGCAAAATTTATTGGAAAACAAACTGACTCGACACAACGTTATGTTTCGGCCAGAAGGCCTACAGCAGGATTCTGTATATTTGAGAAAAATGAGAGAGTCCAGGAGTAACGACAATGGATTTTGATGGTCTTAAAAAAGACCGTTGGTTTTAAGTGTGGCTGTATCTTGAACAGAGCAATCTGATCAGTAATATTGAAACGTTGTGTCGAGTCAGTTTGTTTTCCAATAAATTTTGCTTCAATTCACTACTCCAGTGGTCCTGTCTTTGGAAGTCCTGCTTCTCACTCCCACTCTCCTCTTTGCTTGTGTTTCTCCGTGGGACCACTTGAGTTCTCCACGCACGTGGATTCTCTTTGGACTTTCAACACAATATTAAAACACAGGTTCTCAAACATAAACACATAAGCATCAAAAATAAAGGGAGGAAAAAGCCTCGAGAAGCTCCCAGTTTAAAAGCATGTGGAGCAGGACTGATTCATCATCGGCCCAAGTTCAGTCGAGTTTGAACGGTGTAAAGAATTAAAGTTATGCCTTATTGACCCTGACACAGCATATCACAACGCTGGTCATCATCGGTCACGGTCCTGTTTTGTTTGAGCTGGGAGGAAAGAGACGATGATGCAGCTAAGTTTGTTTAAGTAATTGAAATAAAGATTCCACTGTCTGGGAGGTTTTTTTTTTTGTAGCTGATGATGAAGCAGTCCTGCTCCACAAGCTTTTAAGCTAGGAGCTTCTTGAGGCTTTTTCCTCCCTTTATTTTGATGTTTATGTTTGAGAACCAGTTTCAATATTGTGTTTTCTACAAACACAATATTAAATATTGTGTTGTATAATGAAAAATAAGGGAAAACTTTCCTTATTTTTCATTATAATTCATTCTATAATATTTAACTATAGACCATCATATGTACGTGGATTAATGGCATTTAAAACATTCCATGTGCATTCTAATTACTGATCTAGTCCTATTTAATCAATCATAAAACTACTTAACTTAAAAGTATTGGGCACAGAACTCATTATCATCTGCCAATGTGTCAAGGTTCAAAATCTGCATCAGGGATGACTGGACAAAACTAAAAGCCACGTCGGTCATGAAGCCAAGCCCGCAAAGTCTTCTTCAAACTGCCCCTGTAAAGGTCACCTGTATACCATCCCAGGCTTACTGCCCAGTTATAAAATTGCCCTCATTTGGGGCAATTCTATAATGAAGCACCACCAGTGAAGCACCCCGTTTCAACATGACAGGAATCTATCTTATAATTACAATATTCAAGGAGGCTTGAGTAAGTTATATCTCCTATTCTATAAGGACACCTGCAGATACATTAGCCTTAGACCTGTTGTAACTGTGGGTGCCGAAATGCAGTAGAGCCTCGCATAACTTACAGTGGGGCTGTTTTACAGAGCGGTGGTAAGCCCTATGCGGGCTTACCGCTCACTCTTCCGGGACTACCGTCAGCCACCGAGTGCATAACATTTTCAGGAGAAAAAGAAAACCCCAGAAATGGCTTGCGTTGAGGTAACCCGGTGGTAATTGGGCATATATAGAATCCCATGGGTAGGGTGCTTATGTGCATAAGTGGTAATTTGAGGGGCATTTATACATGCAAGGGGCATGTAATTGTGGGTGCCTAGTTACAGAATTGGCTATATTATGAATCAGAAAGATAGGGACTGATTTATCTAGGAAGAAAATGAATTGTAAATGTCATACATCTCTTCTGTGGCTTATCAGATTTCCCCTCCATAACTCAGCTACAATTACTGTGATGTTATTAATGAAAAATCACAATTTATTTCTTAACAAAAATCTGACACATTAAAATTCAAAACCAATCTTAAATCCTGCTTTAAAAAAAATACATCATTTAGAATCGCAGTAGCCCCCCTCTTTCAATCAAGTGTGTTTGCTGAATAGAATATTTGTTATGGAAGCATTTAACTGCTACAAAACAGCATTTAATTTTCACAAACTGAAGTCTTTAGTTCTAGCAGTTTGTGTGTGTGTGTTTTTTTTTTAATGAAAAGGAACTAGCGTAATTACAACAGTCTTCTTCAAAGGAAATGCTGAACCTGTAAAATGGAATGTTTAGCTGCTCTATATATAACAAAGCTTTCAATTTAGTAAAACGTGATCACCTGCATTTTGCAAAATTGTTCTCCGGCAGAAGAATGACTTGATTTCTTTGTGTGCTCACAACTAAGACTAGGCCTTTTTTT
This sequence comes from Microcaecilia unicolor, assembly GCF_901765095.1. Classification (NCBI taxonomy): domain Eukaryota; kingdom Metazoa; phylum Chordata; class Amphibia; order Gymnophiona; family Siphonopidae; genus Microcaecilia; species Microcaecilia unicolor. The sequence continues at coordinate 106,305,076 of NC_044033.1, forward strand.
TGAAACATGAAAGAAAACCACTCCATAGATGGTTTCTCCTGTTCACTGAGGAAACAAAAAAACTCAGCAGAGCTGTTTAATGCTAGAAGGAGTGCATGTGTGTGTCAATTTAAGATATCTGTACCATTCTCCAATTGTGCTAATCCCATGATGCTCTTGTGTTTATTTTCTCATATCTGTCTTCATCAAATTCTAGTTCAGTTTTTGAGAAATTTTACCAAGTGCATTCTAGCAATATATTAAGTGGAACATGAAAGGGAAAAGGATCAGAAAGATTTTTTTTAAAGAATATTTTGTTTCAGACATGCTCAGAAAAGAGCTTACTTTATGCATTCCAAGTAACAAGCCCTATGGGGCTAATTATTAGGGTGCAGTAAAAGTTGGACTTTTACTGCACTTTAATTTCTCTTGGTGGGACAAACTTGCAGTATGTCAGTACCACAGATCAGTACTCCCGCTGTACAAGAATTCTGCTTGCAATCAGCCTTGCAAGCAGTTATTTTTCTGTCCCCGGTGTATTGAGCAATTTCTAAAAGGGGCCAAGTAGAAGTGTTCCGCCCCCCCCCCTCCAAAGTCTCCCCTTTGCTAACCTACTCCAGGTGGCTCCCACCATCTCAACACTCATCAACTGCCCCCCCCCCAATGACAGATGTCCCTCCCCCAAATGTCCCCTCTTCCCCCACCCTCATACGACCTGACAAATCTATTGAGGTCAGGGCAGAAACAATTCCTAGTTGCTCTTGCCACTTTTGGCGCTGTGTTCAAAATGGTGTCAGCAACCCCTAGTGGTCATCTCGCAGGACTAGCAAAAGCACAGCTTGAGCCCTAGTGCTAGTACCATGGGACTACTGTTAAGGGCCAATGGAGCCGGCTCTGTGGGTGCTTGAGCACCCCCAATATTGAGAAAATTCCTTTTATGTGTCCAGGGAGGGATTATTTTCATTGGGCTTAGCACCCCCAATAATTTTGAAAAGTTGGCTCCTATTTTAAGGGCCACTGGTGTCATTTTGAACTTGGAGTCAGAAGGGGCAGGAGCAACTGGGTTGGAAGGGCCCTCGGGGGGGGGGGGGGGTGGGATTTCAGGGGAATTGTTTAAGAAGTAGCCTGAGAATACCAGACCTGCAACTTTGTGGCTCAATGCTCCTGGGATGGAAAAGTACTGCCAGCTTTTTGCTGATGATATTTTTCTACGGATAGTGACCACAAGATGGGTTATTTGATTTACACAATGATCTGTTTGCATGTATTTGCATGCTTTGCTCATTACTATTTATCTCTGAGTACATATTAATGTGCATTAAGGTTACATAATGCACCTTATTGTCCTTTAAAACGTGTTAAAGGTTAAATAACACGTGTTAAGGCTGTAACACACCTTAGTATCTAAACCCATTGATCAGGAAACTGAATAACTTCACATACACTCTAGGCCTAAACTAGTAGTTAGTGAAATGTGGGTCCATCAGATATAAGAACGTATGAAAGAGTTCACCATATCATTCATCAGCCCACCTTTAAAGTACAAGCAGTGGCATAGGAAGGGGGGGGGGCGGTCCGCCCCGGGTGCACGCCGCTGGGGGGGTGTCCGCTCCATTGGTTCCTTGCTCCCTCTGCCCTGGAACAGGTTACTTCCTGTTCCGAGGCAGAGAGAGCAAGGAACCAACGGAGCCGACGCAGCTCCCAGCGACGTGGACTCGGGGGCGGATCGGCCCTCCCGCCCGCCTCTCGCTTTTAAATCAATTAAAAATGCGCTCCGGGGGGGGAGGAGGGTGCGCGCCGAGGGGGGGCGCCATGCAGCGGTGACCCGCCCCGGGTGTCAGCCGTCCTCACTACGGCACTGAGTACAAGTCCACTTTTCTGACTTTTACTACACAAACAACAGGAAGAAATCCTCTGCACACACAAAGCAAACAGGAAGAGCAGAGGTGGCCGAAAAGGCAGAGATGAGAAACTGGAGATGTCACCAGCTTCTTCATTAAAGAATTGACCCACTGGTGGTCACGAGGTTCCAGAAAGGAATGTAAAGTTCAAGTGACACAGCAGTATATTATTCTTTCCCTCTCCAAAGGTCATCCAATTAGAAAGCACACCTTAAAAAAAAAATATGTTCTGAGAATCGCTGACAGCTGCCACAACATTGTCACTGAACATATTTTTGGAACCTCATGACCCCTGATGCATGCGTCTATGCTCTTCCTGTGTATATGTGAAACTTTTTCTACAGCAAATAAATCAATTTACTGGAGCACGAGCTTGCACTGGAAATTGCAGAGAGAAACAGGATCTCAAATTATTGCTGCAAGGAGCATCCCAGATACCACCGCTTCTTGCCGCAGTTATTTAAGAGAAGTGCTGTTTCTCTCGGCAATCTTTAGTGCAAGCTCGTGCTCCAGTAAATTGATTTATTTGCTGTAGAAATAGTTTCAGAAAAGTGGACCTGTTCTATGTAAGTAGAACTGATGAATGGTTTGGTGAACTCTTTCATCACCAGAAATTGTCACTGGGCATGCAAAGTTTTTGTATCTGATGATCCCACATTATAGGGGCCATCAGATGCAACATAGGCACTTATGTACCAGAATTATCCTCCAAAGCACACAAATTCTGATTCACCAATTTGCCCCCTACTCTAAAGAAGAAAACGTGTCCGTGTTGTCTATGCATGTGCGAAACAATACAATGTTTATTCTTATATTCTGCAATACACCAGTCTAGTTCCATACGGATCACAATAAAAGAAGCTAGCCGTTACTATGATGTACAATAAAATGTAAACAACAACACATTTCGAACATCCAAATAAACATTTTCCAAACAAATGCATCTTCAGTTTCTTAAAATGCACATCATTCCATTCTGATCTGTCAAAGGAAGCAAATTCCACAATAATGCATCTTGATAGGACAATCTCAGCTTCTCATTACTTCCTATATTTAACAAGAGACATGGATGGAAAATGCAGAAGCAGTTGACTACATAAATACATAAGTAATGCCACACTGAAAAAAGACCAAGGGACCATTGAGCCCAGCATCCTGTCCACGACAGCGGACAATCCAGGCCAAGGGCACCTGGTGAGCTTCCCAAACGTACAAACATTCTATACATGTTATTCCTGGAATTGTGGATTTTTCCCAAGTCCATTTAGTAGTGGTTTATGGACTTGTTCTTTAGGAAACCATCTAACTCCTTTTTAAACTCTGCTAAGCTAACCGCCTTCACCACGTTCTCCAGCAACGAATTCCAGAGTTTAATTATGCATTGGGTGAAGAAAGATTTTCTCCGATTTGTTTTAAATTTACTACACTGTAGTTTCATCGCATGCCCCCTAGTCCTAGTATTTTTGGAAAGCGTGAACAGACGCTTCACATCCACCTGTTCCACTCCACTCATTATTTTATATACCTCTATCATGTTTCCCCTCAGCCGTCTCCTCTCCAGGCTGAAAAGCCCTAGCCTCCTTAGTCTTTCTTCATAGGGAAGTTGTCCCATCCCCGCTATCATTTTAGTCGCCCTTCGCTGCACCTTTTCCAATTCTACTATATCTTTCTTGAGATGCGGCGACCAGAATTGAACACAATACTCAAGGTGCAGTCGCGCCATGGAGTGATACAACGGCATTATAACATCCTCACACCTGTTTTCCATACCTTTCCTAATAATACCCAACGTTCTATTCGCTTTCCTAGCCGCAGCAGCACACTGAGCAGAAGGTTTCAGTGTATTATCGACGACAACTCCCAGATCCCTTTCTTGGTCCGTAACTCCTAACGTGGAACCTTGCATGACGTAGCTATAATTCGGGTTCTTTTTTCCCACATGCATCACCTTGCACTTGCTCACATTAAACGTCATCTGCCATTTAGCCGCCCAGTCTCCCAGTCTCATAAGGTCCTTCTGTAATTTTTCACAATCCTGTCGCAAGTTAATGACTTTGAATAACTTTGTGTCATCAGCAAATTTAATTAACTCGCTAGTTACTCCCATCTCTAAATCATTTATAAATATATTAAAAAGAAGCGGTCCTAGCACAGACCCCTGAGGAACCCCACTAACTACCCTTCTCCATTGTGAATACTGCCCATTTAACACCACTGCCCATTTAACCCCACTCTCTGGTACAGAGAAGGGCGACAAAAATGATAAAGGGGATGGGATCACTTCCCTATGAGGAAAGGCTAAAGCAACTAGGGATCTTCAGCTTGGAGAAAAGATGGCTGAGGGGAGATAGGATAGAGGTCTATAAAATAATGAGTGGATTGGAATGGGTAGACATGCATCGCTTGTTTACTCTTTCCAAAAATACTAGGACTAGGGGGCAAGCAATGAAGCTACAAAGTAGTACATTTAAAATGAATCAGAGAAAATATTTCTTCACTCAACGTGTAATTAAACTCTGGAATTCATTGCCAGAGAATGTAGTAAAAGCAGTTAGCTTAGCAGGCTTTTAAAAAGGTTTGGACAGCTTCCTAAAGGAAAAGTCCATAGACCATTATTAAAATGGACTTGGGGAACATCCACTGCTTATTTCTAGGAGAAGCAGTAAAAAATGTATTCTACCTTTTTGTGATCTTGCCAGATACTTGTGACCTAGATTGGCCACTTTTGGAAACAGGATGCTGGGCTTGATGGACTTTCGGTCTGCCCCAGTATGGCAATACTTATGTAGGAGATATTTAAAGTCATTTTTATTTCAAGATGCATTTAGACCCCACATTCAATATGGGCACCCAGGGCAGATGCACACACAATTAGCTAATGTGGCATCAACAATCTATATTTAGATTTAATTGACAACAATTTAGATTTGTGCGTGCCTCTGCCCTAGTCGCTATTCTTTGACATCCGCACCTACATATCACAGCACACAACTCAAAAGGGGCGTAGCTATGGGAGCAGTATGGATAGATCAAGGGGCGTTCTCAGAAGCAACATTATATGTCATAACCACACATAAGTCGAGTACTGGCATTACGCCAGGTTTTAGCTGATGTAAATCCACTGCCCAACGTTAGTCGCGAGATCCACTCTAAGCTAGTATACTGTAAAAGCCCTTTCCACAATACTAGTTTAGCATGGATCCTTTCAATGTCTAACCTAGGGTGCCATTTACTTAATCCGGCCTTAATGAACTGACCTCCCACTCACCCCCAATATTGAGCCCACAGCAGTTAACAGTTTGTTTTTTAAACTGCTGGCAGCCATGGGCAAAACATCTATATATTTAGCAGTAACATATGGATAGAGGCTGCTGCTAAATACCCAGACAGAGTGGTCAGCTGGCAGCACTGTCTGGATAGTGGTAATATTTAGTCACTATCCAGACAGCAGCCCTGAAAATCGCAGCTAACGCCCTGACTCCGCTCTCAGACCACTCCATCCCTCTCTTCATAGTGCCAAGGCGGTCTGTAAACATCCTCAGCGGCACTACATGGATAACAGTGCTGAATTTCTGTCTTAGTGCCATTTATCCCAGTAAGTGCTGCTACCAAGCTAAATGCTTTCAAATATCAGCCCCGGGATTGAGGATTATTTGATGGACTTGTCTAGAAGAGGTGGATGTCTGGGAGTATTTTTGAACTACATCTTTTTTTTTTTTTTGTTACATTTGTACCCCGCGCTTTCCCACTCATGGCAGGCTCAATGCGGTGGGCAATGGAGGGTTAAGTGACTTGCCCAGAGTCACAAGGAGCTTCCTGTGCCGGGAATCGAACTCAGTTCCTCGGTTCCCCAGGACCAAAGTCTTAAGTGTCTTGTAAGTGGGTTGCTTTATGTTGTTTTATCACTTTATTTATTAGGCTTTATTTACCACCTTTTTGGATAAATTCTGGAGATAGGTAGATATGCTACTTACAATGTTGACATAATACACAATAAAACATCTTAATAGACAGCATAGGGGGTAAGTGGAGGTGGAAATATAGACAGTAAGACAGAGTACCAGAAGTTAAAGAACTTAAAGAAAGTTTCAAGTGGAGCTAGAAAGGGGCATGAATATGATCTCAGCTGGGGTAGGAATGGATAAGCAAGTCCTGCTACATTATATGCAGCCAGTGTTAGTCCTTGTTAAGTATGCCTGATAAAGCCTGCTGAGGAGTTCAATCCATGTAATGTAAATGATAAAGGGGATGGGACGACTTTCCTATGAGGAAAGGCTAAAGTGGCTAGGGCTCTTCAGCTTGGAGAAAATACAGCTGAGGGGAGATATAAAATAATGAGTGGACTTGAAAGGGTAGATGTAAGCGCTTGTTTACTCTTTCCAAAAATAATAGAACTAGGGGGCATTCAATGAAGCTACAAAGTAGTAAATTTAAAACAAATCGGAGAAATTTTTTCTTCACTCAATATGGAATTACATTCTGGAATTTGTTGCTAGAGAATGTGGTAAAGGTAGTTAGCTTAGCGGGGTTTTAAAAAGATTTGGACAGCTTCCTAAAGGAAAAGTCCATAGACTTGGATTTGGGGAAAACCCACTGCTAATTTCTGGAATAAGCAGTATAAAATGTTTTGTACTTTTTTGGGAGCTTGCCAGGTATTTGTGGCCTGGATTGGCCACTGTTGGAAACAGGATACTGGGCTTGATGGACCTTTGGTCTGCCCCAGTAAGGCAATACTTATGTACTTATGTAAATATTTTAAAATAATTATGGAAATGGCATCTAGCTCTTCTAAGATCACTTCCCTGGTACAGAACAGTTCCCCATTTATTTTTACCACCTCTTTTATAATTTCCTATACAGTACTTGTATGACATTACCCCTCTGTCATCTCTCACAAATTTAAAAGTAGCAATCCTTTCAATCTCTTCTCATATGGAAACTGTTCATAGCCCTTACCATCCTTTTTGTCTTTTCTGTATCTTGTCTCAAAAATGTCCAGTATATTTCCATGAAATTTGCCAACGAACTGAAAAGCAAAAATTGAGCCGTTTTGGCAGCCCAGGCACACTGGAGCTGTACAGTTCCTGATTTTCACTTGGCTCATACCAATCTTTGAAATATCACCATCTAAGCAGCACTTTTCAACAGCCAGTAATATAAACCCATTTTGAGTATACAAAAGTTGGATCCTGCCAGTCCCTTGACCCTTGAAAGTGTATGCATTCAATTAAAAAAAAAATCCAGACTTAGTGAAAAGCAAATCCTCTTCAATAACTGTGTTCTACAAATCACCCCGTGGACTGCTGATCTCTGTTATTTTATTGACTGGCCATTGCCAAATGGCAATTTGTAACCGTTAATTGCTCTCTCCTGTAATGTCTCTTGTTTGTTTCTATTGGAAATTACTAATGCATTTCTCAGAATGTTCTGGTTTCCGTCTAAATGGCAAGTTTTATGTCTCTCGCTATTTGAATCGTCTTTTCAGTTTGAAACAATTATAAGCACAACTAGTAAAGCCATACTTAAAATGGTACCTGGAAAAAAGCCAGAGAGTTTTGAATTGAGAAGGCTATGATTTACCATCATAGCTCCAGGCCTGGGTGTCCCAGACTCTCCTGAAGCTGTTGGCTGTAAGGCTCTGAGTCCTAGGGGTTTTAGTTTGAGGGCTCTAAGGCCTGGAAACACAAGAATGAACATCCCTAGACCAGAAACTGAGAACCCTGGATCACAGTGTCTCTGGTCTAGGGGTCTCAGGTTGGAGTATGTCTGATTCAGAGCTCCTGGTTTGGAGTCTGTTTACTCCAGGAGTCCCAGATTGGAATTTCTCTAGACCTAGAGTCCTGGGTTGAAGTCTCTCTGACCTCTGGAGTTCAGGGTTGGCGTATCAGTGGTTCAAAAATATTGAGTTGGAGTCTCTGGCCCCCAGGGGTCCCAAACTGGAGTTCCTCAGGCCAGAGATCCTCAGATTGTTTCTCATTTAATAGAGGTGTGAGGTAAATGACCCCCCCCCCCCCGACTACTGAAGTTAAAAATAGTAGTAAATTTAAATGCTGACCGCTATTTTTAGTGTACTTTTTAAACCATAGTGTACTGTATATATCATTTGCTTACTACCACACAAATTGATACAGATGATGTCTGAACCATGCAGGGTTCTGTAGTCACAGTCCAGCAGTCCAAACAGAGCATGCTTGTATTGCACAGCCCAACTCCTATACAAAGGAAGGAAGTAGGAAGAGAGGCTGTGTGACCCATCACCGCCATCAGAGCCACAGCCCCAGACAGACTTGCTTACTGGTGCTGGGCTAATGATGGGATTTAGAAATGAGAAGCGGAAGAGGAAATACAGCAGAAGATGTATGGGACTCAAAGGAGAAGGGGAACAAAGCTGAAAAGGATGGAACTTGAGGGGGGGGGGGGAAGGAACAGAGCAGACAATGGATAGAATATGGGGTACTAGATGGGAACAGAGCAGCAAATGGAAGGAACTCAGGAAATGAGTGGGGTAAAGCAAACGATGGGTGGGAGGGAACTGAGAAAAAGATGGATTGGATGGGGGGGGCAGAGCAGAAGATGGATGGGACTTGAGAAGGTGGAAAGGAACAGCAGAAAATGAATGGGACTCAAGAAGAGAGTAAGAGAACAGGGCAGAATATGAATGGGGCATAGAGGAGAACAGAGCAGAAGGCAGATGGGATTCAAGGACTGGCTAGGACAAAGCAGAAGAAGAATTGGACTTTGAAAAACTGGGACTTGGTGATTGATTGTGTGTGTTAAAGAGCAGAGCATGAATTATGGAAAGGATAGACTGAGTAGATATTTTGGAGGGGATAGCGAGGACCTGGCAATTAGTAGGCAAGAATAGGGATGCATTAGATGGGTTGGGCGTATCAGTGAGGGTGTGACATGAGGGTACGAGAAAAGGGATGAGGTGTGGGGAGAGATTGAGACATTGTGTGAATGACCTGGAGGACTGGAGAAAGGATGAGAAGCACTGAAAAGGGATAGGAGTAATTTGGAGAGGCATGAGAGAGGAAAGGGGATGGGTCTCCTAAGGAGTGGAGTAAGGATGAAATGGGGTTAAAAGACAGTGAAAGAGAGGCAATAGAAGATGGGGTAGATGATAATAAATAAAAGGATAGCTTGGAGACAAAGGAAGGAAGGAGAGACAGGGATGGAACTGGGGCTGGTGAGCGGATGAGAGGAAGTGGAGGTACATGAGAACTGCAAGGTTGAATACAGGAGGATGGAAATGGGGGACTAGGGAGAAGGAGAAAGACAGAGGGGGAATAAGAGACTGGGGAAGGAGAGAGACAGAGGGAGCAATGGGAGTGTTGGAGAGGGGATGAGAGGTGAAAATAAGTAGACAGGGAGAAAAAGGGGTAAAATCACATATGGGTGGATACAGAGGCAGAGAAAAGTGAAAAAGAAAAATTAGTGCCACACAAATGTAGAGAAGGAATGGAAAGGCAAACGTGGAAAACAATTCAGGAGAAGACTGGCACATGAAAAGTAGAACAGACTGAGACCAACCTAATTAGAAAAGTAAAGTGCCCAGTTAAAGGTAGAAATGAAAGGTCATTTTCAATTTTTAAGGACTGAAATGTGCCTCTTTGCTTTTTGTAAAAAAAAAAAAAAAACCAAAAACAGGAGAAAACATGTTGCTGTTTCTGTTTTTCCAAAATTGCACTGCTCACAGAATCCAGCTTTTGAGGGTATCTATTTCAGTTTGTTTCCATGTTTGTTTCTAATTTATAATTTCTTCTTCTACTTTAGATGAAAGTCTTTCCATGTTCTGAGTGTTTGATCAAGGTGAAGGATTCTGCAAGTGTGTTTCCTGTGTAGGGATCTGTAGCAATTCCATTTGTTCTGTTTCTCCTATGGCGGGCACTCAGAATCAGGCGTGCTGTTGACACCAACCAGGACCCTGAAGCAGCAGATCAAAACGCTGGCCATCGTCGGCCTGGGGTGTGAAGAGAGTGGTGCAGCACAAGTCGTGGAAGTGCCTTGCGGAGATAAGAGCTTTACTTTTGTATTTTGCACTGCCTTGGACTTTTTCATTCAATGATAATTTGACACTGAATGTCTTGCTGTATTGAGTTTTGCTGGACATTATTGCTATTGTTAAATGGAAATTTGAGAACACTAGCATATGCATATTGAGGCACCAGCAGGCAGATGATCAAAAGCAAACGCCGGCGCTAGAGGCTGTTAGCGCCATACTAGCACCGGCTTTTGCTACCACCCCATGATCAGAGCCCTCGAGCTCGTGAAACAATGCGCTCGAGGGCTCTTAGCGCAAGTAGCTCAGCGCTTAACGCATTCATCCCCAATGATCAGCGTCCAGCGTGCCAAAGATTGGGTCGCTGGCTGCGACAAACCCTACGCCAGCTCCGAGCTGGCGTTAGGGTTTATACATCATTGGAGAGGAATGGTGAGCCCTGTCCAGCATGCATTTGCATGCTGGCAGGCCCCCATTCCCCCCTACAGCAAACCTGCCAGCAAGGGCAGTTGAGAACGTCCAAAATTTGGATGTTTCTGTGATGGGGCAGTTGAGGACATCCAAATTTTGGATGTTTCTGCAATGGGCAGTCAAGGACGTCCAAAATTGGATGTTTCTATGAGAAAAACGTCTTTCTCATAGAAACATCCAATTTTGGACGTCCTTGACTGCCCATTGCAGAAACATCCAAAATTTGGACGTCCTCAACTGCCCCGTCACAGAAACGTCCAAAATTTGGACGTCCTCAACTGCTCCGTCACAGAAACATCCAAATTTTGGACGTCCTCAACTGCCCCGTCGCTATACCTCCGACACCCCCAGGAGAATGGGCCCCCAGAGATTTAGCCCTGGCCCCCTCTACTTTTAACCCCCCCCCCCACCCGTGACAACCCTCCTCTGCCACTTTCCACCCCCCTCCTGCCGCCAACCCTCCCCCATGGCCACTGCCAGGTACCTTTGCTGGTGGGGGTCCCCAACCCCAGCCAGCTGATGTCCTTTTCAGCGCTGGTCTCCAGCGTGTTTGCTGATCTGTTTCTGTGAGTCTTGACTCCTGACGTCCTGCATGAACATCCTTCATGTGTTTATTTATTTATTCATTTAGATTTTGCGTACACCTTTTTCAGTAGTAGCTCAAGGTGAGTTACATTCAGGTACTCTGGATATTTCTCTGTCCCAGGAGGGCTCACAATCTAAGTTTGTACCTGAGGCAATGGAGAGTTAAGTGACTTGCCCAAGATCACAAGGAGCAGCAGTGGGATTTGAGCCGGCCACCTCTGGATTGCAAGACCAGTGCTCTAACCACTAGGCCACTCCTGATGTCCTGCATGCACATGCAGGACGTGCATGCAGGACGTCAGGAGTCAGGACTCACAGAAACAGATCAGCAAACATGCCAGAGACCGGCTGGTGGGCTTTGTGGACCCCCGCCAGCAAAGGTGGCAGCGGTGGAGGTGGGTCAAAAGTGGCGGGGGAGGGTCGACGACTGGGGGAGGTGGGTTAAAATGTGCCCCTTCACCTCGGGCTCTGGACCCCCCTCCCACCGAGGTCTGGCTACACCCCTGCTGCCACCGCTAGCGCAGGACCCCTTTTACTGCAGCTTAGTAAAAGAGCCCCTAAGTGCATCACTCTAAACTAAACTAAAGAAATACTTTTATAACGCAACAACCTTAACAGTTCTGTGTGGTTTACAAATAGTAAGAAGCCAGGCATACCTGGGAAATTACAATCGAGTCAACCAGTCTAAAAAATTAAAAACAACTGTAGGACACTCTGCTCTTCTTCCCATTAAATTTGAACTGCCAAATATTAGACCATTGTTCTAATTTTTTTTTTTAAATCGCTTATCATGTTGTTCACTCCCTCCAGGGTGTCCACTCTATTGCAAATCTAAGTGTCATCCACAAAAAGACAAAGAGGCCGATATTCAAAGCGGTTTAAGCAGGTACTTAAATAGCTTCCCACTCCCCACTTAAATAGCTTTCCGCCGCCTAACCAGGGATATTCAGCCGCACATGACCAGATAGTGCCACTGAATATCCCCTGAGACCACCCAAACAAAAAGTGGGCAGGCCAGGGATTGTAGTGGGGTGGAGTCCCAGATTAAGCGAGTGCCGGCAATATTCAGTGCCAGCAGCCGAATAGCTAAGCAGCTTCATTTAGGACTGCTCTCCTAAATAAGTCCGTTTAGCTATGCAGGTGCCGGCTCTGAATATCAGGCCAGCACCCTCATAATCTTTTTTTTTTTTCTTTAAAAAAAAAACAAAAACCCCAAGCCCCTTCCTGCCCCCTGACAATGTCTTCTCTTTCCCTTCCTCCTCCTCCCCCCATCTGTAAAGGTAAGCCCCAGGGCATACCTACATCCCTGGTGGTCCAGCGCGGTCATTGGGGACAGGAGCACATCCCCCTCATTCCTGCCCCCTGCAGCGCCTCTGTAAAATGGCTGCCACGACCTCTCACGGCAGCTCGCAGTTATCCACATTGACTATCTATGAAATACTGCATGCAGATCTATCTCCATGGTATGTAAATATATCTCATGCATTGTTGATATTCTGAAAAATTAGGCCAGCGGTGTAGTCCCAAAGACAGGACTGAGAAGCCCTGGTTTAAACTGATAGGCCTTAGGTTTGGTTTTTAAGGATATCACTACTTAATAAGCATAATATATTTGCATACAATGAAGCCAGAACATGGAAATACTCCCATGAATATTAATTGGAGATAGCTTGAAAACCCAACTAATTTAGAGCCCACTAGGACTCCAGTTTGACACCCCTGTTACAGGTGCTCCAATTCCCCCGGTGGTGGGAGGCGGGGCTGGTGGTTGGGAGGCGGGGATAGTGCTGGGCAGACTTATACGGTCTGTGCCAGAGCCGGTGGTGGGAGGCGGGACTGGTGGTTGGGAGGCGGGGACAGTGCTGGGCAGACTTATACAGTCTGTGTCAGAGCCGGTGGTGGGAGGCGGGGCTCGTGGTTGGGAGATGGGGATAGTGCTGGGCAGACTTATACGGTCTGTGCCCTGAAGAGGACAGGTACAAATCAAAGTAGGGTATACACAAAAAGTAGCATATATGAGTTTATCTTGTTGGGCAGACTGGATGGACCATGCAGGTCTTTTTCTGCCGTCATCTACTATGTTACTATGTTATTATATGCTTTCAAACATCTATCCACCTTAACACAAGTCCGCACCTTTTATTTGTCTCATGGAAGCCTTGGGAAGAAACACAGCTGATTGTTTCTAAAATGACATCCTATAAAAAAAAGAGGTTCGCGTTTATTAAACTACACTGCCTGGAGGCCTCTGGATGGATCTCAGTGCAATCAGGTACCTGTATCCAGCTTCAGAAACTGATCAATGTTAGAACATGGTCCCACACGGCAACAAATTTATGAACAGCTAGAGGCTATTCTAGGCCAGATTTCTGCAGAGACTTCATGTACATCTGCTCTCCAGCAAGCCCCTTGCATTTATAAATCAGCTTTTGGAACACATTGGCAGCACTCCCTTTGCAGGCAGTAAATATTTACTTTCCCTTTCCAGCACAATTATGCAAAACTCATACTTAGGGTGCTTGTTCTTGCAATGGTCTTACATGTATGATATATCAGTGGACAATTTCCCAGCAATGCCAGTCAAATTCAAACATCATGAGCCATTGAACTAAATAGGAACGCCGCCAACATGTAACCAGTCAGAAAATCGTGGGAGCCCTTTAGAATGAGTGGCCAAAATCAAAGCTTTATTTTCTTTTGTTACCACTTAATTGCACAGAGGTTCAATCCTAATAGTACTAAGACCAATGTGTTCTTCGAAACTGCATCTAATCGGTGGCTTGACCCGTCATGATTCAAAAAAGAGCAGATGGCACAGAGCCGTTTCCTATGCCATTTTCAAGGGTAGATTCTGCAGCAAGAATTCGAAAGCAGTTTCTGAAATTTCTCAGCAATTCTTTAGCACATTTGCATAAACCCATTTTTGGGGGGGAGGGGCATATTAAATAGCGACATTTTTATTGCATATGATGAAAATAGTCATTTTATAAACTTGTTCGTGTGGCTATATAATTTAATTTTATATTTTTGGTGGGGAAAAGGATTTCAGATATCAGCACAGAAGTGGATGCTGGGGACAAAGACAGGAGAAGAGAGAATCTGAGAGAGGAGGGGACAAAAAGGATGAGGAGAAAAACAGGAGATCTCAGGAATGGAGAGAAGAAAATAGAGAATCATGTGACTGGGGAGAGGGAGACTATTCCAAGGATGGGGTAAAAGAAGCAGGGAAGGTCACTGATAAAGGATTTAGGGGGAGATTCTATATATGGTGCCTAAAAAAGCGGCGTGGAAATCAATGCCGACTAAGCGTATTCTATAAGCAGTGCCTAGATTTAGGTGCAGTATATAGAATACGCTTAGTTGATATCTCAGCACCTAAAGCTACGGGCTTTCATTTACACCAGCAAAAATGTGACATAAATCCCGGCATGTAAATTTATTTATTTATTTATTACATTTGTACCCTGCGCTTTCCCACATGTTGCAGGCTCAATGCGGCTTACATAGTAAATACAATTACAGAGTCTGGAGAAGAATATTACAAATTGTAGTAAAACTAGTAGTTGTAAGGTTTGAGAAAATGTGAGTAGATATAAATGCAAGCAAAGTTGGGATAACAAAAGGGATAAGAGACAGGGAAGGTTAAGGAGTAGGAAGGATGGTAAGGAAATGTAGAGGGAAGAGGTAAGGAGTAGGAAAGGGTGGTAAGGAAGGATAGGGAGGTGCAAAGGAGATTGGGAAATAGTCTAAAGGGATAACATTCATCAGGATTTACGTACACTGGGCCATATTCTATAACTACACGTGGAAATTTTGGAATGCCCACAAAATGCCCATTTCCCCCACCCATGGTGCTAACCAAAAGTGCTGTGATGGTCAGACATGGCACTATCCAGTTAGGTGGCATGGAATATCATGACAGGACCCACGGTCAGCGAGAGTTAACTCTCGATAACTCTTGCTGAATATTGACCCCCAAATAATATAATAAATAGTACATCATAAATATAATATCAAAACTCAGTTGTAACTCATTTTGGAGAGTAGCTATTGTCCTTTTATTTAAGAATAGAAACAAATGGACATAAAAAGCTTAGGCGCTGCCGAGAGCTATCCAGGACTTGCCATGTACATCATGTACACTGATATCAGCAGTTTATTTCTCTTCTCCCTATGTTAACCACATTAAGTGGTGGGTCAGTGGAATTTTCCATAGCTTAGTCCAAATAGCTGTGTATTGATGCATCTTGTTTAAATCTATAATCCCAGTTACTACAAACAGAAGAAAATGCTCCAACAGCTATCGTGCAAGAGTGCAGAAATCATTGAGTATCTTTTTTTTCTTTTTTGCAAAACCAGCCCCCGTTTAAGATTTACTATACAGGATTATACTAGTTTGCGCAAAATCCTCAAATCGTTCCTATTCGAACTATCATATCTCAAACAATTATTACCTGAAATTATTACTCTGCTTACCATTAACTTTCTCTTTGCTTCATATACAATTTCTCATTCATAATAGATTTACTAAATGTTAAACATCCATAGCTATCCCAGTATGTTTATGATACTGTACTGTAAAATTGGATTCTTACAACAAATTACTTTCTTATGCATTATTCTTTGTTATGTATCCTATACTGTTTATTGTAAGCCACATTGAACTCAAACTTGTTTGGGATAATGTGGGATATAAATGTCACAAATAAATAAATAATAATCTATCTCTAGTTTAACATTGTTATGTACGGTCAAATGCATGATTTTTAACATTTATTCCAGTGTTCAAAGTCACCCTTAATTCGGCTAAGGTGGGTAGCATTGCCACGCTGGGTGCAATGGCCAACTCAGTAGCACTAAAGAAGTGAGTGTCCTCCTGCCAGCAAGAGTGGGCGACTTTGGGGTGAGAGGAGAGAGAAAACCGAGATTGGGAGCTGGCAATGAATAATGGACAAGGGGAAGTCATGATAGAGTCAATATTCAAAAGGGTTTAACTGGGTAGGAGAGGCTCTTGTCTGCCTAGTGAAACCCCTGCTGGGCTGGCCATGCCTGTTCAAAATTCTGCTGAACAACTTATATGCCGCCAGTGTTGCTATGCTCATATTAGCCCTCTCCTTAACTCACTTCACTGGCTCCCTATCTGTTTCTGCATACAGTTCAAACTCCTCTTATTGACTTACAAGTGCATTCACTCTGCAGCTCCTCAGTACCTCTCCACTCTTATCTCTCCCTACACTCCTCTCCGGGAACTCCGTTCACTGGGTAAATCTCTCTTATCTGCACCCTTCTCCTCCTCTGCTAACTCCAGACTCCGTTCCTTTTATCTTGCTGAACCATATGCCTGGAATAAACTTCCTGAGCCGGTATGTCAAGCTCCATCTCTGGCCATCTTCAAATCTAGGCTAAAAGCCTACCTTTTTGATGCTGCTTTTAACTCCTAACCCTTACTCACTTGTTCAGTACCCATGTTTTATCATTCCCCAGTGGTCATCTGGTCAGTTGGGGCACTTTTTTGAGGCTTGGTCCTAAAAGAAAATGGACCAAATAAAGTCGGCCAAGTGCTCGTCACAGCCGGCCTTCTTTTTTCCATTATCTACCAAAACCAGCCATCTCTTAACCACGCCGCCTGTCCCGCCTTCGGTACCCTGCCAACAATCCCTAGAACTTTGGCTGGCCCTGCGACGGAAAGCAGTTGAAGCCGGCCAAAATCATTGAAGAAAGGCGCTACTCGAGCGCGGAAGGAAGTCTCTCTTCAAAAAAGGTATAATTTGCGGCGACGGGGTGGGCGGCGACGGCGGGGGAGAGTTGGTGGCGGGAGGGGGGTTGAAGGGGATCGTGGGCAGGCCGGCGGGGGGGGGGGGGTCCGATGTGGTGGCGGTGGCGGCTCGGGGGGGACGGCTAAACAGTGCCCCCCCACCTCGGGCTCTGGCCCCCCCTCCTGGCGAGGTCTGGCTATGCCCCTGCTTCCACTTCTCGTTCGTCCTCCCAGCCCATCAGCTCCTTCATCAGATATTCCCCCATTTTACTAAAGTCAGCAAGCTTGAAATCCAGGACTTTGAGTTTTGAGTTGCCGCCCTCCACTTCAGCTGTCATATCAAACCAAACCATTTGATCCCAGGTGGGCACCCACTTGGACATTTGACACACTATCCCCATTTGTGAGCACCAGATCCAGCGTCGCTCCCTCCCTCGTGGGTTCCGTCACCATTTGTCTGAGCAGAGCACATTGAAAAGCATCCACGATCTCTCTACTTCTTTCCGATTCCACAGATGGAACCTTCCAATCTATATCCCGCAGATTGAAATCTCCCAGCAACAGTACCTCTCTCTTCTTTCCCAACTTTTGAATATTTGCGATCAGATCTTTATCTAGTTCCTCCAATTGTGTCGGAGGTCTGTACACAACACTCATGTGGACAGAGGTTCTATCATCTCTTTTTAAGGTGATCCTTATTGCTTCTTCCTTTCCCCAGGTCCCTGTCATTTCAGTCGCTGCAATATCATATCTCACATACAGATCTACTCCTCCACCTTTACGACCATCTCTATCCTTCCTAAATAGATTATAACCTGGTATGTTTGCATCCCATTCATGGGAACCATTGAGCCATTTGTCCGTGATTGCAACAATGTCTAAGTCTGCCTCCAATATCAGGGCTTGAAGGTCATGGATTTATGCACATAGGATGTATGCACATAGAATCTGTAGTTGGATTTTAAATTGTTTAATTGTGATAATGTTATTTTGTAACTCGCACACTTATCCCAGTATTTTCTGTTTATCTTCCTCCATTGGCTGAACCAAAAACTGACTTCTGCTTTGTCACTGGCACAAATGCTGATGAACAGATTTACACGTGCTCCAAAGAAGGTATTTATTTATTTTATTTATTTGTTACATTTGTATCCCACATTTTCCCACCTATTTGCAGTCTCAATGTGGCTTACATAGTGGCGTTCGCCAATTCCGGTATGAACAAATACAGTATGTTGTGGTAGAATAAGGTTCGTGTGTACAGACACATTAGGGAATTGTAGAGAGGAATGTCTGTATGTACTCTACTACTACTACTACTTATCATTTCTATAGCGCTACTAGACGTACGCAGCGCTGTACACTTGAACATGAAGAGACAGTCCCTGCTCGACAGAGCTTACAATCTAATTACATGTTCAACTGTGTGTTTTATGTGCAACCATATCAATTCTAACCAAACTAGATTCCTGGGAACATCTAAGTACAGATTGTATTAAAAATATGCAGATACTTTCTATGCACATGCTTTTTTCATGTGTATGTGTATGGAGGAGTGGCCTAGTGGTTAGTGCTCCTTGTGATCTTGGGCAAGTCACTTAACCCTCCATTGCCTCAGGTACAAACTTAGATTGTGAGCTCTCCTGGGACAGAGAAATATCCAGTGTACCTGCATGTAACTCACCTTGAACTACTACTGAAAAAGGTGTGAGCAAAAAATAAAAAAATAAAAATGTGGTCATGAAATTTCATGAAAGTATTTTCCCTCATGTAAAATAGTGTTTACAAATGAGGAAAAGCCTTCACAATATAGCCCCCCCCCCCCCCCCCCCCAATGTGGGTACTTTTATTTGTACTTTAGGTTGTTTGGTATCAAAATATAAATTGAATATTACTGAAAACTTATTCCTCAAGGATTACAGGACTTGTGTTGCTTATATTCCCCCAGAATGAGTACCTCTACCTAATGTAGCTAAAAATACACATGAAAGTCTCATATAAGTAAAAGTCCATTTTTGGTGGATTCAGCCATTTTAATTCTGTTAACTCCTCTTTTACTCATGTTGATTTTGCCTAAGTATTTGATAAGGTACTAAATAACCCCTGAGAAATGGAGGTGATTCACTTTGTGACCAGGCCCAGTGCAAGGTTTTCGTCAAGCCTAAAGTGTGTCCCCCCCTCTTAGGTCCTACAACTATTAAGGTCACTCCCAATATCACCTCCCCCCCCCCAACATAACCTGGATAAATGGGCAGTTTGAAAAGTACTCATCCTTTCTGCTGCTAAAAGTACCCCCTGTTGTTTCTTATACTTTATGAGTAGTCAGGTCCTATTGTTTCACTTTGACTGTAGCTGCTGTTTCGCATCTCCAGAAGCTTCCGCCCTGGGTGGTTGCCTAGTCCTGCTTTATGGTTGGGCTGGCCCTGTTTGTGACCCCTAGTTGCTTTGTTAATACAGAGTTTGTATGTGGTCAAAGCAATTTGACTCTTAATTGTTCACAAATTGTAAATACTGTACAGAGGGCAAATGTAGTATACATATCCACTTAAAAAGTTACTGTACAAAGATACAGTGGTGTTCATGAACTCTTTCCATCAATGTATCCCTAAATTAAACCCAAGGCAGTAATGCAGGACAATGCCTTTGCTTCTGATCATCGCTGCTGTGCAATTAATAATTAGTCATATCTTTGTTTTGTGAGGAAATTTTAGCAGACTCTTTGTCCCCATTTACAGACATAGCAGTTATCACCTCTTTTGTTCCACCCATTAATAACAAACAGCTAGCAGACAGCATCTTTTACTAAGGACTAATATCCCTTTGTCAAAAATTCATTGTATAATTATCCTGGGTCAGGCAAGAATTCTAAAGAAGCATCATGTACATATTTCAACGATCGAGCGGGTCATTTGGAAGTTGTGTGATGATAAGTAGAACTGTTAGCTTTGCTTCCAATTTCTCCCAGAGCTCCTTGGATGGCAACTTGTTAAGAATGGTCATTAATCAACTTCAGCCTGTCAATTACCTAATACAGTATATAGATTTGTTTTCATCACATATTTGCCTATTGAGTTGACAAAGGAGGTTTCAGACTTCAGACAGGTGACAGCAGCCCAATGATGCGTTACTTTTTTTGTCCGAGCAGGTCAATTTTATTTTAAAAAATTACATCCTATAAAACATTCCCATTTGGGTGCTGGTGTCTTTGTTACCAAGCTAGGCAAAAGCAAAAGGATTATCTTTTTGAATACATTTTCCCTTTTCTCTTTTCTACAATTTAATTGTGGGAACAGTATGAGGTTTATTGAAGGGAGAGAGCTTTCAATATTGTGCCGAGCACACATCCATTGATCCAAACTCACACCCATTCACCGGGTGAAAACTGTGGCAGGAAGAAGTCAGCAAAAAAAAAAAAAGACAAGAAATCATAATTTCTTGTTGTGATTCATTTTGAAATGTTCTCATGTTAATGATGGAAAGGTTGAGTATATGTTTCAGGACTATGAAGAGGACAGAAAAGGTGTGACTACTGCGAGTAACATCGCTCTTGACAAGCTCAGGAGCCTCAAGCTTGCTTGAGTCAACAAGGAGGAATGTGACTGGCCAACTTAGCTGTCTAATTTTTACAAAGGCTCCTGAGGAAACAGTAATTCCTGTTTTCTGATGGGCTAACAGTTTCCACTTCTTACATAGCACTGAATACTTTCCTATATATAATTACCAGTACAGCTATGTTTTACTCTTAAAAAATAACTAGATTGTCTTGATTTTATGCCTACAGGCCACGGCGCTTCCACTTACCATTTAAATCTGAAAGATTTACTCTCACGCATTAGAACTAGGCTGGCTCTCAGGACATTCAGATTAATATTGAGGAATATATTTTGAATACAGAGATCCTACTTTAATCAAGAAAAGTGGTAGTTTGCATATTCGATATCTCCCTAAAAATCAAATCTGATTGCTGCCTCTGAAGTGCTAAGATAGTTATCCCTGCTTTGGACTTGTAGATAGATGCAGCATCTTCTCAACCCAGTTCTCAGGACACATCCAGCCAGTCAAGTTTTCAGGATGTTCACAATGAATACACAAAATGCATTTGAATGTACTGCTTCCACCATATGCAAACATATCTCATGCATAGTCCTTGTGGATTGGAACCCACTGTGTAGGGTGATCTAACATATGCACAGCCTACCCTCCCTCATTTCTGTTTAAAGATATTTACTGAAAAATACAGTTTTCTTCCATGCTTTCACTCAACACCAGTGCTGAACAACCGTACACCTCAGTAGGATTTCTGGTCCCTATCTCCTGTCCTTCAACTGCCCATGGTGCTCCCTTCCCCGGTACACGGAGGAGAGACTGAGTTTCATACTTCTGTCCATCAAAGTAAGGGGCAGATGCACTAAAGCTAAATGAGCCTTTAATGACTCTCCAACGAGGAAAATTTGATCCGTTGCATGCATCAAAGGGCTTTTACCGAGGAAGCCAGCAGCTAACGAAAACGGAATGGAGATGAGCAATTAGTGTGAAAACCCCATTGAAACGACATGCACTAACCTTTTCCGATTGCCTTTACGCAGGAAAAAGGCAGGAAAACTAACGAGAGGTCTGGACCACTCGTTAGGACAGCTCTGTGCCAGGAAAAATCATTAAGAGAAAAAATAAACAAACTTTGAGCCAATCCCAGCGCATTAGCAGAGCTAAAGCGCTGTGATTGGTCCAAAGGACGTCAGAAAAACATAAATAAAAAAAAATTAAAAAAAAGGGTCGGGAGGGGGCAAGGGCGCTCATCAGGAGCGTCCTGTACGGACGGCCTTGCCCCCCCCCCCCCCCGCTGCTCCCCACTTTCCGCCGCTCCCCCCACCCCGAAAAAGCAAAATTCGAGCAGCCCCTGCCCCCCTCCCTTCCTCACTACTCTGCCTCCCCCCCAGCTCCGCCTCCCGACATCCTCCGTCCTGTGCCCCGCCCCCTTTTGGGGTCGTCGCCGCCATTCCCCTCCTCCATCGGGCCCCCCTCCCTCTTACCGGGCCCGTGCAGCGCCTCTCTCCTCTGTCCGAAGGCGCTGCACGGGCAAGAAGACAGCTGATGCCTGCCTTCGCCTAGCTTCGATGGCGCGTCTTTCTCCTGCTGGGCCCGCCCCTGTCTGACGTCGGTAACCTACGTAGGTTACTGACGTCAGACAGGGGCGGGCCCAGCAGGAGAAAGACGCGCCATCGAAGCTGGGCGAAGGCAGGCATCAGCTGTCTTCTTGCCCGTGCAGCGCCTTCGGACAGAGGAGAGAGGCGCTGCACGGGCCCGGTAAGAGGGAGGGGGGGCCCGATGGAGGAGGGGAATGGCGGCGACGACCCCAAAAGGGGGCGGGGCACAGGACGGAGGATGTCGGGAGGCGGAGCTGAGGTGAGAGAGTAGTGAGGAAGGGAGGGGGGCAGGGGCTGCTTGAATTTTGCTTTTTCGGGGTGGGGGGAGTGGCGGAAAGTGGGGAGCAGCGGGGGGGGGGCAAGGCCGTCCGTACAGGACGCTCCTGATGAGCGCCCTTGCCCCCTCCCGATCCTTTTTTTTTATTTTTGTTTTGATTTGGGAGCCATGTACTTGTGTTTTGACTGTTTGTGGCATGCGCAGAGCAGCTAACATAACGCTTGGCTGCTCTGCGCATGATTTGGGGGCCGATTAACGATGTGTATTGTGATTCTTTGATACATTGTATGTTTCTATACCGATCTGAGCATGTGTGACTTTTTTTTTTGGTGCATTCTTCGTTTTTTAAAAATCGTTAGGGCCTTTAACGATTTTGATTTTTTTACGTTTGCTTGATGCATCTACCCCTAAATCCTCAACTTTAACCAGAAAAATGAAGCAATTTTTGTGCTGATTTTGTGTTGTAATAAACACTGATAAATTCCCCATAATTTTTTTAAACCCTGAAAAGAAAGAGCCACACAGGCACAAAATGATGAGAAAAGGGTTTCTTTATGTTCTCAAGAAAAGGTTTCCATTGTATTGAGTAGTTTGTTTGTTTTCCAGGTGTTTAGACTGAATAGAGAAATATAAACAAATGCTCCCCTTTCACAGATAGTGTGCACAGATTTCATATTAACTGATCCCAAAGGACATTGATGTAGCTAACCTACGTCTCCCATCCCACCCCACCCCCACACACATGCAAACAGTTCTATTGATCTGAACGTGACTGATTGCCAGAAACTCAGTCATTGTCCTGCTCATATAACTGTTTATTAGTTATACATTTCGGGTACTGAAACTGAATTGCTTCCATCAGTCTCTCTTATGTAAGTTGCTTAGAAGGTGCACTGTACTAGGGGTGACAAATCTGTTTTAGTTTTTTTGGACCTTGCCAGGTACTTGTGACCTGGATTGGCCACTGTTTTTTTGTGGTTATATTTGTACCCCACGCTTTCCCACTCATGGCAGGCTCAATGTGGCTTACATGGGGCAATGGAGGGTTAAGTGACTTGCCCAGAGTCACAAGGAGCTGCCTGAGGTGGGAATTGAACTCAGTTCCTCAGTTCCCCAGGACCAAAGTCCACCACCCTAACCACTAGGCCACTCCTCCACCTGGAAACAGGATACTGGGTTTGATGGAACCGCTTATGTTCTTACGTACATGTATGTTTTGAAATATCAGCATATTGGCCTCATTCATATTTTAGACACTGATACTTGTAAAATAAATGTTCCCCCGCCACACATACACATTTATTCCTGCAAGTAGTTTATTAAGATTTAATATACTGTCTTTCATAAAATCAAAGTGGTTTACAAATAAAAACAATAAAACATGAGACAAGGAAAAGAACTCCAACTTAAGATTAAAAGAGAAAAATTAGTAAAAGCCAGAAGGTGGAGATAAAGTAGAACAGAGAGCCTGAAGCTGTCAGTCACCAATCTCAGAGTCCTATTATAAACCCTTAGTGAACAAGTGAGTCTTCATAGTACTTTAGAAAAGGCTCTACATCCGCAGATGTTGCCATTCCTATTTCTACGTTCTATCTAAAATGGGGCTTCATATCATCAAAAAGAATACCTTTGATATGGAAAAAAACATCTACAAGTCCTATCCTTGTTTCATTAGCTTTTTTGAGATACAGCGACCAGAATGGAACTCAATACTCAAAGTGAGGTCGCACCCTGGAGCAATACAGAAGCATTATAATATTTTTGGTCTTATTTTGCATCCTCCTTCTAATAATTCCTAGCATCCTGTTTACTTTTTTGGCTCCTGCCACCGCATACTGGGCAGAAGATTTCAGCGTATTGCCTACAATGACACCTAGGTCTTTTTCTTGAGTGCTGACTCCTAAAGTGGACCCTAGCATCAGATAACTATGAATCGGATTGTTCTTCCCAATGTGCATCTCTTTGCATTTGTCTACGTTAAATTTCATCTGCCGTTTGGATGCCCAAACGGTCATTTCCTCCAGAAGTCTCTATGGAACCCTGTATGTTAGTTGCCTTGACCTCTTCCTCTGGTAACAGATTCCACAGCTGAATTATACGCTGAGTGAAAACAAATACTGTCTGTAATTTATGTTCAGTCTGCAGATTGTAAGTTTCTTGGCCTGTCCTTTTATTTTAGTGTTGTTTGAAAGGTTAAACAATCAGGCCCTATTTAACTGTTCTTCCCCACTCATGATTTTATAAACTTTATATTCCTCTCTCTTCCATCTCTTTTCCAAGCTGAACAGTCTCTTTGTAAGGGAGGTGTGTCTCCAGCTATAAGCAATCACAAAATCACCCAATAAAATCACCATCAGTTTAAGCTCAGCAAGGACTCAGTGTAAGAACTTTCTTACTCCCCTATTAAGATGCAAATTTCTTGTAAGTACATCTTGCTTTGGAACTTTTATAGAGTAAATACCAAGTACCCATTATTTCATAATTATTAAACACCCAAGTGGCCAAATTAATTTGAAGCCCTTGATTAAGATCTCAGCTGAAATTGTGTCACTAAGCCTTGGATTTAGTGTGAGAGTCTCAGGAGGTAGGGGGGACTGTGAGTTCCAAAGCAGTTTTCCAATAACAGAAAATATAATTGAGCCTGAGATTGCTGGGAATTGTCTTAGTAAACTGGAGTTCTCATAAAGAATAAGGGGCCTGATGTTCAAAGCATTTTAAATTCCCAGGAGACTGTTTAAATCATTTGTCTGGGGCTAACCTGGCATTTTCAGCAGCGTTTAACTGAACAGTGCAGCTGAGAATGCCCAGTTAGTGCCCAAGCTGAAATCAGCTATTTTGGGGGTAGTCCGGGGAAGGAGTCAGCACTTAGCTGGTTAACAGCTGATATTCAATGCTTGAGTGGTTAAGATAACTGCATAAACACAGTGGCGTACCAAGGGGGGCGGTGGGGGCGGTCCGCCCGGGTGCACGCTGCTGGGGGGGGGGGGTGCCGCGCGCCTGTCAGCTCCGCTCGTTCTCTGCTCCCTTTGCCCCGGAACAGGTTACTTCCTGTTCTGGGGCAGAGGGAGCAGGGAACGAGCGAAGCTGGCAGGCGCGCAGCACCCCCCTCCCAGCAGGTAAAAATGCACCGGGGGGTGTCCTTTCACCAGGGGTGGGGGGGGTCGTGCTGCATGCACCCGGGGGGCAGCGCATCGGCGATCCGCCCCAGGTGTCAGCCACCGTAGGAACGCCACTGCATAAACAGGACCGCATAAAATGCAGTCCTGTCTTTATGTGGTTCTTCATAGCTGGTTAAGTGCTGAATATTGTACTTTGGCTAACTAGAAATTCAATGGCAGAGCCTAGAGGCAGCCCAGCATTGGTCAGCAAAACACTGATCACTACTGGCTGAATATTGGGCCTGATATTCAGCACAAGTTAACTGGCCAGGAATGTCCGTTGACCAGTTAACTCATGGCTTGATGGATAACCAAACATTTTCAGTTGTATTTAACCGGTTATCACCGCTGAAAATGCCCATTTAGAGCCAAAAATAAAGCCAGCCATGTTGGGGGAATTCCGGGGTATAACCAGTTAAGTCCCAATATTTGGAACTTAACCTGCCAGGCTTAGCGGCCAAATAAGGCCGAATAAAAAGCAGGTCTATCTTGTCCGCTAAGCCATATCAACTCAACTTAACCTCTCATAAGCTAGCTGGCGTTGAAAAACCCGGATATTCAGTGCTGGTCACCGGACATGGCTTGGCATTGAATATCCAGGTTGAATGCCAACAGCGGGCAGTCAAAGTCCTGCCTGCCGCTAGCTGAATATTGAGAGGGGAGGGGGATGTTTTTATTTCTTTCTTTCACAAAGCAGCTGAGATGGACTCTAGAAATAAACAGAGGCTACTGGTGGGTTCTTGCTTGATATACAAGAATACAGTAAATTAATTTTTACAAACCAGTGATGTGCCTCTCTTAGTGCACATTTGGTTTGCTAGCATTCCATAAAATTTAATTCATTCTAAATCGATTTAATGCACATTAACCAAAGAATTGACATGCTTTTAAGTTGATTAGCATGAGTTAATTTTTGCCGTGCGTTAAAACTATTTTTTTAAATGAATATGTGAGTGGAGTGGAAGAGTAGCCCAATGGTTACAACAGTGGCCTCAGGTTCAATTCACATAGCAGCTCCTTGCGGCTCTGGGCAAGTCACGTGCCCCTCCATTGCCCTAGGTACAAAATAAGTACCTGTGTATAATATGTAAATTGCTTTGATTGTAACCACAGAAAGGCAGTATATCAAGTCCCTTTCACATACCAAACGTTTTTGTCATATGAACATCCCTATTAAAAATCTATCAACAGAAAACATTCTCCCTTGGTAGAGGACAGAGCAAGGTGTAACCCCATACTGAACTATAAGCAACAGCACTGAACTATATTAATCTTCTAAGCAACAAAAGTGTGATGTACAGACAACAGCCTAGAAAGTAATAACTCTTTCAGGATAGCAAGAGAAAGACACTGAATACTAACAGGTGAGATCATTAGTTGCTAACCAGGAGGAAATGATGTATTGCAACCAGTGTAATTGGATCTTGCTAGGATATTGGCACTTTTAGTGATCTTGGTGATTTGCCCTTGTTTTGATGCTGGCTCTATTTGCTCCTGCAGATTTCTTGGTAATCATGCTTGCTAGTTGCAGAAATAATTGTTGCTAATTTGTACTCTGACTTGGAAGGCACAAATTACCTTATAATGTATTCAAGTTGTCAACTAATTCAGCACAGTGGTCAATAATTTACTACCCAAGATCTGAGTTCTTGCAATATACAAGGGGAAGTCAATAAACAAGGTGAATCAACTGTTTGCTTCTAGACTACAGTTCACCATATTTATTGATTCTGCTTTCTATTTGTGTCGTATAGATTACATAAAATTGATTTTGCCTTATCATAATTTATATAGACATCAGATTGCATCTGCATTGGTTGTTCTTTGTGCTGTTTAATGCAAATACAAGATATTTTATTAGTCCAGTGAATGTTGCATTGTTTTTGAAATCAGGAAGTAAGAAGAGGTGAAATTGAGAAGTGTAGTAATGGTAATAAGCAACCAGAGCTCTGCAGATATCTTTATTGCACATTCAGAATGCATACCTGAATCAGTGTATTCAGAGATGTTATCCTGGCGCACATCAGTGAGACTGGCTCTATGTCAAGCCTCTGTAATATATCAGTTTGTTAGGTAATTTGGTATGACTGACATAGGATTATAGGATCACAGAAAGCCAGATTCCCCATACTAGACACTCGAGTCTAGTGTGTCGGCCAAGAAAAGATAATAATAAATTATTAGAGGAAACCCTCAGACGTAATTGTCACCCAAATGTGAACTGTATAGTATCAAGAGTCTTCTACAGGCGACTCTACTTCTACTTTTCATTGGGTCCTCTATGCACAAATCAAAATCATAGTACAAAGTGTCAAAACTCAAAATATTTGTACTCTATTAATATTAAATCATGATACTTTGCCAACAGAATGTTTCTTCAATTGAATGATCGCTTAAATATCACTAGGAAAGTCACTTATCTGATATATCTTGTGTGCGGCATTGCCAGCTCTTTATAGAAATCTAAGTCTTCAAGTGAATCGCTACCTTGCCTTTGTGACACTATGGAAGTCACAAATTATAGATGGAACTCACTAATCTGGACACCACCCCTGCCCTGATGAAGTTTCTATTACGAAACCTGCAGTGTCAGATAGTCATTGACAGGTGCAAGCATCAGTGAACTTTATATGGTTTTAGTACAAAGCGAGGTGGGAGCTCCATGATGCGACCAAACTTCGAATACTGTGTGCAGTTCTGGCCACCGCATATAGTGGAATTAGAAAAGGTACAGAGTAGGGCAACACAAATGATAAAGGGGATGGGGCAACATCCCTATGAGGAAAGGCAAAAGCGGCTAAGGCTCTTCAACTTGGAGGGTCCCAGAAAACAGCAAGGCAAACAATCTGCGAAATCCAACATGGAAAATGAGCAAGTATATTATCCAAAATATTTTATTGAAGATACCGTATATAAGACAGTTGCCCAACACAGTGTCGGGCAACTGTCTTATATACGGTATCTTCAATAAAATATTTTGGATAATATACTGATCTGCTTGCTCATTTTCCATCTTCAACTTGGAGAACAGATGGCTGAGGGGCGATATGATAGAGGTCTATAAAATAATGAGTGGAATGGAATAGGTTGAACGTGAATCATTTGTTTACCCTTTCCAAAAATACTAGGACTAGAGGGCATGCAAAGAAGCTACTAAGTAGTAAATGTAAAATAAATTGGAGAAAATATTTCTTTGCTCAATGTGTAATTAAACTCTGGAATTTGTTGCCACAGAATATGGTAAAAGCAGTTAGCTTTGCAGGTTTTAAAAAAGGTTTGGATAACTTCCTAAAAGAAAAGTCCATAAGCCACTATTAAGATGGACTTGGAGAAAATCCACTGCTTATTTCTAGGATAAGCAGCATAAAATCTATTTTACTGTTTTGGGATCTTGTCCAGGTACTTGTAACCTAGATTGGTCACTGTTGGAAACAGGATACTGGGCTTGATGACCTTCGGTCTGTCCCAATATGGCAACACTTATGTTCTTATGACTCAGTGTTAGAGAGAGCTGGCGATGATGCGCACAAGATTTATCAAAGAAGTGACATTCCTTGTGATATTGAAGTGATCGTTCAATTGAAAAAACATCCAGTTGACAAAGTATTGTGATTTAATATTAATAGAGTAGATTTTGTTTTGAGTTTTGTCACTTTGTGCAAAGAGGACCTGATGAAAGAAGACTCATCCACAGTAGACCCTTGATACTATAGTTTTCAAATTTGGGTGACAATGATGTCTGAGGATTTTTCTTTAATAATTTATTATTATCTATTGTTGGCTGACACACTAGTCTTGAGTATTTTACATGACTGTAGGAATCATTAGAACACTTTCTAAAGTAAGGGCCATAATTCAATACTGTACCATTTTCCCTGTCGTAGCAATGCAAATATTGCTAAGGTGTGTACATTAGCAGCTAGATCCAGTGATTAGAAAAATATCCAATCCATCAACATATATATTGGTGAATTTGTGACCAAATGTATTTCTAAGGATGTATTCAAATTATATGCATGCTGTAAAAGCGAAAGCAAGGGGGATATGGGCTTGGCGCATGCACAGAACAGTTTCACGGTAAGCTCAGCTCCTGTGTGCACGTGCCTGGAAAAAACTAAAAGTGAAGCACATATTGATGTCTGTTTTCTGTGCCTTTAAATATAAGCATTTCAATTTTTTTTTCTTTTATTTGGTACACTAAATGCAGGAAACAGGATCCAATGTGTGCTTTCACTTTTGGGTTTGCTCTGACTCTCACACATTTGTTTCTCACTATCAGCGCTTAGGGGCTTGTACGGGCATCCTTCTGCTTCCAAATTATATAGAAACCGGCAGATGTTAATGAAAGAATCATGAGAAATCATCCCTTCAAACACCCTAAAGCCTGCTCCAGACTGGCATTATTTATTCAGCTGTAAGGCGGCTTTATTTTGTGCTGTTCTTTGAGCATTGGGAAGGAATAGGAAATGACCTCATTAACATCTGTTTGACTACATTAGCATGCTATTTGCGCTAATCTTTGGTGTGCTCATTGTCTCCCATGCTAGAGCCTCTGAACATTTTGCACTCACTAATGGGGGTGCTAGTCCTGCGCTAATCACCTCTAGTGCCCGCGTTTGTTTCTGACACCAGCCCCTTAGTGATCAATGCTTGCAAGTGAGAAGGGGATACACAAGAAATATAAAAAAAAACAAATTCATTTTTATAAAATGACTACAAACAAACATTATTAACTATGCAAATCCATTTAAACATATGCACATTTATGCAACATAATTTAGAACATTTCTGCCATAGAAGTTGCAGATTCTTGCCTGAAGAATCTTGAAAAATCCACTGGAGGAAACTGGAAATTGTGCATATACTAATGGAGTCTTATATATGAAGGTTCTATCCACAGTCTCAGAATGGAGGAAAATCCTTTCTGAATAAGATCCCATCAGAGAGCAAAATTTCAACTTCACCCTTGGAGCCCAATATTCTAATCAGCCGGATTTCCTGTGGGTTAGTGGCCTTCATTTATAGCTTGGCTACCATGCAAAGAAAGTGGGTAGCAAAATAGCATGCAAAACTGCTTCCAGGATGTTGGAAAAGAGATAACTAAACCTCATTTATCCTCTGAAGTCTTTGCAAAGTTTAAAATTAATGAGTTGATTTGCATGATTTCACTTCTCAGCAGCTCATTCATTTTACATTAAAATACTTCCATGTCTAGTGGGCTCTGCAGAACAGAACAGCAAATTGTGCAGAAACGGCTTGCAAAGCCCCATGTATGGAAGTTACTGCACATTAGTACGGCACTTTCTGGTCTAGAAGTTGCTTAGAATTTATGTTGGTATCCTAAGTAAGTCAGTGTGTACACAATTTGTTTTTTCTGTAACTGAGGTCACATAAGAGGTAATGTAAGAAGAAGATATTTTACTACACAGATGGGGTAAGTTTACAATGCTTTTTCCACACATAAAGTTTGTTTCACTGGCAGAAAATGGCTTTTATAAAATTGTGCAGTGCATATGCGTGGAAAAAGTACAAGCACGGAACATATCAGTTTATTTTTAAGCGAGCTAAGTGTAAGCATTCCAAGGGGCAAAGCAAGCAGGAGTAGAGGCTGACCAAAAGATGAATCCAACACTGGAGATGGTGTGCAGTAATACTTTTATTGTAGCTGATACAGTAGGACCCGACATGGTCCATGTTTCGGTGCAATAAAGCGCCTACATCAGGGGTCAGGTAGTAATTCTAAGAAACATAGAAAAATAATATACAAATATAATGCACATGATAATCCAAAAAACATAACAGATAAAAGGTAAATGAAGTTAGAAGAAGACATGTAAATGTTGTATGGGGACGAAAATGTGTAAATGTAACATAATAAAAGCAATGACTATAGAAACATAATATCATAATAAGACATAGCAGCATATATACACAAAAATATACAAGGCATAAACATATATATACTAGCCGTTAAGCCCGTAACAACGGGCTAGTTTTTTCTTTTCCTATGGCCTCCTCCCGTCCACCAACCCTGCTCTCTCCCCTGCCCTCCCCCCATGTCCAGCAACCCTCCTCTCCCCCCTCCCATCCGCTCCATCCACCCGTGTCCATCAACTGTTCTCTCTCCTACCCTCCATCCTCGGGCTCCCATCCACCGCGATTGTGACCTCCTGTGCCCTGCCATCCCCGCCGCCGCCACCACCTTTGACCCCCCCCCCCCCCGCAACGCCCCCTCTTTCCGCCGTTGTCGTGTCGTCAGTTCTCCATCGCTGCATCTGTTTCCCTCAGTTCCGCCCCCTCCTTCCCTCCCTGCTCACTCCTCCTCCGATTTCCACGCCCATGTCCAAGCCCTCCTCCCTATTGGACTGTACTTCTGGTGGAGGCGGGGCTTGGACTTCTACACTCTCAGCGTTCCGATTCTACTGCGCATTTGCAGGTGAGTCGTTCACTTGCCTTTTATATATATATATATATATATATATATATATATATATATATATATAAAGTGAAAATACTGTGGACCAATAGTCTAAAAATCATACAGTTCGTGTTATCAGTACCTGAGGCTCACAATAGAATCACCAGAATCAAATTAAACTCACTGCCTATAAGTTTACTAATCTATATCTAATAAGAAGCAAACCAAAAAGCAGCATTGAAAAAATATTTCCCTAAGTAGAGGGAAGAAAATAGAGAGAGGGTATGAAGTAGATGGAGATACACTTACCCTCGCAATGCACTATGTACTTTAAAACAGAAAAAGATGACAGCTCAAAGGACTGTAGTGCAGCAAAGGCAGCCGAAAGGCATGCGCTCTTGAAATATACCATAAAAAAGAGAAAAAAAACTACTTAGTAAACAATATGAGTAATGTAAAAGCGCTTCTGAAACCTGACGCTGCAGGATAGTTAAGAAAGACATGCAAAGTAGCATCAATCGAAACTGCTTAAGGTGTATGAGTGGAAGACAAAAGAGCAGATCAGTAATAACAAACTTTATTAATCAATTTGCATATAAAATAATGCCCGACACAGGCTGTGTTTCGCCCAGCAGGGCTGCATCAGTGGCTACTCAATGATCCTCTCTATAAAGCCTTTATTAGTAAGCCATATATTCTCCAACTATTGTTATCAAAATTCCACTGAATCAAGGTCTAAAAAACCCAACACAGATCTTATATATATGTGACTTATGGTCGACATCTATTACTGATCTGCTCTTTTGTCTTCCACTTTGGAGTAGTATGCGGATCATCTACCTTGTTGTTTCTTCAGATGTATGAGTACAGCTATACAAATGCGAGCGTTGCAAAAAACGGGTGGAGAGGGTTGTACTTAAAACTCAAAATAAAAGCTTTTAATTTAAATGAGTATAAAATAGTCAAGCCGGCCTATCACAAGGGTACTGTAAAAGATATATCAACAAACGGGGAGCGTGTGTAAGACAAAAAAAGTGTATACTAATGGAATGACCACATGATTGTTATTGATATGTCTATTATGCGCTAAGAGATAAGTGAAGAGATATATAATTATATTTTTTAAAAGGCATGTAATAGAACGAATCATGGCGTGCAAAGGAAAAGGAAAAGAAGAGCCGACACTAAAAAGGCGCCAAAAAAGACAACCGAAAAACGCTGCCATACAAGTTTAGTAAAGCATATAGAAACTACTACTACTTATCATTTCTATAGCACTACTAGACTACGCAGCACTGTACACTTGAACATGAAGAGACAGTCCCTGCTCGACGGAGCTTACAATCTAATTAGGACAGACAAACATGACAAACAAGAGATAAGGGAATATTAAAGTGAGGATAATAAAATAAGGGTTCTGAACAAGTGAATAAGGGTTAGGAGTTAAAAGCAGCATCAAAAAGGTGGGCTTTTAGCTTAGATTTGAAGACGGCCAGAGATGGAGCTTGACGTACCGGCTCAGGAAGTCTATTCCAAGCATATGGTGCAGCAAGATAAAAGGAACGGAGTCTGGAGTTAGCAATGGAGGAGAAGGGTGCAGATAAGAGAGATTTACCCAGTGAACGGAGTTCCCAGGGAGGAGTGTAGGGAGAGATAAGAGTGGAGAGGTACTGAGGAGCTGCAGAGTGAATGCACTTGTAAGTCAATAAGAGGAGTTTGAACTGTACGCGGAAACAGATAGGGAGCCAGTGAAGTGACTTGAGGAGAGGGCTAATATGAGCATAACAACACTGGTGGAATATTAGTCGTGCAGCAGAATGATGAACAGATTGAAGAGGAATGAGATGGCTAAGTGGGAGGCCTGTGAGAAGCAAGTTGCAATAGTCTAAGCAAGAGGCGATAAGAGTGTGGATGAGGGTTCTGGTAGTGTGCTCAGAAAGGAAAGCGCAAATTTTACTGATATTATAGAGAAAGAAACGATAGGTTTTAGCAGTCTGCTGAATATGTGCAAAGAAGGAGAGGAAGGAGTTGAAGATGACCCCAAGGTTACGAGCTGATGAGACAGGAAGGATGAGAGTGTTATCCACAGAAATAGAGAATGGGGGAGGAGAAGAGGTTGGTTTAGGGGGAAAGATAAGAAGCTCAGTCTTGGTCATGTTTAGTTTTTGATGGTGCTGAGACATCCAAGCAGCAATGTCAGACAGGCAGGCTGATACACTGGCCTGGATTTCGGCTGAGATTTCTGGTGTGGAGAGGTAGATCTGGGAGTCATCAGCATAAAGATGATACTGAAAACCATGGGATGAGATCAGAGTACCAAGGGAAGAAGTATAGATGGAGAAAAGAAGAGGTCCCAGGACAGATCCCTGAGGTACACCAACTGACAGTGGGATGGAAGTACAGGAGGATCCACTAGAGTATACACTAAAGGTACTTTGGGACAGATAAGAAGAAAACCAGGAAAGAACAGAGTCTTGAAATCCAAGTGAGGACAGAATATCAAGGAGGAAGCTGTGATCAACAGTGTCAAAAGCAGCAGATAGATTGAGAAGCAGTTGCTTCCCCCGTGTCCATCTCAATAACAGACAATGGATTTTTCTTCCAGGAACTCATCCAAACCTTTCTTTTAACCCAGATTTTCTAACCACTGTTACCATATCCTCCAGCATCGAGTTCCAGAGCTTAACTGTTCTTTGAGTGAAAAAATATTTGCTCCGGAGAAACTCCAAGATGGCGGCTGAGTAAGACGTCGTGAAGATAGCTCCGCTGTTTGCCGCTCTACTCCTGTAACATTTTGCCTAGTCTAGTTTGAAACCTTTTAAAAAAATATGCCTAAAAGGAGAGGTAGGGCGAGAGCAAGCCCCGTTACTCCCTCCTTACCTAGAGCTGGAACGATGGAGCACTTCCTTCTACCGGGCACATCGTCGGGGACTGTTTCGCTGCTGGAGGGATTAGGGAGAGGTCTCCCGTTCCCCCAGCTTGAACACGAGATATCTTTTAGCCCCGAGACGAGGCTTCCTCCTCCTATGCTGGCTACGACGTCGAACTTGGACCAGAGACCCCTTGGTGCGCAAGTCGAGACGGGGTTTCCTGGCACGGGCCCTGAGTCGGCGCCTGAGAAGCCGAGGATTCCTTCTGTGGAGAACACAGAGGTGAAGAGAGGAGAGATTGTTCCTGTGGAAGAGCTTGGAGCAGTAGGAGGTCAATCAACTTTGCCTACAATTTCAACAATTGATTTACCAAGTAAGTCGTTTCTACCTGAAAAGCCCCAACAAATAACTTTGGATAATATATGGGAAGCGCTTGTAGGTTTAGAAGCCTCATTTACCCAACAATTTACTCAGTTAAATCAGAAATTCACGTTAGACAATGAAAAGATTTCTGAAATGGACATGATGTTAAAATCTGTGGGCAAGGAAGTTGAAACTAATTCCTCTGCAATTAAAAATTCTCAACAAATACAAATAAATTTAATAAAAGAGAATATGTATCTTCAAAATAGGATTGAAGTACTAGAGAACTACCAGCGTTCAAATGCCCTCAGATTGATAAACTTTCCAAAACAAATTGCTATTTCCCCATTGATAACCTTCAAGCAATATTTAACAGACGCTTTAAAAATTCCAGAAAAATCACATCCACCCATCTCAAAGATTTTCTACATAGAACCATTTCGCAAGAAAGATTCTTTACAAAGGGAGGAAGTTAAAATCCAATCATTGGATTTAAATTTGACTCAGATTATTGAAGGAGACAATGAGGGTCTAACAACAGCAACACTTAAAGTGATTTTCATACTCCAACCGGATAGAGACTGGATTCTTAAACAATTTTTTCTAAATAAGAGACCTGATTTCCTAAATTGCAAGATAAGAATCTACCCGGATGTTTCTAGAAACACTCAGAAGAAAAGACAGGAATTTCTGAAGCTGAGACCAAAAGCAATACAACTTGGAGCCTTATTTTGGCTGAACTTTCCCTGCAAGTGCGTGATAAAACTTGATTCAATTAAATATGTATTTTTTGAGGCTAATCAATTAAACTCTTTTCTTGAGACAAAGTTGAGAGACTTACATCCTCCATTATCAGGAACAATAATAACTTCAACTCCATAAAAATTGTATATTGCTCGGTAATCTTATATCAGCCTCCATTTGTTAAAATTTGAAGTTGTCTTCAAAATTGGAATATTTACCTGAAAATTGTGATATCTCCCCTATATAGTGGACTATAGACGAGTAATGATCTTCTTGTTATAAAAATTTTGTTTTTTTCTTTCTTTCTTTTAGATGTATCTTTAAGAATTTATCAAGATACTAAATCGTCTTTATCTGTAATCAAGATAGTATGCTTGAATATATTTTGAAATGAATAAATAAAAAAAAAAAAAAAATATTTGCTCCCATTTCTTTTAAAAGTATTTTCAAGTAATTTCATTGAGGGGTCCTTTTACAAAGGCGCACTGAAAAATGGCTGGCGGTAGTGTAGGCGTTGGTTCTGGGGCATGCGCCAATCCATTTTTTTAGTGTGCTTGTATAAAAGGCCTTTTCAACATTTTTGCCAAAATTGGACGTGGAAAGAACAGAGTCCTGAAATCCAAGTGAGGACAGCGTATCAAGGAGTACGCTGTGATCAACAGTGTCAAAAGCAGCAGATAGATCGAGAAGGATGAGGATAAAATAGAGACCTTTGGATCTGACCAGGAACAGATCATTGGAGACCTTAGCAAGTGCTGTTTCAGTTGAATGAAGGGGGCGAAAGCCAGATTGAAGTGGATCAAGAATCGCTTGAGATGAAAGAAAGTCAAGGCAACAGCGGTGAACAGCACGTTCAAGTATGTTGGATAGGAAAGGGAGGAGGGAGATGGGGCGATAGTTGGAAGGACAGGTAGGGTCCAATGAAGGTTTTTTAAGGAGTGGTGTGACTACGGCATGTTTGAAGGCATCAGGAACAGTCACAGTGGAAAGTGAAAGATTGAGTATATGACAGGTAAAAGGGATGACAGTAGGAAAGATGGTGTTAAGTAGATGGGTGGGAATAGGATCAGAGAAACATTGCCATATTATACATAAGGAAATAATGGCATACAATATAGGAGAGACTATCAAAGCTACAGTAAGGAGAAAGCGTGGCCTACTAAAAAAGGCATTAAATGATGCTATCCCCAGTTGGGTCTGTTTGGTGAGAAAGGAAACCGTCAGAGAAGACGTGCATACAAAAGGCATCTAATACATGTGTATGAACGTACATATTAATTAGAGGATGTCTCAGTACGAGACGCGGTAAAATAGAGCATAAGGCTACACAAAGTGAGTACTCGATCGAAAAATAAAATGCAGCATACAAATCAGGTGGGACCACTAAGATTACAAAGAAAGAAATCTGATAGAAACCTATATGCGCACTAAAAGAAAAATTCCAAGGGGCACAGTTTGGGCAAAGCAGAGGCTGCCTGGCAAAGCACGCGTATATCTGTATACTCTATGGTAGCAATTCTATAAATTGGTGACAAGATTTAGGCGCCCCACTGCCATGTGCCTAGTGCCAATTCTATAACGAAATCAGGGCACTAAGATTCCATGATAGAATACGAGTGTAGGTTGGTATTTTTTTGCACCTGTTAAGCACCAACCGTTATTCCAAGTCAATAGCAATCATAATTGTTGGTGCCTAAATGTGCCCTGAAGTGCACATAACTTATAGTATCTTAAGTTACACACGTACCTCAGACCCAGGTTGCATATACATATACCTTAATCTAGGCAGCAATTTATAGAATAACCTCATGTGTACATACATATAATACAAGCACACATTTATCAGAGCAGGTGCAAATCTGTGCATTGGCATTTGTGCACTGATGGAGATCTATCAGAGAGCCTATTTTGTAAAGCGTGGAGCAGGGGCGTAGCCAGATGGCCAATTTTGGGTGGGCCTGAGCCCAAGGTGGGTGGGCATGGAATTCACCCCCCCCCCCAGTACCCCTCCAGTTTGCTCCTCTCGCCACCCCTCCCTGCCCACAAACCCCAAATATTAAATACTTGAGCTGGTGGGGATCCCCAAACCCTGCCAGCTGAAGAGTTCCTCCTCCTCCTCGAGCAGCTAGCTCTCTTCCAAATGGCAGCCAGCAGAACTTGCCTCAAACTGATGCTGCTGCCAGCAGGCCATGCATGCTCAGTGCTTTTGCATGTATGAAAACTGAGCATGTGCAGAAGTGTTGGTCTCAGCGTCAGCTCAAGGCAAGTAATGCTGGCTGACATTTGGAATAGCACTGGCTGCCCAAGGACAGAAAATCTTCAGTTGGCAAGATTTAGGGATCCCCACCAGCCACAGCAAGAATGTCACAATTTTGGGTGGGCCTGAGTCCAAAGTGGGTGGGCCCTGGCCCACCCAGGCCCACCTGTGGCTACGCCACTGGCGTGGAGGTACCTACACTGTCTTGGGCTTCAAATAGGTGCCTTTCTGGATTCCTCGCAAAGGTGCCCTGTTATACAATCAAGTCCAATATGACAAAAAAAACTATTATTGTCTAAAGCTAGGATATTCGATAATGTTGTATGCATTAGTACTGTACCACATGAAAATAGCTCTGTATATGTCACAAATGAAATTTTTTTTTAATTAACTGTGGCACTGTCCAATGGGTCACATAAGCTGTGACACTACCACTGCTAATTTTTGGCTTGCTTTTTTTTTTTTTGTTACATTTGTACCCTGCGCTTTCCCACTCATGGCAGCCTCAATGCTGCCTACATGGGGCAATGGAGGGTTAAGTGACTTGCTCAGAGTCACAAGGAGCTGCCTGTGCCTGAAGTGGGAATTGAACTCAGTTCCCCAGAACCAAAGGCCACCACTCTAACCACTAGGCCACTCCTCCACTCCAAACTATTTTTGCTCGGGATGGTACAATTTGCTTCAGGTTATGAATTGGGCTGGTTATGTTCGATTTTTTTTGGAAGCTAAATGGTGCTGAAACTGGGTATTGCCACAGCCTTACTACTACTACTACTTAACATTTCTAGAGCGCTACTAGGGTTACGCAGCGCTGTACAAATTAACGAATAACGACGGTCCCTGCTCAGAAGAGTTTACAATCTAAAGGACGAAATGTCAAGTTGGGGTAGATGAGATTTCCTGAGAAGAGATGTAGTGATTAGGTGCCAAAGGTGACATTGAAGAGGTGGGCTTTGAGCAATGATTTGAAGATGGGTAGGGAGGGGGCCGGCGTATGGGCTCGGGGAGTTTGTTCCAAGCATGGGGAGAGGCGAGGCAGAAGGGGCGAAGCCTAGAGTTGGCGGTGGTGGAGAAGGGTACTGAAAGGAGGGATTTGTCTTGAGAGCGGAGGTTACAGGTAGGGACGTAAGGGGAGATGAGGGTAGAGAGGTAAGGAGGGGCTGCAGATCGAGTGCATTTGTAGGTGAGTAGGAGAAGCTTGAACTGTATTCGGTATCTGATCGGAAGCCAGTGAAGTGACTTGAGGAGAGGGGTGATATGAGTATATCGGTTAAGGCGGAAGATAAGACGTGCGGCAGAGTTCTGAATGGACTGAAGGGGGGATAGATGGCTAAGTGGGAGGCCGGTGAGGAGTAGGTTGCAGTAGTGAAGGCGAGAGGTAATGAGAGAGTGGATGAGAGTTCGGGTGGTATGCTCGGAGAGGAAGGGGCGAATTTTGCTAATGTTATAGAGGAAGAAGCGACAGGTCTTGGCTATCTGCTGGATATGCGCAGAGAAGGAGAGGGAGGAGTCGAAGATGACACCGAGGTTGCGGGCAGATGAGACGGGGACGATGAGGGTGTTATCAACTGAGATAGAGAGTGAAGGGAAAGGAGAAGTGGGTTTGGGTGGGAAAACAATAAGTTCAGTCTTGGCCATGTTCAGTTTCAGGTGGCGGTTGGACATCCAGGCAGCAATGTTGGATAAGCAGGCCGATACCTTGGCCTGGGTTTCCACAGTGATTTCTGGTGTGGAGAGATAAAGCTGGGTGTCATCAGCATAAAGATGATAGTGGAAACCATGAGAAGAGATCAGGGAGCCTAAGGAAGAGGTGTAGATTGAAAAAAGAAGGGGCCCAAGGACAGATCCCTGAGGAACTCCAACAGAGAGCGGGATAGGGGAGGAGGACGAACCATGAGAGTGTACTCTGAAGGTACGATGGGAGAGATAAGAGGAGAACCAGGAGAGGACAGAGCCCTGGAACCCAAAGGAGGACAGTGTGTCAAGAAGTAGGTTGTGATTGACAGTGTCAAAAGCGGCGGATAGGTCGAGGAGGATGAGGATGGAGTATTGACCTTTGGATTTGGCGAGGAACAGGTCATTGCAGACCTTAGATAGTGCCGTTTCTGTTGAGTGTAGGGGGCGAAAGCCGGATTGAAGCGGATCGAGGATGGCATGAGTGGAGAGAAAATCAATGCAGCAGCTGTGGATGGCGCGTTCAAGTATCTTGGAGAGGAAGGGTAGGAGGGAAATGGGGCGGTAGTTGGAGGGACAGGTAGGGTCAAGTGATGGTTTTTTTGAGGAGTGGTGTGACCACAGCATGCTTGAAGGTGTCCGGGACAGTTGCAGTGGAGAGAGAGAGGTTGAGGATATGACAGATGGTGGGGGTGATAGTAGGAGTGATGGTGATAAGTAGGTTGGTGGGGATGGGGTCTGAGGAACAGGTGGTGGATTTCGAGATGGAGAGGAGATGGGCGGTTTCCTCTTCGGTGATAGCAGGAAAAGAGGAGAAGGAGGCCTGGGTAGGTTGGTTGAGAGAGTGGGTTATAGGATGAAGAGGAGGAGAAGGTTTGGTGGTGAATTCGAGGTTGATCTTCTGGACCTTGTCACGGAAGTAGTCGGCCAGAGATTGAGGAGAGAGTGAGGGGGGGGTGGGAGCGGAGGGCACTTTGAGGAGGGAGTTGAGGGTGGCGAAGAGACGACGTGGGTTAGAGCTGAGGGAATTAGTCAGTTGGGTGTAATAGTCCTGTTTAGCGAGGAATAGGGAGGATTGGAAGGAGGATAGCATGAATTTGAAGTGAATGAAGTCAGTATGGGCGCGAGATTTCCTCCAGGGGCGTTCAGCCGAGCGGGCGCAGGAGCGAAGGTAACGGGTACAAGGGGTCAGCCAGGGCTGGGGATTGGTACGCCTTGTGGGACGGGAGATGGACGGTGCAAGGTTGTCTAGGGCAGAGGAGAGAGTGGCATTGTAAGTGGAGACAGCTATGTCAACAGATTTGGAGGACATGATGGAAGGGAGGAGATCAGAGATATTAGAGGATAAGGTGGGGGGGTCAACAGCCTGGAGATTTCTGGACATAGTAGTTAGTGTTGGGCGA
Organism: Microcaecilia unicolor; assembly: GCF_901765095.1. Classification (NCBI taxonomy): domain Eukaryota; kingdom Metazoa; phylum Chordata; class Amphibia; order Gymnophiona; family Siphonopidae; genus Microcaecilia; species Microcaecilia unicolor. Next base: position 106,346,077 of record NC_044033.1, read on the forward strand.
GATTGAGGGGGAGGGTGCTGAAGTGTGAATGTGATTAGGTGATGGTCAGAGATAGGAAGAGCTGAAACGGAGAAATTGGAGGGTGAGCAAGTAGAAGAGAGGACGAGATCAAGACAGTGGCCAGATTTGTGAGTAGGGGTGGTGGGGCTCAGTTGGAGGTTGAAGGAGGAGGTAAGAGTGAGGAACTGAGAAACATACGAGTCGGATGGGTTATCAGTGTGAATGTTGAAGTCACCAAGAATGAGGGATGGGGATGAGGGCTCAAGAAAAACGGAGAGCCAGGCATCGAAGTCGGTAAGGAAGGAAGGGAGGGATTTATCAGGGGGGCGGTAGATGACTGCAACTCTGAGTGGCAGTGGGTGGAATAGACGGATGGAGTGAACTTCAAAGGATGAGAAGCAGTGAGACTGAGGTAGGTGGAGAGGTTGAAAACTGCAGGAGGGCGAAAGTAGTAGCCCGACGCCGCCACCGCGGCCAGTTGGGCGGGGCAAATGGGAGAAGAGATAACCTCCGTGGCATAGGGCTGCGATTGAGGCAGAGTCATCAGGGGTGAGCCAGGTTTCAGTTAGGGCGAGCAGTTGAAGGGAATGGGAGATGAAGAGATCATGGGTGAAGGGAAGTTTGTTGCAGATCGAGTGAGCGTTCCACAAGGCGCACGAGAAAGGGAGGGAGGAGGAGGGGAGGAGGGGAATAGAGATGAGATTGGAGATATCGCGGGGACGTTTGCATAGATGAGATGAGGACGAGGACAGGTGTGGGGGACCTGGGTTGGGATTGATGTCACCCGCGGATAGCAGGAGAAGGATCAAGAGAGTGCGGAGAAGGGTGGGTGAGGAAGGGCGACGAAGGCGACGAAGACGGGATGCGCTGAGGAGGAAAGGGGAAGGGTTCATGGTAGGAAGGAGGTATTGAAGGTTGAGAGCTAGGAAGGAGGAGGACGACAGTAGGGATGGTGAGGTGGTGGGGTACAGGGGTAGGTAGGGTATTGCAGTAGTGAGCGGGACGGAGGACAGGGATGGGTAGTGAGATCGTGTGGTATACAGCGGTGGGAGGGGGAAAAGATTAGTGAGGGACAGGGCAAGGAATAGGATGTGAATGGGGGCCATGAGTAGTGACTGAGGTGTTCACAGGGCAGGTGGGTGGGCTGGGAGACAGGCAGGTGAGGGTGAGCAGTTGGGCAGGGGAGTGATGAGTTGGTAGGAAGATGGGCTGGGATGCAGGCAGGTTTCAGGGTGGGTGGTAGTCAGTCAGTCAGGTGATTGGCTAGTAGGCAGGTTGAGTGGCAGGAGCAGGTGAGTGCAGTGGAGAGCACAGTTGGGTGAGAGCACAGTAGCAGTACTGGAACAAGCTGGAATGGTTTGAAGCAGGAGCTGGCGGACTAGAACAAGCTGAAGCAAACAGACTGGAACAGGCTGGAACAAGCTGAAGCAGACAGACTGGAACAGGCTGAGTCAGGCAGTCTGGAGCAAACTGGCTGGAGCAGAAGGCCTGGAGTAAGCAGGGAGAAGCTGGATCAGGCGGACTGGAACAAGCTGGAGCAGAATGACTGGAGCAAGCAGGGAGAAGCTGGATCAAGCGGACTGGAACCGGTTGGAGCAGATGGACTGGAGCAAGCAGGGAGAGCAGGATCGGGTGGACTGGAACAAGCTGGATCAGGCGGACTGGAACAAGCAGGACGAAGCTGGAACAGGCGGACTGGAGCATGCAGGACGACGCTGGGACAGGCGGACTGGAGCAAGCAGGACGACGCTGGATCAGGCAGACTGGAGCAAGCAGGGTGGACTGGAGCAAGCAGGGAGAGCAGGATCGGGCGGACTGGAGCAAGCTGGATCAGGCAGACTGGAACAAGCAGGAAGAAGCTGGAACAGGCGGACTGGAGCAAGCAGGAAGAAGCTGGATCAGGCGGACTGGAACAAGCAGGAAGAAGCTGGATCAGGCGGACTGGAACAAGAAGGAAGAGGCTGGATCAGGCGGACTGGAATATGCAGGAAGAAGCTGGATCAGGCGGACTGGAGCAGGCAGGAAGAAGCTGGAGCAGGCAGGGAGAATCAGGATCAGGCAGACTGGAACAAGCAGGAAGAAGCTGGATCAGGCGGACTGGAACAACAGGAAGAAGCTGGATCAGGCGGACTGGAACAAACAGGAAAAAGCTGGATCAGGCGGACTGGAACCTGCGGGCAGAAGCCGGATCAGACGGACTGGAACAAGCAGGGAGAGCCGGATCAGGTGGACTTGAACAAGCAGGAAGAAGCTGGATCAGGCGGACTGGAGCAACAGGGAGAAACTGGATTGGGTGGCTGGAAGAGATGGACTGGACACGCAGGGAAAAGCCGGGTTGGGAGACTGGAACAGACCAGTGCTAGTGGAACTCTGCCTCACCTCGGCTACTGTCTCTTACCCAGTCGGCCCGGTCGCTGGATGTGCGGGCTGGAACAAGCTGGGGCTGATGGACTCTGCCTCCTCTCGGCCTCCTTAGCTCCTGTCCCGCTCCTGTCGTACCCCGACACCACTGCAGGATGGATCCCGGTCCCGTGGTCCGCGAACCGCGCCCAGGCCGATCCGGCAGGGAGCACGGCTGCAGCGCACAGGACTTTGGGGCGCGACTAGTGCAGCAGACACGGGCCGACTGTAAAGAAATACTTTCCTATGTTCTTAGGATGCCCAGTTTTACCACATAAAAGCCTGAGTGGGAAATACCTTCAAGGCCAATGGATGTGTTAAGTGGCATCCTAATTATATTAAACGTAATGCAGTGCACTATTGCTATCTCCTTTCATTGGAAAAAAGCCCACAGATCCTATCACGGCTACTGCAAAATAATTGTCATTTCATTACTTTTGTTCAGAAATGAAGCAGAGAGGATAAGTGACAAAGACTGTGCACGTAGTGGTGACCAAGATTTAATCTTGAAAATCATTTGAAGGCCTCATCCATCAAATTCCTTTTTAATTAAATAGTTTTATTTCACCAACTGCAAAGCATGAAATTACATTTCCTTACAGTAACCAAAAACTAAGCTTGTGAATGTGAGAGAACACGTTGGAATGTGTGTGTATGTGTGTGTGTGTGTGTAAGAAAGAGTGTGTTTGTGTGTGTGTGTGTGTGTGTGTGTGTGCACATGCATGCAAGCGTGCGTAAGAGAGAGAGAGCAACAGTTACTGTGTGTATTTGTGTGTCTAAGAGAGAGAAAGAGAGTCAGACAGACCGTCAGAGGGACAGCAAGCAACTGTGTGTGTGTGTGTGTGTATATATATATATATATGTGTGTGTGTGTGTGTGTGTGTGTGTGTGTATGTATTCTGTGGAAGAATTTTTCCTGGTTTATTCATTGAGAAAGAAAGTGTGTGTGTGAAAGAAAGAGTATGCGTGTGTGTGTCCGCGCAAGAGAAAGAGAGTGAGAGCAACAGTTACTGTGTGTGTGTATAAGAGAGAGCAGTGGCGTTCCTAGGGGGGCTGACACCCGGGGCAGATCGCCGATGCGCCCTGCCCCCCGGGTGCAGTGCCCCCCCCCCTGGATGCAGCGCGACCCTCCCCGGCGAAAGGGCACCCCCCGGGTGCACACCGCTGGGGGGGTGCCGCGCGCGCCTGTCCGTCGTTCGTTCCATGCTCCCGCTCTGCCCCGGAACAGGAAGTAGCCTGTTCCAGTGCAGAGGGAGCATGGAACGAACGATGGACAGGCACGCGCGGCACCCCCCAGCGGCGTACACCCGGGGCGGACTGCACCCACCGCCCCCCCCCCCCCAGAGAGAGAGTCAGACCAACCATCAGAGACAGCAAGCAACTGTGTGTGTGTGTGAGAGAGAGGAGGGAACAGTGTGTGTGTATGTGTGAAAGAAAGAGTGAGTGTGTGTGAAAGAGAGTGCGTGTGTGCACAAGAGAGAGAAAGAGCAACAGTTACTATGTGTATATGTGTCTAAAAGAGAGAGTCAGACAGACTGTCAGACAGACAGACAGCAAGCAACTGTGTGTGCATATGTATGTGTGTGTGTGTGTGTGTGTGTGTGTGTGTGTGTATGTGAGAGAGAGAGGCACAGTGTGCGCGTGAGAGAGAGAGAGAGAGAAAGAAAGAGCTGCTTCCACTCTTGTGAACTATCTTTGATCATCTGTGGAAGAATTTTTCCTGGTTTGTTCATTGAGAAAGAAAGTGTGTGTGTGAAAGAAAGCGTATGTGTTTGTGTGTGTGTCCGCGCAAGAGAGAGAGAGTGAGAGCAACAGTTACTGTGTGTGTATAAGAGAAAGAAAGAGAGAGAGTCAAAGAGTGTGTATGCATTCACATGCACCAGAGAGAAAGTGAGAGAGAGAGCAACAGTTATGTGTATGTCTGTGAATGAGAGAGAAAGAAAAGAAAGAGGGCAACAGCGTGTGTGTGCGCGCGTACACGCAGGTCTCAAATCTCAGTAGGAGTACTTTATGAATTTATCTATTTATTTATTTATTGTGCATATTTCTAGCCTGCCTATTATCGAAGTGGCTTACAATACGAAATGTGCACACAAGCAAATCTGGAAATGATTTATTAACCCTTAAAGAAGGCTAAGCAAAGAAGACTGTGAATATGTAAATCTGCAACTAGTATTGCATGCTAAAACAGCAACTTATAGTCCTTATATATGACATGTCCCCATAAAACAAAAAAAGTAATCCCATGGGGCAGAGTGAGCAAGCAAGGTTGATTAGAAGGATTGCAAATGCCACTCAGTGAGCTCCCAAGGCAAACACAGCAGGGACAGGGAAGGTAGAATCTCAGAGGCTAGTCTGGAAACATTCACATCATAATTAGAAACAGACCTCAGCTTATTTCCAAATTTGGTTTCCGGGAATACCTTTTCCACAATTCAGCAAGCTTATTTCTCTTTCAGAGTATACCCAATGCTTTTCCTCTAGTTTCCTCAAAAACATGGAAGCTGTCAAATACAGCACTGAACCTCTAGTCTGCTGAACAAGGAATAAGACCAATGAAAAGCAAGATTGATAAGAAAAGTATATTTATAATTCTGGTATTTACTTTGGTTTTGGTATTCTTCGTGCCTGTCTTATTTCCACGAGTTAAGTCCAATTTCTTTTTTGGTGAGGAAGGTGAGAGAAAACTTCCATGGTTCATGGCATCTTGGCTTAGTTGATTGAAAATGTTTCCCCGACCTCCTGGTAAGTGACTTTGTTTGTAGTCTTCACATTTTTCTAGTGCAAGAGAGTGTGCCTTGCTGGATTCATGTTTTGAGCAGCTCTGATTCATGTGCTTCCAATCTCTAAAGCCAGTTCTTGTGAAAGTTTCTTCAGCCCGGATATCAGAAAAATGGCTGCACACTTTGCACAACACTGCATCCTGGCTTGCACTGTATTCCAGCCAGCGAAATTTATCGTACCAGTGAGATGAAAAACTTCGGGACTTGCCACTAATTGTACAAACTGGGAAAGCCTGTAACTTTGGCTGTTTTGGTGGTTCATCAATGTCAGATAAATCTGAAAGTAATTCCATCGGTTGCACACCAAGTTTATTGATCTGTGAGCATAAAGTAGAACTTGTTGAGGGAACAGCATCCTTGCCATGCTCCTCTAGACGTGGTTTTTCAATTCTATTGGGGGGTAGGTAAAGGAATAACAAATCCCACGGGAAGTAACACACACAGAAGAAGTGAGAAGTGGATCAATGACTCAAGGAACTGGGGCAAATGCGTTGAATGATGTACAATCTGTGTTTTGGCCACAGGCCTGCCTCAGGAGTCTTCAAAATGACCTTTGTGATGTGAAAATTAAAAAACAGCATTGAGCGTTCTTATTGGCGGAGACTATTCACGCTCAATGCTGGTTTTTTTTATTCTCACATCACAAAGGTCTTTTTGAAGACTCCTGAGGCAGGCCTGTGGCCGAAACACAGATCTGTGTCAAGTCTGCATTAAAGTTTGTACATCATTCAACGCATCTGCCCCAGTTCCTTGAGACATTGGTCCACTTCCCACTTCTGTGTTTTCAATTCTATCTGCATCCTCGCCGTGCTCCTCTACATGTGACTTTTTGAAGTAGCTTAGTAATGAACTTTGTTTTGCCATGGGGGCAGACTAAGGAACACTGTCTATCTTGGAAACACTTCTGGGACTTTTCTCTCCTGGCAGCTAAAATCACAATAACTTCAGTGAGTTTTGTGATAAGGATCATGAGTTGGATGGAACATGAGTCATCAGCACGCAGGGAGCTGAGAAGGAAGAGGACGTTACGCACGCTGCAGGTCACGATAAAGTCAAGAGTTGCAACCATGTTTATTCAGTGCCGAGTCGACTCGGCACTGAATAAACATGGTCGCAGCTCTTGACTCGCTGCCTTGTCGAGTCTGCCCAAAAGGTAGGTGGGACTGGGAGATCAGCTGAGAGAGCCGCGGCACGATGATGGTAGAAATGAATTAGTGAAAGGCAGCTGCTTTGGCTTTGCTCTGTGCACTTTAATTCAACCGCGCTTAAAACTGGGAAGGCGGGCCTGAGCCGAGATTGGATGGGCCCACCCGTAGTTACTCCCCTGTAGTAACGTTTTTGGAATCCAATGTATTACAGGACCCGAAGCAGCAGGGTTTCAGTAGAAGCAGGTCTTGTCAGACAAATTTCTTTGATTGGGTAACCAACGCTAGATGTTGTGTATTTAGATTTTAGCAAAGCCTTTTTGACACAGTTCCACATAGATGACTAATAAGTAAACTGAGTGCCCTCGGTATGGGCCTTAAAGTGATTACTTCTTTGTTACAACCTACTCCCCTTGTTCCCCTGCTGATTAATATTCCCCTTTACGTTCCCCACCCTGCTTAGTTTTCCACTGTTAGTCAATGCTCCCCTTGTTTAATCTTTTTTTTTCGCTTTATCTGTATCTTCATAATTTGTACTTCCTCCTAATTTTCTGTAAGCCACATTGTGCCTGCACGTGTGGGAAAATGTGGGATATAAATGAACCATAAATAAATAAATAAATTGACTGTGTTAGGAACTGGTTGAGTGGAAGGTGACAAAGGGTAGTGGTAAATGGAGCTCATTCTGAGGAAAAGGTTGTTACCAGTGGTATGCTGCAAGGTTTGGTTCTTGGGCTGGTTCTCTTTTTTTCCATGAAAATTTTATTGATTTTATAATTATGTAAACAACATTACAAATTACAAATTGTGTTGTATACAAAAAGGAGCATTATAGTAAAAAAAAGAACATTATGAACATATGATGCCTAGAGTCAAGAACAGATGAAAGGTAAAAGTGCATACTATTACTTCTATATCTTCCAGATCCCACAGGAGTCGTGATTACGTAGAGGTGTTGGAATTCGGCCTTTCCAAATACTCTTTCAGAGGCGACCATATTTGGTGTTTCTTGAGGAGTAAGCTGAGGGAAGAAGTGGATGCCAATTCTAATTTGTGGTACATTAAAACTGAATGCCACCAGAACTGAGTATTTAAGTTCATACCGTTCTTCCAGTTACTGAGAATTGACTGTTGGCTAATGGTTATCAGAATGTCAATGAGAGACTTGTGGTGGTCCAGTATATCATAAGGGACAGAGTAGGATTTAAAAGCAGCAATTTGGATTGACACTGGGGTAGTAAGATTGAACATTTTTGAAATTATGGTTCATAGTTTGTCCCAAAAAGGCCAAATTTGGTCAAAGTTCCAATTTGTGAACTGCAGTGCCAGCAGTAGTTGGAGGCTGTTAAACCGGCTAGATGCAATTTTCGAGATGTCCAGATAGCCCTGTGATAAAGTGCGAAATCTTATCGCACTTTAGTAAAAGGGTTCCACAGTGTCCTACATCCGGTACTCAGAATACAGTCAGAATTAAGACATCTTCTTGAGACATCAGATGTGCTAAATATCTTAATTTTGGAATATGCTTAGCTACTTTGGGGTAAAAATATCCAAAGTCAGGTTTTCTAAACCTTCAGTGTAAAGTGACACTCCTTGGTTCATGTTTTCATTGAAACAACTTTCCTAAAACTAGTTTTCAAGACTGACATCTCAATCCCTTAAGGAGTACATGGTCATGTTTCTCACTGTGATGACATCTGCTCCTTCCACATTCCAGTTCTGATTTGCTTAGAGAAAAAACAGGAGAAATCAAAACCATAAGAAAAAGAAATGAGTAGAAAGAAGTTATGTACTGTGATTATTTTAAACCAGCACAGAGCAAAAAATGAAATCTAGTTCAATTCCTCACAGAAACTCCTTGTTAGTTCTGAATGGAATCTGAAGAAAAATTAAAGTACTTTAAAGAAAAGACCCATAGAAGGTCATTCAGGTGTCCTTTTACAAAGGTGCTCTGAAAAATGGCCTGCGGTAGCGTAGATGCGTGTTTTGGGCACGTGCAGAATCATTTGTCAGCACACCTGTAAAAAAATGCCTTTTTTTAAAATTTTTGCCAAAAATGGATATGCAGCAAAATGAAAATTGCCGCGCGTCCATTTTGGGCCTGAAACCCATTAACCTAGTGGTAAATCCTTGCTCAAAGCCCACTTCTTCAATGTCGCTTTCGGCACCTAACCATGATACCTCCATTCAGAAAATCTAGACTGCCCCAATTTGATTGACTGTAATTTTGTGTCCTTTAGACTGTAAGCTCCTTTGAGCAGGGACTGTCCTTCTTTGTTAAATTGTACAGCGCTGCGTAACCCTAGTAGCGCTTTAGAAATGTTAAGTAGTAGTAGTAGTAAAGATTCACATGGTAACTGGGCAGTAATGGCCTACGTGCATCAAATGTCACTTGGCGGTGCGTCCGATACGCATGCCCGAAAATAAAAAATATTTTTCAGATGCGCGTATTGGACACACGCCAAAAATAAAATTAGCGCAAGAGCCATGCGGTAGCTGGGTGGTAACTCCATTTTGGTGCACGCTGGGCATGCATAGATGCTTATGTGGCTTAGTAAAAGGGCCCCTCAGTGTTTGTAAATCAGATTTATTTGCGTTTTTATCTGCACAGGGGTGCCAAATTGATAGCAAATTTTAAAGATGTGCACAAGAAAAACATTTTAAGTTTATTTAGGGGTCAATATTCAAATAATTTAACAGGGTAGGAGAGGCTCCTTCGGTTAAATCACTTGTGCCCAGCTACCAATTGATATTCAAAGGGAGATAACCAAGTGGTGCCGATGAATATCAGCACACACTGCCCCCGCACTATCCGGTTAGTGCCAGGGCAGTCTGGAGACGGAGTCTGGGTGGAGCTGACACTTATCCATGCACCGGCGATATTCAGTGCCGGGCACATGGGATTGCACAAAAAAAAAAAGTCCTATCTTTACCCGGGTAGCTGTCTAGAGGTTTCGGCAGACATTTTGAAGCCACCATGGCGAGTGTGGATCGCTCCTGTTCTTTCTGCCCTAGACCACCAGGAACTATAAAGGCCCATATGAGAATACAGGTGGTAAATAGGGGTCTTGAAGAGGGGCACAGTGCTCAGAGGAGGAAGGGAAGGAGAGGGTTGGCACATTTTAGGTGGTAATGCTCTTGGGGAGGGAGGGAGGGGGCATCAGAATCAGAATTGGGGAACATTCTGACCAGATATACTTATGAGGGTCCCTGCTGATATTCAGCCAGAATTTGAATAAATACCAATGGTTGCCTCCTATCCATTCATGTCTGGATATTCAATGCTGGTGCCTGCACATGGTGCAGCCTTGAATATCCAGGTCTAACTTAACTAGCAAGACCCTTTATAAAAGCTGTTTATTGCTGCCTTTTCCCCATTTTTTAAAAATGTTTTTAGAGCTATAAATGTTTCATGTAACATTTATCAGATATACTTGACACCTGAAGCAGGCAATTGCTGCTGAAATATGGTTCCGTGTCGAGTCTTTATATTTGCATTATTCAAGAGTTTGTAGATTTGAATTGTTCAATAAATTTGCCTTTTTTGGATTACATTAGTTTGTAAGTTGGTCTACATCCCTTTCCTACTTTTGGTGTTATTTGTATTTATTTATAAGCATTTGATATGCCACAGATTGCATTATAGAACACAACAGAGCAGCTAACAATAAAACAAAACAATGTCCGTATGTCACAAAAAAAACAAAACAAGGAAAGGGAGTTGTATATAACCCGTTATACTAAAATTCTATAAAGAAAAGTAGGTGCTTACTTTCCCTTATAGAATAGGCTTCACATAGGTGCAGCATTATAGAATTAGCTCTTTCATGTGGACAAAGCATAGCTATTTAGCTTCATGTTAACAAATCTACTTTTCTTGTATTTGCTGTTAAGACAGTGTTTCATCACGCACCACATTGAATAACCTGTAAACTCTAACAGTGTCTCTGATGAAGAGCTGGCAGGGGGCCTGTCTACATTTAGAACTATGGCAAGGATGATGGATCATTTACTGAGATTAGCAGGAATGAATTTACACCTAGTTCATGGGAGGAAACATCTTTACTTTGAAAATAGTTAAGGAATGAAATATGATTCTCAGCGAGACAACTGAAATCACTTTTTGCCAACAGGATTTTTATGGTGTCAGTACATTTTAGTTTCACTGAGATGTCAGTTAGTAAAAAACGGAAGGAGGGGTGATAACTGTATCTGATTTAAGTTCTTAAAACAATATCTATACGGAAATATATCAACTTTAAGCCACGATTGCTTTCAGTATAATAGCTAATATGAGATAGAAATACTAAACACGTTATGTTTCATTTACACGCAAAAGTGAAAATAGATGGTACTTTATGTTCTGTGATACTTTCAACATCCTACTACATATAGATATTTTTCAATCTTTGAATTGGAACATAGTATTGCTTTTTAAGCACTCAAATCATAAACAGTTATCACCCCTCCTTCCGTTTTTTTACTACAGACTTTTTCTTCCGTTATTAAAGATTTTTGGAAGTTTTTTACCCTGTAGTTCTTTTTCGGATGGAGGAGGAGCCTATGATGTTAGCCATTACAGTTGGTGTCCTACTCTAAAGGTACCCTGGGCTTTTGAGGCTATTTTTTAATAAACATAAATGTTTGAATGAGTGCTTGATTTGCAATTGATTATCAGAGTATTGTTGGATAATTTGATATTATCCAGATAATGAAAATCATGGGATGGCCCAGTCAGTGCCACTTATCCTAGTAGAAGCATCTGTTAATTTGCTGTGTTAGTCATATGCTTTTCCACATATGAACTCTAGAAAAAAATTGATGATTATAAATTGCTTTTATATTGAAATTAAGAAATAAAGCTCTGGGAGGCAGTTTTGTTCATTCCCTCATAAAGTTCTGACCTTCCTCAAGGATCAGATTTTGAAAAGAAACTGTGATGATGGAATAAATTTTTTGTAATGTTCAATGAATGTGGAAATTCTTTTTAGACCATCTGACTACAGGGAAAAGCAGAAAATCAGGTTCAAATGTCTGTGAGTACCTTGTACCCATGGCAACTTCGAGGCAAACACACATCTGTTCTTTCTCTTTGAAATGTAGGATAAAGTATGCAAAGATAACCCACGGGTCAGTTTTCAAAATGTTCACATTATAGGGATGAATCATCAACATCAACATTATAGGGATGAGCATTCATTGATAAGCATTCAGTACACAAATTTAAATCAATATGGTGTATCACAATGAACCATAACATAGGGCCCAAAAACATCACACCAAAACAAATTATACATAATAGACACATGAAAATGTTTAAAAATCTCATAAACAAAAGAATACACACAAAAAAAATAACAGAATATATGGTGAATAAACAACTTAAGAAGAAGCCATGGAACAAAACCGAGAGCCATTATCCAGGGCAAGTCAAACCACCCCCACCCTCCTCCTTCCCCCTTTCTTCAGCACGCCCTACCCCCTTCTAACCAAACTGGCTCAACAAAAATCAACTCCGATCCATAGCATGCTTTCTAGAGTTCTGTTACCATTTTTGACTTTACCAACTCTACTAGGAGATGATTCCGTGTATCCATTACCCTTGCCATGATGAAACATTTTCTAATGCTACTCTTTATTTTGTTTATGATTTATTTGGATTTTGTTCACACCTTTTCAGTGGTAACTCAAAGCAAGTTAGATTTAAGTACAACAGGTATTTCTCTGTGCAAGAGGGCTTAAAATGTAAGGGCTCGATATTCAGCCGGCAATGATCAATGTTTTGCTGACTCCTGCCGGCGTTACCCTCAGAAATTCAATGCCGGGCCATGCCCTGGCTCCGGCATTGAATTTACAGGTATACACCATTTCTGGTTAGTTTGGTTAGAATTTTTTCTGACTAAAGAAACTCAATGGAGAAGAAAAGATTTGGGGTTTTTTTTTTTAATTTCTAAAACCTGAGTGCTTCAACCTGCTGTACACCGCCTTGGGTGAATCCCTTCAAAAAGGCAGTTAATAAATCCCAATAAATAAATATGGGACCACCAAAAACATAGCCGGTTAAGTGTGATTTTCAACACTTAACTGGCTATGGTGACCCATAGACATAGGACTGACTTGTATGCGGTCCTATTTATGCGATTGCATAAGTACTGCCACACTGGGACAGACCAAAGGTCCATCAAGCCCAGCATCCTGTTTCCAACAGTTGCCAATCCAGGTCACAAATACCTGGCAAGATCCCCAAAAAGCTCAATACATTTTATGCTGCTTATCCCAGAAAAAAGCAGTGGATTTTCCCCAAGTCAATTTAATAATGATCTATGGACTTTTCCTTTAGGAAGTCGTCCAGACCCTTTTTAAACTCTGCTAACCTAACCACCTTTACCACATTCTCTGGCAACGAATTCCAGAGTTTAATTACACATCGGCACTTAACCAACCAAGTGCTGACTCCACCCCGGAATGCCCCCAAAATAGCTGGTTTCACATTGGGCGCTAACCGGCATGTTCAGTGACACTACCCAGTCAGTACACCTAACATGTAGGCACCCACACATGCCATCCATAGAGCTGGATTAAGTGCTAGTGCCTAGATGATGCAGTGACAAAGTAACTTACAGTATTTTGTAAGTTACGTACATAAGTGTGAATCCAACTTATGTCCCATACATGATCCACTCCTATGTACACTAGAGAGCTGCATGGGAATGGGGATTTTTGTCTATTAGATTGTAAGCTCTTTGAGCAGGGACTGTCTTTCTTCTATGTTTGTGCAGCGCTGCGTATACCTTGTAGCGCTATAGAAATGCTAAATAGTAGTAGTAGTAGTAGGGATTGCGGGAATCCCAAGGAATCAGTGGGATTCCCGTGGAGATAAAAGAAGTTGCTGTGGGGTTCCTGCAGGAATGGGAATCCATGGGATTCCTATGGGAATAGAAGAAATTGCCATGGGATTCCCATGGGAATTTAGTCAAAATCTCTGGCAAATGCCAGAATGAGGTTTGGAATGCACTGAGAAAGGCAGCCAGAACACCAGGCTGAGGCTTGAAACGCTCGTTAAATAGTGAATACCACCTAAAAAAAAAAAACATGGGAGGCTGCTGGGGTCAGAAGGAAATGAAGGACTGCAAGAAAGAAAGTATTAGGATTGACTCTACTACTGCTACTACTTATCATTTCTATAGCGCTACTAGACGTACTCAGTGTTGTACACTTGAACATGAAGAGAGAGTCCCTTCTTGAAGAGCTTACAATCTAATCAGGACAGACAAACAGGACAAATAAGGGATAAGGGAATTACTAAGTTGGGAATGATAAAACATACATGGATACTGTACAAGTGAATAGAGGTTAGGAGTTAAAAGCAGCCTCAAAAAGGTGGGCTTTTAGCCTCGATTTGAAGATGGCCAGAGATGGAGCTTGATGTACTGGCTCAGGAAGTCTATTCCAGGCATATGGTGCAGCAAGAAAAAAGGAACAGAGTCTGGAATTGGAGGTGGAGGAGAAGGGAGCAGATAAGAGAGATTTACCCAATGAATGGATTTCCCATGGAGGAGTGTAGTGTTACTGAAGAGCTGCAGGTACGTGTGGAGATGGATGAGATTAATTGTGGAGATGGATGGGGCTAGAATGGATCTTAGCAGGTATGGGATAGATTCCAGTGGGGATGGGTGAAATTTCTGTCCTGGTGCAACTCTCTAGTGTACACCCCCTTGCAAATAGCCATTATGTAAGTTAACCAATATTTTCAGAACAGCACCTAGGTGGCCTGCTAGCATTTACATATGTAAGCACACACACACACACACACAAATATCAGCACCTAGGTTATAGAATTGCCCCATATGTATCTAGATGAGCTGAAGCTCTCACTGTGAGGCAAAGGCTGTCAATGGCCAAAGGAACTGCCGGAGGCTGACACAGCTGGAGCTGCTAACAGCGGAGTGCCTGTAGAAGCATAAAGACACAACCACACCACCTACCCAGCAGCAAGAGGGCACCCAAGACAATAAGAACCTGACAGCATGCAGCAACATGAACCTTCTCCACCCCCCTTGCTTTCACTTTTACAGGGTGCATATAATTGGAATATCATTTCCTTTGAGCACTGGCGAGCTAGGATTCTGCGCTGTTCCAGCGGTACGGTTCTGCTCTGTTGGGTTACCACAGCAGATCTAAGCATTGGCCCACTAGTTGGTTACTACTACTACTTCTACTACTATTTAGCATTTCTATAGCGCTACAAGGCATACGCAGCGCTACACAAACATAGAAGAAAGACAGTCCCTGCTCAAAGAGCTTACAATCTAATAGACAAAAAATAAAGTAAGCAAATCAAATCAATTAATATGTATAGGAAGGAGGAGAGGAGGGTAGGTGGAGGCAAGTGGTTACGAGTCAAAAGCAATGTGAAAGAGGTGGTTAGGGAATGGCTGGTTAATAGTGTTATTTAATGACACTACCTGGTTAAACCCTTTTGAATGTCAGCACCTTTAGTCCTTTCAATACATTGGACATTGTCTAATTGGAACTACAACAGGTGTGTTAACCTGTGTAAATGGACAATTTTAATGAAGTGTAGTATACAGACTTCCTAGGGCCCTGATTTATTAGAGAGTTTATCCCACTCTAGGGGGTCATATACTAGTGATTATTGTTCAGTAACACAGTTATTGCTTGTTGTCTGCCGCAGGACCTTGTGATCCTTCCTGCTCAATAATGATCCACACTGTGCCTGTGGAAAAAAGCCGAGTAAATCTGATCCTGTGCTGTTTAAACTTAAGATAAATTTCTGAATACTATACAAGCCAAAAACCGTTCGAAAATGTTTTATGACAGGAACAAAGTACTGCTCTTCTCACTGGGAGCCAGTTTGGAAGAGCTGAGGACAGGGAAGCAGAGATAGCAGTTTCTTAACTAAGCATGTTCTCAAGAGGCTGCTGTTGTGAAATGGTGGACATGCTTCAGCTATGCATGAATTTCGCACTTACAAATGAAGCATTTCTAAAGTGCTCTCCAAGTACAGGAGTAAAGTGAGTGACAACACTTGTTTGAAACAATCCAGCAGACTCTTAAGTCTTCATTAATCAGAAGATATTCAAACGCACCGCAACTAAAGTAGGTCGCCTGCTAAACAGCCCCAAGGGGTAACATGGATCAGTCCACTGAAAGAAATTACACCAACATGGCATTCAGATTTCAAGCCAAATGTTCAAGATTCTTTTGAATTCACATATGTTAATAAAACAATGCATGACTTGGCTTCTCAACTCAGCTTTAAAGGGATCCACATTTCAGTTTCTCCTTTCCAAAAATGATGTGCAAGGTCTGTAAATGGACCAGAATTAATGACACATGCCACTGATGGCAATCTTTATATCTCTCTGGTGTTAAATGTTGATATTTAGCCCCCTAAAAAGCCAAAATTTACATTTCCTCTTTCTTCATCATCATCAATTTTATGTTTGATATGCCTCAAACAAAAATACAACCAGATAAATATGTTGTACTAATACATACTAATGCATTTTATGATTGGTCTTATCTGGAAGACCAATGCATACTTAACTGGAGTAGTCAACGAGCAATAGAACACATAAATAGATAACTGTGAAAAACGCAGCATTGTCAAGAAATGCATGTGGACATCTAACTTGTCCTCAGGACACACCTGGCCCATCAGAGTTTCAGGATATCCACAATGAATGTGCATGAGACAGATTTGCACGCTCTACCTCCATTAATGCAAATTAATCTCATGCATATTCATAATGGGTATTCTGAAAACCTGGCTGGCTAGGTGTGTCCTGAGGACTAGGTTGAGAACCCCTGATCCAATGGAACTAAGGTGCCTAGATATCAGCACGTCTAACACATAAATGCCCATACTTATTCAAGTCATTGAGCTGGGATACATGCAGACACCTAAATGAAGCAAGGCCACATATAACTTACAATATTCTTAAGTTATGTACATAAGTGGAAGACCCATCCATGCCCCACCCATGCTCCATGCCTCCTGCAAATACGTGCTATGTAAGTTAAGTGGGTATTTGTAGAACAGTGTGTAGGTAGAATATTGGCATTTACTCATATGTATGCACATATGCATGTATGTATATGTCATTATTCTAAACATTTATGCACGTAATGTAAAATGTGAGCACCTAGTTTATAGAATTGCTCTTAAAGGCTGCACTCCCCATCCTACCCTAAAGGCAGGAGGTTGGCGCCCTCAAAAATAGAGCACCCAGAGCATACTTAACATAGTAACATAGTAGACATGCATGGTTCATTTAGTCTGCCAATAAGGCAGCCAGAACCGCACCTGCCACTCCATACAGGTTATGCTCCATCATGATCAAATAGGGCATAAGAAATAGAGAAGTCAAGTAATCATGAAAGAGTGGGTTTACAAAAGTACATAAGAATTGCCATACTAGGACAGACCGAAGATCCATCAAGCCCAGCATCCTGTTTCCAACAGTGGCCAATCCAGGTTACAAGTACCTGGCAAGATCCCAAAAAAGTACATTTTATGCTGCTTATCCTAGAAATAAGCAGTGGATTTTCTTCATTTTAATAATGGTCTACGGACTTTTTATGAAGCCACCCAAACCTTTTTTTAAACCCCGCTAAGCTTACTGCTTTTACCACATTCTCTGGCAATGAATTCCAGAGCTTAATTACACATTGAATGAAGAAACATTTTCTCTGATTCATTTTAAATTTACTACTTTGTAGCTTCATTGCGTGCCTCCTAGTCCTAGTATTTTTGGAAAGAGTAAACAAGCGATTCATGTCTACCCGTTCCACTCCACTCATTATTACACCTCTATCATACCTCCCCCTCAGCCATCTTTTCTCCAGCATGGTCACATTCATTGTCAATTCTTGATTATACCAGCAATCTAGCAATGCTGTGAACTGACATTTTACTAACTATCAACCTTAAACACCCAGATTTCTCCTCCCAGCCCTGTTTGTAGGCTGTGAAGCTGCAACTGAAACTGTTTTGCTTTAAAAAAAAAAAAAAGAAAAGAAAAAAAGTATTTTAATTTGCAGCATTACAACTGTGCCTGAAGAATCTCCTTGTATCAGCTGTATACCTTGGATTATGAGGCAGAGAATCCCTGCCCTCCACTGAGGTTTGGAAGAGATCCATGGGACTTAGCCCTGGAATCAAGTGTGTTCTCTGTCCAAGAGGGGTATCCAGTAAGGGTGCTAGGTAGAAATCCAATATTCTAACATTACCTCTAGACTCAGGATGCAGCAAGGAAAATAACTACAGAGTAGGGGTTCTCAACCCAGTTTTCGGTGCACACTCACCCAGTCAGGTTGTCAGGATATCCACAATGAATATGCATGAGATAAATTTGCAGGTACCACCTCCATTATATGCAAATCTGTCTCATGCATATTCACTGTAGATCTCCTGAAAGTTTCACTGGCTGTGCACATCTGAGGACTGGGTTAAGAACTCTCGCTATACTGTAGAGGCTCCAAACACAGCTTCAAAAATGGGAGGCATTGTTTGTTTGTTGCGTTATTTATATACCACTGACCCAAGCAAAGATAGTGGAAGAAACCTGGCCTGCACAGCTGAGGAGTCCCCTACTGATAAAATCACTGACACATTAGTGTTCTGCTACTGATCTATTCCTATAAAAACATAAATTGGGCCTTTCGTGACTGAAGCAAAAGCATCCACCATACGAAAATCTTACCACTCATGCTCACACTTCGGTATTCATCACATTAAAGGAGAACAAGCAAAAACACTAAGGTGTATATTTTAGAAGAGCTATTTGAGTTTTAGACATGCATAAACTGGCATTTAAACATTTATATTACATAAACGTCAAAATCCTGAATTTGCAAAGCCGGGATATCTACATCTAAAACTCTGAAATATGAATATGGCGAGGTGGTATGGTCTGAGCATGTTCTGAGTGGGACTCAAATATGTATGTGCTATTTCGTAAGTGAAAGCCACATTAATGTTCAAAAAATTAGATTTACACCTGCTGCCTAGAACAACTAGGTTTCCCTAAAGTGCTCCTAATTAAGTGGGGCCCCACTGGAGGGATTAGGAGAGGTCACCCCATGAAGTCCCCAGTGGCTGCTATGTCAGCATTGAGAAAAATAAACATTTAAGGTCTCCAAACAGGTAGAAAAAGCAACGTACAAAGCCAGAAGGATGCTTGATTGCAAAAGGAGAGGGATGACCAGCAGGAAAAAAAAGAGGTGATAGTGCCCTTGTACAAGTCTCTGGTGAGGCCCCATTTAGAGTACTGTGTGGAATTCTGGAGACTGCAGAAAGATATAAACAGGATGGAGTCGGTCCAGAGAGCGGCTACAAAATTGGTAAGCGGTCTTGGTCACAAAACATATAGGGAAAGACTTAACCTCAACACGGGAGAGAGGGGATATGATAGAGACATTTAAATACCTCAGTGGTGTTAATATACAGGAGATGAGCCTTTTCCAAATGAAGGAAAACTCTGGAATGAGGGGGCATACGATGAAGTTAAGAGGACATAGGAGGAATCTAAGAAAATACTCTTTCATGGAAAGGGTGGTGGATGTGTGGAATCGCCTCCCGGTGGAGGTCGTCGAGACAAGGACTGTGCCAGAATTTAAGAAAGCAAGGGACAGGCATGTGGGATCTCTTAGGAAAGGAAGAGTTAGTGGTTACTGAGGATGGGCAGACTGGATGGGCCTTTTGGCTCTTATCAATCGTCATGTTTCTCTGTTTCTAAAATGGCAGTTATACAGACTCTGGCCATATTCAGGGCTGGTGCCTGCATAGCTAAACAAACAGAACTGCCAAAAGGCAGTTCTATCTTTGCCAACTATGCTATGCAGGCACTGAATATTGGCTGGCTCCTGTATAACTTCCAGGTCAGTGGCTGACCCGGATATTCAAAGCCAGATACCGGACTTAGCTTCGCCACTGAATATCCTGGCTAGATTCAGCTATGGCAGTCAGTGGCTTTAAAACCGCTGACCACCATGGGTTGAATATCAGGGGGTATGTTTATTTTTAGTGTCTTAATATAATAATCCCTTGCTACCTATTCCAATTACTTGCTGAATAATACATATAACAAAACTGATGATTTCAAATGAACCCTGCACATGAAAGAATGTAGTTTTTATTCACTTTATGGAACACGTCTGCTCTATTCAGACCTCATTCTTGAGTACTGAATTGGAGGTTTAAAAACCATTTATGACAGTAAACAAAGCAATGACCAGGCTAGAGCTGTTTCTATTGGTGCCACTACTTAAGGACAACTGACTGGAAAAGAAAAGCTTGGTAGTATCTGGGCACCAAATCAAAAAAAGGCCTGCTTCTGACAATGGCCTGTTTGGTTGGCAAGTGCCTTTGGCTTTTCAGTTACAGCCCTGCTTGTGAAACTGTGAATTGTTTCTGGAAACAAAGCCAACTGAAACAAAATGCTCTTCATTTAGACAGCAAGAAGCCTGAAGCACACATCCTTTTGCAACAATCAGGCACTCTCCTTTTTCACAGGGTGTTTTCCCTGGGCCTTCTCATCTCTTTATTTGGTGATGGTGGTCCAGAGCGCCACCAAGCTCCTGAAATGTGAAAAGAAGCTCTTGTTGATACAGAAAGAAGTAACAGAAACCATAGAGTAGAGGGCAATTCTCTAATCGGATGCCTCCATTTATGTGCCCCAAAGGCAGGCGGTAGGATCCTATTCTATAACGGAACCTAGGCACCACTGTTCCCCCTAAGCTGAATGGGAGTCCTCCACCTACAGTCCTGTCAGTGGGGGTGCTGTTTCACGATCACACTTCCAATAGTCAGGGATAGGCAAGCTCTGCAGGACTGCCTGTCTCTAGTGATTGAAAACACAATATTGAAGCACCACTCCCCACTGACAATTGTCATAAACCTGGAATATCAAACGTGGAGCCAGATGTACTCACCTATGACGCGCTTATACCTCTCCTTTGAATATCTCCAGTTTGGGAGCATCTACACTTTGGGCAATCTACACTTAGGGTACATCTACACTTTGGGCGCGCCTCCTCTAACGTCAGGCGCCTTCACCTTTTAACCAGGAACTGCTCACTACCTCATTGCCTCAGCAACAACCTGTTTGGTGTCTGGTGCGTTTTTCTTGTTGCTTTTCTGCCTGATCTGACTAATGCCTGGACCTGACCATTGCCAGATCACTGCCTGACTTTGACTACTGCCTGGACCTGACCTCTGCTAGATCGCTGCCTGACCTGACATCTGCAAGGACCTGACCACTACTGGATCGCTGCCTGATCTGACTTCTGCCTGGACCTGTGGGAGGGGGAGGGGTTAGGGTTAGAAGGAAGGGAGAGGGATGTTGGACAAAGGAGGTAAAGGAAGAGGGGGGTCAGATGCTCTAGTGTTCACTGCAATTCGTGTTATGAAATGTACTGTATATAGTAATGAGCAGCTTTACATGCATTTGAATGTTTTGCATCCCATTACTGTGTACCATGGGGTAACTTATTTACCCTCCGGTAGGGGTTGTTTTCTGTAGGTAGCCTTTTTTTGCATGTTTTGGGCTGGGATTAGTTTGTGATAGTTTAGTTTTGGGTGAGTGCCCCTCTATTAGTTATAATATAAGAAGGTAAGAGAGTTTTTCATCTCATTTACTTTTTCTCACTAAATGTGAGTTTTTTTGCGTCTGGGTTTTTTTTCTCTTTTTCCTTCTTAGGGAACCAATGATATTAACCTACTCCTGATAAAACAAGGATATAATAAATACTTTTGTATTTTTCCTGTTTGGAGGTTTGAGGTTTCAATTGTTTTGTAATATATTTAAAGTGGAGGTTTTTCCACAATTAAAGGGACACTCACAAACTAACTATATATAAACTTTGCAAACTCCTTTTAGAGAGTTAGAATATTCCAATAGAGTTTGTTTTTCTCCTGTTCAATATTAGAGTGTAACTTATTTAGTGCCATGTTAGGGCAAGAATCCCAGTGTTAGAGCCCTTTACATCAGGTTAAGGGGCTAATACTGTAGGTTATTGCCCTAACACAGCTTGATAACTCCCCCCCTTACTCAATTTAGGGACATGGTTATCAGCATAGGCTACAATTACGAGGTATCATTTTACCACTTACACGTGCTATATTAGTACAGGTACCATTTTATACAGTGAGACCTAGTAACTGTACGAATTTTTTTACATTCATCTAAATATAATTTGTTACATTTCATATTTTCATTTTGTTTTTAGGAAGGACTGTGTATTTATACATATATTTGGACATTATAAACTCTACATGGAGTGGAGTGGAGTGGAGGAGTAGCCTAGTGGTTAGTGCAGTGGACTTTGATCCTGGGGAACTGAGTTTAATTCTCACTGCAGCTCCTTGTGACTCTGGGCAAGTCACTTAACCCTCCATTGCCCCTGGTACAAAATAAGTACCTGAATATATGTAAACCGCTTTGAATGTAGTTGCAAAAACCTAAGAAAGGCAGTATATCAAGTCTCATTTCCCTTCCCTTTCCCCCTTACATAGTTTTAATGGACCCTGGCACAAACTTTTAGCTGAAACATGGCTGTAATAGGTCTTTCATGAAAAGAATATGGGACCAATATTCAATCTATGGTGGTAAGCAACCTTTCAGCCACTTACAGCTGTGGGCTGAATTAATTCCAGATATTCAATGCCAGGGCATGACTGGCCTCCAGCACTGAATATCTGAGTTAGTGCTAAAACCTGGAAGTTAACTGGAAACTGGCTGATATTGAGACTGGAGCCCACTTAACAGTAGATAAAATTATCCGCTCACTTCACTGGCTAGCAGATTGAATATCATCACTAAGGGGTCCTTTTACAAAGCTGCTGTAAAAAGTGGCATGCGGTAGTGTGGGTGCATCTTTTGGTGCACACTGGGCCACTTTTTACTGCTGCTAAGCAAAAGGCCATTTTTTAATGGGCTGGGAAATGGGCGTGCACAAAAATTAGAACTAGTGAACGCCTATTTATGGCCTGAGACCTTACTGCCAGCCATTGACCTACCCGCGCACCAACATGGTCATGCTGCCGATTACCGCCAGGAACGCCCCCCCCCCCCCCCCCCCCCCCACCGTGGTAGAAAATGGAAAAATATTTTCTACTGTGGAATTCTGTGCACGCCAAACTAGGAAAAATTGCTAGGCACATATGCTACCCCGGCAGTAGTGCCAATTTGGCACGTGCTACCTGAGCGTTAGCCCTCCCATGGCTTTGTAAAAGGGCCCGTAACCAGATAAGTGCTGGCTCTGCTCATGCTCCACCCAAGGACCACCCCTAATCTAGCCAGTTAGGGAATGGTAGTCAGAGAGAATATTCAGCCACACTAACTAGTTAAATGAAGCTGAGCTGGCCATGCCCAATATTTTTGGGCATGGCCAGCTCAGAGGGTTTAATAGGGCTGGTTAAAATCTTTGGAATATCACCCCCTATATTTTCATAATTTGTATTTTATTTTATCTTTTTATCAATGTTGGCATTTCTGAAAGTGTGTTTTATGCATTTTTCATCTAGATTAAAATGATTTGATTAATCTGGTACCTTATTCTTTTTTTGTTTTATTTTATTTTATTTGCTGTCAAATTTAGGTCTCTCAGCAGCATTTTGAACTTCTGCATGATACAGACTGGAACAAACCTGCTTTTGCCATCAGAAATTGAACCCGAATAGGGCTAGATTCTATATATCATGTCTAAAAATCGGTGCCGAAAAAATATTTAGGCATGATTTATAGAATACGCCTAAATCTAGCCATGGTTTACAGACTACGTCGAATACCCGTTGGTGTAAATATCACCTAAATTACACGCGGAATGGGCATAACCTATAACAGTGCGTGTAAATTCTAGGAATACCAATGACCCACCCATGCTCATGCCCTTTTCAGATCCATGTCTTAGAATTTGCGCACATTACTTTATAGAATACACTTACACATCTGTGTGTTTGTTAAGTTCAATTATCAGCACCGATTGGCTTCTTAAGCTAATTAATTTACACACACAATCCTAGTTGCACTATATAGAATCCGGGGGGGGGGGGGGGGTAGGCTGTGAATTGGGTTTTTCAGAGGCCTCTCCCTGGGTATCAAGGCAGAATGGCCTGACATCTGTTTTTCTTATCTGACCAGCCCATGTTGGCACTATTTTGTCACCGAATTCCCCCCTCCTCCCCACACACATCCAGAGGCCTTCACCTCCTCTTATCAATTAGTAACTTAGGGAAACATTCCTTTCTGTATATGTGCACGTTAGCCTGGCCAGGTTCTGTACACATGTATATATTTTGATTGATTGCCCTGTCCAGACTCTGCTCTATTTTGGGCATGGCCAGCTCAGAGGGTTTAATTGGGCTGGTTAAAATCTTTGGAATAGCACCCCCTATATTTTCATAATTTTTATTTTATTTTATCTTTTTATCAATGTTGGCATTTCTGAAAGTGTGTTTTATGTATTTTTCATCTAGATTAAAATGATTTGATTAATCTGGTACCTTATTCTTTTTTTGTTTTATTTTATTTTATTTGCTGTCAAATTTAGGTCTCTCAGCAGCATTTTGAACTTCTGCATGATGCAGACTGGAACAAACCTGCTTTTGCCATCAGAAATTGAGCCCGAATAGGGCTAGATTCTATATATCATGTCTAAAAATCGGTGCCGAAAAAATATTTAGGCATGATTTATAGAATATGCCTAAATCTAGCCATGGTTTATAGACTACGTCGAACACCTGTTGGTGTAAATACCACCACCTAAATTACACGCGGAATGGGCATAACCTATAACAGTGCGTGTAAATTCTAGGAATACCAATGACCCACCCATGCTCATGCCCTTTTCAGATCCATGTCTTAGAATTTGCGCACATTACTTTATAGGCATCTGTGTGTTTGTTAAGTTCAATTATCAACGCCGATTGGCTTCTTAAGCTAATTAATTTACACACACAATCCTAGTTGCACTATATAGAATCCAGGGGGGGGGGGGGGGTAGGCTGTGAATTGGGCTTTTCAGAGGCCTCTCCCTAGGTATCAAGGCAGAATGGCCTGGCATCTGTTTTTCTTATCTGACCAGCCCATGTTGGCACTATTTTGTCACCGAATTCCCCCCTCCGCCCCACACACACCCAGAGGCCTTCACCTCCTCTTATCAACTAGTAACTTAGGGAAACATTCCTTTCTGTATATGTGCACGTTATCCTGGCCAGGTTCTGTACACATGTATATATTTTGATTGATTGCCCTGTCCAGACTCTGCTCTATTTTGGGCTGGGCAGAGCAAGAGTATAACTGCATTATGCAGTGGTATGTTTGAAGTCTTTTTCTTTTCGTTTTCTTTGGATTTATGCTCTAATATTCCATCTCTCTGCACTCCAGACCCTTCATGCCCCCTCCCTGTGCAAGGAAGACATGAGATTGCCATGAATACCTTTTATCTATAACCAGAAGCTGTGTGAGCTGATTATTCTGCTGGCATCAAATTAAAGGTATCTATCGTATCCTATTTCCTAACTGAATGTGTATCTGTAGTCTATACACATTAGTCATCTGAAAATACAAAAGAACTGACAAGGTACCAGCAGGAGTCACTGCTGTTCTATGTCACTGTACTAGTGGAGTATCAGTGGATGAAGATTGCTCCTCCTGTCTCACTCTGACCCCACAGGCAAGTTATGTTACTGGGGAGGAGCTATCTATAAATGTTTTTTTGGTAGGGTATGGAACTCAGGGTCAACACCATTCTTTAAATGTTCCTTCTTTTTCATGTCATTTCAATCATGACAAAAAGAAATTGTGCAATACACATCCCTAGGAATTAGGGATCTGCATTTGTTAGAATACATGTGATTTATTAAACATGCATCAAACATTTTAATGCACTCAAAATCAATTTAACATGTGTTAATTTGCAAATAAATGCACAATCGATTTGTGTGCATTAAAAAGTTCTGATGCAAGTCAAAAAATAGTTCATAAACTGAATGTGTGAATCAAACCAAAAAGAGCATCCAATCATCAGGAGGGAAAGCCAGATAGATGGAAAATGAACCGCACATTTGTGGCCTGTACACGTCTCTGCTAGGAACAGCAGCAGGGTTCTTTGAATCCTTCATGAGACATCAATCATATTCGCCTTCACCTTCCAGGTACAGTCACAGACATTTAAAAGCAATGGAGCTTTGCAGGATCTGTAAAAAGCCTGTGCCAAGCACTCACTCTTTGAAAACAATACCCTCCCCCTCAGACTGGCAGCCACATTTAAATGCTCTTGACCAGGTCCGTCTTTCTGAGAATTAGTTTCTACTGCAAATTCTTTGGCACATCAACACTCTCTGTATCCTTTCTAATAAGATTTCTGTCTACAAGGCTGGTGCAAGGGTACTGGGTCACCTATATGCCCCCCCCCCCCCCCCCCCAAGGCATTGTCATCTTCAGTATCAAAGTAGGGGGGTTGCAACAGACATACAAATAAAGAAAGCAGTTTCCAAAAGTCATTTAAATAGGCTTCTGAAAATTGCCCATCTGTCCTATAAGTAAAAGTAGTTATTTCAGCTTGTGTGATTGTCAGGATCTATTGTTCTGTTTGACTGCCCCCCCCCCCCCCCCCCCCCCCCCCCCCCAAGATGCTGCCCTAGGTGACTGCCTAGGCATGCTTAATGGTTGGCCAGCCCTGTCCTGTCCCCTGATTCTGCTGTGTTTTGGGATGGAATCTGTTTCAGTGTATAGTTTATTAATACTTGATATATGCCTGGTCTTCAGGAGGTTCACAAAATGCTGTGACACTTGTCTGTATTAGCTGTAACTCCAACTTCCTGCTGTGCCCTCTCTACTGTGTGATGCTTAGGAGAGGATGTGTGCCTTTTTCTTTCAGAAGTAGGAAGGCAGATCACTGTTTGCTTTGCCATTCCCCAAGGCAGGCTGCTATCACACCAAGGGTAAGAAAGCAAGAGAGAAATAATGAAAGGGAAGGATAAGGGGAGTGAATTGCTGCTTTCTGTGATTGAAGCCCTGGACAGTGTCAATGAATAGAGAGAGCTTGATTTGCATTACAGGGTTGTCATAAGCTTGCTCAGTTTTCACAATAGAGATTCATGCAGACCTTGCTCCCTTTTTTTTTTTTGTTTTTGTTAAAGAAAAAACAATTCTGCCTCAGATTGGTAGCTGATGAAAGTCATTACCATTTGAAAGACTGTGTAAAATGAGTCCAGGTTTAACTGGACAGGTGTTCACATTCCAATTACAGAAAAACACTATCACAATGGGCAATTGGGCATAATTATTCCTGTTTGCAATTGCAGCAGACAAACCAGGGATTGATTAGACATGGAGGTTGAATTACCCTCTCACCCTTGGAGCTTTCCCTGAAGGCTTCTTGCTGTACCATTAGCCATCATCATGTCTGCTTTCCCATGAGGGTGGATGCCGCAGGGTCAAGAAGAAATGTTGTGAGTGATGAGATACCTCCCTTTCACACCGTCCACTGCAGATACACCAAAAACTAGGGCAGACTCTCCTTGTGTCATTGGATAAGTCACTAAGGAGCCCTGTTACTAAGCTGCGCTAAAATATGGCCTGCACTATTACCAGCGCATGGGTTTCCTGCATGCTGAGGCCACTTTTAGCATTGCGTTTTCTATTTCCCCCATTAATGGCTATGTGCTAATTTCGCAATTGCCGTATGGCCATTAGCAGCAGGAGCTCCCGCATGCTAATTGGCTAGTGCATGACCACTCTCTACCCTCAAACACGCCCGCAGTGCTAAAGAATAAAAAGTATTTTTTAGCGCATGGGAAATGTGCGCAGTTGTCAAAACTACCATGGGACACCTCAGCACGGCCCACAGTCGTGATTTTTAAACTGCGGTAAGCACGCATTAGTGGTTACTGCAGCTTAGTGAAAGGGCCCCTAAACTCTCTATTACCTCAAGTACAAGCTTAGGGGCCCCTTAACAAAACGAACACTTTACATGGGGAAAAAAAGGCACAACACATTTTGTTTTGGAGTCATTTGCCTGTCAGCCAGGGGCGTATCTGGACTTCGCCAGTAGGGGGGTCCAGAGCCGAGGTGAGGGGGCACATTTTAGCCCCCCCCCGGCGCCTCCCCCCGCCGCCACTGCCAGAACCACCTCCAACAACTGTCGCCTGCCCGCCCAACGACCCTCTCGACCCCCCGCCCGCTGTCGCTTACCTGTGCTGACGGGGGACCCCAACCCCCGCCAGCCGAAGCCATCGTCCTTCGTTCATTTGTTTTCTTCTTTCTGAGTCTGACTCTGAAGTCCTGCACACATCCTGCACATTGTGTACGTGCAGGAAGTCAGAGACGAGTCAGACTCAGAAAGAAGAAAACAAACGAACGAAGGACAACAGCTTCGGCTGGCGGGGGTTGGGGTCCCCCGCCAGCAAAGGTAGGCGACGGCAAGTTGGCAGCGGGAGGGGGGGTTGCAAGGGGCCGTCGGTAGGGGGTCCAGGGCCAAATCTACGGGGGCCCTGGCCCCCGTGGCCCCATTACAGATACACCCCTGCTGTCAGCTAATCATGCATCATTTTTAAAATAATTTTTTCAGGAGGGGGCGTGCTATAAGTAGAAGTCTTATCCAGCCAGTGCGTTCACATTAGCATCTGCTAACTGGATAACACAGGGTTAACACAGGAGCACTAAATGCCTCCTATACAAGAGGCATTAAGTGTTCCCACATTTATTTTTTACAAGTCCTGCTCGCTAATAGAAAAAATTAGCACAGGGCCCCCAGAAAAAGAAGCCCTTAAAATACTGGCGCCTTAACCCTGAATTCTATAAAAACTGCATGTGCAAATTTGAGCACGCGCCGAATTTGCGTATGCAATTTAATTACATAAGCCAATTAGTGCCAATAATTGGCTTTTTAACAAGCAGATATTGGCACTAATTAGATTTAATTAGAACTTACTTGTGTCAATTTAAGCGCCTAAATTTTACACGTGGCCCAAAAAAGGGGGCACAGAAATGGAAGACTCGTGAGCATTACCGGGTGGATCAGGACGTGGTTTTGAGCTATGCGTCTAATTCTAGAATATGGGGGCTGCACATGTAAATTTAAGCGCAGGTGTTTGCACCATGTTTTTGTTAGTGTAAATGGCAGCACCTAAATTTACGCACGACCTCGGCGTAAGCACTAATTTAAACATAGTTTATAGAATAACACTTTTTTCAGTAACAATTTTTTTTTGCACCATATATAGAATCTAGCCCTTAGTGTACAGGAAAGTCCAGCGTTAAAATGCACTAAGCCGATATTTTAGCTCTAAGTACTGGTTGACTATTCCCTCTGTCTATCATAGCCAGTTTGCCTCTACTCAACATAGTGCATTTTCTTATCTGGCCCCCTGTCTCTCTCTCTCTCTCTGGAACTCCCTCCCACTCGTTCCTTGATCTGAATGATCCTATCTTAAGTTCAAAATATGAAGATGCATATTTTTACCCAGACTTTTCCAGGTTCGGCTAGGGCATAGATGCTTAGACTTGGCGGCAATGACTGCTTATCTCTGACTATTTTTGCTTTCCT
This sequence comes from Microcaecilia unicolor, assembly GCF_901765095.1. NCBI lineage: Eukaryota > Metazoa > Chordata > Amphibia > Gymnophiona > Siphonopidae > Microcaecilia > Microcaecilia unicolor. The sequence goes on from NC_044033.1 coordinate 106,374,983, forward strand.
TTGATTTATTGTGGCTCTTTTCCCTTTTCCATTTAGTATCTGAACCACTTTAATCGCCTCCATGTGAAAGCTGGTATACCAACTACCTCAATAACCATAAACGTAAAAGGGTCCCTTAGATTGTTAGCCCTCCAGGGACAGGAAAATACCCACTATAGTTGAATGTAACTTTCATTGAGCTGTCACTGAAAAGATAGGAGCTAAATTTTTTTTAAAAAGCTAGCAGTATGGCACCTCCAGGCCAGCATACTTCTTCCCCACCTTTTGTGATGGCCCTAGTGAAAAGTCACCCTTCCCCAATTGACCAGAGCCATATTATTTCAGCTCGAGCAACCTGTACTGGGTCTCTAACATGTAAGGAAACCCTAGCTGTCCAGCAGATTCCAGCAAGTTGGGAACCCCAGACACCCTGATGCCAGTTCCGAGCTGGCATAGGGTTTACAGCAAAAAGAGTGTCCTTGTTCGGCGTGCTATCCTATGAACATTGGAGAGGAATACGGAATGACCTGATCAGTATACTTTGGAATACATTTGCATGCTCATTGCACTGTGAGTAGGCAAACTCGTTGGTTTGTATGTTCGTTGACTCTGAGCATTGTGCGCTAATCCAGCGCTACAGGCCTCTAACACTCGTGTTTACTTCTGAGCAGTTAATGAGGGTGTAAGGAAACTGAAGAGCATGAGACAAGCAGTATCAGTGGATTGGAACTGAATGATAAGGGGAGAACACCCCACGGATACATCTGAAGTAGACAAAGCATAGCTACAATCTTTCACTTTATAATGGCTTGGGATACCTCCTGCTGAGAATGGGGAAAAATAATGCAGCACCTGGATCTGTCAAATATTGGGACCTGTCCTTAGGAATGTGTGTATTCCTTTCCCTCTGCTGTTTGTGAAAATCTCATGCTCCCAGTCTAACAGCTCATCTGTCAGCTCAGCTGCTGTTATTTGCGACTCCTCCTACATTTCCAACCTGCAAAAACAGTCTATTAAAGGAAAGGTGCTGTTTTCATGTCCTTTTGGGATATTTTGCCTTATGTTAGGCTCAGATAGATTCACTGCCACCCACATCCCAAGGTTAGAGAGCCCTTGTCCTGTTTATTTCCACCATGGAGGACTGTGCCTAGCAGCATGGTCAATTGGGTTGTTCTCCTTGTCTGAGTGCTCATTATCGATTTTACACTTCACACATCCCGTGTAAAACATTTATTAAGCTCAACATGACTTGTTTTCATGGTCATAAAATCGGTCCATGCTGTAGCTGAGGCCCAGTCTGGAAAGCAGCTGCAAAGGTTGTTGTTGTTGAGTTCCAATGTGATGCATAATGAAGACCTCACAACATCCCAAAAAGCACATGTTTCAAAGCTCCCCCATCTGATTTAATTAGCCTTCCCCGACTGTTACTTTTAATTGCAATTGCTACATGCTGTTGGACATTCAGAGCAGGCATAAAATATTGTTAGAATCAAAACTAATTAACAAAGGGTATATCACGTTTTTGTTGTTATGCACTATAATTAAACACATTTAGAGTTGGTATTCCAGATGCTCTACTATCAGGATCAGCATAAATAGCTGATTAAAAAAGAGGGGGAATTGCTACTTTTTTTTCCTCAAATTTCCATGCAAGTGTTTGTTTTCTTTTTAAGGTAAACATTATGTTTTTTGAGATCCACTTCAATTAGAGCATTTTCTTAAGGGTAATGAGAAACAAACTGCTGACGGTTGAGTACATGTATTAGTATAGCACTGTTTAGAGTATTAGGATAATCCTAATTATATTGCTTTTGGTTTGCTTTGAATTAGTATCTCCATTTCTCTTTACGTGGACTAGTTAGTTGTCAACTGTATATGATTTTCTTTTATTTCTGTTGATTCTATTTGCCTGTCCTTAACCTGAATGTAATATATGAAAAATGTGAATTAAAAAAAAGAGGGGGGGGGCATCTCATTTAACCTCTGTTGAAATATTCTGTGAAAATTTTCATGCTTTTCCTTTGGATGAATTCTCCTTAAGGTGGTGAACCAGACTAACCCACCTGTTCACTAAGCCGCGCTAGCGGCTGTCTTGCGCTATTGCTGACACATCACTTTGAATGGGCTTTATCGGCATTGCCGTGCGGCTTAGTAAATGGGGGGGGGGGGGGTAAATTTCAGTCTGTCATGGGCTGTTCAGTTTGCTGGATTATTTTCATCGTAAGAACTGGAGCAGGGCCGTACCACCATTGTTAAATGATGGCAAAGAAAATCACATGTGTTGTTGCTTCATTTTATTTCCCATCCAAAATAACACAAAAGCCAACAGAGAATTTTTTTTTTGCTTTATTTCAGAATTTTAGCACATCCTAAAACAATTTTGCATGCACTCAAATGAAAACCCAAAAGAGACAAAAGTTTATCCCATGACCACCCTTGAATGGTAGAAGAACTGAGCTATTCATCTGTGGGTTGAATAATCAGAAGACTTGTCTATGGAAGTGTGTGGCTACAGACGGACAGTGTTTTTTTGTTACATTTAAGCCAATTCTGCATATTTTTGTGTGGGAAGCACCCTTCTTCTTTCACTTCCCATATCTTTGCTAAATTTCCGTATCTTCAGTACGTTCATATATTCTCCCTGGTTTTCTGAATATAAAAATTACTGGGGTCGATAGTCAAAGCAATTTAACTGACCAGAAATGTCTCCTGGCTGGTTAAATCTCTTCAGTCTAACCTGTCATTTTCTGCAGCACTTAACCGCTGAAAATGTCCGGTTAGCACTGAACTCAAAACTGCCTATTGGGGGGGGGGGGGGGCTTTCCGGAGGCAGAGTCAGCACTTGACTGGCCAAGGTCACCACATAAACAGGACCACATACAAGTCAGTCCTATCTTTATGAGGTATCTTATAGCCGGTTAAGTGCTGAATATCACACTTAGGGTCCTTTTGCTAAGCCGTGAGAAAAAATGGCCTGCTGTAGTGTAGTCACATGTTTTTGGTGTGCATCGGGCCAGTTTTTTTTCAATGGGCCTGAAAAAAGGCCTACGGTAAAATTGAAATCAGTGCACACCTATTTATGGCCTGAGCCCTTAACACCACCCATCAGTCTACTGGTAAGGGCTCACATGCTACACGCATGGTAGGGAATAAAAAAATAATTTGTCCCAGCGGTACGGGCGGGCACCAAATCTGAAATTACCGACGGGGGAGCGCACTAGCCTGATGGTAGTCTCGTTTTGGAGTGCACTTCATACGCATAGAGCCTACCGCGCCTTTGTAAAAGGGTCTCTTAATCAGCTATGGTGTAGCCTGGCAGCGCTATAGAAATGCTAAGTAGTAGTAGTAGTAGTAGTTCCGTAAACCTAGAAATTCAATGCCAAAGCCTGGACATGACCCAGCATTGAATTTTCAGGCACAACACTGGCAGCGGTCAGCAAAACACTAAACGCTACAGGCTGAATATTAACCCCACTAGGAGATGAATTTTCATTCCTTATGTTTAAGGGACAGTGCTATCATGTTAGTGTTAATGCTTCTATTGTATATTATTTGTAAATTGGTCCCATTGCATAAAATGGGACATGTAGTAAACAACAGGGATGGGATGTCATTAGAAGTGATATGACAAATGTCATAAATAAATGAAAACCAGCAGAAAAACACAACATTTTGTGTTTTTTTCATTCATTGTTAATAGTGAATGTGCTCTCTTTCCTGATAGTGTGCACATGCTTCTGCATCGTGATGTTTTTCACCAAGGAGGTTTGATTGACAGGAGATGGCGTCAAGTGACAAGGCTGAAGCCGCAATGTGCATTAATATACGTCAGCACACAGTAACACACCTCTGGAAATCTAGCCCGAAATGTTTTTTGATTATGCTTAGTTATGGTTGAGGAATGAATCAGGGAGTTTGGCTGATGGCAAGGTTTAGCAGAGCACATGGCTGCACATCTGTGGACTGGAATAGTATCAGAAATGTGAAATGGTTTCCCTCCAACTCTACTGCAACTTTGGGTTCTCAACACTGAATTAATGTACACTATGTCTCAGGCTCTAGCGGAAGGTGCAGGAAAAGCTGTACTGCAACCAGTGGGCACAGTTTTATCATCTGCTAAATCCAGTTTCCCTCCTTTGTTACGATTTGAATCCATTAAAGATAAAGGCATTTTTGTGTACTATACAGTCACTTGCTGTAGGTTTTGTATATGGAATTCAGTGTTACATTAAAAGCTATTTACCAACATGATCAAGCATCTCTGACTGGCCTGCATAAGGGATCCTCGTCCTCCCTCCATTAAGTGCACGCACTCATAAGTATGCCTAAAACATTATTACTCACATCAGCTGTAAACCTTACAAAGCAAATTTTCAAAAGCTAACTGGAAATTATTTAAACTATAATTTAAAATTTCTATTCTACCTGTCTAGGTTGCTACTCCAATCAAAGCAGATTACAAGAATGCATATCATAAACCCTGTTATATCAGCCAAGATACAGTTCCCCTCAATTAGCGGTATTCACTTCCAGTTTTCGGGATATCCTCAATGAATATGCATGAGTGAGATTTGAATGGTTACTACCTTCAGGGCCACTTTAATCAACTATGGGGCCCTGGGCAAACTTTTGTAAATGCCCCTCTCCCCCCTCCAGTCCAGTGAAAGCTGTTGGACCAAAATGGGCCCTGTGCTCAGGACCGCTTTTACCCAGTGCTTTTTTCTAGGGAAAAAGGTGCTGGTCCTCATACACTATCCATGTGTCTGAGCCACAGTAGCTACACCCCTCTGTTACCAGCAGCAGAGCATACAACAGGGTAAAAAAATATTGCAGTTAAATTATGTAGCCTATAAAATTATAACCCCTGACCCTGTACACCGGACTATCAAAGTATTAAGTTTAAACACATATTCTGCATTCATAGAAGCCTTTCTCTGACACAACAGTGGGTACAGACATTTCCCCATACAACTCACCATACATAATAACTTAGGCATTCGCACCTTCCCCATTCAGAACATAAATCACAAAGCATAAATAAGTCACAATAACTCAGACTTGACAACTATTAGGTGGCAAATCTTGGCCGCAGCTTTATTATTATAAATAAACATAAATAACTGAATAGGACCAGACAGTATCATACTAGTCCATACATTCAATGCATAACTCATCTCTTCACAGCCTGCAGTAACGCAAGACTGCAAATAATTTAAATTATTTTTCAAACCCCCTTTCTTTTAACCTAAAAGCACCACCTAGATTTCTAACAATCACCACTCACTTCTTCTAACTTCTATCATAAACTCTTAAGCTGCGACAAACCTACAATAATACAAGACCCTAAAACTCTCTAACCATCCAAAACTTACGTGGTGGGTGGGTGGGCAATTTTAATACTTAATTTAAATAGAAAATTTCACAAGACTGTCCTCTCTTCAGCTGACTACTCCCTTCAGCTCCTTTTCCGCTTAAACTTCTGTACTCCTACTTCATCCAATCACCTTTCCCCACACCTAAAACCTCCTCACCTGCCCCACATTCCACTGCTAATTCTCAAAAGCACTTCTTTTTCTGGAAGGGCTCAGTCAAGTTATAGGGCCCTCCTTTAACTTAGTCGGGCTAATTAAATGTCTGATTTTGGTGTAATCTCAATAACAGCAACAAAAATCCTCTCCAGCATCAGGTATCTTAAAGTAATTTTAAAAAAAAACCTTCAAAAGTCACTCAGGACTTATAGATCAAATCTACCATTTCATACCAGCAACAACTTCCAAAACTTATACAAGAATATATGTAGGAAAATGTAGCGCTGTGAATATTGCAATGAGTCCTAGAATATACACCAATTGAGAAACTGAACAAGCTCAGTTACACATACAGAACACAGATAGTCCCCTTTCAAATACAGGAAAAGTGACCACATACTAAAAATAGAAATATGTAGACAAAAATTAACCTGATGCCCCAAGAAGCCAGACTCTGCATACAGCATAACACCAGGAAAACAGAAAAAAAGACAGCAGATGTAAGTTAACAAAACAGACATACCGTATATACTTGAATAGAAACCTATCTGAGTATAAATCAAGATAACAGTTCCCCCTCCCAAAAGGGGGAAAAACTATTAACTCGAGTATAAACCAAGGGATTTATATTCATCATTTCTTGCCCCCGCCTTCACCTCCCCCCCCCCAGCAACCGACACTCTCCACTCTAACGTAAATGCTTCTGTTGTCCAAACCCCGTCCCCCAGATGACCTCTACCCTGACTCCTCCCCTCCATGATAACCAACACTTCCTGCCTCCACCTGACCATCGCTTTTCTTTCTGAACCTCCCCCTGCAGCAACCAACATTTCCCCCTCCCCCCATACTCAGCTTTTCATTCTTACTTGCTTCCTCGCCAGATGCTGACAAAGTTATTTGCTGGGCTAGTGCAGGGCCTTGAGTACCTGCGCAAGCTCAAGACTTGCAGGCTCTCAACCTCTCTGAGACTCTCTGAGAGGACGACAGCCAATAGGCCTTGAGCATGCACAGAAAATCAAGGTCCTGCACCAGTCCAGCACATAACTTTGTCAGCCTCTGATAGAGAAGCAAGTAAGAGTGATAATCCGGGTATCGGGGAGGGGGGGGAGTGAGCCGGGAAATGTCAGTTGCTGCAGGGGGAGGGTTGAGAAAGAGATGCTGGTCATCGAGGTCGAGGTCAGAGTGGAGGAAGGATGTGCTGGTTATTGCGGGGAGGAGGTGGGAGAAGGGTAGAAGAAATGCCAGTCATTGGGTGGCATGGAGAGAGGACAGATACGAATATAAACTGAGACCCCCATTTTTGGCCCTTTTTTTGGACCAAAAATCTCAGTTTATATTTGGGTATATACAGTATTCCAACCACTACAATGAAAATAAAATTATTTTTCTACCTTTGTTGACATTTCATTTTTCTGATTGTATTGGTCTCAGGGCCCTTTAGGTGGTTAAAGTGACCCTAAGGGCAGCATATAAGTAAAAACTGGATTCTCCACAGACCTGATTGTAGGAGGTATAGAGCAGATCCAGCTTTTACTATTTCTTCCATTCTTGTACAGCATTTCCTTTCTCTTCCTTTACCCAAGGCTGGAAGCTGAAGTTGGAGCTGGGGCTGAAGCTGAGGCAAAGGCAAGAAGCCGAAGTAGAAGCTGAAGCTGGATCCACGGCTGGGAATTGGAACCACAGCCGGTGGCTGAAGTAGAAGCTGGACCTGGAGCTGAGACAAAAGGCTGGGAGTTGGAGCAGAAGCTGGAAGCTGGAACCAAGGGTGGAAGCTGAAGCAGAAGCTGGAGCTGGAACCAAGGCAGAAGCTGGAAGCTGAAGCAGAAGCTGGAACCTAGGCTGGAGGCTGAAGCAGAAGCTGGAGTTGGAACCAAGGAAGAAGCTAGAACCAAGGCTGGAAGCTGAAGGCTCTGATCAGCATTAGCTGAATGCTGAACAACCTGGCAAATAGGAAGCGTTCACCAGTGGCAGCAAAAAGCCCCGGAACTGATGTCATCAGAGGATGCTCGTGGTCAGCACCACTCCCGCAGCAGACATCCAGCCTCCCACATGAGCGCGCGAGGCATGCTGACAATGGGTGGGAAAAGGAGGACACACACCCGCATAGGATCCCAAGCCCTGGAGGAGGCAGCAAAGGTATCACCCCGCACCCGGGAAAACAGCAGGGGATGTGGAGGTGAGCTGGGTCTCAAGGGGTATGGTGGCGACTGTGACACTGGAGTATTTGGACCATTGGTCTGACCCAATATGGCTATTCTTATGTTCTTATGAGGACTCTGTGGGACAGGGCACTTAATGACAGATAGAATTTAATGGAGAGTAGTACAAAGTGATGCAAATGAGAAAAAAAAATAAATTTAACTACAGGTACAAAATACTGGCTTCTATATTTGAGTTAGAACCTAGGAAAGAGACATTAGAGTCACAGTGGAAAATACATTGAAATCCTCAGCTCTGTGTATGGTCAATAAAAGTGAATATGAATTGTTAGGAAAGAAGTGGAGAATATCATAATGCCTTTGAAGCAATCCATGGTGCAACCATACCTTACTACTGGTTGTATTTCTGGTGACCTCATCTTTAAAAAGTATAGTGAATCTAAAAAAAAGGACAGAGAAAGGCAACCAAAATCATAAAGTAGATGGAATGGCTCCTTTATAAAGAAAGGTGAAACAGGTTAGGGTTCAAGAACTTGGAGAAGAGACAACTGAGAGGGAATGTGAGAAAGGTCTATAAAATGAATATAACAGAACGAGTAAATAGTGATTTTTTTTTTTACTCTTTTGAAAAGTACTAAGACTAGGGAACACTCCATGAAACTAATGAACAGCATATTAAAGTATTTTTTTATTCAGTGCATAATCTAGCTGTGGAATTTGTTTCTGGAAGATGTGTTTCACTCAGGACTTTACCCAAGTTTGCTGGAGGGAAATTCCATAAACTAGCATCAGCCAAGTTCACGTGAGAAAATGACTGCTTATTCCAGGGATTGAGCTGCTCCTTAGGTACTTGTGAAGTGGATTGACTACTGTGGGAGATAGGATGCTGGTCTTGATGGACTTTTGGTCTGACTCAGCATGGCACACATTTTTATTTATTTTTTATTTTCTGCATTTATATCCCACATTTTCCCACCTCTTTGCAAGCTCAATGTGGCTTACAAATACCATATTGGTGATCGCCATTTCTGGAATAGGACATACAGAGTAATGTTCTAGTTAAAGTATATACAGAGAGGGTAATACAGTATACAATCAGAGAAACCAAAAGAAAAAAGCAACACTGGGCCTTCAAGAATGGGACAACAGGAGTACTTTATTAGCCAAAGACCCGACACGGGCCGTGTTTCGGCGCCAAAAAGGCGCCTGCCTCAGGGGTCAAATTGTAGATATAGCGATCGTACAGAGTTCAAGTTGTAAGTGCCTTAAAGACAGCCTGGGTAACTTGCATTAATTTCGCTATAGCGCGAAAAAAGGGCTCCGGCGAAGGAGCCTTCTCCTGTTTGGCCCTTTTTTTTCGCGCTATAGCGAAATTAATGCAAGTTACCCAGGCTGTCTTTAAGGCACTTACAACTTGAACTCTGTACGATCGCTATATCTACAATTTGACCCCTGAGGCAGGTGCCTTTTTGGCGCCGAAACACGGCCCGTGACGGGTCTTTGGCTAATAAAGTACTCCTGTTGTCCCATTCTTGAAGGCCCAGTGTTGCTTTTTTCTTCTAGTTAAAGTATATAGAATACACAGTAAATTAGAAGAAAATCGGTAACCAATACATTTCAGGTGTTGAAATCAAGGGTGGTGAAAAAGCATTCAATAATGACAATGTAATAAAGTAACCAAAATAAGAATAATTCAATGTTAACTAATTCTGGAACAGTTCTGATGTCATGTTTTTTAAGAAGGGTCCTTTTGATAAGTCTCTCTGAACAGGTTAGTCTTTAACAGTTTCCGGAAGGCTGCCAAATCGTGTGTTGTTTTTATTTTTATTTTCTTATGTTCACTTCATATTAACCAACCAACAATAGTTTTTCATGCTAGTGAAGTGTGAGGCCTCTGGTAATATGAGGCCCTAAGCTGCAGCTTCTCTATCTTTCTCATAAATCTGGCCCCAGAGCCCAATACTTTAAACACTCTTGCTCTCATTTTCATTAATTACAGGTTGGGGTAAGAGCAATGGGATTTGATATACTGTTTTTCTGTGCTACAATCAAAGCGGTTTATATTTATTATATGCAGGTATTTAGTCAGTCAAAGATTTTTAAAGGTTGGTATAACCAGCTATTTTTCTTGATTTGAATGATAGTAATGTCCTGGGAAATATCAAGTTCATTTTTCTGCAAATTAGTTGGGGCCAATACCTTACCCTAAAATTAAGGGATAAGATTTTAAACTTGACCCAAGTAGAAATGGGTAGCTATTGCAAAGAAGTAAGGAGAGAGGCAGTATTCTCCTTTCTGTTCTTCTTCTTCTTCCTGTGATCACTCTAGCAGCCATGTTCTGTATTTGCCATGTGCTTACATTCTTCTGAGACAACCCTGCATACACAGAGTTGAGGTAGTCAACTTCCTTCCTTATCCGATTAGTTGAGTACGGCTCTCGGTCACTCTATGGATCAGTGCTCGCCATGCCTTCCGATCTCTCACAGCTTCTTTCAGTTCTCCTATGTTTATTCAGTACCATTTTAATGTCTTGCAGCTGGAGAAATGGTTAATCGGATAAAGGCATAAAAGGCTAGATTCTATGTATGGCACCTTAAAAATTGGCGCCGATAAAAATACACCTAGGCAAATTCTATAAACTATGCCTAAAGTTAGGTGTGGTTTCTAGAATACGCCTAGCCACAGGCATTTACGCCAAGTAAAACTTGGCGTAAATGCCTATGCTTAAGTTGGGCACAGAGCGGGTGTATCCTATAGCAGCGCGCATAGTTTTTAGAAACGCCTATTACCTGCCCATTCCACACCCATGGCCACACCCCTTTTCCAATCTGCATCTTAGAATTTACGTGCACCATTTCACAGAATACGCTTAGAAAGTTGTGCGCATAAATTCTAATTAATGCCAATTAGTGTCAATAATTGCATGTTCAGTGACAATTATCGGCGCTGACTGGCTTGTTAAGATAATTACGTTTTGTGCGCTGATCAGAATGCGACCTGATTTGCATGCACAAATCAAGTCACACTATATAGAATCTGGGGGGGAAATGTCTTTTTCGTTACTGTGAATATTTGATTCTTCGATATCAGAGACAAATCCACTGTAACTCCCAGAAGGAAAGCCCTTTTAGTTTATAGCACCTTATAGATCACCAGTTTATTAAGGTATGAGCTTTCTTCTTCTTGAAAACTCACGTCTCAAAAATCAGTTGGTCTCTAAGGTGCCACCAGCTTCTTTGTCAGTTTTGTTTGTATAATGCCGAGACTTTCATGCACTTGGTTTGGGATTGCAGCTTAACATTTTGTAAAGGAAGACTCAGTAAGAGCAATTTCTGGATGCAGATCACTTGTTACCTACAGTCTCAATCTTATCAGCGTTCAGTCACAGTTTATTATCACTCATCCACTTCATACTGTGTCAAAGCACTGATTGAACTTTGCAATGGAATTATCCCAAGAGCCCTCCAAGGGAAAAAGAATTTGCACATCATCAGCATAAATACATACTTTGAATCCAAATCTTTGAATCCAAATGATGGCTTCAAGGGGTTGGAGGTAAACATTGAAAAGACTAGACAATAATGGGGACCCCTGAAGGACCTCCTAACATAGGGACCATAATTCAAATACAGCATGGTCTGGAAGAAAAAAAACAGCACCCCCCCAACATTTTCCCAAATAACCCAAAAACAAATGTACTATTAAAAAAAAAAAAATCATTACTATTATTGAGAGGTGTTACTTCAACATACTGTAAAAACTGGATGATGCCTTTTTTTCAAAATGATGTAATTCAGGAAGTGACCATTAAGATGCGCTTTAGCAAAATAGCGTTTAGTCAGTGGGGTCGAAGACTTCATGAATGTGTGAAGGAGGACACTTTGAACACAAATTATGAATTAACTAAGAAAAAAACCTGCCAGTATACTAATATATTTTCAAAAATCATACAAAGGCCCCAATATTCAGACCATGGAAGATAGCTGGGCTGTCTCCTGCGGTCGGCGCTAAACCCGGATATTCAATTCCGGTCCGTTTTCGGTGACCAGCACTGAATATTCGGTTTAACTTTGGCCAGTACAATTTTAACCGGCCACACTGATATTCAGCGCTGGCCATTTAAGGCGACATAGGTCAAAGCTATTCCATCTATTTGGCCGCCAAACTTGGCAGCTCTCACTTTAAACAGTGGCAGATAGCCAGTTATTTCGCACAATATAACCGACTATCTTTAAGCTGCTAAGCGGCGATATTCAGTGCCAGATAACTGGCTATCCGGAACTGAATATCGCCAGATAGCTGCTTAAGTGACGTTTTAGCCGCCATTTTCATTTGAATATTGGGTGGCCAATGTTTAAACTATTGCAAAGTATTTTGAAACTATGTAAGGGGTCCCATTTTTCCAGACACCATGTAAATTAAATTACTGGAGAGAGATGACCACCTGGATGTCAATTTGTTCTCTCTCCTGGTATCCTGTTTCTGTCCTTCAAAGAACTATGTCTACTGCATGGGTACACTGTTGCATAATGCCTACTTTCAAAATATGCAGCATTCATCATATTTGCAGGTATTTGGTACACATTAATTTCTATAAAGTATGTATTCTGTGTAAGGATAAGAAAAAAAAAACAACTTAATCTATTGACAAATAAACAACTTTCAATTAAATGAATGTTACATTTTGTAAAAATGTGTGGTGGAGACTAGAGTTGTGCAGGTTGCAGCGATTTTCAGCCCCACTAAGAACATAAGAGTTGTCATACTGGGTTGAACGAAAAGTCCATCTAGCCCAGTATCCTGTTTCCAACTGTGGCCAATCCAGGCCACAAAGTATCTTACAGGATCCTAAAAAGTAACAAGATTTCATGTTGCTTACTCCCAGGGATAAGCAGTGGCTTTCCCCATGTCTACCTTAATAAATGGTTTATGGACCTTTCTTCCAGAAATGTGTTGAAATCTTTTTTAAACCCCTCAATGCTGTTTCTAACTTTTTCTCTCTCTTCTTCAGTAATCCTACTACTACTACTACTTATCACTTCTATAGCGCTACAAGGTATACACAGCACTGGAGGAGTGGCCTAGTGGTTAGGGTGGTGGACTTTGGTCCTGAGGAATTGAGTTCAATTCCCACTTCAGGCACAGGCAGCTCCTTGTGACTCTGGGTAAGTCACTTAACCCTACATTGCCCCATGTAAGCCACATTGAGCCTGCCATGAGTGGGAAAGCACGGGGTACAAAATGTAACAAAAATAAATAAAATACATCATACACAAAAAGACAGTCCCTACTCAAAGAGCTCACAATCTAAATAGGAAAAAATAGTAGTCACAGAATTTCTTGTGGCATACCACAGACGTCTGTGCTTGTGTGACATTTTTATTCTATATTCTCTAAGCCCTATGACAAATCTAATACAGGACTTTGGCATCAGCGCTTTTTAATATGCAGACAACATCTTGCTAATTTATTACACTGATTATCTTTTTACTGATCTCTCCCAATTGACACTGTCTTGAATGCAATTTTTTTCCTGGCTACACAAAAATCATCTGATACTTAATGACAGTAAAACTGTGGCATCTTGGATTAGAGGACATTTTAAATCTCCTTCACTATTTCCTTCCTTTCATGGTACTCCAACTGCTGTGGTTCATTATTTTAAGTATCTCGGTGTTATCTTAGACCAGCAGCTGTCTTTTGACAGGTTGCTTCCCTATTTAAGACATTTTTTTCCCTGTGACAATACTATACAATTTGCTCTTTTCTCTGTGACTCTTTTTATTTCGCAATTAGATTACTGTAATATCATTTACTCAGGTCTTTCACACTCACTCGTCATCTTCAGTCTGTTCAAAATGTGGCTATTAGGATCCTGTCATATGCTACAAGCCTAGTGGTTAGTGTAGTGGGCTTTGATCCTGGTGAACTGGGTTTAATTTCCACTGTAGCTCCTTGAAAGTCTGGGCAAGTCACTTAACCCTCCATTGCCCCAGGAACAAAAATAAGTACCTGTATATAATATGTATTTTTTTCTTACATTTATACCCCACATTTTCCCACTTATTTGCAGGCTCAATGTGGCTTACATAGTACCGTAATGGCGTTCGCCAAGTCTTTTGATAACAAATACAAGGTTATATTGTGGTCGCAAGAGGTATGTAAACTGCTTTGATTGTAACCACAAAAAGGTGGTGTATCAAGTCCCATCCCCTTTCCCTAAAAAGATGTGATTATGTCACCCCTTTCTTTATCACTAGCTCCCTATTTCTTACTGCACTCAGTACAAAATTCTTATCCTTACTCATAAAGTATTACACATAGGTATTCCACCCTCCTCTACCTCTCTTCCTCTGTCATCTCTTATGCATCCCCTACAGTTCTGCTCTCTCTCAATGATCACCACTTCCATATCCCTTCCATGCATTGCACAACACTTGACACTACCAGTCATTAAGCATTTCACTGTCCTGCTCCCTCCTTGTGGAATGCACTTCCAGCTACTATTCATTTGGCATCATATTACCCAAAATTGAAGAAAGCCCTAAAGACCAATCTACTTCTTAAGCATTTGGTGACTGAATTTGAAGCAGTGTGGTACCTTGAGCATACTGATCTCTGTTTGTCCAGGATGATTCATTGCCTTTGACTTGAATGACAGACCTTGTTAACTGTAGTACTCTTGCTGTTGTGAGTGTGCTATCCTCCCAATTGTCACCCTTTCCTATCTTTTGCTGGTGTTCCCTTCTATTTCTTACTTAGATTGTACACCATTTTGTTATGATTTAAGGAAAAAGTGATATATAAAGCCTAATAAACCATAATCATAAACCATAGCAAATCCCAGAGCTTAACTATCCACTGAGTGAAAAAATGTACTACTTAGTAACTTCTTGAAGTCTCCCCCAGTCATTGTACTTTCTGAAAGGTAAACAATTGATTTGTGTTTACTCATTCCTCTCAGGATTCTGTAGACCTCTATCATATCTCCTCTCAGCCATCTCTTCTCCAAGCTGAACAGCCCTAACCTCCCTAGCCTTTCCCCATATGAGAGTTGTTCCGTCTCTTTAATCATTTTGGTTGCCCTTCTCTATATTGTTTCTAATTCCGCTATATCTTTTTTGAGATACAGATATCCTACATCTATCTGGATAGCGGCTGAATATCACTGCTCTCTGGATAGTGCTGATACCTCACTACTTAATTTGAATATTCCGTGACGGCCATCGTCCAGATTCTGCTACTGAATATCCAGATAGTTTTGTCCATGGCAGCCAGCATTTAAAAAAACATGCTAAACACCAGGGACTCAATATTAAGGGAAGAGAGTTTATTTTTCTCTATGCAGTGCGATTCCTTCCCTGAGTCCTCCTCTCTCCCTTTCCCATTCCTTGACCTGGCTACACCATAGTGCCAAAAATAATATTTTACAAAGACAAGAATAGACCTAGAGCACGACATACTTTTAAGTTCAAGCCAACTAATTTTGACTGGCATGCTTTCAACTAGCAAACAGAATACAGTGCAGAGAATTAGGTTTTCATAATGCTTAGGTGCTCTATCAGGAAAACCACCCAGCCAGCATTTTTAGTAGACTGACTGGCCACACAGACATCCCAGCAGAGCAGTGCGGCACCCTAGGGGGCACTGCAATGGACTTCACATAAAAGCTCCCAGGTACACATCTCACTGTTACCCCTTATATTGTAATGGGAACCCTCCAAGACCCACCAAAAATCTACTGTATCCAACTGTATACCACTACAGTAGCCCTTACGGTTGCAGGTGTCACCGATATGTGGGTACAGTAGATTTTTGGTGGGTTTGGGGGGGCTGATACTTTCCACCACAAGTGTAAGAGTTAGAGTGGGATATAAGCCTGGGTCCCCTTCTCTACAGTGTACTGCACCGACCACTAGGCTACTCCAGGGACTTGCTTGCTGCTCTAATAGGACTGGCCATAACATCTGAAGCTGTCATAGAAGCTGGTATGTACTGTTTCTTTCACATCTTTGGGGAGGAGAGAGTCAGTGACCACTTGGGGAGTAAGGGGGGTTCAGATTCTCATACATGCATAAGATCGATAGATATGAAGGGATGGTTTGGGGAAAGGGATATCCTATAAAATGCATTGAAGAAGGATATCAAAAAGCATCGGGGATGTTGAGAACTGATTTGTTACAATCAGCTAAGAAAAAAAATCAACAACAAAATTGTTTGTACCTACTGTTTACACACATGTCCAATTCTATTGTGAAAGTCTTAAGAAAACACTAGTATTTAATACAAAGTTTAGCAACATTTAAGAATAAAGAACTGAATGTCGCTTATAAGTGTGAAAGAAATTTAAAAGATATGTTGGTACCATCTGCATTACCTAATGATGTGAGAATAATAAGAAATTTACCTATAGGACACTATCCATATGGTTCATGTTCAATATGTGCTGTAAACATGAAAACTAACATTTTTCATATACCATCATCTGCTAGAGAGATACAGTTAAAGCAGTTTTCTAACTGTAAGACTGAAAGTGTCATTTATGCAGCCTTATGTCCTTGCGGATTAGCATACATAGGCAAAACAAAGAGACAATTTAACACAAGGGTGATCGAGCACAGAAGTGCACTTAGAAGGAAAATGCTAGATAAACCGTTAGTTGAACATTCTATTGCTTTAAGACATAAATTTGAAGATTTTCGATTCTGTGTTATATATGTTCTTTAAAAACCATGGAGAGCTGGACCCATTAATACACAACTTTTGCACAAAGAACAACAATTTATTTTTGAATTAGACACATTACATCTGAATGGCTTGAATACAGAGGAAACAGCCATCGCCTGTTTCCTCTAATCGATGGTTAATAGGACACAACCTTTTTAATTTTGTATAGAGATTGAAGAGTTGTCTGTTTGATATACCTATAACTCCTATTTATTTTTTACTATGGTATATATCACCCTCTTAATATTTTTATTTTGGGTGTCCAAGGTTTTGTGATCTACATGTTTAGACTCCACTCACACTTTGTTTTCAGCTAAGTCTTCCTAACCACATGTATGTTTTTATTATTTTGGTTTTATTATTTTTATTCATTTACTCCTTTATTTTTAGTTTTAATTTTTAACCCCAATTCAAATTTTCACTTTTTAACCCCTCTCATTTAGTTTTCATGTTTTTTATTGGCCCCATCTAATTTAAATATTCACATTCTTAACGTTTGCATTCTATTCTTTTTAGTTGTTTTTTAAAGTTTTTTTTTTTTTTTTATTTTGTCTGAGCTAGTCCAGTTTGGTTGCTAATCCACCTTATTCATTTAGTTCTTTTTAGCATTTTGTTTATTTTTGGCGCCAGTTCCAATTTTGAACTTTGAACCCCCGCTCTAATGTATGATGCATTGGCCTCATTCAAGGTTTTTTTTCCAGCGATATCACAGTGAATGAGTACACGCTACCAATTTACCTAGAGAACCGTAAGTTGCCTTGTCATATTTAGTAGTTTGGGTTGCTCGTTTTGTTTGCGCCACCTCTATACCTTGCCGTCAACGTCTATTTACTGTTTAGCATTTTTAAGCCTGGCTTATGTTCAGTCTTTTAAGCTCTACTTGTTATGTCCATGTTTAAGACACCTACCGGCACACTTGGCCGATGCCAGTGTTTTAGTAATAAATAATTAGGCCATCAGTTTTAGCCGATCACCATTTTTCTATCTATGGTTTTACTTTGGCGTCAGTTTCGAAGGTGCACTTTGAGCTCCCACACTGTTATTCGACATACTAGCTCCGTTCAGTTGCTCCCAACGGTATTAATGGATGCATACATGTTGCAAACCTATTTCTCTATATTCTCACACTAGTCACTCACATATTGGCAGCACTTTGCATTTAAGAATAATGGCTCATTTATCTGATCCAAGTTACTGTTTTTATTTTGCATATATTATGTTAAGTTCCATTATCAGACATGTCTATTAGAGTTTTTTTCTAATTTGCATGGTTTTTCATTATCGGGTGCCATCTGGTTTTTACATTACATTATAACTAATTAGCTTTGTTTTATTATCCACAGCCTCCATTTGGAAATAGAGATTAAGCTGGGGGGGGGGGGGGGGGGTTCTTGATACAATTTGTCTTTTGATTACCAAGTGAGTGTCTTCTTACTATTGGTTTGACCAGTACTTATTATTTATCATTATTCAACTTTTATCACATTTTTGTACATATGACTACAGTTTGATTTTTGTTTTTTTAAATTTTCTTTTTAGACATACAGTATATGAAAACCACACAGTTGGTTTGATGCTGAAGATTAAATATAGTATAGGTATGTGTCCTATTATCCTCTCTATATAATGAAGGATGATCCATGTTCTGTTTTTTTCTTATATCAGCATATAAATGTTATAGATATTCATTTACATGTCATGGTTTATTACTACTACTACTATTTAGCATTTCTATAGTGCTACAAGGCATACGCAGCGCTGCACAAACATATATATTCTATACATATTATTTTGATGTTATGTTTTGACATTTTATAAAATACATTGTGCATTAATTTACATTATTTTTAATCTATATGTGCAATTTTAGTTTGTTCATTATTTTATAGCCCCTGACACAACCCTTTTTGTGCAAAACACAGCCTGTGTTGGGCTTTTCATTGATTGAGATTCTACAATAAAGAATACTTTAGACCTTTCACTGATCTACTGTGCTTATTTCCACATTGAATTTTGTGGATCATTTGCTTTGTTGATTCTTGCGAAAAAAAAGGCATAGCCATGCGGTAAGATTTCACTTACCATGTGGCCATTCGGGGGGAGCACTTAATGTCACCTACTGAGGTGGCATTAAGTGCTCCCATGCTAGCCTGGCGGTAACCAGGTAGCGCACAGCGCTGCCTGATTACCTGTGGGTTAGCACCTGTGGAAATATTTAGCGCAGGAAATGGCGCATGCTGGGGCTGGAACTAACGCCGGCGCCCACAGTGAGCCAGTGGTAGCTCCAGATTAGCATGTGGTTATGTTAAACTGCACCTGCTGCACACTGCCTTATTTATTTATTTATTTATTTATTTATTACATTTGTATCCCACATTTTCCCACCTATTTGCAGGCTCAACGTGGCTTACATAGTACCGTACAGGCAATCGCCAATATCGGTATGAACAAATACAGAGTGATGCTGTAATATAAGATGGTTCATGTGTTACAGACACATTAGGGAATCTTAAGGGGGAAGAATTAAGTTAAGTCCAGTACGAGCTTTGGTTTTGTTGTATTGCATGGTTTAAGTTGGATCATTAGGGTATGCCTTTCTGAACAGGTAAGTTTTCAGTAATTTCCGGAATTTGGGGTGGTTGTTTGTTGTCTTCACGGCGTTTGGTAGTGCATTCCATAGTTGTGTGCTTATATAGGAAAAGATGGATGAGTAGGTTGATTTGCTCTTTTGAAGCTTGGGTGGTGGAGATTTAAGTATGTTTGAGTTGATCTTGAAGCGTTCCTCTTTGGTAGGTCAGTGAGATCGATCATGTATCTTGGGACATCTCCGTAAATGATTTTATGGACCATGGTGCAGACTTTGAATGTAATACGTTCTTTGATTGGCAGCCAGTGTAGTATTTTGCGCAGTTTGGAGTTTCTTTAGGATTTGTTCTTTGCATCCCGCGTATATTCCATTGCAGTAGTCTAGATGACTAGTACCATGGTTTGTACCAGGTTGCAAAATATTTCCCTCGGGAAAAAAGGTTTTACTCATTTGAGTTTCCACATTGAGTGGAACATTTTCTTTGTTGTGGCTTTCGCTTGGTTCTCCAGGGTGAGAATTTTTAGGCTGTCGGAGATAGGGAGGTTGTGATCTGGGGTGATTATGTTGGTGGGTTTGTACATGTTGTATTGGGATGAAAGGATGAGACAGTGTGTTTTTTCTGTGTTAAGTTTTAGTTGGAATGCATTCGCCCATGAATTCATGATGTTTAAGCTCAGTTTGATTTCATTGGTGATTTCTGCTAGATCATATTTGTAAGGGATGTATAGTGTGACGTCATCTGTGTAAATGAAGGGTTGAGGCCTTGGTTGGATAAGAACTTGGCTAGTGGGGTCATCATTAGGTTAAAAAGGAGTGGCGATAGTGGTGATCCTTGGGGTACTCCATAGTCTGCTTTCCATGGTGATGATATGTTCGAATTTGATTTCACTTGATATGATCTATTGTTTAGGAAACCCTTGATCCAGCTGAGTACACTTCCGCTAATCCCGGAAGTATTCTAGGATGCTTAGTAGTATATTGTAGTTAACCATGTCGAACACACTAGACATGTCAAATTCTAGGAGAAGTATATTGTTGCCTAATGCAATTTCTTGTTTGAATTTGGCTATGCGAGTAATTAGTACTGTTTTGGTGCTGTGGTTGGCATGAAATCCTGATTGTGATTCATGTAGTATTGAGAATTTGTCTATGTAATCAGTAAGTTGTTTGGTTACCATGCTTTCCATCAGTTTGACTACCAATGGGATAGATGCTACTGGGCGGTAGTTAGTGATATAGTTTGTTTTTTTCTTGGTATCTTTTGGTATCGGGGTGAGGAGGATGTTACCGTTATCCTTAGGGAAGAGACCATGTTGAAGCATGTAGTTTATGTGGGATGTGAGGTCTGCTATGGGGGGCAGATTTTATTAGGTAGCTGGGGCAGCTATTCAGTTTACAGTTAGTCTTGGAGAACCTGTTAGTCACTTGATTGACTGCTTCAGTGGTTAGGAGAGCAAATCTTGTCCAGAGTCTGTCCGCTGGGGATTCATCGGGGTTTGGGTAGATACATTCGATGAAGTTTTACAAAGTAAGCTAAGACATCTCAATAAATAAATATATAAATTTATTGATGAATTAGCATCTTATTAATCTAGATGTAAACTTTTCAGACATAGCAACAAATGGTTCACAACTGACTTCTTGAAACTAAAACGGCTTTGCGGGAAATTAGAGCGAAAGTAGCAAAAGGACAACTCCGCCCAAAATAAACTAGCTTGGTGTAAAGCAATTAATGAGTATAAACAGATGTTTAAATTATCTAGAAAAAAATTATTATTCCAAACTAAAAGGAGTAAGCTCTATAGATACTAAGCATCTATTTCATATTGTTAATACTTATTGGCATCTTCTTTTAATCATCTAGCTATTTTTGATAAGGGTCCCACTGCCGATCAACTAGTGGATTATTTTCAAAAAAAGATTTTAAAAATGTGCGCACCAGTTATTTCACCTCTCAATTTGATCTTGACTTTTTACTTCTAAATAATGGGATCCCTGCAGATAGATACTGGACTGATTTCCATCCTATTCAATGAAATGATTATAATCGATTGTTTAAGAATTATGCCCATTCATATTGTCAGCTGGATGTATGCCCTACAGATATTATTCAGTTAGCACCTTCTCAACTCCTTTATCAACTTTGTCTCTTCATAAGGTGGTTAATCAATCCCAATAAATAAGTAAATAAATAAATAAGTAAATAAATAAATAAATAAATAAATAAATAAATAATGTTTTTAGCTAGATACAAATTCAATTATCCTCTGGTATCTTCCTGACTACACTAGGAGAAATGGTCACTTCCAAATACAGAAGAACCAGAAGGAATCTGTACAGATGATTTCAAATTATAAACCAATTGCCTTCATACCACTATTTGTAAAATTGATGGAGGGACTGGTTACTTTACAGTTTGGGAATTATCTGGATATGCACAATATTTTGAACATATTGCAATCAGGGTTCAGGTCAGCATATAGCACACAGACAATTCTGGCTCATTGCTTGATCATGCCAGATCCTTATTCAGTGAGAGAAAAAGGGCTTTAGTACTCCAGTTCAATCTCTCCACCACGTTCGATCTTGTGGATCATAACATTCTAATTTACATTTTGGAGGATTGCTGGCAAGGTCTTGGAGTAGTTTCTCTTTATTGTTAACTACTAGATGCTATAGGGTAAAGATGGATAATAATCTATCTGATAATCCGTGTGGGGGTCTCTCACGGGTCTCTCCTCACTATCCCCCATGTTATTTAATGTTTTCATTTATTCATTAGAAATTTTGCTTCAGCAACATGCCTGCTTATTTTCGAAGGAAAAGGGCACCCATCTTCCAACACAAATCGGGAGATGGGCATCCTTCTCCTGGTCGCCCAAATCGGCATAATCAAAAGCCGATATTGGGCGTCTTCAACTGCATTCCGTCGCGGGAATGACCAAAGTTCAAGGGGGCATGTCGGCAGTGTACCGAAGGCGGGACGGGGCGTGGTTAACAGATGGGTGTCCTCTGCCGATAATGGAAAAAAGAAGGGCGTCCCTCATGAGCATTTGGCCGACTTTACTTGGTCCATTTTTTTTCACAACCAAGCATCAAAAAGGTGCCCAAACTGACCAGATGACCACCAGACCTCCCCTGACTTCCCCAGTGTTCACTAACCACCTCCCACCCCGAAAAAAACAACTTCAAAAACTTTTTTTTTTTTTTTATAGAGTATGTCCTTCGCTATGCCTCCGTCCCTGCAACGGCAGTTGAGGACGTCCTTCCCTGTGACGGCAGTTGAGGACGTCCAAAATGTGGATGTTTCTGTGAGAAGGACATCCATGCCTTTGCTATGCTTCCGACACCCTCCGACTCTGCCACTCCTCCACTCTACTTCACTCCCTTGAGATTTGTTATACTTGTGTTGGAAAGTGTGAGCCCTCCAAAACCCACCAAAAACCTACTGTACCCACATATAGATGACACCTGCAGTCATAAGGGCTATCATAATGGTGTACAATTGGGTACAGTAGGTTTTTGGTGGGTTTTAGAGGGCTCACTATACAATATAAAGGAGCAACAGTGAGATGTGTACCTGGGAGCTTCTAGGTGAAGTCCACTGCAGTGCCTCCAAGGGTGCCCCTCTGCTCTACTGGGATGCCTGTGTGGCTAGTCTACTAAGAATGCTGGCTCCTCCCACATTCCAATGGCTTGATTTTGTATGTTTTTCACTTGGATATTTTTGTTTCGAAAATGGACCAAAAAGATAAACACACAGAGCAAAAAAAAAAACTAGCAAGTGGCCATTTTCGGGAAGAAAAAAAAAAACCTTTTGCTGTTTCAAAAATGGCTATATTTGCCATTTGGATTCTAGAAGTTTTGACCAAAACGTCCAAAGTTGGACTTAGACGTCATATCAAAAATATATTATGTTATGTCATGATATAGGTGTCACCTCCCCATCCCAACGATTTTAACTTGTCCTGCCATGCATCATCCCTCCCTATCGCACTACATCCACTTGGCCCTATCCATGGGGCCGGATTCAGTAAAGGGCACTCAGAAATTGGCACCAGAAAAAATCAGCACTTGGCGCTATTCTATAAAGGTTGTGCCAGGGGTGTAGCCAGACTTCGGCGGGAGGGGGGCCAGAGCCTGAGGTGAGGGGGCACATTTTAGCCACCCCCCCGGCACCGACGACCCCCCCTCCTGCCATTGGCGACCCCCGCCGCCGCCACCACCACCACCAACAACAACTTTGACCCCCCCCTCACTGACGACCCTCTCGACCCCCCCCTGCCGCCAACCCGCCATTGTCTGACGGGGGACCCCAACCTCCACCAGCCAAGGTCCTCTTCTTGCGGCACAAGGCTTCCTTCTGTTTCTGCATGTGCAGGACATCAGAGTAACAGAACGAAGCCTTGCGCCGGAAGAAGAGGACCTCGGTTGGCGGGGGTTGGGGTCCCCCGCCAGCAAAGGTAGGCAATGGCAGATTGCCAGCGGGAGGGGGGGTCGAGAGGGTCATCGGTAGGGGGGCTCCAGGGCCAAATCTACGTGGGCACAGGCCCCCGTGGCCCCACGTAGCTATGCTACTGGGTTGCGCCGGGCTGAACATCCTTTATAGAATAGCCCATAGTGCCGGTTCTTATGCCCAAATTTGGGCACCAGGACTTCTGCCTGCTGAAACCAAATGTAATTCCTGCTGCCTATGGATAGGGCCAAGTGGATGTAGTGCGATAGGGAGGGATGATGCATGGCAGAACAAGTTAAAATCGTTGGGATGGGGAGGTGACACCTATATCATGACATAACATAATATATTTTTGATATGACGTCTAAGTCCAACTTTGGACGTTTTGGTCAAAACTTCCAGAATCCAAATGGCAAATATAGCCATTTTTGAAACAGCAAAAGGTTTTTTTTTTTCTTCCCGAAAATGGCCACTTGCTAGTTTTTTTTTTTGCTCTGTGTGTTTATCTTGACTTTTTACTTCTAAATAATGGGATCCCTGCAGATAGATACTGGACTGATTTCCATCCTATTCAATGAAATGATTATAATCGATTGTTTATAATCGAGTGCACATCCCTGGTATTTTTTAACACTGTGCACAACTTTTTGGAACACCCCTGACTCACCCATGCCCTTCCTATGGCCATGCCCCCTTTTGGGTTGTGTGCTAAGGGATTTAGGTGCCCACTGTTATAAAATAGAGCACAGTCAGATGCACATGCCAGACCAGTCAACATCAACAAATTGATAGCATCCTATTATTACCGTTAGTTGGCTCGTTAACCAATCAAGTTGTGTGTGGATCTCAGTATCGCACCCAAATTTGCTCGTCAAAATTTGGGCGACCTTTATAGAATCCGGGGGATGCTGTTTATTTTAGAAAAAAGTTAAATGCTCATATTTTTTATATTGTTTTTAAATGAATACATATATAATGGGCTGTTTGTTTTATTGATCATTTTATGGAATTGTTTTCTAATTGATTGTCTTACCTTTATTTTATTGTAGACATCAATGTGTATTTAACATTGTTTATCATTTTATCATTTATTAGAACTTACTATACTGCTGTTTCTGAAAACAAATCAGAGCAATTTACATAACCACGCAGCTAAAAGCAATGATAAAAGTAGGAAAGGAACACCATTAAAACAATAGTAATGATAAAAATCATACTTGCCTATTGGGTATTTGCTATACCACCTATCAGTGTTGCCACTATAAAGCAGTTTACAGACTAAAATACAGTTAGAAAAGAACTCCAATTAAATTAATTGGATAGAAGAAACATAGAAATAAGGCAGAGTATTTCAAGGGATAAGAGGGAGATCCATTGCAAGCACGCTGAGCCCCCAACACTGTATATTCCGTCTTTGTTAAATGCTAGCGTAAAGTAATAGGTCTTCAGGCCTGTTTTGAATTTTGTAAAAGAAAGTTCAGCCCTAAGAAGTGGAGGTAATGAATTCCATAAGGCCAGAGCTAAGTAGACAGTTGTTGAACTGGGTAGAGTTTAGATAAGCCTTAGACAGAGGCGGCAAAGTAAGTAGTAATTTCAATGAAGAAGGGAGGTGACAAGCCAGATGATATAATACCAGAAGTGAAGCCAAGTAAAGTGGGGAACCAGTGTAAAGTGCTCTGTAGGCAAGTATTATACTTGAAACGATATTGAATTGGAAGCCAGTGGTGTTGATACAGTAGCAGTGATGCTCAGTCTGATTGCCATATTCTGGACTGATTGAAGACATCTGAGAGATGATTGTGGTAGATCTGTGTAGACTACACTACAACAGTCCAAACATGAAGTAACGGTGGCAAGGCATGTAGAACGGTTTCCCAATCTGAAATAACAATCTCATACTGCTCTACATTGATGAAGAAATTAGAAACAGCATCTGAATACTAAAGAAATGTGCAGACTGAAAGAGAGTTGGCTATTTCGGATAACTCCTATGTATCTAAAGGAATCTGCCAAGGAGATAAGCGAGCCCAAAAGTATAGGTGATAAAGATCCAATAATAACACGCAGGAAATCCTGCACAATGGTTTTACTGGCTCCCCACCTCCAGTTCAAAGACCCCCTCTCCAGGAAAAAATCTGTGGTTGAGAAGGTTCATTATAAACAAACAAATATATCTTTACATTTTAAAACTCAGCACAGAAATACTGCAATAACCCTGGGATTCTACATATGGTGCCTTAATTTCCGCATGGAAATTGAAGCATATTCTATAACAAAGCATGCAACTTAATTGGTTAACTAGCTGATCAGCGCTGTTAACTGGATGTTAACAAGCAATTATCAACACTAATTGGAATTAAGATTTACGCACACAACTTGCCAAACGTATTCTGTAACGTGATGTGTACAAATTCTAAAAGTTGCATAGTTGAAATGGGGTGTGGCCGGGGGGGGGGGGTGCGTGGGCATTTCTAAAATCAATGCACGTTGTTATAGAATATACCCACTGTCTGCCTTATTCTATAAAGGTTATGCTCCTAAATTTACACTCCTAAATTATGAGCTTAATCTATTATGAGCATCGATTATGCTCGTAATTTAGGAGTAAAGTGGAGGAGTGGTCTGATGGTTTGAGCGCCAGTGTTGACATCCAGAGTTGCCTGCTTCAAATCCCACTACTGCTCTTTATGCTCTTGGGCAAGTCACTTAACCCTCTATTACCTCAGATACAAGCTTAGATTGTGAGCCCGACAGGGAAATACCCAGTGTACCTGAATGTAACTCACCTTGAGCTACTACTGAAATAGTTGTGAGCAAAATCTAAATAAATAAGTTTAGTAGCATAATCTTTACAGAATAAAGCCCTCTGCAACTAATTTAACATTGGGATTTATGCCAAGTAAAACAAGGCATACATGGCCACGACTAAATTTGGTCGCGTGGAAAGGCGCTCGTCGTAATTCTATATATCGTGTGGAAATTTAAGCCTATTCTATAAAATGTAGGCGTACCTTAGAGAATACACCTAGGCATATTTGTTTTCAGTACAGAATTTTCAGGCGCCAAATATACAACCTAGCCCTAAATGTATAAGATCTACATCAGGGAACAGTGTGCATCCCACCCTATGGATATTACTGTGTTTTAACTCAGGAGCAACATCAGCAAATAATTCTGCATAGATGGACAGAATGGACTGGTGGTACAACAGTACTGGATACATTTGTAAGGATCCTTGCAGTCAGGGCCACAGCAAGTTATGTGAGGCAGATCAGAGACCCTAATGGGCACATGGGGTGGTGGTGGTAATGGTTTAGTGCACGGCTGGAGCTGTGAAGACTTAGACTCCTTATCATAAACTATGTGACCCCTTTACTAAAGTGTGTTAGGTGATTAACACACAAAAACAGACTAATGCACAATTGCCTTAACCCGATTTGCTCTAGTTTGCCTGTTATCGCACAGTAAACCAGGTATTAATGAATCTCTTCATTTTTCTCTGTCAGGAGGTATGGCATGGGTGGAGAATGGGCGTGGAAATATTATTCAGTTAGCTCGTTATACTAACCGTGTGCTAACAGGCTAACGTATAAGGATAGAGAGGGTCGTAAAGGTGGAGGAGTAGCTCTGTATGTGAGGAATGATATCACTGCGACTGAAATGACAGGGACCTGGGGAAAGGAAGAAGCAATATGGATCACCTTAAAAAGAGATGATAGAACCTCTGTCCACGTGGGTGTTGTCTACAGACCTCCGACACAATTGGAGGAATTAGATAAAGACCTGATCGCAGATATTCAAAAGTTGGGAAGCAAGAGAGAGGTGCTGTTGCTGGGAGATTTCAATCTGCTGGATGTAGATTGGAAGGTTCCGTCTGCGGAATCAGAAAGAAGTAGAGGGATCGTGGATGCTTTCCAAAGTGTTTTGCTCAGACAAATGATGATGGAACCCATGAGGGAGGGAGCGACACTGGATCTGGTGCTCACAAATGGGGATAGCGTGTCAAATATCCGAGTGGGTGCCCACCTGGGCAGCAGTGACCATCAAACAGTTTGGTTTGATATAACAGCTAAAGTGGAGAGCGGCCACTCAAACCTCAAAGTCCTGGATTTCAAGCATGCTGACTTTAGTAAAATGGGGGAATACCTGAGGAAGGAGATGATGGGCTGGGAGGAAGTACAAGAAGTGGAAGGACAGTGGTCCAGGCTGAAAGAAGCTATAAATAGGGCCATGAACCTTTATGTAAGGAAAGTAAATAAAAGCAAGAGAAAAAGGAAACCGATATGGTTCTCCAAGCAAGTAGTTGAGAAAATAAAGGCTAAAGAGTTGGCGTTCCAGAAATGCAGAAAAACTCAAGAAAAGGAACACATGGAGGAATACCGGATGAAACTGAAAGAAGCAAAGAGAGAGATATGAGTGGCAAAAGCGCAAGCGGAAGAACAAATGACTAGAAATGTAAGGAGGGGTGACAAAAATTTCTTCAGGTATATTAGTGAAAGGAGAATGACTAAAAAGGGAATTGTGAGACTAAAAGATACTGCGAACCGCTATGTGGAAAATGATGAAGAAAAAGCAAATTTGCTAAATAGATACTTTTGTTCTGTTTTCACTGAAGAAAATCCTGGAGAAGGACCACGATGGACTGGAAATAGTACAAATGAGAATGAAGTGGATAGAGCACCGTTCATGGAAGAAAGTGTGTATCAACAATTTGAAAAGCTAAAGGTGGACAAAGCCATGGGACCGGACGGGATCCACCCCAGGATATTGAGGGAGCTCAGAGAGGTTTTGGCGGGTCCTCTTAAAGATTTGTTTAATATATCCTTGCAGACGGGAAAGGTTCCGAGGGATTGGAGAATGGCGGAGGTGGTCCCTCTTCACAAAAGTGGTGATAGGGAAGAAGCTGGAAACTACAGGCCAGCAAGCCTCACTTCGGTTATTGTAAAAATGTAATGGAAGCGATAATGAAGGAAAGGATAGTGAATTTCCTGGAAGCCAATAAGTTGCAAGATCCGAGACAACATGGTTTTATGAAAGGGAAATCGTGCCAAATGAATCTCATTGAGTTCTTTGATTGGGTGACAGGAGAATTGAATCAGGGACGAGCTATGGACGTAATCTACTTAGATTTCATCAAAGCTTTTGACACGGATCCCCGCAGGAGGCTCTTAAATAAACTGGAGGGGCTGAAGATAGGACCTGAAGTGGTGAACTGGATTAGGAACTGGTTGACGGACAGACGCCAGAGGGTGGTGGTGAATGGAATTCGCTCGGAGGAGGGAAAGGTGAGTAGTGGAGTGCCTCAGGGATCGGTGCTGGGGCCGATTCTGTTCAATATATTTGTGAGTGACGTTGCCGAAGGGTTAGAAGGTAAAGTTTGCCTATTTGCGGATGATACTAAGATCTGTAACAGAGTGGACACCCGGGAGGGAGTGGAAAACATGAAAAAGGATCTGAGGAAGCTAGAAGAATGATCTAAGGTTTGGCAATTAAAATTCAATGCGAAGAAATGCAAAGTGATGCACTTAGGGAATAGAAATCCACGTGAGATGTATGTGTTAGGCGGGGAGAGTCTGATAGGTATGGGCGGAGAGAGGGATCTTGGGGTGATAGTATCTGAGGATTTGAAGGCAACGAAACAGTGTGACAAGGCGGTGGCCATAGCTAGAAGGTTGTTAGGCTGTATAGAGAGAGGTGTGACCAGCAGAAGAAAGGGGGTGTTGATGCCCCTGTATAAGTCGTTGGTGAGGCCCCACCTGGAGTATTGTGTTCAGTTTTGGAGGCCATATCTTGTTAAGGATGTAAAAAGAATCGAAGCGGTGCAAAGAAAAGCTACGAGAATGGTATGGGATTTGCGTTACAAGACGTATAAGGAGAGACTTGCTGAACTAAACATGTATACTCTGGAGGAAAGGAGAAACAGGGGTGATATGATACAGACGTTCAAATATTTGAAAGGTATTAATCCGCAAACGAACCTTTTCCGGAGATGGGAAGATGGTAGAACGAGAGGACATGAAATGAGATTGAAGGGGGGCAGACTCAAGAAAAATCTCAGGAAGTATTTTTTCACGGAGAGACTAGTGGATGCTTGGAATGCCCTCCCGCGGGAGGTGGTGGAAATGAAAACGGTAACGGAATTCAAACATGCGTGGGATAAGCATAAAGGAATCCTGTTCAGGAGAAATGGATCCTCAGGAGCTTAGTCAAGATCGGGAGGCGGGGCTGGTGGTTGGGAGGCGGGATAGTGCTGGGCAGACTTATACGGTCTGTGCCAGAGCCGGTGGTGGGAAGCGAGACCGGTGGTTGGGAGGCGGGGGTAGTGCTGGGCAGACTTATACGGTCTGTGCCAGAGCCGGTGGTTGGGAGGCGGGGATAGTGCTGGGCAGTCTTATACGGTCTGTGCCCTGAAAAGCACAGGTACAAATCAAAGTAGGGTATACACAAAAAGTAGCACATATGAATTGTCTTGTTGGGCAGACTGGATGGACCGTGCAGGTCTTTTTCTGCCGTCATCTACTATGTTACTATGTTACTATGTATAGTTAACGAAAGCAGGTACCATATGCAAATGGGAACATTAACACACAAACTGAACAAAAGAATAAATGCCAGATTTGCGGCTAACGCACTGTAAAATCCCATGTTAAGCCGCCTTAACTGCAAATATTAATTCGCTTTAGTAAAGGGGCCCCTAAGCGTGTGTCATCGCCCACACTTGGGCCTCAATTTTATTATATTTTGTCTCGGGGGGGGGGGGGCAATTTCTCCAAATGTGTTATTTTTGCACATACCATGACAGTGATGAACCTCACTCATCTTGTGTGAAGACTCCCTTGATTGTTTTCTTTTGTGTCCAGTGTAAAGTGAATGTGACAGGTCAGAAGTTTTCACCCACCCCTCTGCCTGCTGTTTGACTGAGGAACACAGAAGCATAGCCCTCAATCGGACCAGGAGACCAGGACTGCAAAGTGTTTGACATTGTTTCTAATTAGAAGCATCTATGTGTGGAAGTTGGATCTTAGGAGGGGGAGACTGCATGTAGACCTAGAAGGGAATAAGTTAACCTCAGACCTAGGGAGACCTCTTACCCTAAAAGACTATATACCGGATAGCTGGTTTGCCCCAGAACCCAGAAAACCAACTATCCTATCAGCTAATTATAATGAAGAGATCACAAACACAGATAGAAAGATGGAACTAACAGTGTTACCCAATGCTGTACTATCTCAGGACTGAAAGACTACCTCAGAAATGTATGTATTTTGCACTCGAGTTGCCTTGAAGGAACCCCCTTCCCCCCCCCAATACAGAACTCACTTCCTTGACAAAGAGTGTGGTATGGAGAGCAATTAAGGGAGAAGACTGGGAAGAAACAAATGTTCTTTGAGGACCTTGGGGTGAATATCTAGTGATGGACCACCCCAAGGCAGGGATACCCCCTTACAAATGTATGAATTTAAATGCCACAGACAGCATTAAAATTAATACAGTGACCTCTGCCACTGCACATTACCCCCACCACACCTAAGTACAATAATGTGTACACAGATGGGCTATTAACAAACAATAGCCAAATAAATATTGTTCATTCAAGAGATTACAGAATCAGAGGTGAACAAACATGCGGTGGAAAGCAATGATCCATTGTACAAACTGCCTGCACTAGACTCTACGTTCCATTGCCACGGTTCAGTGAAATGAAATTATACCCAAACTGATGTGAATAAAAACCTGTTCACTTTATAGGTATTTTAGAGCTCCCCAGATGACTAAAGCAAGAATCACATTATAACACGTCAGTGTGAAGATTTTTTTCTCAGGGAATGAGGGTACACCCGGCCTGCTTACCTATAATTATATTCTGTTGGCATCACAACTGCATCTTGGAAGCCAATTTTATACATGCTGAAACTGGGACAGTGGAAATGCATGCTTAAGAGCCTCAACCGAGTGAAGTAATCACACCATGAATTCATATTCCTTGCCCTAGAGAAATGGGCATGGTCTTGGATTCTTTTCATTATATGAAATTATTATCTTTTGCTGCCATTAGCCAGGTTTAGTTCTACAACTACCTTAAAAAATAGCTTTG
This sequence comes from Microcaecilia unicolor, assembly GCF_901765095.1. NCBI lineage: Eukaryota > Metazoa > Chordata > Amphibia > Gymnophiona > Siphonopidae > Microcaecilia > Microcaecilia unicolor. Next base: position 106,406,514 of record NC_044033.1, read on the forward strand.
CAATGACAGAGCACAACATTTAAGAGTTTGCCTCGGGGGTTATAATGGGATATTTTCATTTTGTAAGGGACTTCAGTTACTGAAAGCTATGAGAAAACCAAGGTTTCCTTGGCACTGATACAATGTGGAACAGAGAAACAACACGGTGGGTTAGCATGAGCAAGGAGGTTTAATGACAGGAGACAGAATGAGCCTCTCTGGACCACTGTGTGGGCTGAAGTCAGTGGGCGGAGTTTGCCGCCATATTGAGGGACGCAAAACATTCGTAGACGCGATTGAAAACAATAGCAAACTTGTGCTGTTTCCATTGTTTTATTAAACCTCCTTGGTTTTGCATTCTTTATGTTAGGAGAAGATCGGGGGAGGGGGGAGGGAGGTGAAGGGGGGCAGGGTTTTATTCAAAATGTATTTGTCAGTGCACCAGAGCTTGCTTTGTTATTTTTCAGTGCTGCATTGTGGTTTTCAGTGCTGCGCTATATGCTTTTATTTCTGCTTATGATAACAATAAACATGTTTCTATATAAAACCAATAGCAAACACTTATATGGTGTTTTTTTTATTTGACAGCTTTTTTATTTATTTGAAAGCTTCCCATCTGCACATATATATCATGAAATAAAATTGGAAATCACTAAGGGCTTCTTTTACAAAGCCATGCTAGCAATTCCTGTGCAGCAATTCCTATGGGCTTCCTCTCATTTGCCGCGTGGGAATCGCTACCACGGCTTTGTAAAAGAAGCCCTAAAACAGCATAAAAAATTATTGTAGCTGGTAGAAACAGCAGTAATCAACTCTTTGTGCTCATTTTGCTATACTTTTCTATGCAATCCATGGCCAAATCTCAGTGAGGATATCCAGTTTCTTGATGGGTTCATCTTAACTGTTGCTGTAATCTACCTTGGGAAGCCTGGTGTTATGAAAATGGAATATATTGAAATTAAATGGAAGCAAAATTAAAACTGTCCTTTCATTGGGGCACATGAATCACATCTTCACTTCATCTAAATAAAACCATCTGATTACACAAAAATATGACACATAAATTCTACAATATGTAAGAAAACAAGCATAAAACACTCCTTAATTAACAAAAGTAGAGAGAGATGAATCCTGGAGAGAGTGTGCCTCAAATTTATATCCTTATCAACTCAATAGTCAGATGGGATGTGAAAAATAGTCACATCCTCCATAAGCAATTCTAATATAGACATTGAGAAAAGACTAGTTCAACCAGGATCACTTTCTAACAGCATGTGTTAATGCCGTTAACGTATGCTATTTGCTGCAGGACTTATTTTTATGCTATGAACAGAACTGTGCCAAGGCAGGAATTCAGCATTACAGTTTTTTCATCACAGGAAAGTTTGCAGAGATGTCAAGAAATTGCTGTTCATTTCTACAGAGCAGAGAATACATTTTTCTCCCTAGCTCTTGCTGAGCACCTTCACATGAAAGCATCTATACTGCATCTCAACAAGGCAATGACTACAATTTCAAGAATGACAAAACGAAAAAAAATATGTCATACTCAGAAGCGTAGCCAGGTTGAGACATGGAAGGGAGTGGAGGACAGGCTGTGCAGGCGCATACAGGTGTGATGGACTGGTGGGACCGTGTAAAAAAATAGGTGCCGGTGCCATCGGAACTCTGTTTGGGGGAATGGCCGCTCACCTGGCGACCCACCCAGCTATGCTACTGGTCATACTGGCTGCACATTGCCCAGAATGAAAAGGTGTCCACCCCTAGGCACTGTAAACTGCTGTGAAGGTATTATCATACAGCAGGATATCAAGCAGAAATAAAACTTGAAACCTGCAACTTCAACTTAATGATAAGGATAGCAACAGTGCAGGTGACGATAACACCTTGCTGCAGCTATAGGCCATGATGAACCCGAATATGGACCCAATGCAGCAGGAGACAAACAGAAAGCAAAGGAAAACATTAGGGGGCCCTTTCACGGAGTGGCGGTAAGCAAACACGGGCTTACCGCTCACTCTTTCGGGACTGCCGCTGGCCAAACGGGCTGCTGGCGGTAGTCCCGCCACGAGCGTGCGCCATTTCTGAGGGAAAAAGAAAACCCCCAGAAATGGCTTGCGTGGCGGTAACCCGGCGGTAATCAGGCATTACCACATGCTGCCTGGTTTCCACCGGGTTAGAATGGAAGCCCTCAGTGGGTGGTGGTAAGGGCATGCGGTAAGAGTTCACTTACCGCATGGCCATGTGTGTTGGGGGCTTTTTTACCCACTGTGGTAAAAAGGATCTTGGCATGTAGGAAAATACGGCCCCCGCCACCAGCCTAGGATCCTTTTTCCCGCAGCTTGGTAAAAGGGTCCCTAAGAGAGCTAATTACTGTTATCTGGACTCCTGAAGATAAACGGGAGATACTGGGCTTGATATTCAAAATGATTTAACAGGTCAAAAATGGCTCCCGACCAGTTAAATCACTCGTGCAGGGCTGTCTGCTGATATTCAGCGGCAGTTAAATCAGACCACATAAAAGTCAGTCCTATCTTTGCGTTGTCACTTAGTTGGTTAAGTGCTTTATCATATTGAATATCTGGGAATAACGTCGCCACCATGAAACATCTACCCCAATATCCCCTGAATTCTATATATGATGCCTAAAGTTGCATGTGCAAATCAGCATGTACAGTTTGTTTAACAAACTAATCAGCGCCAATAACTGGCCGCTAGCAAGCAATTATCAGTGCTAATTAGTACTAATTAGAATTTATGCGCACAACTTTTTTAAGCGTATTCTATAAAGTGGTGCACATAAATTATAAAACGTGAATCACAAAAGGGAGCATAGCCATGGGAAGGGCATGGGCGGGTCATGGATATTCTTAAAAATTACTAACACTGTTACAAAATATGCCCAAACCATGCCTAAATAAGACGTGGGCATTTACACCAGGTTTTTGTTGGCATAAATAGCTGCGCCTAAATTTTAGTCATGGGGACGGCCGCTACACATATTCTATAAACCACACCTAATTATAGGTGAGGTTTATAGAATAGCACTAAGCGTGGGGGGGGGGGGGGGGGGGGGGGGGGTCGGCACCATATATAGAATTTTCCCCTGTATGTATGTATAAAAAGGAATTTTCAGATTACAAAGAATTTCCAAGCATACCGATGCATAATATATCCTACAGGCTGTAGAAGGAAGCCCTCTTTGACACAAATAAGTGCAAAGCATGCCTTGACATCAGAGGGAAGTTTATTCCTATCATGGTATATGCAATACTGCCCCACAGGGACACAAAATCCTCTGTGAGACACCTGAAATTCTTATGTAGCCGCAAAGGGCCAGATTCTATATATGGCGCCTGAAAATTCCGCATGGTAAAAAAAAATACACCTAGACGTATTCTATAAAGTACTCCTAAATTTTATAGAATAGGCTTAAATTTCCACATGGTATATAGAATATTCCGAGAGCCAAATTTAGTCACGTCCATTTAAGCCATGTTTTACTTGGCGCAAATCCCAATGCCTAAATTAGGCACAGAGCAGGTGTATTCTATAATAATGCACATAGATTTTAGAAAAGCCCACAACCCACCCATGGCCACACCCCCTTTAAACTATATGACTTCGAATTTAGGCGCACCAGGTTACTGAATACACTTACTGAGTTGTGCACATAAATCATGATTAATGCTAATTAGTGCTAATTGCTTGTTGACATCCAATTAATAGCGTTGCTTAGCTAGTTAATTAAGGTATGCGCATTGTTATAGAATACATTTCGGTTTCCATGCAGATTTTCAAGCGCCATAGAATCTGGGCAAAGCAGCTAATACTGCAAAATCTTTAGGACATTCTGATTCACCTGCACTTGTCTTAATACCAAATGAGTTCTTAGCAGCTATGTGTATAGGAGATATTTTATTTGCCTTTGCTTTGTGAAGATACAAACTCCTACAGGGCACCTGTACACACAATAATCTTTAACAATAAAGAAACTTGTATGTCTTTTTGCAAGGTTAACAACTTAAGCAACCCATACCAAAGAAAAGTGGGTTAAGTCAGTGATTTTAATTTTATTCCACATGAACCCTCCTGACTGAATAGGCTACTTTTCATGCAGTGGCAATGAAGATGCCTGAGCTATATCTCCATATGATTCAGTCTCCAAACCAGGTTAATCTGCATAGTGACATCCAAATCTGCACATACTGGATCTCTGATATATGCAGATTTAGCTAATGGTAGATTTTCAAGCATTTAACATGTTCAAGGCAGCCTTTTCCAATTCAATGTAGAGTGATTGCATTGCTTATAGAACAATATCATCATGTAAATTAAATCCTTATTTTAGATTCTCTGTACTCACTATAATTAGAAGCAGTTTTTATATGCATCATTTTTTTTCTTTTAATAAGCTTATCATGCCCGATTTCGCAGTCACAGGTACTTCCCAAAGAGCTGACTCAAGCTGTAGCCTAAGGCATCTTCAGTGTTGTAATGCTGGCACCAGGTGAATCCCTGAGCAGCACCAGTGTGGAAAATATTACATAAGAGTCAGGGCAGAAAGCAGCTGTTCTTACCTGGCTCTGTGCAGTTCTTATGATACACTGGCTTCTCCCAGTCTTTGGTGGCATTCTTCTCAGTGGTCCACAACAACTTCCTTCCATTCCACCTGTCACTAGTTTCCACATGATAGCTAAGGGCATCATAACCTAAAGGGAAAAAAAACACATTTGAGACCATTTTTGCCAGAAATTAGGACCCTCAGCCCCCACAGTGCTTTCAAAACATCTTAGGCACAAAAGAAAAATGGAGGACGCTTTTTCAGAAGACATACCCACATATTTACACACTTCTCCTGTTGCTTAGCTATTCTGGTGAGATGCCTGCAGAAGGGTTCTAGGTTTTTGCATCATACCCCAGCAGGGCTCTAGATCACAATAAAATGCCCAGTTTTACTGACAGAATTTAAAACTTTGAAATTGTCAGCTGCCTTCATGAAGAAGAGTGAACTGGTGCTGACTCAGCTGTTCTAAATGTTAATGGTTTAGGGCTCTATGCAAACATACAGTGCAGTGGCTTCCAAACTTGTCCTTGTGACCCTACAGCCAGGATATCCATTAAATATATTTACAACTATTGGAGAGCTTGTATATGCAAATTTATCTTATACATATTCCTTTGCAGATAGCCTAAAACAATTGGGTGCGGGGTCACAAGGAAAGGCTTGGAAAACACTGGTATAACATAGGGGCTATTTACTATTTATTTGTAAATTGTTTTTTTGACGGAGAGGGGGTGAAAAAATGGGCATGGAAGCATTATCAGCTACTGCATTCTGATTAGCACACACTAATTAGATAATGCAGATTTAGGGGTCCTTTTACTAAGGCACGCTAAAAGGTGGCCCACGTTATCTTTAGCATGTGTGTTTCCCACGCACTGTGGCTATCTTTATGGCATCAGTAAAATTGCCATGTTTGAGTTTTTTAATGGCCACATGCTAATTTCAACGTGGAAACAAACACAGCAGATCAGTCAATGTATATGCTGCCGGTCCACGGAATGAATTTATTGGGTTCACCTTGGAAGAAGGCATCATGCTGGTTTTTTGCTTCGGTTTCGAACTTGGTTTCAATTTAAAGCCCCTGACGCAGCCCTAGTGGGCGAAACACAGTCTGTGTTGAGCAATGACTGTAGAATAAAGTTTTGAACAATATCATTGACTGATCTGCTGTGTTTGTTTCCATGTTGGATTTTGCGGATCGTTTGCCTATCTGTTTTTTGGGCACATGCTAATTTCTCCATTAGCACGTGGCCATTACCGTGGTGGTAAGGGCTCCCTCGCTACTCCCATGCTAATCAGGTAACATATGGTAATATGTCCACGCTACCCAATTAATGCAGGCACACTTACTTTCCACCCATGGCCATGCCCCTCCCACGGTAAAAGTATTTTTCAGTGCGGGATTAGCACGCGCTAGGCAGCACATTACCGCGGGACGCCTCAGTGCATCCCTTGGTAGTGTGTTTTGTTTTTCTGTTTATGTTTATTAAAACCTTGAAATACCGCATGTTCCAAGCCAGTTGATCCAAGTGGTGTACAAAATTAGATCAAAAAAACAGGAAAAGGAATGCAGTCTCACTAACACAAACACACCAAACAGACAACCAATCTTACAATCAAAAAAACACAGACTCATAAAATCAGATAAAAAACATTCAACCATCATAGTAAAAAAATAATTAAAAAACAAAACAGAAAACAGTCTCCCAGGTCTACACCCTTCAATGAACTCACTTAACATCCACATTAAAAGCCTGTATAAAATAATGAGTTTTAAGGAGGGTTTTAAAGCGGGCCTGAGTAAAAGGACCCCTTAATGCAGATGCATTTATCACTTCCTATTTAGCAGGCGCTAAATGCTCCCTCATTAATTTTTTGTAGTCCAGCGCTACTGGAAAAATTAGCATGGGACCTGCAAAATACAACTGTGAGCTGTTGAGCGAAACAGTACAAAAAGAGGGGTATGTGACTAATTTATACCAAAAGATAGAGGGATTTCAACTGCATAATCCTGCAAAATGTCAGCCTCAGGTATGGAATAATTACATCTTTAAAAAATAAGAAACATTTATCAATAAAAAGTATATTTTTCAGAAAAACACATTTGAAAAACAGCAAACTTAAAACATCTGTGTGTTTGGGGGGGGGAGGGGGCTGTAACACATTTGTTTTCTGCACTAGCAGCTTTTTGAAATCACTGCTCCTGCATGGATGTGGTGAGCTATCAGCATGCAGTTCTGCACCTATCTTACAAGAGGCTTTAGGTCTGGCCTCAGTGAGCCTCTTGTAAAATACTGTGGGAATTCTTCACATCTTGATCTGAATTACCCTCTCTATGTCCACTGTAAAATAAGCTCCATAGGCACAATTTTACTTTTCCTAAGTGCAAGGATGTCATTGAGAGGAATAACCAGCAGGAAAAAGGAGGCGCTACTGTATAGACTCTGGTCAGACTCTGGGGGTCCTTTTACAAAGGCATGCTAGCGTTCTTAGTGCACGCTAAATGCAAGAGTCACCCATAGAAATATATGGGTGTCTCTAACATTTAGTGTGTGCTTATTTTTAGCGCCCGCTAGAAACACTAGCACACTTTTGTAAAACGATCCCTTGTTATCATCATCATGCTGTTCAATTACAGAGAAGGCTTTCATAAAGGTGAAATCATTGTCTGTTATTTTTTTATTTGATGGCAAACTCAGAATATCTTCAAGAACCGATGCAGGAACATTAAGAGGCTCATTTTCAAAGCACATAGACTTACAAAGTTATACAGTGCACTCCATTTAAGTGCATGTCTGATAAGCGCATGCTCTGTTTAACTGCATCCCGTACTTCGGTCCTGTTTTTGGCACCATCAATTTCTATGTGGACAAACTTCGGTTTAGCGCACCACTGATACATGCAAGATTCGCTTATATGCATGGTTCAAGACCGCTCCTCTGCAGGAAAGACTCCGCATAAGCGCGCGCATGGAATATGGAAGTCGATTTGCGCGTGACAACCAACAAGATTTCAAATTTACTGCCTCAGGCAGAATAAGTGAAAGAATGTTGTTAGGGCATACACCGGGGTCGTCGTCGCGGCGGAACTGTAAGACTTTAACACTGGCTGAACGAATAGAAGTTCTTAAAAAATGAAAACAAAGTCAAGCATCTATTGCTAAAGAATATGGTGTCAATCCCAGTCAAATTTCACGTGTCTTGAAGCAGAAAGACCAGCTTCTGGAAGACTGGCAAAACAATACAAATCCACAACGGAAACGAAAATGGACGGGAAAAGCTGAGGAGGTAGAAGGTGCTCTTCTTCGGTGGTTTTCTCGAGTCAGGAGCAGACAGTTTCCTGTCAGTGGTCCACTGTTTATGGAGAAAGCTAACCAGCTAGCAGAAAGTATTGGACTAACTGAATTCAAAGCCACTGTTGGATGGTTGGAAAGATGGAAGGAGAGGAACAGCATAAAATTCAAGCAACAGCATGGTGAGAAACAAGACGCTGATGTCTTTGGTGCTGAAAATTGGGTTGTTTCAGTTCTTCCTACCATCTTGAACGAATTTGCACCTCGTGACATTTTCAATGCTGATGAAAATGGTCTCTACTGGTGAGCGATTCCTGATGGAACACTTGCATTCAAACATGCCGAAACTACTGGAGGTAAAACACCGAAGGACAGATTGACAATCCTCCTTTGCTGCAATATGGATGGGAGTGAGAAGCTGGAACCCCTCGTCATTGGAAAGAGCAAACAGCCCCGTTGCTTCAAGAAAGTTAAGCGACTTCATGTGTCTTACAAGGCTAACGCAAATTCATGGATGACGGGGGAAATTTGGAAGCATTGGCTAATTAAGTTAGACACTAGAATGCGGGCACAAAAGCATCAGATTTTGCTGCTTTGTGATAATTGTGCTGCACACAGGGATGATGTCAGACTGTCTAACGTCAAGGTGGTCTTCCTGCCACCAAACACTACCTCTCTGATACAACCTATGGATCAGGGCATAATAGCCAATTTCAAACAACATTATCGGGCTCTTGTGCTACATCGTCTGATGAGCGTTATGGATGACCAGACTGCAAAGGATAAACGTGCTGTTGAACTGGCTCGTAATCTATCACTGTTGGATTCCCTACATATGCAGAAAGAAGCCTGGTATCATGTTACACAGGCAACCATTGTGAACTGATACAAGCGGGCAAGCTTTGTTAAGGATGTGGAGAGGGACGAAACAGATGCAGCTGTTGCAAACGCGTCAGATGAACAGGCTATTGACATCCCAGCCAGTGTTACTGAAGAGGAGTTCCATCGCTACGTAGCTGTTGATTACGATCTACAAACAGCTGAAGACAGCACTAATGTTGAGATATGCGCCTACATGCAGGAAACAACAGCTGATGATGGAACAGATGAAGGAATGAGAAGCAAGGCACATGCTGACGAAATTCAACAACCTCCTTCTGTCACTTTTGCAAGAGCGCTGGAGAGTCTCAACACCGTGCGGGCCTATCTGGAGGCCACTGGACGTCAGTGCTATGACAGTTTTTACCATCTGGCAGACACAGTCTATGGAAATCACAGACCCAAGAATGTACAGAGGACTATAACTGATTACTTCAAGCAAGCCTAATGTCAGTTAACTGAGACTGTATACTGTACGTATAATAATAATAATAAACAGTACTGTACATATGTTTATCAGATGTCAAGCTTCTTTGGGTCACAACGGTTAAGTGCTTGCTCTGGTTAACTGCATGCATTTCTTTGGTCCCAGCGGATTGCACTGTATATGTTACTATGGTGCTCATTTTCAAAGCACATAGACAAAAGTTCCATAGTAACCTATGCAGCTGTGAAAACGTGCGCTTTGAAAATGAGCACCTAAATTTGTTTTACAGCACTATTTCTTATGCAGATGATAATGAAAGAGATTCCCTTGATCAACACCTGCAGACCCTGTCAGAAGACATCAATAGTTTTTCAGCCTAGTCTGATTTGAAAGAACTTTTTATGTGACTGAACATTCCATTTCCTGCTAGTTCAGTTGTTAAACACCCTTTTAGCTGTGCTGGATTAATGATTCAAAAGTGCATTAACCCAAATGTGCTGGATTAATGCGAGGGACAGTAATATTTTCAAAATTTTATTTGACTAAAAGCAAAATGGATTGAATTGTAGAGCAATAAAGTTATTGGGATAAAAACGTTTATAACAGTTGTGCTCGTTGTAGTTGAGGTACTGTTACTTTTTACTCAAAAAAACATTTTATTAGGCACTAGCTTATTTACTTTCACTTAAGGAAATTTTTTAATGTGTTCTGCACTATTTTTTATTTATTTATTTGTTACATTTGTATCCCACATTTTCCCACCTTTTGCATGTTCAGTGTGGCTTACATATAACCGTTAACGGCATTAGCCGGTTATGGTTTGAACATACTATGAATGAATACAAGGTGATATTATGGTATAATGAGTTATATATATATGGTAGGAAATAGTTGGGGGGAACTTAGAGAGGGAAAGGGGGAAGAAGAGTCAGGTAATGTCCGCTATGGTCTTTGGTTATATTGTGTCGCAAGTGACCGGTATTTTTATGTTGGGTCAGTGGGGTATGCTCTTCTGAACAAGTCTGTCTTTAGTACTTTCCGAAAATGTAGGTGGTCGAGCGTAGTTTTTACTGCTTTAGACAATGAGTTCCATAGTTGTGCGCTTAGGAAGGAAAAGCTGGTTGAATAGGTGGATTTGTATTTGAGTCCTTTGCTGCTTGGGTAGTGGAGGTTTAGATATGATCGTGCGGATTTTGTGGTGTTTCTGGTTGGCAGGTCGATGAGGTCTGTTATGTATCCCGGTGCCTTGCCGTAAATAATTTTGTGAACAGTCGTGCAGATTTTGAAAGTGATGCGTTCTTTGATTGGTAGCCAGTGCAGTTTTTCGCTGAGTGGTTTGGCGCTATCAAAAGGTGTTTTTCCAAATATAAGCCTGGCTGCTGTATTTTGGGCGGTCTGAAGTTTCTTTATGATTTGATCCTTGCATCCCGCATAGATTCCATTAAAGTAATCTCCGTGGCTTAATACCATGGACTGAACTAGGTTATGAAATATTTCCCTCGGAAAGAATAGTTTTACGCGTTTGAGTTTTCACATCGAGAAAAACATTTTCTTTATGGTGGATTTTGCTTGGGTCTCTAGTGATAGGTTACGGTCGATTGTTACTCCGGAAAATTTCCGGGCTGTCTGAGACAGGGAGGGTGTATCCTGGGGTGTTAATGTTTGTGGGTTTGTATGTATTGTATTGGGATGAGATGAGATGATGAGACAGTGTGTTTTTTCTGTATTGAGTTTTATTTGGAATGCATTTGCCCATGAGTTCATGATGTTTAAGCTTAGTTTGATTTCGTTGGTGATTTCCGCCAGATCATGTTTGCATGGGATGTATAATGTAATGTCATCAGCGTAGATAAATGGGTTGAGGCCTTGGGTGGACAGGTTGAAGAGGATCGGTGATAGCGGTGAACCCTGTGGTAATCCGCAGCCTGGTTTCCACAGTGACGAGATATGTTTGTTTTTTTATTTCACTTGATAAGTTCTTGTGGTTAGAAAACCCTTAATCCAATTCAGAGTGCCACCACTGATTCTGAAGTATTCTAGGAGTCTTAGCAGTATGTTATGGTTGACCATGTCAAATGCACTTGACATGTCAAATTGGAGGAGGAGAATGTTCTTGCCTATTACTATTTCCTGCTTGAATTTGTTTAGGAGAGTGAGTGTTTAGGAGAGTGAGTAGTACTGTTTCAGTGCTATGCAGGAGTCGAAATCCTGATTGTGACATGTAGTATAGTGAATTTGTTTATGTAGTCATTGAGTTGTTTGGTCACCAGTCCTTCCATGAGTTTGACTACTAAAGGCATAGGCGCCCCGTATAAGAGGCTTGGGGAGGCTAAGCCTCCCCAGCCCAGCTGTGACCTTCCCTGCAGCCCCGCCTACCTCCTCTAAATGCAGCCCGAGACGACTCCCGAGTTCAAATCTTCTGCTGCCGCGTGCCGCCGCTTCTGTTGAGCAGCGCAGCGGCAGCCAGGAACGAGACGTACAGCCAGCATAACACAAGAAGAAAAAGAAGCGCGGGGCCGCCCGCAGCAGCGTTCAGACATGCGCTGTCTCTGCCCCTTGACGTCAATTTCCCGTTCCGGGGGCAGAGGACCGGCAGAGCCGACAGCGCATGTCTGAATGCTGCTGCGGCCCCGCGCTTCTTTTTCTTCTTATGTCAGCGCTGCAGCAAAGAGGCCCGGGCCGGAGGGTGAGAAGAGAACGTGGTCACTGGCGGGAAATGGTAGGAGGAGAGAGAGGGAGAGCCAGGGGGCATGGATAAGAGCAGTGGAGAGCCAGAGAGCGATAGGGAGAGAAAGAGGGGCCATGGAAAAGAGCAGGGGAGAGCCAGGGACATGGAATAAAGCAGGGGAGAGCCAGAAAGAGATGGGGAGAGAAAGAGGGGCCATGGAAAGGAGCAGGGGAGAGCCAGGGACATGGAATAAAGCAGGGGAGAGCCAGAAAGAGTTGGGGAGAGAAAGAGGGGCCATGGAAAGAAGCAGGGGAGAGCCAGGGACATGGAATAAAGCAGGGGAGAGCCAGAAAGAGATGAGGAGAGAAAGAGGGGCCATGGAAAGGAGCAGGGGAGAGCCAGGGACATGGAATAAAGCAGGAGAGAGCCAGAAAGAGATGGGGAGCGAAAGAGGGGACATGGGCAGGAGAGAGAGAAGCTGCTGGGGAGAAACTGGGGGAGACCCTAGCTGTCAGACTGAGAAATGCTGGCTGGATGAAAGGAGGGAGAAAGAGGAAAAATGCTGGAAGGAGGGGGCAGAATGAGGGAAGACGCTGGTAGGGAGGGAAAGAGGATGACACTGGAAGAATGGGGTGAGAGAGGACATGCTGAATGGAAAAGGGTCAAGAGAGAGAACTGTCTAGAAGGAAGGGGAGATAGAGGGAGACAATGGACGGAAGGATTGGGAGAGGGTAATGGGTGGAAGGATGGAGAGAGAAAGAGGGATGACACTGGATGGAAGGGTAGGAGAGAATGAAGGAAGGTGCTGGACATGGATGGAGGGAAGGGAAATATATGCACATGGAAGGAGGGGAGTGAGGAGAAATGCTGGATATGGATGGAGGAGAAACTGATGAATTTAAGAGCTGGATCAGGATACTGAAGGATAGGGACAGGGCTACATATGGTAGACAGGACGCATAAGGGCACAGGAGGATGGTGGACATGGTGAGAGAAAAAAATATCAAATGGAAAGAAGACGCTGCATAAAACGGAAGACACTGGGACCAAAGCGAATAGAAAAACTAAATGATCAGACAACAAAGGTAGAAAAAAGTATTTTATTCAGAATTTATTAACTGGAATATGTCAGCTTTTGGAAATTTGCATCTGTGATGTTTTGCATGTAAGTTTCAATTTTTCTAGTATTGCTGCATGCTGAGTCTGACTTCTTGAGGTAACTTTCCAGTTTAGTATTTTGCCTTCATATCTGTTGTGTCATATGTTTTTCATGTGATCAAGGTGCAGTATTCTGCTAGCGTGTAGTATTTTCAGCCCTTTTTGGGGTTTTTTTGTTTCACTAGGTTGTGCACTGCTGTTTTAGAGCCCGGTGTAATTACAGTGCTGCCTTTCCATGCATAAGGTTGTAGCTTGTCCTGTCCTTGGAATTAGTACTGTTATGGTTTGGTCAGGTTATGAGTGTGCTTTTGCACAAGTTTGTGTATAGTGTTTTGCAGTGGAGAGATTGTGTATTGGCCTTACTGAGGTGGCACCAAATCATCAGAAAGGGTTTTAGAGCCAAAATCATGACACACTACCTCTTGAAGGATCTACATATAGTCATTCATAAAAGGAGCTAATTGTGAGCACTTTCCACCCTAAAAGGGTGTTTTGTGGCTCTACATGAGAATTGTGATATTATGATCCCATGTTTCATATTGTTGACGGTCTGCATTTTCCGTATGGGTGGTATATTGGTTTATTAGGGTCTGCCCAGTGTTATGGTACAGTAAGGTTTCTGAGTGTGTTTTTGCACAAATTTGTGCATTGTGTTTTGCAGTTGAGCAATTGTGGTTAGTACATGCTTTGAGCAACCACTTTATTTTTTGACATACGATACATATTTAATATCTAAATTTAATAAAAGGTATTAATTGTGACTTATTTTTTACTTTTTTTTTCTATGTTGTCAGACAATTATGAATGCAAGCCCCGCCCCTGGCCCCACCCCTAACCCCGCCCCCTTTAGCCTCCCCAAACAGTTGGGCCACCGACCGCCTATGACTAAAGGGATAGAAACTACTGGGCGGTAGTTGGTAATATCATTTGGTTTTTTTCTTGGTGTCTTTTGGTATTGGGGTGAGCAGGATGTTGCCTTTTTCTTGAGGGTATATACCCTGTTGTAACATGAAGTTTAAGTGGGATGTGAGATCTATTATGAAGTGTTGGGGGGCAGATCGTATTAGGTAGCTGGGGCAGGTGTCCAGTTGACAGTGGCTATTTGAGTATTGTTTAATCACCTGAGTAACTGTGTCGGCACTGAGTAGAGCGAAATTTGACCATATTTGGTCAGCAGGGTATTCACCAGGGATTGGGTCTAGACCATTAATGAAGTTTTCTATGTCCATGTTGTTCTGAGGTAGGGTTTTGCATAGGTTTCTGATTTTTTTCTTTGAAATATTTAGCAAGGCTGTCTATACATTTATTTTTATTTTTACTTAAGTACTTTGATCTAGTACTTTGAACAACACTGCCCCACAACCCCCAATAATAACGTCTGACACCAACCCCAACTGAAAATGTTGCAGGTCTGCTGTCCATAGGTTGTTTGATGCATAGTTGTTGTTTTTTTTATACGGGATAGGCAAAATTCACACTAAACTTACAGTTAAACAGTGAAATATTTAGGCATGCTTTGTTCAGTTGTGAAATTTAGTGTTCAGTGTGTTATATACATGAATGTTGTCTGTCAGATGTGTCACAACAGAAAAAAAGGTTAATAACCACTGGAATAAGGTGATGGATTCCCATGAAAATCTATAGTAAGTAAATAATAACAAACAAATGAAGTGGACAGAAAGTGCTAAAATAAATAACACTATATTTATTTTGTGCTTTCTCTGGAGAATCATACAGGCTGTTATAATTGGTTTATATTCCCTGAACAGACATCATAAAAGGATGAGTCAAGGCCTTGTGTTTCTGTGTCGTCTTCAAGAATTGCAAAAAATTCAATGCAACATTTGTAGATGGAATTCATAGAATGTGCAAGAGCAATTTGAAATCATAGCCACTGCCAAACAGAAATGAGAGCTGGATGTGTCTATTTTTATGTTAGTATTCTATGGGGCTCTTTTACTAAAGTGTAGCCATTTGTTGCACTTAACCATGTATTAGTTGCAAAACTAGTGCATGGTAAGTGGAAAGGTTGTGTGATAAACGCAGGGGGCATTGCCCCTGGTACAAAATAAGTACCTGAATATATGTAAACCGCTTTGAATGTAGTTGCAAAAACCTCAGAAAGGTGGTATATCAAGTCCCATTTCCATTTCCCTATTTGAGATTCAACATGGAATGTTGCTGTTGCTACTATCTGAGATTCTGGAATGTTGCTACTATTTGAGATTCCACATGGAATGTTGAGATTCTGTTGCTACTATTTGAGATTCTACATGGAATGTTGCTATTCCACTAGCAACATTCCACGTAGAAGCCTGCCCTTGCAGATCAGCAACGCGTCCGCGCAGGCTTCTGTTTCTGTGAGTCTGACATCCTGCACATATGTGCAGGACGTCAGACTCACAGAAACAGAAGCCTGCGCGGCCGCATTGCTGATCTGCAAAGGCAGGCTTCTACATGGCATGTTGCTAGTGGAGGAGTAGCCTAATGGTTAGTGCAGTGGACTCTGATTCGGAGGAACTGGGTTTGATTCCCACTGCAGCTCCTTGTGACTCTGGGCAAATCACTTAACCCTCCATTACCCCTGGTACAAAATAAGTACCTGAATATATGTAAACCACCTTGAATGTAGTTCCCAACCTCAGAAAGGCAGTATATCAAGTCCCATTTCCCTACCCTTCATGGTAAGATATTAGAACTGTATCCACACACATCCTCTATTCAGGTGGGTTTGATGTCTTAGCCCTGATACAGGCAATTGCCAAAACAGGGCAACATTGGGTTTTGTTTTATCAGTCAAATATCTTTGCCATACTGGTGGTTCTGGTTGATCCTTTGGCATTCCTGGTGTCTCCAGACCAGGTTGCATTTTGTTTTTGACCCTACGGTTGGATTGCTTCTCTTGACCCCTTAACTATCACACACTGTTCTTACTTGTAAAAAGCTCCCAGATAATTATCTTCAAGTTGACAGCACACCCGCTTCAATGCCAGCATAGTACATCTGGGGATGGTTGAGAGGGTCATTTAAGCTTAACATTTTTCTCTCTTTTTTTCTTCCTTTTTAAATTTGATAATGAGGCACTGAGATAAAGAGAGATTTTTTGTAGGAATATTTTGTTGAATGCTTTTGAATACTTTTTTTTTGTATAAGGGTTATGACCCTGGGTGATTACATTTGTTTGAAGTTTATTAATACATTGTTTCTACTTTTTTTTGCTCCTGGTTATTAGTAAAGTACTTTTTAAAAGATACAATTGGATTACTACAATTGTATCTTTTAAAAAACACTTTATTAATAACCAACACTTCTCTCTCTCTCTCCCCCCCCCCCCCCCCCCCCCCTTCCCAGACTCTTTTTTTTTTTTTTAATTGTCAGGATGTAGTGATAAAACAAACTTCACTTTAACAGTGTCAACAAAAACACTTGGCCCCTTTCCTCCACATTCTTGGCACAGCAGCTGTCAGCCAGCCCTGGAAATTTGGGTCTGGCCTGATTAGCTGGGGGCGCATATTGGACCCTTAACAGCATCACATATGTATCCTATATAGTTGCAGTCTCTGGAAAAAAGCAGTTTAGAGACAGCAGGGTGTCTGAAGCCCAAAACATGCATTTCTTAATCAGGATACTGGAGCCACATGTAGTAAATTGAGAGTGTTTCTCTGATGCCAAGTTTCCATTCAGAAAGTGTTTTGCCTTGGGAAAATTTTTTTCTTAAAGGAGAAATCATCAATATGTAAAGATTTTGTCCTCCCAAATTAACGTTTTAAAAGATTCACTCATTTTTTAAATACCTTCCATATACAACATCTAGCGCAGTGCATTGTTTAATAGGATTATAGCTTCTCCTACAGAAAGATAGGGATGGGATTTGATACACTGCCTTTCTGTGGTTAAACTCAAGGAGGTTTAGGTACATATTACATACAGGCACTTATTTTGTACCCTGGGTAATGTAGGGTTAAGTGACTTGCCCAGAGGCACAAGGAGCTGCAGTGAGAATCAAACCCAGTTCCCCTGGTTCTCAGGCTTCTGCACTAACCTGTAGATGTGTTTCACTCATTCACCCCATCATAAAGGTTCAAGTAGGTTCAAAGAAAACAGCTTTTAAGGACTCTATATGCTATTTCCTATTACAACTTATAAGGAAGATATATTTGTATTTGACTTGCAATAAAATTTAAAAATTGGACCTGATGCAGGCACTTGAATGCTGAAACAGATTGTGCTGGTTGAAAAATCTGGTATGGAGTTAGGATATTAGAGTTTTTGATTTGGGAGGGGTTATGAATGTTTTATTGTACCTTGCCTAGATGTTTGGATACATAAATATACGTGTTCACTGATTTTTTTAAAATGTGGTTGACCCTACTGACTGCTCTGCTGCTCTCTTAATTTCCTGAATTTTGGTTTGCAGTTGGCTTTTCCCTCTCTTTTATTCTGTGATCTAATTTGTTTCTGAAACAGGTTGATCTGGTCCTAGTTTTCTCCCTTTGCCTATAGGTTAGTGGCTCTGAGTTCACTAGGAAAAATGGATGGTCCTTTGCTTGCTGTGGGGAAAAACCAAGACTGGATTAGCCTATTTAGGAAAAAAAAAATGGAGCCAGCTGGAAACCCTAGACAGGATTTCCTTTGTGCTGGTGCAATTTCCACACAGAGGAATTGTGCCCCACACTAAAAGGCTTACCAGGTAATTGCTTTGGCACTAGTTAGCCCCCATGGGAAGAGCTCCTGTGCTGCGTAACCTCATTTACCTTCTTGTGGAGAGTATTGCTGATGCTTTCTTGAGACCGTTTTCTTTTTAAATTAGAAAATGAATGAAAGAAAATCATTTTTATAGTTGGTCAGAAGACTAAAAGGAGCTTTTTAAGGGAAGCTGAACTGCAGGCCTAAATTTAATTGAACTTTAGCATTTATAATCCGCTTCACCATCAAGTTCAAGGCGGAGAGCAATCATTCTAAAAAAAAGGAATAAATCAAATATAAAGATTTCTGCATAATCCAGATACAATTTATATAACAATATAAAAAACAAAATTCAGTTCCCATGGACAAAATCAGTATCCAAAGTAGCTGTGGAAAAGCCAAGTTTTCACTGATCGTCAAAATCTGAAATAGTCCGTCATCAATCTAGTAATTGGACAGTCGCCAATGTGGTCACTACTTGTACGTATATTCAGTGGAAGTCTTTAAACTGGGGAAACTCAATTCTCTAACTAGGTGCTCATGTTTGAGTACCCATTTGTGCGCATAAATACAGGGAAATATGGCACTTACCAGCATAGGCGTAGTTTGACTGTTTCATTTAGGGGGGGGGCAAAGGATGGGGCGGAGCATATTAGCATATTCATATGCAGTGTCTTCTTTCCAGTAGGCTTCCCTCTGCTCCCCACCCTCCCAGTCCCATCCATCTCCTGCTCCTTCCCTCTGCTCACCTCCTTTCCCAGTCCAATCCAATTCCTGGTCCTTCCCTCTGCTCCCCACCCACCCCTCCCAGTCCCATCCATCTCCTGCTCCTTCCCTCTGCTCCCCACCCCTCCCAGTCCCATCCATCCCCTGCTCCTTCCCTCTGCTCATCTCCTCTCCCAGTCCCATCCATCTCTTGCTCCTTCCCTCTGCTTCCCACCCTCCCAGTCCCATCCATCTCCTGCTCCTTTCCTCTGCTTCCCACCCTCCCAGTCCCATCCATCCCCTGCTCCTTCCCTCTGCTCATCTCCTCTCCCAGTCCCATCCATCTCTTGCTCCTTCGCTCTGCTTCCCACCCTCCCAGTCCCATCCATCTCCTGCTCCTTCCCTCTGCTTCCCACCCTCCCAGTCCCATCCATCTCTTGCTCCTTCGCTCTGCTTCCCACCCTCCCAGTCCCATCCATCTCTTGCTCCTTCGCTCTGCTTCCCACCCTCCCAGTCCCATCCATCTCCTGCTCCTTCCCTCTGCTTCCCACCCTCCCAGTCCCATCCATCTCCTGCTCCTTCCCTCTGCTTCCCACCCCTCCCAGTCCCATCCATCTCCTGCTCCTTCCCTCTGCTTCCCACCCTCCCAGTCCCATCCATCTCCTGCTCCTTCCCTCTGCTCTCCACCCTCCCAGTCCCATCCATCTTCCCTCTGCTGCCCCCCCCCCCCCCCGCGAGGTCCAGGATCGTGATTCCGTTTACCCCCTCTCTTCCTCCCTCCCTCCAGCACAGGCAGCAGTCTTCTTCAACCTTTCTGTGCTCCTGGCAGCGGTAGCAACGTATTCACGCTGCCTTTGGTCTGCCCCGGAAGCCTTCTCTTCAAGTTCCTGTTCCCACCTATGCGGGAACAGGAATTTGAAGAGAAGGCTTCGGGGCAGAGCTGAAGGCAGCGTGTACGTCGCTACCGCTGCCAGGAACAAGAAAGGCTTAGAGAAGATTGCTGCTGCCTGCGCCGGAGGGAGGTAGGAAGAGAGGGGGTAGATAGACATGCTCGTCTCCGTCCGCTTCGCTGCTTCCCTGCCCTCTCTGTCTGCGTCCTGCCTTCCTCTGATGTCATTTCCTTTTGGGCGGGACGCAGAGAGGGCAGGGAAGCAGCGAAGCGGACGGAGACGAGCGCGTGCCTGCTTGTTTTTTTTTTTTTTTTACTTCTAGCGCCAGTCCACATCGTCGTTTGGGGGGGCATTGCCCCCCTCGCCCCCCTCCCCAGTCTACGCCCATGCTTACCAGCATGAGTGTCCTAAGAGCTACCAGGGCAGGATTAAGGTGTAGGCAAACTAAGCAAACACCCACAGAAGGTGATCTCTCCACAGGAGAAGCAAAAACAAACACACAAACAGTGGATCCAAAAAGAGCCCTCTCACAGTTGGTGTCTTCCTAAACAAGGTCTTTATTCAAATCAATAAAAACAATAAAGACTTTGTTTAGGAAGACACCAAATGTGAAAGGACTCTTTTTGGGTAGGCAAACTAAGCACATGCCTAGGGCACAAATGTTTAGGAGGGATCATATCAGAAGCACTATTCCCTCTAAGGTGAGCAGGAGTCCTCACCTACTATCCTGCCAGTGGGTGGTGCTGTTTCACTATCACATTTTCAATAGTGAGGGACAGGCAAGCTCTGCAGGACTCCAGGGAACCTGCCTGTCTCTAGCCATTAAAAAGACAATATTGAAACACTGTCCTACCCCCCCCCCCCCCCCACACACACACACACACACAGCCACTGACGCCAATGCAATTGGAGGACTCCTGCTCAGCTTAGAGGGAACAGTACTCAGAGGTGCAAATTCAATAGCTTCCAAGGCAGATTTTTGCTTTGGTCAGCCAACTGCTGGCAGAAAGAAGAGTCAGGGGATAGAAGGGGGTGAAGGAGGGGAGGGGGAACCACATAGGAGCTGACTCTGTGGGTGCTTGAGCTCCCCCAATATTTAGAAAATTCCTTGTATGTGTCCAGGGAGGGATTATTTCCATTGGGCTTAGCACCCCCCATAATTTTGAAAAGTTGGCTCCTATGCTATCCACAGAGGTCTGTCTGTTCATCTTACTACCTGTTCATTGTCCTCCAGTCAGCAGGAGGAGTCAGGAAACAGCTCTGCTTACCTGCTGCTTCCTCCTCTGTCATTTTCCTCTACTGCTGGAACCACTTGAGGCCCTTTTTGTGGGAATTTGAATGTAGGGCTCAACAAAGGGTTAATCCTACCCTGGTTGCTATGCTATATGGGCACTCGTAAGTGTTACATCATACAGAGATGCCAAATTACCTAGCTGACCAGTCCTGCTTTTGAATCTACATCCCAAAGCAGTGTGGGATTTGTAGTACCTGAACCTGCCCATTGAAATCAGTGCTGCAAGTCCCATAATGCACCAGGATAGGACGGTCAGAAATCTGGGACTGTCCCTAAATCTCTAGCTTGGAACTGGGTAAGTTGGCATCTCTGATCACGTAACTGTAAGGGAAGCATTCACATGGGAGGATCATGGGTGGGACATAGGCGTGCCTCCCAAATATGCACACACACCTTAGAGAATACTAAAAGTTATGTGTTCTTGCACGTTTACATGCCTGTATTTTCATCAGGTCTATGGCTGGTGTAACTCTGGGTGCATACATTTTAGGTGCACAGATGCTGACTTAGGCAAGTATTCTATAACAGAATCTGGGTGCCCAGATGCTGATATAGAATAGATGCTCCCAGCAGTGCATCAGCACGCCAACAAGGAAGCGCTCACTTACAGAAATGGCCCCACAGAGGTACTGAGCATATTATTATTGTTATTAGCATTTGTATAGCGCTACCAGACGCACGCAGCTGAGTGGAGGAGTGGCCTAGTGGTTAGGGTGGTGGGCTTTGGTCCTGGGGAACTGAGGAACTGGGTTTGATTCCCACTTCAGGCACAGGCAACTCCTTGTGACTCTGGGCAAGTCACTTAACCCTCCATGCCCCATGTAAGCCGCATTGAGCCTGCCATGAGTGGGAAAGCGCGGGGTACAAATGTAACAAAAAAAAAAACACATGACACAAAGAGACAGTCCCTGCTCAAAAGAGCTTACAATCTAAATAATACAGACAGACAAGACAGTTACGGGTGAGGGAAGTAATGGGTGAGAAAGAAGGAAGGAAGGGACAATTGAGTAGTGGCTAGAAGCTAAAAGCAGCAGTGAAAAGGTGGGTTTTCAGCATAGATTTGAAAACAGGTAGAGATGGAGCTAGATGTATAGGTCCAGGAAGTCTATTCCAGGCATAAAGTGCCGCGAGAGAAAAGGAACAAAGCCTGGAGTTAGCAGTGGAGGAGAAGGGGGACGACAAGAGAGATTTGTCCAGTGAGCGGAGTTCACTGGGAGGAATGTAGGGACAGATGAGAGTGGAGAGGTAATGGGGGGCTGCAGAGTGGATGCATTTATAGGTCAGTACGAGAAGTTTAAACTGTATGCGGAAGTGGACAGGGAGCCAGTGAAGTGACTTGAGGAGTGGGCTTATTTGGGTATAACGGTTCTGGCAGAAAATAAGACATGCCACAGAATTTTGAATAGATTGAAGAGGAGAGAGATGGCTGAGTGGAAGACCAGTGAGAAGTAAATTGCAATAGTCCAAGTGAGAGGTGACAAGGGTGTGGATAAGGGTTCTGGCAGCGTATTCAGAAAGGAAGGGGCGAATTTTGCTAAAGTTGTAGATAAAGAAACGAAAGGTTTTGGCGATCTGTTGAATATGTGCAGAGAAGGAGAAAGAGGAATCAAAGATGACTCCAAGGTTACGAGCCGAGGAGACAGGGAGGATGTGAGAGCCATTAACAGAGGTAGAGAAAGGGGGAAGAGGGGAGGTGGGTTTAGGGGGAAAAACGAGAAGTTCCATTTTGGTCATGTTTAGCTTTAGATGGCGCTGAGACATCCAAGCGGCAATGCCGGACAAGCAGGCTGAGATTTTGTATGAAAGTGCCAGAGCCAGCGCTTATTTATGTTTAAATCATCTTTATTGAACAACCAACATGAAAAGATACAATCCAGTGCTTCAACAATCACAGCATATACAGAGAGCAAGTTTTATTATACAGTCCCACCCACCCAATGGCACCATGATAGACAATGAATAAAAAATACCATCCCAACTGCAACAAGGCAACAGTCACATATTTAAGAGTCTACTACATGCTTGCACGGGCATCGTTTGCCAAAAAGGCTCCCAAATAGCACAAAACTTAGTTCCTTGAAGGTCCACAATATCATTAATCTGATATTGATCCAGGTGCATCTGATATATCACACAGGATTACCATCACTGCACTGAGGGCTCCGAAGTGGACAACCAGTCAAACAAGATCATTTTCAAAGCCATCAAGATTGCCACTTGGAGAAAGGCATCAAAAATATGACTCGAATAGAATTAAAGATGAGCATTGAACAGAAAAGGATCACAGATGTTGGTAAATAGCCAGGATTTGTGACCAAAACCGTTGTTCTGCTATGCAGGAGCAGAACATATGTCTAAATGTAGCTCCTGGAGCGTGACATTTAGGGCATGTCCCCAAGGTGGCAAGACCTGCACGAGCTGCTCGATGTGGAGAAATATATAATCGAAGTATAAATTTGTAAAGCAGTTCACGGAAAGGAACTGAAACCACTCATTTATGTACAGAGAGAATAAAAGCTTGTAATAAGGACAGGGAAAGGTCCAGCTTCAGATCAGCACTCCATGCCTTATAATCCAAATCTTCCGTGGTGTCTTGTAACTAATGATGATGATGCGTTGCTGACAGCCCAATACATAAGCATCTGAAATAGTCTCTTGAACATCCTCTGTCAAGTGTTCCCAAGCCAGCATTTGAACACAGTGTCTAAGCTATAGATAAGCAAAAAAATCTTGATTGGTGAGATGATATGTCTGTATAAGGTCAGCGAACAGATACATTTTACCCTCATTTGTCACAACCCGTAAAAGATATTTAATGCCTTGACATGCCCATGCAGCAAAAACTGTTGAACCCACTTCTGGAAGAAAATCAGGATTATCACAGATAGAGAGAAAGGGGGTGACTTGAGAAGAGAAATGATATCTTTTGCAAACCCATCACCAAGTCACCCTCTCTGCCTTCAAAACAGGGTATTTCTTAAATGTATCTGGAGAAAACCCATGTGAGGCATGCAATAAGTAGCTGAAATGAACATTTGGTATCAATGCAGTTTCTAGAGCTGTTAGGGAAAAATCCTGGATACCCCCCAAATCATCGATATGCCTCATCCCGAGGGCGAAAGTCAACCTACACACACACTAAGCCCATACTTCTGTGAGTCTTTGGGAACTGCAGCCTTGCTACCGCAAACGGGGTCTTTTACCACACCAGAGGTAGAGCTGCAAAAACAGGGGCAACATCTGAAAAACATTCAACCACTTGGGGACAAAATCATGTTAAACAGCTCGATCTGAACCCACAATGAAAAAGGATACTGCCTCCACACTTGCACTTTCAAAAAGGTTTCCTCCAGTAAAGATGTAACGTTAATAAAGGGTACCCACATCACTTGGAATTAAGGCACCTAAATAACGCAATGCATGGTCCTCCCACTGGAGGGGAAATGTGCCTTTCCAAGTTGTGCGGACACTCGCTAACAATGGCAACACCTTGGATTTTACCAAATTCAATGTAAAGCCTGATAAGGCACCATAGTCTCCAATTAAATGTAATAAATCAGGGAGCACTTATTGAGGATCAGTCAAAACAACCATAAGATCGTCTGCAAAAGCTAAAGCTTTAATTTGGTGTCTCTGTAGAATAACCCCTGGGGTCTGAGTATCCAGATTAATAGCACACAGTAATGGTTCCAGGTATAAAGCAAAAAGGAGCGGGGGGAGAAGGCAGCCCTGCCGAGTGCTCCGCTTAATCAAAAATGAAGTTTTCCCCCCATTGACTAAAAGCTGGGCCATGGGTTGTGCATACAAAGTTTGGGTGGCTCGTAAAAACCAACTCCCTATACCATGTAATGAGGTAAAACATTAAACAAAAAAATCCCAGTTAACTTGATCAAACACCTTTCAGCATCTAGACTCAAGACCAAGGTGTGCAATGGGTGAAGTCCAATAGTCAGACATTAATGACAGACTGACAACCTTACACAAAGTCCACTTGTTCAGGTGCCTATCTACATGGGCAAATATGCTGCCAATCACGTAGCCAAAATTTTAGATAAGATCTTAAGGTCTACATTAATCAAAGAAATAGGGGGCGGTATGACTCCGCCCTATCTCTGTATTTGTGTAGTTTGAGAATCAGGGTAATTACCGCAGTATTTTCATGCAGGAGAAAATGCCCATCCTTTACTACTGTGGCGTAGTAATCTAGAAGGGGGTCCCATTAGTTGCACATGTAAACACTTATAAAATTCCACGGAAAAACCATCACTCCCTAAGGCCAAGTAATCCTCCACAGACTTAATGGTACACAGTAATTCCTTAGCCGAAATGGGTTGATTTAAAGATTCCACCACCTCCAGGACAAGCTTATGCAACTGAGTTCTTTCAAAGAATCAGCAGAGACCTGTAGGAGGGCCAATAGGTTTGTCTGCATAAAAACCTTGAAACTATTGAAGTAATATGTGAGAGATTTTGTCTGTTCGGTTAGTAAGGTTACTATTCACATCCCTTAGGGAAAGAATCACTCTAGAGCCTCCCCAGGTCTTTACCACTCTAGCCAATAATATCCCAGACTTATTCTGTGCTTATTTATTTATTTTAAAATATTTATATTATGTAAAACAAAAAAATTCTTTCTTCACCGCAGGTAACAAAATAAACACATACCACCTGATTTTTAAAACCATTTAACCAGCTATCCAGCAATAGCGAATAGCCGGCTATATAGTGCAATATAACCAGCTATCCACTGATATTCAGCGAATCGCCAGCTAAGTTTGGTGGCCAAATTAGGCTGCAGAAATAGCTGGAATATCTTTGACCGGTTTAAACTTAACCGGACAGTGCTTAATATCGGCTTGGCATGTTAAATTTAAACCAGCCAAAAAACACCCAGATATTCAATGCCGGTCACCGGAAATGGTCCAGCATTGAATATCTAGGCTCAATGCAGCCTGGCTACCTCTCACGGTCTGAATATCGGGCCCATAGAATTCAAATAATTAAAACAAACAGTTGCCGTCTCACCTGAAAATCAGGCCCATTGTTTTTCTTGTAGTCAGCTCTTAAAAGATTTTTGTGTTCTTTGTTTTAATCATGTATTTTGATGACCCCACCCCTTAATCCTCCACTAATCACTGAACTCCAACCCCTCCCCCAAATAAGTGACAGTGACAGTCATATCAGGCTCTGAGACAGCTTCAAATATTATGGCCATTCCTATTATAACAGCAAGCTGGTCCTAGGAGTAGGCTAGTGGTCAGTGCAGCAGACTATAGAGGAAGGGCCACAGGTCCAAATCCTACTTCAACTAGTACACTTTTGGTGCAAATCACGAGCCTTCTAAAACCCACAAAATACCAATTGTATCTATAGACAAGAGACACCTGAAGACCTAAGGGCTTTTGTTGTGGTATATAGTAAAGTACAGTAGGGTTTCAGGTATTCTTGGAAGGACCACAATACAAAATAAGGTTTTAAGGTGGGATTTGTACCTGGGTCCCTTTATGTGAATTCTACTGCACTAACCACTAGGCTGCCCTTCTGCTCTGTCGGGATGTCTGTGTGGTCAGTTTACTAGGAATGGTGCCACACAGCCATCCCTAGGGTTTCTTTTTCTGCGTTTTCCTTAAGGACTTTTTTTTTAATAGTACCTAAAAAATACATACTGAGCAGAAAAATGTTTGAAATTAGAGATTTTTGAAACAAACAAACAAAAAAGGTGTTTTTCTATTTTGGAAATGTCTTTGTTCAGGATGAGAATTTTAGACATTTTTACCAAAATGTCTACAATTGCACTTGGTTGTCATATCAAAAATGCCCCTCCACATGTTAGAGCCAAAGTATTGTTAACAGTATTTAACTTGCTATTTAAGGTGTGTCGCCCCCTTGAGTTGTAGAGCATGCTCACTTGCAGCACACGATAATAAAATCATATACAATACTGGAGTTGCCGAATCTTCATCTGTCTTTTCCCATTTGCGAGACAGCGGGAAGTGTTCAAATAGCCCATTTACCCAGATTATTCTGAAAAGGGTGGTATTCAAGTGATAAAGACTGTTGCGGGGCTGAGGGGCCTAAACGTGAAGAGGGGTGGGTGTGCAAAGCTGAAGTTTTGCCTACAGTGCTCAATACGCTTGCACTGGCCCTTTATACTAGATGATAAATTGATGGAAGTACCTGATGTGTCTTTCTATATGGAAAGGATATTATTTATCATAATGTTAAGCAACAGTCTGACCTAGGGAGGTTACTTAGTGGCACACAGGCCTCCTATTTACTAAATTGCTTTGGGTGTTTAATGTGGGTTTTTATCCATTAATGTGGAGTTCAAAAATAGTAAACATACTGCAATAACAGTCAGAACACATGGCACTGAACATCTAAAGTGGAATTCAAAGCAGAAGGTGGGCATGGGCTGGGGAATGCACCCTGCCATTAATGTAGGTGTTGTTGATAACTATTAATTTCTAATGTGGTAAACAGCGCAGAATAGTTAACTATAGTTCCAGAGTTGTAGTTAACTACATTCTGTGTTAGCAGCTGCACTGTTAATGTGTGGTGGAATTGCTACACATTAGCTGCCTTTCTCCAAGTGCAGAGAATGTCCTGAACAATTCCCGCCTATATTCTGCAGTTACTGTGGGTTAATATTTACAATTAATATGCTTTCACTGCAAAATCTTAGGATGGTTTTATAAATATTTTTTAAAAGGGGGGGCTACTAATATCTTGTTCTGATGAGCTGCACAATCCACCTGCAGGTGTCCCTCATGCTCAACGCTATGAACACGTTTAAATTGGCACGTCATTAGCATTGAGCATGAGGGTACTGCTTAGACACGCTGATCGGGCAGTATTCCTCCGGCGCTGTTCGGAACTGCTTCGGAGTTTTGAGCATCTGGGCCTCGGTTTGTAGTCTAACACTGTAGGGAAAGTGTAAAGGGGGTAGGATCATTTACAAGCCTGTGGAAAGAATTCACAAGATCCCCTTCAGAAACACTCACTCTGTAACATCTGTCTGTGTATAGAGCACTGGACACACCTGGTATGGTAACACTATAGAAATGATCGTAATAGGGACAATTAAGTCCTTATCTGCCCCTCCTCGACTTCCTCCTCATCCTCAAGGAGCATAACTTTCTTTTTTCAGAGTCTGGAAGAGATCCCAAGAGGTAAGGTAACTGTAGTGATTTAAGCTGACGTCAAAAGCCGATGAATGATCAGGAATCTGCGACGTTGTCATACACAACAGCATGGCCTGGAAATCCTGCCAGACTCTGAACCAGGCGCTGGTTGTCATGATTATTTTCTGAAATAGTTAACTGCTCCGGTGATTTCGTGGACAAAAAAAGCCATAGGCTTCACTTCACCGACTGAAATGAAGTTAAATAAATTACACAGATAAGAACATATGGAGAGAACGAGAAAACTGAAACAGGAAACGAGGTATAAAATCAAACAAAGGAACTCCAGCCTGCCTTTTGCACAGACAAAAAAAAAAATCTTTGGTTCATTTCTGCAAAATAAGGGCCCTGTTTACTAGTATTTTTAGCACACGCTAAAAATCAGCACGCGCTAACACTAGAGACAACCCATATGGGTATCTCTAGCATAAGCGTGTGCTAAAAATGTTAGTGTGCCTTAGCAAACAGGGACCTTAGGCTTTTTTTCCTTGATTTTCATAACTTTTCCTGTTTCGTTTCACTCATTTGTTTTAATAAAAAAATTTTAACACACATAACTTTTTAACACATCCAAGTTGATTGCACATGAGTTAATTCATAGGTTAACCAACATTAAATCAATTTTATGCATACTAGATTTTTTTAAATATATTTTTATTAGTGACCACAGGAACCATACACAAACATATAAACATTATTGATTTTGTACATTTTAGAAATAAGTATCTTGTGGGCCCCAGTATGACAACAACATACTACTAATTAAACCCCAAAACTCCCCCCATCCTATCCCACCCAAGCGCACTAGATTTTTTTAAGTCATGGTAATGAAACAGATGTATGCTAATGAATGCACATCCTTAACTGGTTCAACAGGGACAAACATTTTGATTGTGCAACTGCAGCACCTCACCTGAGTGCCATGGAGTTTCATACATTGGAGGCCCCGAATGACCATTACATGGGGAACACCTTGGACAAGCCCCTGAGGCCCTACGCAAGGCTAGCCGCTCAACTCTCCTCCAGAGAACCGCAAGGGTTTCGCTATGGGAAGCACTGCTAGCGCCACTGCAAACAGGGAGCCAAACTCCCCCCACTGAAACAGACCGAGCACCCGAGGATCATCCCCCTCTCCCAGAGGGAGCTCACCCTCCACCAAGGGCTCTGACAGAGGAGACCCCATAGAGCAGCCCAACTGCAGCAAAACAAACAAAGACTCCACGTGTTATCCTCTGCGAACTCCTGGGAGCCAGCAGGGAAAACCCCGCCCCCTGCCCCAAAGGAGATGCTAGGGCCGCTGGAGAAGGGTCTACTTGCACCAACCCAAAGTCTGGCAGAGCAAGAGAACAAGCCCAGAAAGGCAGGCTCTGACTCAGGACCCCCCCCCCCCCCCAAAGAGATCCCCACTGCTACAGCTGTCTGTACAGGCCTTCGCGCCGACAGAGAACAAAATTGCTGCCATTCCCACCTCCCTCTGAGGCAAAGCACCGAGACGCTGCACTGGGGACCAGAGCTGCAAGAAATGCATTGCTGCGACTGAGGGCGCTCTGTGTGCATGAGCCCTGACTCAACCCCTCCACTCGGGAACTGTACTGCACATCGTGCAGCAGCCCGAGGAGGAACCCCGCCTGCTGCAAGACAGGCAGCTCCTCGAGCTCCCAGCGGGGGCCTTCCATGAACCAAGACTGTCACAGCTTGGGAAAGCATGTAGCGCACCATGCTACACACTCCCTACTCTTTTGTGCGCTTTTTTTTTAAACCGGAGTGCAGCACAATTCAACCATAAAGCTCTTTTTTTTTTGTAAGCACAGACACAAATCGCTCCCAAGGACGTCCTGAGGCCCAAAGCACAGCTGAGAACACGCTACCCCGGGTCCATGATCCCAGGGGACACCACCACCCCCGTCATGGCAGGGCACAGCACCACCAGCCTGCCAAACTCACTGCACTGCCTTCACTGTTCCTTATCTTCTGAAGCAGACTGGTTGCTGAGCAGGCTCCCATAAGAACGCAGAACACTCCAGGGGGGAAAGCACATCAGGGATCCAGCACCACCAGGTATGTCTGCCCTACTATGCTCAACCGGGAACCAGTTGACCATCTGGACCAGGAGCAAGGCCTCAGAACCAGAGACAGAGGAAGTCTGTCCATCCACCTGCTGGAGACAGAAGATACTGAGGAGCAGAGCTGCTAGCAGGGAGCTATATAGTGGTGCTCACTTCTGTATTCTCTATCTCCACCTGCTGGTCGATGGACATAACTACCCACTTGTCCTGGAATAATGGGAATAAATGTAATGGAAAATATATTTCCATTGATGAAAACGAAAATAAAAAGTGGAATGTTGCTACTATTGGGTTTATGCCAGGTACTTGTGACCTGGATTGGCCACTGTTGGAAGCAGGATACTGAGCTAGATGGACCATTGATCTGACCCAGTATGGCTATTCTTATGGCCCCGATATTCAGACTGTAGGAGATAACCGGGCTATCTACTGCAGTCTGCGCTGAACCCGGATATTCAATGCCGGGCCGTTTCTGGTGACCGGCATTGAATTTCTGGGGTTTTTTCAGCTGGCTTGAAAATAACTAGATATGCCGATATTCAGACATAGCCGGTTATCTTTAAAATGGCCAAAGATATACCAGTAAAAGGGCCCCATAATTACTCATTTTGCAGAAAGACTCTTCCTGATTGAACTGAACCAGAATCAATGTTGCACTTTTAGTTTCAAGTACAGTGGTATGAAAAAGTCCTGCATCACCTGATCAGAAAATCATGTTTTTGTTTATTTCTCTTTCTGCTGCTGTATGAGTTAATGAAACCAAATTCATATATTAAGTTCATAAATAAGTTGTAAATTCAATTTTGCATGTACTTAGCATTGAAATGTTTTATTTAGCACCATCTATCCTATTTTTGAGCCATGTAGTGGCTGGAGGAGTGGCCTAGTGGTTAGAGCACTGGTCTTGCAATCCAGAGGTGGCCAATTCAAATCCTGCTGCTGCTCCTTGTGATCTTGGGCAAGTCAATTAACCCTCTATTGCCTCAGGTACAAACTTAGATTGTGAGCTCTTCTGGGACAGAGAGATATCCAGTGTACCTGAATGTGACTCACCTTGAGCTACCACTGAAAAAAGTGTGAGCAAAAATCCAGTATGGTGCTTAATAAATAAGTGTGTTAGGTGTGAGCAAAATCCAAATAAATAAAACTATCACAACTTCAAGTGTTAAAGTAGCACTGTTAAATTTATTTTTACTTTTTTATTAATTTTTTTTTGTTAATTCTGTGGCCCTGAAAAGGACCGTTTGAAACAATCTATCAACTTTAATAATTGGCTAAAAACTAAAGCATATTCATTGGTCAGAAAACTCTCAACGCCGTTGGTTCATTTCGATCCAAAAATGTCCCTAATGGAACACCAATGGGTGGGATAAAAACCATTAGAGGCGCTGAATATATCAGAAAAACATATACAACTGATGCAAACTTGAATTTTGAATAAAATGGTATATGATATGCAATATTTTCCACCTTACATTTGGGCAGAAAGCTGGTTAGAGATGAAAGTTATCATTATCGTACAGGTGATGCAGGACTTTTTCAAACCGCTGTATCTACAGTAAGTTCCTTACTGTAACAAACCATAAATTAAGTGTCCAAGTCTTGTCCTTGGATGTTAAGATGGTTTAGCTTAGCATTGTAATGGAATATGAAGTGGAAAACAGTATACACCATGTTTGTTGATATCCGAAAGATGGTATGGAAAATTTTTTTAATGTTTTCTATTGTAGTGTTTATTCAATGTGGATAATGTTCTTATACAATAAAAAGTGCCTCCCACAGGATGTAAGTTAATTTAAGACAGTTTTCAGTTTTTCTGTCAGTTGCTTTTGACTCTTCAAGCTCTTATGGGCAGATGATCAAAAGCCCCGCTCTGTTCCAAACAGCGCACTAAAAATAGCACTGGTACAGCACGGGGCTTTACTGTACCTATGATCGGAGATAATTGCATGCAAATTTAAGCACGCAATTCTCTCTGATCATGGGGTAGAAGTGCGGGAGGATTGTGCCTGAGCATCTTCTCACATTTATTTGACAGGTCTGGGCTGTCAAAAGCCCAACAGACCCCAACTACCCCTGGCTTTCATACATTTTCAAACTTAATATTTTATACTCCAGTATCCTTCGTTGTCACACATCCTCAAACCAATTACTTTGAACCCTAATAAGTATTGTCTCCTAGTTGTTACATATTACTTTAAGAATATCTGTACTGCTTTTTTTTATATGCATGATTATTATACATGACATCATACAATATATCTCTTATGCCTTTTCCTTTGCAACACCATTTTACAGTGTCTAATACCATGTGTTTTTAAAGTGTATTTTAATTCTTATGATCTTGTTTTTGCATTTTTTATATGTTTTACAAAATGTTTTTTTTATATATTTACTATTGGTTGCCTTTCATTTGCTTCATATGTTTATTATTTATTGATTGCTTTTTGTATTATTCATGTTTTTATTCTCAAGATCGCTTTGTATTTGTATTATTTGTATTATCCATGTTTTAATTTTTATGATCTTGATATGCTTTACAAAATGTTTTTATATATTAATTATTGATCGCCCTTAGTTTATGAAGAAGGTGCTACGGCGCCGAAACACGGCTGTGTTGAGTCAAGTTGTTGTAATAAACATTACTTTTTATTTACAATCATACGTCTTCTCCATTGTTTGGAAAGAGCCTATCTTCCCCACCCCTCCTCTGTTTCCCTTTACTTTGTTTCATGGGGCTTAAGTGCACCTCCACACTCTGGGTGGTACCTCCACACCTACTAGGGGGCTTATTTTCAAAGCACTTAGCCTCCCAAAGTTCCATAGAAACGTATGGAACTTTGGGAGGCTAAGTGCTTTGAAAATATGCCTCTGTGGTATCTTTTTGGAGCAAACAGATTTCAACATTCATGTCCCTCCAAAGTCAGTGGCATGTCGAGGACTGGAGAACTGGGAGGTGATGATGGAGTTTCCTGAGGATGGTCACTATGAGACCGTAGATGCATGCTTAACTGCCTGACATGCCCCCGACCACCCATTCCCTTTTCAGGTCCACACCCGCCCTGGAATTTGAGTGTGCAACTTATAGAATAGTGACTAAGGACAGTTACATGTGTCACCGCTAAATGGTGCCAATTATAGCCAATAACTGGCTGCTAATTTTCTTTTAACAGTCAATTGTTGTATTAAATAATGCATATATCTGACCTTATTCTAGAACTTGTGCATGCAAATTTGCATGCTAGTCGTAAATTTGAGCTCACAGCTTTATAGAATTAAGGGATACATGGATAGTGATGAAGCAGGGAATGGGGGGGGAGGGGGGCGCCAAGGTGGTCCAGAAACATATCCACATAGTAGAAATATACAGACTGCTACCCGGATAACTTATCTGGATAACTATGGACAGATTGAATGCTGTTCTAAGTTATCCAGATAGCAGACTGAATATCGATGCTCTGTGGATTAGAGGCTGACCGAAATTTGCAGTTCAGTTTCAGCCAAAACCAAAATTGAACCCCCTCCCCCCACAATCACTGTCAGCAGCCCTTACCCTCCTTTGCAATCATTCTTGCTGCTGCCACCCACCCCACCCGTCCCCCTCGATTGCCCTTGGCACCCCTCCACCCAAAGTCCTTCCCCGGCCTACATTTAAACCTCTTGGTGGTCTACTGGGCTTTCAGGGCAAGAGTGATCCCCAGTCGCTCTTGTCCACGTCGGTTCCACAGCCAAAATGACTGCTGGGACTTCCCGCAGTAGCCTTGCAAGCATTTTGAGATTGGAGACAGCATAAGCAGGAGTGACTGGAAATTGCTCCTGCTTATGCTGCTTCCAATCCCAAGATGGCCTCGGGACCTCCTGCAAGGCTGCCAGGACGTCCTGGCAGCCATTTTGGATATGGAACCTGCAGGGACAAGAGCAGCTGTGGATTGCTCTTGCCCTAAAGACCAACTAAACCACAAGGGGGGTTTAAAGGTAGGCCCAGGGAATGCCTTTGGGTGGTGGGTGATGGGAGGGTGGGGGCATGAAGCAGAGAGTGATCACAGCATGAGGCGTGGGGCAGAGAGCGATCACGGGCTGCAGGAGGTTCAGTTTTGGGTCAGTTTTGATGTTGAAACCAAAATTAGGTCAGGCTCTACTCTGGATAAGTTCTGGCACAGACCATTTTATCTGGATGTTCTGTACCAGCCACACAGAGTGGAAATGAATATCTAGAAATTGTTTGGTCACTGTAGTTAGCATTTTTTTAAAATTCTAACTGTGGTGGCAGAATATTTACCTGATAGTGTTCCCAGTTATGAGGATTAAGCAGTGCTTGTATAGTTACGTGGCTTTGAAAATAAGCTAATGGTTCTCTTATCAAATAATTTTTATTTTAATATAAAGATCCCCAGTGGGAAGCTTGCAAAGTAGCAATATGCATTGTATATGCTGTTATCAGTGAGCTACTGTACCAAATAATCCCAGGCTTCCAGGGACATTTTGAACCAGTCCTCATTTTTCAGTGACCGAGCTACAAATCCCAAAATACTCAGCTGTAGAAAGCAAACAAAAATTACAGGCCTGGAGAAAAATGTCCTGATGACTTGGATTCAGTGAAAGGTCTGCTTTGCTAACATTCCCAATCCTTATTTTAATTTTATATTAATGAACACTATCTTTGCTGATAGTCTCCTTTATTGAGGTCTACATGTGTTCAGTTTGAAGGAACACCAGTGGAAGTGCTGAGTTCGGCCATGAACAGTGTCAGACACTCCGTATTTGATGGAATGGCCATAGTATTACATCTAACTCTACAAAGAATGCATTCTACAAACTACAGAAACTAAACAGCCCAGCTGTAGAAATGACATGCTACTTTACCCTCACATTTACTGAAGGTC
This sequence comes from Microcaecilia unicolor, assembly GCF_901765095.1. NCBI lineage: Eukaryota > Metazoa > Chordata > Amphibia > Gymnophiona > Siphonopidae > Microcaecilia > Microcaecilia unicolor. The sequence goes on from NC_044033.1 coordinate 106,441,192, forward strand.
ATTTCAAAACTAATGCTGATTCATTACACCCACACACAAAAAAAAAAATTTCTTTGAGCAGTAAGTAGCTTTGTGCGCTACCTGAGGGTCACTGCAAGGTTATGAAGAAGGGTGGATGGCTTGGGTGCCAAGCTGGTGGTGGAGGGGGGAACTTTGTCATCCTTTTAATTCTGCGAGTCTGAGAGTAGGATAACTCAGCAGCCTTTGCCTGGGTTGCCAGTTTTTCCAGAAAGTGCCCTGCATGCAGTGGTGTGCTGGTAAATTTTTAACAACAGGCTCTCTCCCCGGTCCACCTCAGCACCCCCCCATCCACCTCTGCGCCCTCCCCCGTTCACCACTGCACCCCCCCCCAATCCTCCTCTGCGCCCCCCACCCACCTCTGCACCCCCCCCCCCCCAAAATTGCAGAGCTGGCTATAGCCGGGGGGGGGGGGGGGCAATGCATTACTCTCTCCAGGAAAAAAAATTAAATGATCCCAGGTTCCAATCTAATTCATGTTTAATATGGGATAAAATGCCATAAATAAGTAAATAAATATAAACTTTTAACATTCAACACCTGATTCTCAAGGTGGACATATTCCAAACACTATAATGAAAATAAAATTATTTTTTCTACCTTTGTTGTCTGGTGACTTTGTTTCTCTGATCATGCTGGCCCAGTATCTGATTCTGCTGCTCTCTATCTGGTCTCTTGACTCCGTTTCCAGGGCTTCCTTTCCATTTATTTCTTTTCTTTCCTCCTTTCTTCTTCATTTCTGGTCCTCCGCAGACTTGACTGTACAGTGGATCCAGCTTCTGCCTATTTTCTCCATCCATGTGCAGTTTCTCTCCTCACTTCCTTTTCCCTCATCTAATCTCCTTCCTCTATCTTCCCTCCATGACCAGCATTTCTTCTCTCTCCCTTCCCTCCCCTCCACCCATGTCCAGAATTTCTCTTGCCCTCCCCTCCATCCATGTCCTGAAACTCTCCTCTCTCCCCTGCCCCTCTCTATCCATCCATACCCAGCAATTCTCTTCTCTCCCCTGCCCCCCTCTACCCATCCATGCCCAGCAATTCTCTCCCCTGCCCCCCTCTACCTATCCATGCCCAGCAATTCTCTCCCCTGCCCCCTCTACCCATCCATGCCCAGCAATTCTCCGTCACCCCCACCCTCCCCTCCCCTCCCCTCCCGCTCCCATCCATCTTTTTGTATTACCTCCGTCGAAGCGCCGCGTTATTTAAAGCCCTGCTGCCCGTCTCCAGCCTTCCCCTGCTTGCTTCGTGATGATGTTCGTTCCCTCAGTCCCGCCTTCACGGAAAAAGGAAATGACGTCAGAATGACGTCAGGAGGCGGGACTAAGAGCACAAACTCATCAGAAGCAAGCAGGGAAGGCTGGAGATGGGCAGCAGGGCTTTAAATAAGGCGGCGCTTTGACGGAGGTAATACAAACTGACAGATGGGAGCGGGAGGGGAGGGTTGGGGGCGAAGGACATCGTTGGACATGTTTGGGAGCGGGAGGGGATGTAAGCATGGCCTGTGATGGAGCCCTCCTGCCATGCTTACCTCCCGTAATGGAGCCGGCTCGCCCCCAAGAACAACCGGCTTGCAAGAGCTGTCAAAATTTAACAAGCGGCTCTTGCGAGCCGGAGCGAGCCGGCTCCAGCACACCACTGCCTGAATGGCAAGACTTGAAGAGCAACAGTATTGGAATGGCTGGATTAACAGGCTACTTCTATGGAATTATTCTGAAGCATGCTGAGACCATTCAGCAATGTATTCCTTCCTATGAAACTCCCAGTTTTATATTTAAATATTGACAGCACTGTGACTAGAAAGGAAGAAGCAAGGGACAAGTCAAATCTGAGAAAACATTTGCATCGGTATAAGCACACCAGTTTGTATAAGCACACCAGTTTTTAACCAGCCGGCTTACAGCCTGTGGTAGCAGGAATGGATACAGTAGAATGGGAAAGATTTGGGGGGAGGGGGGAGAGGAGGATGTATTTCTATAAATGTGCACCTCTATTTAGGTACCTATTCTAAAAAAGAAAGTAAGCACCTACTTTCCTTTATAGGATTCTAGCATAACCAAGTATATACGTGCTTATCAGATATTGGGCCAAAAATAAAAATAAAAGCCATGCTAACTGCTTAATGCCAGCAGAGGCAGATCGGAAAAGTTGCCAGTTGTGACAGGTAGTGCAATGGTTGGTACTGCACACTAGCTGTCATAACTGCTGATAGCATGGCTGCCTAGCTGTAACCTCAAGAGGTGATGAAACGTGCAACTATGCTACTGGAAGTCAAGTAATGCAGCCACATCTCTAAAGGCTATCTTCCTGATCACACCCCCACCCAGATCACAGCTCCTTGATGCCCCTAATCTCGGATCACACCTCTCCAATCCCCTCAACCTCGATCACACCTTTCTGATTCCCCAACTCCCTCCTGAACACACCCGTCTGATCCCCCCATAACCTCAATTATATCCCTTTGATACAGCTCATCCCACTCCCTGATCACAGGACTAACATATAAAGATATATAGCAGTAGTACAACAACACTACACTTGGGGTGTGATCTGCCATTTTGAAATGGGGCTTGGCCAGTGAAGTCGCTTCACTGGCTCCCTATCCGTTTTCGCATCCTGTTCAAACTTCTTCTACTAACCTATAAATGTACTCACTCTGCTGCTCCCTAGTATCTCTCCACACTCGTCCTTCCCTACACCCCTTCCCGTACACTCCGCTCCATGGATAAATCCTTCTTATCTGTTCCCTTCTCCACTACTGCCAACTCCAGACTTCGCGCCTTCTGTCTCACTGCACCCTACGCCTGGAATAAACTTCCTGAGCCCCTACATCTTGCCCCATCCTTGGCCACCTTTAAATCTAGACTGAAAGCCCACCTCTTTAACATTGCTTTTGACCAGTAACCACTTGTAACCACTCGCCTCCACCTACCCTCCTCTCCTCCTTCCTGTACACATTAATTAATTTGATTTAATTACTTTATTTTTTGTCTATTAGATTGTAAGCTCTTTGAGCAGGGACTGTCTTTCTTCTATGTTTGTGCAGCACTGCGTACGCCTTGTAGCACTATAGAAATGCTAAATAGTAGTAGTAGTAGGCAGGAGAGGGGGACTGCTCCTGCCCCATATACTATACACCAGGGAAATATCTTCATGAATGGCTGGGTTGGGTCTAAGGGCTTGGAGGCTACCTGGAGTCCCTGGCTAGGGAGGCATGGCTTAGTTATGGAGACAGTCCTGTGATCGGGGGCAGGGGGAAAGGATTGGGGATCAGAGGAATGTAATGAGAGTTGGAGGGCAATGAAGGGATGTGATCAAGGAGGTGAGACTGGGGGTGTGTGATTGGGGTTGGGAAGGAATGGATTGTATAATTGGGAATTGGGGGGGATCAAGGATATGTGACTGGGGAGGGTGTGTGACAAAGGCTGTGGGAGGTCAAGGGTGTGTGATTGGGGATGCACAGTGCAGATGCACTGCCACGACAGATTTTTCTTTGTTTGGGCCAACACCACATTACATCCAATGGTAGATAGTGCCTGTGTGGTAACTGTCTGCCCAGTGCAGTAAATGCAGGGCAGCATCAGGACACATCACCCATATTTGCACTTATTACACCTTAAGTTTTGCCCCAGTTGACTCTATGATAATAATTTGGAATGAGAAATTTAGTGGAGCTTTGAATACAGTTGCTGCAATTAAAAGACACGAGATGAAGTCATAAAATACTGTGTCCTATCATTCAGAATGCTGAGTAGTTAAAAAAAAACTGCATAACAATTGGAGCAAAAATATGGTTAAAACCACAGAGCGATGATAAAATTAAAATGCAAGTTGTATCTTGGAACTAAAGTCTAGAAGTTCATAAAGCTAAGAAATTATTCTTTTTAATATGCTCAATCAGAATAGACTTAAAGGAGCTCTTTAGAATGGTTTATTCTTCTCTCACAAAGCCTCTTAGTTTGAGTTGGCTGACTAAACCATCAGCTTCAAATTGTGAACATTATTCCAGCTTTTTCTGACAAGTTCTCAGTTATTAAGAAAGAATTTATAAATGTAGAGCTAACAGAGATAGACTGTACAATTGCCAGGATTAGATCAACTTATTGTGTGCTGGACTCTTGCCCATCCTGGTTTTAAAGCAGGTAAAAGTCAATCTGACTGTTCCCTTAGGGATCAGTGCTTCATTAAGAGAAGATTGTTTCCATAATGACTTAAAAGAAGCTACATTTCAGCTATTTATTAATAAAAAAAAAAAAGACTTCCTTGTATTCAAACACCCCTGCAAAACATTAGACCAGTGGCTAAGATCATGCTTTTAATAGAAATGATTAAAAAGAGAAGAAAAAAAACAGATGACATCTCAATTATCTTGGTTCATAGAAGGTAATGAGATCTTAGGTGGCTATTTAGAAATTGTTACCATGTATTTGCCATTGCATAAAATGGCCCCTCTAGCAAACAACACATGATAATGGCTAGTAAAAGTCCCATGAGATGCTTCGCAATTTGGGGGTTTATTTATTTATGTACTATTTTAGATCTAGCTCACACCTTCTCAGTAGCAGCTCAAGGCAGAGTTACATTAAGATACAATAGGTATTTTCCATGCCCCTAGAAGACTTACAATCTAATGGAGCAATTCTATAAATTCGCACTCAGTTCAAGCACCCTAATGCCATACGCTTAGCACCAAATCTATAAAGGCATCTTGGTGCTAAGCTAGAATACCAGCATAAGTCAGCATTAGTCTTCCAAAGTTTAGGCACACCCTCTTACAATATGACAATGGCAGGCATAAGATGGCACGCCTAGATATCTCTATATATAAAAGGCACCACCAACGTTCTATGAAGCCTCCAGCCGGAAGTGTGAAGGGGGAGAGATATCCGGTTTCCCTATGAGTGTCTGCCCCGCCCTCGCTCTCTCTATAACACAGTGAAGGAAAACACAGCAAAGCACAAAATCAAATCGCTCTCTCTGTAACAGTGAAGGACTCAGAGGGGGGAGGCGAGAGAGGGCAGCGGGCAGGGACACACACACTCCCACATGCACACAGAAGAAAACCTTGCTAGCCCCCGTTTCATTTGCATCAGAAACGCGGCTTTTTTACTAGTATTCTAAAAAGTAAGTGGATAACTGGGAGTAGTGCCTGTGGTCCACCCAAGTGTACATCTCCCTTTGCAGTTAACCATTACCTTATAGAATGGCACCTAGTACACATATGTGCCTAGCTGTCAATTAATGGCACCCTTGACATGTGTAAGTGATGTGTACCTCTAGGCACCACCTTACAGATTTGCCCCATAAGCTTGTATCTGACTTAATGGAGGGTTAAATGATTTGTCCAAGATCACAAGGAGCATCTGTATGATTTGAACTGGGTTTCCCTTATCAACCCAGTGCACTAATCACTAGGCTACTCCTCCATCAGACAGAGACTACCTGGGTCAGACTTTTAGAGACCCTTGATACAGAAATGAAGAAATATATGTCGTTATTTACTACAATTCTGTAATCATCTCTCTCTAGCTCCAGGAGACGTACAAGCACAGCTTAAGCATCAAACATACAAAGAGGCTGCGCTGAGACCACTTTTGGTGCAGCTGCAAAATGGCCACTTTTCTTATTTCCTCAATTAATGGCCATGTGCTAATTTCCAAATTTACGTGGGCCATTAGCACAGGAGACATTATTTACTACAATTTTGTAATCATCTCTCTCTAGCTCCAGGAGATGTACAAGCACAACTTAAGCATCAAAACATCAAATATACAAAGAGCCTGCGATGAGACTACTTTTAGTGCAGCTGTAAAATGGACACATTTCCTATTTCCTCAATTAACCCATTAGTGCCCACTGTTCCCATAAAGTTCTCCCGTGTGATATTAGATTCAAACTCACATTGGAAGATCAAATGAATTCGCTTGCTAAAAGTTTTCTGAGAAGAGGAGATGATCTTTCAAATTTAATCACCTTGAAAATCAATCTGAATGCAGTATTTTGAAACAATTAGTCTTACAGCAATACCTCCGCATAAAGAGTTACAATAATATAGCAAAACCCCCTATGCAACAGTTCTAAAACTCTGAACACTCAAAGATGAACGCACTGCCCTCAGCTGATGAAATCGAAAATTGATTTTTTTTTTTAGCAATCACATTCATTTGATCTTCCAATGTGAGTTTGAATCTAGTATCACACTCAGAACTTTACATTTATTCTCAGTTTTTAAAACCTTACCAGTAACAAATTGCAAAGATTTCCGGGGTAAAGAATCAAAATCCCCAAACCATATCACCTTGGTCTCTTGTCTATTAAGCTTTAGAAAACTCTTTTGTGACCGTCAAACAATAAAATATTGTTTATGAACATTCTACTAGTGTTCTCAAAGGTATCCAATGCAGAACAGAAAAGAAAAATATCATCAGCATAACAGATCACAAAAATGGTCTCATATAAATATTAAATAATAAAGGAAAGAGTGGTGACCCCTGCGGAACACCACATCTAGACAGCCAAGATGCCAACACCATCCTAATCTTCTGAACTTTATATGACTTCTTTTTCAGAAACTCTTCAAACCATTTTATCACTATGCCTCTGATACTCAATTCACTAAGCCTGAAAAGAATCAAAGAGTGATGTGGAGGGGCATAATCGAATGGGGCGCCCAAGTTGTCATGAGGGTGTCCTCGTAAGACAGCCCCGTAAAGGGGCGGGGCAACCCGTATTATCGAAACAAGATGGGCGTCCAGCTTTCGTTTCAATACTAAAGTCGAGGACACCCAAATCATGAAATTTAGGTCGACCTTAGAGATGGTCGTCCTTAGATCATTTTTGAGATGGTCATCCCCATTTTTTGGCGATAATGGAAACCGAGGATGCCCATCTCAAAAACGACCAAATCCAAGGCATTTGGTCGTGGGAGGAGCCAGCATTCATAGTGCACTGGTCCCCCTCACATGCCAGGACACCAACCGGGCACCCTAGGGGGCACTGCAGTGGACTTCACAAATTGCTCCCAGGTGCATAGCTCCCTTACCTTCGGTGCTGAGCCCCCAAACCCCCCCAAAACCCACTCCCCACAACCATAGCCCTAAGGGATGAAGGGGGGCACCTAAATGTGGGTACAGTGGGTTTGTGGTGGGTTTTGGAGGGCTCATATTTACCACCGGAAGTGTACCAGGTAGGGGGGGATAGGCCTGGGTCCGCCTGCCTGAAATGCACTGCACCCACTAAAAACTGCTCCAGGGACCTGCATACTGCTGTGATGGAGCTGGATATGACATTTGAGGCTGGCATAGAGGCTGGAAAAAAATAATTTTTTTGGGGGGGGGGAGGGTTGGAGGAGGTTGGTGACTACTGGGGGAGTAAGGGGAGGTCATACCTGATTCCCTCCAGTGGCCATCTGGTCAGTTCAGACACCTTTTCGAGGCTTGGTCATGAAAAAAAATGGACCAAATAAAGTCGTCCAAATGCTCGTCAGGTACACCTTTCTTTTTTCCATTATCGGTCAAGGATGCCCATCTCTAAATCACGCCCCAGTCCCACCTTCGGTATGGTGCCAACACGCCCCCATGAATTTTGGTCATCCCTGCGTCAGAAAGCAGTTGAGGACACCCAAAATTGGCTTTCAATTATGCCGATTTGGCCAACCCTGAGAGAAGGGCGCACATCTCCCAATTTGTGTCGGAAGATGGGCGTCCTTCTCTTTCGAAACTTCACCTGCTAGTGTGTCAAAAGCCTGATGAAATATCAAACTGTATCATCTGATCACCTCTACTCAAATCATCTTTGATTTCTATAGTCAAAAATCAACAAAAGTGATTTTCCTTACTATGCAAGGGATGAAACTCATGTTGGGAAAGATGTAACGAATCATTAATAAAGATGAAATCAGAAAGCTGTTGATATACTTCAAACTCTAACAGACAACACTGAACTTTGGGTACCCAGTGGCAAGAACAGAGAACACTCTATAAGAAGACTACATGAATGCCTAACCCAGATTTCAGTTTAGATGACAGACAGCAAATTATCAGTGAATCCTGCAAAATCTGAAATTCTCCAGGTAATAGAAGCTATATCAGCAACGCCCCAGCCTTCTATTATGTGAGACTGTACTCTACTTTTTCTGACTATATTCATTTTCCTGGTCTCTTAAAGCATACAAGTGTTATAATATACAGGGAGTATAACCTTAGCATATCAACATACACAAGAAGTCTCTGTTCTTTCCTAAAATTTACTTTATTGAATACATGTAGCTAATTTACTCACAGTTTGTAGATTCTCAGAAGTTTGTTGCCCTAAAGCAAGAGACTTCTTAGTTCTGAATGTTGTAACAGTGGGTGGAGGTAGAGTTTTGAAGAGAAAAGGCTTTATTGTAGAAGTGGGAAAATTGGCAGGTAGATGAAGGTAGTTTCAGAGGTGAGATGCTGAGTTGTGCAATATTGGTAATAGGGCAAGTTCACTCCAGAGGAGCATAGAGACACGTGCTTCTGAGGTAAGAGCTCCCAGAGACAGATGGACCAAGAAGAACACCAACTTAAATCGCTTTGAATATTGACCAGTGTGTTTTTAGATGTGTTTCCCTCATTAAAGTGTGTATCCATCTGTCTATTTATCCGTATACAAATGTTTACAGATAATCAATATGTACAAACTCAAACAATATCCCACCAGCAAAAAATGTTGCGATAGATAGATAGATAGATAGATAGATAGATAGATAGATAGATAGATAGATAGATATATGAATGACAGAGAACCTCAGTGGTGTAACTTGCCAGTTATACTTCTGCTGTTGCAAGACTTGATAACACCAACGTCATCCCAATATCTTCAATTATTTTCACCTAAATATTCAATGGTCACTGAAAATTCAATATATTGCAATTTAATATGCTAAATACTCATCTTAGAAATTACACTGCAGATGTCAGACAGGGGGGGGGGGTGACTCAACACCTGACATGCATGTTTCACCCAATCAGGCTGTCTCAAGGAGAGTCCCCTGTAACCATAAAAACATAGTATGAGTTAATGTTGTATATTTAGAGGCTTAAAAAATGCCGCCATCGTGATAGGAGTTATTCTTGAAAATCATAAGTGCTGATAAGATTTTTGATACTGCTTTATCTGGCACTATGGGGTATTGTTTAAAGACATTAACTCATACTCTGTATCGTTTCAAGGGACAGTCCTTGAAACAGCCTAGGTAGGCAGAACATGCATATCGGGCGTTCAGTCACACATCTGACATCTGCAGCATTATTTCTAAGATGAGTATTTAGTTCTCTGTTAATATATATATATATATATATATATATATACACACATATTGTGAAAATGATGAGGCTATTGTGATGACGAAGCTCCCACCTCAGGATCCCAGATCCCTCTTTCACTCAGGGTGAGCTGGTTCTCAATATGCAGATTTTATGCAAATTAATCTACTACCCTTTTCTGCTCAGGGTGACCTGCTTCTCAAAAGGCAAACATAGTCAGGTCTCACCAATCAGGCTATTTTCATACACATCTTTATTCCAGCCTCTGGGGCACACTTCGTTTAGCTTAAAACACTTTCACAAGCTTAAACAGTTCTTCCAGCTTAACCATTTCATTTCTTCCTACTCAGTGCAATCTTCCATTTTAAACACTTCTTGCACAGTTCAATATCCATAGATTTCTTCCCCCTGAGCCCTCTCACACAGCCATTTGGGCTCAGTACTAACTCAGTCCCTGGACACACAGTCCCTCCTTGTAGCACACAGCTCTAGACACACAATAGTCTCTTCATCTTGGACACACAGTCCCTCTTCACTGTTCTAGACACACAGTCTTTTCCTCTGGGACACACAGTACCTCTTCACTGTTCTAGACACACAGTCTTTACTCAGTCTCTGGACACACAGTCCCTCCTTGAACACATAGTTCTTATTCTTGATACTCTAGGGCCTTCTTACCCCAGCCAGCTTCCTTCTTGGGAACACACAGTTCTACCCCCAGTCCAAAGGGCACAGCCAGTACTTCTCATGGGGATCCCCTGGCTTCAGCTACCAGCTCTCCTTCCTCCCTCACACCAGGGTTGCCAGGTGGAAAATATTTTTCCAGCCTAAAGGAGCCCAAAATCCAGCCCAAAACCCGCCCAAACTCAAACCCCGCCCCTGACACCCCCGCCCCGCGTCATCACCCCCGCCCCCGCCGTCATCAACCCCGCCCCCGCCGTCATCGGCCCCGCCTTCCCCGTCACTAACCCCGCCTTCCCCGTCACTAACCCCGCCTCCCACGTCACTAACCCCGCCTCCCACGTCACTAACCCCGCCCACCGCGGCCGAAAAAGCCACCTAAAAAAACCGCCCGAAGCACAAAAACCAGCCCAAAAAACCGCAACCCGCCGCGGGCAAAAATTTCCCGCTGCGGGTCGCGGAAAACCGCCCAATTGGGCGGTAAAACCGCCCACCTGGCAACACTGCCTCACACTCTGGTGGGGTCTTAAGTGGTTAATGGCTAAACAGGACCCAGCCCATAACCTGCTGCACCTGTTTCTATCCACAGGACTCCCCTCGGTCCTAGCGACCTCCTGCTATACACCCCTTACTGGCTCCCTTTAGTGACTCACCCAGCCCTTCTCCCTGGACATTTTTGGGGAACAGCACCCTCTAGGGGCCTAACCAGGGTAGGATAGCCTCTTCCTTATCACAATATATATATATATATATAAGGCATATTACATTTTTTTGCTATAGGATATTGTTTGAGATTGTACGTATTGATTATCCCGTTCAAGATATATTGTGGATTTGGAAGTATGACAACACAGATAAGCATATGTCATGCAGAAGAAGCTAGAAGTGTAGTGGCAGATAGACACTTTCCCCCCAGATTCTATAAAGGGCACTCAAATTTGCACACCCAAATTTAGGCATAGTCCTGAAATGCAGGTGCAACTAAACTGGGTAATGAGCCAATTAACTTTAAATAATTGGGCAATAACAATCAATTATTGATGTTAATTGGCACCAATTTGGATTTGCACATACATCTTGCTATGTGCTATTCAATAAAACTGCACATCCAAATCCCATAGCATGCAACCCAAAAGGGGGCAAGGCCATGGGGGGGGGCATGGGTAGGTCAGTCATGTTCCAGAAATTTGCACGTGGTGTTAGAGAATACTACGAATGTGCACCCAAATTGAGTGCCAGGAATCACACTTGGTTTCAGCAGACATTCCAGCTTATTTTCGAAAGAGAAAAACGCCTATAGTGCGACCTAAATCGGGAGATAGACATTTGTCTCGCAAAGGCGCCCAAATCGGTATAATCGAAAGCCGATTTTGGGCGTTTCCAACTGCACTCCGTCGCGGAAACGAATAAAGTTGACGGGGGCGTGTTGGAGGCGTGGTGGAGGCGGAACTGGGGTGTGGTTATCAGCCGAGGAGAGATGGGCGTCTTTAGCTGATAATCGAAAAAAAGGCGGATTTTGGGTCACTTTTTTGGACCCTTTTTTTTTCACGAACAAATCCCAAGAAGTGCTCCAACTGCCCAGATGACCACTGGAGGGAATTGGGGATGACGTCCCCGGACTCCCCCAGTGGTCACTAACCCCCTCCCACCAAAAAAAAACCACTTTAAAAACTTTTTTCCCAGCCTGTATGCCAGCCTCAAATGCCGTACCCACCTCCATGACAGCAGAATGTGTTCGATCCTCTCACAGCCTTTCCCT